>NC_072852.1:141842461-143108176 GCF_028858705.1 Grus americana
CCATACACACTCTTGAGGTGGTTGGCTTTCTGGTTCTCATCTTGGGAGGCAGCTAAGGAATGTTTGTTGCTCCTCTAGTTGGCACGGCTTATTCCCCAGTTGGATGCGATGGCGTGAACATTGCCACTTTGGATCCCGCTCCCTGAGTCCTTCAGTTTAAAGCTCACTTCACCAAGTTGGCCAGCCTGCTGCCAAAGATTCCCTTGCCTCTTCTGGACAGGTGGATCCCATCCCTCTCAAACAGTTTATAGTCATCAAAGAATGTCCCATTGTCATAAAAGCCAAAACCCTTGTGATGGCACCAGCCAGGTAGCCAGGAGTTTCTATGCATTATATGTCTATTTCTGGCTGCCCCCTTTCCTCCAGCTGGTGGAATGGAGGAAAAGATAACTTGGGCACCAATGTTTTCCACTTGCACCCCCAGGGCTTTGCAGTCTTCCTTGGTTTTGCTTGGATTCCAACTTGCAGTGTCATTCATGCCCACATGAAAGAGTAACTGTGTATAGAAGTCTGTGCTCTAGACAAGTTGTGGCAACCTCTGAGCAACGTCTTGGATCTTGGCTCCCGGAAGGCAGCATACCTCTCATGACTCCCTGTCAGATAAGCAGATGAGTGCCTCAGTGCCCTTTAACAGACAGTCACCCACTACAAGCAGTTGTTTCTTTTTATGGTATCCACTGTGTCCTGCAGGTACAGTTTCTCCCTGGAGAATATTATGGGTCATAATATTATAGTTAAGAAAAAAATATAACTTCATATCTGATATTTTCAGGGAAAATGGAAAAAACCAAAACCAAACCAAGTCAAACTAAAACAAAACATAAAACCCAAACAGGAGAAACACTCCCTCCAACCCCCCATGTAAAGCACTATGAAGGTATTTTATAGGCCAAAAGTAGCTTGATGATAACATATGGGCTGTATTTACTCCTTGGGCAGAGAACTGCTAAATAAGTTATTTTAACTAGCAATACAATTTAAAAAAATAAAATCTTTAATTCAACACTGTTGTGAAGAGTTCTGTTTAACTCAGCTGAACTATACACATATGTTAAGTAAAACATGTAAATCTTCTTTCATCTACATTCGATTACTATCTAGTGGTAAATTCTATCAATCTTACATTAATAATGGAAGTCACATGATATTAATATATGAGAAGTCTGTTATGAATATCCCTACATAAAATACATTCCCCCACAGGTAAGAAATAATACCTTATTCGCTTGAATACAGATCATAGGTTAAATCATTAATTTATAATTTAAAACTACACTGAATCAAATTTTAAGTATTTTATAAAATACTTTATATCTTTTGTACACTTTCTGCATCTTGTCTGTTTTCATTTCATAACAAAATTTATTTTGTTTAAAAAAAACCCAACACAACAACAACAAAAAACCAAAACGAGACAAACAAAAAAAACCCCACCAACCAACCAAAACCATTATGGAGATTTTATTCACATAAACTAATATATGTCAATGTACACCACCAGAGAATAAATTGGAAATATATTTCTATAATATATGCCATATAAAAAGATGCCTAACCTTTTAATTTCTCTAAACCAATGTCTCAATTTTTTTCACAAAAGACCTCCCTAAACTGTGTCTCAGAGGAAGAAAAAGATAACTTTATCACAGCTCACAGACCCTGTCTTCCCCAAAACGTTTAATCATCTTTGAGCATGATTCTGCAACGAAGTTATTTGACAGAAGGCTGATCACTGTCAGTTCCTCAACGCAGAAAAATTTCTGTCAGCATCAGATAAGCAATTAAAGTTTTCCACTGCAGTTTACATTCATAGGTTCAAGCCTCCTGAAATCAAATGCAGGTATGTGCACATAAGCATGTGTGCACTCACATATTTGTGATGGTTAGATAATTGTTTATCAATAATATGCTTATTACCAACTTGGATAAAAAGAGCAAAGAAAATCTAACATAAAGACTCCACATAGCACAAGCTTTCATACTGTAGAGATTATGGAGAAGTCTAAATGACTTTGGAAAACGAATTTAAATTTTTCAGATGAGATGTTGCATAGCACTATTCCCAGCATTACATATTTGTGCCTTTAAAATTTCTACTTTATTTGCAACTTTTACTTTACAGCATATGCTACGATTTGAATCAGATGATATAGTGTAATGATAACGGTCAAATTCACACTGTATGTGAATTTAGAACTCTCTATTCTTATGCAAGTACAGAAATCTATATGGATCAACTACTTTTTTGTGGAACGTATCTAGAAAAAATAGTCAAATGAAGAATCAAAAACAAACCCACAAGAATTTTTCACCCTAAAAAAGTGGATAGTCAATATATTACACAGAACTATGAGAATTTTATTAGGTAGAATTAATATTTTACCTCAGAGGGATCTAAGAGGCAGCCATTTAACTATGGGTTAAATGGTACATTAAGCTAGTAGAAATCATATCAATTTATAGTTGAATAATAATTTGAAAAGGCTAAGAAATTTTGATAAGTGTAGTCTTCGTACCTGCTACTTCTGAATCTGATAAAAGTATCATGAACTGATTGTGATTCTATTTTAAGGAATTACTGAAATTCAAAATTTGGGCAGTTTGTTGAAGTTGGGAGCTGGGAAATACTAATTGATTTCAAATGAAGTTGAACAAGGGCATGAGTTTATATTGAAATTAAGTTCAAACCTTTTTTTTTTTTTTTTCCTTGGCATGGACTTGGACTCAATGGAAGTAAGCCAGACCGTTTAGTTCCATCGCTCAGCTTGAACAAGTAAGTATGCCCATTTAACATTAATCTTTTACAGATCCTTGAAAGCTTTGTATGTTCTAGATTTAATCTTTTAAGTAAAAAACCCATTTCTCTCTATATTTCTCCTCTGATCCTGAAGAAGCCCGATCCTGAAACTAATCATGAATGTCAGATCACTATCTATGTAAGAAATCAAAGATGGATATTCTCAGAAAAGAACTGTATATAAAATATTTTCATGGAGGTCAAGTCCACATTTGGGATCAAGACTATGATCCAGAGCCCTTTAAGGTACTGATGAGGAAGAGTCTGTTGGAAAAGGAAGTAATTAATTTCAAGGAAAGGCAACAAATTCAAGGAAATTAAAAAGAAGGAAAAAACTGAATTCCAAAGTGAGAAAAAAGTCTTCCTGAACATCCATGGAAAATAAAGAAGACAGAAGACTTTATCAGTCCTGTTGATTTTAGCTGATCTTGGAGTGGAGACAGCTTTGCAGCAGCAATGTTTCACCTTCCTGCTGTGTGCAGCAGAGTACGCTGTGCCATTGACAGACCAGACACAGTTACATCTGAAATCTTAGACTATTTTCTTAGGAGGTACTAGAAGCTAGAAAGTTAGCTAGCTTGTCTGACTGCAAACAAATTGGATCAAACCCTGTGGTAATATGTATGCCATAGTTTATCATATCATAGCGGAAATTACTGAGCTATCCTTTAGCTAGCAGATCCATTAGGGCAGCGCTGAACAGCACCGTGTACAGATATTAATCTAGGTCCCCAGCAACTATTGAGACAGGCAGAATTTCCCTCCAAATGCCTATAAAGTCATCTATCTATTTTCATTGATTATATTTTTTTATTATTATTTTATATTTTTATTTTGGCACTTAATGGCACTTATTTTAGATACTTTGTGCAGCACCTCATATTTGGGCTGAAGCCTGGTAGTGGATAGACTAGATCCATTAGTGGTAATAGTGATCTGATAATAATTTAAAAGTTATAATGAAATTGGTATCACATTATTACTGAAATAGTTCTATTATCTTTTATATGGATATTGAGGGTTCACAACTAAAACTGTATGCATATTCCTTTAATGATCACAGACTTGGAAAAGTAATCCTTCATTCATAAAATATGCAGCAGACTTGACCATTTCTCTAATGGCAACTCATTATCTATCTGAGGGTATCTTGAGTTTAAAATTCAAATTATAAGAAATTAAAACAAAAGGCAATGGTATTAGAGAAACTGTGACCTAATTATATGAAATTGAAGCAACAGTATTTGTGGAATGGCCTCAAAGCAACATAATAGGCAGTAGAAACCTCTCTATCTCTTTGGGTCAGTTTTAGAAGAAACCTCTGACATTTAATGCTCTGAAAAGGATGACTCCAATTTGAAAAAAAAAAAAGCCATGCCATTGTGGGATTGGAGGGGAAGTGGGGAGTGTTGTTTGTTTGTTTTAAAATACAGCTATTTAATAAATAACCATAAAATATTTAGCTGTCGCATAAGACCTGCTCATTGACTCCTGGTCAGATAACAAAAGGCTGACAAAATGATACTGATGTGCTTAAGGACTTGAATTAACCTTACTCAGTCCAGTGTTACTTTTCTGCTTCCCTAGCTATAATACTTTTACACCTATTTCATATACAGTTTAAAAATAAAAAATCCCCCCTTGGGACTAGGACATCCCTATTTATCCAGTTATTAAGGAACTAGGCTTAGGTTTGTACTTTGAAATGTAGAACTAGAAAATTGTTTGACCTTTCTTCTGTATTCTGCTCAGCATAGGGAAGAAATTGAAGATTTTGACATGTAAGCATATAATTTAACTGTAATTTCATGCATGTGAATGGTCATATGTCTACATAAAAAAGAGCCAAATAACAAACTTCCCTAAAATATACAATGTAATAATAATAATAATAAAAAAAGTCACTAAGTACAGTCTAACCTGTATTTAATTTTAATAGGATGCATATTGTTGATTATTCTGATCTACACAATACAAACTAAAAATCTACTGTGGGTGTAGTTAGAACACCCCAAGTTGTGATAATAAACATAGTTCTCATCTCACTTGGTAGACATGGAAATTGTACATATTTTTGGTATATTGATCACACTATATTCTGGTGCCGTGTTCTCTTTTTGAGTGGTGGGGTTTTTTTGTTGTTTGGGGTTTTTTTGTATGTTAAGCCTAATAAAGACAATGAGAGTATGTCTTAAAAGCGCTTGTTGTTTACTTATGAAGAGGACTGTTAGTAAGGTCATAATTAACAATCTAACAGGGAATTTAGATATTTTATAGTTATTTCTAAAGAAAGAAATGCTAAAAGGAAAATTTTAAGATGGCAATGAAGTGGATTCACAAGGAATATTTCAGAGTCTGACTGCCACCTTGAGCTTTTCATTAAAAGATTAACAAAGCATGTAGGCAAAAGGAAGCAATTTCACCACATGAGACTCAAAAACATTTGCAACACTTATTTGCTAGTGTTTTGCCGTCTGAAGTGGTGAATCTTCACTCAAATCCAAATACAGTGGAGTAAGATTCAAACAAATACGCATGTGTGCTGCAACAAGTGGGCTATCAAGAAAAAGAGTAAAAGAAGGACCATCATCTCAAATTTCTGTGAAGGACAGAACTGACTCAGACACCTATATCTCGGACAGCACATACCAACAATAACACAACAATAACAGATCATAACACTCAACTGCTTTTCCTAGGTCATTTAAAAGTAAGGCATTGCAGAGTTGACTCTGTTGCCTTTTATGACCACATCTGTGTTTGCAGATGTTAGCCACCTTACACTGGTCCTAAATTTGTCAAATGTCTTTGATAAGTTTCAAAACCCATGGGCTTCTAGAAAGCCTCACCACCTGACAGAACTAACAAAATCTACAAACAGTAAATTACTGGCTATATTGTACACAAGAAACTTAACACTTTCTTGCCATGATTTGAAGCTTTCATTTCAATCACCTTCAGCTCTCTTCTCAACATGAAAAGGTGCAGTGATGATGATGACAGTGAGTAATGCTGCACAGTGAATCTGGTGTGATTATTTGGTTGCTGTTTGTTTGGTTGGTTTTTTTGGTGGTTTTTTTTTTTTTTTTGTAGTTTAGGTGATGGCATCTGCTTGCTGAAGAGATTATGTGTTTATCAAATCATTGAAGTATACACTTAACTTCAGAGAAGGGACCTCATTTCCTGTTGACTGTACTCAGTGAGGCTATTTTCTTCTGTCAGGATGAAAATCAATGGGCTCATGCAGTACTACAAATCAATTTCTTCCATTTAGATTACAGTGCTTTTACGTGCTTGATTGTGTGTAAACAGACTTCTCACTTCTCAATGTCTTACAATTCATCTAGAAATAGGAAGACAAATTTCCATGGGGTGGTTGTGGGGTTTGTTTTGTTGTTGGGGTTTTTTTAATTTTTAAATCTGCTGAGTATTTTTTAAAAATATAAAACTGCTGGAAACATAGAATGTTTCCTTCTGAGGTTTCAGAATTTTAAAGTGCTCCTTAGGTAGAAATCAAGATTAAAGGTTTGAGAACTTAAGGAGGAGAAAGGGGTTATTGCCAAACAAAATACTTCAAAATTGCTTCCTTTACCCATACACAATATTTGTTTAAGCTGCATTAGAACAAACTATTTGTGCATGTTATCTTAGAAAATGTTGATGCATTCCCATTAAATATTTTAAAAATATGGATTTAGTATATTGCTATAGAAGATATGAAAAAGTTTCAATGAGCTTTACTTACCAGTTAAGAGAAATTACTAAATATATGTGTAATAATATCACTAACTATATTTAATAGAGATAAATTATATGAGATTGTCAGACAGAGCTAAGTGACGTGATTATGAATTGTGTACAAATATCAAGATTATGTCATAAAGCTATATTATAAGCCATTCTACTTCATTTTCCCCTCATTGACTGTATAATCAAAAGGGGTAATAATAGAAATAATGATAAAGGAATGATATGCAAACAAAAAAACCCTAGTTATAGTATTCACCATGTTACAAAAATAATTTTATTTTCTTTTCAAAAAAGTAAAATTGTTTTATATTGGCTACATTTCTCCTGTTTTGTTTCAGAAGTTGTACAGATCAGGGACAAAATTCTTACATTCTAAAAGCATATGTAAATTATAATGGCCTGAAAGAGTGATTTCTACAAACATAGGGGACATTATATTAAAGGTAGGAACTCACAACAGATATACAATGAATTGGATAAAATGGATTTTAATAAATGGGGATTTATTGCTCCAGGAAAGCCTGGACCCAATTCAATACAGTTTAATCAAAGTGAAACATTTTCCATCCTTACATGTGCGAGCAGAAGTAGGAGAACAAACCTTGTATTCAATAATTTAGTAAAAAATAATATCTGTCTCTGACTGTAGCAAAGATTTGGGATCTTACAGATCTGACTGAGAGTCCTTTGATTTAAGGTATAAAAGGGCAATAAAAAAAGCTGCGCAGATGGAGGCAGCTGACAGACATGTGAGTACACGGGCATGGAAAGGAGCTGGACACACTGCTGAAGGCAGAGCAACGCTGACCTGTAAGAGGGCTGATGTGCCACAGGGGATGGTCCCCACACACTGCAGCAACTACCCCCGGCACAGCATAACTGCGCTTGAGGGAGGACAGGGCCACCCAGGCCTGGGGCCACAGGACTACCTGGTGCCTCCTGCGGACCTGGGGCTGCAGAGGTGCTGTCGCTGCCTGGGGCAGCCGGGTCTGTCAACAGGGTAAGGAGCAGCGGCAAGAGGAGACCAGATGGCACAGCAGAAAGGGAGATGTAAATGAGACCGACAGGATCTTTTTGGAGGCCTTGCAAAGAGGAGAGCTTGAGCCTCCGGGAGGGACAGGCAAAGACTGTGTTCACTACGTGGCAAATGACAACTACTGTGGTGGCAGAGGCTGGGAGATCATGACTTCTGGCACCAAAAGAACCTTCCACTCACAGACCTGCAACTACTGGCCTGGTAGCAGACGAAGGGCAGATAGCAGTGTCTGGGGAGGCACCTGAGCTGGCGGTGCTGAGAAGCCAATGGCAGCGCTACGAGGAATCAGCAAGTGGTGGCAGTGGGTGACTCCCTGCTGTGGGGAGGCCCCCAGCTGCTGATCTGACCTGCTGTTGGGGAGGTTTGCTGCTTGCTGGGGACTCGGATCTTGGGTGTTGCTCATCCAGACCTCAGACTATTGTCTCTGCTACGTTTCCACATGGGCATTGTGGTGGGTTAACTTTGGCTGGCTGCCAGGTGACCACCAAGCCATTCTCTCAATTCCCCTTCTCACCAGGACAGGGGAAGAAAATAAGATTGAAAGATAAGGACAGGGAGATTGCTCACACACAAATCAGACTCAACTTTGGTAAAATTAATTTAATTTATTGCCAATTGAGTAGGATAGTGAGAAATAGAACCAAAACTAAACCCATCTTCTTCCCCCACCTCCCCCTATTCCTGGGCTCAACTTTGTTCTTTCATTCCCAACTCTTCTACCTCCACCAGTACAGAGGGACAGGGAATGGGGGTTGCAACCAGTTCATAACAGTTCACCTCTGCTACTCCTTCCTCCTTATGCTCTTCACCTACTCCAGTGTGGGGTCCCTCCCATGGGATACAGTCCTTCACAAACTGCTCCAACATGGGTCTTTCCCATGGGCTGCAGTTCTTCACAAACTGCTCCAGCGTAGGTCTACAATGGAGTCACATTTCCTGGCAAAAAACCTTGTTCCTGCATATGCTCTTCTCCACAGGCTGCAGCTCCTGCTAGGAGCCTGCTCCACTGTCAGGCTGCAGTTTCCTTCAAGGCATATCCACCTGCTCCGGCATGGTGTCCTGCATGGGCTGCAGTGTGGATATCTGGTCTGACATGATCCTCAGGGCTGCAGGGAGACAGTCTGCTTCACTGTGGTCTTCTCCAGGGAATCTCTGCTCTCGCACCTAGGGGACCTTCTCCTCCTCTTTCTTCTCTGACCTTGGTGTGTGCAGGGATGTTTCTCTCACATTTTCTCATCCCTCTCTCACAGCTGCTGTGCAGTGGGGTTTTTTACAATTTCCTGAATATGTTGTCACAGAGGCACAAATGATATGTAGAATGATCATGCAGGTCAGCATCTGTTTGCAAAACTGATGTCATTAAGAGGTATTTGGCTTTTTTTGACAACAGGAACATCTTTGAGGATCTGCTAGGGAGAGAAAGGATCCAGCAGAATGGGGAAGAGCTGGCCAGCCTGGTGAGGAGAGTCTTAATCCAGGAATAAGATGGGAATGGAAGAGGACAAACCACAACCAGTGGACAGGAGTGGAAAGCAAAGTGTGCAGGGTGACAGTAAGAAGAAACACCTCAGGAAAGGTGAAAGGAGGTCCTCCTCAAGTGCATGCTCGCATATGTGCATAGCCTTGGAAACAATCAGGAGAAACTAGAGTTCCCATGCAGTCACAAATCTACAGCATTGTTGGAATAAATAAGACATGGTGGGCTATGTGCAATGGACAGGTATTCACTCTTTAGGACAGATCGTCAGAGAAGATGAGGGGGCAAAGATCCTGGCCTGTGTCTGAAGGAGTAGCTCAGGTGCAGGAAGCTCTTTGATGGGACAGACAAAGGGCCAGAGGAGAGCTTGAGGGTCAGGGTCAGGAGAGAGGCCAGTGAGGAGGAGATCATGGTAGGACTGTGTTGCAGATCAGGCTGAGGATGTGGACAAAGTTTTTAAACACTTGAAGGAAGTCTCTGTGTGACAAACTGTGATTCTCATGCTGTAAGGGCAGCCCAGAGAGACACCAGCAATCATCAGAATTTCTGGAGTGTGTCAGGAATAACTTGCTGAAACAGGTACTGGGTGGGTCAACCAGGTACCAGGAGTGCCACACAGCTGGATGTGCTATTCACTGACAAGGAAGAACTGTCTGGGGATGTGGTCAGCAGCAGCAGCCTTGGCTGTAGTCACCATGAAATGGTGCGCTGTGAGATTCTGAGGGGAGTGAGAGAGAACAGCAGTGAATAGACTCTGGATTTTAGGAGAACAGATTTCAACTTATTCTGTTACCCAAATCTGTCAAGATTTGTGATTTAAAATTTAAATCAGGTTAGTACAGTGTGAAAGAATAGTTTATTAATTGGATATCTCACAAGACATAAACAGTTCCAAAGAGGAGCTGAAATGTAGTCTGAAGGAATTCTTAGTAATAAGTTTTTCTCCTTAATTCCAGTTATGAAAAGGAGATTCATGGCTGAAACAAAAAATATGCACCTGGCACACCAGTTAGGAGTCAGTATACAATTCTCTCAGAACATCTTAGAAGCCAGAGCAAATTCAGCTTTTTCTTGGAAGGGGTCACCAGGGCAACTCTCCTTTTGTGATGAGAGGTCCATCCCTCCCACGTCTTTATAAAATAGAGGCAACATGCAACATCTTACTGCATATAACAACTTGTTACAACATATAATACCGTCTCATAGCTTTTAGTTCTACTGATTGTGAAATGCATTACAGAGTTTTTGTGCACTTGTGTGTCTATGCAATAGTCCTTACTAGGGATTTCATTGGCTAAAAAAGGGCACGTGGCAACTTAGGCTCAAGGTGAAAATACGCATGAAAGAGGCACGTGTGCGCAAGCGCAGAGGGATTCTTATGAAAAGATTCTAGGCAATGTTCGGACACTCCTGCTTCTCAGTTTCTCTTTTTAAAGGCAGTTTGTGACAAAAGTGGTTAAATTTTCTTTAGACTGAAGCTAAATTCTGAAACTTCCTGGGGAATGTGCTACCCACCTATATTATATAGTAAGTACAATTAAGAGCAGAACCAAATGTCAAAATAAGAAAATTTCCATGAGAGGAAAGGAAAAAACTCTTCTCAATTTTTATTGTGGGGTTTTTTTTCCCTGCTGATGGACACAAGGTCACAATCCAAAAATACTTAAGCTTTTATTTTATTGTCCACTATCTGATTAGGGTGAGTAAAATAATGGATAGAAATAATCAATTTTTTAAATGGGCCAATAGGCAATTGTCACTTTACAGAATAAAGTAGAGAAAACAGAATCAGATGCATATCACTATGTTTTGCATAAAGGTAAATCCGGCTTTTATTGACTATACCTGAAAATTTTGAAGTACAGTTGTAAAAGCTCCATTTTCCATGGAAACCATAGTAAAAATAAATCCAAAATGCATTTTATTACTACAATTGTTTTTGTATTGTGACCCATTCCATTACGAAATTGCAAACCCCCTAGCACAACCTCCTAAACTTTGAAAGAGCAGCTAAAAGCGCTTTTTTTCTCTTTTTGTCATTGTACTACCTTAATTTAAAAAGCCGTGATTTAAAAGGAGGAGGAGACAAACCAGCAAAATACTTATCTTTTTTCACTTTGCTCTACCTGTCAAGACAACTTACATTTTACATGAACAATCTATTTTAAAGTCTCATTGTTCTCTTCCTTGCAAATAATAAGAAGTTTCAGTCACCCTCAGAAATATGTTAAGTTATGCAAATATGATGGATCCAGATAGTCAGTGAAGCATGATAACCATTCTAGTACATTAACTTTGCTAGTATCCTCCCATGGTCTAAGCAATGTTAACTGAGATGAATTTAAGTGGAACATCAGACTGTGGTTTTGGCACATGAATCTCAGCATAGTATGTCACAAATATGTTATGTTTCAATGACATATCACATCAAACTCAATATATAACAGCAGCTTTTTGATCTCTTTTCAAGTATTTGAAATGAATATTTTCCTGTCAAATATCTGGTAACATAGATTAAAAACTGAGGACAGTAATATCAAGCTCCTAGGAAAATGTGATTAGTAGGGACATCTGAGTCAACCTCAGCTTCCTGTAGTTAGAAACACTATTTAAAAAAAAAAAAAAGTTTAGTCCAGAGGGCCTCATACTATAATCCACAAAATATTTTCCACTCACTGCCACAAACTGAAGTTTTACAAGCTATGCTAGAATAATAAATTGTGCACAGAAGAGAGCAACACATCAAACACTGCTAATGTTCTAGCTTGCTGATATAGGAAGTTAAAATATTTCATATATTCTATGAAATATATGCTTCACATATAGTGGAGAAACACATCTGCTCTATCTGAATTATTTTCTTTATGTAGCTTCCTGAAATTGTTCCTCTCTGTTACACAGAAGTAAGGAATAGTCGTTACACATTTTTACAAGAATGAAACTTGTCTTGCATGTTAGTTTCACATCTTTGTCTACAAAATGCTCCTCTGACATTTGCAGGTTGTGGTGAGGAAGGCCCTCAAATCATACAGAAATAAATTCTCCTACTCTTGTGAAAACTTATTTTTTTTCTCTTTTTTCCCCAGAAAAATACATGTACCATGCCACAATAATAGCTGAACATAAGTATATTCCACTATCATGGGAGCCTAAGCATATGCTTCACATGGAGAAATATTGAAGGTATCTAAAATAGGTGTTTAAGACCAAATCTTATCCCAACGCCTGAGAAGTGCTGTAGATTGTATGATAACTTTTCTCTACACAGAAAAAATTCCTTCTGAGGAAACGTTTGGCTAACACAGCTACCTGATCAAATCAGCCGGTAGATATTTGTCTCCTGCTACTCAATTTCCAGAGTTCCAAACCTGTTAATGAGTTTTAGTATGAGTGATATGTTTTGCATGAATTTTAAAAACCTCTACATAAAAAGTAGCCAACAACTCAAGAATATCATGCTAAAACATAGCTTCAAAGTATGGTGTTTAAATGGCAAACTCAAGCAGTAAGAAGTTAAGAAATGCAAGGTTTAAAGGGCATCTGCACCAGGGAAAATACAAACTGAAACATTTAATGGATACTATCACACAGGTAAAAACTTTTTTTCCTCTCTGACTAGGCCATATGTTTGACATTAAAAAGAGGGATTTTTTTTTTTTTTGGGGGGGGGAAATAACTAAAAGAATAATTTAAATAGTAACCAGAGAAACCATGTAGTAAGTTGAGACAAACAGATCAAGATACATTACAATACAGAAGTACTTCAGAGCTCAGGACCATGAAAGGTTAAGAATATGAATTTTTCATCAGATTTATGTAGCAAGTAAAAATACTCAAGTTGAAAATGAGTGGGAATTCAGACTTTTTAAAGTTAATTTAACATTTTGAGCTGCCTGCAGAGGTTTGGCCTACAATGCAAATTTAACTACTCATATCTGCATCAATGGAACTGTTTAACACAGGCAAAATTCAAACCATGGCAATACTATTTGCATCAAGTTATACTGCATAATATCAATTAGACCTATATTGAATACAGCTATCGACCCAATGTTAGAGAAGAATTTTGCCGTGGACAGTAAAGCTGCCTTCTTCAGAAAGAATTAGACATTAAGGAATCTCCCAATTCACAAAGCAATCTTACAGGGACATCAGCTGTCGGCATCATTCTCCAGTCCACTGTGCAAGCACAGTTTCATGGGGAATATTCCCATAGTATACTGAGAGCATGAAAATCATGTGAAAAAAAAATCTACCTTTTTAGGGTTATAGAGCTTCCATTCTCTGTTCGTTAGCAGAACATACACTGTATATCTAGCAGATTGCTTCATAAATTGTACTGTGAAATACTTGCAGGAAAAAAAATAGTTGTTAGATGCATAGCAAATCTGGGTCTGCTTTGCTGATGGCTGATTACACCCTGTGGAGTATTTTGTTACCTGGAAAAAAATTTTTCAAAGTAGCTTTATCTTCTTGGATGCTGTATGACAGAGTCGTTTCTGTTAGGTGTGTAATCAATGCAACTTCACACACGTAAAGCAATCAAGAGAGAAAACAATCCACTGGGACCTTGTCTCTGAAAAGGGTCAGATAGATCAGTTTCTGCTGCAATTTCAATTTCAATGCATTGGTTGAACTAGACTTATGTAATTCACAATATTTTTACCCTCTTTTGAGTTAAAAAGTAACCTTTCCCCAATCTTAGTCATTTACAAAGATATCTCTTCTTTTTTGTAAGGATGTTTCATGTATGTATAATAGTGGTGTTAGTCCTTTGTAGCAAAAGTTGGGCTGTTCAGATTCAAATGTAGTAGTAAATTTATTTTGATCAGTGGTTTGATTCTGTCCATGCTAACCAGAGATCTTGGGAAACTTATTAACCTGCGATGAAACAGAGGCTCAAGGATTATGCCAAAAACAGAATGAGAATTTTTAAGCAGTAGATTAAGTATAATGAATCTGATAAATATGGAATAGAAATATTTATCAAATATATGAAATCTAAGGTGTGGAAAGAGGTGTAGATAAGAAAACTGAAGCAAAATTTGCAATATCTGGATATGGCACTTCTACTGGAGCAATTTATTAATTCTGTGTAAGTAATAAAAAGTTCAGAGGTTTCTTTGAAGCTGCTTTCTTAAATTTGTCTGGAAGACAAATGGTTTGACTGACTATTGTCCCTTCCAATATATTATTCATTGTTCATAACAAATTGTATTTAATTATAATGAATATTATTCTTTCAGCCTTTTATGTTTGTTCTGACATTCTGGAATTCAACTGCCAAAATGTGTTCAGGAGTCTCAGTTATCATATGCCTATTCATATGCAAAAAACTTCACTGGATTTGATGTTTCTTGATTGCTGTTATAAACCTCCTCAATCAGGAAATATAATTTCTTAGGATAGCATCTTACACAGAGAGTAGAAAGATCACTGGCAAGTTTCCAAATGAAAAACAAAATTGTGATTCAGTGATCAGAGACCTTGTGGAAGAATGGCATTTATCTATCCTAAATACAAGAAGTTGGGTGGGCTGAAGGACTGAGAGGAGAAGAAGGAAAGAAGACATGGTAGCGGACTTCAGATAGACAAAGATTGCTACAGCTAAGGAAGGTCACAATCTGTTCTGCAAGTCTAGTGAATTGTCTAGAAATAATGGACTAATGCCAGTGCAAGGCAGATTCAGGTCATAGAATCATAGAATGGTTTGGGTTGGAAGGGACCTTAAAGACCATCTAGTTCCAACCCCCCTGCCATGGCCAGGGACACCCTCCACTAGACCACGTTGCCCAAAGCCCCATCCAACCTGGCCTTGAACACTTCCAGGGAGGGGGCATCCACAACCTCTCTGGGCAACCTGTTCCAGTGCCTCACCAGTCTCACAGGAAAGCATTTCTTCCTAATATCTCATCTAAATTGACCCTCCTTCAGCTTAAGGCCATTACCCCTTGTCCTGTCACTACACTCCCTGATAAACAGTCCCTCACCAGCTTTCCTGTAGGCCCCTTGAGGTACTGGAAAGCCGCAATTAGATCTCCCGAGAGCCTTCTCTTCTCCAGGCTGAACAGCCCCAACTCTCTCAGCCTGTCCTCACAGGAGAGGTGCTCCAGCCCTCTAATGAGCTTCGTGGCCCTCCTCTGGACTCTCTCCAACAGCTCCATGTCTCTCCTGTACTGGGGCCCCCAGAGCTGGACGCAGTACTCCAGGTGGGGGTCTCACAAGAGTGGAGTAGAGGGGCAGGATCACCTCCCTCGACCTGCTGGTCACACCTCTGTTGATGCAGCCCAGGACATGGTTGGCTTTCTGGGCTGCAAGCGCACACTGCCGGCTCATGTTGTAGGTCATGTGTTAGGAAACACTTTCTAACAGTAACAATAATGTACATTGGAGTAAATTGCCTTGGATGACTGTGCAGTTTCCATTACCTGACTTCTTTGTGACCAAACTTAAAGTATCTATCAAGGATGTTGTAAGTGTAGATGATTCTGCCCTGAACCAGAAGAATGGACTAGGTAGCCACTTACCACCTCTTTCAGCTTTACAGTTTCATGACTTAAAGACTTAAGATATGGATACAATCAGTATGTTAGAATTTGTTATTGCATGTTACCATAAAAAAATATTAGAGATAGAAAAATATTTTTATGATATTATTTGTTTACAACATTTAATAAGACTTACTATGACAATCCCTTAAACTTGTTATGTGGCAATTTTTACAACGTAATTTTTAAATGGTAAAATATCAGCCTGGCTGATGAAGCAAATATTGTGTTGCTTTATTCTATTCAGCTTGCTTTAAAAATATTAGTATATTTCAGGTCTTTTTTTTTTTTTCTTCCTTTTTTTATTTCCTTCTTCCCCAGCTTACTGGTACATTTGTATGATCTTTTTTTTTCAGCAAGCTTTGTAAATTATTCTCATTTAGATATGCTTTGTATAGGAAAAAAATGCTGTCATATACTTCTCTTGTTTTATTTCTACTTTAAAGGAACATTAACATAGCACTTATTTCTCTGATAGATATTTGAACTTTTTTTTTTTTCTGAAATAAGCCAAGGTACATATCTCTCTAGAGTTTCTCTTATTGCAGACAATAAATGTTTTATTGCTAAAATTTTAAAAATGCTCCAACGGAAGTTGTATAAAACTTTTATTGACAAGAACAAAACTGTTGCAAGGAAAAACAACTGTTTATTTCTTTTTTTGAGGTAAATATCTAATCTATTTACAGAAAATGTCCCAAGTGAATGTGCAATGAAGCAAATGAGAACTTCTCACAGCAGTGACTAACATATGCTGCCTCTATTTTGCTATATCCTCGTCATATCTACAATGCTTTTCAGTATATCAGTAAAAAATAAACAAAGTATTATGTATATACAACATCTTGGGGTATAATGGCAGGGGACTTGAACGATATTTCCTGAGTCAGTGGAACCAGGTCCCTAATATCTTTTTCAAGAATTGATGGAGGTGATTTTAAATAAATAAATAAATAAATAAATAAATTCTTTTCGTCCTTGTGTCTTCTACAATAATCAGTTCCACAACTGTGTTATTTTAAAGACAGGAAAACATCCTCTAAGCTGTAACCCATTTTTCTTGCATTTAGGTTATACTCCTTTGTTTTTCTGCCAATATTATCATATTCAATCGAATAACTTTCTGTTACTTAAATAGCTCTTTTCTCTCCCTCAAGAATACTACCCTCTCTCTGTCTCCTCCCTTAGTGAATTTAAACAGCAATTACATTCAGTGTCATCTTTCTTTGTTAAACTATACATGCTATACTCCTTTTCTTTCCAGTTACATGTTCATTATAATAGCATTCTAACTGCTTTAGTCTGAATTCATGTTTCTTATTATTAAACAGAATTATAAATCTTACTTCAGGTAACATCTCACCAGTGCCTGCTACTTCTCATGTAATTACCTTTCTTGATACATCCTACAACAGTCCTTGCCTTTTCACAGCTTCACCATACATTAATAACCAAATTCTTCCTCCTCCTGAAGAATTCTTAAGTTATGAGCCCTGAACTTGTAGCAGAAATTCATATTTGGTCCAAACTATATTATTCTCTGTCATAAATATAAAAAGCTGAAGTAGTAGTGTTTATTATTATTCAGAATACAGTCTGTATGTCCTGAAGATTTTGGCTTCAGAAAAAAGGTACTTCCCATTACTACTGGGAAAATAGCAGAGAGATGTTTAGGGAAAAGACAGCGGAACTGAGTCCGTCTCACCTGTCCTTCCACTGGGCAGCAGTGACAGCTGGCTGTCTCAGGGCCACAACTCCACTTTGTTCCCAACCAGGGAACTAGCTGCGTTACTCCAAAAGGCAAGGTGGACTACCATGGACCAAGACCTAGGAATGAAAGATAAGTTATGAAACAGTGCAGTCCTACACTAAAGAAACTCCAGAGTTTGTTCTATACGCTTTCATTTTGCTGAGCTGTAAGCAATATTTTTAATTCACAATGAATGAAACCCATTTATTTCTTTACATTTACGTGCAAAGTAAATGAATTAACATTTTTTCTTCCTTTCTTTCCAAATTTATCTTCCTTTTTTAACTTCCTTTCTCTACTTTTTTTTTTTCCATATTTACCATTTGAAGTTCATTACCTTTCTGTAAAAGCTAAGCTCTCCTCTCTTCCTTCCCTTTTCGTCTATGCCTTCTTTCTTCAGTTCATCCACAATGACATCTCAGAGCTACCAATTTCCTATCACAGCTAATGTTTTTTCTTTCATTCTTTACACATGAAGGTAGAGTTTGAGTTATATAACTGTAACAAAAAAAATCCTTTTTATTTATTCTGTCATGTATTTTATTAATCTAATTACAACATGAAGTTTTTTTAGGATGTCTGAGATTCATTTTTCTACCAACAGAAGAGCTAGCAGGCTATTTTTAGAAATGCTTAGAGTTTACAGTTAATTCTAATTTGGCTTACAATAATCTATAGGTGGCTACATTTTTTGAAAGCATGCACTACTTTCAAAGAAGAATATTTACAGGCTGCTAACATACATATATACAAATCTATAAACCACATAGATTTAATATTTTAGAAATGCATTGCAAATTAACCCTTCAAAGAATTATGCAAAACTATTATTCATATCTGATTATTCTACAGTCAGTTTCTTACATATTGTGTGTATTTAAATTAAAAAAAAAAAACCCTTTTCTCCTAGACTTTTATTAAATATTATCTGTAAGAAGTTCCAAATAATTTCTTGTAAAAGAATAGTCACAAACTCACACTAGGAGAGTTCAGAGGCACGTGGCTTTTCACTTTACAATTCTATTATATAACATTGTTTTTAATTGATTTGCAACAACAGGAGATGTTCCAACATGATTTTAATAGCTTCTTTCCCCATAATTTGAGGTCCACAGGAGTCTGAAAGATGTTGGGAACAAATGTCTGGTAGAATTACTCCAAGTTAATTAACACATAATTAAATCTGAAAATG
Organism: Grus americana; assembly: GCF_028858705.1. Taxonomy (NCBI): domain Eukaryota; kingdom Metazoa; phylum Chordata; class Aves; order Gruiformes; family Gruidae; genus Grus; species Grus americana. The sequence goes on from NC_072852.1 coordinate 141,861,012, forward strand.
TCAAAAGAAAAGACAATGATGTCAAGTCATTTTCAACTATCTTATCCTAATGTAGTTAGAAAACTCATGACAGCATACTTTTTTTATTGGGTTTTTTTGGTGGTTGGGTTTTTTGTTTGTTTGGGGTTTGTTGGGTTTTGGTTTTTGTTTTTGTTTTTAACTGGAGATTAAGGACCCAACAAATAAAATTATCCATCATCCACCATCTTTCCTCATTTTGTTTGGCACAGTGCTCCATTTTCCTTTCCCCTCCTCTTCTGCCCTGTTCTTCTTGCAGATAATTTGAGTTATTCCAAAGTAATTACAAAAGCTGAACATTTGATAAAACTGATTATCTTATCTGTGCTTGCCATAAAAGAGTGGTATGGTTTATGGATGGTAGTTGTCATTGAATTATAGATGGTAGTTATCATTGCAGATACATTACAACTAAGACTTTTTTTTGTACCATCAATTCTTAAATAAACTTATCACTTAAATCAGTGGGAAGATCTGATTAAAAACTGCTTGCATACTAAGGGACCCAAGGGACATTTGGTAGTGAACTAGTCACCATTGACAGATACATTTTTAGCAAGAACACATGATCAATTCTTGAATACAAGGTGCTAGGAAAAAAACCCAAACACAAACTTATTCCTTTCAATTGACAAGGTAAAGCATCTTCTGTATGGAGCCACAGTAATCTATATCAAGTGTATGAAATAAAAGATCTGTTATCTGCAGACTCACTGATGAGCTAATTCAGTCTTAGCAGTTAACCACTATATTATTGTCAATTCTTTCCTTTTTTTTTAATCAATTATTTTTAAAAAAATCTAGTTTTATACAACAAATACCCAAATAATATACCAGATATTGTCAAAAATATTTGTTCCTCTGAAAGACTCAATTTAAAGCTATCATTTAAACCATAATGTAGTGGACTTACTAGTTCCACAATTCCTCTATCTGTGTCTGTATCCTACCTCTACATCTCACACTTAACTTGATCAACACAGAGGGTAACACAGATAATTTTAAAGCCTTGGGTTTTGTTGTTTGGTTTTGGTTTCTGGCTTTGTTTTCTTTTATTTCTTTTAAAACCATTGTACTAAACTTTAATGATTGTATCGTCTACAAAAGCACATTGCTTTCTTGTTTTGAGAAGCCTTGAATCTCATTGTTGTCACTTTTGAGAAGCAATACCCTTGAAACAAGTCAGAAACATGTTTTGTCCTAATTTCTGTTGTGCAAGTACTGTTGAAGTGTTACATACCTTTGGCAATAAATAAAAAAGGAAAATTTCTATCTCTCTGTCATCAACCCACTCAAGGTATTACCAAACTTCAGCTGGCCTCAATGAGTTTTACATCAAACCATAATTACAGGAATTTAACAGGTTGTACGTAAGAATACTTATGACAGTCTTTTTAATTTGTAAGCTCTTATCATTGATCCTGAACATGCCTCTGCTTTTTTTTTTACTTCTTCCATCTTCATTTTCCTTTTCACCCTTAATAATTGTACTTTTGTACTTTCATATTGACTCATATGTACTTCCTATAGACTTCATTTTTCAAGGTGCCATTTTGAATATTTTCCAGAGTTCTTCCAATTTATGCAAGGCATTTGACGCTGTCCCGCACGACATCCTTGTCTCTAAATTGGAGAGACATGGATTCAATGGATGGACCACACGGTGGATAAGGAATTGGCTGGATGATCACACTCAAAGAGTTGTGGTCAACGGCTCAATGTCCAAGTGGAGACCAGTGATGAGTGGTGTTCCTCAGGGGTCGGTACTGGGACCGGCACTGTTCAACATCTTTGTCAGCAACATGGACAGTGGGATCAAGTGCACCCTCAGCAAGTTTGCTGACAACACCAAGCTGTGTGGTGTGGTCGACATGCTGGAGGGAAGGGATGCCATCCAGAGGGACCTTGACAGGCTGGAGAGGTGGGCCCGTGTGAACCACATGAAGTTCAACAAGGCCAAGTGCAAGGTCCTGCACATGGGTCAGCGCAATCCCAAGCACAACTAGAGGCTGGGCGAGGAATGGATTGAAAGCAGACCCAAGGAGAAGGACTTGGGGGTACTGATTGATGAGAAGCTCAACATGAGCCGGCAGTGTGCGCTTGCAGCCCAGAAAGCCAACCGTGTCCTGGGCTGCATCAACAGAGGTGTGACCAGCAGGTCGAGGGAGGTGATCCTGCCCCTCTACTCCACTCTTGTGAGACCCCACCTGGAGTACTGCGTCCAGCTCTGGGGGCCCCAGTACAGGAGAGACATGGAGCTGTTGGAGAGAGTCCAGAGGAGGGCCACGAAGCTGATCAGAGGGCTGGAGCACCTCTCCTATGAGGACAGGCTGAGAGAGTTGGGGCTGTTCAGCCTGGAGAAGAGAAGGCTCTCGGGAGATCTAATTGCGGCTTTCCAGTACCTCAAGGGGTCTACAGGAAAGCTGGTGAGGGACTGTTTATCAGGGAGTGCAGTGACAGGACAAGGGGTAATGGCCTTAAGCTGAAGGAGGGTCAATTTAGATGAGATATTAGGAAGAAATGCTTTCCTGTGAGAGTGGTGAGGCACTGGAACAGGTTGCCCAGAGAGGTTGTGGATGCCCCCTCCCTGGAAGTGTTCAAGGCCAGGTTGGATGGGGCTTTGGGCAACGTGGTCTAGTGGAGGGTGTCCCTGGCCATGGCAGGGGGGTTGGAACTATATGGTCTTTAAGGTCCCTTCCAACCCAAACCATTCTATGATTCTATGATTCTATTTATTTTAGTGCATTGCACTTTGCTCATTGGCATTCTAAGTTCATTCAAAGTTTATTTCCTGACATTGAATATGCTAGTATTCTTGTATTATATAGTCCTACTCATTAGGATGTATGGAAGCAACTGGTAGCAAACATTTCCAAGCTTCTTTTTAAATTTCAGTCCTTTTTTCTGTTGTAAAGAAATGGCCTTCTATGTACTTTTATTTACATTTTTCAACTGCTGTCATTGAGTGATATCCAAGACTACAACAGTTTGTTCTTTTAAGTATAAAAGGAGCTATTTTTAGTTTTCAAAAAATCTTAGGTCCAAAATATCTGCATGTTATTTGTCTGTATCAGGTCTGACAACCTAATGGCTTATTTTATATTAATTTTCTTTCAGTGAAGTCTCTGATACAATATGTAATCAAGTTTTGTAATGATGTTTCCTTTTTTTTCCTTTAATTTTGATTGTCGTTTTAAAATTGAAGCACAAGTTATTGAAACAATGGAAATGGGAAAATTATTTTAATTTGGCAATGTCAGAGATATGGAGAAGAATGATACAAAGTATTATTATAGAATGTAGCATGTATTGTTTCTTGTTTTTACTGATAGGAGACAAAACAACAAAAAAATATGCTGTCACTACAATTCAAATGTTGCTATCTGAGCATATTTGCATACTTAATTTGTTAGGAAAACACAACTCTTTCCCCCAAGAATGCTGGCTTGTAAAATACATGATAATTTAACTAAGACAGATGAAAAAAGTGGAATTTCCCTACCTTGGGTCTTTGTATTGCTATTTGGAACAGATTTCAAATTTTCCATTGATGATGAATTAAGTCACAATACACTATTTAAAAACATCTGTCCTACATCAGACAAATTTGCTTTTGAGTAAGACTAGTAAGTAGGGTCCTGCAGCAATTAAGTTTCTAGGGATCCATTTTTAGTGTAAGGGCAGCTGGAAGAGATTGGTGAAGTTTGGGCAAAAAGAGGAAGAAAAAATAGCTGGTACACAATATCTTCAATAATTTCCACTATCCAGCTGGCATTTCACTTTTGACCTGGAGTGATATGCCTTCCCTCCCTGCAGAGATGTTCAACCAGAATCTGCAGGTTTCCCGGTGAAGAAAAAGTGATTAAAAATACGTTTCACATACCCTTTCCGACAGTCACTTAGCATTGCTTACTTTCATCTTACAAGTTTTCTGCAAGGATGAGAAGTGTTCTTGTAGGTCATTGCAGGTCCAATGTGTTGTAGATGTAGCCTACAATTGTAGGGGTCATGGCTAGACCTGTCAGAGCAAGAGTCCCTGAGACCAAGATGTCAGTCGAATTTCCTGCTGCCCCTGAGGTTTTGGTCTTTTGATGCAGTGGCAACAGTCCCATTCTATTGGAGAGATTCCTGTATAAACCTTCACACCAGCTCTGACATGCAGTCAACTCTTTGTTAGCCCTAAGAAAAATAACTAGAAAGAGAGAGAGAATGAGGAAAGATGGAAGGGAGGAAGGGAAGGAGGAAGTACAAAAGAAGGAAGAGGAAGGGAAGATAGGATAACAGGCAGACAAGGGGGAAAAACGGTTTACTTTTCCAACAGTGCTATTAGCTGAATTGATTCACTGAGAACTAGAAGAACACGATACACAGCACACAGACAAAATGAGATGGGAGTGGAGTGGGAGAGGGCAGTAGCATAGGACTGCCTTCTCCAGGGACCAGGAAGCATTAGAGCAAACTGCTTGCTTTATGCCACTTCAAAGGATGAAGAGGTAGACTACTAGAGACATGGTGCATATAAAAATAGAAATCTCCAATTTTAATTTTATTTTATTATTATTTTGTGACTTTGCAAAAGTAGATTTAAAATACGTACATTTGTGCATTTGAAAAGTGGAATACTACAGTTATTTCCTCTAACATTATGATGTACGTAAAACCAACAACTGGCCTATACCAGTTTCTACTGTTCTTTGAAGGTGGAAAGATTTGTGCCTTGGAAAAAGAAAAGCACTGTAGGAGTGAAAATTATTGATTAATTATAGGTTTACATTTCATTGTATATTTGTCTTTCAGGGAGCTATGAGGTCTAAATGAGCTGTTAACTTTAATTTATAATGTGGATTGGTTTCTGGTACCAGTCCTGGCAGATTTCTGGTACTAGTCCTGTTGCTTATGAAAAGGTGGCTTTCTTTCTGGTCTGTAAGATAAAGTGTCATTGTTATAGTATGATCTCTTCGGATAATCACTCATTTAGTACCTATGTTTGCATTTATTGCAAACAATCTGAATTTTAGGGTTTTTTCCAAGTCTAACAAGGCTATCACAACAGCACTTCCAAGAATACAGCTTACGCCTATTAGCCCTTCCTAGAGAGAGAAGTAAAGATGCCTTAAGCATAAATGCTTTTCTCATGATGCTCATACATTGTAAAGACTGGGATTTGCACTTTAGATACATGGAGCGGTATAAATCTCATGAAAGGACTCCTACAAACATGCTTTGCTATAGCTTGTACAAAAATACCTAAAGAAGATAAGAAGTATCTATCTCTGGTTTGTTTGTTTCTTCACCTTTTGAGAATACTCTGTAAACATAGGTCAAAATCTTTTCAAAAGAAGTAGACATTTCTAGGCAGTGATTCATCTTATCCTTACAGGAATTAAAAAACAACATTAGACAGGTTGTGTCTTTTAGGTTTGTTTTTCTCTCCACTGGCTATAAAGAGTGTGTTAGGGAGCATTCACATTAAGGTTAATAATTTCTAAAGGCTGTCCCATCCTGTCTATACTGGTTTTGCCTGGGATAAAGTTAATTTTCTTCACAGTAGCTGGTACAGGGCTGTGTTTTGGATTTGTGCTGCAAACAGCGTTGCTAACAGAGGGATGTTTTCGTTACTGCTGAGCAGTGCTCACACAGAGCCAAGGCCTTTGCTGCTTCTCACACCACCCCACCAGCGAGTGGGCTGGGGGTGCACAAGGAGTTGGGAGGGGACACAGCTGGGACAGCTGACCCCAACTGACCAAAGGGATAGTCCATCCCATATGATGTCATGCTCAGCATGTAAAGCTGGGGGAAGAAGAAGGAAGGGGAGGATGTTTGGAGTGATGACATTTGTCTTCCCAAGTCACTGTTATGCGTGATGCAGCCCTGCTTTCCTGGGGATGGCTGAACACCTGCCTGCCCATGGGAAGTGGTGAATGAATTCCTTGTCTTGCTTTGCTTGTGTGCACGGCTTTTGCTTTACCCATTAAACTGTCTTTATCTCAACCCATGAGTTTTCTCACATTTACCCTTCTGATTGTCTCCCCCAACCCACTGTAAGCGGAGTGAGCGAGCAGCTGCATGGTGCTCAGCAGCCGGCTGGGGTTAAACCACAACACTGTCTAAGCCTGTCTTTTTGGTTTGTTTTGTTTTTTGGTTTTGTCTCTGAAAAAATAACTCCATATTCTGGTCTTCACAGTGCCATTGTCTTTCAAACTGATGATTCTACAGCATCTCTTCAGTGCTGGGCAAACACATTAGACTGTCTATACAGAATGGAATTACAATGAGCCCCACATTCACAGCAATTTGCTGCCTGGCATAGATAAACTTATTAAACTGAATTAATGACATTGCCCAAATCATCATCATCATAAGAAGAAATCTTCATATCTATTTATTTGATCTCTGGTGCTCTGGGAGAGATATGAAATGAAGGGGGCTTCTCTGTATGCCCTGTGTTCAACAGCTGGGGAAAGAACTTGTATTTCTAATTCCATTTTGATAACCCATGATTTTTTTTTTTTTTTTTGCCATAGACAAACTTATATAAGCTTTCTGGGAAGTACTTAGTTATTGTTTGGATTCTTTCCAGACATGCTGCTCTGCTGATATGCTACTTTGTACATCAACTTGAAACCAAAAAGTAATGATTTAAATTAAGTGGTATATGTTAAAATATCAGAACTACTCAAATAGAACAATTGAAAAGGTAAATTTTCAGGTGCCTATTTACACCTGTTTATATTTTTCATTGTTTACAATCAGGTTTCATAAGCTTGAAAGTAAAATATTTTCCTTATCAACCAGTTTTTCTATTGAATCATTATAATATATTCATTAGAAGAATGTATAAAATATTTAAATCCCACTAGTTTTCATTCTACTTGGGTAATATAGTTGCTCTAAAGAAGTAGAAGAAATTTAAGCAGCAAATGTTTGCTTTCTAAAGATGACCTCTTCTATCTCCCTCCCATGACCACAGAATGGATAACACTTGTTGCCAATACGAGCAGTAATTTTCACGTAAAAGACAGACACAAAGCATCAGACCCATACTGTTTTAGGAAACGGGATAACTAGGTAAAATGACTACTTATGGACATGTTTATAGTGTCCTAGTTGGGTAGGATATTAAAGTAACTGTCCATTATACTCTTAACAGCTATAATCTCATAGAGTGCTATTCACCAAATGGTTCTCTGCTCCTATAATAGCACTGGGCAGGGTCCTATGGCTCAGCTCAATTAAAACTACTCTGACAGGGCAAGACCGTTTTGGCAGACAGTACTATTGCTCTTTCATATAAAAGAGCCCTGGGAACACAATAAGCAATCTCTGCACCATAATGGATGAAATAGAGCTAATGTTCACTGATGCAGTACAGATTTACTAAGCTAATGCAAGTTGACTGTGCTTTGACATACCATACACAGCTTTCTAGAAGTGGTTTCACATTTTAATACTATGCTGTCTAGGTGTCAGTTTTGCTGCTTCAGTACTGTAGTGCATGTGAAATAATAAATACAGAGACAAAATGCTATCTATAGATTTATATATAAAATTGGCTTTGAAATAATAAAAAATCCAACAAGGAAACACCATTATTTATCTTTTTTTCTAGTTGGCCTGTGGATTCTTTTTTTTTTCCCTTTATTTTCTTTTCCTTCCCTCCCCCCCCTTTATTTTCTTTTCCTTTTTTTTTTTTAAGCTTTTAATAAGGCTTTGCTTATATGTAATTTTCAGATTAAAGTCATTATCACTCTCTGTATGTGGTATATTGCTTTTCGTAACATACATATATACACATAAAAGTCTGTCTATATCTGTATCCATATCTCTATCTATATCATCTCTGCCTGTCTCTCAGATCTTTACCTATCTTACATTCATATTTTATATATTATATATATGTATGTGTGTACATACACAATTTGTTTGTTTGCTTGCTTGCTTGCTTGTTTGTGATTTATGTGTGTCTTCCTTATAACCTGAACTGGATTTGGATAAAATTCATTTTGTCACTCCAAGGCCAAAGTAGTTAAACCCACAAACACTGTTAATGATCTTCTTATATAGGAGTGGATTGAGGTAAGGACACTAATTCCACAAAGCTAGCTATAATGTACCCTGCCCCTTTATATTTTTCCTGAGTAAAAATATAGTTCTGATTGATTAAAAACTTTTGTATTCAAAATTCAGTGGTTTGAGCTGTGGCCCTTTGGATCAAAGCTTGCAAACAGAACTTTGAAACAGAAAAAAAAAAATCTTGTAGCAGGACTCTTCTTTCTTTCTTGCAAAATTCAAATTTGTTGTATGTAGACACAGTTTTATACAGCTATAACTATCAGATCTTTTCATTGGCATGCACAGTTATTGATGTTTACTGAAAGTGAAAATCCAGAAATATCTGTCAAATGATGTATTTACACACATGAAAAGTTGGTTTCTATTTGCCATGTCCACTTTATTAGTGATCATTTGTATAATTTCACTCAGTAAATTTCATAAAGGTTGCCATATACTTCACATGATCAGATGGAGGAACTGGTGGATGACTAAGTAATTTCACAAACATCAGAATCAGGAGCAATCGGGATGAGTTACATTTCAGATAAACTATTTGCAACATATCAATTGGTCATCTATTAATTCTGACAACTAAATATGTCATCCTGTGAGGCCCTGATAACAAGTGAATGTCACAAACACCCGTCTTGACATGGACAGGGATGGGCTGATGACCAGGGAGTGTTGACCAAGAACGGAGCCTGCAGAGGCAGGATAACGTCTTGTGAGCCCGCTCCTCTATTCCTGAAACACGTAAACAGCGACCACCTGTGCCCTGTGTGCCGTGTGCCTGTGACAGATCACCACTCACTTGGTCAGCCCCGAAGGGGGGTACAGTGAGTCCCCCAGGACCCCCACAACCCACCGACTCATTTCTAGAACATTTCTGAACATTCCTGAGCACATACTGCGCCTGCTCAGTGATGACAGACCCCCGCCTATGGGGTGGGCACATCGGGTTATAGAAAGGGGAAACACAAGTTTTCGGCTCGCGCCCACCACCTGAAGACTACAGCTACAAGCAGAGAACATCTCTGGATCCAAGGGTGGTGATATCTTTTCTTTCTCTCTCTCTCTCTTCTCTTTCTCTCTTTCTTTTCCTCTCTATCACTCTCTCTGTCTCTAACTTAATTTTCAGCACATTAGGGTAATATTGTCACACATTTTGCTAAACCCTTACCTTTCACAGTTCTGCTAAATTTTGAGCATTGTTATGACCTTTGCCAAGCCTCTATCTTTTGTAGTTCCACTGAATTTTAAGTAAATTTATGATTGGTTTGAACCTCTAAAGTAATTGTCGTTACTTCTGATTACCGCGCAGAGAATTAAAAAGTTAACCTCACCCTCACCCCCTGAGTGGGACGGGACACACCCAATGTTTCTTAATAGGATTTGAGTGATAATCTAAATGACTTCCCAGGCTCCCATTAGAGTTTGTGACTGAGAAAAGCTATATAGAGACCTAGTTCTCAGTATAAAAGAATACCTCTAATTACTTATTCACTGCACATCAGAAAGGCAATGCTGTAATCCAGAGTCTGACAAAATCAATACAAACAAACCCATGACACTGAGCAGACTTTAGGTAAAGTTATGAATGAGGAATAGCTTGTGTGGACACAGGTATCCTTAGTATGATACCAAGAAATAAGAGCAGGAGAAGAGCTGAAGTGGTCAGGAAGGGGACAAGGTCTACTCACGGCATCGCTCTGCCTCATTATCCATCTAGTAGAGATATTGAGCAAGGCACTGACTGGACATAAAGCTGCATTTGTACTAGCATCTCTTATAATTTGCACTGTGGTTTGTTAGGAGAGAGGCAACAGAGACAGGACAGTTACTGACACCAGAGGAATGGTCTGTCCCATAAAGCGGCCTTTTTCCAGGCACTGGAGCAGGCATTAGACCTTCTGTCTGATGTTTTCAGCTGAAAATCTCCCAGCTGCATCCCAGTGATTTTACATGTAGTTCCATAAAGAGGTCCTCAAAAGCAACTTAACATTCATTCCTAAGCTGAATCCAAGAAACATTTTCCTTTTTTGAAAACACTGAAGTCCAAACTGTCATTTGATATGATAGTATCCAAAGGGATACTAATAAGCTGTGGTAACACTGTGACTGTATGGCTAAGTATGCATGCCTACCTGCTAATACATAATGGCAATTCAGAATGCAATTTATTCTGTGTAAACTAGGTTGGTATGTACATTTTACATGCCTACTGAGCACTATTTTAAGGTATGCTAAAATACCTAAACCAAAATGCTTATCTTTTCTTATGCAATGACAAAATTCCACCTGTTCTTCTTATATCAGTAAGAGTTGTGTGGGCTACTTTTAGGAGGTGCACAAAGCAAATAAGGAAAGAAAGGTAGTTTTCAGTGGGCATATATAGCTTTCATGAAATGCCGTTGAAAGGCATTCCAAGGTTCACTCATTGAAAATGGCTTAACTATGTGCCTAAGAGGAAGAAAATGTGGATCACAGCCTAAATCGATTTCCACATCAGTATGATAAATGATTGTAACATCTAACATGCAAGTCAGCAATGAATGATACACAGTTTTCTTATTTCATTGTTTTGAACATGTTTTTAATAACCATCCTTATAGAGGATATGAGAAAAAGCGAAAAAACCCCACCAAACCCCAAAACCCAAACCCAACCAAAAAACCTCAAACCTTAAACTATAATATATAAAGAAACAGCAAGAAAAGGGGAGGTTTTGCCTCTCTTTGATGAAAATGGTTTTAATGTTAAGTGCAGGAGATGACTTTTAGTGCTTAAATTTTGCTTTGAGAGCAACTGTAAAAAATCCTGAATATCCATCTACCTAACATCAAGCTTCTGCTGCATCCAAATTGCCTCCTGGAGATCCTTCCTCATATCTGTTAACTATTTGTGAACATCATGGGTACATCTAAAATGACATTGAATGCTCAGGCAATGTTTAACCTAAAAAAAAAGATATTTTCATACCTAAGAAAGGGGAAAACCTTTTAACTTCAATCAAGTGAATCACAAGATTATCATGGAATCATAGAATTATAGAATGGTTTGGATTGGAAGGAACCATCAAAGATCATCTAGTTCAACCCCCCACCATGGACAGGGACATCTTTCACTATCATAGAACCATAGAATCATAAGGTTGGAAAAGACCTCAAAGATCGTCAAGTCAAACCATCGACCCAACACCACCATGTCTACTAAACCATGTCCCAAAGTGCCACATCTACATGTTTTTTGAACACCTCCAGGGATGGTGACTCCACCACCTCTCTGGGCAGCCTGTTCAATGCCTGACCACTCTTTCAGTGAAGAAATTTTTCCTAATATCTAATCTAAATCTCCCCTAGCACAACTTGAGGCCATTTCCTCTTGTCCTTTGGCTAGTTACTTGGGAGAAACGCCCACCTCACTACAACGTGCTTTCAGGTGGTTGTAGAGAGCAATAAGGTCTCCCCTCAGCCTCCTTCTCTCCAGGCTAAACAACCCCAGTTCCCTCAGCCACTCCTCACAGGATTTGTGCTCCAGTCCCTTCACCAGCTTTGTTGCCCTTCTCTGGACATGCTCCAGCACCTCAATGTCTTTCTTGTAGTGAGGGGCCCAAAACTGAACACAGCACTCGAGGTGTGGCCTCACCAGAACCAAGTAAAGGGGCACAATCACTTCCCTAGTCCTGCTGGCCACACTATTCCTGATACAAGCCAGGATGCTGTTGGCCTTCTTGGCCACCTGGGCACACTGCTGGCTCATATTCAGCTGGCTGTTGACCAATACCCCCAGGTCCTTTTCTGACGGGCAGCTTTCCAGCCACTCTTCCCCAAGCCTGTGGTACCGCATGGGGTTGTTGTGACCAAAGTGCAGGACCTGGCACTGAGCCTTGTTAAACCTCATGCAGTTGGCCTCAGCTCATGGATCCAGCCTGTGCAGATCCCTCTGTAGAGCCTTCCTATCCTCAAGTAGATTGGCACTCCCTCCCAACTTAGTGTCACCCTCAAACTGACTGAGGGTGCACTCGATCCCCTCATCCAGATTGTTGATAAAGATATTAAACAAGATCGGCCCCAGTCCTGAGCCCTGGGGAACACCACTTGTGACTGGCCACCAACTGGATGTAACTCCGTTCACCACAACTCTCTGGGCTCAGCCTTCCAGCCAGTTTTTTACCCAGCGAAAAGTGCACATGTCTAAGCCTTGAGCTGCCAGCTTCTCTAGGAGAATGCTGTGGGAGACCGTGTCAAAGGCTTTACTGAAGTCCAGGTAGATAACATCCACAGCTTTCCCCTCATCCACTAGGCGGGTCACCTGGCCACAAAAGGAGATCAGGTTGGTCAGGCAGGACCTGCCTTTCATGAACTCATGCTGGCTGGGCCTGATCCCCTGGTTGTCCTGCACCTGCCTGGTGAGCACACTCAAGATGAACCGCTCCATAATCTTCCCTGGTATCGAGGTCAGGCTAACAGGCCTGTAGCTCCCTGGATCCTCCTTCTGGCCCTTCTTGTAGATAGGTGTTACATTAGCAAGCCTCCAGTCATCTGGGACCTCCCCTGTTAGCCAGGACTGTTGATAAATGATGGAGAGTGGCTTGGCAAGCTCCTCCGCTAGCTCCTTCAGTACTCTCAGGTGGATCCCATGTGGCCCATAGACTTGTGAGTGTCCAGGTGGCGTAGCAGGTCATTAACTGCTTCCTCCTGGACCATGGGAGGTTTATTCTGCTCTCAACTAGATCAGGTTGCTCAAAGACATTGTTCACCCTGACCTTCAACACTTTCAATGGTGGGACATCCACAGCTTCTCTGGGCAACCTGTTCCAGTGCCTCACCACCCTCTTCATAAAAAATTTCTTCCTGATGTATAATGTAAACCTACTTTCTTTCAGTTTAAAACCATTGCCCCTTGTCCTGTCACTACAGGCCCTGGGAAAAGGTTTCCATCTTTCTTATAAGCTCCCTTTAAATATTGAAAGGCCACAGTAAGAGCCTTCTCTTCTCCAGGTTGACCAACCCCAACTCTATGTCTTTCTTCAGAGGAGAGGTGTTCCATCCCTCTGATCATTTTCATGGCCCTCCTCTGGACCCACCCTAACAGGTCTGCATCTTTCATGTACTGTGAATGCCAGAGCTGGATGCAATAGTGCAGGTGGGGCCTCAGGAGAGCGAGTAGCGGGGAGAATCACCTCTCTCAACTTGCTGGTCGTGCCTTTTTTTTTTTTTTTATGCAGCCCAGGATACAATAGGCTTTCTGGGCTGCAAACACACATTGCTGTCTCATGTCCAATTTGTCATCCACCAGTATCCCCAAGTCCTTCTCTGCAGGGCTGCTCTCAATCCATTCAACCCCCAGTCTGTACTGATACTGAGGATTGCCCCAACCCAGGCACAGGACCTTGTACTCGGTCTTGTTGAAATTCATGGGATTCACATGGGCCCACATCTCAAGCCTGTCAAGATCAATTATCTTCTGGTTAAGGAAGAAATAGGATGAGTTTTGAAATAGAGGTTAAAACTTTCTGGACACTTGAAACATTTGAGATCTGGAAAATTGATTAAATAATCTATTTTAGTGCATCTCATGCATATCTTCATTCAGCAAGTGCTCCATAAAGCATTTCCTGTTGGAGTTCTGTTGCTCTTACAGGTAAGGTAAAATGTAGAGTCTGCTGATCATGTCCAACCTGTTCATAAAATATACAGAAAATTCTGAAACCTTTAGTATCACCTTAACAGAATGATGGTAAATCAGGGAGATAAGATAAATAAAATCTTCCTGAAGTAATCTTAATATAAGACATCTGTTCATATTTATTCTTTAAGTGCATCACTTGTTTTTTTGTTTTGTTTTGTTTTTAAATTTGTGTTGTTGATTTTTCTTGTTATGAATAAATGTTTTTGTATGCATTTTAATCTTATTCTGGCATCATCCAAGTGGGATTTAAGACGAACAGACAAAACTATATCGTCGCTTAACTTGCTGACAAATCTGTAAACCCTGAGAAACCTTAACAGCACATTTTCCATTATATCAAGAGAATCTTGGAGGGATTCACTGGGTCATGAACAGAACATAGAAAAAGAGTGGGTATCATAAGGTTTTTCTTCCAATGGTGATTGTAATGCTGGTGACTCTATGACAAGTAGCATGATACTATTTGGACTTTAGGTATGAGCCTCTACTCTGTTAGAATAAACTTGAATTTGTCTTGACAAAGTTTGTCTTAAAGTTCTACCAATCCACCATATTTTAACTTGCTTAAAATGAGGGGAGAAAAAAATAATCTGTATACTCCATTCACTAATATCTGTTATAGTCATCCTTGGTTGACTATAAAATGTAAATTAAAATTATTATTACATTCTGACACATCTTTAAATTTTATGAAAGGAAGCTCTTAATTCTAAATAAACCCTGAAATAAATGAAGTAGCAGGTGCAATATCTTCCATATATCAGTTAAGTAGAATTTCATTATAATTTATTTTTTCTGTTTTGGAAGGAAACTAAATCTATTTATGACTAATAAAAACAACCCAAAACCAAACAAAAAGCCCCCAACCTATTACACATTGTATTAGAAATTAGCTTCATAATTTCTTTGAAACAAAACTACTCTGAAATTGCCTTTTTTAAAAAAAAGAAATAAGCATTTTTAATTTTTTTGTTTTAATTTTTCACATTATTTTCCATGTTGAAAGGTCAGATACTCCATTTTCTGTTACAGCTTTTTCTTTATTCATACAAATCAAAAAGACTAAGCTTTTTTCTTTTGTAATACTCTTTAAAGAAAGAACAGGGACTAGCGTTCACCATGCATGGTAAGTAGTAAAACTTAGCCCAGTGCTGCTCTAGTAGTTCAGCATGCTTCTGGCTGTGTCCCTTAGGATAGTAGAACTGTGGATGAACCAGAAAACCTTCACCATGCATTAGGAAAATAAAAGCACTTGTATGTCTTTGTAAACATCAAGTAAGGGTGCATTTGTCTTCACAGCCAAAATTTTAATGCCCCAAAGAGAGCGTTGTTCCTAAAAATAAATGTAGCTTTATATCAGTACAATTCAAGTTTCTCAGCTTGAATCTTTAGCCCAGGGCTTGCAGAAGATAAAAGTCTCACGCGAGCACATTGCTCTGTGCTTTGAAAATAAAATTCAAGCATTGTTTTAGGTGCATTGTTGATCTTTCTCAAAATTCAGACTGCTAATTTCCCACTTCCAAAGTATAAAGTAGAAAATACTTCAAGTTGTGGAATTTTTAAATCAATCTACTGATCTTTATTTAAAAGACAAATTTCCTGACAGCTATATAAAATAATACATAATTCTTTAAATTTTTGACAAACAGAAAAGCCCACAAACACAACAGTTCTCAAGTACAATGAATAAGAGGGGGAAAAAAAGAGGAAAAAAGAGTGCAACCCTGATATAAATGGGGGATGTCATGGTATTTGCAGGAAGCTACAGCCCTCTAACCCTCTTTTCTTCACATTCCACAGAGCTTTTTTCTGTGTGGAAGGGTTCCTCATCTTACAGTTTGCCACCCCATAGGTCTCATGTGCATCATCTCCGAATGATTTCCTAGCACCCTCAATAGAGGCAGCAGTTGCCAGAATATGCCATAGGGTGATCCCTTCAGCCTCCAGGGAGTTTTGTGAGGTAGTATATTTAGCTCAGCTTATTTCCTTCATCAGTATGACAAGGAATCTCAGCTACAACTAAACATTGTCTCAAAATTTGGATGATGTATTTATGTTTGTCCATCATATTGATTATATTGAAAGTCTAAATAACAAGCTGTGACCCAACACCTACATTTTAGATGACAAAAGTTAAGCAACATGAATCCTACCCAAAGTGATTAACCACTCTACTCCAAGCTAAGTGTTCTCAAAACATGAATTATGCCTCATCCATCATATATATATAGGTGAAATTATGCGTACAAAGTCTAGGTGTATCCTTATTCTCTCCTTGCTCTGAGCCAACCCAAAGCCTTATGGTGCCAATGTATCCTAGTTTGGGAAAGACTTCATAATAATTTGACTGTATAATTTTTAACTGGCTCAGAAAACTATCTAAGTGACCTAAATATATGTAATTAGACACTTATGATTACCACGTGGCCTCTTTAAAATTAGTATTTTTGTGTTTTGCAATTTAAACCAAAGTGATACAACAGATTGTGCATGGAACAAGCAAAATTTTGGGGAAAGAAGCATAAATTCATTGAAAAAATAATCCAACTACAGTGGAATTTTAACGTCTTCTTCCCCCACCAAAAAAAAAAAAAAAAAAAAAAAAACCACCACAAAAACCAAAACCAACAACAACAACAAAAAAACACCCAACCCCAAATCTCCCACCAACCAAAAAACCACCTACTCTTCTTGTTCAGGATTTTTTCTTGCCAAGTTTCATACTCATATTTCTCAGTATTTTGCCATTAAACTTTACAATCATAGTGATGGCTATTAAAATTTGTAGCTAAGTGATTTTGTTAACACTTTAAAAATGCATTAAAGTGTTGGAGAAACATACTGAGCTGGCATTAGTGGTAACAGCTAC
This sequence comes from Grus americana, assembly GCF_028858705.1. Lineage (NCBI taxonomy): Eukaryota > Metazoa > Chordata > Aves > Gruiformes > Gruidae > Grus > Grus americana. The sequence goes on from NC_072852.1 coordinate 141,877,645, forward strand.
ATTAATATAGTGTAACATCATCAATGCTAAGTTAAGGATCTGATCTAAGTCCTGGAAAATTATACATACTGTAGAAAATTGTGCAAAGCCAAAGTGAACATAACAAGGAGTTGATAAGCAAATTTTATAAATATTAATGTTGATCTTCTTTTACAGTATTAACAAAGTTACATGAATAATCATATTTTTAACACTTCTTTTTTCCATATGTGACATATTGCACACAAGCAATATCCATTCAGTTGTATTCTTTCTGATACAACCTGAAGCCAGAACAGCTGAAGCTATGATTTCATCAAATCTCAAACTCTACAGCATTAAGCTTGCTCAGCACTTTGACCTCTAGGGAAACTCATGGTATGCAGATCGTGGTATTAATGGTTCTGTAAGCTGTGATCTTCCCACTCAACTGGCAATTATTCTATGGAGATACCAAAAAGATTCTCTTTCAAAGATTATGGATGACTCTGGACCTGGGTTTTGATGGGTTGTTAACCTTTGTGTCTTTATCAAATTTTGAGTAGATAATTGTGCTGATTATTGTTTAATTTTTAAGGATTTCAATGTATATAGACTTACACCTAAATCATTACGCTTCACAGTGGCTATGTAATTACATCACAGAAGGACTATACGTACGGAAGTACATCTGTTCCTGTTATTCCCACTCAAAGATACTAGGCTGTTTCAAAACATGTATGAAAATGGAAATTCTCCACTGAATTTTAAACATAAAAATAAGATAAAAACAGATGATCGAAGAGACAGGGATGCAAAAATCAGAAAATCTTTCCCCATTAATAACTATTCTCATCTGTTATCTGTTAGATTCCATCCAATGTGTTTATTACTTTGCATTGTTTTGTACTTTAAACTTCCTCCAAAATCTTAAGCCTTTGCTTTCATTTCCATTTTCAGATAATTTTTCAGTTACTTTCCAGTTATTTGTATATTTTATGCTGTATTCTTGATGATATCTGGTTTATTCTTACGTCCAGTTTGATTTTCTACCTTTTGTCCATGTATTCTTCTATTTTGTTTTATATGATAATGATCTGGTCTTAAGTATTTACTTGTAATATTACAGAAAAACTAAATTCTTACGAGCATAGACAAAGCATTTTTTATCAAGCATCAAAACTTTGTCACTCATCATAATTTTATGAATATCAGAGTATCTTTATCTTAGTTAAAATATGAATATGCATAATAGTGTCTGCATATTTGTCTTTGAAATCTTTTCTACAACTCCAGGAGGGTGCTTACGTATTTGCCTTGGGAGGAATCCCAGATTATTCAATACTGTGTTAGGGGTGAAAAGACCTGTATCTAATTTAATGCCTATAAAGATGGTAAGCCTATTGCCTTCTTTATATTTATTGGTAATGCCATCTCCTTTGAGCTGTTTTGTAAGTTTCAGCATAGCACAGTTTAAGATACTCATCAGCTTCAATGTGGATAGCAGAACCTACACCATGATGTTCTGAAATTGATTTGAATGAAATAACATTGTTCATGCGATTTCTAAATTTTCTATGATGAAACAAAATAAGCAACATTTTTTCAAATTAATTAATGTTAAATTCCTAAAATAAGCAGTAAATAAAAGTAATATGTGTGTTCAAATACTGAATTTCTTTTCTTATTTAATAGTGATTGAAGTCAATGGGAATCTTCCCATGCAGATGAATGTGATCCATTCCTCAATTTATGTTGCACAGTATAGATTTCTTAGATGTCTTTAACATGTTTCAGAGGGATATATTTTTGCTCATTTGTTTACCCATAGGAAACACAGCAGGTTTTGCATAGATTCCTACTAGCCCAACAGCCTAGGCTCTTTTGGGATACAGGGTTTTTATATGGGGGCTCTGTGTGTGTGTGTGTGTGTGTGTGTTTGTTTGTTTGTATGTTTGTGTATAAAGTATGTATAAAGATAGACATGAATAGGAGAAATACTTGTCTTGGAGTCATTTATTAGAGGGCGCAAAATAGAACTAGTAGGGAAAATTTCATGGTCTTACTAATGCAATGCAGTGAAAAAAATTCTTCGTTAATGGTTGTAGATCACAGCCACATGGCCACCCTGCAGACAGCATAAGAACTGAGCAAATATCTCAATGCCCAATCTAACAGTCAGTTCCATAACTGCTGCATAACCACACCTATTCCTAGATTTAGAAAATCCTCATGCTACTACTTAATGAGGAACAGCTATTTCATACAAAGGACTAAAGAGATCTGGTATTTCAATACAAGAGGGGAAAAAAAAGCAGCAACAGAAAACATAAGCCTTTTGAGCGTTTGAAACTTACTTCATGACATGTGGAAGTAAACCTTGCATTACCAAGTAAATAACCTAAGAAATAAAAACACTTGAAACAGCACTTGTAAATTTGGTTTCATTTATTTCAGATAGACTGTCAAAGTACCAGAAAAATAATTTCTTTGAGGAAATCCCAAAGGTATATATGCTGCAGCTAGAAGAGAGAGAGACATAAATAAATATAAAATTATTGCAAGCATATATAAATTAAGAAATATATTTATGTTTCTGAGGTTATAATGCTCTGTCATTGACACACCATGCCAACTTATTCCTGTTTGTCATCCAGGGTAAAATAAATCTGCTTCTTTTTCCTTCCATCATTCATCTTATTTGACAGGTAACATTGCAAACAAGTGTGTCAGTCAAGGAGGGTGGTAAATGTGTCTTGTCACTTCACCATCACTCTAATACAATGTTTGCAAGTAAGATAATTGTCAAAATCAATATTTGGATATGCTTAATGTAAACTGAACCTAGGTGAGAGATGCAAACAGCTAGAAACAGCATGAAAAAGAATCACTTCTGTTGCTCACATTCATAAACAAGCTTTCTAAGTACTGTAGTTAGGAGAAATTAAACCATGATTGATTAATTGAAGTAATAAACTGCTGGAGTTTGGTATTTGCTTGCTTGCTTGCTTGCTTTCACCAGATAACAAGAAAAAAAAAAAAAAAACAAACAAAAACTTGTGAAGTTTCTGAAGTATCCTGGTAAAGAGGGTATTTTAAGTACAGGAATCAGAAGCTGAGTACTGCTACGCACTGGACAAGTATGCTGAGGCAATATCACTATGTATATGGTCTTTACTAGGTAAACACTACTGAGAAATAACAAAGACAGAATGCAGGTTAGATACACTTTGACCTCATTTGATATGGTTTTTAAGTTGTATGCACATATAATGACTAGAATGAATATTTCTGTGATTATGTCCTTGTGTTATTCTTAGAAACAGATTCAAGAATCTGCACCAATCCAAGAAATAACTAGTAAAAAAGTATCAAGAAATAGCTAGTATAAATAATATTTTTTGTAATATGTTGGTATGAAGTTATGAATATCTGTACTCTTACTCACGTGTTATGACCACTACTATGTTAGGGGTTTTTTTTTGCTAATGAAATCCATGTAATTTGAAACTATCTATCCCAGATTGGGAAAACAGAAATACAGTATAAACGTGCAAAAGGCACACTGTTCAGCACCACGGATTGTGGGGTAGACTTCTCTAACCAGTTGTAGATTTCCACCATTAGAGTTAGTGGAAAGATAATAAGCTCCTTTAGAAGCACAGTTCATCCAAATACTTCAGGTGCCGTTATGATGAGAGGAATCACAGTCTAAAAGTACTTATTTCTCTCCGTCAAAAGTACAAGATACTAAGTTAAATTACAACAAAGCCTTAAGGGCAGGTTATCAGATAAAACACAAGCAATAGGGATAAAATTCCTTTTCATAGCAATGCAGTAATACTTACATTACATATCAGTGCAGAAATGATGTCTGACTTACCAGTTCTGCGTACCTGATTCTGAACTATGGGACAAGCACGGCCCAACGGTGTTTGCTATAGCTTTGTATACACCATCTGGAGGCAGTTCCACCTATGCTATTAGTTATGGTAATCTTTGGTAATTTTACATGTGGTTAAATTTTAGGATGCCTATATCAGGTAAACTGATTTTTCCTTTAGAAGATTCCTGTTTAATGTGATAACATATCCATTCTGTGGAGTGTCAATGTGTGTTTTCTTACCAGTGTAGCTCTGTTCAGCTGTGGACTGCATATTTTCTAGGATAACATATATCCATTGATCTTCCATCAAAGCACATTTTTCTTCAGATCCATATTTGCAACCTATTAAGACATGTCATTTAATGTTTATGTCTCTGATGTTTTGAATGTGTGTTTCAAGATAGCCTTAATACATTCTTTGTCATGTGTGCATTTTTAATTTAGAGTTCCCATGTTTCTTAGGGTCTTTGGAAATTCAAGCTACAAAGCGATACTAAAAGATAGTAACTGTCTAAGTACTTGTTATTAGTATTTATACAATAATGGCAATGTTGTTGATGGTTTGGGCGTGAGTTTTGTTTTGGTTTGGTGTTTGGTTTGTTTTTTTTTTCCATTTGATATCTTTTCAGGTTATAGTAGGCTGTCAGCATCTGCAGTAAAGGTAGATGAATGTCGTTTGGAGAAACTGAAAAATTGTAGGAATGAGAATATGCCAGTTAAAGAAACATGCACTGTGCAAAAAATACTGATGTAACAGACTCTAACTAACTAAATTAATGTAGGGAAAGAAATGATACCTACAAAAATTGCTACTACTCCAGTATAATCATTTAGGAAGCTGGTTTTGTAGCATGTTGTCTGTATTGTTGGTTTTATTCAGCTGCCCAAATTTAACAAAAGAAAGAAAGAGTTTTATAAATATACCTTTTGAAATCCCTTTTTGCCTGTTCTCCTCTTCCTCAGGCAATAACTAGACTGATTGCCTTTGTTCTATTCATAATGTAATGCAAAACCTTTTAAATCTGGTATTTATACAAATCACTTTTCAGATGGGTTTGCATTATTTGAATGAAATCTGAATTCCTTACCAACACTGCAGTAAAGTTCATAATTTGTTGGTGTTTTTCATGTAACATATTATTTTTCAAATATCTACAGCAGTCACTGCCTTATCTGTATTTTTTTAAAAAAATCTTTTAATTGCTATTGTTTCTTGACAATGTTTTCATGCTTTATCAGAAAGCTAATATACTAATGTAAACAGCAATAAATAAAATAAAAATAAATAAATAAATAAATAAATAAAAAACCCCTAATACTAATGTAAACAGCAAACAATTTTTATAAGTCAGGGAGAAAGACTGTGGCTACCAACGAGCTCCCAAATACATTATTCATATGCAAGATTTAAAATTACGGAAGACAAATGATTTGATTGTTCAAAGATATTTGCAGTTTCAATTACACCTTTAAACAGTATTTATTTCAAAAATGGTGTGGAAAGTACCTGAAGATCTCCAGCAGATTAAGAAATTAGTCTTTCTCTGTTTTATTAAAAAAATAATCAAAGTAGTTGATTATGTTGAAAAGAATAATTACAATGACAACTGCATTAACAGTCTGAATATTTAGTTCTGTTCCTGCAGATTTTTTTATATCTCTGTCATTAAGCCATTTTGAATTAATAGCTAGAAATAGAAAAAATTCTCTGATATCAGATTCTCTCTCTTCATGATGTAAATTGCAAGTGATTCATAATTCAACTGGAGTACTCCTTCAAGGAGAAACTATACACATCCAGAACCCCAAGTACTAAGAAAGTATTTCAGAAGTATAAAATGCAAGTTATAGTGATTTGTTGCCAAAAAAAAAAAAAAATTACAAAACACCCCATCAAACAAAACAAAACAAAACAAAACAAAACAAAACAAAACAAAACAAAACACAACCAGAGCTCAAATCAAAGATCAGAAATGAATGTGTTAGCTCAAGATCATTTGAAAAGTGCTGAAATTCCACAACTCCGTGTTTGCTGAGAGCTCTTTTTGTGGCAAAGTTCAATAAACCTGGAAACCTTAGATTTTCTGGATTCAGTGTATGCCTTGCACTCTGCCACTTACCAACAAACACAAAGTCCCTGTAACTGAATGACTGACTCTCAGGATCCAAGAATTCATGGATGGTGGACATTTCTAGAAGGTTCAAATGTTTTCTGCATCAGACAAATACAGATTATTTGCAAAATTTTTATTAGTAAGGAAGATGCACAAGATATACACTATACAAAACTTTCAGATGTGCTTATAAATTTCAGGGTTTTTCACAGGTCTCTCCATTAAAGTGTCACTTTACAATTGCTCAGCCAGGACCCAAGTGTGAAAATCTAACAAGCTCATCATGACATATGGACTAAATTCACCAGTATTCACTCTCTACTTCACAAAATCAAGTATAAATTCAACCAGAAGCAACAAATCTGTCCTAAGAACTGCAATACAATTCAGTATTCTTCTAATCAGCTATATACTCCCTTGTATCACTTTTATGTATCATTCTCATTTATATCAGATGGAATGTAATCTTGCTGGAGACCTTGTTCCTTATTAAGATTAAAATTGAAAATCTTTGTATTTTCACATCTACGTTTCCAGTATTGCAATTACCTGCTTAAGGTCAACATTAAATATTAATTTCAAATTTCTATTTAAAAGAACTTCTATAAAAATTCAATGAAACTTTGAACACAAAGGTAAGGATAATTATGTTCTCCAAAAGCAGTATTTAATGAGAAGTGCCTTTATTTGAGCAAGTAGTATTCCCAAATATTATTGTGGCTGCTGTCAGTTCATAACACTTCACCTCTGCTGCTCCCTCCTCCTCACACTCCCCTTGCTCCAGCATGTGGTCCCTCCAAAAGGATACAGTCCTTCATGAACCACTCCAATGTGGGTCCTTCCCACAGGCTGCAGTTCTTCATAAACTGCTCCAGAGTGGGTTCTTGCCACAGGCTGCAGTCCTTCAGGCATAGACTGCTCTAGCGTGAGTCCCCCATGGGCCATAGCTCCTGCCAGAAAACCTGCTCCCGCATGTACTCCTTTCTAGAGGTTGCAGCTCCTGCCAGTAGTTTGCTCCAGTGCAGGGTCTCTATGGGCTGCAGCTTCCTTCAGGACACATCCACCTGCTCTGGTGTGGTGTCCTGCATGGGCTGCAGGATGGAAATCTGCTCCAACATTGTCCTCCACAGGCTGCAGGAAGACAACCTGCTTCACTGTGGTCTTCTCCATAGGCTGCAGGGGGATCTCTGCTCTGGCACCTGGAGCACCTCCTGCCCCTCCATCTGCACTGACCTGGGTGTCTGCAGGGATGTTTCTCTCACATTTTCTCACTCGTCTCTCACAGCTGCAGCACAGTGGTTTTTTACAATTTCTTAAATATGTAATCACAGAGTCGCCACCAGTGTCACAGATGGGCTCAGCTTTAGCCAACAGTGGATCTGTTTTGGAGCCAGGTAGGACTGGCTCTGTCTGACACAGGGGCAGCACCTGATCTCATCTCACAGAGGTCACCCCTGCAGCCCTCCCGTGCAACATAAACTACATACAATTCTTTTAAGGGTTATAATCAATATTATTAAGGGTTATAACCAACATCATAATGATTTTTGCTAAATGGAAGGTTAAACTTAATTTATTTTCACTATTTACCCTTGCTTTCAATGAGAATATGTCTTTCCCTTAATGAATGACTAGCAAATAAGCTTTTCTATGACACTTCATTGCAATCACTTAAAATGTGGTGCCATTATCATAATTTCAAGCTAATCAGCATATAACAGGAACACAGTGTGTCCTAACTCCTTTGTAATCTCTTATAAATAGTAATCTTTGCATTAACCAGGTATTTTCTCAGGACCTATGATTAATTAAGTCCCCAAAGTCTTGAACAGAATGATTTTTTTGTTGGTAGGAAAAAATGGAAAATTCATATACAACAGCAGTTTTACTAGACTTATGATCTTTTATTATCTGAAAGGGAAAATCTAGCCATGAGTGCAAAACAACTACAAATTTGTCCAGATCCACAATATCTTTAAAGAAAACATAGACATTCCTACAATTTAACTTAGAAAAGTGGGCTGCGATTCACAACAGATTTCAGTGTATTAAAATTTATTCTAGTCATGCATCTTTTAGCCTCTAAATCAAGGTTGAGAATAAATGAATCTGGCAGTTTAATAAAGTCTATATTCAAGAAACAGAAAAAAAGTTGCACCTATGCATGTAAATATCTGTGTTTGAACAAATACCCAAAGACAGAGAGGAATGCAGTACTGACACACACAAACAGAAGTTGGTAATAAAAAATAATGACATTAGCTAGAAAAGCATGAGTTAACCAAAAGAATGAATATCAAGAATGAAAATTATTTTGAGGGAGTTATCTTCTGAATGTTTAGACTTTCTGTTGATGCTTTAAAGCTTTCTTTAAAATTATGATTGTTGAAACATTCATATTTTTAAATAAAGCTTGGAATGAATGGCATCAGGAGTTGTAAGTTAAAAGTCTCTAGAAAAGCACAAAACCACAAAAATTTGAAACTATAATATAATAGATTAAAGAGTCTGTCAATTTTGCCCCTCAGTCTTTTATTTATTTCATCATCTTTCAGTCCTTAAATTAGCTTCAATATATGTGGCATATGGTCTTAACTTGAGAAAGCTCATTATCAGACTTAGTAGCAAAGTATTTTTGATTCAGAGTATCCTAGAGTTAGGCAGACAGTTCTCACTTAAGTGTTTTCCAAACAGACAATGAGGTTGTGATTCCTCTGACATGGATGAACAGGGATCCTCTAGAAAGAAATAGATAGGAGCAAGGCAAATATAATTGTGGAGAAGACAAAAGCCTGGAACCCATCCACTTGTTTTCAAGAGCATGCAGATGCTTTATTAAAATGCATTTCTTCTGACAAAATAGGGAAATGTATGAGATTTCATGAATTTTCACTGACTTTTTTGTCTGTTCCCATAGCAGTATATCTAGGAACTCTCCCTTTCCCATGTGAATTATAAAACTGCAATCTAGCCTTCTCGGAGGGCTAGACTTTAGCATACATTCAAATCAGGTAGAACAATTGAGCAGTGGTAATGGAAAAAGGGGGAGAAAGAAAGAAAGAAAGAAAGAAAGAAAGAAAGAAAGAAAGAAAGAAAGAAAGAAAGAAAGAAAGAAAGAAAGAAAGAAAGAGAAAAAGGCTTAAAGCCCTTAAGGCCTCCCCATATGTACGCATTTGAACTCCTGAGATAATTTCTTAGCTTGAACAAAGAGTCAGGGCCCTGAACAGATGTTTTTTTCTTCTTCTTCTTTTTTTCCCCTTTTGGTTCAATATGCTTTAACAATACTAGTGAGGAATACATATTGCAATAAAGACTGAGCATAAAGAAATTGATCTGTTCATGACTGAATAATATAGCTACAATCGATCTTACCGTCTTTATTCTGCAGAAGAATAGACTGGTTCAATGCTTAATGGTTGCTACTGAAAAGTTAGTAAGCATATTGTTTTGAGATGTCTCTGTAAATCTAGGGAAATTTAATAGAAAGAATTATAATTCTTGTGTCCACTTTTTTTCAGCCAGTGAATGTCACAAGGTGTTTTGGCAAATATATTATCTTCATTTCTTTTCTCACAACTTTAAATGGCAAATGAAACAATGAAATTTTGCATCTGTCCCTCCCATTTTGTCCTTTTTCCTTCTTTGTGCAGGTCTTCTGTCATAGATCCCTGGGACTTGAAGAGTCTAGTCTCTAAAGCGATTGTTTCCCCATCTAATAGCCCAAGATTAAACTCCATTACCTAGCTCAGTTGAAGAGCATTTAGATCCAGACTACCCTACTATTTAAAGCTAGCACCATCAGGACTGTAGGTGTTCCTACACTACTTCAGAATATTCAGCTGGGGGTGACTTCTGACGTTCTGGGAGAAGGAAGTGACAACACTTAGCCTGTGTACATTGACATGTGGCTATGCACCTGGCACCTGGCACAGACACCTGAGTCTCCATTTTATGATCTATAGATCAAAATATAAACATTACATGTAAACTCTTGAAGGAATAGTAATATAACCTTGTAATAGATGAACAATTGATAGATGGGAAAATGATTATACAATTTATTGATCATCATATCAATAGTTTTATACCAAATGGTCCACTAAATAACCTGTATTCAGATAATAAAATATCTTTGCTTTTTATACCATAGATATGTGCTATGTAGAAAGTATCCATGTTTAAAAAAATACTGTCATGAATACAAAGACAAGGCATTAGATGTTAGGATGTGTCAATAACTGAAGTTGGCTATGAACATTTAATTTTAGCATCCTAGAGTGAAGCGTTATGGTAAGGCTTCTAAGTACACAATCACAACTATTTTTTGCACTCTAAAGTCCACTGTCATCCCCCTCACAGTGTGGATAATATTCACTATGTGAGCTCTTAGATTCTAATCAAAATCATGCTTTGCTTTTCATTCTTCAAACTACCTTATTCACAGTTCACCACTTCATACCAGCTTTGAAGTATTATTCATTTCCTCCATGGAAAATATGGATTCCTAGGGAATTAGCAGAGAATAAATAGTTTTGTGCTCAAAGTCTTGTTCATGGGAAAAAAAAAAAAAAAAGAAAAAGAAAACATACCTTATTTATAAAGTCAATAATTTATTATTGGTATAATTGGTATCTTAACAGTCTAATCCAAGAATCAAGTGAAAGAATACATCTATGAAGTTTCAGTAATAATAAAACCACAATTAAATTTCTTAAACATACACTTTTACCTTCTACTCCTTTTCCTGGTGTTATGCTCTCCTTTCTCCTGCTTCACTGAGCCCTAAAGCCAGTGGCTTCATCTAGGTAGTGGCAGTGGGGGAGTGTTAAGGCAAGTTGTTATTTCTCAAGCCCTCTGTTATTGTACCAGGCCTGTATTTCTCTGTACTACATTGTTATGTTAAAATTGTAAAGCCATGGCATTATCATACAAAGTTAAACAAAAATAAATCAAATTAGCCATAATGTACTTCCACACTCTCCTATCCTCTGTAACCAAAGTTTTATAGATTTTTCAAAACTTCCTCTTCTTGTCACATCTTTAAGACTCACACTTCCATTTTTGCATCTGGAGACCTGGGGTTGGCATTTAAAGTCTAAGCTGCTATAAGGCACCAGCTAGCTACTAAAAAGCCAGCACACTGCTGGTCCTTCAGATGACAAGCAGCTAGAATGGTTCTTACTTGATAACGTTTGATGCAAAAGAGAGACTTTTAGCATAGAAATGTTGCTACTTCAATGTAGCAAATTACATGTGCTTCAAAATTTACTTCTCCTTGTTTGTAGAATACCAGGAAAAACAGCAGAATATGTGTCTGGCTCAGGTCACAGCTTTATGAGGAACATATAACTCTGTGTTCCTGCTAACCTGTGCATCTCTCTGCCCCCAGCTTTAGTCCCAGTTTCCCTTCTGCCCACACAGATACTGTGCTCACAGTGACATTCACCAGGTTGAACAACAATTAGGGACATGAAGAAGTTCACTGGGCTGAAAAATAGTACTTTTTATTTTTAATTTCTTCTGGTATGTTAATTTTCAACTGACTATATTCCCTGGCCAAGGGGAACGTGTGGTTGCATAAGTGTTAGTGTCACCGCAGGATCAGTAGGTGAAATATCCTTTCACTAGACATAGATGATCTACATTAAATTTGGAACATTATACTTCGTTCCCAAGAGCAGTGTAATACTTCACAACAACAAGTTAATTACAGTCAAATAAAATGGATAGATTTCCTTGTACCTGTGTACACTGCATTTAGTAAAATGTGTGGCTTCTGTAAAACAGGAGTTGAAAGCCTTTTACTTGGTAATGCACTTAATTGGTACTGCTGACTTGACAGCAAGCTGTTAATTTTGTTAAACAAGCAGATCTTTCAGTGTTAAATGTTGTCTTAATCCCAACCCTCCCTGTATCCGCACCTCCATAATGAAATTACTTAAGAAAATTGCTGGTTGCAAAGACATCAGTCTTGATAACACAAATCTTGTCAAAGAGCAGGAGGAGGATATCATGAAATTTGGGGTTTTTTTTCCCCCTCAACTTCAATCATATAATCCTACAAGGAAATACTACTTGCTGGAAGTGTGGAAACATGATCCCTAATTTGTATTTCATTTATATTTTCAGATGCAACCAGCTTTGTTCTTCCATGTAGCAAGGACAGAAATTTTAGACAAATCTTTTGATGACATTTTCCTACCACTATATGTCTTTTACCATAAAGACTTAAGTGAGGTATACAAAAAATATGTGCTAAAGTCACTATAGCCATGCATTTCCATTCACAAAGAAAATTAATTAAGGACTTCCTACTCATCCCAAACTGACATTTTCTTTTCCTGGCTCCTTCACTTCTTACTTTAATTAGAGATGTGAAAGTTATGATAATGGCTAGGGCAGTTCCCTACAAACTAAAGTACTTGCTCTGTCACATTTCATACTGAACTGAACTCAGTCCAGAAGAATTTCATGAGTGTGCCTACCAGTCAAACCCTCTAGATAATAAAGTACAGTATAAATGTTGCTGCAGTCATGTCAGAATTGCAACAAAGCATCAGGGAGAGTCATCCTGCTCAACTTTAGTTATCTGAGTGTAGATGTATTAGCAAATCTAATGGATTCCCTGTGAAAAGCATAGACACTTCAAGGGTTTGCTTCATGTAGCCTATTTGAAGCATCCATTTCAAGGTGAGATGAATCACATTTGAAGAACACTTGCCTCTTTTCACTGGCTGTGAAGCATATCAATGTCAACATGGAATTGGCTGAATTCCACCATTGGATGTCCAAATCAGGCCAGCTGTGAAATTCTGTAGGAATCTCTTGACTCCAGGGACCCGGGTGGTACAATATTTAGATACTGGTGGAGTTCAGGTCCTTCCTGGCATTGGGTGGCACATGAGAGAAAGTAGATGGTATTTCTTTCTGAGATGTAAAAAAACAACAGACTGCTAAACTGTGCTTGAGATAGTAGGACTTAGGTAGGAACTATCTCTGGGAGTTATAATGAATTTTTAAAAAAAAGTTGATCTTATAAAACCAAAATTTTTCATTTCATTCTCTCTAATAATGTTCATGTAAAGATATGCATTCTCACTGAAACTTTTGAACTTCTGGGGTTTTGAGGGGGAACTTTTTCAATCAATTCTAAAACAACAGTTATAATTCTAAAGCTAATTGTTGCTTATAGTAAGCCTAACAGCTATCAGACCAGATAAGACATCTGTTATTCAACACAATCATGTAATCACAAAATTATGTTTTATGTTCAGTTTTCTCCACACTGTCTCTAATTTGTGAGATACTTCTTGATACATAAATACATATAAATCGTACAGCTACTCATACATATAAGTAATACAAAGTATTGACTGAAGCTTTTCTATTCAGTGTCTATGAAGAACTGATGATAAAATACACACAATCAATCACGCTTTCTGATTTTTTTCACATGATAAATCATTTACATATATAAATTTCAAAAATAACGAAACTAGAAAGGTAAATTAGACTACAGCTTTAGAATATCATAGTTCATATCAAAGATAGATATAATTACTAGAAGAGTACCAAACTATTTCACAGATGAAATCTTCTGAGACATAGGTATAAGGAATACACATTTTTCATTATTTCAGCAGAAATAAATGTCTGTTATCCAGAAAAAAAAAATCTGCATATTTCATCTTGCTGTGTTGTACACCAAGATGTCAGAATAACTGAACTGCTAATTAATTTTAGAAAATTATTAAAGATCTTAGGAAAGTGGGTCACTTATTAAGAGGAGTGCTTGTCCTCCTGTTGATAATTTATTAGGATAGTTTTACCTTCATATTTTAAGAGAGAAAAAAATCAATTTTCCACAGTTCCCCATGGGTTCAACTACAGGGAGATATTGTTTTTCACTTGCCTGACTTCTAGAGACAAAAACCATCTTTGTTAAAGCATGTCTATCATAAATTGTCGAGTTCAAATATGCATGTGACATAAACTATATCACTCAGTAAATGTAAGATCATTCTAGTGTTCGAGCTTTTGAGAAACAGATTTCTACTGTGATAAATTCATTGATAGTTATTAGCAATGTCTATAATATATTCAGTTCCAGGAAATCTATGCAGTAACTTTTCTTTAAATATTAGATATCTTTACTGTTAAGCACAAAACTGATGTTCTAGATACACATCTTAAGGAAAAATATACATATATTGGTAGAAGAGTGGCAGTCTAATCATAATCACTAGAGCTATAAATACACTGGAATTAGAATATTTTGGTGTTATGGAGAGACATTTAAAATTTATATTAGAAAATTGCAGATTTGTTTGCTGAAACTAGCTCTTGTAAAATAGCAGAGTGGTGTAAAGAAATAACCAGTGAAAGATCATATGCCGTACAGTACAAAGTAATAATGACATGGTTATTTTCACATCAGAACCATGGGGAAAATGCAAATTTCTATCTAATTTAGATGGAAAGAAATCTTTGTTCAAAATGGACCTAGTAGTACTTGAACCACTTTTCCCTCCAAAGAATAGGTCAGTAATATTTCCCTAAAAGAGTTCCATGTATAATCCTGAAACAAAGCAAAAGCAAAGCCAACCAACATACTAACTTTCAATACACTTCAGCTAAAATGTATTTTTAATGTCAACTGATGTGTCATGTTTTTCTGTAGTCATGATGCTGATCAAATTCCTCAGAAAAATTATTGTATTTGCAGATACTGAATGTTTGTCCTAAAGATATTTAGTTCTCCTAAACAATAAAACCTACCCTTTCGGGTATGGATACATGACTTGTATTTAAATCATTACAACATATACATACAATATCAACAGTGTAGTCATAATTTATATAGCAATGAGTATTCCTCTTGCTTTAAAGAAGGGTTTTTTTAATATAGGGTGTATGTAGATTGTGAACCTGCTTTGGTCCTGCGTTTAATAAGAGGAGTGAAGCACTTGCTCTCCAGATCCTTTCCAGTTTAAATTATTTTATGTTTCTATAATTTTATGAGAAAGACAGAGAGAGAAATCATATCTAATGCAGGCTTCACTGGAAGTCCTGTGTATGTGCATTTGTGTGTGCATGTGTGTATTTATATATGTGGAACTAGTAAGGTTTAATCTGTTGGGTTTTTTTAAGGTAAATACAGTTTTCGAGTCATGGAATTACACAAATAATTAGGTTGATCTGGATATCTAAAATGTATTGAGTCTAGTCTCCTGCTTAAAGCAAAGTTAACCGCAAAGTTAGAAATGGTTGCTCAAAGTCTTATTCATACAAGTTTTAAAATATTTAAAGATTAAGATCTCACAGCCTTTCTGGGCAATCACGTTCACTGCTCAACAATTCTTACTGAGAAGGATTTTTTCCTTATGGACAATTAGCATCTTTCTTCTTGCAACTTCATTTTAACCTTTGGCTACTGTATTTTCATCATACAACTCTGAGGAAAGTTCAGATCTCAATGAACAACTTGTATTTAGTGCAACATTGCAATTAGATCCAAACTTAATTTTCTTCTCTCCAGGCTAAACAAAATTTAGCAGTATCTCAGTACTCCCTCATAAGTCATATATTCCAACTGTCAGCTATCTTTGTGGTGCTTCGCAGAAATCTCTCCGGTTTTTCAAAATTACTTTGGGGAAGAGAGCAGGGAGAAGTGGACGCAGTAGTCTAGTTGTGGCCTCCTGTATCTTCAGTAAAGGGGAATAAGTGCTTCCCTTGATCTATTGTCTTTGCTCTTGTTCATGCAGTATGCAGTCCACCTTCTTCTCCACAAGGGCACACCACTGACTGACATTAAGCTTGTCCGCCAGGACTTCAGGTACATATATCAAATGTGATAAAGCTGACAGCTATGAATTCTTCTACTTCCACAGAATGAAAAACCGTCCTAAATATTTGGTTGCATTAAAGAAAAAAAGCATTGTCAGTTTAGGGAAAGTTTTAAGAACTTGTCATAGTACCGCTTACACAAAATGTAACAATCCAAACTCATTTATTTATTGACATTAACTTGATCCTAGGAAATTTTTCATCAATGGAAAAGTATGATGAAGATATGCAAGAGTAGTGGGTTACCCTTGACCAGCAACCAGATGCCCACCCAGCTACTCTCTCACTCCCCTTCCTCAACAGGGCAGGTAGATAAATAAGATGAAAAAGCTCATGGGTTGAGGTAAAGACAAGGAGATCATGTACCAGTTACTGTCACAGGCAAAACAAATTTGATTTGGGGAATATTAATCTTACTGACAATTAAAAGAGAGTTGGGTACGAAGAAACAAAGACAAAAATATTAAAACAACATTTTTCCCCCACCCTTTCCCAGGCTCAACCTCATTCCTTCATTCCTGACTCCTCTGCCTCCTCCCACCACCAGCAGTGCAGGGGGACAGGGAATGGAGGTTGAGGTCAGGCCATTACAGCTCCTCTTTGCTGCTCCTTTCTCTTCATGCTTTTGCCCTGCTCGAGCTTGGGTCCTCTCTACAGGTTGCAGTTCCTTCAGGAAATACCCAGGTGCTTTGGAGTGCAATCCTCCATGGGCTGCAGAATGGATATCTGCTCCAGTGTGGTCCTCTTCACAGGCTGGGGGGGAGTCTCTGCTTCAGTGCCTGGAGCACCTCCTTCTTCTCTGACCTTGGTATTTGCAAGATTTTCTCTTACTTTTTTTTTTTTTTTGTCGCTGTTCTTTATGCTTTGCAGTGTTTTGTCCTTTTGTGAAATACATATTGAGTGCTCTGTCCTGTGGTGAGTCCATTGTGGAGCCAGCTGGAACTGGCTGTGTCCAACACAGGGCAGCCCCTCGCTTCTTCTCACAGAGGCCCCCATGCAGCTTCCTGATACCAAAACCTGGCCACACAAACTCAATACAGTAAGTTATATCCATCTTACAAAATTTGAAAAGAAACTAGCAGGTTAATATACTTTCTCTGTAGAAAAGCACAAAATAATACTGTAATTTATTAGCGTCACATGCCTCTAGCCCTCGAGCTCAGTCTGCTCTCAGCCTCTACCTGGGCTGCAAGAGAAATTGCAGCAAAATCTAGTATAGCTTTTCTATATCCTCTCCTTCCACTTCATACATCTGTTTTATCCAACTTAGCTCTTCTGGGAAACCGATTCACAGTGACTGATTCAAGGAAAAACTGAATCTATGCAACACTTGGCACACACAAAAGATCTGCTGGATGATAGAAAAACATAACTGTGTTGGTGTAATGTTAGATGTCAGATTCATCACTTTACAGATGATGACATGAAAGCTACCAAAAATACCATGACATTCCCACTGCTTCTTTGCTTAGAAGAATAAAGTGGTATTTGTATTCACATACGATTGGAAAGATGGCTTCAAAGTAGAGCTTACTACAAAGCCTGACATTTCTGTAATTTCACTGGAGAAGTAACTGAAGTTGTTTAAAAATTGTAGATAAAATTGTTGATAACCCAGATGTTTCTGAAAATATAGTCCCAGAAATTTCATGTTGTCCAGAAAGCAGTTATAAATAAAAAAAAATTAGGAATTTAAGAAGGAGCTTACATTAGATTTTTATTAATATATTGACAAGATACATACATTGTGCTCAGGTAAAAACTCAGAGTGCAACTTTTACTTCAGTTGAGTTTTAAATTTCTAAAGGCTGAGATCTGAATCCTCTCTTTCCTGGCCTGATGTTTCAAAACACAGAGGCTTACAAATAAGCATGGAAGATCCAACTAGTGTTCATCTCTTTGTGCTATTTATGTGTACTACTCTACTTCACAGTACCTTCTTATTAGGTTACTACTTCTTCACTAATTCTGCTGTAGCTGATCTGAGTCAACACAGTTCTCAGCTCCTGTAGTAGTGGTTGACCAGTTCATAAGCTCTGAATTCACTATTCAAGCATGAAAAGTAACCCCTGAAGAGTTTTAAATGATGTGTTATTAGAAAGGTAAAAGTTAGTGATAATTTGCTTATCTATGAGTATGCAAAGAACCAATAATTACTGATTTCTAATATCCAAAAGCTTTTTTAGATGCCCATTCTGTCCTGCTGCTCCTCAGCCCCTTCATCTGGCTGTCTTCATAATCGCTGACTCTTTGAACCCAGCAGTTCACTGGCATGGCAGCAGATGAAAGACTGGAAGCGCTGTCCATGCAAGTACATACGGAATGACTTTGCCAAGTCTTTAATCTCCTTGTTTGTAAACAGAAATTTGAGCTACAAATGTACATAGAAAGTATGTTTCAGCTCAGCTAGCCATCTAAAAGTTAAATGGATGCTCAGAGCTGGAAATGTAGTCTCTCAAGAGAATGTAGTTACTCAAGGGAAAAAGGCAACTCCCAGAAGGTAATTCATCCATCTTGGTGGTGTGTCTAAGAGAGGGGGGATGAATTGCCTGTGGCAGTATCTATTTCTCTCCATTGTCTAAAAGGGGAGGGAGAAGAGGCCTAGACAAATAGCTTTGACTAGATGTCCATTTTTCAGGCAGCTAGACTTAGGTGAGATGAATTTCACCCAGAGTGCCCATCTCTCTTATGTCAATAGGACAGTGTTCCTCTCTCAATTGCATATGCAGAAATAAAAATATCCCTTTGATCATGCAGAAATGCAAAAAACCCAGCTTCACACCACACTAATATCCATACAGGCTTTTAACAGCTTGTCAGAAAGTAATTCTCAGCCTCCAAGACCCTTAAACATCTCTCTGGTGCAAATCCATTGCCCAGACCTATATGCTTGGCTCTCTACACCTCTTCAAAAAATGTAACACAGAAGGAGAGTTTCATATCTGCTCCTTCTGTTTCTTCACCTCGTGACTGAGCTGCATTAATGACAAAAAAGAGTTATCTCCTAGATAGAAGATTTATTAAGCAGGCTAAGTACAGATTTTTAATTACAGGATGGAAAAAGGGGACAAGAAAATGGAAAATAGGACCAGACTGGAAAACTTAGAATGCATGCTTATCAGTGAGGAGCAAAAAACTTTTAAATATTATGCAAGTTTTCTTGCACCTTTAAAATGAAAGCAAATTTAACTTATTTTTTGTGCAATGTGCTGTCAAAATATATCCTTAGGTAAAAAGAGTGTGAGTACTGCCAAGAAAAAAAAGTGGGACTTCTTGTATCAAAGTTTGTTTCAGGCTTCCCACTAACCCATCAGAGTCCACAGCTTAGTATATTTTGCCTAAAATAAAATACATCTCTTTTTTAGTTTATCTGCCTGTCAGAGTTCAAGGAGTGTCTGGACAATGGTCTTAGTCATACCTAATTTTAGGTAGTCCTGTGAGGAGCAGGGAGTTTGGCTCAACAATCCTTATGGGTCCCTTCCAACTTGAGATATTCTACGACTCTATGATTTCATTTCTTAGAAATTAAATTAGTTCCTTCCACTTTCCAGTGGAAGAACAAGAATTACTTCACAATTAATCTGTACAAGGACTTATTTCAATAAAGCATGCTAGAAATTAGAAAGAGACTGCATATATGTGAAAGCAAGACAAGGATTAGGAGCCTTGGTGGTGTTATATGTTTCTCAGACAATAAACTACTTCTGTGGTATAATAATAATCGACTCCTTGTAAAGCTGCCTTAAAGTCTGAGGCTGCCTTAGAGACAAATTATGAACTTTATGTATCATGAAAAGAACTGCTGAATATGCTTAGTAAAAACATCAAGAAATATTTGCATCCTTAGGGTAGCTGTGAAATACTTGACAATGTGGAGGTGCTTATGGAAGTGGTCAATATTCTCATAGTGCAGAAAAAAACCCAATATTATTAAGTCCTTTGAACAAAATAGTATAGAAAGAAGAGAAATAGGGCTTGTCCCAACAGTGTGTTAAGGTTTTAATGAAGCACAGAAGACTACAACATCTGCAAATGTATTATTCTAACTGCAACTCAGTATATAATCTTGCTTATGTTACTTCTCAGTGCAAATACAATTAAAAAGTATTAACATGACATGGAGTGGGTGATTACAAAGGCCTATGCCTTAGCTTACATGGTATGAGATTATTTTAGCATATGAGGTATACCTCACCTCTGCAGAAACAAACCGTGCCTGAGTTGATGCCCATTGAAAACATCAAACCAGAGAAAGTGGCTGCAACAGGTCAAATAATCCCACTCTTACATCTAACACATGTGACACAAACACTGAAAATTAGGCCAGCTACAACCACTTTTGCTGGTGTTGCTTTGATAATTACAGGATGCTGCAGAGAAAACAGCTATAAAGTATTTCTCAAGTTCCATTTAAAACATGTTGTATATATTGACAGCAATTTTGAGAGTAAAACATACATTACATCTGTACACTCTGCTAAAGGCAGAAGAATATGTAGTATTTATGAAAAGGCAGTATGTGTTTCTATGGCTTGGGAGACCTCTGTTGGACATCCCTATCTTCTACAGCAAAAGCTAGCAAAGTCCTCACTGCCATAGGGCACCCAAGCTACCTAAACTTGTTTTCTCTCAGAGAGCTGGAGGAAATCCAGCTGTGCAGTCTGTGGTGCAGGAACAGGACTGCATACATGTGCCAGGGCACAGGGCAATAAAGAGAGTAGAGGTAGGACACCAAGGACTGTCTGTGCAGAGAATTAATTTGGTCAATTAACTTCTTTTTTTCTTTGATGTTATGGATCTAATGAAATAATCCCCAATGGCTCTTCTTTGATTATCAGGATCTAACAAAATTCAGTACTCAGGGTGTTTGTGGGCACAGAAAAATAAAAGACCACACCAGCCTCAAACATACGAGTTTTTCTGCTCAGATTTCTAATCCAAATATTCCCTATGTTGTTCCTTATGTACTGGGTTCAAGGTCCTAGTTGCTCCTTTCCTTGACTAGCTCAGTCTTAGAACTACAACTTTAATGAACCAATAAATCCTGATGCATTGTAGTTCATTATTTGAAAACCTGAAAGTGATGAAGTGAGAGATGCCCTAAGATCCTCCTCTGATTCCAGGAAGACTTTCTTTCTGGGCATATTTTTACAACAGATGTTTAGTGAGCAAGGAAAATCTAATCTTAGTTTCCTATGGAATTCCTTCCCATGTTAATCTTTCTGTAGCATCTTGTAGGAGTACATTCAGGCACACTAACACTCACTTCAGAAAACACAAACAGAATTACAAGGTTAATAGGCTTTTTAAAATTTGTTATTCCATGAAGAGCTTCAGTGATCAATTCCGGATACCACAACAAATGACAACAGATCAACTCTCCAAAACATCCCCATTCTTACTTCTTTATTCACCTAGTGTGACCTGAAGGGATGCACCACTAAATCCAACAGATCTTTGTTACTGAGGATAAATAACTCAAATTTTATACAACGTATTCTTTATTCTCTTTGCTGACATGACATAGAGAAGTTGAGTACCAGCAAATATTTCGCAGATCATGGAAGGGACCCTGGAAGGTCTTTAGGCCACCCCTCCTGCCAGAAGCAGGACCACTTCAGGATCAGACCAGGCTGCTCAGATCTTGGTACAGTTGAGGACTGAAATCCTCCAAGGGATGGAGACGACACAGCTTCCCAGGGCAATATGCTCCACTGCTGACTGTCCTCAACAAAATAGGAAATAAAGAGGTTTTCTTTTTCCCCCTAACATCCTATAAAATAAGGATAATAATTTGAGAAAACTTTAAAACTGAAGGACTTTTCAGTAATTATGTGGTCATTAGTGGTTTCAGGTAAACTTAATGGTGATAAGCCTGGGACAAGAACAGAAGTAATATCAGGATCTAAGGTATTTGAGTTCCAGTTACAAAAGAGAAAAATAAAAATCTGAAATGAAGGAAACAAAAAGGAATCTGTCTTCTACAGATATTGTCTGCTGATACAACAGCTAACTGTATTTTTTATCCTTCTGGTTTGAAACAAAGGCATAAAATACATTTTAATATTCCCAACTTCTATTGGAAGCTCATATCTGGTAGGTGCCCCAGTCCTGTCTCGTGCCTTAAAGCCTTTCCCAGGGTGATTACTAACATGAAATAAATATGAAAATACTGCTACCATGAGACTGAAATTAAACATTGACTCTAATTTTGAAAACCAATGGAGTGTTCACACTTTTCAGAATATTATTTGAAGATAATTAGCCAACTAAGATTAGCTCCAGTCTTTAAAATATCTTTATTTACAAATATGTATATGTTTATAATGAATCTAAGCAGCTATTTAACTTATGCAAATATGGATTAATTTCTCAACAATCTAATACTTATTCATATGCAAATTTTATATCATCTTTTGTGTTTATATATAAACATTGGGTTAAGAGATATTGATTTATCTTGATTAGTATAATTTCCCTTATATTATCAGTTAGAAACAAATATATTATCCGTGATATTTTTTCATTGTCATGCTATGTTTATACCATTGTAGTTATACTAAAAATATATTTTAATTATCGACATGTCTCTTGAGATTTCTAAATTTCATTACACGCATTTTATTTAATTGATCTAAATTATTATGCTTGAATTCAAAGTTTTGCTTCATTCTGTTTTTAATTCTGATGAAGTCTTGTTTGGCAGAAACTGAAGCACAATTACAGAAAAGGGAAATGTGAATATGGGATTTTAATTTTTTTTTCCCCACAATGTTTTTACTTAATGCTTAAATGCAATTAAAAGCTACTCTAAAGCAAATACTACTTGTGGTCTTCTTTACAAAAGTCACAAAAACATCCTTACAAAATCCATTTTCTTTAAAAATAGCAGAAGCATAATTTTAAAGTGAAATAGGAAATGGCATTACTGGATGTCTAGAGGAAGGGGCCAGACTCTTTTCAGTGGTGCCCAGTGACAGGACAAGGGGCAAATGGCACAAACTGGAACACAGGAAGTTCCATCTCAATATGGGGAAAAACTTCTTCGCTGTGAGGGTGACCGAGCCCTGGAACAGGCTGCCCAGAGAGGCTGTGGAGTCTCCTTCTCTGGAGAGATTCAAACCCCGCCTGGACGTGATCCTGTGCAACCTGCTGTAGGTGATCCTGCTCTAGCAAGGGGGTTGAACTAGATGATCTCCAGAGGTCCCTTCCAACCCCTACTATTCTGTGATTCTGTGATTATAAAGTTTTCTTATAAACGTTTTGTCTTATAAGCTTTGCTCTTTTATAATAAAGTAAAATTAATCTCTCAAATGTATATATATTATGCATTATATTTATACACATACACAATGATATACATTAACACGTTTGTTACTAAGTTAGACAAAATGTCTGTTTATTCCAGTACTTCTCTGTCAGTGGCCTGTGATGAATATTTAAAAGAATACAAGAGTGAGAAAATGTAGAGTGAAACTTTCCCCATTACACCTTCCTAACTTCCACAAACTTGTAGTTCAGGGACCTCCCCACAGGTGTTGTTTAATAGCCCTTGGACCTTTTTGCCAGTGCATTGTCTAATTGTTTCCTACAGTTATCCACAAATTTAGCATTAGAAATCTAATGTGGTTCTCAATTACATTTTAATGATGTGTTGTGTGAAAAGCAGTTTCCTTTTCTTTGTTTTAAAACTTCTTCCTTGAAATTCACTATGATTCCACTTACCTTTCACCATTATATCAGATTTATGTAGATATCTATCTACTCACTCTTCTTTTCACTATAGTTTCTACTATTGAAGTTGTTTACTTTTGTATTGAGTGTAATTTAATCCACAAAGTCTTAGAATAAAATACTGAGATGGCAACTTCTTTTTTCAGTTTATAAGGTTGTTCTCAAAACTTTTCAGCTGACACTTCAGTCAGACACTTGCTCTGATTTGACTTCCACAAGGAATGGCACCACTGTTAACACCTGGACACTTCTGCAAAGAATTTATTTAGCTTGATGGCTATGACTTTACCTTACTGGAAGGCTCTTTTTGCACATTGATCATTGGTTCTGCAGGAGTATTTTATCATACTTCCTATTTCTGTTGTGTTTTATTACTGGTTTAAATACCTTTAGTAAGTTGTTTTTCTATCCCCCCCCCCCCCCCCGTCTTTTTGTGGCTATCTATTATCTTGTCAGAGGTTCCTAATTTCTACCTTGTCAAAAACATCTTCTGATAGATAGTATACATTAAATATGACCTTTTAACAAGGCGTCCTTAAACAGCTTTGTACTACCTGAATGTATTATGTCCTTTTGAATGTTTCTTTTATCTTCTTTCTAAACAAAAGAAAAAATCAAACTAAGAGGAGTCATTTGGGGTTTTTTTGTATCATACTGATTTTAAAGTTAAATGTTACTGGGAGAGATTTTTTTTAGAGCAACTTTTCCTGTAAATGTGACTAGATTATCTTCATTATTACAGAGTGCAACAATCACTTTTGAACCACATCCCATGCGCTCAGAAATAAATATTTTGCTTTCCTTTGGTTTGTGTGTTTTCTGAATAGTTGCTGCAGAAGACACTGTGACTAAAAATTCTGCTTTTTCATTATGATGTTCCAGGTACCAGTAAGTTTCTGAAAAGCAGTGATTTCTGATCTCACTACACTGAATCTGCCATAGCTCTTAGTTGGTCACAGTGCTTGTTCCACTTTGGATGGACAACCACGTGATGCTTTTACTATACATTTTCTAAGTTTTTCCTTATAATCCATATTGCAGTTTCAGTACACAGATAATCTATCATTTCTTGATATTTTATTGAGATCAGAATTTCATTTATCATATAATTGCACTTATTCACTAGTGTATCTACTTTCCCTTTCCTGTAAAGCACATACCTTGTCATATACATATTTATGGAATATACCACAAATTGCCTTCCCATGCACTGTCTCCCACTAGATTTCTGAAATTTCCATTGCGTTTACATTTTTATTAGAAAAAAGCTATTCAATCCCCCAGTATCTCGGATGGTTATCATTTGTATAAAGCATATAGGGTTTTTTTGTTCATGTAGTTTTAATATGCTTAAAGCGGAATTTGAACCACCGAATATGATCTCATCTGTTTCTGACTATAATTTTATCTTTTCAGAAGTCTTTTATTGTGTTCTGAGAACTCATAATGTCTATGTTTTTGCCTTCACTAAATGATTCCTTCGAACTTGGTTGCCCTTCTGCATTTGTCTGCTTCTCATCTAGTTTTCTTTCCAAAGACTTAACCAAAAGCTTCCTGAGGGGATTCCACCTACGTTATCATGAGACAGATAGTTTTTCAGGCTTCCATTGGCCTGCAGAAGGTACTGTAAATGTGAATCATCTGCCATTAATTGGCATATTATACTGTAGTAAAAATATAAATTATGAGGAGCAGAAATATTTTTCGTATCCTAATGACAAAGAGGTCTCTCCTAGAAAATGTATTATTTTATCTACCATTTATAAAATGAGACTAGAATGAGTGTTTCAGAGGTAGATATTTGCAATGTATATTTGCACCTAAAATTAGTTGAGACACTCTCCTTATATCTGAAATACAGCTTTTGTAGAGAAAAACACATTGTATTTTGATCATGCTGGAAATTGTATGTTGGGTTGATTCAATAGCTGACCTAAGACCCACCCTATTTTATCTCTCTTAATTTTTTAATTTAAGCCAGACATTCCATCTATCAATGAAAGATGAAAAGGTTTTTATTTGTTTGGTTGGTTTTGTATTGTTTTCTAATGTGGTAGTGAAAGTACAAAAAATAAAAGCTTGCCTCTGTGCAAACCATTGTGCAAACCACTGTGCTTGCCCTTATATGACTTCATATTGACAGCATGAGTCACCCTGAGTAGACTGCTCTTCTGCAGAATTTAGTTTAGAAATTGCCTTGAGACTCCAGACAGTATGATAAATTTTTTTTGTTCAGTTCTTGAATACTACATGAAACAAATGGATTACCATTTATTTCCTCAAGAAATTTCATAAACATTTCTACTATATACTTTAACACATTTATGACTTCAGGTTGCTTGTCTCCCATACGCCCTTATGAAGGTAATCTATTAAAGCACAATAATTTACATTTTGAGAAATTTTATATTCCCGGTCTTCTTACTGATGAATTTATTGTTATCCTTCAACATTTTTCTTTATATTTATATGAACTTTGTATAAACATCCAATATGATTCCACAGCAAGCAAAAATGGAAAGAGAGTAATATGTCTTCCACCCTCGTATATATTTTTGGTTTTACTGAGTTGCTCCTAGAACAATCTTTCCAATTAGAACCAGCTAGATATGATATTATATAATCTATTTCTCTGGAAAAAAAAATATCCTTTTAATGAGGCTGCCTGTCTCCTATTAACTTTGTTTTGATTTGTAAGAATCCTGTCATCATCAAGAGATGAATAATAGCACTCACAAATATTCTGTTATTTTAGCAGTTAAAACCGATAAGAAACTAATGTGTCAACAAGTATAAAAGACATTAATATTTTTAAACTATTGCAAAGGTAATTAATGAGAGCTTGAACTCACACAGTAATGCCAAATGCTAAATTCTAGAAATGGAGCCCTTGCTTTTAAAAGAAAATTATAAGATGCTTTATTGTTCACAATATTCCACCAATTATTACTCTACTAGCCTAATTTTTCTTTTCCATAATGTCTACCCTTTCAGAGCTAATTGCTTTTGCTATGGGGAAAAGATGAAGGCAAATAACCTCAGGATTGCCTTCACACAGAATTTGCTTAAGTTAAAGATAAATCATTCTAAATCCTGTAAATTAACTTTCATATGAAAGATGCTGTTGAAAAGAACTGACCGTTCTTACCTCAGTTGGTTACGAGTGACTTATTTTATAAAACACCTTACCGTTTCTAGGGAAATAGCTGTGGAAAAATATTGTCCTAGTAACAGGCTTATTCATAGACATCATCAGCATTTCCTGAACATTTTTTATAACTCCTTTTAAAAATTGAAAGAGTGAAATACTGATGTATTTTAGGACTTTTATGGCAACAATATTTGCATATTTCCATACTAGTAATATTTCATCATGTATGGAGAACAGGAGAGGTGCCTGGGGACTGGAGGAAAGCAAATGTCACCCTGGTCTTCAGAAAGGGCAAGAAGAAGGACCCAGGGAACTACAGGCCAGTCAGCCCCACCTCCATCCCTGGAAAGGTGATGGAACAGATCATTCTGGGGGTCATCTCTAAGTCTGTGGAGGAACAGAAGGTTATCGGGAGTGGTCAGCATGGATTCACCAAGGGAAATCATGCCTGACCAATCTGATAGCCTTCTATGATGGCATGAGTGGCTGGGATATGAGGGCAGAACACTGGATGCTGTCTACCTTGACTTCAGCAAGGCTTTTGACACCATCTTGCATAACATCCTCACAGGCAAACTTAGGAAGCGTGGGTTAGATGAGTGGACAGTGAGGTGGGTTGAGAACTAACTGAATGGCAGAGCCCAGAGGGTTGTGATAAGCAGTGCACAGTCTAGTTGGAGGCCTGGAGCTAGCGGTGTGCCCCAAGGGTGAGTGCTTCATCCATTCTTATTCAACACATTCATCAATGACCTGGATGAGGGGACAGAGTGTACCCTCAGCAAGTTTGTTAACAATACAAAACTGGGAGGAGTGGCCGACACACCAGAAGGCTGCGCTGCCATTCAGTGAGACCCGGACAGGCTAGAGAGCTGGGCAGAGAGGAACCAAATGAAATTCAACAAAGGCAAGTGTAAGGTCCTGCACCTCGGGAGGAGTAACCCCAAGCACCATTACAGGTTAGGGGTTGACCTGCTGGGAAGCAGCACTGCAGAGAAGGACCTGGGAGTCCTGGGGGACAACGAGCTCCCCATGAGCCAGCAATGTGCCCTTGTGGCCAAGAAGGCCAATGGTATCCTGGGGTGCATTAAGCAGAGGGTGGCCAGCAGGTCGAGGGAGGTTCTTTTCCCCCTCTTCTCTGCCCTGATGATGCCACATCTGGAGTTCTGTGTCCAGTTCTGGGCTCCCCAGTTCAAGACAGACAGGGAACTACTGGAGAGAGCCCAGCGGAGGGCTACAAGGATGATGAGGGGACTGGAGCATCTCTTGTATGAGGAAAGGCTGAGAGAGCTGGGTCTGTTTAGCCTGGAGAAGAGAAGACTGAGAGGGGACCTCATCAATGCTTATAAATATC
The DNA here is from genome assembly GCF_028858705.1 of Grus americana. Taxonomy (NCBI): domain Eukaryota; kingdom Metazoa; phylum Chordata; class Aves; order Gruiformes; family Gruidae; genus Grus; species Grus americana. The sequence continues at coordinate 141,905,685 of NC_072852.1, forward strand.
TAAAGGGTGGATGTCTAGAGGAAGGGGCCAGACTCTTCTCAGTGGTGCCCAGTGACAGGACAAGGGGCAACAGGCACAAACTGGAACACAGGAAATTCCATCTCAATATGGGGAAAAACTTCTTCACTGTGAGGGTGACCGAGCCCTGGAACAGGCTGCCCAGAGAGGCTGTGGAGTCTCCTTCTCTGGAGAGATTCAAAACCTGCCTGGACGTGATCCTGTGCAACCTGCTGTAGGTGATCCTGTTTCAGCAGGGGGGTTGGACTAGATGATCTCCAGAGGTCCCTTCCAACCCCTACTGTTCTGTGATTCTGTGATTCTGTGAAATGTTACCTAATCCTATTTTATTAGTTGAGATATTTAAAATTATATTTTCTCATACTTATGCAATAACAGAATCCTAAGAATTAGATTCATTGGTAAAAGATAGCAATATAATAAAATGTTCCATTTACATTATTAATATACATCACTAGGTTGATTAAAATTGCACCATGACCATAGAAATGCAATAAGGCAAGCCATGTATAATGATATTTTAAAATTCTTCAACTTTCTTTTTGAGACTAAATGAGAAGAGAGAAAATATACATATTTAATTAGCCCCTGAGCCTGCTAAGACTTATGCATGTTTCTAACTTCGTGGCAGTAGTTCTGTTCTCTTAAATATATCTGTTGTGCACAAAACACTAAACATATGTAAGCTTTGGCAGGATGAAAGATTAGAAACTGGCTTCCTTGAGATAGTAAGTCCCAGTTTTTCCTCCTGAAATCATGAAAAAAATGGCTGATAAATATTAGGAGTACACAATTAATCCTCTTTTTTTTTTTTCCTTTCCCTTTTTCCCATAAACTGGATATGATTTAGAGATGGAATGAAGAAAAGAAATTAACAGTCTTGGGAAATATGCTGAGCAGAAGGCAAAGAGTAAGGTGATTAAGTGAAGACCATAACAGGTAGAATAGCATCACTGGCACAATAACATAACAACACTTGAATCTTAGGCTTTTTGTATAGTAGTTTGTCTGAATATGAGTAAATTTCCTTTTGTTGTAATAGCTCCTTACAATCTGTGAGCAGCAATTATTAATGATTCTGGAGATAAGTATTTTTGGGGACGGAAGTTTTGTGTGAGTGTGTGTGTGTTTGTAGGAGAAATTTGATGGGAAGTGTTATTGAAGGAGTTATCTAACTTGAAAGAAAAGCAGCCTTGGGTTCCCTTTATAGTCAAAGGAAGGATGTACTTATTTTTCATGATTTAAATTCGAGAGCCCAGGTTAACTTTTCTTCTGATATAGGTGCTTCTCTTCAGCATCTAACACTGAGTGGGATAAATCTGCAACAGAAAGAGGGAAAAAAAGATATCAACATAGTACTGCTGAAGGAAAAAAAGAAAACCAACTGATGCCCACTGAATGAACACAGCTGCTTCCTAATCTGCAGGAGCTTCTGATTTCAAATCTTTTTTCTCTGTTCAAAGTAATAACTTGGTCTAGCATAAGTGTTTGGCTCAATGGCAGCCAATGTGCATACTATGAAGTGGTAATATTGTAAGAAAATCACCTTTAACTTGAAATGGTATTAATTGATGCACAGGAGTGTGACTTTTTCTTGACTCTCTGATCAGCCCTGAATGCACATGACACTGTTCACCTTTGTGCATGGGTTCTCATTCTGAGAGGATTTTAGTGCCTTTAGAAGCTGCTGAAATTGTAAGCAGAACCAGGTAATTGCTCAATGATCTGTTTTAGAGAGAGGATCTACAGAGCATGAGATAATTTTGGCAGACAGGTGGCCAGTGGCTATCAAAAGCTTTTCTTCTCCTTTGTCCCAGATTCTTTCTATTCAACGTGAGGATAGAAAATACCTGCACTATAAATTAATAGGTACAGTCTACTTATAAAGAGTTTATTAGCTCTCGGGACATCTCTATTAGATCAAAGTTACATCTCAGTATTAGGAAGAAGCTTAAAAGACTTCTAGCAAATATCTAGTGAAAATAACTGTAATCCAATGTCTACAGTATGTGGCAGGAAACTTTTATTTATGGATTATTTCCCTACAATGCTTGAAAATGCTACAGCATATAATTTCCTTGTGAATCTTGTAGTGCTACATGTTTAATTGAAATAACAGTGAATTATCTAAGAATGTCAAGAAAAGGTACGTATATATAAAAACATATAAGTACATACACACATCAATTAGTCTTTATCTTTCATAACTGCAAGGAAGAGCCTGAAAATAGTTTCAACCTCAGAATCCAAGAAATTAGCAAAACTGTTTCCATTTTATTCACCAATGATTTAAGGACAGCTACATCCTGGCAGGAACTATGATACAGCTTAGAGAAATATAGTGAAAGGTTCTTCTACCCCACTTTGGAAGACAGGCACCAGGAAAGCGGTGGCAGCAATGTCTCCTGGGCTGCCCTGGGCGCCTGGTTTTGCTCTGGTCTATGTTAGTCCCTGGCACACTTCTCCTGACGTTGCCCTCAGCAGCCCAATTCTTCAGCCTTTGGCACAGGGAGAAGTAGGAAGGTTATGGCTTTAACTTACCAGGTCCTGACACCCACAGCAGCTACTTGTTTACCTGTGTCTAAGGGTGGCCCGGAGACATGGACTTCTGGGTCACTATGTTTGATAAATATTGTGTGCCTATATGAAAATAAGAATTTTGGGCAACTGAAGACAATTTAATTCTGCACTGATACTAAAACCAAAGCCAGACAGCATTATCTATGCCTCAGAAACCGTTTCAGATCCTTTGTGTGCTTGCACATGACAATGGTCTGTCCTACCTGCAGAATAGTTGCACAGCTCTGATTCTCACCATGGCAGATATATCACAAAGAGAAAAATGCATAATTTATACAAATTGTATTGGTGGAATGAAGAAGTGAAACATTTAGTATGAGCGGTTTCATTTTTATAAGCTCTATCTGTGCCTTTCACATTTTCAAGGCTTTCTTTTCTATAGGCTGTCTTTATTCTCACTTCTTACATTATTATTTTAAAAACATTTTGGATACATGGGTAATTTGTTGTATTTCAGTAATGAGGCTGCTTTTGTGCACCACAAAGACTTAAACATCAACTAATCATTACTAAGGCCCAACCTAACAATTACCTTGTATAATTTGACAGTAGCAACCACAAGTTTCTTCTGTTATAGTAGTAATTAAGGAGGCATCTGTCAGTTCTTTTATAAATACACCTCTAGCCCAGGCTTAAAGATGGGGAATCATTCTTCCTAAAAATAAATAGCTTGTCAAATTTGAAACAGGTATTTCCATCTTTATCATTTTACCATGGAGATTCTGGTTTGTCTTAAAAAAATAAATAAATTTTTATTTAGTGGGGGTTTTTTTAAAAAGTAAGGTTTCGTTAATAGACATTCTTTTCTTTTATCATTAGGCCAAAAATAATCTTGGATAAAGTATATTTACTTTTGTGAATGTCATCTTTTGAAAATGTTTTCCTTTAACTACAGAAAATTTAAACAAAAATGTATCTTAATTTTCATACAAAATGTAATCTTTTGATGTCAAGAGCTCTGGTTGTTGCTTTGTTTGGTTTGTGTTTGTTTTTTTTTTTCCCCCCAAGTTATTTTAAGTTATTAGTCCAACAAAATGTCTCTGAATCTGCATGGAGGTTTACCTGTAGCTTGGGGAATACAGCCTCTATGTGATAAAACCAAATGGCTGAAAACCCCAATTTTTGTGTCTCCTTTATTGTCAACACATTTGATCTCATATTGACATTCATATTCTAATTATTTATTTTAGAAGTACTATGTTAATGGGAAATATCTGCAGCATCATCAAGCAAAAGGTGTCATTATTGAGAAAACACATTGATCTTATATTAACAACCTTTTTCTTCAAAATATTACATTTTTGACCAGTAGGAAAAGGAATTCATCTTATTCAACAGCAAAATTGAATTCAGTACAGGAAAAGACCTCAAGGTACTTTTGATAAATGAAGCATTATGCAAAAATTAAAGCTGTATGGTACTTGCTGCATAGTGCCTTGAATCATCTGTTTTTCAGCCATCAGCACTAATTTTAATAGGTTTAATACTTTCACAGTGGTTGTAGAAGAAGTAATTACACTAAGAGAGAAATAAAGATTTCTTTTAATTTGCTGTTGTTGTTGTTGTCACAGAAACTTTTCTCTCCAGGTTTCCATTTAGAATTTCTTTTGGATTTTTTTTTTCCCCTCTAAGAAATGTGGTGGATTTCAACATATCGAAAATCAAGTAGCTCTCAAAAGGTCACATAATGTTGTTGAGATGGTAATTTGTACATGGAATAAGTGGAGTACACATATCAGAAACAGCAGCAGAACCTTAGGAATAAAATATTATCATAAATCACAACTGAGACTATAGTCTCAACCATAGCAAAGTAATTCCTGGATTCCATGCAAATACAAGGAGACTGTTCAAAGGTTAAACAAACACTTTCACTTGCAGAATAACTCAATTGTTATAATTTTGGGTAGGATTTAAGCAAATCATCTTTTCCAAACTTCAGCTAAAACAACAGCCCCTTGACATCCCTGGCTGTTGGACACAGTGCAGCAGGCTGAGCCCACTGCGGAGTCATTACACATGTAGGGGCTGGGCCCCCAGCACACGTGTGCGTGCGTGCGTACGTGAGTTAAAATCGAAATCTTTGGACAGAATTCACTATGCAGCTGAAAATAAACATCCTGCTGTGCAATTCCAGGTTATGTATTGCTGGATGGTGTGCTGCTCGTCTTGTTGCTGCCCCACCTAAACTCTGCCTTGGCAAATAGTGCTGCATTATGGACGCAGAGATTGGGTAAGACACAGCCCTTTGCATCCTGCTTTACAACACTAAGCATTTAACAGCAGCCACAGTGCTCTCATGAATGGTCAACATAGGATTTTGCTTATAGGATGCAATTTAGATGCTTAAAGTAAGTAAGACTGCTACAGTATTAGACAGAAGGCTATAACATCTGAATCTGATTGAAATAGTAATTGGACCATACTGGTTTAATTATTGGTCCTGTAGTTGGAGTTATAGATACACTAATTAAAACTGTATTTTCCTGCTTACAACACACCATTCCTTCTTGAACCAGAGACTACTCTTAATATGTTGAAGAGCAGCCAGCTTAGCACATCTGTGCAATTACGCTTTTAAAAAGGAGGCAAACATTTTATAGTCTATATGACAAACACATCAATAAGACTTTCCAAAAGCAAACTAGAACAAGATGACAAGCTTTGAGTTACAAGCTGAACAGACATCATATAGCAAGTGAAGAATGGATAATATTCACAGAAGTGGAAATAAATGGGAAATACTTTTGTTCAAGTGCAACTGCTATGATCTGACCTGAGGATTTCACAAGCTCCACACTCAAAGTAGAGCTAGAGCACAGCTCATAAGATCACCTGCAAATATTTTGTTGTAGATACTGCAGGAGATTTGAAAAGCATAAAAGCCAGAGCATAGATATGCTGCTTACAGATGAAGCTGAATTGATTAGACATGGTGGAAGCCTACATCTTAACACGTTCTAGGGAAACCTGTATTCCAAAACAGAATTTCAAAACACTTTAAATTGTAATTTTTTTTCCCTCTTTTTCATTCCATTAAGAACAGATGAAAAATAGAGTGGATGGCTTGGATTCCTTCTGAGAGGTATTATTATAACAGATATGAAGACTGAAGGAACTGAATGCAGGTAGACGGCATGATAGATGAAAGAAGGATAGAGTATCTTCTCAACACAGAGTACATTTTAAAGTTTCCTTTTCACATCCTGCTGAAGTATCTCCAGACAAACTTTTACTGTCTATGCCTGCTTTTCCAGAAGTGAACTTAGTATTTAAGAAAAAGAAAATTATTAAACCAGAAATATTCTTTAGGGAAATGTAATTATTTTCTGGTCTGTTGTCTGATCTTCAAGGTCTGATTTATATGTTTTTATATCTGTTTAGAAAGAAGAGGAAAAGTAAATAAATCTCTTTCCAGTGAGTTAAAATAACCTAATTCCATATAAACTGTTTTCACTTTTTTGAGATTCATCAGCCAATCCAAACATGGTGTACCAAAACACACCAAATATTTTTAATTATCTCCCGAGTCATGAATGGTTTGGTCCTTTGTAGCAAAGAAAACACTTAAATATAAAGTGAATAAAGAGTTGAAACTAAAATGCCTTTGGTCATCAGTAATACAAAGAACACTAAACACTGAACTATCAAAATAAATAATCTAGTCTCAGCCTTACATAACAGTAAATAGATCATCAGAGAAAAACAAACAAACAAACAAACAACAATGCTTCCAAATTATTTCTAGTCAGGCTAAATCCTGAGAATCATTGCCTGCATTACTGTAGCTTAAATAGCTCTAGTAACAAAGTATGGAGCTTGCTTTATTTATTTACTGTATTAAGTCAGCTGTGTCAAAGACTTACTGCATTCTGAGCATAATTTGCTAACTAGTATGAAATAAATCAGATGAGTAAACCAACTCTTAGGGGAAAAGCATGAATTGCCTGTTCTGAAGACTTTGAGGAGGGATTTTAATTGTTCCCCCCCAAATGTAAAATCCAAAGTGACTAATTGCATATCTGTTCAGATGCAATTTAAGCAGAAGCTTTCACAAAAGTGTATTCATATGAAAAGTTTTTCAGCTCGCTCTTCTGAGTAGTTTCACAATGAATGCAGAACACAAAAATGTTTAATATTAATGGCAAGCATTTATATATTTTAGTTCTGAAAATATTCTACTCATTTTTACTTGTACACAAATGTATATTCTGGTTTTATACAGGAGGCAACCTGTTTTGCAAGTTCACATATAGTATTACTTTCCAAATATATATTTGTAATCAGTCGGCCCTGGAAAAGATAATCATCACTGTAGCTTTTAGGATTCATTCATTAATATATAATTTTGACATGCAATCCAGCTTACAGTATTTTTCATATACTATTCAACAACGTGAGAATTTACTTCATTTTTTGTGGAATCATATGTGGTGATCACTTTAGATTAACTCAGAAAAGCTCATACATAAGTAATTATTATGGAAGAGTTAATACAGTCTTCACTGATACAGAAACGAGTTTGCATAATGATGCAAGCTATCATGGCTATCCACTATCAAACTATCAGCTATGTCTCTACTTGTTCTAATGTACAATATATATACAACAGGTCTCACTTCTTCTACCACTAATGTGTTTTAAATCATACTATATTTACCAACTGTCTGCACACAGGCAGCTATTGCGAAGTAGCTGACTTCTCTCTATATATGTATGCAGATTTTTACTGTACCTTGAGCACAAGGGACAGATGATGTGTTGCACATTGTCATATCATGTCAGAAATTACCATATCCGTCTTGCCTCATTGCGGAAAGTAGTTCACATATTTTTATCCATTGTCAAAAGACACCTGACATACTCAGAGCTGTCTGAAAGGACAATCAACTTTACTGAAAGGACATCAAGGCCTGAAATGATAGAACACCCAAACATTTAACTTAAATGAGAGGACAGATGAAGCTGGAATAACCTAGTCAACATCATTTTGGCTTTTCTTAAGAAAGAGAAGCTATTGAAAAACAACCCCCAGCACAGAGCATTCGCTCTGCTGAACCTACCAATTAGAAATTTTCATGGGACAGAGAGGCAAAATCAAGTGTGAGCCAGCTGTATAGCTAAGCACGCTGTGTTGAACGCTCAAGAGACAACGTCTTAGAGGGATGTTATACCTGAGGCAACGTTAACAACTCTGATGAAGATAAGCACCTGAACCACAGAGATGGAAGCAGCCCTTTTTCAGCTCTGCCGTTCCTGATGTGCCTAAGTGCACGTTCTCATCATTGTTGAACATATGAAAGCATCTCCTGCAATGCTCTCAGGTGTCTCTGAACGTGACGCTGAGCATAAACACGGCTATCAGTGCAACTCAGCACAACATTGCGCATCTATAATTTCAAAACTATGCCAAGATAGAAACCAAACCATACAGCAACATCTATTCTTCAGCCAAAAGAACTGAGCTAAAGTAAAAATATTTTCATCTATATTACATCTATTCTTATAAATCTACACCAGATTATGACATTCAAAAAGCTTAATTTGAAATCCCTCCAGTATTGTACCATGAAATTCTTTGTGTAACCACGTTTCTGATCTGCTCTGTAGAGTTCTCACCCTAAAACACAAAGCTGAAATTATGCTGTCACTTACTAGTTTTACACAGGAGGAGTCAATTTTTCCTTTGGTAATGTAATCAGACAGTCTGACAAAAACATTGAAAAAGGAATGATGTTTATTCAGCTTTTGAGAAAGTCAGAACCAGTGGAAAAGCAGACAATCTGCAAACTTTTCTACATGGCAAACCCATTCCCAAGTAACATACTGCACGTTTGTGTCCTTCATAGTCACTGGAAACTTCTACTGACTTCCCATGGCACCACATCAGGCCCAGAGAGGTAACTATAGATCACCTTATGCTATATGTATAGCTGCAGCAAGAATGAGGCTGAGAACATCAGATGTAATTTCAGCTATGGCTAAAAAGATTCCCCTCCTGTTTCTGAAAGGAAAACTAGTGCATTAATTCACTCTTACAACTGTCCATCTGTCAACGTGGCTTGTTTTCAGATTTAACTTAATCTTATATACAGGGCTGCTTCTGTAATGGCATATCACCTTCTATATAGGTTTCTATTTAGGTACAGAAGTACATATTCTCTTTGGAAAAGTGACTATGAAGAGTTCAGAAAAAATAGTTCACTTTATGCTCACTGTCAGTGCTATATTATTAAAAAAAATAAAGACTTATATGGAAAATATCAATTGTTTTATGGAGATTTCATCAGGCTCCATACCCTATAAAATAGAAAGAAATGAGAAAACATGGGCTTCTAAGCGTATAGCTACCATCTTTTGAGTTTCCCTGTATTTTTGGAAAGTTTTCCTTCAAAGTAATATTTTGTAGTACTATCTTATTAATTTTCCAGGTTAGATCAAACAATATAAAGATTTAAACTTTATATGTATTAGAGCTAAGGGCAGATATTGCAAAGTCAGTTTCACTGCCTTAAACCTAGTAAGGTGATACTTTTGGAATTTTTATGTCATTTCAGTCCATACGAATGAATAACTTGTCCATACACATAACAACCCATACATGTGAATAACAACTCTTTTACCTGCCGTGGTATTCCCTGAAAATGCAGTCCATGAGCTTATTTGTATTGTGTTTCTTTTAAAATAGATGTATTACAACAGTGGAATATCTTTTCTGGAGAACTTATTCTGTCATACTGTGGTGGATTGACCCTGGCTGGCAGCTAAGCTCCCACTCAGTCATTCGCCCCTGGGAGGATGAGGGAGAGAATCAGAAGGGCAATGTGAGGGGAAAAAAACAATCAATCAATCAATCAATCAAACACCCTCAAGAGACTCGCAAGTCAAGATAATGGCAGATAAATAAGTGAAAGGGGAAAAAAAGAAAAAGGAAAACAAAAAAGTGATTCCAAAAGCAAACACTCGCCACCAGCAGATGGATGCTCAGTCATTCCCCGAGCAATGGCTGCTTTGGAAGAACTTCTCCCTTCCTCCCCCACCAAGTTTCATTGCTTAGCATGCCTTTACAGGAATATCTGTTTGGTCTGCTTCAGTCAACTGTCCCAGCTGTGTCCCGTCCCAACCTTTTTCTCAGCCTCAGCCTACTTGCTGTGGGGGCAGCATGAGAATCAGAGAGGGCCTTGCTGCTGTGCAAGCACGGCTCAGCAACAGCTAAAACATCCCCGTGTTATCAATCAACACTGCTTTGGTAAGCAATGTAAAACACTGCACCATACAGGCTGTTGCGAAGAAATATAACTTCATCCCAGCCAAACCCAGTACACATACACATCAAAAGAAATGAAACAACACCGAACTCACTCTCTCACCCCCCTGCCAAAAAACCCCACTCATAACTCTTATTTCCATAACTTTTCCTGAAAACATAGAACAGCAGCTAACAGAAATGGGAATTATTATGAAGATTACTGAAGGTAAAAATATTCTGAAGAATATCAATGCGGCAAAAAATATATATACATATATACATTTCTGCACATGCTATATGCCTTACTTGGAGTCCAAATAGACATATCTTTCTCTGAATGAAGATATAAATGGAAAATGTAAAGAAACTATATAACTTCTTCACATTTATTACTGATTATTTCTGTAAGACACCTTAGGCCCTAAATTGCAGGTTATGTCTAGATTTAGAAGATGTAGAAAAACTTCAGAAACCTCATCCTCATCTCCCAGCTGGATCATCTTTGATTATTTTAAGGACCTTGTCCAAACTGTAGCAAACAGGTACATAAAATTCAGTTACCTATTTCTCTCTTCTCTTAGTAAGATGGCAATTCTCATTTTCTGCAGATTTCAACCACAAATTTTTTTTTTTTATATAAAGTGGGAATGTGGGTGAGGTCTTGTCCCTTTCTGTTTTGTTCTCCATCATTTTAGAAGTATTTTGAAATTTAATTGTAAAACTTCTATTCAACAGAAACTTTGTGAAAGCAATAAAAGTAATTGTTTATGAAGGTAGGAGGCTTGCTCTGACCTCACATATGCTGAGTAATGACCTCATATAGTCTCATTATAATGTGTAAGAGCAGTAGAAATCCAAGTAGACTGCACACAAAATTGACCATCTGCTTTTGGTGCATTGTACTTTCTGACTGCTATCATCTGATCTATATGAACCAAATATTAAAAAGAAAGACTGCAATGTCTTATCAGCCCAATTCAAATGGTAGCTTGACAACATATAGTTCTTAGGGAAGAAATTATAGAATATAGTGTTGATATTGGTTTGGAGAGTTAATGTCATAACATCTTTCCTAATTTTGATCATGTAGGCAGAGACTTTGCTTATCTTTTAAGAGACTTCTGACAAGTAACTGAATTTATTGTGCAAAAATTCTGTATATATTCAAGAATTCTAATGATTATATTTTTTCTCCAATGCACTTTAAAATTTATTGTCTGCTGATTAACCCTTCCTCTTTCATTCTCTTTTTAACTTTCTTACTGCAAAAGATCACTTAATGCAGAACAGAAAATTATACAACACTTTTTAAAGTTGTAAGCTCTTCCAAGATGTTTGCATCTGGCCTTTTCCCCAGACTTGCCTTCCTTTGTATCTCCATTTCTGCATGTTTAAAATGGAAGTAATGATACTTCTCCTATTGTAAAGCACCTTGAGAATTAATGATGTGCATGATACATATCTGCAATTTTTTTTTCTGTGCATTTCCTAAATATATATCTAATACAGCTTATCTTCAGTCTTTTATTTAGTCGTTTCTCCTCGTTAGGATCTTAGAAGCACTTCCCCCCCCCCCAATTTTATTTTTCTTATACTTTATGTCTGAGTTCTCAAACAAAAACCTGCATCAACTATGAAATCAAGACATTTCTCTGTCTTTGGGTTTCATATAAAATGTGTGAGTCTTTACTTCGCATTTTTTCCACAGTTTTAAGTGTATATTTTGTTGCTGTAAGACTTTGCCTATTTCAAGACAACACATTTATATAGCAATATTTTAGATGGCATTTTATACATTTTCCAGCTTTGTCTTTCACTAAATTTTGCTTAATATGTATTTTAGTCAGGAAATACAATTTTAAAAGCTATAGTGAGTTAGACAAAATGTTGGTTTGGTTTGGTTTGGTTTGGTTTGGTTTGGTTTTTTTAAAGGAATAAGTAGCACAGTAAAAAATAAATAAGAAAAGTTCATATTAATATCAAGTTTGTATTTTACCTTGGAGAAGCTTCCTAAATTGGAGCTTCTGGACAAGCATACTTTTAAAACTACCTGATCTTCAAAAATAAAAGGAACAAATCAAGAAAAAAAAAGCTAAAAAACCGGAGTAGACAATATAGACTAGACAATATAGAGTGCAAGCCTAAGACAATAATCTCAAAGTAAAGAAGACACAATACAACTGAAAAAAAAGTCAAGGGAGTTTGCACATAAAGTTCAAAGATCAACAAAAAGTATTTACTCAAATACAAGACTACTCGAAACCTAATACGTTTAAAAATGTTATTTACAAGAAAAAAACCAAACCCCTTAATTCTTTTCTTTTCATTAATATTTATGTCTGGTTTTATTCCTACAGACCCTTTTTATCTCAAATTTGGGGGAAAAAAGAAAATCTTCTTGTTGAATGCCTTTCATAGGTATTTTTTTTGTCCAAAAATATACTATGAAAGACAAAGAAAAAAAAATTAAGGTAGAACACTATATTTTTCTGAAGGTAATCTAACTTCAATCATTGGGAGAAGTATTTTTTTAAAAAGAAAGAAATGGAGTGAACAAAACCAAGATCTTTCTTGGGAGAGGAGAGAATAATAACTAAGTATGTTGGCTTAATCACGGACACAGAAATTTCTGGTTATGATTTGTGCCGAGTTTCCTACTCAGTGTCTCTTAGGAGCATTAAATAGGTTCTTGTCACTGTTTTAGGAAGGAAGACAATGTGAAATGGGTAAACCAGTCTTTCTTCAAGTTTCATGGGAAAAGAGACTACAAAGAATCAATCACCATCGAGCAACTATCATAGGACATCCTGTTCCTACTTTGCCAGTCTGCATGTATTCACTGTCACAAGCACTAGCTTCCTTCTAAACAGTCTATGACTTTTGCTGGATTTTAAACCCCTAAAGAGATCATTTTGTACCCAAGAAAGGGCAATGTTACAAAATTATTTTATTTGGAGGAGGATTGATATATAAAAGGTTCTTTTACTGAATATATATAAATTCAGAGTATATAAAAACAGGTTTTCTGGCAGGTGGGTAAAAGCAAGTAGATTTAAAAATAAAATTTAATATAAAGCCCTGTAAGTTCTCGATTGTTGATTATACTAGCAGCATATAAACTGTGCAAGCAGCATGTGAAGTTTAGGTAATATTAAGACAGGGTTTTTCTGCTATAGAACATTTCATAGCTTTTCTTAAACACTGTTGTTACCCTTTGCTATATTGCCACCTCTTAAAAAGTAAAAAATATTTGAGTTGTTTCATTCCTGATACACTGGGAGAGCTACATTTTATGGCATTTACTGGAAAGTTTTTGAACTCAACCTATTTTCTTGTGTCTCAAAATTCCATATGGACTAGCCTGTTTAGCTTTGTTTGATATGCTGTGAAGCTCAGCTGTTAAAATAATAAAACCAAAATATTCCAGGAAGGAATCAGAATAAAGCATTTGAAAACAGGAAGGTGAAAACAGGTAACTATTTGGACTCTGAGTAAGTGTTAATATTTATAGTATACATCTGCTTGATGCTCACACAACTTCAGAAAATAATTATGATCTAATGTAAAGCCTCCTTTTTATTTTTTTTCCCTGAAGGAATAATCTTGATTTCCTGATAGCACAGTACACCAAACTAAATATTGGGTCATAGACAAATGAATCTGGGCTATGGTAGTATGGGAGAATGACAGTAGTGTCAGTCTGATGCAGAGTAAGATCAGACCAGCAATGGAGGGCTGATAGTGACTCTGTTCTTCAAATACTCTTTAGAAACATTTTTTACTGATTGACTCTTGGCTGCTAGTTGTGATATATCTATATATTTAGATGTGGATATATATGTCTAAAACTATTCCTGTGTGTTACTGAAATCATTGAGAAGTTCACAATTTCAGTACAACACCCAATGATGTTCAACTTGCTCACCTGTAAAATAGGATACAATCATAGCACAGTATCATCTTTTGTGTGGCTACCTTCATAAGTGAGACTGGAATATTTAGTTTCCTCATTGAATAATTTTCTAGAAGATGCAGTTTCAGAGAACATGAAGCTATACATGAGAGAAGCACCAGTAAAATGTTAATAAAATAATATAATGTATTGTATTTAAGGAGAAAAAAGAAAAAAAAGAAATATGAAATTTTAAAAGTCTGAAAACTTGTCAGCTAGCTGCAAGATTTTCTAGGGGAGATGTGTCCTCCTTATGTTGAAGCAAAAGACAAGAAAAGACAGACCTACATGCGTTAGTTACTCACAGGACAACTATGGGCCATATATAAGATCTAGTTTATTCCTAGCATTGTTTACAGGATAGCAAAAGAAATTTTCATCTGTAGAATTTCAAAGAGAGAGATGAAAGTATTAAGGAAATCATACAGGACTTTAATGATAAAATTTTATATGGAATACTCATTGTGAGAAATTCTGATCTCTATATTCAGGACGGATTTGCTCAAACTGAACTGGTGGAAGAAAGGCCTGTGAAGAGACCTTGTTTTGTCAGTAGAGACTAGGAAAGTTTAACATAATAATTGAAACTTAGAGGACACATAATTTTCTAAATACCTGAGTAACTACCTTAAGCATCTAAAAGAGACCAAAAAAGGGTATTTAAACTAAAAGAAAACATTGATACATTAATAAATTTCTAACTAACAAGGAATATTAAACTACCATGGAATAATTGTAGATTCATATGGGAATAAACACAGAAACATCATCGGAAAACTGAAGTTCTAAGTTTGAAGCAGCTTCTACTAAGTGTTGGCTAGTTACAAATTTTAATTAGTTTGAAGTATATATGCAGAATTATATATGATAGCATGACAAACAGAATGTCTGTCTTGTTGTCCTGCAAAGATCCTTATTGTATATATTAACATGAAACAGCATTTTCAGAAGTTTTATAATTAAGTGTTTTGGGTTTTATCCTACATTGCCTAGAGGGGATTTACTGAAAAGCACTGGAAAAAAATTCCTCAGTGTCTGTTCCCTCTTTAAGAAGCCATAGGGAAAAAAATTGAGTTGATAAATTCTGATTTACTTCAAGCTGATATGTCTTTGTCAGGAACATATTAACCCTCTTTAACATTTACAGGATGCTGAAGCACTGTTGAGTCATATCTATTAATTCATAAATCTGTTATTATAAACGTAAAACTGTCAGAATAAATGAGACTTATTTAATGGGATATCAAAATAGCATCTTTTTATCTTGAGAAAACTCACTTAACAACAAAAACAAAAAGTAAAAAAAAAAAAGTGTCCCATAAGTAAATAGTGAATACTTTTAAAAACACAGGCCCTTTACAACATGCTAAAGAAGATTTCTGCCTCAGGTTAAAAAATTATGTGAAAGCAATTTAAAAAAAAAAAAAAAAAGTGTATGGATTAGTTATTGTATCATTAAGCAAAATCTATGTTCTTTTCCAGAGTCTGTAAAACTAATTTTAATTTGGGTAAAAGGCCAGAGAATAGAAAACAGAGAAAATAATTTATATCAGGCAATGTTTATATGAATTAATTCTCTCTCTGAGCATACACATAAATGAGAGCAGACAATTGAGAAAAATATATTCATTTAACAAGATATTGATTCTTTTATATAAGGCACTTCAAGGAGAGAACAGTTCACCTCTCATAATAATGTGTTTGTTGTTTCTTTGCAGACTTCCAGGTCTACATGAACTCATCACTGACATTTCTGGGATTAACAGGAAACATTTTTCATAATAAAAAGGCAGTTCAACTCTCACAAGGTAACTCTTGTAGGCTCTAGGAATTGCATCAAAATATCACCAAGAATAAATCTGGAAAATCAGGAACAAGGCTGTGCAATATCATCTTTTTCTACCAAGATACAGAAGGTATTCATGCTGGATCTGGGCATAGGTGTCAAGAGAAAATGAAGGTGATGAAATAATCAAATATCTGTGATTTTTCCAATCAAAATATGGCTGAGATTTTATTATTTCTTCATCACTTGTCATGATGCTTTCTTTAACCTCCCTGGAATCATATTATGTCCTGATCTTGGTTGCCTTTTCCCTGAACAAGTACATAATTATTAATATTGTGTCACTAAACATAATTTTGCTCTTCTATCTTATAGATCATAAAATAAAAATGTTAACAGGGATAGTAACTAAAGATAAGGTAGTAAATCTGATGACCAATTCAGAGGAAATACCTGTTATCAGAGACAGGGGAAAAAAAGTAAGTGGAGATTACCAATATTAAAAAAATTGAGTAAAACTACAACAGTTTCTTGTAAAAACCAAGGTTGAATCCTGCACTCAGTCCTTCTTAGGTTGAACAACAAACTCAAAACTGAATCAAAACATTATTAGCTTTAAGTAGTCTTTTTTTTTTTTAATTTTGAAAATAGGACTAGGTAAAATTCAAACCATTCAAAAGAGTGATATACAAAAAGGAAATCAATCAATCAGTGAACTAGATTTAATGGTTTATTATTTAAGTAATGGAAAATCAGGTGATATTGACAAGATTTGAGTTCTATCTAAGGCTGATTAGTAGTTTAAGTCAAACATATTAGCAGGGAAACTGGCTAATATATGGTTGGTTTTTTTTTCAGTTTTTCAATATTTTTACCTGATTTCACTGGCATGTTCTTAACAGAGTAATAAGTCACTGACTCCTACCACAACATGTGAATGCAAATTGAAGTGGTCAGTAGGGCGTTTTCCAATTTGCTTTTAAAACCCACACTATTAAGTCTGTTCCTTAGAGAAGAGATTTGTTTTTATAAGAAATTGGCCATCCATGCTGGGGGGGAAGGGGGAGAAAAAAAAAAAAAAAGAAGAAGAAAAAAAAAAAGACAGAACTAG
Organism: Grus americana; assembly: GCF_028858705.1. Taxonomy (NCBI): domain Eukaryota; kingdom Metazoa; phylum Chordata; class Aves; order Gruiformes; family Gruidae; genus Grus; species Grus americana. The sequence goes on from NC_072852.1 coordinate 141,922,381, forward strand.
ATGTTCCCTTTGAAAACTGTGCCATTGTTTATTATCTTCAGTTGATATTTTCTTGCTTTTTCTTTTGTTTTGCTTTGGTTTATTTCAGAGTAGTTTACAGAATTATTTCTATTATTTTCTGTTCTGTATATTCTTGCACTTAATATAGGCTCTTTGTCTCTGATGTGATAACTGCATATATTTTTCAGGGTTCAGAAGATCATATATGATGTCTGTAATAGCATGACTAGAAGAAAACAGTGGTACCAAAAAATATAGCAGAGTTGTTCGTTTGGTTAAGATATAAATATATGATCTGCTATGCTGTGGTAAATCTAAGGTAACTCTGTAAGGTCATGTAGTTGTTATCGATATCCATTGATTTGAGCTTCTGAGTCTTTGTATCTGGACTTGTCTTCTTGCATTTTAATCAACCTTGGTAAAAGGTAAACAATAATTGTACTTATTATCTCCTTGAGAAAACAGAGATGGGTAGGTATCCAAGAAAGAACTGTAGGCATTGTGATATTCAGTTCTGCAGTTCCTACCATTAATATTCTAGTTTAGGCATAGAATTGCACAATGCTTCTATCCTTTCCCTACTGATTATACTGAAGAAAATAAAGCTTCACAGCATTCAATAAAATGAAGCTTGTGAAAATGAAAGAGAAAAGCCTGTTTCTGAAATTCTGCTTTCACCATGAGCTTAGGTAATCTAGATTTCCCTTGTTGTTGCTGGTCTTCACCAAAGAGTAGGGCTTCATTATAACGTAATGGAGCAGGTGTGCACATATAGTCCATTAAAGCTGAAAGATTGTTTGAAATCCTTTTCCTTGTTAGTTGTCTTGTGAGAAGTCATAAGTGAGGATGTGAGTATCACTTTTAACCTGTTACAGTATGCAGTTGAATTATGATGGCTTAAGCCCTCATAAGTAGGACTCAACAGAAATTATTTTCTGATGTTCCAGCATCCTGTGTGAGCTTTTCAACTTATGCTGAAGTAAAATTTGTTTAAGCATGCTTTAGAACAGATTAAGATCTTTCACACTGTCACTTACAGTCTGAGATGGTAGGCTGTAATTAATAGATGAAGGCAAGTAAGAAATGACTTCTTAACATGTCCCTGCTGAACCGATTCACCTGTACTAAGTGATAACGTGATCAAGGGTGAAAAGTTCTGGTACAAGACAGAACACAAATAAATGTTTCCTGAGCCAACAGAATCGAATGATTAACATAGATGAGTCACAGGCATGACTTCAAGAATGACAGGCTAGCTGGTGCCAGGCCTGAGACTGGGGTCAGGGAAAAGGGGGAAGACCCCAGTGGTACAAACAAGGTACTGCTGCAGCCTGATTCACAGCAAAGAGCTTGTCTTCGGTGGAAACTTAATGCAATAAAATTTGGATTTTCATCCATAAAGACCACGCTGTGGTTTTAACCATAGTAACCATATCCAAAAGCAAATAAAGACTTTGAAACATTTCATTCTAACATTTGTTTGCAAGTTAACCGAACTGACATGAACCTGGCTGCAGGCTGACTCCAAATGTAATGGTATTCTGGTTGAGATGCGAGTTTCGTGATAGGTGAACTTTGAATGGTAAGCTTCCTACTGGGAGTTATTGAAAAAAGATAAAAAAGATTTATTTTTATGTGCAGATAGACTTTGGGCTACAAAACAGACAAGATAGAACAGGCAAAGTCCAGTTGATTTATTCAATGCCTTTATTGGCCACTGGACTATATGGCTTTCACCTTCGTAAATATCTGCTGGAAGCATTCAGGCCGTGTAATATCTAGGGATTTCTGAACAGAGTGGGTTTTCCTGAGACATGCACCCCAAATAGTCATTTTGCATTTACAGAATGAGCCACATTCATCAGACAGACTGCCTCATAGAAATTCTGTACTTGTCTTCGGTTTGTTTTGGTTTGGGTTTTTTGTTTTGGTTTTGGTTTTTGTGGTGTTTTTCTGTGGGTTTTTTTTATTTTCTTAGTACAATAATGAAACAAACATCATTGTATAATTTTAAAAATGTAGTAGAAAGCTCTAACTGAATTTGTCACATTTTCCATAAATTGCTTGAGACACATGAGAAGGTAATCTGGTCTTGCAGTTTAATGCATGAGAAAGGGGAGACAAATGCAAGTAAGATATATGTCTCAAAGGAAGCAATTAGATAAAGCAGACATAGTGTTCTAATCCTATAAGGAACAATATGCGTCCTTATCTGAGACCATGCCAACTGCCAATGACTTTAACGCACAATTCCCTGTGGCAGAAAAACAAGTTTGCAATTTCTTGCTCCAAGAATAAATTTTACTGACTTGTTTTTTGGGTTTTTTTTTGTTTCTTGAATGATATATAAAATTTTAGTTTGCTCTGTATTAATTTTTCAAACATCAATACTGTAACTGAAATAAAAAAAATAAATACTCAATACAAAAATGTATTTAATAAAAATTTCCGTGATATAGCACACAAACATAGTGAAAAATATTTACAAAGGAAATGAAGAAAAAATATTTTTCTACCATTTCTAACTTTGGAATTAATCCCAAATATACTCTCAAGACTGTGAGATCTTTTTAGGTCCTCCTAAAACAGAGGTGTCCTGTATCATGGAAAGAGGAGAGTTTATAAATACAGGCTACTTAATGCCTATTACAAAAAATCACTAAACCTTGCTCTATGCTAACTACCCAAGGAAGGAAGTACAAACAACAAGAAAAGGAAAGCACAACAATTCCATTTTATGCTCCTATCTATTCGTATTCAGAAAAGTGAAATGGTGAGGGGTGGGGGGGGAAGGAAAAAAGAAACAGTAATAAGCATACATCTTGTCAACTTCAACTCTGCCATAACTATCAGATTAATGTAAACTATAAACAACGATAGATTGTAACCTGTATGGCAAATGCAGGAACATTTACACAACGGTTTTGAACTGTGTCTCTACAGAAGTCAACAAGAGAGTTTCAGTTGATTTCCATGAAGCCAGGATTCGTAGGGCCACAGAAACTTTGGTAGGAAGAGACCTCTGGAGGTCACCAAGGCGAGCCTTTTGCCTGAAGCGCCTGAAGTGGGATTGTCGGAACAGATTTCTTACTTTGTGCTAGAGAGATAAAGTGTAGTCAAAAAAAGGTCTGAGTGATTTCGTTAGTATATATGGACATACAGATTATAAACACACATACTATATACAAAATGTCAGTATATGTACCATTCGTAGGAATTATGGGATTATCATCCAAAACCTCCTGACCCATTTTACAGCCTTGTCTCAGATTTTTTAAAATTTCTTATTTTCCTATCTTTTGGAATAAAAAAGCAAAACTGAACTATTTATAACGGTCATTTGCCATAAATGAAACATAAGTGAATGATTTCTACTGATGATTGCTACTGGCAAATAAATATTTGGAGGTAGTTTTTCAAAAGAACTTAAACGTTTACCAACACTGAAAGTCCATTAGAGTTCCAAAGTTTCTAAATTAAGAGAATGAATTAAAAAAATATTTTGGATGGAAATTATTACATAAAAAAATCATTGAAAAAACCATGAAAAAAGAACTAATGAGATGCATAATTTTCTTTGTGAACTACACTCAAGTTTAGCTCAAAGTTTTAGCTTTTATTCATGACCTGATATTTTAAGTTGGTAATCAGGAGAGCCTAAGAATCTCTATTCTTGTCCATTTTCTCTCTTTCATCATGTGCATTTGTTTGCATAATATAGAAGAGCAGCAGGGCAGAGTAATTACGGCAATCAGTCTCTGAACACATTAATCTGCTCTAAACTGCAGGGAGTAAATGATGCAGAAAGAAATCCAGCAGAGAAATATTTCTTTTGTTTGTGGCAAATCTCATACCAAGTTTAAATCATGCAAGGGCAACTTGTAATTTATTTCATGGTTGCCTAGCTATCAGCAATTAAAATACCTGGTAAAAATGTTTGATTTGAAGAGGTTTATAAAGCATTTAGTTTATGTTAGCTAATGAACATGCTATTGTAAACAGTAACAAAGACTCCTCTTTGTTTACTCGTATGGAGAATAATTCTTGTTAATCACTATCCTCTTCCAATAGACTGTAACTAAAGGTTTCCAATAGCAAATAAGATTTTTATTTCTCCTTTCCTTTCATTCCTTTCATTCTTTTCATTCTTGTTCTTATTTTGATTCTTACTCTCATTTCTTCTAGGTACTTTCCATAAACATGTCAAGTCATCAAGAGCAATGCTAAATTCATTTGGGAAAAAAAAAAACCCAAATCCCACCCACATAGAGATAAAAAAATGTACCACTTTCAGATCCAGTTAATGGAATTTCACTGAATTTTCAGTGAAAAAGAGTGTGTGGTTTTTTAAAAATTTCTTTTTCTTCTTCTATTTTTTTAATTTGAATTGATTTTCATTAAACCTGCAAAAAGATCACAGAAGGAGGAAAAATATTTTGTAGCAGAGTTAAACATATAAAAAGTGCCATGAAATTTTTCATTTCATGACAAACAAAATGACTTTTCAATCTCCTTAGTTCTCTCATTCAATAACAAAGAAACAGTAACATTTTGTGCAATGTTCAACTCTGCACTCTTAAAATATCTTCCCTGTCTTTAGATTTGCAGTGAAAATGTTGTCTCATTACTGTGAGGGATTTTGTTTTCTTCATTTTTCTAGAAAAAGGACAGCATATTGTCTTTAGCTATTAAAGTTATAACCCAACAGAGCGTTGGGCACAGAATTTTGGTGAGTCAGTGCTGATATTCTGAGCATGGGTGCAAAAAAGACATACTGTGTGCCTAACTTAGGAGAGAACAACACTCCTTCCCATCATTAAAGCCAAATAATCATGTTTCTAATGAAGGACTAGACCACTGAATGAAACAATACAATATAGTAAAAGAACATTTATGTTAATATTGCTTTATTGGCATTTGAACACACTCTTTTCTAGCTATTTCAGAAATCTGAAGATGCTCACACTGAGCTAATTATACATACACATCATGTACAGAGTTATATAGCTTCTAATAAATGATTTATAATAAGTAGCTTAAAGTGCTGTGTTCTCTCCTAACAAATCTGAATTTTCATGCTTACTTTACCTTAATTCATGTTTTATTAGGGTTTTGTTCTGAGTGTTAAGGACTTATGTAAAGTATTGTCATGTTTATCATTGTTTTGGAACAATTACTTGATTTCACCCTTTCTTCCAAAGTAAATTGAAATAAATAGAGCAGGCAACATGCTAAAAAAGGAAGACTGTCCCATTAAACTAATATGTCACTTTGATAAAACAGCTGATTTCCTAAACAAAGGAATACCAGTAGTACTCTCTAGATTTTACTAAACCATTTGGTTCAGTACTGAATGTTAGACTAGAAAGCTTTAGGATTTGCATAAGAATTATAATGTATAAAATGAATGAAGAATTTAAAAAGGGAAAGATAATGCTGCAAAGAGGTTGCAAGCAGAGTTCCTAAACCAAATATAAGCCTTGGAAAAAATTGTAAACAATTCTTAATGACCACAACACTAAAAAATAACATGATATTACTATATTTGCTGCTGTCACAAATGTAAAGGAAGCATTGTTGCTGCAGAATGATACCAGAATACAAAAAAGGGAAAATAGTATGATTGTATTGAGGATTGATCATATAAATGAGAATACTTTTAAGAGCAGAAAAAGCAAACTACAAAATAAAATAGTGCTAAACCCAGGAATTTTTAATTTAGAAACGGCATACAAGAAGTTCGTAAGTATATTAGTTAATATATATATTATTTAAAACTAATGTGATTCATCTGCAGCCAAGAAAATAATGAATAGATGCCTTACCAGGCATGGTACTTTCAGTAGTGATTGCAAGGCATTAGCAATACATCATCTGTAATATTTTCCACAATTCTATCACTCATATTTAATAAAAAAGCAAGAAAGTGAATGCAGACTACAAATCTAAAAGACCTGCTTTCTTAGACAGCAAAAAAAGGTACTGTAGAGGAGTATGATTGCTATATATACATCTATACATCCAGTGAGGTAAATATGGGAGAAAAAGGTTTGAACACACAGAATATATTTGTGTTAGAACGTAGAGAATAAACCTTTCTAACTGGAAAGACAGTTGGGCACTAGAATGGACTGCATAGGAAAATTCTGTCTCCAGCATTAGAGGTTTTTAAGAAGCGATTGGCAAAAAACTGTCAAGAATGATTTGTGACATCTGATCTTGTCTTTGGCAGGGAAATGGAGAAGATGATATGTCTAGGGCCCTCTTTTGATTCTCTGAAAAACTTACTTTGAAGAGGGTATTTTTTGTTTTTATCTCTTCAGGTCAACTAACTGAGCCAAAACAAAAAAGTTTCAGCTTGTTCTACCTTGAGTTCCGTCACTGTTTATTGCAGTGCCCCTCTAAAACCAAGTTTTACTTCATCGAAACCTCCAAGAGTGAAGAAGGCAGAACACATGCCTCCATGACAGCTTGGTTCATGATTATCCTGGTTCCAGCTGGGATAGAGTTAATTTTCTTCCTAGTAGCTGGTACAGTGCTGTGTTTTAGATTTAGTATGAAAATAATGTTGATAACACACTGATGTTTAGTTGTCACTAAGCAGTATTTACAATTAAGGACTTCAACTTCCCTGGCTCTGCCAGAAAGGAAGTATGAGCTTTCCACAGGAGGTGCGCCAGAAGCTGGGAGGGGACGTGGCCGGGGCAGCTGACCCAAACTGGCCAATGGGATACCCTATACCATATGACGTCGTGCTCAGTGTATAAGCTGGGGGGAGTTGGCTGGGGAGGACCGTGGCTCAGGAACTAGCTGCGCATCAGTCAGCACTTGGTGAGCAATTGTACTGTGCATCACTTGTTTTGTATATTATTATTACTGGTATTAGTGTTAGTATTGTCTGTCCTATTACACTGTCTTTACCTCAACCCAGGAGTTTTACTTTTTCTTCAATTCCCTCCCCCATCCCAGTGCGGGGTGGGGGTGGGGGAAGTGAGCGCACAGCTGCGTGTTTGGTTTAGCTGCCTGCCGGGTTGAGCCACAGCAATGACCTGCATCCTTCACTCTCATTCACTTGCTGTGGGGAATCACTATGCTATGATACAAGACAGTGGGTCTAATGCCACTCAAATCTTTCACATCCTAATGTACAAACTGTGTCATTTCTTTATCAGGATCATGCTTCATCTATCCTCTTTGGTTAATCTAAATTCTGCTGTAATGTGAGGGTGGTGATAAAGACAGTTGGAGTAACTGCCTGAAGTTACTTTGAGTCCCAAAAGTACACAACACTTGATAAAAACCTTGTTGCCACAGGTCATGTTAAATGTGACCTTACTGAAGGGTCATAACTGAAAGAAGAAGGTATTTGCTCCATTGACATAGGGGTGGAGAACTCTTAAAAATAATCAAATATAGCCTATGAGCTTTGATATTTCCATAATCTTGGCATTAAAATAATTTATTAATAATGTTATTAATATAATTCTGATTTTTTTAATTCTATGTACCTATGCATATACTGTTGTATTAAATGAAAAGAAACACAAAAATTCTCATCCAAATGAAACTTCATAGAATCAATAAGGTGGCTCTATAAAGGACAAAATGATGGGATGAGAAAAGTTCCTTATGTTTTGGCAAAGAAAACTCAAACATACTCAGAAATACGTTGCTATTGATTTTATAATACTGGAAACTTTGGTTAGTATTAAAATCATTGGTCAAAGAAGCTGTTGGACTCCAAACCCTGCATGCTTCTGATACCAACTCTTACATACCATTGCCTCTGTCACCAACGTTTGCTATACCAGCATGTTGATAGTTCACTCAGCTGGCTGGATGTCATTGGCTCAACCCTGCCCAACTGTTTAACATACAATTAAACAAGAAAATTTAAACAAATAGTGCTGTAAGAAAGAGGCACTGGGCAGGGAAAGTGGGAATCTTAAAAGTGGAATCTTAAACAAGCTGCATAACAATGTTTATATGTTAGTCTGCAACAGTCTATGGCCTTAAGATCAGGATGCTATATCATTTTATCCTGAAAGTCATAATAGGCTTTTAACTGAACAAAAATAATTGGATCTCAAGCACAAACATTTCAAGAGTGCATTAAACCATCTGTTTGTCATCTCTGAGGAAGTATTAAATAAAAACCTACGTTTCCCACACAGAGCAGCTGGTAACAACAACCAGATATACTAGAGTGTGGGAAATATACATCTCTTGTGTGGATGTTTTGGGAAATGGCATCACGAGCTTAAAACATACTTGCTAAAATATTGAGAGATAAACGTGCTGAGAAAATTGAGCTTTTACAGTTTACTTAAGAGGTACCTAAATATTCTCAGTAATGATATAGTGGCATAGAATGTCTGTAGATATCTATAGATATTTTTCTCATAGCATTAAAATAGTAATAATAAAAATGAAGACCATTGACTCATATTTTATTGGTATAATACATAATTATACTCCTGCATTTTTTGCTGTTCAGTACTAAGTGCTGAAAATTCAGCTTTTTGAGTGTGCAGAAATGTATGAAGTTTAAAATTAGGTTATATGCTAGTAGAAGTAGCACACTGAAGTCTATGTCTCCTTTTGGGAAGTATTTTCACTGCAAGCTGAATGTATCTTGTACCAAAGGCTGGCTATTCTCATCCCTTTTGGATTCTTACTTTCAAGTAGGAAGACAGATTGGATGAATTTGCCCCTGAAAAAAAAAAAGATGGACCTGTGTAAAGCTGCAAAAAGCAACTGCTGCTGGAAAAGAAATGTCAGAATCAATTAGCAATTGAAAAAAGTGAACAGAGCTCTGACTTAGGGGAAAAAAAAAAAAAATCTCATATTAAAGAAGAGTGGCCCTTGCAATCTTTGAGAAAACAAGGGAGATGAAAGCTGAGTTCTGAACTTTTTAAATGTGTATGTGCTGGCTACACAGTGACCTTTAAACTGGACTTCACAGGTGTAAGTTTTAAGGTACTGCACTTACAGCTGTCCTTTCTATAGGAGATTCCTATTTACATTTTGAAGAATGGGGGTGTAGTCTCTCACAAGCAAATGAAATTTAGCTTGCAATATGAATGTCCACTGGAAAGCTCATGGACTGACCATGGCAGAATTACAATTTCCATCCTATTTCCCAAAAGAACAGACAGGAAAAAGTATTTCAGCTGTGGACCAAAGAATAAGGGTTTCTACTGCTTTGTGCTTTCAGCCATAAGAAACTGTACACAGCAGTATATGCTTTAAGCTGAGATATGCTGAAGTTTTTTTTCTTGTCATTCTTTGTTGGTTTTTCCCCATAAGTAAAAATACACTTAAGCATATAATGCCTTCTGATTTCCAAGCACCTCTTATAAGAAAAAATTCTAATGTTTACAGTAACCATGACAGAACATGATAAACTGCAATATGTAAAATAAAAGCACCAAATGAACAAACCTGAATAGCATAGACTCTGTTTAGAGTCATGATTTCCTTGCATAGCTGGGAAAAAACATGGAGTATTTTAATCCATAGTTGTGCTTAGCAAGACTAGTTTGTTGTGGCTGAAAGCAGTTATTTATCTATGCATGATGGAACAGGAATCAGGTTTAGAGGAAAATGGCCTAACAAAATGTTTCACAGAGGTGGGAAACAATGCTAAGCCCAGCTTGAGACTAGATTTCTGCTGTGTATTTCATTTTCCCACCATTCAAATGTTTGGAAATTTAGGGATTAAAGGTAGAAGACTCTTTTAAGCATAGTTATGCTTCATTTCTACCACATGTGGTTATTTTCTTATTTAGAGAGCTACCACAATAAGACAAAGTTATAAACCTGTTTTAGATATTGGCCAACAGACATGTGGGCAATTTCTATTTTCACTTAGTCTGGATTCACAGCATTACCAAGAGACAAGTTTTCAAAGCAGCCGCGGGTAGGAACAAAGTGAGTTTGCCTTCACGTGGAGGAATCTTCCCTTTTACAGTGATTATAAAGCTTATGTCACACTTGGCCTAGTTGTACATACTTCTTACAAACAGTATTGCTTAGCATGGGAACCACATAACACCTCTAAAGCAATTATCTATTACTGTTTGTTCCTTTCCAGGGAACTATGGCAAACAGCAGTAATGCTGAGTGTGTTTCACTTCATGCCTTTTAGCAAACTCAATCCAGAGTGCAGAATTGCTTCCTGGGAGTGAGATCAATGAGAGACCTGAGAGGTGTAAGATCTGGCCTATATTTAAGGACTGGAGTACATGAATTAGCTACACTAGTGAATGCCTCAGATCAACCTCATAAATTACTGCTTTAATGGGAAACAGTCATGCATATCCCCTAAGTTATACTAGGCATGATGGAGGAGTACAGTAATATAACAAGTAATAATTAATTTATAGATTTGATATGACACGTGGTGGAGGCTCATCATCTTCACACAGTTAAGTGTTAACCACTATGTCCCTATATGAATTATAACATTAAATAATTATTTCCTCTTAACTTATTATTTCTTTCTTGAGGGCACTGCGTACACAGGTAAGTTTGGTCTCAGCATTGGGATACTATCGTATTATTTCTAATGTCAGTTACAGTAATGGTAAGGATAACTAGTTCAACTGACTTCTGTCCTAAACAGACTGACTGCACTTGATGGACAGATGACTATAGAACTGGCCTTCTGTTAGTTACAGGAAGTGAAAAATAAACTGTATACACACTCTGAACATTTAAAAGTTTCTTTCTGGCTTTCGTAATTCTTCAAAGGTAGGTCTGTTTGAAACTGCTGCAGTCTTTGTTTCTTTCTTTAACGAGCAAAAATGACTGCAGACTGCAGAAATTCATGCTAATAGAGATCCAGATATAATCGCTGACATTAAAAAATGCTAACAATAATGGAGGTCCTAAATACCAGAATTCCTGGTGAGTTGTTTTCTCCTTACTTGGATACAAAATTAAATGCAAGAACAGCTTACTAATTAGGAGCAGCTATTTGCATCTACTGATCTGTAGTGCTGTGTTCATGCTCTAGAGTTTAGTAGGAACCTTTACAACATTTTAAAGAGATTTAGCTCTGCATTTATGACCCTGTTTCAGGACTGAAGTGTGCTTGTAAAAGAGTAATCAAAGCAGAGGTGGTCTCAGGCTAAGTGACATCTGTGGTCATTCGGAAACCCAAACTATTAGGTAACTACATCTGCTACATTTTTCAACTTCAGTTCCAAAAATTCACGGGTAATTCATCGGTTTTCTATGAGGAAACACTGCAGTGTCATAAACCACCTCGATCTAACAGACTCTTCATTTCCATATACATCTGTCTTTACCAATCAGACTCACATTTCAGCTTTGTTGAGTACATATGGCTAAGAGAGGATTTTAAAAAGAAATGTACATGATGCACTTAATGGATTTAAGGAATGTTGTCTTTCTCCTCAAACTACCTTCAGATCTGGACAAATGAAAGAGTTACTCTGGGCACCAGGCTGCACCGACCAGCAGAACAGAGATGGTTTCTCCTCTTGCTGCACAGGAGGAAAAGCCAGGCTGGCTGCTTCCAAGCAGAAACATTTTGTGTGTAGAGTGAAAGAAAAATAGCAACAGCAAATCTTGTTTTCCAGAGCTCCTCTTCTGGTAATCTCTTTTGTTATTTATACTGCTGAGAAACTTGAACCAGCTCTGAAGTCTTGAGTCCTACCTGCCAAACCAGAGCCTAAAAATGATGTTCTGGGGAAGGCAAAGACCAGAATATTGCTTTATTTCTGCTACAGTATTCATCATATTTTTCTGAATGTCAAATGTCATTTTTATGACATGCATTTATTTTACATTTACATGGTGCATAGCTGTTGTTAAATTAGGAATGTTTTACTTTCTTATGGCCATCACAATAACAAGTCATGAATCTCATGTAAATTCATATAGCAATTGAAAATACAGTAAAAGCCAGTGTTCTAGCCTGCAATACAACTCGCTGAATTGCTTAATCGTAGAGATAAAATTTATTAGATTTAGTGAACAGATCCCATTTTTGGCGAGGAATCACAAAGGCTAAATGCCAGTTCATTATTCCTATCATTCAATCATAAAAACTGGTATATGCTATTAATATGCTATTCACAGATACTGAATGCCAGAAATAATCCTGGTGTTAAATCAGACTTCTTGCATTATTCATGATGTCCTCTGTAATATTATTTTTGTGACTCAGAGAGAAACAAGCAGTATTGCTACTTTGGGAAATAAGTCATATGCAACAGTATTTGTCTTTTAGGGCCATCTGATGAAATTTCTAAGCTTTGATATAACGAAAGGCAAAGATCTATGTTACTGAAATGTTGAGGCTAAATTTCATGTTGAGAAACTAATAAAAATGACCTAAAACCTACAACAAAATCTCTTCTTTAAGATCTCCCCTCTAAAGCTCCTGATCCTTAAAGCAAGGTTAACCAATCTATGCCATGAAGCAAACATATTTTGCAGAATATATTTTTAAAAACACAGATTTTAAACAATTTAAATGTCATCTGACTCGGGGTTAGTCACTTGGCTAGTGTGATTAAAAATCTGCAGTCAACAACGCAGAAGGGAGCAACATGGCTAGCATGAAATCTAATCTTTGACGCTTCAGTCGAAATGATCTTGTATCACTCAAGATATTTTCTACCTAGATTTACGGTGTTATTCTTACATTCCTGTGGCCAGCAGAACCACACTGTATCTGTTGATATGTCCCATAACTCAATTTTTGTATTACACAAGACCATATTTCTAATATATAAGTGTGAAAATTCATTAGCTTTCTCAGTGGGACTGCAAATGCAGTATTTAAGACCTGTATTATTAGTAGTAGTATTTTTAACCAAGGAAAGTATTTTTTATCACTATATTTATTTGTTTCACCTCATTGTTGGTGCAATCAAAATCAGTTCATATATGTTACTATCTGTATATGCATAGGAAGGCTGTATTTTAGAGTCTAATTATTTTTCACTCAAAGCATCAAGGAAATTTTATCTTGTAAAGTCTTTTTATTTGTTTCTCTTTTCCTCCAGAAATCCTGTATTCATTAAGCAGAAAAAATTAATAACTGAAAGGCATTGGTGCAGAAAAGTGAAAAAAGGGCTTCTTGAAAGTAGCTTTCATGCTCTGAACAAGCTCTCTGTTTCAATTTCTTTGCCTTCCCTCCCTCCCATTTTCAAATCATTGGAAGGATAAGGTTATTTGTGGTGTTATCAAATGCCTCCTGCCATACTGACTGTGATGTATTTCCTAACCTTTACTCTGGCTTTGACTGGGTGATCCCAGCCACTGCATCAAGGGAATGGTTCTTCTGCAACAAAATTAAATTCTGTCATACCCAGTTGTTTAGTTCCACATTGTGATAAACTAATCAAAAAGTTTATGCATTTTTAATAGAAGTCAGGAAACAGTGAAATTCATGGAATCAAAGGAAATGTAAAATATGAAAAGAACACTGATTATTTGCCAATATGTTGTTTTTTTCCCATTACAGCTATTGACTCTTTACAACACATTCCTAAAATAACCTTTGCAGGCATAGATTCTAATGTATTTCTCTATTTTCTTTTGTGACACTCACTGTGCAATGTCATCAGATAAAAGTATTTCTGGGTATTTAAAAATCTGAGCAGTAGACCAATGTGGGGGAAAAAAAAAAAAAAGGATAAAGATGGTCAGATGCTTATTGTGTAAGTTCTATATGACTGCTGCAGGGTCATTTGACAGTGCCTCATCTAGCTGCAAATGAACCACGCTAGACATGCAAAGCTATCATCAGCACTGAAATAAAGAAAAAGAAAAGGGAAAATGAAAAAGAATACAGTATAATTGCTATATTGAATAAACACCCTTGCTCAACATTTTTTTGACTGTAATTCCATTTTTTATTATTTATAACACCCTTTAAAACTAGGAAAAGACTAAACCAGAACATTGCAGAATTTAGGGTGGAATGAAAATATTAAAAAAAAAAAAAAAAGGAACTAATAACTTCATGTAGAAGATTCCCTACCTGTCTTTCAAAGGAAAGGCATCTCAGAAAAGCTCTTTTTGTACCAGTACATTTAGCAACTAAGTATTCCTGAAAACTGTATTCCAATTTCCTTTCAGACAGAGTAAAGCCAAGAGTCATCTGGAAACCAGTCAAAAGTCTTTTGTTCCTTTGTCATTTGTGTTTTGTAAGATTTGAAGCAGGCAAATGTATATCTGTTTAAACATAAACTTAGCAAAAATTCATTCCAAAGAACCAGTTGTAAGTTGTCTTTTACTGTCAGTTGCTGGCTCTTTTCATGCTGAAAATGACTTTACTCAATGCCTGACACAAGTGAGTGTGACCGTCTTTGTTAGTGCCTATACTGTTTGCCACAGCGGAGCACAAATGCCTGATGAAGTTGAGCCCACCACGTTTTCATTCTGCGAAGGCCTCAGAGTCCATTTGGAGTCAGACAACTGTATCAACACTATGCTCCAGTTATCTCATGCCTGTTAGTACTTTCCAATAAAATACTCCCACTTGCCTTCTGCACACCCAGCAGGCAATGGGTAGTGGTCATGCCACTCCTACGCTGACTTCCAGTGTATGGTCTGGATTTATCCAGAGACACACTGAGAAAACTTGTCATCAGGAAGAGGTATATCTCAGGACTATCTACATTTTCTGCAAGGAAAGTAAGCCCTTGGGATTGATATATGCAATGCCTCATAGCTCATTCACTCTCAGATAAGTTTGAGTAAAAAGAAAAGCAACTGGAAGGCTATCAAGAAGTAATACTGAGCGTGTGGAGTATAGGGAAGTTAGTTGGATGCTACTGAGACAATTGGCAACTGAGGAAAAAAATTCCGGGTATGTATTTGGATATCGAAGTGAAACTCTGTCACTGCGTAGTGTGCGTGAGAAACTTGTTCACTATTCCTCTCTGTGTTGGCCTGTGTTTGGTACATATTGCATAAAGAAACTTCAATAAAAGTCTGCAAAAGCCATTTAGATGAGTGATTGGAATGCCTTTTCTGTCACAGTCAGCCCCCATTTTGCTCCCCTGAGCTTGAGGATGACTGAGGGCTAGACCTGGGTTTGTCAGTGAGGGTCTCTCAACCTTAGGGCTCTGGCAGGTGATATTTCAAGGCTGCTACCAGCCAGAAGCAGTGGTGGTTTCCTACAAAGATCCCATGTAGACTTTTGTAATGGGAAAAGATTTTAAAATCTGTCTTATGCTCTTGATGCAGTAAGAAAAAAGCCCACCACATTCAGCTTTTTAAAATTCAACAGTATTGGCCCCAGTGAAGCTGAAGACAGCCTGGAATATATCCTGCCTGATGGCAACATACTGCCAAAGAGAAAAAATATTTCATCAATAGAAATTTGAAGCCAGGTCTAGGACTTGCAAGTACTCACAAGATGCCAAATAAATCTGCATTTTGAAAGGCTGGAAGATGAGTTCTCTGAAATGAAGATATTTTTCTTGGTTTCCCAAATATTACCTTTTACAGAAGGAAAATTTCAGCATTAAAACATGTGATGATGTCTTGGAAGAATGTGCAGTCTCAGGGCTGCAGGGAAGACTGCAAATGGCTATAAGCAAGCCAGCAGGAAGCACAGGCGGAACAGGCACCTCCGTTAGGTCATGGTAAAAGATTAGGACATGCAGCTCACCCACTCCCATCACTGAGTACTTTTGTCAATAAAACATTGAACTTCCAGCTATTTGTACCAACATACAAACAATGCAATGAATCGGGAATTAAAACACGTATGTGAAGTCAGGAGAACAACAACATGGTATGGAAAAAGTGTCATCTCTGTCAAGGGAAGCTGAATACAGTGGTCTTTGGGGAGAGGGGCTTGCTCCTTCCAGGTCCACCGGAGCCAGAGTGGCTCATCGCTCAAGCCAAGGGGGTTTCTCCCGCCCCAGTCCCTTACAGCCGGGCTGCTGCAATTCCCTCTCCCT
The DNA here is from genome assembly GCF_028858705.1 of Grus americana. Taxonomy (NCBI): domain Eukaryota; kingdom Metazoa; phylum Chordata; class Aves; order Gruiformes; family Gruidae; genus Grus; species Grus americana. The sequence continues at coordinate 141,938,337 of NC_072852.1, forward strand.
AGGTGCTACCAGCAGCAAGGCTGAATGCTTATCGCCAATAGACACATACAGGCACAAGATGCAGGCAAGGCTGGCTGCACGAACCAGCGCAGAGAGCGATGCCTTTGCTGACCCTTTAGACAGCGTGGGAGAGACATCCCTGCAAAACGGCTGGGGCGGGGGCTGATGGCCCCAGGCCAGTCTGAAACAGGGTCCGGGGTCCTTGGCAGGGTGGGGAGAGTCCCACTGTGGTGCTGAGCAGGGACGGGCAGGACTGCCGGTGCCATCAGGGCCCTGGCAAGTACAAAATGGACATATCTATTTCTCCAAAGTCTTACATATATGATTAAAGGTTATTTGTCCTTTTACTAGAGAGGTAGATAATATCAGGAATAATTACTTCTCTCAACTAAATAGGGTAACAATAAATGCTCACAGTAAGACCTACAGTACAGTAAGCCAACTCTTAAAATGTACGTGTATCGCTAAGTTCTATGCTCAACAGATACCATTTAAATAACACCCGTATGAAGAGAACATCTATATTACAGCACCCACCGTCAGAAAATAAGATGACTATTCTTGGGTCTGTTACAGAAAGTGAGATTCTAATGGCACTCATTTGACATTAAATGTGATCCACTCTTAGGCTAATAAAGACATTTTCAGTATTAATGAAATGAATCTGACACTACAGATTTCTGCCTGCTCATTACAATAATTTATTCATAAGGTGTTCAGTTGTTCCTGTGAGACTCTGATAGAGAGTACTCAGTAGAGACATTTCTAGGAGCACTTCTAAACTGGTCTCCAGCTTCTCTCTTGCTCTTTCCCTTGCTGTCCCTGTTAAGCTTCTTCAAGCAGCCAAAATCTGCAAACATGATCCTACTCTAACATTTTCTAAAATGAGTCCATGATCTGTGGTGACACAAACCTTTAATTCTTCACATTTATGTGTTTTCAGTTCAGCATTTCTCTGGTTGTCATACGGTTTGAAGACAGGCTGAGGGAATACTGATATAGAATAAATAATAAAACAGAAATTAAAATAAGCAATAAAGCCAGGGTTTATTAGTAATTTGAAAAGATTTGTTAAAACTGTTCATACTTTCTAGCTGGAAATAAAAGCCAGAAGAGAATTTGAGCAGCTATTTTAAAATAATCACTTACAAGTAAAAAATACTTAAAATCTGGTGCAAAGTTTACATAAGGTAATCATGACCAGCAAGAAAATAGGTATGACTATGAAATCAAACCAGAAAAGTGACGTTACAATAACTTAGATCAACTAACAGAAATATTTTCAGATCAGCTGCCTTTGTGTCTCCGATTCCCATATCTAACCGATCATGGGGCAAACACTCCATCTCCCAACACTTCACCAGAAAAGTAACAACTAATACATCTAATGGTGTACACCTAATAGGGATGACAGTGGGTCTCCTTACTTCAGTTTTTCCAGAAGACTGGTTTTGGCACCATGCTGATCAAGAATCATGCTGCTATGAGTCTTTTTCCTTGTATCTAATACTGTTGCTTGGGGATACATTGAGAACCCAACTACATACATGTTCATTAGCTGCACTCTCAGATCCAGGTGCTTAAACATCCAGAATGACGATGTTAAGTGTCACTATGCCTTACAGTAATTTTTGGTTCCTGACCAAAGTGTAAATCATCTTCTAGTGCAAGTGTTGTAATTGTTTGAAATAGTGCTAAACTGTCTCTTGCTCTTTTTATCTCTCTCTTATGCTATCTCTATTATTATTATTATTATTATTATTATTATTATTTTTACTCTTGCTACTTCTTTAATATTTTCTTGTTCTTTTTCTTAACATTACACTGGAATTGTCATTGTGGAATGCAATTTAGACAATCTTTCCAGTATTCTGCTTTATTTTAGAGCTCTGGACATCAAACAACAATTTGATTCATTTAATTCTTTCTTTACACTGAAAGAATTCAAAGAAAAAATATGTGTCAAATCTCAGTTCTTCATGAGCTCTAATTCTCATGAAATATTTTAAAGTTACATCTAAAACCCAAGAATAAAATGTTTTCTTTCTGCAAGGAAATTTTACTGTTTTGAAATGAATTTCTCTTAGCTCTGTCAATATTAGCCTTGAATTAAAAGAATTCATATAAGAATTATATTACTGAAATGAATCTTGCTTTGTAATGGGGTGCGTTATCCTTTGAAGATCCCACAAAGGAAACCTTAGGAAAAAAAAAAAATATCTTCCTAAACAAATATTCAGAAGAACTCATTTGGCATTCCTAGCTGCAGAACTAATAGCCTTACTCTTACAAAAACTTCCACAATTAAGGAATTAATCAGTGATATATTAGTCTTGATTAACAAAAGTCACTTCTATACTCAGTGAAGTCTTTCAGACATTCTAACTGAATTCATCTTGATGCTATGTTACTTTTTTTTCCTAGTTTTTTTTTTCTTCCAGTTTTTCAACATTAAATCACTCTTTGTCATTACCCATTCCGTTTCCTACTATAATCCAGGCTCCCTCACCTGACCTTGAGAATTTCCAGTGTCCAAGATAATCCCTTTCCTCCCATGAATTTAAAAGTAATTACTACTGTATAGATTGAAAATAAAGATTAGAAATTGCCAATTAATCTCTTCAACATCTTCGACACTTAAATATAAATGTAAATTTATTTTATTTCACCTGTGTTTGATATTTGTCTACTTGCTAAAAAATTAACTTTACATGTCTGAGGGTCTCACCTGAAGCAGTCTACTGTGAATATTTCAGTTAAGTACGTAAATTAAGTGGAATGGACTGCAGCCTAACAGTTGGCTTTCACTGGTGTCATTCACACTTCTGACACACCTTAATCAGCTAAATTTGGAAAAATATCTTTCCATGCTGAGCTTTCTCAGAACAGGGTGAGCAGGTGATAAAATCGTACTACCTGTAAAGTGGGGGTTTAATTATTATTGTTGTTGTTGTTATTATTATTAAGCTTAATTAAGCATAGGAATCCAGTCTTGTCATATTGCTGAAAGTCACTTTGAGAGTATACAGATGAAGGTAAAAACTTGATGGATTAGAATATTATGTCAGTAATCAAGATAGATTATCTGCTTCCCAGAAACTGCCAAAGAAGAGGTCTTGTATAAACAGATTGCAAAAGTAATGGGACAAAACACTGGGTGTGATATCCACAAAAACTTCAAAAATGGGACTGAGGTGGAAATGGATGCTTAACTTTGAGAGCACAGTCTAAAAATCCCAGCAACGTTGCTGCAGAAATAAAGGATTAAATGAAATGAAGAAAATTTCTGGCTTGTTTATCCAAACTTTTCAACATCACAAAATGCCACAATTTTAGATGAGGAGCAGCATGCATCAGCAAAAGAGAGCTGCAAAGTAAACTCCAGGGAGTATATCTTATTAGTGCATCTTTTGAGTTCCTTTTAACTAGCGAATAACTTACAGAATCTCTTCAGGGGTTTTATCTTTTAGTTTTGCTTGATTTTTGTTTCTGTGAATACTACTGCTGTTAAGTGTTTGGGAGTTAATAACTCTGTTCAGCATTGTGGGGCTGCCATGTCATCATTCATTCCAAACTGTAGGCACCTGTTTTATTTATGGAGTTGTGCAGCAGACCTTTTGCATTTTAAAAAGAGTTCATTTTTAAACAGTGCACGATTCATTGAAGATTTCCAGTCAATATTTCCCAAAATAGACAGCCATAAAACACATGCATCATTTGCAGTCTTTTTTCTGATGTAAAACATTTTACTGTATTTGTATATAAAATGTTTAAAATAGTAAAGGTGTATCCTCAGCAACTGTATTTTAAATATATTCTTGGATGCCTGCCACTGATGTCAATTTTAAGAAAATGTATGCATTGATTCATTCCCAATGTTAATAGCATCTATAAATTGATTTAAACAGTGATGAGTGACAGACTAGCTTTTTCTTAAATTGTCTCCAATGGTTATTTGAACAGATCCTGTTGCTAGAAAGCCAATGGCAGATGTTATTTTTTAACTGCAACAAGCAAAGCCTCACTTCTCTGTGCAGTGCTTGTTAAATCCCCTTTGAGCTTCCAGCAGAGCTCTAATAAGGTTTATCAAATCTGTATCTTTTAAAAAATTGACTCATCTATATGGTAAAAAAATTACTGCCTAAACTCCAAAGTCCTTAAAGAAGGACAGATAAATGTTTCCTTCACAGTATCTTATATGCCTTTTTTAAAAAAAAAAAAGGTAAAAAACCTCTTACTTTTATAACAATAATATATGAATTTACATAATTTTAAAATAATAAATATGCTATTTAAGTATTTTACAGTATTTAATTGTGTTAAATAACTACATTTTCCCAAAACCAATTATAGTTCCAGCAATATCTGAGCAGTTCTAAAAGACAAGGAATCTATAGAAACATCAGAGAGTAGAGATACTGAAACTAAGGAATTTGTAACGTTTTCGGACATTAGAGCCAGTATATCCTTATTAGTGGTTATTCCATCTTGGCCAATGCAGTCTTATAGTAAATTAGCATCAGAACAGCACTGATGGCGTGCTTGGCCTGTTCTGCTATATGAGGTAGCTCAGTTACTACTTCATACGGTGTCAAATATCATTGTTGTTCTACCGCAGAATCGCAGAATCACAGTGCAGTATGGGTTGGAAGGGACCTCTGGAGATCATCTAGTCCAACCCCCCTGCTAAAGCAGGATCACCTACAGCAGGTTGCACAGGATCACATCCAGGTGGGTTTTGAATATCTCCAGAGAAGGAGACTCCACAGCCTCTCTGGGCAGCCTGTTCCAGAATATACTGAATAATACCACACGTATATCCAATGAAGTATGAAGATGAATACAGTCTTTTAAGCTTTCACCAAAACCAAATATGCAGAAATTGCATAAAGCCAAGGATTTGGACACTAAATAAAGCAGATATTTGTCAAATTTCTAATGGCTCTGTTACATAAATACTTGTTCAGCACAGCATGGATCTTTCAAAAACCTCTTAAAAATACACTGGTAGAAGTATGTCAATCCAAACTAATGAAAAAAAAAGGTAAGACAAAAGTCACAATTATTGTTTTAAAAAATCAAAGCTTAAGTAATATAAATTAATGTCTGGGTGAAAATAATTACAAAGAATGTGGGGAAAAAAACATGATGGTTTTCTGCTAGTGCACAAACTCATTCTGTTGCACCTGATTTCTGGGCAATAGTGAGGAGAATGATGTCATATGAAAGAAAAAGAGTCTTTTAAGAGAGGATGGATGAAAAGTCATGGGTCAAGGGGAGAGCCATTAGGGGCCTTTTCACAAGAATTAAGATGAGCCATCCCTGTTATTTCTGTGGCACTGTACAGGCACCTTGCCAAATCTTGTCTTTATGTTACACAAACAATTTTGTGGTTTCCTCAAGAAGGAGATAGTCCACACAACCATTTGTGTGGCATAGTTAAAAATCAGATGCTTGGGAGGCAGAACCACATTGGAATACCTTCTTTGAGAAGGAGGTGGGGCTAGACACCTCCTGAAGTCCCTTCCAACCTGGACTGGTCTCTGATGCTGTGATATGGAAAAACTGAGATCCTGTCAGGTCTTGAGAACATTTGACAACTAGGTGTATTCACACTGGAGAATTGTCACTTACATCAATAAATCTAAAGCCATTGCTTATCCTATCCAAATTCTTATCATCATTAAAACTGTAAATGTGTTTCTTCCCCCCCCCCCCGATACTTTAAGGAGGACCTTGGAGGGCTGAGAAAATGACACAAAGGAAAAGTAGATGATAATAGAGAAGTAAACTCTATTGCAGAGACATGCACAGTCTAACACATTTCACTACAGAGAAGACAACATATCTTTCAAACATGGAACACAGTAATTGTATTCCACATAGACACATAGGTTCACATAATTTTATACCCCATAGATACATAGGATCACAATACTTAGAGGTATAAAATATCCCTATATAGTGTGTAGGGCTAACATTTTACCTACCAATGTGAACAACAGTGATATCATTCCAGCAGACTTATCAGCAGGTGCTGGCTGGGTTTTTTTTTTTCCCCTACCATCTGCAGCATATGCAAACACATTGCAAGAAAAACACAAATCACCCACTGAGATCATTTTTCTTTGTGTCTCCTGCTTGCTTTGGGGTACATAACCTATCACCAAGTAGCATAATAAAAAATCTTTACTTTTGTCATAAGTTGCCTTTTATTGTGGGCAACTGGCACCAAATCAAAGATCTGGCTGAAGTAATATTTATTAACCAGATCAATGAAGACTCCAACACTGTAAATATGTTAACTACCCAACAGCCACAGATGTATGCAGCACAACAGACAAAATTCAGTGATACTTTCTTCCTGGTGAGAGATTACATATAATTTGATTCTTTTTACTTTGCTGTTTGCCTGATGAATATTGGTATATTTTCACACAAAGTGATACCATGTTTCAGCATAAGTGACAAGTTCTACATCCATAAAAAAATCAGCAAATGGTTAAAACTCATCCCTTGAGCATAAAGGTTAGTCTGACTCCAGACTGTGGTACTTGCCACTTCATGAGGAATCATTATGTTCTTCATGGGTGTATAAATCTGCAAGAGTAGTCTATGGATTTTTGCACGCTTACTACATGAATATTACGCAAATGGTACTGTGAAGTTTCTTCGACGGTAGTTATTACTGCAAAGTTAATCCTCTATTTAGGTGCTGAATGTGTTTAGCATGTATATATTTCTCATGTATACATTTAGACTGGTTTTAGTGCTGAACCCATGTAGGTCCTGATAGTCAGCTGTAATGCCTACTTTTTTTGACAGAACTGTTAATGATTGTAGGAGAGTTGTTGCCAGCTGACACCCTTTGAATCTATCTTCTCAGTATCATCTAGACCTTCCCGATATGTGGAGAATGCTATTCTACCCTTACAGTGACTAGACATTGCACTCGCAGCCCAGAAAGCCAACCGTGTCCTGGGCTGCATCAAAAGAAGCGTGACCAGCAGGTCAAAAGAGGTGATTCTCCCCTCTATTCCGCTCTCATGAGACCCCACCTGGAGTACTGCATCCAGCTCTGGGGGCCCCAGTATAGGAGAGACATGGAGCTGTTGGAGAGAGTCCAGAGGAGGGCCATGAAGCTGATCAGAGGGATGGAGCCCCTCTCCTGTGAGGACAGGCTGAGAGAGTTGGGATTGTTCAGCCTGGAGAAGAGAAGGCTCCAGGGACACCTTATAGCAGCCTTCCAGTACTTGAAGGGGCCTACAGGAAAGCTGGAGAGGGACTGTTTATCAGGGAGTGTAGTGACAGGACAAGGGGTAATGGGTTTAAGCTGAAGGAGGGTCGATTTAGATTACATATAAGGAAGAAATTCTTTACTGTGAGGGTGGTGAAACACTGGAACAGGTTGCCCAGAGAGGTGGTAGATGCCTCATCTCTGGAAACATTCAATGTCAGGCTGAACTACGCTCTGAGCAACCTGACTTAGTTGAAGATGTCCCTGCTTAATGCAAGGGGGTTGGACTAAATAAGCTTTAAAAGTTCCTTCCAAGCCAAACCATTCTACGATTCTATGAATCTATGATTTTTACTTCCTGGTTAGATTATTCATTCTTTAAATATGCTCTTCTCTAATACACCAACCTTATCCCCTTCTCGTTTTCCAGCACATCCTCTGGAGTGATAGCACTGGCAGTAGCCTAAGGTCGAAGAGCCCGTGAAACAGGGCTAACCAGTCTGTTACTGAGCAAGCTCTTCATAGGAATAATTGAAATAAAGAGGCCACTTACATATTCTTGCAAACATAATCTTGATATTTCTTTTTCTATATCACTCAGTTCTGCTTGCACTGTAAAACAAGTAAGTCCATAAATATAAAATGGCTCTAATAGTAATAGCATCCCCTGCAGTTGCCAGGAACAGTTTGTACCACGGAAACCCGGGGCATATGTTGGCTTGACAGCCATTGGCAGGGCTTGGTTGCATATGCTGCAATGTCAAAATACCTTTTTAACTATTTCTCAGAGAGATTCTGCTATTTTCTTTATCATTTTGAGATAAAACAAATGAGTTTCTGCAAATTTTCAAATAAGTGTTTTTATCCAGGAACCACAGTGAATTATGTTTTTTTTTTTCTTTCTAATTTTTGGTATCCTATTCCTCTGTGCATGAAATCTGACTTAATTTCTTTCATGGTAATACATATAATAGCATAACTATATATTAATTTTATCATAAGTATAGATTGATGGATTGGATACATAAAGTGATTATGATTGGGTGTTCCATAAATTTAAATACTTTTCATTCATTAGAGGTGAGCAGAAGAACACAAAATGCTTTCCTTCATATAATAAAGATTTAGACAAATCATATGCAAGTGTGCACTTGAGGTTTTGTATGTACTATTCCATGTATGTGTGTAAAAACTTATACATGAACAAAGTCATTGAATGTTTTTAACTATCACCTTTACAAATACTAATGAAACTGAAAATAAACTCCCTAGATATCCCCAGCAAGATATTTGCTCATTCATCCTTGAAGTAAAACAAAAAAAAAAAAACCAAACCAAACCCAAACAAACCATGAACTGCAGTCCCAGTCTTGAAAATACTTTATTTTTCCAAAACTCTTGGAAAAGGGATGAGTTTAGCAACTTATACAAATGACAAAGAGATGGATCCAAATCCCATTATAGTCAGAGAAATTCTTTCCATTAACTAAAATAGGTTTTGGATGAGGCCCATGGCACACATGTTTTTAGTGATTTGTACTAAAAATTTGAAAGAAATGACAGCAACACATTAAAAAGACGTACTGAAAATGTGCTTTTGTGCTATACTAAAAATAGCTGCTTGATCATCTTTAAAGAGAGAGCTCATCAAGGTTGTTGAATAACCAGAGTAATAGCTGTCCAGATGCCATAATGAGATTTATGTAAAATATTGCGTGGGCAGATATTATAATTGCTTTTTTTTGTTGTTGTCACAGAAGAGAAGTTTTCATTTTTCAATTTCCAGCCTTATGAAGTTCAGTTAACAGGCAGAGATTACAGTTTAACTCCAGATTATGACTACCTATATGGCAAATGCATATATAAAAAAAAATGTATGCACATCTGGTAGCAAAATTTCCTTTGCCTAGTATCAGAAGATAGAAATATTTCTGTGATATGCATTGCGAATCTCAGGGGTTATAAGCACTAAATACTTTTCTGTTTTAAACTATATTTGAGACAAATGATACTGTCTCTCAATATTAATTTTTTAAAAAATTCCCCTGAAAGATACTTTAATTAAAATGAATGTTCTTGACAGCTGTTTGAAGAGAATTACCTAACTATGCTGAACTGATAGTGATATAATTCACAGTATAAAAAAAAAAAACCCACCAAAAAAACCCAACAAACCCTGAGCACAATGTTTTATACCAGCTGTGTACCTCTTTAGAGAAACTGAAGAGTTCTTGTGGAGAAGATGCACACAAAATATGTCAAGGCAGCTCTTGGATGGGGTTCTCTAGTATCTTCTCTAACACCCTCTGTTTTTCATGGAGATGCTTCAGCTTCACTTCAGCCTTATTGAAATCTCTGTGATTTACATTTGAAAATTGCAGATTGCTTTATTTCATAGTTCAGAGGGCTGGAACACCTCTCCTGTGAAGAAAGGCTGAGACAGTTGGGGTTATAATAAAGGGAGTAGGTTCAGATTGGACATAAGGAAGACATTTTTTATGATGAGGGTGGTGAGACAGTGCAACAGGTTTCCCAGAGAAGTTGTGGATAGCCCACCATTGGAAGTGGTCATGGTCAGGTTGGATGGGGCTTTGAGCAACCTGGTGTCATGACAGATGTTCCTGTCCATGGCAGGGAGGTTAGACTAGATAATCTTTGATGTTGCCTTCCAACCGAAACCATTCTGTGATTCTCTGACAGCTGAAACTGACACCTAAGCCTTGTCTGTCTGGCATATAAAATCTTTTATGGGCATCCTTCCCCTGCCATTTTGTACGCTTATTTAGTCACTGTGGTTGCAAGCCTGAAGAAGTAAACCAGTTCTTGTGAAAAAGCTTAGATGAGTAGCAGAGAAAATTGCACAAAAAGCACTATATCTCATGAAGAGAGATTAAAAGGGTTGACAGTATGTCACTGCTGACATAGAAGTTGAAGATCTACCTGGAAAGTTTTAAAATAATTTTTTTTTTTAATTGTACATTTATTTTTTTATTTACTTGTAATACACCACCCAGTTTTGGGATAAAAAAGCCCCATCTACCAGCCCACCCCCCAGTTATATAAGGAACATGATGTCATATGGTATGGAATATCCTGTTGATCAGTTTGGGTCAGCTGTCCTGGCTGTGTCCCCTCCCAACTTCTTGGGTAACCCTCGCCTTCTCCTTGGCAGGGCAGTATGAGAAGCTGAAAAGTCCCTGACTGCTTGGTAACAACTAAATACATCAGTGTGTTATCAACATTATTCTCACCCTGAATCCAAAACACAGCACTACACCAGCTGCTAGGAAGAAAATTAATTCTATCCCTTCTGAAACCAGGAGAATATGTTACAAACACATTTTAAAAAAAAAAGGTCAAAACTTACAAAAAGCAGTGAAATTTAATGTTAGGATTACTGTTAATATTTTGGTATCTGTATTGTAGCAATCCTTCAGCTTAAATTATCTTGCAGTCTATTCAGGGAAGCAGAATATTAAATGACAGTCTTTGCTTCAATTTTTTCACTGGGTGTTTTTCTCTATTCATACTGTTACCATATCTGGGTACAGACAAGCTTTGTCTTAAGTCCAAATAATGTATATAGGATACAGAAAAAATAAATATTACTCTAATAAATTAATACAATTATTAATAAAATGTGATATCTGAAAAATATTTTCAAATTAGATTGAAGTTCTTCAGAAGGTCTGCCCAAAATCAAAGTGATAAATCTATCTTTTCTATGGGCAGTATCTCAAGCTTCCTTTTTGCCAATCCTGACCGTGCAGTGCACATTTGTTAGGAAGAAATAGCTATGCTCAGGGCAAATTTAGAAAAGATTGTTCTGGCAAACAACTTCCAATTTATGGGATGAAAGTCTACATGCAATAGTTTCTTAAGGTATGTCTACTTCTTTTTTATCTTAATTTAATGAAGAAATAGATTCCAGGACACCAAAGCTTGCAGTTGTCATAAATGTGCTTCAAAAATTAACCAGTGGGGAACCCCTAAATTGAATCTGACAAACAGCATTTGAAATTACATTTTCAGACTGCTCAGCAACAAATTCTTTTTAATTGTTTATATTGACCTTGCTTTTCCAATAAAAAATCCTCTTACAATGTGTAATGTTTCCCTGAATAGAAAAGACTTAATTAGGCTTAATTTGCACAATCAGGGATCATAAACAGATTATAATTTGCATTGCAAAACTGTGGAGCATCATTAAGGTTACATTTCATACGGTAGTTATAAGAAATTGTATTGAATAAATATCTGCAAACTAAGGTCAAACAGTATAATGAAAATATGAATCCTTATCTGAAAACATAATTGTTTTGTTGGGGTTTTGTTTGTTTGTTTGTTTTTTTCTTCTGGATATTACTGTCCACTGTAGAAAGGCTGCAGAGATGGAGCTAGTTCCATGTCTATATGATAGATATTTTAATCTATTATTACATAATCACTTTGAAGAACCATGTGATTGAAATCTTTTTGGTGGCTTATTACATAGAATTATTAAATGTCCCCTCAATCAGTCACTTTTGGTGGGAGGAAGGCTTAAGGAGGAAAACAAAATTGTTTATTGTGAGTCAAAGCTAACATGAAATCCATTTCTCCTTTGGTAGCTGTCACTGTTCTTGTTTTACTTTCTTTACTACTGTCAGATAAAATTTTTGAGCAGCATGAAAATATTTCTGATAAAAGATATACTTAGAAAATGTCCTCTTTCTAACTACAGTACATACCTCTATAATACATATACTTAAAATAATCCTCCTAATTATTTGTTAATTTGAAACAGAGGTCACAGACAAGCAATTTTGTTATTATACTTCTTTGTTCATCAACTATTAAAGTTCTGCAGGGGAGAGGGAAGGGCAAAATACGTAGCATTGTCAAATACTTCTTCAAACATGAATGTTGTACCAAAAAATGACTGATGAGTGATGCAGCACCTTGGTATGAAAAAGTACTCAATTCTCTCATTTTCAAATCTGAATAATAGAAAATGCTTTGATGGTACACAGAATGATGATCATCGCTGTCCTCATGTCCTTGTGTTTTACTTTGAAGGACATCTTTTGAAATCAGACATTAAAAAAAATAAATCTGAGTTTCCACTGATTAAAGATTCTGTCTGGTGATCCACAGTGTAAATGGAAATAACTGGGATCTCTGTTCATACTTTCTGGATCTGTACCCAAAACAATCACTTTTTCCACTACTGGCTAACACACTCAGTGAGTAAGGAAGAGAAAGACATTGTAATGAGGTTTTGAGGGCTTGGATTCTGAAATCTTTTGCCTTTCACCTGTCAGTCCTAAGAATTGGAGACTACAGGAAAGCAAAATTGCTTGGGTTATAAGAACTGTTTTTCTCATCACTGTTGAAAGCATTTTGGTTTCACTTGGAAAATACCTGAATATATATTCAACTAGATCTAAGTTTTGTCCAGCAAAATGCTGTCTATTCAATATGTAGAGGAGTATGCATTCAGTAGAAGCTGAAAAATAAATGACAAAATCTTAGTTGCAGTTACGCCATGCTGATTTAATGTGAAGTGTGATGGCTTCAGATATGTTGTTTTCAATAATATGCATTTGATTCCACAGAAGTCTGTTATATCTATTCATAACAAAATAGCAGATGCTGCTGTATTGTGTTAGCTTGGATGGATATATGCTGTGTGGAAATATGCATTGGATGGGCAAGTCCTTCTGACTGGAAAAAGCTGGATTTGAGAAATAAATGTATTGATGTAAATGAAAATGTATTGACTTTGAGAAAAAGTTACTGGCTTCTATAAATATATGTTTTCAAAGAAAACCTATTCTTATATAAAAATATAATTCTATCAGTTGGAAGATACTGTTACTGATTTCAGAAACAATTTATAATATATTAGATTCAACAAAATTGCATTGATTTCAGTGTGTATTGCATGTATTTCCCTGAAATTGTACTATGTTGAAAAATAAAACAAACACAAATCCAACTCAAACGTTTCCAGCCTCAAACCTTTGTGGTAACACTGTGCAGATGAACCATATTAGTCTTTATTAAATTGTGAAGATTTATTGTGGATTCATCAATTTTTTAGTTGTTTTTATTTACATTTCTGACATTTCCATTTCAGTAATTCATGAGCTGCCCCTCATTCACAGTTCTTTGATTTCTAATTGAGGCACATCATTCACAGCTATGTCTTTGCTTGAATTAACTCCATAAGCCATGTTTTAAAGACTTATGCTTCCAAACTTTGGTTCAGAGAAGACTTGAAAGGTGGACTTTTTCTCCCCCCATTATGTTCTTTATTGTTATTTGCAGGAGGAGGTGTCATTTCTTTTTTAAAATTTTATTTTTTTCTGAGAAGTGAAGAGTAGCTTTCATGTGGATTGTCCTTTTTCATGCTTCACTGGAACCTGACTAAATGTCTTCTTCCTTGGAAGTTAGCAGAATTCATACAGAAGTATTGTTCTCTTCTGTTTCAAACTTAGTTTCTAAGATTTTTTTTATAAGGTAGAGAATTTGTTTTCCTTTTTCCTAGTGGAAGCTTCATCTCTTACTATGCAATTAGCCACCAGGAAAATATGCTAATAATAACAAATAATATCTTACTCTTTCTTAAGCCAATGATATTTGTGATTCCATTGGGTTTGTGATTCCTTAGTTCCATGACTATTCTTTGAGTTCTAAATGCAAAAAATCATATTGTAAGGGATTTTATCTTAAATAAAATTTTTCATATAAAATTAAATTTGTTACATTTTAAAATATTTTGAGAAAATATTTTAATTTATTTTTAAATGCAATCACATTTTTTCTCCATCTCATGTCCTATTGCAAGCCCGGTTTCCCTAATATTCCATTTCCTAGGTTGCTTGCTTCCAGCTCCCAAAATATACTACTTGATATCTTACCTCTTGATTCCTCTATGTACTCAGTTGTTGACAGCTTATTTCATCCCCATGTGTTCTTTTTTTTTTTCCTTTCTATTGTTTATTTGCCTCTCTGCAAGCTTCAAGAACATTTGCCTATTTGCTTATTTAGCTACTTCAACAACATTTGCCTATTTGCTTATTTAGCTACTTCAAGAACATTGTTAAAGCCAGAGGGGTAGCATTCTCCTCTCCCTTGCAGTGAACTGACTCAGTTCTTGGAAAAGGGTCCTGACAAAAATAAATAGGAGCACTCAGTTACATTATATTTCAATCCTCTATGGTTAGAAATTCCTGCCGTAAGTAAAACTCTCAAATACCATAGAGTAGATTATCAGTATGTTGAACTTTGATAGTAGATTTTATATACTTACCCTAAGGAGCAACAGAAGTGATTTATGAGCATCTGAAGCACTGTGCAATATGCAGAGAAACTGAACAGCAGACCTAGAAAGTAACATTAGTAGCATTTACTTAGATGATCTTGGAACAAAGATAATCATCTCAGCTTAGCCCTGTTTCTGGCAGATGGGAATTTTGAAGAAAGGTAAGGCAGAGGTTGCAGTGTGTTCCTATTGCTGACTTGCTTAGTCTCTCCTTAAGCACAGATCTCAAGAATGGACTAGAGTGGTAATCGCAGAGTTGAAAACTAGTGGAAGAAGAGTGATCAAAACCACTCATTCTCTTTACTAGTCTCCATGTTTCAGTTTATGGGGGGAAAAAAAAAACAAAACCAAAAACAAAAACTAACAAAAAACCCCACAAAACAAAACAAACAAACAAAAAAACCCCACCAAACTATTTTTTGGACAGCATGGTAACTTGTTGGCTGGAAAATTTTTCTGGCATATTTTCATGAAGATAAAGTTAAAGGAAATATAAAAAAAAACAAAAGAATGAAAAAGGACTACAAAAGAATAGCACTTGAATTTGCAATAAAATTCACCTGAGAAATCTCTTCTGCACATTCCAGCTGTTAAAAGTACAAATGGCATGCTGAGCTTGTTTTGATAGCTCAATGAAAAATTAGTATTTATGAAGACATAGAGGAAAACAAATTATTGAAGACCAGGGACCACTTTCACTTATGTGTATAGATTATAATTGAAATAGAAATGAAAGTTACATCAAAATAATTACAGCAATGATTAAAAAAATATTATGCAACATATCATTTTCTGCATACAGGTACCCATATTAAACAGCTGGTCAAAAAAATCAGCTAGTTGTAGATTGTTTGTTCAGTTAACTGTAAATATTTAAACAAGAAAAAGAAGATGATACTTGCAAGAGGGCAAGAGGTGAAGATAGGAAATTATTTTCCCTTACCATCAAACAGTTATATTATAAATAATTTCAAGCTCTTCTGGAACCTTTGAAATAGCTGTGCTGTTCTGTTTTTAAAGAGAACAAGAAAATACCTTGCTGGACATAACTAGTACCACACTGGTGATGTTACTCAGATAGGATGAGAGCCAAGTTCTGATTGCAATGAGGGACTTCAAAGTGTGGCTATTTCTGTCAAATTTGTCTCAGAAGATTTCACCTGTAGAGATGCCTTTTGTTCCCCCTCTCCCAAAGACTCTTTATACAAAGTAGAGCAGTTCCAATGGGAAAGACTGAAAGTTCATCACTTCCTCTTCAAAAAAGAAATAGGTCTCACTACAAGCAGGAAGGCTAATTTCAGGTATTGCTTCTGACTGAGGTAGGTATTCGTTTCTGGATTTGACTTGAATTTATTAAGCACTGGGCTACTGCTTTTACTGAAAAATTGCTGGAACTGAGATCCTTTCATCAATTAAAATTATGCCCAAACTAATACGTTCCCACAAAAAGAGTATTTTGGGGAAGCTGCAATTTTCCATCACTGTGTATGTAACAGAATAATTTAAAAAAAAATCTGATGAAGATAATAAAAATTCTGTAACGATATCCTCTGGTTAATTCATATGGGATCAATTTTATAAGTGTGCCTTCAGGGCTACTACTGCTCATCCTACCAAGTTACATTTTCTTGCCTTTATTAGGGTTCTCTTTCTGTAGGTTCTTGAAAACTACAATAGCCTTGAATTAATATTTTTTTTGGTATTTTTAGGAGGACTTATGGAGTGTCGGGTACAGTGTTTGGAAAATTGAACAAACTTCAACAAAACAAGAAGTTTTGAAGAAAGAAATCTCAGCTCAAAACCTACTCTTTGAATGATAGTGTGCTGCATGTATGGATGTATTGGGTCTGGCTGAGATGGAGTCAGCTGTCCCCACAGCAGCCCTCACAGCGCTGTGCTGTGTATCGGCAGCCAGCAAGGTGTTGGTAACACACCAGGGTTTGGCCACTGCTGAGCAGCGCTGGCACACACCAAGGCTTCTCTCCAACATTCACCCCCTCACCAGTGGGCTGGGGGTGGGCGAGGCCTTGGGAGGGCACACAGCCAGGACAGCTGGCCCAAACTGACCGAAGGGACATTCCATACCATATGGCCTCTGCTCAGCAATGAGAAGCTGAGAGATAGGGGGAGGAAGTGGGGGCATTTGGGCTTTTTTACGTTTGTCTTCCACAGTAACTAGTACGCATACTGAAGCCCTGCTTCCCAGGAAGTGGCTGGACATCTCCTGCTGATGGGAAGTAGAGAATAATCTTTTGCTTCTTGCTTTGCTTCCACGCACGGCCTTTTGCTTTTGCTACATTAAACTGCCTTTATCTTGGCCCACGAGTTTGGCGTTGTTTTTTCCATCTTAATTTTCTCCCCTCCCTGCCTTGCTGAGGAGG
Organism: Grus americana; assembly: GCF_028858705.1. NCBI lineage: Eukaryota > Metazoa > Chordata > Aves > Gruiformes > Gruidae > Grus > Grus americana. The sequence goes on from NC_072852.1 coordinate 141,955,264, forward strand.
AGAGTGATAGAGGGGCTTGGTGGACACCTGGTGTCCAGCCAAGGTTAAACCACCACAATGGATTTAAAACCTTGATCTTAGGTTTTCCATCTGAATATTTTTGCCTTGGTTCACAAAGAAATCTGAAGGGAAAAAAAAAAAAAAAAAGCTTAACATGGCAAAATAAGAACAACTGCTTGTAAGGACCTGTAGACTTTGTTTTATTTCAAAAGGGAGATATAAAGTCCATGCGAGGAAAATATGTGCACCATCTAAGTAAATAGCACACATCACTTATACTGTTTCTACTCCTGTTCTAACAGCATATTCTTTGATAGGTCCATTCTGCATTACTTAAGACATGTAACAGGACAATGTCTATCACTGAACATTCATAACTTTGTAAGAGCATATTTATTATATTTTTGTGTGTGTGTTAGGTAGAATAAAATACCAATGAGGATAATAACTTTACTAAAATAACTTTGTTAGCTTCATAAAAAGAATCCCCTGTTACATTTTGGGAGAACATGCAATGCATTTTATTTTTTTTTTTTTTAAAGCCAAATGAGGGTCTATATAGGAATATAAGAGTAATAATAGTAATAATTAATGAATGCAAATAAAATAATAGCAACAAAAGCACTAAGGGAACAGTGATACAACAGCAGCTGAGTATTAAAGTAATAAGTCACAGCACTCCAGTTTCCTGAACTCTGGAGAGAAATGTGAAGGTTTGCTACAGTCTCATAATGAACCCTGCAGTCATACCTGATGAAGATTCAAAATTGCCCTCCTGGGAGAAATAAGCCAGTGGTATGTATGTGTTCAACGTACATACACACACACAGGGAGAAACACACACACTGCCTTAAAAGATATGCAAAAGACCAGGTGACTGAGCATGCTCTGAGGGTCTGCTAGCATGGAAAATTTTGTCATCACATAGCCATTCTGTGTGCCAATTACTTTTGAGATTGTGTGTTGCTAACAAGCCTTGCTCATTCTGAGTCACAGATGACGTGTGGCACATTTTCCTCAGTGTAAATATGTGGTCCAGCAACTTCTGAGCAATCTCTGGAATGTAATAAGTTTCCATTCATTATGTAGGAGTTTCACAACTGTAAAGGGTAACTTTCAGGGAGTCAGCAAACTTAAAGAGGTTGAAATTCACTGTCCTAAATCTATGTTTCGGGAGATGAGTGACTTGTGGTAAAAGAAAGTGTAATGAAATACAGAAATGTTGTTTTGATGAAAAGATCAGGATGTCCCCCAGTAATTGTATGCATTCCTAAGTGGTACTGCTTTGATTTCATCATTTTCTTCTTTTCAGAGTGCACATTCCTACACACAAAGGATTTATACTATGCTGAAATAAAATGTCTTTAGACAGTTAAAACAACATCCTCTTAAGTGTGCAGTACTGTAGGAAACTTGTCTTAAAAGTAATATAATTTCAGATTTTCAAAGTAGTTTCTACATAAAAACTGATGACATCAACAACAACAAAAATCAGAATTAAATGTCTGTAGAAAATAACACAGGGGAAGAAAATTAGGCAGGCAATGAAGTTTTGGTGTTTTTGTGTTTTTTTTTTAAAAAAAACCCCAAACAAACAAAACAACAACAACAAAAAAAAAACAGAACAACAAAGAACCACCTTCAAAATAAGCATAATCCCTGGTTTTGTTAAAATCAGAGTGGGAGTTCACCATCTGCTTTATATTATTGTAATAGTCAGTCTTCATTCTGTTATATTTTGGATTGGGTAGGTAATGACCTGTATTTTGACTTCTTCATTTCTTTCTTTGCACATTCCTTCTTCCATCTCTGCACCACTTCCCATTACAAAACTGAAAACTAGAAGATACACATATATATACACACACATACACACATATATATGTATAAATACGTGTGTATATGTGTGTGTGTATATATATATATATAAACCCAGCATTTTCTGTAACCAAATAGTGAGCAGACTGAAGTGTTCACAATGCAGCTGCCCTGGAAGCTTGTTCCTGCTGCATTCTTTGCCTGGAAGACACCTGTTCAGTAATTATATGGCCAGTGGTACATTAGCCACATTGCCTGCTGGATTGCAGGTGTTTGGATCTATAGGGAGAAGGTCATTACATTACCATTTCTCTCCATCTGGCCCTAAGAAAGCAAAGTGTATATGGGCCACTGAGACTGCTCACTTCAGAGGATATTTCTCTGTCCATTTATCATTGAACAATATATGCCACACTTCCTGAATTTCTAAGATGCCGGCCATTATGAATTTCTGTTTGTAAGGCTTATTAAAAACAGTACTGCTCCAGTTAAATCGATTTACTCCTGAGTGTACATACACACTAATAAAAGTACCTCCAAATTCCTGTGTGTGCATTCCATTTGTTTGCCTGTTTTTACTGTTACTTAAAGAAAAATGTTCCCTGGAGAAAGGGGTTTGGATGAGGAGTTTTATATCGCCTGCTGATGTCAGTCCGACTGTAGAAAGGTTGGTAGTGTAGGCAGTCATGAGGCACGAGACAGGTTTTCATAGATACTGCCCTACTAAACGTGGATGGCCATTTCTGCACATCTTTCTTTGCTGAACTCGCTTTTTTGTGATACATATCAACTAGAAGGGTAAAAACAGACAAGGCGTGTTTTAACTTTGCCAAATCATGTTAGCGTGGCATTGTTTCTATAAATTCATTGAGAGGTAATCATTAAGGAGGAAGGAAATCTACTTAAGCCATAGCTTTCTTACTGGAAATTTGCTGGCAGCTTGCCACTGGGCAATCCAGCAGTGAGTCTGAAAGCTTTTTATTATGCTTACAGCTGCCCAAGTATCTGCCACTGTTTCTATCCAAATCCAGATATGCAGCTAAGCAGACTGCTATAGCTATGCTTTGTGTATACAGAATGGAGAAAATTTCCCACGAGTAGAAGTTGAACAGCCCCAATTTACAAATAATTAATGAGTTTTAATGAATTATCTTGTCTGAAAATCTGATATATATTTTTGACCCTTTAGATGGAGCAACTTGTAAAGATGTAGCGAGGTGTTATATCGACAACGGATGTATTTATGGATATTGCTGTATGACGTATTTGGCTACAGCAGACAGAGATTCAAATCCAACGATCCAGAATATCCTTTGCAGTTTTATCGTCTTACAGAGTCAATAAACAAAAGAGAAACATTTCACTGTGCTGCTGCTCTTAAAGGGAAAATTTTGGCCTACAGATCCTAGTTTTCTGTTCTCGCTCATTTCACAGAACCACAGAGGTTGGAAGGGACCTCTGGGGGTCATCATGTCAAACCCTGCTGCTCAAGCAGGGCACACTGCCTGGGTCCATTTCCAGGTGGCTTTTGAATACTTCCAAGAATGGAGACTTCACAGCCTCTCTGGGCAACCTGTCAGCATCACAGTAAAAATGTATTTCCTTATGTTAAAACAGAATCTCCCATGTTTCCTTTTGTGCCCATTGCCTCTTGTACTTCCAAGGATGCTAGTGATTGTTGAAACATAAAAAATTAGGAAAGATATTAATCAGGGGAAACTTTATGCAGAATATTTGTCTTGTGTAAAGCTACTTGTAAAGCATTTCTCCTTCTTCCTTTCTGTATCTCTATGGAAACAATTTTACAAGTATATGCATAAAATTAGAAGTTCTTTCTTGGATATAAATATTAAAATACAAATTTAGCTATGCAAAAAAAGTTTTGCTGTTGATATATGTCATGGTTTAATCCCAGTAGGCAACTAAGCACCACTCAGCCATTTGCTCAGTCCCCCCTGGTGGGATGGGGGAGAGAATCAGAAGGGTAAATGTAAGAAAACTCGTGGATTCAGATAAAAACAGTTTAATAGGTAAAGTGAAAGCCATGTACACAAGCAGAGCAAGACAAGGAATTCATTCACCACTTCCCATGGGCAGGCAGGTGTTCAGCCATCCCCAGGAAAGCAGGGCTCCATCACGCATAACAAGTACTTGTGAAGACAAACACCATAACCCCAAATGTCCCCCCTTCCTCCTTCTTCCTCTCAGCTTTTATTGCTGAGTATGATATCATATGATATGGAATATCCCTTGGGTCAGTTGAGCTCAGCTGTCCCGGCTGTGTCCCCTCCCAACTCCTTGTGCACCCCCAGCCCACTCGCTGGTGGGGTGGTGTGAGAAGCAGCAAAGGCCTTGACTCTGTGTAAGCGCTGCTCAGCAATAACAAAAACATCCCTCTGTTAGCAACACTGTTTTCAGCTGTTTTGGGTTTGCACGACAAAGTTGTGGTAGCAGGGAGGCTACAGAGGTGGCTTCTGTGAGAAGCATGTGCTATTCTGTATGCTGATTCCCTGTCAAAAATCTTTGGCTTTCCATCCATTGAGTTGCCTTACTCCATAGACAAGAGTAAAAAATCTGCAAGCAAATGCAAGTAACATTAATGGTTTTTCACCAATATTTTTATTAACATTAGACATGGGTACTAATGGAAATCTTTCATGTGTTGTATTCTATTTTGTAGGAAGACATATTGATTTTAAACTTCCCAGTTTAAAATGCCCCACAGTGAAGGGTGGCATGGATCACAGTTCTGAAACAGTGGTGCAATATCAATGTCTCACAGACTTTCTTTGTGAACTTAGAAAGTTAGTCTTTCTTGCCCACATCCTCGCAAGTATTTATGCATCTAAATATCTCAATACCTCTGAGGATCTGGGTCAGTGGGCCTGTCAACCAAGAATAAAATGGGAATTGTTCTTTTTGTCACAAAAATGTTTGAAGATATTGTTTTCTGCAAGCTGTTGATTTGCTCTGTAAATAGATAATGAAGTCAAGGGAAGTAAGTATCAGAGGTAGACCCAAAATTCAGAGACAACTTGGGACATTTGAAGGAAAGAGAGTACTAGAAAATACGTGAAATAATAACCACAGGGCATGGAATATATGGCAATAGAAGTTTCACTGGAAATCTGCATGTGTAAATGCACCCTGTTATTGAACATAGAGTATGAATGCTCTATTCCATGCAGAGTTAATGGATTGCAAGCAGAATTGCGTAATTATTGCTTATATAGTAACTCCTTCTTCCCACAGATTTATATGCTGAGCATGACATCATATGGTATGGAATATCCCTTTGGTCAGTTGGGGCCAGCTGTCCCAGCTGTGTTCCCTTCTATCTTCCCATGCACCCCCAACCTTCTCACTGGAGGGGTCAGTGTGAGAAGAGGAAGAGGCCTTGACTCTGTAAGCACTGCTCTGCAATAACTAAAACATCCCTGTGATCATATGCTCTTCTAAACATGTATAGTTTATGTGAAAGACATTGTTACATTGGTTTTGATTTTGATTTTTAAATTTAACTATTTTTCCTCTAAGAAATTAATAATAATAATAATATATATTAACACAGTTGCAAAAATTTGTATAAGATAAAAGTTACTTCCAAGAGGAACCACTTTAAAACAAATGAATATTTTTGCAAAACAGATGAGGAACACCAAATAAAACAGAAGTTCAGCTCTTTATCTGCTGAAGTATTTATCTTCTGTCAAAAAATATGATCACTGTCTTCAGCACAAATCCTAAAAATGTAATGGAACTAAATAATTAAAATAACTACTGTGTTTTCTTTATTTCATTTTCATAATCACAGAATGGTTTGGGTTGGAATGGACTCTAAAGATCATGTCATTCCAACCTCCCCTGCCATGGGCAGGGACACCCTCCACTAGACCAGGTTGCCCAAAGCCCCATCCAGCCTGGCCTTGAACACTCCCAGGGATGGAGCAACCACAACTTCTCTGGGCAACCTGTTCCAGTGTCTTATCATCCTCACAGTACAGAATTTCTTCCTTGTATCTTACCTAAATCTACCTTCCTTCAGCTTAAGACCATTACCCCTCGTCATCACATCACATCACTACATGCCCTTGCAAACAGTCACTCTCCAGATTTCTTGTAGGCCCCTTCAGGTACTGGAAGGCTGCTACGAGTTCTCCCTGGAGCCTTCTCTTCTCCAGGCTGAACAACACCAATTCTCAGTCTGTCGTCATAGGCGAGGTGTTCCAGCCTTCTGACCATTTTTGTGGCCCTCCTCTGGACTCGGTCTAACAGCTCCATGTCTTTCTTGCACTGGGGACCCCAGAGCTGGACACAGTACTCCAGGTGGGGTCTCATGAGAGTGGAATAGAAGGGTAGAATCACGTCTTTTGACATGCTGGTCACACTTCTTTTCATGCGGCCCAGGATACAGTTGGCTTTCTGGGCTGCAAGTGCACACTGCTGGCTCATGTTGAGCTTCTCGCCCACCAGCACCCCTAAGTCCTTCTCCTCAGGGCTGTTCTCAATCCATTCTCTGCCCAGCCTGTGTTTGTGCTTGGTATTGCCCCAACCTATGTGCAAGACCTTGCACTTGGCTTTGTTGAACTTCATGAGGCTTGCACAGGCCCACCCCTCAAGCCTGTCAAGACCCCTCTGGATGGCATCCCTTCCCTCCAGCGTGTCGACTGCACCACACAGCTTGGTGTTGTTGGCAAACTTGCTGAGGGTGCACTTTATCCCGCTGTCCATGTTGCCATGGACAAAGATGTTAAAAAGCATCCAATACTGACCGGTGAGGTACACCAGTTGTCACTGGTCTCCACTTGGACATCAAGCTATCAACCACAACTCTTTGAATGCGACCATCCAGCCAATTCCTTATCCACTGAGTGGTCCATCCATCAAATACATGTTGCCATTTTAGGGACAAATGCTTTCATCAAGTCCACGTAGATGACATCAGTTTCTCTTCCCTTATCCATCAATACTGTAACCCCATCACAGAAGGGCACCAAATTTGTCAGGCATGATTTTCCCTTAGCGAAGCCATGTTGGCTGTCACCAATCATCTCCTTAATTTCCATGTGCCTAGGCATAGTTTCCAGGAGGATCTGATGCATGATCTTGCTTAGCGCATAGGTGAGACTGACCAGCCTGTAGTTCCCCGGGTCTTCTTTTTTTCCCTTTTTAAAAATGGGGGGTATGTTTCCCCTTTTCCAGTCGGTGGGAACTGCATTTGACTGCCATGACTTATCAAATATGATGGAGAGTGGCTTAGCAACTTTATCCACCAGTTCCCTCTGGACCCTTGGATGCATCATGTCCCACGGATTTGTGCACTGATCTTCTCCTACAGTGGGCAGTTCTTCATTCTCCCAGTCCCTGCTTTTCACATAATCACAGAATGGTAGGGATTGGAAAGGAACTCAGGACATCATCTAGTCCAACCCCCCTGCTAAAGCAGGATCACCTAGAGCAGGTTGCACAGGATCACATCCAGGCGGGTTTTGAATATCTCCAGAGAAGGAGACTCCACAGCCTCTTTGGGCAGCCTGTTCCAGGGCTCGGTCACCTTCACAGTGAAGAAAGTTTTCCTCATATTCAGGTGGAACTGCCTGTGTTCCAGTTTGTGACCGTTGTCCCTTGTCCTGTCACTGGGCACCACTGAAAAGAGTCTGACCCCTTCCTCTTGACATCCACCCTTTAGATATTTGTAAGTATTGATCAGATCTCCTCTCAGTCTTCTCCAGGCTAAACAGAACCAGGTTTCTCAGCCTTTCCTCATAAGTGAGAAGCTCCGGTCCACTAGTCATCTTTGTAGCCCTCCGCTGGACTCTCTCCTGTAGTTCCCTGTCTTTCTTGAACTGGGGAGCCCAGAACTGGACACAGAACTCCAGATGTGGCCTCACCAGGGCAGAGTAGAGGGGGAGGATAACCTCCTGCTGGCCACACTCTTCTTAATGCACCCCAGGATACCATTGGCCTTCTCGGCCACAGGGGCACATTGCTGGCTCATGGAGAGCTTGCTGTCCACCAGGACTCCTTCTCTGCAGAGTTCTTCCCAGCAGGTCAACCCCTAACCTCTAATGGTGTTTGGGGTTACTCCTCCCTAGGTGCAGGACACTACACTTGCGCTTATTGAATTTCATTTGGTTCTTCTCTGTCGAAATCTCTAGCTTGTCCAGATCTTGCTGAATGGCAGTGCAGCCTTCTGGTGTGTCAGCCACCCGTCCCAGCTTAGTATCGTCAGCAAACTTGCTGAGGGTACACTCTGTCTCCTCGTCTAGGTCATTGAATACATTGAACAAGGCTGGACCCAGTACTGACCCTTGGGGCACACCACTAGATACAGGCCTCCAACATGACTCTGCACTGCTTATCACAACCCTCTGGGCTCTGCCATTCAGCCAGTTCTCAACCCACCTCACTGTCCACTCATCCAACCCACACTTCCTAAGTTTGCCTATGAGGATGTTATGTGAGACAGTGTCAAAAGCCTTGCTGAGGACAAGGCATACAACATCCACTGCTCTGCCCTCATCCACCCAGCCAGTCATGCCATCATAGAAGGCTATCAGATTGGTCAGGCATGATTTCCTCTTGGTGAATCCATGCTGACCACTCCCCATAACCTTCTTTTCCTCCACAGGCTTAGAGATGACCCCTGGAATGATCTGTTCCATCGCCTTTCCGGGGATGGAGGTGGGGCTGACTGGCCTGTAGTTCCCTGGGTCCTTCTTCTTGCCCTTTTTGAAGACTGGAGTGACATTGGCTTTCCTCCAGTCCTCAGGCACCTCTCGTGTTCTCCACAACTTTTCAAAGATGATGGACAGTGGCTTTGCTTTCTGTGAATTGGCAGAGCTGAAATAAATGCCTGCTCTTCGCATGCTGCCATACAAGCATCTTAAACTGGAAGTGATGGCTGCTCTGCAGAGCCCAGGTAGGGCCTGGGTTGCAGCTCTGGCAGCAGGAGAGAGGCAGAGCCCTGCTCCCCTGACCTGCATTGGAAATCACAGAGGTGTCTACTGGTAACTGCACGTTTTCGTCTTTGATCAGATGTTGCAGCTGACGCTCCCCTGGCTATGGCAGAGAGATGCAGAGAGCAGATGCATCTGGCAGGACCCAAATCCATGCCCTGTTTCAAATTATTAGAGCCATGCCCTGGCTGACACGCCACATGCTGTTTGGCTGCTCTGTTCACAGCTCTCCTGTTTGCCACCATGGCTCCGTCAATGCGCAGCCTGCGTCAGTGCCTCTCACGAGAGCTGCTGTCTCCTGGTGGGTCCCTCCACTCCCCTGGCATTTCCCTGCCTCAGGAAAACCTCCCGTGCACCAAGAACAGCCACTCTGCCGCTGGTCGGGCAGCTCCTCTCAGTGACCGACTGCTAGTTTCCATTACACCGCATTTAAATGTGACCAAATCTTTTCTTGATGTACTTTTTTTTCTGTCTTTGTGTGTTAGGTTCACATTGACCTGTCTGGACTGCTAACCGCTTGGGCTATATCTTGGCAAGATACATGTAGGCATGAAAAAGGATGTGACTCATTCAAATTAAAAACAAATACAAGGAAGAAGAGAACAGTAAGTGGCAATAGAAGAGATCTGATGTCATGGGAATTAATGTGAGATCAGCTTGGCATTTGTGTAGCATGATTTAGTGCAGTCAATACAGAAGCCACTTTGGGAAGTAGTGGAATGATAACAAAAAGAATACAAACAAAATTTGCTTTACACAACAAAGACAGACTTACCGCTTATAGAGGTTTAGCTCTATAAAAGATATATGTTAGTGAGGGTGATCAAAAATGCTCCTTTTTTTAGTGTGTATGTTCATCTCTTTTTTCTTATTTTGTGGTTGAATTTAAAAGACATAAGTAGGATAAACTTTAGCTGAACCTGACTTTCCTGAAATTGATGAGGTTCAATTACTGAAATCTTATTGAATTAGGTTAATTTTGCGCTAGTGTAATTTGATAGAAAATGAAGAGAAAGGTTTTGACACTGCTTGGCTGTCTATTCTGACATTAATTGTTTAAATTTAAAGTGAATAGTTCTTGTGATTTTTTTCTATTTCATAATATGTGTGGTGGGTTGAGCCTGGCTGGGGGCCAGGTACCCACCAGAGCCGCTCTCTCACTCCCCTCACTCACCAAACAGGGGAGAAAAGGCATAACGAAATGCTTGTAGGTCGAGATAAGGACAGGGAGAGATCACTCACTAATTGTTGTCACGAGCAAAACAGACCAAACTTAGAGAGGGAATTCATCTAATTTATTAGATTAGGCAAAACAGAGTAGAGGAATGAGAAAATAAAATCAACTCTTAAAACACTTCCCCCCACCCCTCCCATCTTCCCGGGCTCAACTTCACTCCCGGCTTCAACCTTCCCCCCCCTCAGCAGCACAGGGGGACGGGGAGTGGGGGTTACAGTCAGTTCATCTCACGGTGTTTCTGCCGCTTCTTCATCCTCAGGGGGAGGACTCCTCTCATCGTTCCCCTGCTCCAGCATGGAGTCCCTCTCACGGGGTGCAGACCTTCAGGAGCAAACTGCTCCAGCGTGGGGTCCCCCACGGGGTCACAAGTCCTGCCAGCAAACCTGCCCTGGCATGGGCTCACCTCTGCACGGGTCCACAGGTCCTGCCAGGAACTTGCTCCAGCGTGGGCTTCCCACGGGCCGCAGCCTCCTTCAGGTGCCTCCACCTGCTCCGGCGTGGGGTCCTCCACGGGCTGCAGGTGGAATCTCTATACCCCCTCATCCTTTCTCCATGGGCTGCAGGGGGACAGCCTGCCTCACCATGGTCTTCACCACGGGCTGCAGGGGGATCTCTGCTCCGGCGCCTGGAGCTCCTCCTCCCCCTCCATCTGCACTGACCTTGGTGTCTGCAGAGTTTCTTACATCTTCTCACTCCTCTCTCCAGCTGCAAAAGCTCTCCCTAACTTGTTTTTTTCCCTTCTTAAATATGTTATCACAGAGGTGCTGACTGGCTTGGCCTTGGCCAGCGGTGGGCCCGTCTTGGAGCCGGCTGGCATTGGCTCTATCAGACACAGGGGGAGCTTCTAGCAGCTTCTCACAGAAGCCACCCCTGTAGCCCCCCCGCCACCAAAACCCTGCCACGCAAACCCAACACAATATGCAATGGAATAAAAACTGCATGTGACATAATAGAAAGATAATTCAATCATAATACTTCGAATTATTTAAAAGGATAAGTTAAACATTTTTTTCATTTCTGTATATTTGTTGTGTTGCCATTTATAACATAATCCAAATCCCGAAGTCTGAAAATACTTTGCACATTAAAGTATCCTTTCTCTAAAAAAAATCACACATATAAAAATACGTTTCTGGTTTAAACTCTCTCAGCTGCCTTCTTTAAGACTGTTAACTTTAAAGGTGGTCGTCTTATTTTAAAGGATGTGTATGAGATTATGATTTAATATGGCAATAACTTCTGATTTTTGTTCTAATTACCAATGCTTATGTAAATCCCTCATAGCTTTCCATTTTGTAATTAAGTGCAGTGATTACAGAAAATTTCAGTAGGTATAGAATATATGGGAATTTTAAAGTAGCTGGAATGAGGTAAAAAGCAACATATTGTATAGCAAGAAGCCCAAAAGACTATAGTTTACTCAAAAAATACTTTTAGGAATTTTTAAATATATCAATGAAGTGTAACTAAAGTTACATTTCACTTAGTAAAGTGACATTTTACTTAGGTTTTGAACATGTTTCATGCAGGATGTAACTAACACAGACAAAGGGATGAGAAGCAAAGTCTTTTCATAGAGGAAAAATTTTCAGGAAAACAAAGTAATAAAGGATCAGTTTGGATAATGTGAAAAAAAAAAGACAAAAAAAGAATTGTCTTTTGAGAAAACCAGTTCTTTAGAAATATTTATATCTGGAATACTGCGTTTAGCTGGACAGGCTGGAGAAGGTCTAGAGAAGGGCTACAAAGATGATCAAAGGACTAGGAAGCCTGCCATATGAGGAAAGGCTGAGTAGCTGGGCTTGTTCAGCCTTCAGAAAACAATGCTTAGGGGACACCTCATCACCATGTTCTGGCACTTAAAGGGTGGCTACAAAGAAGATGGAGACTCCCTTTTTACAAGGAGTCACATGGAAAAGACGAGGGGTAATGGGTACAAGTTACTCCTGGGGAGATTCCAATTGGACACATGAGGAAAATTTTTCACAATGAGAACAATCAGCCATTGGAATAACCTCCCCAGGGAAGTGGTGGATTCCCCAACATGGGACACTTAAGATTCAGCTGGACAGTGTGCTGGGTCATCTTTTCTAGACCATGATTTTTCCAAGAAAGGTTGGACCAGATGATCCTTGAGGTCCCTTCCAACCTAGTATTCTATGCTTCTATGATTCTATGATTTACACAAGCTATTTAACAATTATTCCTCAATTTCAGGAAAATAATTAGCATTTTAGCTGCTGAATTTAATGACTTTCCTAACAGAAATATGTTTACATTTTTCTGTAGGTATTGCATCTGAAGCAAATGCAAATTAATGTGTTATTTATTTCTATTTTGATGCAGACTAATAAATGATATTTTCATAATAAATAAAATAGTAATAAAAAACCCTGATCAGATGAGAAAAGCACAGTAAAACTTTGAATAATAACATCTGTGCTTAATATTTTGTCATTGTCTTGTATGGTCTGGCCAGAGCTATGCAAAAAAAAGAAAAAAAAATTAATTTTTTGGTTCAGTGTTCAACTCAGAAAAAAGTTAAGGTCAATTCTGAAAAAGTTTTTAATTAAATCATACATTTCATTTGACACTTTCTCCCTGCAGCGCTCATTTCTGTTTCTTCTGTATTTCTACAATGTTAAAAAAAGAAATCACAGTATTAAAAATAAAATGTATCAGATTTTTGCTTTACTTCATCCAAATGCATTTCAAAATATGATTCACCTCAATACATTAAGTTTCTTGCTTGTCCTGTGATTTACAAGTGGCTAGAACAATTCAACGCTCACCTGTAAATGATTCAAGTGATTAAACTATATATTTTCTGAATAAAAGATTCAACATTACAGGCTGTAGTCTTCGTCTTGAACTGATACAGCCAGAATTAAGTCTGATCCCCCTGATGCAGTATAATTTAAATGAAAGAGGTTGTATTACTAATATTATGAGGAGTAGTAGTAGTATTTTACTATCGGATTTTATTTAATAGCTTGCTTTTAATAGCTTGCTTTCATTGCCATTACCTTGTATGTCACCATTCTGATTTTTGGCAAGGGTATAAGTTAGGCATTCCAGAGACAGACAAACTTCCTAAGAAGTTAGACCCCTGACCTGGGTTGACTAAGAAATCCTTTTGTCCATCAGGTCCTATGCCAAAGCAGGAACACAAAACAGGTTTTCGGGTGGAAGAAAGCAGATTTTGCGCTGTTAAGCAGCTGGATGTGATGATAACCATGTTTGAAGAAAGCTGTATCACCGTACTTGGAAGATCTGAGATGTAAAAATTGTGAGACCAGAGCAGGAGAGGAGACTGGAAGGAAGAATAAAGCTTCATAAAACCATCCAGTATATCTGATGCTTGAATATATTTTGATTTGTGACATGAAAAGGGTGTGTACCTCATGTGATACTGGGCTGTGGAGCCTTCGTATCATTTACTTGGCAATCTGGAGGTCTCACCTGTGTGAGGCTCTGATAACAAGTGAATGTCACAAACACCCGTCTTGACATGGACAGGGATGGGCTGATGATGACCAGGGAGTGTTGACCAAGAACGGAGCCTGCAGAGGCAGGATAACGTCTTGTGAGCCTGCTCCTCTGTTCCTGAAACACGTAAACAGCGACCACCTGTGCCCTGTGTGCCGTGTGCCTGTGACAGATCACCACTCACTTGGTCAGCCCCGAAGGGGGGGGCAGTGAGTCCCCCAGGACCTCCACAACCCACCAACTCATTTCTAGAACATTTCTGAACATTCCTGAGCACATACTGCACCTGCTCAGTGATGACAGATCCCCGCCTATGGGGCGGGCACATCGGGTTATAAAAAGTGGAACCATAAGTTTTCGGCACATGACCACCACCTGAAGACTACAACTATGAGCTGAGAACATTGCTGGATCCAAGGGTGGTGATATCTTTTCTTTCTCTCTCTCTCTCTTCTCTTTCTCTCTTTCTTTTCCTATCACTCTCTCTGTCTCTAACTTAATTTTTGGCACATTAGGGTAATATCGTCACACGTTTTGCTAAACCCTTACTTTTCATAGTTCTGCTAAATTTTGAGCATTGTTATGACCTTTGCCAAGCCTCTATCTTTTGTAGTTCCACTGAGTTTTAAGTAAATTTATGATTAGTTTGAACCTCTAAAGTAATTGTCGTTACTTCTGATTAGCGCGCAGAGAATTAAAAAGTTAACCTCACCCTCACCCCCTGAGTGGGACGGGACAACCTGGTTTCATTCGCTTTTCTCCCTCAGAGGAATTTTTCATTAATTAGATTAGCATGTCTTCTTAAAAAGTTGTTTGTAGAACTAGAGAAAATGTCTTCAAAAAGCAAGTCACCTTCCCATAAGCTTTCCTGGGAGTACTGTGCCTTCCTCCCTTTCCAAACTGTATAAATAGAGCTGTGGTCTTTTATGCCTACAGATGCCTGAATCCCCTGGTTCCTCAGAGCCTGAAAAATGTTGAGGTAGTCATTACACAGCTGAGTAAAACAGATTGTGAGACATATGAGGTCACATCCACTGGTTTGCTCACTTCAGATCTCTCTGGTATTTTTAACCAGTGAATTGAAGGAGAACAAAATGTATCCTGAGCGTATGATGAGGTCTGTGGGGAGGTACTGGGAGAACTATCACCACTCATCAGTTTAGCCTTCGTTCCAGCAGAAAAGCAGGCCACTTACTAGTACATCTGAAAATAGCAGCCAACCTGCCTGTAAAGCACCAGAAGCGTGCTAGAGAGTTTTTCACATGTTTATGGGGAAGTTGGTGAGAGTATCCAAATAAAAGCATAAATTAAATTAAAACTTACCCACTTGATCCTGTTCAAAGTAATTTTGTATGTAGGACAGAACAGCCAGAATGGCAGTTATTAAAGCTCTGATATTTGCTTCTAGGAACTTTAAAATATAAACCATTTCATTTTTATATGGAAGGATATCTTGTCCTCAGCTCTGCTCAGCAGGTAGTTCCTTAGGATCTTGGTTTCCAAAGGGATCATTAAAGTTTTCAACAGATTCTCATTTATTTGCTAAGGTAACAGAAGCTGTTTTTTTACTTTCTATGCAGTTAGGCAAGTGATTTCAGTATATGTTATGGGATTGTGTTCATATAGTCAGAGTACTTCATACCTGGTACATTTTTGGTTTTGGGTTGTTTTTTTTCCTAGAAACTGAACAGAGTAGCACTGCTATTTGGATCACTTTAATGAGAAGTTAGTTAGAGAGGCTGAGACAATGTTCTCTCTTATTGTCAGTACTGATTCAGTATACAATTCTGTAAATTAAATTTAAGATTGGAAAAGTGATCAATTTAAAACTGATGAAGGAATAAAGAGAATCAAAAGATTTTCATATTGACAGTCAATCTCTTTGCAGCTGATTATAAGATCTCATAAATGTAAATTATGAATACAGTGCCCCTGGATTTCCCAGTCCGAGTATGCTGTCAAATTTACATTACCTTCTGTCCTGAAAAAAGTCACAAGTATCTCAGAAATAAAAGACCTGTCTGGGCAAAATAAATCCTCCAGGTTAGCTCTGGCTAAAATGAATTTGCGCCTTCAATCAGAGAGTGATGCCACTACGCAGATAAGCAATCACGGGTAAATTACACTTGCAAATTGTGTTGCAAAAAGGACGGGCACTCATCTAAAAATGTACTTGGATAATTTTATCTAGCTATTATAGCCTCCTCAGTTCTTCATGGCATTTCGTTACATGAAATGTCATAGCCTTGTAAGTATGACAGCCTCCATGTTAAAGTTACCTAATAGTTACCGATACAGAGAAACGTGAAGTGGCTTTATTGTTCTTTTTACTCTCAATGAGTATGGACAGGAAATATGACACCAGGACTTCAAACTGGAAATTTGCAAGGAAAAACTACTTCTATTTCATGAAAATCCATTTAAGTTCTGCAGAGTAACAAACTGTCAGAAACTGTCAATTCATGCCTGTGGTTTGTGTAATACAAGTTGTTGAGGTTTAGTTTTGCCAGTGAGTCAGAGCCCCTACAGCTGCTCCTGCGCAGCTCACATCAACATTTTACATGGGTCAAACTCTGGACAAAACCAGGTCTTCTCTTCAAAGAGCAGGAGAAGAGATGTGACCTATGGATAGAGCTCTGGCCCAAGGTTCTTTCCAGGCAACCATGGCTTTCTCACTGCATATGCCTTAAATTAGTAATTTCTACTCTCAGAACCCACAGTCCATCAGCTTTAATGGGAAGTCACTGATATCATTGTCATGTTCTGCATTTTATGGTCATCTTTGCATCAGTTAATGGAAAGCTCTGTGTAGATGTCAAATATTATTATTAAAAGACCTTCTGGATAAACAGAAAGTGGCCCGCTCAAGGAATCAAACAACATTGACTTTTTCTACAGACAAGCATTTCGAAGACTCAAATTCTAACTGAAAAATTCTGTAACACAGGGATCAGAAAAATGAATCTCAGTGAGGAGAACAATCTTCTCTGCCAGTGATTTCTCTGAAAGATCTACTATATCTTTGTCTTTGCTAGTTTTGGCTCAACAGAGATGTTCCTTGAGTTAAATATAAGCATTGGTTTAGTGTGTAGTGCAGACCTTTCTAAGGACACATTCACAGAGGACAAACAATGAAAGACTGTTTTAGAAGTTCAGGGATTGCGCTGGTGAAGTAAATTTTTAAACATAAATAACTATATAATCTACTTTTAATGAAACCTCAGATATATTGTATTCAAATAAATACATGTATAAGGCTGAAGTTACCTCACTTGTTATTAAGCCATAATACAAAGAATATTGCTAGTCCTTTGGTCATGTGTGCTACTAGGCAAGTAAAGCTACATGATCTTTTGCTTTATTCACATGCTCTCTGCCTCACCTAGTGCATAAGCTAAACTGTATTAAATGAGTAATTCAAGATTTATTTATTTTTTAATAAATTAAACTTCCACTTACTGAAAGTGTGCACCATAGCACTGGAAGCTGTGAAGTATGAAGCCAAAGTACAGAAATGGACAGACGAAAAATAATTTTATTAATGAAGTAAATATTCCTCTTTTACCTGTATTTATTCTAAGCTTTGCTAGAAAGTTCCCTTTTAATGTAAAGTCATTTAAATCGAGATATTGCAGATGACAATTAACTAGTTTTTGCTTTCAAAAACACTAATTAGAATTAAGCAAAAAATGAAATATATTTCACAAGAGACTTCTAGCTTTTGAATGTTTTTTTTTTCATCCAGATTAGGAGTGAAACTTAAGTATACCAAATTCCCCTAAGAAATATTGAAAAGTGAATTGGCGCTGAAGCAAAATGTGTATTTTTCTCAACTTTTTTTTTTTTTAATATGTTGTATTTCTGTAACAGAAAAATAGCATTCAGGAACTTTCACTATTTGCTCCAAAATAATAGCTGAAGCCTTGGGGAGTTGTCATATCCATCTGCTTAGTAAAACATGCGATGTAGTTTATAAAATGAAGACATTCTTAGAAAAAAAAAAAAAAGATTAAAGCTATGTGAATAATAGCTTGATTGTAACTATTAAATTTAATAATTAAAAATAAATTAAAATGAGAGAGGAATGGGAAGTTGTGGTTTGGGAAAAAAAAAAAAATATCTACCCACTTGGGGTCAGGGGAGAGATTGAAAAGCAGATTACTCTGTTTTCTTTACAACTTTTCTGATCTGAAAAAGAAATAAATAATCTCTTATTATGTATTTATGTTGCAAAGATAAAAAACTGTTATCCATTTTGAACAAATAAGGGGGTTTTTTTATGGATACCTTATTTTTCCTCACATAGTATGATGACTGGATGGCATGCTTTTATCTATGATGGCATGCTTCGAAATACCCAAGAATATATTGTATCATGAGGATATGTATTTTTAAATAACATTGTTTTCAAATCTTTCCAAATATTGTTTATTTTCCTAATTTCTGTCCATCCTACAGGTTCCACCTAGTTACCCTTGTTCATGTGGAAACTTTTATGTATGCACAGCTTTTATGTGTGGAGTTATATTTACCAGGTGATTGAGAATTAAAGTTATAGAGTTCCATGCATATTTTCTACTCCAAAACTTTGCAAGCATGCATATCCTTAACAAAGTATTACAATATGTGAGTGTACTATTCTTTTACACCACAACACTTTATTAATATGTTTCATTTATTAAATATAAGTACAAATCATTACAGTTAATGTTTAATACTGTATAATTTAATCATGAAATTGGAAGCATAATTAAGCAAAAGACCTAAACCTTCTGCCTTTTTCACATGAAAAATTCACTGAGTTCAATTGGACTTTATGTCTGAAGAACATTCTGTAGAAGTTTTGATGCCTAGACTCATTCCTTCTTTGTCTTTCTTTCTCTTTCTTTCTTTCTTTCTTTTCCTTCCTTCCTTCCTTCCTTCCTTCCTTCCTTCCTTCCTTCCTTCCTTCCTTCCGCTATTCCTTACACAAATTGAAGATATGCCTAACTAATCTAGTGGTCTTCTGTGATGGAACAATTGCATCAGTGGACAAAGGAACAGCTATGGATGTGATCTACCTGGACTTCTACAAGGGCTTTGATACAGTCCTCCACAACTTTCTTGCCGCTAAATTAGAGAGATATGGGTTTGATGGATGGACTGTTAGACGGATAAGGAAATGACTGGATGGCCACACCCAGAAAGTTACAGTCAACAGCCCGGTGTCCAAGTGCACACAAATAATGAGTGGTGTCCCTCAAGGGTCCATACTGGGACCAATAGTATTTAATATCTTCATCATTAGCATAGACAGTGGAATTGAGTACACCCTCAGCAAGTTTGCAACGAACACCAAGCTGAGTGGTGCAGGTGATTTGCTAGAGGGAAGGGATACCATCCAGAGAGCCCGTGAAAGTCTTAAGGAGTGGGCTTTTGCAAGCTTCATGAAGTTCAGTCAGGTCAAGTGCAAAGTCCTACACCTGGGTTGGGGCAATCCCCACTATCAATACAGGCTGGGGGATGAATGAATTGAGAGCAGCCCTGTGGAGAAGGACTCGGGGATACTGGTGGATGAAAAACTGGTTAGCCAGCAAAATGTACTCTTGCAGCTCAGAAAGGCAATCATATCCTGGGCTGCATCAAAAAAGCCATGACCAGCAGGTCAAGGGAGGTGACTCTGCCCCTCTACTCCTTTCTCATGAGACCCCACCTGGAGTACTGCCTCCAGCTCTTGGGTTCCCAGAACAAGATAGACATGGACCTGTTAGACCGAGTCCAGAGGAGGGCCACAAAAATGGTCAGAAGGCTGGAACACCTCTCCTGCAAAGACAGGCTGAGAGTTGGTGTTGTTCAGCCTGGAGAAGAGAAGGCTCTGGGTAGACCTTGTTGTGGCTTTTCAATACTTAAAGGGGGCTTATAAGATAGATGGAGAAAGCCTTTTTACCAGGCCTTGTAGTGACAGCCCAAGGGGCAATGGTTTTAAACTGAAAGTGGGTAGATTTAGATTGGACATAAGGAAGAAATTTTTTATGAAGAGGGTGGTGAGGCACTGGAATAGGTTGCCCAGAGAAGTTGTGGATGCCCCATCAGTGGAAGAGTTCAAGGTCAGGTTGGACAAAGCTTTGAGCAACCTGATCTAGGTTGCTAGGAAAGATGTCCCTACCCATGGCAGGGGGGTTGGACTAGCTGATCTTTGAAGATCCTTTCCAACTCAAACCATTCTATGATTCTATATCCTACTAGGTATTCCACAGCGATTGGTTAAATATCAGACACTGAAAACTTTAAATTAAGTTGATAATCTGTCCTTTTCTCCTCAGTGGTTACTCTTGCTTTTATGAGACTCACCTAGGTCTTTCAGGTCACATCAGTTCAATTGTTCTTTCTTCTTTTTTATGTAAAAATACCTCTTTCATTCATCAGTGTTTGGCTAGTTCAAGTGCTGAAATCCCACACTATTCCTTACCTCTTTTGAAAAAGGTTATTCTTTTTTTCTTCTTTGCCACCTCTTATAGAATTATGAAGTAATATTTGTAGGAAATCTGTAGCTTACCCAATTAGACAGGTTTACATTTTCATCTGTTCTGGAGATTCAATGTTATTTAGCCTTTCAATTATAATTACTCAAAAAGTCTCCCTGTCTCCCTGTTTACTTTTAAATGATTATTGAATGCATTGAATACATGGAATTGCTTGTCTCATAATCCTCTGTGAATTAGGATGTTTAACTAACTATGATAAATAAAGCTTGAAGGCATTCCTCTTCCATTTAAGTTTCCTATCAATATATTAATGCATTAGAATGATGAATATTTCAACTAGGGAACTATGTGAGAGGAAGGTCTATGACTCCTCAAAACAGTATCTGTGACCTTCAGTGTTTTGTCTTTTCACAAACACTGAACTTCACTGAATATGAACAGTCATGTGGGAGAGGGAGATGCATTAGCTTATCAGTTTCTGGGAATATACCTTAAATATGAACTATAATATTATAAATTATAGTTATACATATGAACTATAATATTAATATAATATAACAAGTATATTTATTTGAAGTCATACCTAGCGGAATTTAGACAAAATTTTCAAGATGAATGTTCAGTTGAGATCTAATTTGTAGCTATGGGAGGGGGGTTGGACTAGATGATCTTTGGAGGTCCCTTCCAACCCAAACCATTCTATGATTCTATGTTTCTCTGACTCTTTTCAGAAATAAATTCATGACAGTACATTTAGTGACTACTTTACACTTTAAATTTTCATGGGCTAGAAATCAGCCTTACCTGTGTGTTGTAAGCTTTCAAGGTACTCAGTAAAAATGAAATTCCATCAAAACCATGTGTGCTTCAGAGCTGCTCATGCACTGGAGCACATAGAGTTTTCTGCCTCAGTCATCTGTAAAAATTTCTCAGAGCAAGGCTGCTAAAGTGAAACAGCTGAATCTTTCACCTGTGTGAATGAATGACTCCATTTCAGACTCCAGGAGATTAAAAAAAAAATAAAAACAACCAAAAAAACCAAAAAACAATGACAATAGTTATAGGTATGAAGTCAGTCTTTCACAGATGGATAACACCCATATTCATAGCTTTGAGTGTTTCTATTCAGAAAAGAAAGATAAAATGTCTGAGCTATTGAGGGAGAAAAGAAGGAAGGAAACATAAATCTGCAAAATATATGGTGCACAATTCTTCAAAAGTTTATTTTCAGCCTTATTCATGATGCAACTATTACTGGTAATATTAACTTTTTGATGCAGGAAATAGATCTCATAGCCCAGAACTGAACAACTTTAAAGCAAAGGAAAATACAGATTTTCTTTTTTCTTTTATTTTTTAAATGGTAATCATGAAGAGATTATCTTGAAAAATAAAATGGTATATTAGTATCTATATAAATGGCTGAAAAAAATCTGAATTTCATAGAATCATACAATACTAAGTCGGAAGGGACCTCAAGGAACATCTGGTCCAACCTTTCTTTAAATCATATTTCTAATAAACTATGCCTAAAGTGTGGATATAGTTAGTGTATATCTAAAAGATAGGTTGTCTGTTCCACTCTATCTTGATATGTGATTGATGGATTACTATTAATTTATTTTTTCTACTTCCCTTCCGTGACCCTGGGGTCTTTTTTTTCTTCTACATAGTGCAAAAGTAATCAGGGAAATGCTGTATAGAGACTTTTTCTTTTGTGATTTTTGTTTTGGTTTTTTGGAGGGGTGTTTGTTGGGGGTTTTTTATTGTTTTGTTTTGTTTTGTTTTTTTTAAGAGCAACTTCTATCAGCCTTTGTCATAAGAAAAACATAGAAATAACTGCTGGCTTTCTCTTAATACTTGGTCTCAAAAAAAAAAAAGTGAAGTTTCAGAAAGTTTTTCTAATAATACATTTCTAGGTATGCTCCCAGATAAGGAATATCACTTTAATACCACAAAAATGTAGTATTTTCCTTTAGGAAACAAAGAAAAGATAAACATCCACAGTTGAGCGAAAAGCTAAAATACAAGTAATGTATATCCATGAAAATTGTCCAAAAAGGAAAAAAAAAAAAGCTGATAAGAAACCTATTATTAGGCTTGGTAACTGGTATCTCCAGGCTGGTCTGAATTGAACAGAAACAGAAACTGTAACTTTGCTGAAGACAGCTTGACGTATTACTAATGCAAAATGAAGCACTTTCTAAGAATATCAAAACCAAGGAAACATTCCTTCCCTCCCACCCCTTGTCTTATATGCATAAAAAAAGAGAAAGAAAAGAAATGTACAACAGATGAAAATAAAATACACCACTGAAATGACAACAGAGAGATAATAGTTAGCCTTCCAGTTTTCTAAGTCCTCTGTTGCAACCTTCAGTAGCAGCTTTCACGGAACAGACTTGAGTGCTGAAAAAGAAAAACTGGTATATAGGCTTACTGGTAAATTATTCTATTATTTATGTGTATGTGTATAGACATATATTTACATATATCCTCATCATTCTTAGCATACAGTTATTGTAATAAGCTTTTAATGTCTCATGAGGACTCGCATACTGAATCACATTATATAGTTTGCATATATGTGGTAGATGAGGCAGAATACTACATCCGATTGCCAGCATCCCTGGTAAGACTAGCACTGATCAGATCTTGGAGCAAGTCATGCTACCAAGACTTTAGGGAAAATGTAAGAAACCAGATCATAGACTATTAAAGGGCAAGTGATCCATGTGAGAAATCTGAGCCCCACAGAATGTGAGTGGATGACTACAGTTGCAAAATTTTCCTTTTAAAAATAAAACATCCAAGAAATTCATTAAAAATTAATAAGCAGCTATTTTGTATACTCAGTGCATTTCTCTACCATGTTAATAACCTGAGAGTTTATCCTTATTTCTGAAAACTGTGAGGTGTGATCTTCTTGAACTACTCAGAATTTATCTTCTTTCAAAACCCCATACATGGATAGGATTTTCTGACATACTGAAAGTTCATATACTAGTTTTCTTCAAGTGCCTCAATTTTTAATCTGGACCTCTTTCCCACACTGATGTACCTGAATACACAGAAATTGCAGAAATCCTTAATTGTGTAATGTCATTACTGGCATGCACTGAGTAGTTTATTATATTACAATCCAAGCTTTTTAATTATGTCATGAAATAAACATTGTTCTACTATGTTATTAAACAAATTACAAAAATCTGCCCACTCACTAAATAAATCAGGCAGTATAATTGAACATAAATAGCTTCTGGTATCAACCTAATGTGTTTAGATAGCAAAAATGTTCTTTTCATTTCTCTTGCTAAGTAGAGAGCTCTGGCAAGTCAGGAAAGGATTCAGCACTTTCTTCCTTTTCTTTGGAAACCGATACCATAACCCTCACTTACTTGGACAAGGAAAAGATCATAGGTGTTGGCCTTCAATAAACAACTGGTTAGTTTAAAAAAAAAACTTCTTAGACAAGTTGTGATTTGCTTTCAATAAAATTCAACCCCCAAATAATTTGTGTATGTATTGAGTTTCAAAGTGTTATTTAGATTCCCACAAATTTATTAAAAAAAAAAAAGTTGTTTATATTTCATGAAAATTTAACATAAAGTTGTCTTGAACAGCCTGTCTTTTAACGGATTTTTTTTTGTCTTGAACAGCCTGTCTTTTAACGGAATTTTTTTTTTTTTTTGTTACAACATGCAACTAGAGTACCAGAAACTTGCTGTATTTCTACACAGAAATAAGGATTACAAGAGATGCAGAGATCACACTTGATTTTTTATTCTTCTGGGAAGAGATACAAATGAAGATTGAATGAAATATTTTGCATGATTTTGAGACTAAATTAAAGTTTAAAGACTTAAAATCTGGACTATGTAGCATTACAATATTTTCTTAAACTTCCCCAATGAATATATAAAAGATACTGTTCCCAATTCTGATGTCACATATTGTACTGAAAGTTTGGTGTGACCTCTCTGAGCTCTGTAAAAAATAATATAGATCAGAATCCAGCATAGGGAGCTTACAAGTAACCTCTGGCACAAATGGAAGAAAAAAAAAAAGTAATTTTTTAAAGTTTTTATTCAACCTGGTGATGAGTTGTTTCAGTTATCTCTTCCTTCACCTGTGTCCTCATACAATTATGGTGATATATGACTGTTAAACATGGCTGCCATAATGCAGGGGACTGAGAAACAATCTTGGATACATGAAATTTAACTTTGCATTTTCTTCCATTTCTCCGATTTTAAAATAGTGTTTAAAATACCAGTGTAATTTAAAAGAGTGAACTTTTGCATAACTACATATGGCTGAGGCTTTTCCAAACACTCAAATAACATTTCTGTGCAGAGTGTCCACCTTTCCCTATTTTTTACAGGTATGCCTTACTAATCTGAAATGTTCATGTCATTAAAAAAAATTCTTTTTAATTTTTTGTTTCTACACACATACAGAGGGGTTCTAGACAGGGTCTCAGAAAACCTGATGAAATCTTTCATGATTAAAAAAAAAAAAAAAGAAACCACCAACCAAAAAAACAACCCAACCAGGCAATCTAAGGATAGGAGGGATTCACTGTCTTGGCTGTGGTATGGGGCAAAGAGTTTCTCATCCTTTCCTAGCACATGTGTACTAGTATGCCTAAGGGAATCCTATTCACTTGTCTTTGTGTCTGTTCCCCTACAGAATAAATATCAAGATCATAGTCTTGTTGTGTGCTTACTGGCTGTCCTTAATAAAGAATAATTCATGGCTTGAACATAATCTTTGTTTAAAAATGCCTCAAAATCATGATGTTCCTCTTTGCCGTCTGTTTTAAAGATCTCTTGAACCTGGAACTTTACCAAGACTTTGAATTACAGAAACATGTCTAGCATTATGTTGGCTGAAGTATACCAAGAATTCTCAGTCAGAAACAGGACTAAAAAGGGAAGAAAAAAAAAAATTAAAAAAAAAAATTAAAAAAAAAGTTTCTTTTAAATATGTGACAGTCCTCATGTGAGTATATATATAGATATATCTTTTTGTGGAAGGCTGAAGTAGATTGTGTCTAAAGTTACAGTTGCCTCCACTATTTGGTCTACTTTTTATTACTATTAATCGGTACGAGATACTGGATTGTAGAGAAGTTGTTAGTCTGGCTATTATGTTTGTTTCTTCTTTGTGTCCATAGAGCTGGAATAGAGAAAATTAAGGACAGAGATTCATGCAGATCAGCTCCATTTAATGTCGTGTGTCATTGTTACGGTTCCCTCATCTGTAGATAAAGTAGTAAGAGATGAAAGCAGGTGCAAGTAGAAACATTTTGATAGCTCTATATACAGGTTAAATAATTTCATTGCAGAAAAAAGTGTCTGTGAGGTGCATACAGTTTTTGAGCAAAGGAGATAAATTTCAGTTAAGAAATAAATAAAGAAGGAAACAGCGACAAGAGCTGGCTTTCATACTATGAATCAAATGTCACTTTCTCAGTAAGAACTACTATTTTACCTTTCTGCTTGTCTTGATATTTGCTTAGTAATAGATGGATTTGTTTATAATAATAAATCTGTACAGAAACACCCAGGCATTTTAAATATACAAGAAAGATTTCTCCCCATTTTACTGTGGATCACCAGTTTTCCCTAGATACTGTCACCAACTGTCAATACCTTAGTAGAACTGCAGTCCTGCCATAATACTGCTACAAGCCAATAACAGTCTTTGCTTTGTTAAACTTGTCACTTTTGGCAGCTCAACTCTTTCTTCTGTCATACTTCTTTTCCTCAACTATCTGTTTGATGCCATCAGAAAAATTGCTCCACCATTCAGTACAAGAAAGACATGGACATATTGAAGTGAATCCAATGAACAGCCACAAAGATGATTAAAGGACTGGAGCATCTGACATATGAGGAGAGACTGAGACAGTTGGGACATTTCAGTATGGAGAAGTGAAGGCTCAGGAGGATCTTATCCATGTGCATAAACACCTGATGGGGGAAATAAAGAAGACTGGACACAGCCCTGAGCAACCTACTTCAGCTGCCCCTGCTCTGAGCAGGAGGTTGGACTAGATGTTCTCCAGAGGTGCCTTCCAGCCTCAACCAATCTATGATCCTATGATTTTCTGTAATTGTCTAATTAAACTAATAACAGAAAGGATATTGAGATTACATATGATCACAATAAAAGATCTAGTAATTTTAAAGCAATTACAGAGGAAAATTTATTATAATATTTGTAATAAAGGCAAATTTTCATTTATCTAAATGCTAACTAACTCATGTTAAAATTATATAGTGGTAAACTGTAGGAAATTTTAGCATTTATATTAGGAAAATATAGGCTGAATGTGTCTCACGCTTTGGAAAAGAAATATACCAATAAGGATTCTGAGAAGGAGAAAACAATAAGTCTCTCAATACCTTTATAGAGAATAAAATCTGTACTCTCATCAAGTTTCTTTCACCATCGAGAATTTCCTCCTACCAAACAAGGGGTGTGCATCTTCCCTCGTGTGTGCCTAGAAGACTTCCATATATATGAAGCTGCATCTGCTCTTACTAAAGTCAAAATTATTTTTTCTGTATGAAATTGTTGTCCTGTAGTTTTCAAACACACACAGACACACAGACACACACACACACACAGAGACACACACACACACACACATACACACACGCTCCTTCTTGTTTTCTATTAAACTTTTCAACTCTACCCTTTCAATTACCTTCTTTCTAGGGTTATTGTCGTCTTAATTGAGTGAGAATACTTCTCATCCATGAACAATGATTCCTGTTGTTCCTGCTTCCATTTATCTGTGAGCATTACCTGTTTCTCAGACTTTTCAATGTGTCAACTGGCTATGCAAGCCCAACCATTACCCCCTGCCAAGTTCTCCAGGGAGTTTGAAATTACATGACACCAAGTAGCTAAGAAATAGAGATAATGTGCTTTCTCAGACCTGTGTATAAATCAGTAAGGCTAAATAGTTGTTAGTTGCCACCCAGAGCAATAGGTACTAAGGTACCTGCTAGTCTTAGCGATGATGGAAGCCTTGAATTCAGCTAGAAATCTGTTATATAGTAATGCCTTGCATAGCACAACTGGCAAAAGCACTTTCCTTTCTGACAATATGTTTCATTAGTCCTTTGTAAATGATTAGTGGTATCTTAAATGTTGTCACTTCAAACAACAAATGACACTTTTGATGCAGCGTGTCTGTGCCCCCTATTT
The DNA here is from genome assembly GCF_028858705.1 of Grus americana. Taxonomy (NCBI): domain Eukaryota; kingdom Metazoa; phylum Chordata; class Aves; order Gruiformes; family Gruidae; genus Grus; species Grus americana. Next base: position 141,982,455 of record NC_072852.1, read on the forward strand.
TGATGGGTCAAGGTACAGTATTTCTGCTCTTCTCCCACAGTTGTTTTCTGTTTGTCTTTCAATCTGAAACCACATTATGAAAAAAGGCCTCATACTATTAGGAGATGAGAATAATTTCAATGTAAAATCATCTTGATGAGACTTCTATGTTGTCATCAATTTTGATTTAATCTTTAAAATAAATGTCCTCAGAAAATTCTCTAATAAAGGAGACAAGTATTTAAAATTTATCTCATCAGGACTAATGTCATGCTGAATAATTACATTATATTTCTGTGCAACTACATCAGTCTTGTCTTTCACAATTTTTTTTTCCCAGATTCACACAAATATTCACATCTCAAAGACTAACCTGAGTTTCTAAAATTCTCCAGGAACTTTATTATATTACTGTCTTTGCTTTAAAATTACTTAGGTGCATCTTTTTCCACATTTATAATTTAGCATTTATTAAAGAGGAGCAAAGCACCTTTTAACATTCCTAATGACTGATGATATTAATATGTGAGAAGACCCAAGCACAGTAAATGCTGTGATAATTACTGAAAAAAAGTTCAAATGGGAGAATGAAGAGCAAAAGTTAGCTTTAATATTAAGTAGTTCACATACAACTAATTAACAGTCATAAAAGTCAGAGACACAGTCGATGATCATCGGAGTCTGTAACAGAGTAAGCTTGATATTGTGATCCCATACTGTGACCCATAAAAATCTGTGTCCTGCTTTCATATGGGATAGAGTTAATTTTCTTCCTAGTAGCTGGTATAGTGCTATGTTTTGGATTTAGGATGAGAATAATGTTGATAACACACTGATGTTTCGGTTATTGCTAGGCAATGTTTACACCAAGCTAAGGACTTTTCAGCTTCTCATACTGCCCTGCCAGCAACGATGCTGGAGGTGCACAAGAAGCTGGGAGGGGACACAGCCAGGACAGCTGACCCAAACTGTCCAAAGGGATATTCCATACCATAGATGTCATGCTCAGTATATAACTTAGGGAAAGCTGGTCAGGGGCGCAACAGCAGCTCGGGAACTAGGTGGGCATCAGCTAGCAGGTGGTGAGCAATTGTGCTGTGCATCACTTGCTTTGTATATTCTTCTTTCTTCTTCTTCTTCTTCTTCTTCTTCTTCTGTCCTATTAAACTCTTTATATCTCAACCCATGTGTTTTACCTTTTTTTTTTTTTTTTTTTTTTCCCCCAGTTCTCTCCCTCATCCCACTGAGCAGGGGGAGTGAGCAAATGACTGTGTGGTGGTTTTACCTTTCTGTCAGGTTAAACCTCAACAATCTGCAAACTTTATTAACAGCCACACAAACAACAATAACAAAAAAAAAAATGGTTTTCAGTAAGAATGAGAAAATATGATCTTGCTCACAATGCATTACCAATTGATAGTTGCTGTGTTTGAGTTGTAAAAATATAGGCTCCATTGACTTACCATGTTGTTTGATAAAATTTGTTCACATACAGTAAAATCGATTAAGAGTATTTGAGTTTTCATTTAATTTTTTTATATGTCTTATCTAACTATTTAGGAGATGAAAAGCATAAGTTCCATAAAATAACATTAGCCTTTCCTTTCATATGAAATTTTCTGTATACTCTAAAACCCCACAAAAACGAATGCACCAAGCACAGATGAGCAGAAGGGTGAAGCAGAAGAGAGTGAAGGGCTGTGCAACTCTCACTGCTGCTGCAAAGCTGGACTTTGTGCTAGTTCAAAGTTAAGGACCTGCACACGGTTCTGTCTTCCATTCCAATGAATGGGACATTACATATTTTACTTGCTTATCTAGAAGTCCCTGGAGGATTTATCTGAACATATACATATACATGTATTCACATATGTACATGTCCACATCTACCTATCTGGATTTCATTCATGGTAAGAGATGAGATATAGAAAATTCTAGGACATTTGTTTCTATATGCGTCACATGAGTCACGTTCTTAAGATGTCTATTTCTTTGTATTGACTGTAAACATCGATACTAGTGTGACTAGTACTTGCCTGTATTTTAGACATATGTAGTCAGAATCTCATTTGTCTATTTACTTAGGTAGATCTTATTCCCTTGCAATGAGCATCAAAAATGCCAGTGAGCTGGGACAAAAATACCGAGATAGAACCCTAAAAAAATGTTGACAAAATTCCATAAATTGTTCGTAGGGGGTTTTTTTTGTGTTGGTGTAGTTTGTTTGTTTTAAGTCTGTAGGGAACTCTCTGTTTAAAGTGAAAATTATTTTATGTGAAACTAAATTCTCGTAAGTCTTGCTCAAATGATCTTGGAATTATTTAGAGATTGGGGCCAACTGAAATCAGTTGATGCCTTTCAATTGATTTAAAGGAGTGTTATCCTGCAATCCTATCACCAAATTATCTGAGATATAACAAGCTTCCCAATGGAATCTAAACTTTTCAGAAAAAATGTGAAAATGGAAGGAACAGGTAATGCTATGCTGAGGTTTTCTTTCTACTATATATTTTTCTGTATGTTTTCCCTGGCTTTACAAAATTGTAGCAGTATCACGGTGTATAATAAATATACTTTACTAAAAAGAAAATAAAATCACCATTGAAAATCACTAATCTGTTAAAGGAACTTCACAAATTTTCGTGACCGTTTCATGACTTGCAATATAACAGAGGTTGTGTAGCCAAGCAAACACATTCCTAGCAAATCTTGCTAACAGCCAAAATGGTTCTCAATTACTTTTAAGTAGAGCAGATCTGAGGACAAACAAAACAATTGCCAAAGTACCCCTGTGATAGTGCTTACAGGGAAAGGACACTGACATAATTCAGGTAATACCGCAAGCCAAGCACTTTTCAGAAAAGAGACGTTTCTTACCCTTAGTCCTAATACCTCCTCTGCATAAAAAGCAGATTAATTTATCTTCTGCATTGTAGTTTTCTATAAATTTTTAAAGGTCATAAAATGATAGCTTTAATCTGAATTGTGTGTGATAAATGTAGTGTTACTGCATGAGGAGTAGCCTGAGCTCAAAAACTTGAAAGTATACGGTTTTTCTTTCACATTCCAGTCATAGTTCCCCAAATTTCAACACAATATAATAATCAGATAATTCCTATAGAATAGAAATAAGTCCTTATGAGATAGATCTTTTATTTTAAGGGAATATAGTGTGCATATTTTTATTAATAATTTTATGCTCAAAATGCATTTTATTAAAACACTTTAAAAGCATATTTTATATTCCAATGCCTACAGTTTATCTTATTAATATATTCTTATATTAATGTATGTACATATTCTTTATATTCTTCATATATTATTTCAATATTTATTTATATTCTTATAATAAATAAGGACTTTTATAGTTTGAAGCATTTGAAATATGTCCAAGACTAACTTCCTCTTCCCTGTTTTCTTACACTCGTTTCTATTATATGTGCCCCTGAAAAGGGTTTGCACCATGTAAACTGAAGGAGTAAGAGCTGAAGAAGCTATATATCAGCTCAAGCAGCTTAAGTTAAATGTGATTTGACTGTTGAAAATATCTGTAAGATATTAATGGATATTCAGGTTTTCCAGATGAAAATATTCTTGTAAAGAGTAACTTGAATTGCATCTCCGCACAGCATTCTGCATACCATTCAGCAAAAACACCAAAATCTTAAATTTCATTTTCCATGTGAATGAGATCTATTCCCCATGGTGCCAATTTTCCAGTTGTATAAGCACCGGTTTCCCTGTGAAACCAATCCTTGCATATTCTCCCTGTAGCACCAGATGCAACTGATCAATGAGAAATAGTGGGTGTTCATTTTAAAGGTTATATATTTGGACTGAACCTAAAATCAAGAAGCTATTCCAAGTAGCTGTTTTGAAACCAAAAATACGTATGCCAAATGAACAAAGAAAATCACGGTGTTTAGAGAGACTGAAAAGACCGAAAATCAATGTCCCTCCTAAGCTTGGAAGAAGAAAAAAATAAAAAGGTACATACCCAGATAACTCTTTTCCCCTCTGTCCTTACAACTTCCTATTTTATGGTAATGTCTTATACAAGAGTATATAACACCTACAGCCATCATAAATTTGTCAACAAAAAGCTGTGTCAAACCAATCTAATTTCCTCCCATGACACAGGAACAGCCTTTGCGGCAAGAGACAAAAAAGATGTCATATCTTGACTCTGGTGGGGTGTTTTGTGCTGTCTCACATGACATTCTCTTAAGTTCAGAAAATGTGGTCTGGAGGAAGCTATTGTATCAGATGTAAAAATAGTTCCAGAAAGATAATAGTACCACTGTTTCACTAGCGCAAAGAAGTGATGATGTCCTGGTTTCAACTGAGATAGAGTTAATTTTCTTTCTAGTAGCTGGTATAGTGCTGCGTTTTGGATTTAGTATGAGAATCACATTGATAACACACTAATGTTTTTAATTGTTGCTAGGTAGTTGTAGTGTCTACACTAAGTCAAGGACTTTTCAGCTTCCCACGCTGTGGCAGATGCACCTGCTCTGACCAAGCCCGTGGGAAAACCTTCCCACCACAGTTTGAATTATGCCCGCAGGGCACTGGCAGTTTCAGTTGATGGGAGACAAAGCTGAGGTCTTCAGCCAATAGGGACCTACGTGACCATATATGACCACAGGTCAGATTCAAATTGGGTATAAATGGAGTCCCACGAGGGGGCCATCTTGAGTCAGTGTCCCCTAGGGCAGTGGGTCTGCAGTTGGAGGCTCTCCCCATGGGTTGGGACACCACCTGCGGTTCATCTTCTGTACACACTGAGAGACCTCATCTTACACGGGTGAGTAATTTTGTGCATTTTGGGTCATAAACCATAAACCTTAGGGAGCTCTTAAGTCAGTGGTGTAGTACTAATTTCCCAACTGACATCCTGAACCTGTGAATTGTTAATGTCTCTTGGAGCCAGAGTGGTTTCGGTTAGAACAAAACTTAGTTTTTCCCCTTCCATATTATAAAATAAATACGTCTTCTTTGATTGTTTGTTAACTGGACTGGCCTAGTTTGTGTGGCTCTGTGACACACCCTGCCAGGTGCAGCAGAAGCTGGGAGAGCACAGCCAGGACAGCTGGCCCAGGCTGGCCACAGGGATATTCCATGCCATAGAATGTCATGCTCCGGATATAAATAGGGGAACTACCAGGGAGGCAAAATTGCTGCTTGGAAACAGCCTGGGCATCGGATTGTTTTTTTTCTCCTTTCACATGTAGTGAGTAATTGCATTTGTGTGTCACTTGTTTTATTTTTATGATTGTTATTAGTATTATTCTTCTTCTCTTCCTTTGTAATCTTATTAAACTATTTTTATCTCAAGCTACGAGGTGGTCTTTTTCCATTCTCCTCCCCATCCCCTTGTGGGCGGAGGGGTGAGCGAGTGGCTGCATGGTGCTTAGTTACTGGTTGGGGTTAAACCACGACAGATGACTAAAGTAAGAACCTGTATCTGCAGCCATAAAATATTGACAAAGTTGACCTGATAATGCAAGAAATAGTGTATTTATTAAATTTACTAAGCTGAAAGAGATTTCCAGCGTGTTGGAAGGATAAGAATACAGAAGTCTTAATGAACTGGGAAAAAGGTTGGAAAAATGTTGAGTAGGTAATACAAGTACGTAATAGACCTACAGATCAGAATCTGAGTAATATATGATAAATATCAGTCAACAGTGTTTCTCTGTTGAAAAAAAAGAAGAAAAAAGAAGGGCAAATAGCCTACATGTCCTGTCTATTTCAGCTGAGTAAAGTCATCAACCTCATTAGGCATAAGGATAACCAACCTAAAAGCTCATTAAAAATTTCACTTACATTTTGTCCATGCACCTGCATGCTATATGATGTAATATGGATAGGACAATAAAAAGTGATAGCGTGATATAATATAATCCAATAACGGAGAAAACTTTAACCGGTTTGTTTCAAAATTATCTAATATCAATTTTTTAAAGATGTTGACTTAAAAAAACCAAACCCAAAACCCAAGAAAAGTTAAATTGTATGTGTTAGTTATACTTCTTTCGACAAGCTTCAAAGTAAATCTGTACATCGTGGCAAAAACAAAGAGGAAGTTGACAAAAACACCAAGAGGCCCCCATGGATGACCAAGGATCTCCTCAGAAAAGTCAAACAAAAAAAAGGAAGCCTACAGAGGATGGAAGCAAGGGCAGGTAGCCTGGGAGGAATACAGAGAAGCTGTCCAAGCAGCCAGGGATCAGGTTAGGAAAGCCAAAGCCCTGACAGAAATTAGTCTGGCCAGGGATGTCAAGGACAACAACAAAAGCTTCTGTAGATATGTCAGTGATAAAAGGAGGACGAGGGAAAATGTGGGTCCTGTAGATAGCTAGGGCCTGGCGGCCGGAAGATGTCGCGCTGTACGGAAAGATAAGACCCCTCTCCTAATAGCCAATAGTGTTTAATTTACGACATAAGCAGACGGATGTGATGTTGTAAACCCAAGCTATATAATGCTATGTCGCCCACCAATAAACGCCATTTGCCGTCCACCACATTGGTGTCCGCGAGCTGATGGACCGAACGACCTGGGATTGGTCGTCGCGCCATTCCTGAACGAGGTCGCCACGCCAACGATAGGCAACAGGGTCCCCTCCAGAATGAAACGGGTGACCTGGTTACCCAGGATATGGAGAAGGCTGAGGTACTCAACGACTTCTTTCCCTCTGTGTTGGGTTTGCATGGCAAGGTTTTGGTAGTGGGGGGGCTACAGGGGTGGCTTCTGTGAGGAGCTACTAGAAGCTTCCCCTGTGTCTGACAGAGCCAATGCCAGCCGGCTCTAAGACGGACCTGCCGCTGGCCAAGGCCAAGCCAGTCAGCGCCTCTGTGATAACATATTTAAGAAGGAAAACAAAACAGTTGAAAAAAACTTTTGCAACCGGAGAGAGGAGTGAGAAGATGTAAGAAACTCTGCAGACACCAAGGTCAGTGCAGATGGAGGGGGAGGAGGTGCTCCAGGTGCTGGAGCAGAGGTCCCCCTGCAGCCCGTGGTGAAGACCATGGTGAAGCAGGCTGTCCCCCTGCAGCCCATGGAGGAAGGATGAGGGGGTATAGAGATTCCACCTGCAGCCCATGGAGGACCCCATGTTGGAGCAGGTGGAGGCACCTGAAGGAGGCTGTGGCCCGTGGGAAGCCCACGCTGGAGCAAGCTCCTGACAGGACCTGTGGACCCGTGGAGAGAGGAGCCCATGTTGGAGCAGGTTTGCTGGCAGGACTTGTGACCCCGTGGGGGACCCCACGCTGGAGCAGTCTGCTCCTGAAGGTCTGCACCCCGTGGGAGAGACCCACGCTGGAGCAGTTTGTGAAGGACTGTAGCCTGTGGGAAAGACTCATGTTGGAGAAGTTCATGAAGGACTGTCTCTCGTGAGAGGGACCCCATGGTGGAGCAGGGGAAGGATGAGAGGAGTCCTCCCCCTGAGGATGAAGAAGCGGCAGAGACAACATGTGATGAACTGACTGTAACCCCCATTCCCCGTCCCCCTGTGCTGCTGAGGGGGGGCGGAGGTTGAAGCCGGGAGTGAAGTTGAGCCTGGGAAGATGGGAGGGGTGGGGGGAGGTGTTTTAAGATTTGATTTTATTTCTCATTCCTCTACTCTGTTTTGCCTAGTAATAAATTAGATTAATTCCCTAAGTTCGGTCTGTTTTGCTTGTGGTGATAATTAGTGAGTGATCTCTCCCTGTCCTTATCTCGACCCAAGCCTTTTTGTTATACCTTTTCTCCCCTGTTTAGTGAATGAGGGGAGTGAAACAGCGGCTCTGGTGGGCACCTGGCCCCTAGCCAGGGTCAGCCCACCACAGCCTCAGTCTTCACTGGCAAATGCTTGAGCCACACTGCCCAGGTCGCAGAAGGCAGGGACTGGGAGAATGCAGAACCGCCCACTGTAGGAGAAGATCAGGTTTGAGACCACCTAAGGAACCTGAAGGTGCACAAGTCCATGGGACCTGATGAGTTGCATCCATGGGTCTTGAGGGAACTGGCGGACGAAGTGGCCAGGCCACTCACCATCATATTTGAGAAGTCCTGGCAGTCCAGCGAAGTTCCCACCTACTGGAAGAGGGGAAACATAACCCCCATTTTTAAGAAGGGAAAAAAAAGGAAGACCCGGGGAACTACAGGCCAGTCAGTCTCACCTCCATGCCTGGCAAGATCATGGAGCAGACCCTCCTGGAGACTATGCTCTGGCACATGGAAAATAAGGAGGTGATTGGTGACAGCCAACACGGCTTCGCTAAAGGCAAATCGTGCCTGACAAACTTGGTGGCCTTCTATGATGGAGCTACAGCATTGGTGGACAAGTGAAGGGCAACTGATGTCATCTACCTGGACTTGTGCAAGGCATTTGACACTGTCCCGCACGACATCCTTGTCTCTAGGTTGGAGAGACATGGATTCGATGGATGGACCACTCGGTGGATAAGGAATTGGCTGGATGGTCGCACTCAAAGAGTTGTGGTCAATGGCTCAATGTCCAAGTGGAGAACGGTGACGAGTGGTGTTCCTCAGAGGTCGGTACTGGGACTGGCACTGTTCAACATCTTTTGTCGGCAACATGGACAGTGGGATCAAGTGCACCCTCAGCAAGTTTGCCGATGACACCAAGCTGTGTGGTGTGGTCGACATGCTGGAGGGAACGGATGCCATCCAGAGGGACCTTGACAGGCTGGAGAGGTGGGCCCGTGCAAACCACATGAAGTTCAACAAGGCCAAGTGCAAGGTCCTGCACATGGGTCAGTGCAATCCCAAGCATGACTATAGGCTGGGAGAGGAATGGATTGAGAGCAGCCCTGAGGAGAAGGACTTGAGGGTATCGATTGATGAGAAGCTCAACATGAGCCAGCAGCGTGCACTTGCAGCCCAGAAAGCCAACCATGTCCTCGGCTGCATCAAAAGAGGTGTGACCAGCAGGTCGAGGGAGGTGATCCTGCCCCTCTACTCCGCTCTGGTGAGACCCCACCTGGAGTACTGCATCCGGCTCTGGGGGCCCCAGTACAGGAGAGACATGGAAATGATCATCCTCCTGTACTTGGCACTGGTGAGGCCACATCTCAAACACTGTGTTCAGTTTTGGGCCCTTCCCTAAAAGGACATTGAGGTGCTGGAGCATGTCCAAAGAAGAGCAACGAAGCTGGTGAAGGGTCTAGTGTACAAGTCTTACGAGATGTGGCTGAGGGAACCGGGGTTGTTTAGCCTTGAGAGAAGGAGGCTGAGGGGAGACCCTATCGCTCTCTACAACTACCTGACAGGAGGTTGTAGCCACGTGGGTGTCGATCTCTTCTCCCAAGTAACAAGTGCTAGGACAAGAGGAAATGACCCCAAGTTGTGCCAGAGGAGGTTTGGACTGGATATCAGGAAAGATTTCTTCACTGAAAGGGTTATCAATCATTGGAACACATTGTCCAGGGAAGTGGTGGAGTCATCATCCCTAGGCATATTTAAAAGATGCATAGATGTGGTGCTTAGGGACATGGTGCAGTGGTGGATTTGGCATTGTTAGGTTTATGGTTGGACTTGATGATCGTAAAGGTCTTTTCCAACATAAATCATAGAATCATAGAATGGTTTGGGTTGGAAGGGACCTCAAAGGTCATCTAGTTCCAACCCCCCTGCCACGGGCAGGGACACCCTCCACTAGACCACATTGCCCAAAGCCTCATCCAACCTGGCCTTAAACACTTACTGGGATAGGGCCTCCACAACCTCTCTGAGCAACCTGTTCCAGTGCCTCACCACCCTCACAGTAAAGAATTTTTTTTTTAACATCCAATTTAAATTTACCCTCCTTCAGCTTAAACCCATTATCCCTTGTCCTGTCACTACACTCCCTGATAAACAGTCCCTCCCCAATGATTCCCTGATTCTGTTCTATGATACTAACATCCAGCGTCAGCCTTGCTAAATCAGCAAAGAGTAGATTTGATGCATAAATATTCTAATTCCTGGTAAAGTAAAAAGAAAAATACAGTTATGAATGATGCACATGTGCATTTCTCTAAGTGTGGTTTATATGCTTTCTAAAGCGTTCTCACACAATCCAGTATTTGTTCAATGAGATGTAGAATTACTGACACATAAACTCAAAAAAATGAAATATTTTACTTTACTGAAACAGGTAAAGAAATGAGATAAATTTAGCAAAACACTTCAAGATAGCTTGCCAAGATGAATAGTCTTTTAAATTCTTTGTTAATGCACTAATGAAAAAGTCCACCAAATATCAATCCTCTGGCTAAAAATCCACACCTTACATAGTGGAGGTTAGATGATTTAGCATAGGCAACTTGGTATAGAATGCTACTTTGTCATGAAAAAGCTTTGTTCAACGAAAACAACCGGGGGAAATAGGTTTAGTCAAATAAACTAAAATCAGTTATTAACGATTTCCTGACTTGTTTACAGTTTGCTAAAGAAACATGTTCCACTCTTTAGTCACTGAGTTGTCTACTAAAGCTTTAAGTGAGATGTAATTTAAAGGGATGTACTTATAACTGTCAATATTGAACATTCTGTGTTTATGTATGTATGCATTTATCTATTTGGCTTTCTAAAGGAGAAGAGAATGTTGTGTCCTTCATTGTAACATGGTCTTGCAGCCCAGAAAGCAAACCATATCCTGGGCTGCATCAAAAGCAGCATGGCCAGCCGGTCGAGAGAGGAGATTCTGCCCCTCTATTCCACTCTTATGAGACCCCACCTGGAGTACTGCCTCCAGCTCTGAGGTCCCCAGCATAAGAAAGACATGGAGCTGTCAGAGTGGGTCCAGAGGAGGGCCACAAAAATGGTCAGAAGGCTGGAACACCTCTATTATTAAGAAGGGCTGAGTTGGTGTTGTTCAGCCTGGAGAAGAGAAGGCTCTGAGAGGACCTTATTGTGGCCTTTCAATACTTTAAGGGGATTTATAAGGAAGATGGAGAGAGCCTTTTGACCAGGGCTTGTAGTGACAGGACAAGGGGCAATGGTTTTAAACTGAAAGTGGGTAGATTTGGGTTGAACATAAGGTTTTATGATGAGGGTGGTGAGACACTGGAACAGGTTGTCTGGAAAAGGCATGGATGCCCCATCATTGGAAGTGTTCAAGGTCAAGTTGGATGGGGCTTTGGTCAACCTGGTGCAGTGAGAGACGTCCCTGCCTGTGATGAGAGGTTGGACTAGCTGTTCTTTGAATGTCCCTTGCAACTCAAACCATTCTATGCTTCTGTGATTCTACTATTCTATGATTCTATAAAGATATACCATTTAGGACCTTATTAATTAATTTCCCATGCAATACCAATAGCCTAGAGGTTATTTCCTTCAAGAGTTTCATGTTGCTGGACGGAGGTCTACATTCTTTTTCTGGTAAAGAAACAACTCTAGCCTTCCAGTCAGGAATTTCGGAAACAATGAAAAAGGCAATTTTGAAAACTGAATTTCAGTCTTCTCTACCACTTGGTCTCTCCAGGAACTGAAAGATTGACTCACTTGTTCTGTATTCCCCCAAATGAATACACTGCTGCAAAGCTTAGCATTGCATCTCAGGTTCATGATTAGAATTCACAACAATCACTTAATCCTTCAGATTTAAAAGCAAGAAAGGATTGTTCTTTTGCTGCTGTTTTCAGAAGCTGGAACTCATAATTTCCTTTGTGTTTCATTGCCACTTCTGTAGTGGAATATAGGTACATCTAGAAATCACTGCAATAGTAAACTAGGTGTGTTGGAGATCTGGTGACCAAAACATAACTTGTTGCCTACTTAGACTAATGATGTAAATGATGGAAAAGTGTCACTTGCTGTTTCTTCCATGGCTATAACCAGCCTAAGTTAAAATTGCCTCGTTTAATAATATATAACAAAATGTTAGTTCATTTAATAAAACTAAAGTTACAGAAATTCAACAGAAAGAGGAGAAAAGAGAAAATAACAATAAACATTGGAGGTTTTCCCCTCTTTTGAATTAATTATCTGTCAGTGGGGTTGAAGTATTTTGGAAGTTAATATTTTTAACACAGGATCTTCACTCATATCAGGGTGGGGAGGGGGAGAAGCATCAGCTTTTCTAATTTATCTTCAATTCACCTCAAAGACCAGCTGCTATTGAAAATCTGATTATGTGAGTCAGTTATTTGCCTCTCTGGGCTCAGAAATTCATTCCTGTAACCAGACACATATCATAGATTGCCTGAATTTAAATAAAACAGTAGAAGAATGGGTCAACATAGCAGCCACTTCCAAGTATTAAGTGCTTTTGATCTGAATCATTCTTTCATTAAAGTTTATTTCCCCTCTGTTTCTAGGGGTATCATGTCACTAATTTACATATCTATGCTTGTCCTGACATTCACCGTTCTCATATCTCCACTTAGCTGATCGCTTCTTGGCAGATATCTTATGATGTTCGCTATCCCAGGGATATCGTCAACACTAAAACCAGAATTCAATCAAGCAGCGAATTTACAGTCTGGATCAGGCTAAGCAGATTAGGTGCCTGCTCCATAATGAGGATGTGAAGGGTTGCCATAGACAAACACCACCAAGTGCAGATCTTGCCAGTGATTTTTCATTCAGATTCAGTGGTTCTCAAACGGGAAAAGCTGACTAAACAGCACTTCTCTATTTATATTCTGTAATGGGAATTTTAGGAAAGTGTCCAACGTGTATTATATGGCCTAAAACACATTTTGCCTTTGTCTTCATAATCTGGGGTCAAACTGCACAGTGTAATCACAGTACAGTATAAGTTTAAAGGTAAATTCAGGAAATATGATTGAAGGAAGCAAAATGTTTTCTGAGAAGCTTTGACACGATCTAATCTAGCATCATTACAATCAGAGCATACCTTACATGCCAGGTTTGTGGCAAAGGCATGATAGTATAATGAGAACAAGGGTTAGAAGTTGTTGATGTTAGTAAAGGATGCAATGCTATAAACAAAGTTAGGGGAGGGGATCGCATGACAGTTTTGTGAAGAAGATACTGCCATGGTCATCTTAGAAATATTTGCTGTCTGTGAAGATATGCATGCTGCTCGCTCACTACAAGGTGGGGCCAACACTTTTGAAATGGTGTTAGTTGTTATACAAGGATGATGTAGTGTTGCACAGAAACACATGGATAGAGCATTTGTTATAACACCAATGTATTGCATCTTTTACAAAAGGTAACACTCGTGGTGAATCAAATCCCTGAAACAGCGTGCTCATTTACTGTCTGGTTGGTGATGGCAGTCTCCATTACGAGTGTAATAGAATCATAGAATGATTTTGGTTGGAAGGGACCTTAAAGATCATCTAGTTCCACGCCCCCCGCCATGGGCAGGGACACACTCCACTACACCAGGTTGGCTCAAAGCCCCATCAAACCTGACATTGTACACTTCTAGGGATGGGGCAACCACAACTTCTCTGGGAAACCTGTTTCAGGGCCCCACCACCTTCCCAGTAAAGAGTTTCTTCCATTTATCTAATCTAAATCTACCTTTCTTCAGCTTAAACACATTACCCCTTGTCCTATCAATATATGCCCTTGTAAACAGTCCGTCTCCAGCTTTCCCGTAGGCCCCCTTCAGGTACCGGAAGGCTGCTATAAGGTCTCCCCAGAGTCTTCTCTTCTCCACGTTGAACAACCCCAACTCTCTCAGCCTGTCCTCATAGGAGAGGTGCTCCAGTCCCCTGATCATCTTCATGGTCCTCCTCTGAACTTGCTCCAACAGCTCCATGTCTTTCTTGTACTGAGAACCCCAGAGCTGGACACAGTACTCCAGGTGGGGTCTCACGAGAGTGGAGTAGAGGTGGAACACCATCTCTTTGATCTTGCTGGTCACGCTTCTTTTGATGCAGCTCAGGATATGGTTGGCTTTCTGGGCTGCAAGCGCACACTGCCAGGTCATGTTGAGCTTCTCATCCACCAGCACCCCCAAATCCTTCTCCTCAGGGCTGCTCTCAATCCATTCTCTGTCCAGCCTGTATTTATGTTGACACAAAGGAGTCTCTGGCTAAGTCTGATGAGACTCCCTGAACTGCTGCTCTGGTGAATTCTTGTAACAAGTTGGCCCATACCAACTGCGACTACTCTGGTTTATGCATGATCTGTTTTGACTGACCAACTTCAACTACACACAAACCATATCACAATTACTCCATAGCCTAACATATCTTAAATACTGCAGCAGGGTGTCTTATGGGTCCATTCCTGACTATTTACAAATATTTAATCTATGTACAGTTTGGTCAATTCTGCAGCAGAAACAACCTCCAGAAGTCCCTGGGACAACCAGATTCTTCTCCCAGGGCATTTAAGTATGCGAAGAACATCTATCAATGAGTCTATCCAGAGAAGTGACTGCTTGGGGAGAATCTCCAGGGCTGACTGAAATTCCGTCCTTGAGAACTCCTGTAATAGTAAACCAAACACTTTTCTGTGAAGATGATTAGGACTTCAGTTAATCACTTGAAGTCAAGTCACTTTATTGTCTCAGAGAAATTTCTAGACTACCCAGGGAAATGATGACTAAGTGTGCTAGGTACACACAGAAGGACAACCCTGATCCCCATCTATACTACTATTGTAACCATATAGCAAACTTGAATTCTGTGCTGATTTTGGAATTATGACTTAAAATCCATAGAGATTTTATGAGAAAGGACATGAGAAAAGAGATGAGGCTATCAGAAGGAAAGACTCTCATGTCTTTGCCCATAGCCTGCCCCACGCAATGTTTCTGTTGCACGTTGTCCCCTACCACCACCCAGCTCCCTTAACCAGTTATCATCCTCTGCACTAGATCACTTTACCTGAGCAGTGCTTTAACACAGCTGAGCTCACCTCACTGACCCATCTGAAACACAGTGTCATTCACGCAGTCAAATATTGCCTAAATGACTAGGAGGACACAACTGAGAATGATGTTGTGCTTCTCCACTGTGGGTCAAGCTGACAGCGGTGCCTAAGCTACTGGTTTTAAAGTCAACAGACTATAAACCCTATTTTCTTTATTGTGCAAACATTCCTCCAACTGGCTGTCAAAATGTTTTCCAAGGGGTTGGTGCAGAGTGACTATTTGCTATAGCCTCTGCCATACTCATTATTTGAAAATTCAAAGGCTGAAAAAAGAAAATTAGTTACATTCTCCTGCCATTAAGGAGAGCAAGTCAGAGCTTGTTTAAAAAATATGACAATTTTCCTGTAGATAGCTGATTGCCAAATTAGATGACAACTAATTAACTCAATACACTCCCTACAGCTAGTTTGAACAGTCTCCAAACCTTGGTCCCATTTCACATGTGTGTAGTTTACTCTAGAATATCTCTAACAGTACAGCTCAAACTTTTGCAAACCTCCAAAGCTGGCTTTTAAATTGCTTCAAGGGATTTCACTTCAAATTATCTGACTTTAAATTAACTGATCTCAGGAAGTAAAAGACAGGTCCTTGCTGAGTAAAAAAGGTAGAGATATTAGTCGGTATAATATGGCTTAAGTTATTATGTCACATGAACATCTACTTCTGATCTCCTCATCTAGACTCCCTTTTAACTTACTAGAGAGAAACAGGTTACCTAAAGGATCTGCTTTTGTTGACTTTATAATATGCTTTAAAAAATCATTATTCCCTCTAAAAATGTGTCTTTTAATGAGGATGTTGTTATGTCATTTTGTGATGTTTACAGTAGAAAACCCCCAAACAAAACAAAACAAACCCAACAGATACTACAAGGAACTATGAATCTTTCTGTCTTATGTACTGAGAATACTATTTCCAAAATATAATAAACTAATTTTGTATAGAATGAATTAAAGGCTACATTTCAGTGAGAAATATTATTAGGCCAAATTTCATTTTGCAACTCTGGACCACTTTACCCAGAGGATTATTTAAAGGAAAAGGGAGGGAAAGAAATGTATAATGGGAAAAGAATATTATTTTCTTTTCTCTCACTCTACTAAATGAATCCACTTACTATAAAAATCTGCCATCTGCTGTTATGACAAAAAGACAAAAAAAAGAGAAAGGTAATGTAAAAATTTTATCCTACAAAGTAAAAAATTTGAAAAGCAGATAAAAAAAGGACATAGGATCAATCCATCAGGAAACTTAGTACATACTTCATAAGAAAGGGAAAATCTTCTTTTATACATAAAATTTATGTGGCCAACTCAGGCATGGTACTCAAAAAGTAGTTTAGATTTTTAGCTTCCTGAAAGGCTTTTCACCAGTGATGCCAGTATAAACAGAATCAAGCTGTCCAGCCTTTTCTGCTTATTCTTATGCCTGCTTAGGTGTTTGTGTAATTTCAGAGAAAACTATCTGGAAGCTGATTTGGGTAAAAATGCACAGATAGGTTGATGCAGTACTTTT
The DNA here is from genome assembly GCF_028858705.1 of Grus americana. Lineage (NCBI taxonomy): Eukaryota > Metazoa > Chordata > Aves > Gruiformes > Gruidae > Grus > Grus americana. Next base: position 141,998,798 of record NC_072852.1, read on the forward strand.
TAGTCATAAGAATTTCTTCTTCTTCCCCTCTGAGCCAGGTTAGGGCTGCATAAACACTTTTGCAGGAACAGCATGAGACAGAAGAGAAGAGCTGAGAATTTGAAGCCAGAAGGTTGTAGAGTGATGTAGTGAGAAGGGTGTAGTCGTGTAGGTGACTCTGCCGCTGTTCAGTGTACATCTGGGGCCTTGAAGCTTCAGTCTCCTACTTGGAAGTATTTAGTTGCCAACACAGACACTCACAACAATCACAATATTGAGCACTATGTCAGAAAACCAGTCAATTTTGGAAAATTCCAAAGAAGATTATGCCTGAGAATCTTTCTATTCTGTATATTTACTTATCTCTCTGGACTTACCTCTTCAGAGCTATCACAGGTTACCTCTTTGCTAAAGTGGGACAGGACCTGGAATGAGTTTATTCACATCTTTGGGGTTTTTGTGTTTTGATTTTCCTCCTTTGAAATCTAAGCCAATATGTGCTGGTTTTGGCTAGGATAGAGTTAATTTTCTTCGTAGTAGCTAGTATGGGGTTGTTTGGGTTTGTGCTGAAAACAGCGTTGCTACCACAGGGATGTTTTCGTTACTGCTGAGCAGTGCTCACACAGAGCCAAGGCCTTTGCTGCTTCTCACACCACCCCACCAGCGAGTGGGCTGGGGGTGCACAAGGAGTTGGGAGGGGACACAGCTGGGACAGCTGACCCCAACTGACCCAAGGGATATCCCATACCATATGACATCACGCTCAGCATATAAAGCTGGGGGAAGAGGAAGGAAGGGGGAGGACGTTAAGAGTGATGGCGTTTGTCTTCCCAAGTCAGTTACACATGATGGAGCCCTGCTTTCCTGGAGATGGCTGAACACCTGCCTGCCCGTGGGAAGTGTGGAATGAATTCCTTGTCTTGCTTTGCTTGCGTGCACAGCTTTTCCTTTACTTGTTAAACTGTCTTTATCTCAACCCAAGAGTGTTCTTTTACTCTTTTGATTCTCTCGCTGATCCCACCCGGGGGGAGTAAGCAAGTAGCTGAATGGTACTTAGCTGTTGGCTGGGGCAAAACCACAACACAATGAGGATGGAGATGCTGGTAATGCCCCTTGAATGGCAGTCTACTGGCAGAAATCTTCTGGAGAAAGAGGAAAGAAAATTCATTCTTCTCATTATATCCAGGAATACTAACACATTTCTACTATCTACTGGAGGAGTCTCCTAGTGAGCAGATTTTGAACTAATAAAATTCAGCCCTGGGCCATTTATATAAAAAGAAGAAATGTATAAAGAAAAGAAAAAAGTAAACAACAAGACCAACCAAACAAATACCACCACCCACCAACTAAAAATCATCAGCAACAACAAAACCCCCACAAACCTGTGAGGCAGCTAGTCCAGAAGAGATTTTAGTCTCTGGCTTGCAGCTAGACAGAACAGCCTGCCCTGGTAAGAGCAGCTAACCTATGAAAGGAAGTGAAGTTTGAGATTCTGTCATTAAATAACTGGAAGTACTGTCATTGCACCATTTGAGTGGGTTTGATTTAAAACTCCCAAGGTAATAACTCGCCTTCTAGCTTACAACTTCAAGTTGTGATGCTTGATTCCATTTCAGAAAACATTTAGGCACCAACATTCTTGTATTTGGTCTGGCTAAGAGGGAGTTAATTTTCCCCACAGCAGCCCTCAAAGTGCTGTGCTGTGTATTGGTGATGAGCCACTGGTGTTTTGGCTACTGCTGAGCAGCGCTGGCACAGCATCAAGGCTTCCCTCCAACATTCTCCCCCTCACCAGTAGGCTGGGAGTGGGCAAGGTCTTGGGAGGGGACACAGCCAGGACAGCTGACCAAAGGGATATTCCATACCATATGATGTCTGCTCAGCAATAAAAGCTAAAAGAAAGGAGGAGAGGGTGTTCATTATTTAAGACATTTGTCTTCCAAAGAAACCACCACACGTACCGAAGCTCTGTTTCCCAGGAAGTACCTGGACATCATCTGCTGATGGGGAGTAGAGAATAAATCTTTTGTTTTTCCTTTGCTTCTGCACAGAGTCTTTTACTTTTTCTTTATTAAATTGCCTTTATCTTGATCCATGAGGTTTTTACCATCTTATTTTTCTCCTCTCCCTGCCCTGCTGAGGAGGGGAGTGATAAAGCAGCTTTCTGGACACCTGGCATCTAGCCAAGGTCAATGCACCACAATTCTCTACTGGTCCCAGCCCAAAATTCAGCAAACTTTGTTATACTGGTCACTTTTGCTCTCTCTTTTTTTTTCTACGAGAACATTTGATAAAAACAATGGAAGGATAAATAAGAGTTGGCAAGAAAAAGAACGAATAACAATGGTTTAAAAATAAATAAAAATAAAAAACCCTCTCTTTTGTTTGTATTATGGATATTTACTTTTTGGTAACTTGCATGAAAATAATTCTCTAATGCGTTGAAATCTTTAGCTATGAATTGAAGTGTTGTTGCATCATTCATTTACTGTGCTAACTCTTGAAAAGAAACTGTCTTCATTCAGACTCAAAGGACAATTCTTCAGCATTTATTTATGCCCACTAAATAATCTATACAGCAATAATAATAACAAAAAAACCTCGTAACATTTTTCTCTGCTTGTCACAAGTTCAATAAAATCATGCAAAACCAAAAAAATAGTCCCTAGATCAAGTTATTACACATCTTATTGGCATCTCTGTCATGTGTAGGAGTAGAATCCAGCTAACATATGGGGTTGTGGCCATTAGGAAAGCTGTCTGCTTAACACATCTGAAAGTATTTATATTTGGAAAGGTCATATTTGAACTACCTGGACAGAATTTTGTAGTCTCCTGTGTTACTTTAAATTATGCGTGTTCTAAAACCCTAGGAAAAAAGGGAAAGAAGACCCAAATCTCAATGTTAGATAAAGGAAAGTTTGATAATTTTTCTTTTAAAAGATCCTTTTTAATATTGCATCTCCTTTATAATATTGCATTCTGTGTTTCAATATTTTTGTTATCATACCTATCAAATAGGAAATATTTGGCAAAGGAAAAAAAAATCAGATCACAGATATAGTTCTGACGTTATAGTAGTGAATTTGAACAACTTTCTATCCCTAATATTTTTAAGCTCAGTTTTATGCTTTGAAAAAACCCACATAAACTTGTTGCTGAAATGCTGTTTTCTGGATTTGGTAAAACAGATGTCTGTTCCATTGCCAGGTAGAAATATTCCATTAAAGGTTACTGTAGTGGCATATTAGGTAATGATATTTACCATTTAATTTTATTGGACTAGCAAGAAAATAATTTACCTCTCACAAAAAAGGTCATATCTATTGAGACAGTCTGCAGTACAAAATATGGAATGATAAAGATCACCCTGAACAATTTTTTTTTTTTTTTTTTTTTTTTCCAAAATTACTGGTAAGATTAACTTAGGAGAAAGTAGAAATTTGTCTGACCACCTTCAAAAAAGGAAATTCTTCTGAATTGTTTCTAAAAATGTAACCTCCACTATATGCAATAGTGTCATCTGATTCTTCCTTATCAATCTTACCTTTTCATTCAGCTTTTCTTCAGTGTTTCATTCAGAATTTCATGCGACATTTCTGACATAAAAAGACAGCATTATGAAATCAAAAGTGATTGTGCTCCTCAGAAATATTCAACTGATGACAATCTTTCTAAATATACATTTTTCAACCTATTGCACTAAACAACAGAATTAATAGGAGTCTTAGGTAACAGTTGAAATATAGAGGGTAGGGCAGAATAAAAGAGTAATTTGATATAAAATATCAAGTCAGACTAGCAGGCTAGCATTTTTTCTATTAGTTTTCATATCATTAGAGTCTTCCTCAAAGTATATAATGAAAAATAATCATGCTAACTTCTAGTGTCCAATATATCTTTGAGAGATCAGTGAAAATGAAGGCAAGCCATATAATCTTAGAATGGTTTGGGTTCAAAGGGACTTTTAAAGGTAATTTAGTCCAGTCCCTGCAATGAGTAGGGACATCTTCAACTAGATCAGGTTGCTCAAAGCCCCATCAAACCTGATGTTGTACATTTCCAGGGATGGGGCATCCACAGTTTCTCTGGGAAACCTGTTCTAGTGCTTCACCACCCTTATAGAGAAGAATTTCCTCCTAATATCTAATCTAAATCTACCCACCTTCAGCTTAAGGCCACTACCCCTCGTCCTATCACTACGTGCCCTTGTAAACAGTCCGTCTCCAGCTTTTCTGTAGGCCCCTTTCAGGTACTGGAAGGCTGCAATTAGATCTCCCCAGAGTCTTCTCTTGTCCAGACTGAACAACCCCAACTCTCTCAGCCTGTCCTCATAGGAGAGGTGCTCCAGCCCTCTGATCATCTTTGTGGCCCTCCTCTGGACTCACTCTTGTACTCATTCTTGTACTGAGAACCCCAGAGCTGGACACAGTACTCCAGGTGGGGTCTCACGAGAGTGGAGTAGAGGTGGAACACCATCTCCTTCAGCTTGCTGGTCACGCTTCTTTTGATGCAGCTCAGGATATGGTTGGCTTTCTGGGCTGCAAGTGCACATTGCCAGGTCATGTTGAGCTTCTGATCCACCAGCATCCCCAAATCCTTCTCCTCAGGGCTGCTCTCAATCGATTCATTCCCCAGCCTGTATTGATATTGGGGATTACCCATTTCATTCTGAGAGCAGACAAATTTCACCCTTTTGAGTAGTAGATCAAGATTCACAAAAGAGGGGTTTAGGTCTTGTTTAACTTGGTTAGGAATTAGATCAATGAAAAGCTCATGATAACATCTTAAAGCAGGCAGCCTTGACTTTCCCATATGTTGTTAACATAGTCTTGATTGTCTCAACATAGCTTGACATTGTTGAGCTAAAATAAGTTTGCTCACCCCTTCCTTCCTTCCTTCCTTCCTTCCTTCCTTCCTTCCTTCCTTCCTTCCTTCGAGGAATAAATCCTTGAAGAAAAGTGGGAATACTCTTATCTATCAGCTGTCCCAAAAGCCTTTAGAAGTAGATAAGTTTAATGTGGTCGGTCAGAGGATCACTGTTGATCTACTTCTTAAGTTTAAGAGAATTAATTGATAAACAATCAAACTAGAATGTAAAATGAGAGGATGATGAAGGGATGTAGAGCTGTGGCCTAGCCCTGACAGACCTCCAGATAGGTCTTGTGCTCTTATAATGAGAAAAATATATTGATTGTTCGTTACTTGGGGTGATAAGGGCAGGATAGAGTCTATTTAGTGTGGTCATATAACTGGCATGTAAAATAAAGCACTTACTTAAGAAAACAACAGTCCTGAATTAAATGCTTACATCATTGATTGAGGAGGGAGGGAATAAGTGTCTTTGAAAGCCTCCATAAGAAGATTTTGCACTCCTAGCCTGGGTACTTGCCTCAATAGAGAAGAAAATAAAAGTCCAATTTAGTACCTAAGTTGAGCAGTCCAGTTCTTGACCTGAGTCTGTTACTTTTAATAAATTAAAGATTTTTAATAATAAAACTCTTACTGAAAATGATAAGTCTTTTACTTCTCTATTTTGCAACAGCAGAGAAAGTTCCTCTGTATCAAAAGACAGATCTGAATAACATTAAGCAGGGCAGGTGCTCTTATAGTTGTAAAGCATGGTGGGATGTAGGGATTTATACATTATAAAAGATATGAAAAATGGAAGGTAGCCTCTCGTTAAGAAAGCTACATGAGGAGTAAGGCAAAATAGGAAGACTTAAATATCAACAAATGTTTTAGCCAACTTCTAAAAAGTGTTTTTTTAATAAAACTGAAATAATATGTAGTATTGCTCACCTTTAAATTCTCTTCTGTGGAAAACAAAATACCATGGCATACGCATAGGTAGTGGTAAACTGTATGCAGCTGTAATCTTCAGCCTTTCTTAGTTTTATGCAAAAAATATCAAAGCTAAACCATGCTATTATTTTTGTTTTCACCTTATTTTTATGTATGCCCATTGCTAAAGGTTGTTTATCATGTTTTTTTGCAAAGGTAGCAGAGATCAGGAATTTTATTCAGGAAAAAAAGCACATTATACTTAAATTTTTTCCCCTATAATCTAGCATAAATTTAAACAGAAATATTTACTGCATAAAAAGTGAAACACAATGGATTTTTTTCTCTAAATATAAGCACTGAATGCTTTCTTTAAAATATTGAATAGCTATGTAGAATGAAAAAAAAATACTAGATAACAGTGTTAATTAAAATTTTAATTGTATCTCTATGAATTACCAAGGGCAGAAGAAAAATCATATACAGAGCACTGCTTGATGTTTTTGGTTTCTTTTTTCTTCTTCTTCTTCTTTTTCTTTTCTTTTTTTCCCCCCTTTCTGTTCTTTTTTAACTGTTTCTGGAAGTTCATTCAGCTGAAATGGAGAGTGCAAGAGCATCCCCTGCAGGAACATTTCAGTTCACACTGATTTTCTCTTTTCTACAGTGTTGGTTTTTTTGTTTTTTTTTTTTTTTCCTGTTAATTTGTATTCATCTTGCATGGTGCACAGTAATTGTGTCTAGAGAATTAGAGAGGGATGGCTATTGCAGTGGTAATAGAATTACTATCAGTGTTCTAAGCTGGTAAAAGGATTGTGAGTTTTAGTCAGAGGATTTAAAAACACATGCTGAAATGTATATCAGGATCTTTTTCCTGCAGCACTACTTTTAGATGTATTTTTCTTTGGGTTTATAAATGGGATTGTTTAAAGCCAGCAAATGTTACTAAGAAAGCTGACAGTAGAACTCTCTGAAACAGCACCTTTAGGTTTGTACATGATAACCACACAGAAATGTACGCACATGAATGTATGTATTCTGAAGTGATCTAGCAGTCTCCTCATGTGTCCTTAAATGCAATTGGAACTGCAATTCACTGACTACAACAGTAGATAACATTTGCTATTTTAGATCTCTTCCCCCCGCCGCTCCCCCCCCCCCCGCCCAAATATGCACTTTCTGACTTAATCTCCTCAACTTTATTTAAATAAAAGGGAAAGAGGAAAGATATAATCATTACATGTCAACATATTACAGGTATGGCCAAAAAGTCTGACCCATGTGTTGCTTCAGTGAGTGACTGTATAAAAATGTAGTAAACGTGGAGAGCAATTTTGAATTCCTAATACAAGTGCTATGGATTTTATAATATTCTGAGGGTAACATTTTAATGAACACAGATATAATATTAAAAGTTTTAGCAATCCATTTATATTATAAAATTCAAAAATAAAAATCAGACAAGTTATTTCTTTTGTTCTCTGGAGGTTTGATATCAGCTGTACATATTCTACCAATAAGAACTAAAATGTAAATCTGTAAATCTGGCTTCAGCTTAAGATGCAAGGAGGAAATTTGTACTATTTCACCTTATTTCTGCAGAAAGATCCATCCTCCTAATCTAAGTGAAACTACAGATCCTTTGAAATTTGTGCTCATGCAAACAACATGAATCAAATTACTTTGCTGAAAATTACTTCATGCTGGTTTAAGAAGGAGAAATTGATTGTGGAATTGGGTATTTTTGTCTCTTTTTCCTAAACACATTAGAAAACCAAGGTCCTATATACAAAAAAAAACCAACTTTTTTTTTTAATTTAATATTCCTCAATATAGCAATGACTGATAATGATCTGGGACTTGAAATTGAATCCAATGAAATCTACAGGTTTTTTAAAATAGGAAGTAGAATAAGGACCTCCATATGTCCTGCAGCTCTTGTTCTTTGTTCTGTTAATCTTGTCTTTTCTCAGTCTTCATTTGAAAAGCCAGAAGACACCCATTTGTATCATTTATTAAAGAAGCAAAGCAGTGTTCTTTCCCTCACAGACGGCTGGTAGTAGTCAAGGGCAAGTCTGTCCCTTGTCCCTTTTTTGTTCATTAGCATTCCCTGCACAGAGATTTGAAACCCTAGTGGAAGAAAAGCTGTTTGAACGCTCAGCTGCCCATAATACACAGCAAAGTGCATACTATCTACTGAAGAAAAGAGTTTCTGTTATTTGTGTTTAAAAGAACCAGTTTTGAACCAGTCCATAATAAATTTCTCCTTTCCCTGAGATACAGCAAATCGTGAGCAGGTCTTTAGGAAACTGAAAAATTGAGAATAGTTCCTAAATCCCACATTATTTTTGCCTTAGATGTCAGATCTTTTTGTAGATATTGCCCAATAATTTACAGATAAGATTTTCTTCAAAATTTGTTTTGAGTTTCCTCCCTGATCTGCTGAGATTATATAAAGATTCATGCTATAAACAGCAGTTGGGGTTTAACATAAACTTCTTTGTTGATCAGTTGTGATTTCCAGGCAATAGTCTATCCCATAATTGGTTGAAAGAATATTGTCTTTTTGCACTCAGAATTTTGTGATATTGTCACACTGGGACCTATTTCCACCATTCATCCCAATAACAGACTATTTTGGAACTTCAGACTCATGGGCAAAACACACCTAATTTCCAGATGAAGTTTCTTCTCTGACAATCTGTAGCCATTTGCTGGTGTTCTTTGGACTATGGTGTTCATTTTTCTCTCTTGCATTTATTCCCCTGCTATATCAAAGAGAGAAGAAAATAAAGCTGCTTGCAGGCTTATTTTGTAAGACTTACCTTGATCTTTGATCATTATAGTACCGTATCTCTTCATTAGATCTTTCCCAGGTATATTTAATTTTTTTTGGACATGGATACTCAGAACTGCACACAAAAGCACACTCGAACTATCTCCTTAGGATTTTTCATTCCTCTGTTACTGTATATCCTTCCTTCATATGTCCCAATATTGTCAGACATTTTTTATGGTCACATATGATTTGTTTCCATTTGCTAGCCTCTTCCATTGACAAAATTATCAAATAACATTATTTGATCTATGTGCTATAAGGATTTAAAATAATTTAGCAGTAGCACGTTTACCTGCTGAATCTATTTAAATGTTAATCTATTTAACTGTCTCAGAGGTTTTTCCCTTCAAAAGTTAAAATGGAATTTGTTAGCTTGCAATGTATCTTTTAGGCTTTCATATTCTATTCGATATTTACATCTCCTTTTACGCTTTTTCAGTTTTACATTGACATGAATTGTAAAATATGATTGTGCATTGTGCTGCATTAGTAGCAGAGGACTTCAGAGGTCTAAATGTAGGTGACTAGTGCCATTTAAATGCCCTAGGGTATGTGAAAGACACAGTCTATGAGAGAACCTATCTGGCTTAGCAGCTGGAGGTCAGTTGCTTTACTTTAAGATGTCCACAGCAGGAACAATGTTGATATTTAGGTAACTGCATGTCACTTCAAATTTGTTTTGATAATGATCAGATTTGTTAATGATCAGATTTGTTAATGATCTGGTGTCATTTTAGGCTCTGTCGGATATCCCACTCGGGCTCGTACTCTATTGCAGAAAGATGCAGGTTTCCAGTAAGTTCTTTGTTCTATACACCTATCTGGTGCACGTGTCTTAACTAAGCAAGTTGCAAATGCTACTAGCTTTCCATGTTTAGGTAACTAATACTACCCAAACCACTAAAGGTTTTCAGCTTTATATTGTAGATTGAGGACTCTTCACTTAAACCAGGTTAAGTTCCTGATATATGTTGATCTACTGACTATTATATAAAGAGCTATATGTAGCCAATAAAATGTGGAGATCTATTCAGGTCAGCAAAAAGTAGTCATCTATATATAGCTACCTGCATAATTCTCCAGACTCTATTGACTTTTTGACTGGAGTATTAAAGCATTTGCCTGGAATTGGGTGTGCAGTGTCACTTCAAAAGTTTCTAGGCTAAGATATCCACATCTCCAGCATATATGCCACAAAGCGGGTAGGAGACCCATCCTTCTGTACCAGCACATGAAAGCCATGTGGGATAACCTAGGACACCTCATATGTATGTGAGTGAATCATTACATAGCCCTGCACTGGCCCTAATGGAAGCTTGGACACCTAGCCCACTTGATTATTTTGACCTTAAATTTAGCTGTCTCTAGTCCGGGCATAAATACCATTAAAATGTATTACATATTTACAGAAGTAATTATTGCTTATTTTATTTAAGCTATCTCTTCAATTTTTAGGAGGATCTTAAGGAAAGAGTTCTAATATTAAAGATGTCACCTTAATCTTAACTTCTCAGGCTTGGTTTGGATCCCCAAAGCAATAGGTTTTCTGGAAGAGACTTTAGTAGCTCTGTTTCTTCCTCCTCAAGCCTCTAAAATGGAAAACATAAAAATGTCCCTACAAAATTGAATAAAACCACCATGCAATCCTTTATCTTGGCTCCGGCAGTGATTGACAGTGGATGACTAGTCAAGACAAGAAAGGAAGGGTAATAGTTTCTTCCTCAGTCTACCCTCAGTACACTTCAGTAATTTGCAAACCAAGGACTTTTTGAGCACAAAGTGAGGTCTTTTTATTCTTTACACATTGATACATTTTTCTTCCATGGATGTGATTGTTTACCTGGAAACAATTAACATCCACAAAAAAGTCTCTTTACAAGTCTTAGTAGCGACAGCTGCAATGGTCTTCTGTGGCAGACAAGTTCAACAGGGAAATGATATCTAAATATTACTGAAATTGGACAAGTCACTGTGGAGAATATGACAGTTCATAGTCTTTTTCTAAGCAGTGTTTAGTAAGAGTGCCAGGTGGTGGTACCATTTTGGACAGCTTCAGCAAAAGACCTGTACTACTGTTGTTCGGAGAGGTAAGTTCTGGTTTGAGAGACAGGTAGTCCCAGCCTTATGACAGATAGAAGTTGCTATTTCTGAAGCTCTTCGGGATTACAGAGCTCTGTAGCACATTAGAAATCCAGGGGTGTAATGCACCTGTTTCTAGTAGCGAACTGACGAGATCAGATACCTGTCACTGATCCAGACAATATTGTCAGTTCCAGGCCTCAAACAAGCATCCGTGTTCTGCTGGAGAAGAGAAGAAGCTGTTCCATGCTGGAAAAATATCAAACTTTTTTTTTTTTTTGGCAGAGTTTTGTGTTGCTTTGCGTTTTCTTGCTTAAAAAAAAAATTCAGAAGCTTAGAATCATCACAGTGGTTTCAGGGAGGAAGGATTAGTGCAGGCTGGAGGAAGGGTGCTGAAATACACTGTCAATTTCCTATTATTTTTTCTTTTTTTTTTTCTGTAGATATCACCACCACACAGATGTAAGCATCATCAGTAAATAACAATCTTTTGTTGTTAGATTCCTCATTAACTTTGTGTGGTTTTAACAGCAATTAAGTCTATATTTTCTTAGCTGAATTTCAAAACTATTGTGTCTAATTTCACTATTTTTAAATAAAGAAGATATATTTGTTGTCTTGAGCCTTCAGGAATAGCGACACCACTTTTAGAAGTCTTTGTGTGAGTATAATTCAGGATAGCATGCTCTTAAATTCTGGGTTTACATGATAAGACCAGTGCAGTAACAACTGTTTTGTAAACATCTATCAGCTGTTAAAGTTATTGGTTGAACGTAATGAGTAAGTGGCTCATAGGCTAAAATGCTGATGCCTCTAAAATTCCTGATGGGAGCCACATTAACTAGGAAGTCACTTGGCTGCGGTGGCTTTCTCTTAAATATTGAACTACTGCAGAGGACAATATCTCCTGTGATAAGAAGAATGTATAGTAGCAGACTGAACTAGCTTTGCATTTGATTGCAAGGCAGTATAAATGATTTATTACTGTCATTTTAGAAATAGAAAATCTAGCATATTTTAATATAAATTATCAACTCTATCTTTTTTCTGTCAATGAAATCATACTAGTTACTGACTAGGCTTCTGAGTGCATTAAAAATTTGCTAATTTAAAATGTTGTCCATTAGAAGTCACCTTCTGAATTCCAGGACAATAATACCTTGGGAAAAGCAGAAAAATTCAGATAGGATGTCTGGTCCAAATAATGCTTCAGCTTTGATATATACAGAATTCATGAACCTATACCCAAATACAAAAAGAATAAATATATATATATAGATACACACACACACACACCCCCCTACGTATGTGAAAAAGGCTCTGCAATATATGTCTTACAGCTCCCCAACATCCTATAATCAGTTCTCACTGTGTGCTCTATACATGCGATCTATCAAGCCTTGTGCATAGAGACATACTCTACTGGACCATGTCAGAGATTTGATATCTTTTGCACTCTTGGTGCTCTTCTGCATATTCGCTCCTACTCTTGCAACCTTTTTGTTGCTACCATAAATACTTCAGGTATCAGCAGTAAGGTAAATCAGGCAAACTTCTTTCTGCTCTGGTCAGATATACCTTAGTGGTGCTACTGTGCTACAGATACCGAGGCTAGCTCCAAGCAAGCTGACATATTTATACAGTGCACTGAAAAGCAGAAAAGAAATACTCACTGAAATCTTCGGGAGAAAAAGACTCTTGCGGTAACACACAACTGTACCACAGGTGATCAGCCTTATATGTTAACTCGTCCAGTTTGTACATGGGTAATACAGATAATAGAGTTACTTTGCATCTGGCTCCTGGTCTGATTTATTTATATTTCCTACCTTCCCTCTATGGAAGGCTAGCATTAACATCATACCTACCTTGGACAGGGATTAATAAACCAGATATCTTAATACATCTCACCTAGACCTTAACTTTGTAGCCATAAAGCAGGATCTGAACATATTGAAGTGAAAGCTGCCATTCTTATTAAAAGACTGTTGATTTAATATGCCTCCTGCTATAGAAAGGCACTACAACTACAGAATCAGTGGCAAACTTTTTTTGTAATCTTAAATTCTTTAGTAAGTTGCAAAATGAGTTTTACAAAGAGTAATATTTAAAATATCATTTTAAAATGCAATCACTTAACTTGAAATATATTAATATTAAATAAGATTTACTTCTTTATTGGTTTTAATTTTTAAGTTCTTGTTGGTATTAGAACAGAGTTTGGCTTTTTTACATCATATATTCATAGTAAAGTTTAGTACGAGCACTAAAGCCAATTGCAGAAATAAATTAACTGGAGGCAATACTGGTATTGTAAAGTAACTGGCAGTAAAGTAGCTCAAGATGGTAAAGTATTTAAAAATAAAATAGGTTTCATTAATAGCCATTAGAAACACAAGGACAGAATCATCTAGGGTATATTGAGAGATGGTCAATAAATTATAACATTTATTACAATGAATATTTTTCTTATGTCTGGTTTCTGATGTTTCCAGGGTAATGTCTCTATTATAGTTGTCATTGACTTGTATGTTGTTTAATTAAGTAACCAGTTTTAAGCCACTAGGACTATTTCATTTGAGCTTGAGTTCTCTAAATTAGCTACAGGTATGTAGCTAATTGGATCCTATGTGCCTTTAATGTGCGTATGTGTCATACCAAGTTTTGTGGCAAAGTGACAAGTATTTTACACAAGGAAGAAAAACTGCCACCGCTTCGTATCACTGGGTACGGATTTACTACTGGGTACGAATTTATTATTTTTGTTCTATAATAATACCATAAGAGCATTATGAGCTAAACAGTCTTTGCTTGATTAGCCTGTTCTAAACACCTTAAATCATTTGTCTATGAAAAGTTGCCTTCATAGAGATACTCTTAACAGGCTCCTATGTCTACTTTAACTGTTTCTTTTTAAATACTTCACTTTCCTTTGACATGTTGAAACACAATGTTAACAACTGTGATTGTGGTATATAATAGGAATCTTCGAGGACCGAAAATTATCCCACTGCCTTTCAAGTGTGTGTCGGGATATTTTTATCTGGGGAGGTGTTATGTGGCTTTCTTGTCTACTTTTCAAACAGTCCCCACTGAATTGAAATCGAAAAGGTGTATAAAAATATTTTGCTTTTTTAAAAAAAGTATTATAGTATATCTCATTAACTATTCAGAATCTGTAGATTACTAAGTAGCTGTTCAAGTCAGACACGGTAAGCGTGCGAGACTTTTTTCTTGAGAAACTGGTTTTCTAAAGTAAGAGAATGGCAGGTTGAAGACAGCAATTTCTGAGGCTCAAAAAGAGTAGAGCAGGAGTTTACAAGTAAACTGTCTTCCTCTGAATCCAACAAGTCTCTGCATGCAGACATGTTTCTGTGCAGTGGCTCGAGTCTTTTAATTTGGTAATGTCAAACAGATGTTCAGCTTAAATATTAGTTAACACCTTTCCTGCTAGAATTTGAAAAAAATAGCCTTAGGATAAGGTAACAGAAATCTTTAAAGATATTGATTTTCAGTAAATCAGTTTATGAAAGTAAAATGTAAAAAGTCATAGAGAAAAAAGAGAGAAGCATGTCTGGAAAGCATATAGGCTTTGAGATGTTAATTCTTTCTTACTGACCCCTGACAACTAAACATAATAGTAAACTGCATTATCGTGGATCCTGCTTTCCAAAATAAAGGAGGTCTCTGCAATTAACTAGTGATAACTGTGATAGTTTAGTGCACTGTATAAAAAACTTCGCATATCTAGTCAGCAGGCAGAATCACTTAGATGTGTTAAATTAATACTATGAAACTGTTAAAACAAAATGGGAGTAATGAAAACCAAGCTTTTCTGTACAGTTATTTTTGCCAGGGGAAGAGGGAATTTGGTTCATCTCAACTGCAGTTTACAGCACAGGCATGCCCTTAACTAGCCATCTAGAGATGGTTTATAACAAAAGAAAAGAAATAGCTATTTTCAGGCTGTGATTTATCTTTCCCTAATATTCAGGCCTATAATAGGTCTTATAAATTGAACACTATATACTGTTATTTCCTTCTATTGACCGCTCTCTGAGCCAGATAACGTGCTCAGATATATATTTATTTTATAGATGTCTTAAGTCATCTTTAAGGCAGACTATTTCCATCACAGGTATCTCTGCTAATTCTTCCCCACCCCCCCAAACAAAAAAAAAAAATAAAAAAAATTGATGAACAAAAGCACCTTTTAAAAACTTCAGAATCTAATTATATATACAAATATATATTATATGTAAATGTATATAATTATATATTTTATATTACATTACCAATTAAATTGCAGTATCATTTTAATAGCCAAACAGATGTTTGCTCACCCTCATTAGCCATCATAAACATCCACACAACATCATACAAGAGATAGCTGCATGCAATCTGTAGAAGGCTATATCCACAATAGTTGTACAGTGAAGTTCCACTTTTCTGTGGGTTTTTGTGGTAATGTTAAACCATTTTTCTTCACAGGTTATGGACAGAGAATTTTTAGCCATTAGCACCCATGCACTTTTTATGTATATATATGTTTAATTATATATTCACATAATAATGAATAAGGGACTCAAATAACATTCTTGTAATGAAAAAATATTTCTCCAAGATAGTATTAACTACAACATTTTTAAGCAATATATAGTTCTTTTGGAGAGGGATCAAATGCAGTTTAATGAAAGATTAATTTCACTATATTTCTTTATATTTTGGAAATTGCTAGAACACATATTGCTTTGGTTAATGTAGTAGAAAAGTACTGGCTCCTTCTCTCCTAATATGTCCAATTGTTGCTGGGTTATGAGACACAAAGTGTCAAGTTATTCCTTATTAGCCTAATTTAGAACTGGTATTCAAGTACCTGTAAGTGACATGCAAGCTGCCTAAGCTGCTAAAAGTTAAAGGACAGGCTGGAGCTGTTCCACTTTGTATAAATACCAGTTGGAGCCACAGCTTCAATCTGACTTATATTTCCCAAGCAAGTGCCTTAATCACTGGTGTATAGAGGCAATCACTCATTTGTTCTGGCCCAGTGAATATTTATTTATTTAAAATGGAACAGCTCCAACAAGAGAGACAGAGACTGATGTAGTGTGTTTTAGTAGCAGGGTAATTACATAACAGAATTTATGTTAGTCAATAAATCCCTGCAACAGGGAATCACAAGATAAAGCTATTACAAAAAGTCTCAGTCATACATTTAGACAGTTGGCAGTCTTGAGAAATGGCACTCTAGCCGAAACATATTTCTCTTTAAAAACAGACTCCAGAAATGAAAGAACTGCTCTGTTCATACTGGTATTTTAGACACAGAAGTACTGTACTGCCTCTTTCCATGATCTCTAATCCACCAAGGGAAGACATAGGATGGGGCACCAAACATGTGGACGGTAGTGGACAGTAGCAGCAATGTGGTGCCTAGTGTGTGTGGGGGGGAAAATTCACTCCTCTTATTCAAAATTTGTCCTGTATATTAGATCATTAGCTGTTGAGGATATGAGATTTGTCTTTTCCTCTTTCTACTTTAATAAAAATGCACCAGATGAATGGACGTTGGTTGAGACTTTATATACTATGTTATCATAAAAAATGTATTTTCCTATCCACATTAATAAAAATAAAGCACTGTCATGAAGCATTACAGTGTTTGTAAGAATCATAGCCCTATCCACTTAAATTGCTGAGATTCATTTTAATCTAAGAATTAAAATTTGTTTACATTTAAAAAAATGTAGAGCAAAAACAAATTTTGATTTGTAAGCTTTAACATCCTACCTATTTATAGTATTGTTTATTCCAGTTACCTTTTCTGCAAGCAAAAGATGATTTGTATAAGAGGAGGGAAATAAAGTCATCTGCTGCGTATCATTTGCTTAACATGCAAGTTCACCATTTTTGCAAAATAATGTCTTGTTTTTACAGCAAAAGCAGTTTTCGGGGGGGGGGGAACCACAAAAAGTAGAATTTTCCAGTTTCATATTTTACAGTTATAAAAAAAATGTAAAGCAAAATTTGAAAAAAGCACAGAATAATTTCAGATAATTCAATGCAAACATTATTTGTCATGAATTTTGTGAACAATAAATGTTTTTATTCCCTATGCCTATGCTTACTGCCTATTTCACATGACTGTGCTTTTAAAACCTTCCGCTTTCCTCTTTTTGGGTTGTTTTTTTTTTTCCACGAATTTAAAAATAGAGATGAACACCAGATATGACAAGTTTTTTTTTTTTTACTCCTCCTCCCAAATACCTTTAAATTTTACAAAAAAAACTCCAAAACATTATTTTACCTTAAAATGACTGTTTCAGATTTGTACTTCAAATTAGTAGTGATGAAGGAATCCTAGACAGACATTCAAATTTAATGTGGCTGTGGTCGCATATATTTCTCTACATAGAACTGTTACAGACACATATAATACAAACAAAATCCATGAACTACATATTTGTATAACTGAGAAAGGACTAAGAAATCAGGTGGCCACAATGACAAATTTCACCCAGGTCAAGACTGATGAATAATCATTTACATTTCACAAAGGAGGAGAGCCCACAAACTAAAACTTGCTATGATATTTAGAGATCTTGGCTTATATTGAAAAACAAATAGACTTTACCATATTAAGGATGTCTTAATGTGTGATTACACCTTTCATCCGAGCATTTTAATACATTTCATTTGTATTAAAAAAGTCAGTTTGAAGGATGATTAAATCATTCCCATTTTAAGACCTCCTAATCAGACTCGTAAATTCACATAAAATTTAAAGCATTTGATATGCTGGTGAGAGCATAAAGAGACCAGAGAAAAGATTAAATGCATCCATTTATGATAGAGATATGCTTCTGCCATGCAGAATCCCTGATATATGTACAGAGAGAGGTATCTGAAAGTACTGAGGATCTGAAAATTGATTCACATTGTATGATTTTGATAAATGTGTCAGTTAAGGTGATAGTACTGAAATACTTCAAAGAACTACTTGAAATAGGTTGAACTTACATTTTTATCAAATCATTTACATATCTAGGCAGAACAGAAAAATATTATGCAAAGAAAGTTAAGCTACGTGCAGAGAACTATGCAAAAGATTGAGAGATAAATGCAGTAGTTTCAGTGTAGGCATGTTGGTTCTTGTAAACTACTGCAGTATCTGATGTTGTCAGAATGTGAGAATGATTTAAGATGAATGTTAGAGACAAGACTGAACTATGTTTCTGAGACTAAAGGAAATTAAATTCAGTAACTCTTGCTCCACCATGTTTCACTGAAGTTCATGTGTAATACTGAGATGTTAAAGAAAAGGTACGTAATACACATGGACGAATTTCCTGTTTCTATCTACCAGCAAGTTTTTCAGGTGACATAGAAGCACATGATTTATGCAGGGGCTTCAAAACCCCAAGATGTTGCAGCAATTTATTCCATAAGCGTTTAAGCTGATGGCTGTGAAATAAGCATTTAGAGATACCTCAGGTAGTGATCACATCTGTGAGCTGGAGTCTAGTTAACTCAGTGGTAATACAAAATTTAAACAATGATACTGTGGGCAGTAAGGGCAATATTAACGCTAGAATTGATCTACAATTTTGCCTCACAATTCCTCTCTTATAGTTAAGTAGAATGTGTATTTATAGCTATATTAGTAGGTTTAATGACATCACCAATGGTTTATTTCTCCTTCTCAGTGCCAAAGATCCAATTTTCTTCCTACATATGCTGACAATGACCCCACATCTGCTCTTAACTTTCCATTGAACTTTGGCAATTGAGGGCACTGACCTAGTCTGAGCACTCAGATGCACTTTACATTCCTATAAAGGAGCTTGATCATTTTAGACCACAAATCAATCTGAAGAGAGGATGGAAGCTGTTTCAGACTAGAACACTGCAGATATGAGTCACTTAACTGAGGTGATTTTTACAAAAGTTGCTGTCATTCAGGCAACAGCATTTGAGGAGCTACTGACACTTACAGGTCATTAATCCAGTGCATGGGTTCATCTCCTAGAGCCTCTCTAAACTGCTCCAGGTAATTTTCTGGCAGCCAGCTGGATGCCAGCATTGCTCTGAAAGATTTCTTCACTTTCCTAACATGTTAATTTCTCAGACAGTGAGGTTTTCTTCTAGTCATCTGTCTAACAGGAACCTTGCTAGTTGGGGGCAGGTGCAGCATTCATATGCTTATGATGAGGGTAAGAATACCACTAAAAGAAAAAACAGATTAAAAGCATTAAACTGCCAAGCTTTAGGACTGCTCTTACTTGAGTTGCAGGCAGCTAAACCCGGTTGAAGAGTTTCAAACTTCAGGCAACTTTATGAAAGTTATAATTTTAAAAGTGGCTTGTAGAGACAAAGGAGATAAATGGGCAATGTCAGCAGGTGAATCAGATATCTAGACTTCACTATACTCTGCTGAATGTTAAAGGAAAATGGGCAATGACAGTCCTAACTTAAGCACATCAGTTTGTCACCTAGATGCATAATGAATCTGTGCCACATTGTACCTGCGTGGAAGAAAAAGTAGCCCTTTCTTTCTGCATCTTCCTATGCTTCTGTGAAAATTTGAAAGGCAGAAAGGAAAAGGAAGGCATATTAGTAACAACATTTTAACCTCAAGATATGGGTATCCAGGACATTTACCTTTGAAAAGTATTCTAGTATCCCTCCAGTTTGCTTCACATCATCTGACTTTTCATTAATTTCCTCTGCCTGGTTCTGGAGAATTTATGTGTGAATTAAGACTGCTTTTAGAAAAAAAAGGATGTTCTCCAAGACAGGTAGACACAGAAGATCACATAAGCACATATTAAATATCCCCATTAATATGGCATTTGGTAAATACACATGCTACCTTTACACAAAGCTTTCTGTCAACACAGCTTGTAACTGTATATAGCAAGCATCACATCTTAAATCTACTTGATTCCTGAAGGCCAGTCTTACCGTGGAAAAACTGAAGAAGCCATTGAGTACTTCAGCCTTCTCCATGTCATGTGACACCAGACTCCTCTCCCCCTTCAGCAGCTGGCCCTCATTTTCCATAGTCTTCCTTTTGCTGGTTCTGTACCTGTAAAAGACCTTCTTGTTAACCTTCACATCCCTCAACAGATTCAAATCCAAATGGGCTTTAGCTTCCCTAACCCTATCCCTGCATACTCAAACAGTACATAGTCACCTATCCCTACCTGCATCTCCTGTATGCTTCCTTTTTATGTTTCAGTTTAATCAGGAGCTCCTTGCTCACCCATGCAGGCCTCCTGCCACCTTTGATTTCCTGCACCTGGGAGTGGACCATTACTGAGCTTAGAAGAAATGATCCTTGAAAACCAATCAGCTCTCCTAGACCCTTCTTCCCTCTCAGCTTACTGAATATTCTAACTAACAGCTGCCATAGTCTCAGGTGCACTAGCTGAGCACAAGTGTTTTTTGAAACTATCACCTGTATTAGCCATTTTGGGTAACAAGTCTAAAAAAAAAGCAATCATGAAGGCTTGCTCTGATAAGTATGTCATCAATCAGCCTCCACCATTATAAATTACATATCTCTATTCCTAGGAAAAAGGATTATGAAGTTGCATTTTTTTTTTCTGTGAATTATTTGGTTCCTTGGTTCCTATTCCTAATTACATAGCTTTTTAAAGTGTGTTCTGTCTTCCAATTTCCAGAAGTACCATAATGAAAAATACTTCCATTTTGGACTTAAGTTTCCCAAAGTGAGAGGATAGACCAAAAAGAACAAATGGAAACTCTTAAATTATATTTTGTGCCTCTTGATGTGAACTTGAGATCACGATATTTATGAGCAGCTACCACTATGTTAATACTATGGAACAGACATTTTTGACAAAATTACTTGGAAAAAATGTACTATATGTCATAACCATCCCTGCACTGTACAAGGTTAAAGATTTAACCCATTTCTTCAGTATTACACATAGTTTTATCTTAATTTAGTGTGTTCATACTTTAGCCTCAAAACAGTGCATTTAAAACTCACTTGTCCTTGCTTTTGTCCCTTTTAATTTTTTTTCCCCCTTTATCAAGGCAAAACAGAAGCTAGAAAATGAATGTGAATGACATCTCATCTCAATTTACTTTCATTTACATTACTACATGTACCAGTTTGGAAAGCATTTAAAATCAAGAAATTATTGACTAACTGACAAGTCAAGGGAAGGACATTAGCTCAGAACATGTTGGCTACTCATTTCTAAAAATCAGAATGAAATTTATAGGGAGTCAGTGAATAGTAAAAGCTGTCTGAAGAAAGTCTCTGGTCATATATTACCTCCCATTTTAGCTCTTGCTTCCTTTCCCCTCAAATGAACAGTTCATTTCCAGTACCCTTTTCATTTTCATCCCTAGTTTCAACTAATTCTTTTCTTCTTTTTTAAAAGAATCTGTTCCTTTCCTATTTCATCTTTCCCCCTCTTTTATTAATGTGCTGCCATTTATAAGATAGGTGAAAATAAAATAAAAAAATTCCCAGCATTACAAATGTACTTTCCAATTAGTTTCAATACTACTGGGCATCTCAAATTAACATTAGATAAATTAGTTAAGCATTTTGAAATACAGGATCAAAATAGTAGCAAAATGTGTTTAATATGAATGTTCAAGAAAACCCTGAAGAAACATTTTAATCAGCTAGCTCTGGTCATGCATGGCCAATTAAAATACTGCAAATTAAGCATCTTCAGTCTTTCAAAGTGAGATGAAAACTTGGTCTTCCGAATTTTCACACATGGAATAATAAGCTCAAGATCAGTGGCCTGTAGAAAGAGAAGGAAACCCGAGGACACCTACCACTGATTTTGGATAATGAATCTACTGTCACCAGAAGTGAGATTCTGATGATTTGATACTAGAAAGTTGATCCAGTAAGAACAAAAGAAACCTTTAATTCCTCTGTCTTGGGAAAGAACCAGCAGTTCAAACCATCTTTTTTGGCTAAGCATAAGCTGGTTTTTCACATTTAAAAAAAAAAAAAAAAAGGTTATTCATTTACAGAAAGGACAAGAGAGGAAAGAGATACCTATTGCAGATTTAGATTTATCCTGGGCTGTGTCTAGCTGGTTGGATTTAGCCTTTACAGTTCACAGTGTTTAATATCAAAGTTCAGACATTTTTTTCCATTTCTTTTCCATGCAATTTAGGGAAAAATGAACAAAATAAAAAGTCTTTTAACATTTAACAGTGACTCTAGGCAAACAGTCATTGATGAGAGACAGGCATTTCTAAAAAGCTCTTCAGCCCACCAGGGTGTGAGTTGTTCCCTAAAGCCATTTTTCTCTTGTCATTGCTACAAACCGAGCTTTGGCAAACAGACTTCTAACTTAGTCTTGTGCCTAATTCAGGTGGGATGAATCAAGGCCATTATGTTTCTTTTCAGGATCTTTGCTTCAAAATTCTTGTCAGGTCTTTCCTTCTACACAGGTGTAAGCAGCGCACTGTAACGGTAGTTACGTATACGAGGAGGAAAAGGAAGGTGGCCACTCCTGAGCATCTGCCTGCAGATGCATTGACAAGAAAGGGAAAAGGGGGAAGAAAGGAGGACTCTCTTTTAGCCCAGCTCATGTCATTAATCTGGCTAAGAGCGTGACTGCTAAATCAGAGTTGAGTGCCTGCTTGGGGACATCTGAGTGCCTGAGAACCTCTTAGTCCCACTTGCTGCTGCTGATGTTGCACTGAACACCAAATCTGATATTAGCATGACTTGGTATTTCATCTTCAGTCTTTGTTGCTAACATTCATGAATATTCACAGAATTGTTATTCTGAAGGTATACACAATATTCATGGCATTTCCTTACAATGGACCACTTCATCAAGATTGTCTTCTGTATTTATTCTCTTTTTCATCCTCTTATTATTTTAATGGAGAAATTGTTCAGCAATAGGCTGAGAGAGTTAAATGACTAAGTATGTACCCTAAAATAAGTAACATTGGAAAGAAGCTGATTACACCAGCTGCATCCAGGGATAGATTAAATGATACATGAAATTGTTCTCATGCAAATTACATTATTGCTTAAATAAAGTTTTCTAGCTGAAAATTTCCTGACTGATTTCCACTACATGTTTAGGACAAGGTCGAGCAGGGCTACAATGAAGATTATTTAATCTTCTTTACAGACAGAATAAGACAGCTATTTTTGCTTGGACAAAGTATTAAGTATAAAAAGCTGGAAAATTTTAATTATACCCTCATATTCAAAAAGATTTTTCACTTTTTATATAAAACTTGCCTATCTACAGGTATCTTCTGCAACCTTCTGAATATTATCTCACAGGAATGTCAGTGATTAATTGCCTTAGTGTCTGGCAAAATCATTAAAAGCAGAGCTTATAGCAAAAGCTGATTGAAGGCTTATGTCCAGTACAATTACCATATTGTCATTCAGGTCTGTGAAACTATAGAAACTTCATTATTTGTCAGAAAAGTTTCTCTGTAGCTATAATATTTTGGTATACACACATATGTACAATTAATAAGTCACACAGCAGAAAACGTTTACTGGTTTTAAGCAATATTCTTTCTATTTATAAAACAACACAAGAAGATGTGAGACCTTCTTTATAACTCTGCAAAATTGTAGGAGAGAGAACTTTTTATTGAAATTTAATAGACAAATTGGCTGACATATGTCAGGTCTTCAACACACTGAGTAAGAGAGTTTTACATTTATGATAATAACCCACAATATTTTTTGTCTCTAGGCTTACTGAAAATATTCAGGGTTACATTTGTAAAAATAAATCAATGTTTAAAGGCAGAGGGCTAATTCTGGAATGGTACCAGTGTCAAAGTTATCTCTGAAATAAACTAGAAAGCTAAAAATTAAGGATTTTTTTTTTTCCTTTTAAAAAAAAAAAAACTAACTCTTGCCATGGACATGGTAGAGAGAACAGAAATATGTATTGGTGAGACAGAACTGTTGAAATGTGTCAAATTATCATCAAAGTCAATAGGAGTTAACACAGATCCCCTAGTGGTAGAAGCAGGATTTTTTACAGAAATTAAATGTGTACAAGATTGAAGCACTAGGAAATGGAAAGTGGCTGTTAAAACGCTGCATAGGAAAGGCCAGGAGAGGGAACTACACTTGATGAATCAGATCATTTACAGTATACCCCAGTGGAAAGGTTCTGTCAGATGAAACAGAGGGTGGACTTTCAGAGTTCTGTCTGAG
This sequence comes from Grus americana, assembly GCF_028858705.1. Lineage (NCBI taxonomy): Eukaryota > Metazoa > Chordata > Aves > Gruiformes > Gruidae > Grus > Grus americana. Next base: position 142,022,692 of record NC_072852.1, read on the forward strand.
TTAAAAGCCCTATTCAAAAACTGTGCAAAGAAGATAATTATTCCTTTTCTTTAAGTTTTCAAACCACTCTATGTTATTCAGTTAAAAGAATGATATTCTCTACTTATACTATTGCAACCAAAAATTCATGCAGGAAAAAATGTTTTCTATTCTATATTATAGTGGTTTATGATAAAAAGCACAGAATGAGTAAAAATGTGATCCTATTATGCCTCATATGTTATTCTCCCATAGAATCACAGAGTGGCTGAGTCTGGAAAGCAGGTCTGGAGATCATCCAGACTAACCAGTCAGCTCAGAGCAGCGTCAGCTACAGCAGGTAGCTCAGGGTCATGCCCAGTTGAAGTTTGATTATCTCCAAGGATGTAGGCTCCACAGAAAACTTGGCCTGGTTTGACCATTCTCACAGTAATAGAGATTTTTTTTTTCTTACATTTAAATAGAAGTTCCTCTATTTCAGTTGGGCCCATCACCTCTTGTCCTGCCACTGAACATCACTGGAAAGAGTCACAGTCGTCTTTACTCCCTCCTGTCAAGTATTTACACACATTGAAAAGATACCCCCTGACTTTTGTCTTCTTGAAGCTGAACACTTCTGGTTTTCTCAGTCTCTTCTCATATAAAAGATGTTCCCTTAGTCACCTTTGTGGCCCTTGGCAGGACTCTTTCAAGTATGTCCATGTCTCTTTGATACTGGGAAGCCCAGATCTGGACCCAGCAGTTCAGATGTGTCTCACTAGGACTGAGTAGAGAAGTATCAGCTCCCTCAACCTGCTGGCAACAGTCTGCACAATGCAGCCCATGATACCATTGGTTACCTTTCCCTCAAGGACACATGTTCACGTTGGTGTCTATCAGGAATACTGGGGTCTTCTCTGCAGAGCTCCTTTACAGCCAGTCAGCCCACAGCATGTGTGGGTGCATAGGATTGTTCCTCCTCAAGGGCAGGACTTGTCACTTCCCATTGTTGAACTTCATGAGATTCCTGTTTGCCCATTTCTCCAGCCTCTTGAGGTCCCTCTGAATGGCAGCACAACCTCCCTAGCAAATCAGCTCTTACTCCTCCCAGTTTTGTATCATCAGCAAATATGGAAAGGATGTCCTTGGGCCCATCATCCAGGTGATTAATGAAGATGTTAAACAGTATTAGCTCCAGTACCAGCCTCTTCTGGCCTCCAGCTAGACTTTGTGCTGCCGCAGTTTAGACAGTTTTCAGTCCACATCACTGTCCAGCTTACCTTGTGCTTCATCAGTTTGTCTTTGAGCATGTTATGTCAGACAGCATAAAAACCCTAGCTAAATTCAAGATAAAAAACATCCACTGCCCTCCCCTCATCCTTTGAGGTAGTTATCTCCTTGTTGAAGCCTATCAGGTTGGTCAGGTGTGTTTTTCCATTTTAAAAAGTCACACTCATCTTATTGTCCTTCAGATGTTTGTAAGCAAACAGGTTAAGTAACCCTGACATGCCTGTAGTTTCCCAGATCCTCCCTCTTGTACTTCTGGAAGCGAAAATTGACCTTTCTAAGATAACTGAGGGTAGACTCGCAATGACATAGGTCAGCTTCCTTAGTGCCCTTTGGTGCATCTCATCAGATGTCATGGAGTTGGTTTTTTTGGACTGTTTATGTGTTCCCTAACATGATCCACTGAAGTTAAGGTTTTCTTGCTCCAGACTTGATGATAATCTCAGGGGCTTGAAACTCATGAAGACCATTCTTACCAGGAAAGACTGAGGCAAAAAAGGTATTGAGTACCTTGGTGTTTTCTGTTTCTTTTAACATCTTGAATGTTAGGTTTTTCTCTCATTTAAAACAATCACATGTTTAGGATACAGTGCCAACCATCTGCAAACTACCACCAAGGGAATGTTTGTTTAAATATTTCTTCTGTGAATGACATGGATGTTACAATGGACCAAAGCAGGGAAGCTGTATTTCTTGCAGTTTTTGTGTGAATGATTTCTCATTTCTAATTATTACTTTTCAGACTATGAATATCTTTTCATAAATTATACTTTGGACATTTGACAGTAATTATGTTTTATATGTGCTAAATTATTAAATATCCATTATAAAATATCTTCAATTAATAAATTAACTGATATTCTGTGGGGAAACTGCATATTTGCCTCCTGATCTATACAGATCTCTTACAATGGATAGGATTAATGGGGCCAGATGTAAGGAGAGTGGCTTTTGCCTACTGTCATGGGCGAAGAAGAGTAAATGGCAACATGTATTGGATCTGGATAATGTTGTTTATTTAAGAATCAAAATTTGAGATTTTAACCTACTTGATTCTCACACACTCAGTCATTCTCTTTTCACCTGCCCACCCAGCCACAGCATTATGTTCTCTAGGTCTTGAATTCCCCTTTCAGCAGGGAGATGTCTGCCAGTCCATGGAGATTGGGAAGAAAGTTATTAATGATGTGCAGCTGCTCATAGCTACCAGTCTTGGGCATTACTGGTTGAGATCTCTGGTCCCCTCCTGGCTTTTTTTTCCTCCCTGATCTCCAAGACCTTTCTCCACTTCTGTGATCTTTCCTTCAGCCAGGATATTCAGCTCCTTCTTTCTGAGTCCTCATCTTACTGACAGCACTTCTTTTCAGGAACTTTTTTTTTTTTCTTTTTTTTTTTTTTTTCCCCCAGCACCAGCTCTTCCTTCTGGATCTCCAGGTCCCTGGTGTTCCTTATTTAAATAGTACTTGTACAGAGGCAAAATACGTGATCAACCTCCTGTGATCCTCTCTCTTGTTTACTTTCTAAGTGGAGGATTCAGGACATGTGCCTTTTGTTTAATCCACGTGTTATCAAAACATACACCCTAGCCAAAACCAGTTGCAGCCAGCAAGTACCAGGTTTCTGCTTGAGAGTTCAAATTTTAGTCTGGGGCATTTATCCACACCTACACATACTACCCATTATCTGCTGCTTGTTTTCACCTATGACACCTAGACATTTTCCTCTATGACACCCTGTGATCCAGGGTAATCAGTTTAGATGTAGATATCTACATTTCGTCATCCCACCTATTCATATGTATGGTGATATTCAGAATAGAGTGAAAGCTTTCAATTTCTTCTGTAAAACAATAAACAAAATAGCAATTACCTTCAAGTAGGGAAAGTAAAATATATCCTATATGGAAGATTTAGAATGCAAAGTACATTGCTATTTCAGAAACAGTCTGGCATAAACCCAAAATAAGTAATTTATTTAGTCTCACACAACAATTTCTGAAGTTACTTCTGGAGTGGAAAGCTACACTTGGTAGTGAATTGTGGACATTATATAATTTCCCAAAACAACCTAATAGGCAATATGTAAGCACAGTCAGGTAAATTCTTTTAAAAAAAAAGGTGACAGCATATAACTGAGTTTGATTTTATTCCTAGAAATAGTCTATGCAGACTCATTATTTTATTTTTTTTAAAGGATATAATACCAGAAAAATATCTGAGAATTTTGTACTTTGGTCTCTAATATGGTACAGATTTCAGTAGTCAATGATTGTCTTTATTACCATGTTTCATTAATGATGGATTAATGATAACGGTGTGGGTATTCAGTGGCTGTTTCACTGAGGCATCAGCTGAAGATATCTCTCAAGAGATAACTGTATAGATATAGAGTTAGCAAGTTTTTTAGTATGTTATGCTGATCGTTAAAACGACACATGTATAGCATAAGTGCATGAGTAAATAGTTTTATGATTGATAACAATCATTTGTAGGACTATGCAACAGCTGTGAAAGATAAATCAAGTCTGATGATTGTTATTAATTAATAGCTTGAGAATTTAGTTCCATCGTATGGAGACATGAATGAAATTTTGGACATTTATTCTGTTCCTTGATTAAATACAGCAAGCAGATTAAATATTATGTGGCAGTTCAAAAGATATGCCTACATACCCACTGTATGCAAATAGTACAGTAGTTCTGAAAGATGACTGAAGCACTCTCACAACTTAGCTCAAATGCACTTGTTAAGACATTGATCCAGTCCTTAATGCTCATACCTTTTAAGTGTCTTGGAAAAGATACAAAGCTGCAGATGCTGGCTCTGCAACAAGCCAGCTGTTCAGAGATGTCTGTCTGCAGCAAAGGGCAAATCACCTCAGTGAGTTTTAGTGTTATGATGAACTGTCATTAAAGAAAGATTGACAGACCTGCATGGAAGCAACCTAAGGAGAAGAGGGGCTGTTTGGTTCTTAGATCTGCTGCTCCTTCTTTAAATCACCTTTCTCCAGGAATAGGTAGCTAGGATGAAATGCAAATAGGGACAAATATAAAAAGAGAAGTCACCCAAACTTCTACACTGCACAAACTGCATTTGAACTCAGATTAACTCCTTCTGCAGTCAGAGGCTTATATCACATGCATCAGGAGATATCTAGTATACATTCATCAAAAGAATTCTCAAAAATATTTGTAATACCTATCCCTTTGATTTTAAGGTTAATGCAAAGGTAACAAAGAATAATTTTATGAAACATTTCCATTTTTTTTTAAATTTATTTTTTAAGATTACTTATAAGAAGTTATATTTTTGGTACCTATGAATTAGTGGATGAGTCTTTGTTTACATTTATGAGCAATTGTGTGTGTTTTCCTACTACCTTTCTAGCTTATCTACTTCTGATAGTGTATTTTTGATCAGTGTATTATCGGATCTTTTCTTAATATTTAAATAGTTTTGTGAAGCATTGATGAAAGTAATACTATTACTTACTTGTAACTGACTTGTAATATTGCCTTTTTATGATTGGAAACAGATTAAGAAAAGCCAAAACCTAAATCCACAAAGATAGTTCGGTCCTGTAATGTCAAGCACTGTCGCATTCTATAAAAAGTAGAATCCTCTGCCTACAGTTGGACATTGGGCTTTGCCTAAAATGCCTGAGAAGAATTTAGTATTCAGGAAAAAAAACCCAACAAAGTCAAAAACTAAATTAATGGAAAGCTATCAGGACAGAAGTGTGGAAAAAAGATAGTAGGTCTGGTATCAGAACCAACAATCTGGCCAGTGTCATCATCCACAAAACTTCAGTCGTGATCTGTCCTTGTGAGTCAGGTGCCTATCCCTTGGCATAGGAGAAACAAAGCTCAGCTGAGAGGAAATGAACTGTCTCATATCATTAATCAGTGCATTAGCATGGCTACTCCCATGTTCATCTTGCCAATGAAGTAGGGAAGTGTTTTGAAAGGATAAAACTTAGGCTCATAAGAGAAAGTTCAGTCAAGGCACAGAACAGAGACATCTCTAACTATCATATATTTCCTACATGATCTTGAAGAAGTTATTAAATAGCTTTTCATCATCTCCTCTCTCTTTGAAAAATAACCTTGTCTTGTGTTCACACTCAAGAGCCTGTCAGTGCCTTTAATTTTCGTTTCTTATCACAATAGGTGTTGCAGTTGAAATAAAGATTTCAGAATTTGACCACTTGATGGTAAATACTTCAGGGAAGATTTTATTCTGTGTCTATGAGTCTGTGTGCATGTGTAAACACTAATACAATAGGTCTATTATATCACTAAGATAATAATAGGTGTATTTTTCAAAGAACTATGGTGATTATTTACAAGAAGGTAGTTAAACCTTGCTTTTGTATGTGCCATGCTTCATGCAAGGAAAAGTATCCACCAATGCTTTTGTTTTTCTTGTTTGATATATATAGATACAGCTTGTTTTACTGTGTTTATAGTGGATACAAGAATTAAAGTTTTACGATTAAGCCCTTCAGTGTTACTGAGACAAAACCTCCTTTGGGTCAACAGCTGTTCTCAGTTGACATGCACTTGTGGAAACTGAGATGAAATTTTTAGTGTTATGATGAACTGATGCCAGGACAATTGGTAAATTTTACAATATTTTTTTCCCTTAAAAGAATTTCAGGTTTTATTCCAAAATCACTTGATGTTAAGCAATATAAAATATTTCTAGAATTTCTATTTTGTATTATCCTAAAACCTATGAACATACTCAGTCAACGTACACACTTTCCTTTATTTAAAGTGTTACATATTAAGCTGATGAATTATACTGGACTTGTTAATTTATAGTATTTATTTACAAAGTGTCATGGTTTAGCCCCAGCAGGAAGCTAAGCACCACATGGCCACTTGCTCACCCCTCCACCCCAGTGGGATGAGGACGAGAATCAGAAGAAAAAGGTAAAACTTGTGGCTTGGGATAAGGACAGTTTACTAGGACAGCAAAGGAAGAGGGAAATAACAACAGTACTTAGAATATACAAAGCAGATGATAGACAAGGCAAGTTGCTGACTCAGTGATACAACTCGACGTAATGACTGCACACTCAGCCTGTCCAGAAGCCGACGTTCCTCCTCAACTACCTCCCTTTTATGCTGAACATGACATCAAATGGTATGGAACATGCCTTTGGGTAGTTTGGGTCACCTGTCCTGGCTGTGTCCCCTCCCAGCTTCTTAAGAAAATTAACTCCACCCTAGCTGAAAACCAGGACATTATCCACCCCTTATACCATCTACATCATTCCCAGATCCTACATTGTCCGATTAATTGACATCACTTTCCCTGTCTTTGATAGATACATACATACATGCATACACACAGAGAGAGATATTACTCCCTTAGTCTATGGACTATCTCTCTAAAATGTCTGTTGAGTTCATGTAGTCCATGACTTCAGGCTCCATCTGTCATAACAGTCTCTCAGAGCAGGAGAGATGGTGTGTGATGTTCGATTGTTGCATGCTGCATCTGGAATTCACAGCTGGTGTGTCTGGTGCGGTCCATACTCACGGTCCGTGGGTTTAAGATTTCAAGGAAGTTCCTTGGCACCAGTTGCTGAAGTCAGTTCTAGTTCCATCATCACTGCACTACGCTCAGTTTCATCAAAGTTCAGCCTTCATTAATCTGGGTGATTCTTACTGTAATACCATTGATATAGAATATAGCAATTGTAGTAGTGATAACATACAATGGCAAAGTTATTTAAAAATTAACATCACACAATTTAATTATTGTCTCTTCTCCCTCCAAATCAAATCCCCTTAAGGTACACATCTGACTTCCCCATCCTTCCTCATCACCCACCAAGTGCACCCAGGTCCTTGAGCAAAAGCAATCCCACAGATGGGTTTGCCTTTATCTGAAGCAGGGCTAACCCAGACTGTCTTCCCTAATATATTCTCCATGTGCTCTACTGGAACTTTATCCCCTTCAACAGTAGGTGGAAGTTTCGACTGGGCAGGGCCAGCTTGATCGGTAGATCCCTTAGTGTTAAGTGACGAGGTGACCTTTGCTAAATGTGTATCCCGGTGTTTGAGGGTCCCACCACCCATTGCCCTCAGTGTAGTTTTTAACAGTCTGTTGGACTGAAAGCTAACTTTGACCTTTTCAAAGAACTACTTGGGAGAATCCCATGGGTTAGGGTCCTAGAAGATAAGGGGGTCCAAGAGAGTTGCTCAATATTCAAGCACCACTTCCTCCAAGCTCAAGATCAGTGCACCCCAAAGAGCAGAAAATCAAGCAAAGGAGGCAGGAGACCTGCATGGATGAGCAAGGAGCTGCTGGAAAAACTCAAAGGGAAGAAGGAAGTTTACCAAATGTGGAAAAAGAAACTGGCCACTTGGGAGGAATATAGGGATGTAGTCAGACAATGTAAGGATGCAACAAGGAAGGCCCACTTGGAATTAAAATTGGTAAGGGATGTCAAGGGCAACAAGAAAGGCTTTTTCAAATACATCAGCAGCAAAAGAAAGACTAGGGAAAATGTGGGCCCACTGCTGAATGAGGTGGGTGCCTTGGTGACAGAAGATACAGAGAATGCAGACTTACTAAATGCCTTCCTTGCTTCAGTCTTTAGTGCTCAGGTTGGCCCTCAGGAAACCCAGACCCTGGAGGTAGGAGAGAAAGACTTTCCCTTAGCTGAGGAGGATAGGGTTAGAGAACATCTAGGCAAACTGGACATCCACAAATCTATGCGCCCTGATGGGATGCACCCAGAAGTGCTCAGGGAGCTTGCAGATGTTATTGGTATGCCACTCACCATCACCTTTGAAAGGTCATAGAAAACAGGAGAGGTGCCTGAAGACTGGAGGAAAGCCAATGTCACTCTGGTCTTCTAAAAAGGGCAAGAAGGAGGACTCAGGAAACTACAGGCCACTCAGCCTCATCCCCATCCCTGAAAAAGTGATGGAACAGATCATTCTGGGGGTCATCTCTAAGCCTGTGGAGGAAAAGAAGGTTATGGGGAGTGATCAACATGGATTCACCAAGAGGAAATCATGCCTGACCAATCTGATAGCCTTCTATGATGGCATGACTGGCTGGGTGGATGAGGGCAGAGCAGTAGATGTTGTCTACCTTGACCTCAGCAAGGCTTTTGACACTATCTCTCATAATATCCTCATAAGCAAGCTCAGGAAGTGTGGGTTGGATGAGTGGACAGTGAGGTGGATTGAGAGCTGGCTGAATGGCCCAGAGGGTTGTGATAAGTGATGCAGAGTCTAGTTGGAGGCCTGTATCTAGTGGTGTACCCCAAGGGTCAGTGCTTGGTCCAGTCCTATTCAACATATTCATCAATGACCTGGATGAGGGGACAGAGTGTACCCTCAGCAAGTTTACCGACAATACAAAACTGGGGAGGACTGTCCAACACACGAGAAGGCTGTGCTGCCGTTGAGCGAGACCTGGGCAGGCTAGAGAGTTTGGCAGAGAGGAACCTAATGAAATTCAACAAAGGCAAGTGTAAGGCCTTGCGCCTCGGGAGGAATAACCTCAAGCACCATTACAGGTTAGGGGTTGACCTGCTGGAAAGCAGCACTGCGGAGAAGGACCTGGGAGTCCTGGTGGACAACAAGCTCTCCATGAGCCAGCAATGTGCCCTTGTGGCCAAGAAGGCCAATGGTATCCTGGGGTGCATTAAGCAGAGTGTGGCCGGCAGGTCGAGGGAGGTTATCCTCCCCCTCTACTCTGCCCTGGTGAGGCCACATCTGGAGTCCTGTGTCCAGTTCTGGGCTCCCCAGTTCAAGACAGACAGGGAACTACTGGAGAGAGTCCAGCGGAGGGCTACAAGGATGATGAGGGGACTGGAGCGTCTCTTGTATGAGGAAAGGCTGAGAGAGCTGGGTCTGTTTAGCCTGGAGAAGAGAAGACTGAGAGGGGATCTGATCAATGCTTATAAATATCTAAAGGGTGGATGTCTAGAGGATGGGGCCAGGCTCTTTTCGGTGGTGCCCAGTGACAGGACAAGGGGCAAAGGGCACAAACTGGAACACAGGAAGTTCCATCTGAACATGAGGAAAAACTTCTTCACTCTGAGGATGACAGAGCACTGGAATATGGGTGATACACAATGCAATTTGCTCACCCCACGACCCACCAACCAGACAATCAGACTGCCCTGGAGTTGCACTGCCCCTCCCTGACAAGCCCCTGTTTATATGCTGAGCATGACATCATGTGGTATGGAATATGCCTTTGGGTAGTTTGGGTCACGTGTCCTGGCTGTGTCCCCTCCCAGCCTCTTCTAAAAATTAACTCTATTGTAGACAAAAAACAGGACAAATATATAGGTAAAATGGAGAAAATAATGCATAATAATGAATAACATATTATTCCTTATGTGTAACTTTTTATTATATGTGGGATCTATTTTACCTGACTTAATATGATCTTAAATGTTTACTCTAGGTCTAGACTCCTCTGTAGTTAAAGGAAATATACTTCCAGAGCTTGATTTATCCTATCCCAGTTTCTTCTGGAGATACCTTTGTCTTTCCATTGACATCAGTAGGATACTATGGGAATGGGACCACAGTGGTAGCTGTCTTTGATTAAATATGTGACCTTTTGATTGCTAAAGTTACAGTTGATAAATTCTGACTTTACTATCTGAGTCATAACAACAGAAATAACTATTTAAGCTGGTATAAAATTTTCATTAATGCCCTTGTGGGTTTCCACTACTAAGTACTATTGAAAGTGGACTATAATCAGGATGGTGGCATTTCTGTGGAATATATGTAGCACAGATGGCAAAAGTTTTCTAGGGTTTTGTCACTGTCAGAAGAAATATTGTTTGTGATCTCAGAATCTGAGCAGAAGTAAAAAACCCTTGAACAAAACAGTCCCCGAGCACATAGAAACTACCATTGATTAGGTGAGCTTGTTAACACAATAACTTTTGAACAAATTATCTGAGAGGTCTCCCCTTTAGATTTCAAGGTGCACATTCTTGTCCCACATGGCAGGTCCTTAGGCAGCAGCTGTCGACTCCCCTGATAGGAGGAAATGGCCACTGGCTTCATTCTTGCCCAGTTTCCAGAGTGGCACAACGACTGTGTTGAGCAGGGCAGTCTAAGCAGTAAATGGGTACCAGGCTTTTTCCATAGCAGCAGTCAGGAAGGAACTGTGAAAAAAACCACGAGTGCCATCTCCTTTGTGATACCTGCTAGAAATTACAGCAGTCAAGCATTCATGATGTTTATATGGTAGGTAGGAAGTATCCCTTTTTGCTGCTGAAACAAGTTTGAGGAGGAAGTAGAATAATCAAGATAGTGATGTATTCATGGACGCCTGGTCTGGTCTGACAGCAGCATGGCATGACATCTTTTTTGAGACAAATCAATGGTCAGAGCCTGAACTCAGTAAAAGAAGACTGCTTTCTCTTTTCTTGTCCCTTCTCATTCACAGCCACCACCACCCCCATAGCCATCTCCCTGAGGACAACTGCACAGATCATCTCCGGAGTGCATCAAGGCACAGGGCAAATGAGAGGAAGCTCGGTAGGGTATATTATGACATACAAGACTTGAAAACCTTATGTTGTCAGAAAAGTCATTTATTCAGAGCTTTATTAATTCAGTAGTAAGCTGTGTTCCTTAAAAATATGCTTGTGCATCCACAAAAGCGCTGTCTTGAATCTCGATTATCAAGTATTCTTGTAATGCATAGATTTAATATTATTCATTGGGTACCGATGCCTCAAATCATGTAATTCCCAGAAGGTAAATAAATTATTAGATCAGGAAGGAGACTGGAAAACACCTTTGCAGGGCTAAAGCGGGCAATGGAGCCAAATAAAAGCCCTTTCCATATGTAGGAGAGGATGGAGAAAGATGGCTAAGGGTAAAATCACAAAAGAACTACAGGAAGAAGTGTACTCAAACTTGCATGTAGCAACAGAAATTATGAACATGGAGTGGGGCAGAAATGAAAAAGCATGCAAATTCCTCCATATAGACTACTTAGTGACTCTGATTAGGTTCGGGGCAAAATAAAGGGTACACAAAATGCCTGATGAAAGAGAAATACAAAAATTTTGTTGGATAAATATGAAATATTCTTAACTAGGTCTCTTGACATGGAGAACAAAATGAAAGGAGAAGGGAACTAAGTATCCAAATCTCCTTCTTTGTGGAAATGGGCTGGAGTTTTCAGGGTATCTTTAAAACAGAAAGGGATGGGGACACTTGTGAAAAGGACTGGCTTAAAGACATAAAATGTAGAAATGCAAGATCCATGGTTACATGAAATGGCTAAGCTTTTTAAATAATAATATACCATAGTATGCATTAATCCTAGGATGTTTTCTTTCTCTCTTTTTCATGACATAAAGCCACACTGATGTTCAGACTGCTAGAAATGTCAGAGTCCAAAAAAAAACCCCAAACAACCCCAACCAAAAACCCAACCAACCAAAGAGTACACAAAAAAAAGGAAAAAAAAAGAAAGAAAAAAAAAGAATAAAATGAACTTATTTAGAAATATATAAGATACATAAACAGAGGTGAAAATTAAAATGCAACTCAATTGCAAATAAGTCATAAGTTTGGAAGGAAAATAAAAGGCAGTAAATGAAATGAAATAAATAAAACAAAGCTTAAAAAAGCTAAGGGAACCAAAGAGGCAACAGAGAAATAAGCTAAGAAAAATATATTCTATTCTGTGAAAGACTTTTATTTACTTATCAGGAAATGGAAATCCAAAAGGTCTTTGTGAGCAAATGTTTTAATAGTGGATAAGTAGTAAATCTCTGCTACTATAGTTTCACTGATTTTTAAAGGCTGAAAAGTATTGCCAGCAAAAGTATTAAACTGTCAAGTGGTTTTATTTACGACTGCTCCCTAGTTACACTGGGCTTAGGACCAATCTCTTAAAAGAGATGTTTTTGCTGTTTTCCTGTACCTTCTGATGATCTGATGGAGGAAGATGAACACAGCTGTATCATACTCAGCCTCAGGAGGCAATTATAACTCGGATTCAAGGCCCTGTTACTCTGCTGTCTTCTTGCTCCAGCAGCAGTGAATTAACCCTGGCCTACAGTAGAATTCAACGTCATTGCTGCTCACAGTCAGCTCTATAATTGTCTGAGTCTCTGCCTCCGTTAGTTTACTAAGATAACGTGATCAAATGGATGCAACACTGACAGCTATGAAAACAGCTGGGCAGCTGTGGTTTTTATGTAAATGGACTAATCTGTTTACATGTGGTCATATCGGGAACCCTATACTATATAACTGAAACTGGGGAGGTGGTTCTTTAGAGTTTTTTCATTCTCAGTAGAAGGTGAGAATCATGTATGTTTTCCAGTTATTCAAAATCATGAAAATACAGAAAATTTATTTTTTAAAAATATTGTCTTCCCTGAATATTATTTTAAACACTCATGCTATTTATTTAGCCATACTATACCCCTCCCACTAAGTGTCTTTATGTATTTTCCCTGCATAGTCATGGTAGAACAATGTTACTTTGTTACTTTAAGGCTCTCAGTGGTTAATGCCCAAATAATCAATTTCTGGATATTTCTATCCTTCTGTAACTGACATCAGCAGACTTTCTACTATCTTCTCAGAAAACAAATTGAACCTTCAGCTGCTGCACATCAGTTCTGAAATAGGTTGCACTCTCTCTGTGTCTGCAGGTTGGACCTGTAAATCAGATTCAGTTTGACAAATGTGTCAGAAAACATGTTTTATTAGCACATAGAGCATAGTGTTAAGAACTAATGCAAACTGTTATTCAGCAAGTCAGGAATATCTTTGATCACAAGACTTTTGGCTTGAGAAGGGAGTAAAAATTTAACATTTAATCTGAGACAATGACACAAATTTTCCAGGGGAAAAACAAAACCAAAACCCCACAAAAACTCCAGTAAAATAGATACGATTTTATTTGGAAAAAAATCTATTAAAAGAACATGTCTATATATCTTATTTATTCATAACAAGGATCATAACAGAAATTAACGGAGGACCAATACTTCAAAGAGATACATAAAGATAAAAAGCATAAAGCAGGCAAGAATATGAAATGTGAAAGAGGAAAAAGATATTCTATGAAAATTTCTTTAATTTTCTGTTTATCTGATGTAACTGCATTCCTGGATGCAGCACAATGAGACCCAACATCAGAACATGAGTGTCAAAGTAAGACAGCAGAGCAGAGCATGGCAGCTAGAGATAGATCATATGTCAGGAAAAACAGCATGCAAATACAAATCTCAGTCCTCCCAGAATGCCATTATGTCTGGTGTTTTTGTGATTTTTTTCCCCACACTAGCTCAGACACCTGAACACAACAGCACATTGTTATGGTTTGAAAGGAAACATTTAATTTCATATTTTATTCTAAACAAAGAAGCTATTACATGCTCCTGTCAGTCCCATACCTGTAAGGTGGAGAGCCTGAAAGACAGTGAAGGCCATACTGTAGTTTCATAGAATCATACAATAGTTTAGGTTGGAAGGGACCTTAAAGATCATCTACTTCCAAACCCTCTGCTATGGGCAGGGACACCCTCCACTACACCAGGTTGCCCAAAGCCCCATCCAACCTGGCCTTGAACACTTCCAGGGATGGGGCATCCACAGCTTCTCTGGGCAACCTGTTCCAGTGCCTCACCACACTCATAGAGAAGAATTTCTTCCTTATATGTAATCTAAATCTACCCTCCCTCAGCTCAAGGCCATTACCCCTTGTCCTATCACTACATGCCCTTGTAAACAGTCCCTCTCCACCTTTTCTGTAAGCCCCCTTCATGTACTGGAAGGCTGCTATAAGGTGTCCCTGGAGCCTTCTCTTCTCCAGGCTGAACAACCCCAAATCTCTCAGCCTGTCCTCATAGGAGAGGTGCTCCAGCCCTCTGATCAGCTTCGTGGCCCTCCTCTGGTCTTGCTCCAACAGCTCCATGTCTCTCCTATACTGGGGAGCCCAGAGCTGGATGCAGTACTCCAGGGGGGTTTCATGAGAATGGTGTAGAGGGGGAGCATCATCTCCTTCAACTTGTTGATCACGCTTCTTTTCATGCAGCCCAGGACACGGTTGGCTTTCTGGGATGCAAGCACACAGTGCTGACTCATGTTGAGCTTCTCATCCACCAACACCCCTAAGTCCTTCTCCTCAGGGCTGCTCTCAATGCTTTCTCCACCCAACTTGTAGTTTGTAACCCACTCAGTGGTCTCTGCAGCTGTGGCTACACAGCCAGCATTGGTTGTACTAATGTCTGCTACAGCGATCACAGAGCAAATGTAACCTATCTTTCTTGGCATAGTTAAAGTGAATTTAGGTCTAAAAGCATATTATTTTTCCTGAAAAGCTATAGCTTGGTCAGTTACACAGTCTGCGTTTTAAAATTTAGTCTACTTTTCCATATTTCATGTAAGGTATGGGAGAAATTACTTTTCAGATTTTTCAAATTATGAAACTCTCAATTTTTAAAAAAAAAACAAAACCAAGATGATTTAAAAGTAAATTTAAATGATCTAGTTTGTTTGGTTTTTTTTCTTTTTGATTGCATTTTAGAGTGGAAATGACAGCTTGTTTACAAGTATTATACACTAAATAGTCAATCAGTCTATATATATCCTTCATGATTAAAGGTCATCAGAGTATTTAAATAGAAGGATGATAAACATGCTAACAAAGATAAGTAGTTGAACACTAAAAGTGTTTTGTGAAGAAAGTATTAGTTTATCTAAGACAGTTGTCCTCTGTAACTTTCTTGACTTTCAAGTATTTAGAAAAATAACTACAAGTGCAATAAAATTGGGTTTTGTCACAGCTTTGTCACAGTTAAAGTTACATGTCTGCTACAATGGCACTTTTTTTTTCTGGAAGGTGGGTTTATCCAGGGACACCTGTTCTGGTACTCCATGGTGTGCTTGACACTTGTCAGTTCAGAGCTGTGAAACAGCAGCCACAGGACTGCAGAGAGGATGCCCACAGCTCTCAGAAGGACCTCTCTGCAGACACAGATAGTGTCCTTCCCCCATGCAGGCAGTACAAGCTCACCTGAATGGGCAATGAACTGATAAACACAGAAATATGTAATGTCTGACCTATAAATTAGACCATGAGTCCTAATTGGAAGAGCATTTGTCATGAAATTAGAATTTTGTGCTGCTTTTTTTTTTTTTTTTTTTTTTCCCCAAAGTGGGGAAAAAGATGTTTGCACAAAGCCAAAGGCTAGAAAGAGGGAGGGTTGGTGGAGTGGGGACAGTCAGCATCAACTGTCACTACCTCAATAACTCTTCCTCTTGGAAATTTTCTGTTTCTTTAATGTCCATCAAAACAAAGTGATGTTCTTATACCAAGAGCACTGACTTGGATCTCAGAAATTCAGATCAAAGCCCTGCCTCTAACACAGGCTGTTCACGTACAGATGATTAGGAGGTTTGCAGCAGGTACTTTATTTGCTTGTTTGGTGTGGTTTTGTTTGTTAGTTTGCTTGTTTGTCTGGGGGTGTGTGGTTTTTTAGTAAAAATAAAAATGAAATTTTCGTGGAAACATACTTCTTTGAACAAACTTCTAACAACAAAATTTCAGGATTGTGGCAGTGATTAGTGTGATTTCTCAAGGTGACTGGAGAACTTTCCAGTTTCCAAGCCAGTGGTTGCAAGGCAGTGCTAGGAGCACACCAACGTTTCAAAGTCTACAGCCGCAAGGAGCTCCTGTGGACAGCGTACGGAAGAGACAAAGTGGGGTGACAACAGTGCTCCAGAGCAGCGTGGGTGAAGCCCTGGGCACAAGGCTGTGTCTGAGATGCCGTGAGCACACAAAGCTCTGCACAGGCTCGCTAGGAGCCGTGGACGGGAGGTGTCATTTTGCAGCAGAAGGCTAAGCTACAGAACCCCACAATGGCCAATTCTGAAAATTCTGAATCTGCTTGGTTTCTTTTGGGGTGGGGCATGGAGGGTGGGCAACTACCTAGACCCAAGGGTCCCAGAGCATCAGTGACTCTCAGAGGTGCTTGGTCCTGACTTCCTGCTTCCAATCCACTCTTATTTTAGAGGGAAATTTTGGGGATAAAAGGGAGGGAGGGAGGAAGGAAGGAAGGAAGATACAAATATCTCAGTTAAAAATGAAAATAAACTCTCAGAATTTTAGAATTTCCTGAAAGATCTGAAACTAGCTATCTCATTTTCCCTGGAACTTCAAGTCCCTAAGGTTTCATTTATGAAAAATGCTTTCTTATGGTAATGATTTCATTCTCTCATTCTTGGTCTATCTACCTATTATGATTCTAAATGGCTTGATACAAGTATGAATTCTTTCTTCAAGTACAGTTCCTAGCTCCTAGAGAGTTATTTCCTCCTGGGAACCTTGAAATTATATCCTTTTATGTAAAGAGACTAGGTGTATTTAATAAGAAACTTTGGCAAATTTAAGATTTTCTTTTTTTTCTTAAAATGAAGAGTTTTAAGAAGTCTCAGTAAGTATATATTCCTTGCTATGAAAATGTCCTTTTCACAGTTCACTGGGATACTAAACAACTGAAAATTTAAATATTTTCCTCTTCTAAAAGGTAATATTGAGGTAGAAAAGAGTTAATCTTTTGATTAATGAGAGAAATAAAGTAATTTGTTTCAGGTCATGTAGTCTCTGCTGAGAATTTAATATGCACACACAAATTCTCCCATTCAGAAAACATCAAAATGTAACAAATAGTGAATCTACTGCTATGTTGCAATAAATTTTCATTAGGAAGGATGAGGGTAACCAGCAGCTGAGTTCCAAAATGAAATGATTTACCTTGAATATCCTTCAAAAGCACTCCTACAGGAACTAAGAATTTAATAAGAAGTTATTAGATTAAGCTTTCTTCTTTGAAAACAGCTACTGAATTACATGGGACTCTGATTGTAATCATCTGTTAAAAAGACATGTCAAGGGAATCAGCTGCATCCAGGAAATGTAAGACCAGAGGCAGAGCTGTCTTGTATGAAAGAGGCAAATTATAGTACTGCAGAGAAGAAATAATTTTTGTAAGGAAAGAAATAAGGTGTCATTTTCTACTTTTGTAAAATTGGTTACAATGTCTTCAGTATGTGAACTATAGTTTTTCTTGGTTTGGATCTACACTTTTCAGAGGGATTTTCTACTGTAAATGTGTGTCTATTTTCAATGAGGCTTACTATGGTGCTAATATAAGGGAAGCATACATATGACCAATACAATGTACCTTATTTTCTCCTGGAGGTGACAGTGGAACTTCTGCAACAAGCTTATACAATGCAGGAATTAGTACTTCAGTAGGTGGACTTTTTAAAAAAATAAATAATAATTTGTTTGTCATGGTAGTTTATGGGTCTTAGAATAACAATCAGAAAAAAGAAAGGAAAAAAAAAATAAAAAAAGCTGACTTTTTTTCTGGAAGTTGACATGGATGTGCCCCACAAGTTCCCAATAGGTTCCTCAAATAAACAGTTAATTTGTCGTTGATTAACATTGCTAGAAGTTAATAAAAATGAAGAATAGTCTGAATTCAATTTGCTAGTCTATCTCAAAGCATATAAGCATACAACTCTGCTGTGAGTAAGGAGTGAGTGAGGGAGATACGGTTCTAAAACTACCTGAGGACACACCACATAATATCCATCCATTCTTTCTTGTCCCTATGGACATGATGACTGCAGTCCACATTCGTTACAATCAGAGATGACTAAACTATGAAATATGAGTTTGTATTGTTATACCTCTGTTATTTTATGAATGTGAGTTAACTGAAGCAATCAGATAAATTTATGCAATCTTACTTAAATTAATGAGTTGCTGAAAACTATTTGCACCACGAAGGATTATTTCTACTTTTTTTTTTCCTCCCCTCCTCCCCCAGATTCTTACTAGGAATCACAGAAATGGGGCTGATGGGAGGGTTATTTGCTTGATGACTGCATCTACCAAAAATCTTTGATTGGAGTCACATAAACTTTTATTATATTTTAAGGAGCAATGTATAAACAGTAAAAGATTGTGGACAGTGTGGAACATTTTGCAATAGTTGGGTGGGTTTTTTGTGGGCTTTTTTTTGGTGGGTTTTTTGGGTGTTTGGTTTGGTTTTGGGGTTTGTTCATTTGTTTGTTTGTTTGTTTATTTTATCTCAGCTTCTGTATAATACTTATAAGGGAAGGGAAGTCCTCAGCCAAAGGATGGACAAAGTTAATTTTTGTACATTTCCGAATGGTTACTGAAAAATGAATGGGTCATTATACATGACAGACCTACAGAGAAGGAAAAGTGCCAGAGGATTTGTTTTAAAAATGAACTCCCTCTCATTCCTTGGAGGAATCCTACAATAATTTACTTTTTTAATAAGAGAAGCAAAAGAAATGAAGTAAGAGACAAAAACTTTCTAATGAACATCTAACTGAAATTGATTTATTGGGGATTTTATGGACTTTCCATTCAGGAAAAACCTTGTTTCAAATGTTTAAGTGTAATTCACCACTCCTAAGGATAACCTGTCATCAGCACTGTTTCCTATGATTATAGGGCAATTGGCTGGAGAATATGGAGAATGCATTTCAGGAAGAGATATATCTAGAACTGTCCTTAACACTGAGATCAAGAAAATCAGTTTTCTAAAATCTCAGTGATTAACACATTATGTTTTCTATGAGAAATATTACCTTTTCTGGCTACACTTCACAGCTAATTGCCTAAATTCCTTTATTAACATAAAGTCTTCATAAAGAGTTGATTTAAGGTTGTGAACTTCCTTAAGAATGTTGGTACCTTGACAATTTGTGCAGGAAAACATCTGAAATCAGAGACTTAGAACCATTTCTAAGTTTCCTCGCTATAGAGTTTCTCAATAACCTGTTTTATTTATTTTGTCTCGTGATCTTCCTTCTTATGTAAAACAGTATCATAAGTCACTGGCATGATAATGTCCATCATTAGATTCACTAACCACTAAATATGTTTTCTAGAATACATCAGAGCCCTTGGCTTTAAATAGTGCTAAATTATGGTTTATGTTGATACTATCTTGCAAGCACAAACTGGTTTGTTTACTAGCAAGATGATATTTACTCATTAAGTAATCTGAGAAACTATAAACATAGCCTAAATATACATTGCCTTTGAGCACAATTAATTTTAGCACTTGTATTGCCAGAGGCTCTGCTTGTGAAGTGACAGTGCAGGCCACTGTGGACAATTGGGCGAATCCATTGGATTAAGGTCTATTTTGCAATATTAGCAAGAGTATCTATTATAATTTCATGAAGGAAAAACAGCCTAGGAATACATTGAATATTGAGTCAATGAAAAATATGCATTCTTTATAGCAAGGACAGTTTTTTGTTAATGTTTTTATATTTTCGGATACCAAGTTATGCTTCCTCCAATCTTTAAGTGACAATAAACCAAGAAATATGGGAGAGGATATGGATCATTTCAATACATATACACTTTCATTTTTTTTATTTTAAAATCTTAGACACTGTGAGAGACATGGAGTTGATATTCTGAGAATGAGTCTAAAATAATTCTGTGAACAGAGCAAATAAACTAGCCATTGATCAGAACCTGTGAAAAGAAGGTTTAAGAGTGCTGTATTGCTCATGTTCACTGACACCTATACAGATACATAACACAATCTTTTTTAAACAGAGTAACTAACTAGACATTTAGAATATGCATACATGATTAGAAGTTATCAGCATCTTATTAATGATCTTTGATGTTTAACCAACAGGTTGTACTTCACAAATGCCAGACCTATTAGTGGAATACCGACAAAATGTGGAAGGTCAGTTAGAGCTATTTATTGTGTTAATCTGTGCCTGATTCTGGGCTGATGTGATGTAGTTGCTTCACAAAGTTAGAAAGATGGAATCCAGAAAGCTACATAGCCTTTAAAATCCATGGTACTTGCAAAGAGAGGGATTTCCCTTGGGCTGTCTGGAGAGTATAGGAAAACTCTAACAAGATGACAGACTAACAGACAAAGAATATTTTACCGAAGTATCCCAAAAAACTGTTAGTGAAGAACTGTACTTAATTTCAGATACGTTTCCTTAGATATACTAGTGTTTCAAATACTACTTTCCATCAAATGTAGAATCATAGAATTGTAGAATCATAGAATCATAGAATGGTTTGGGTTGGAAGGGACCTCAAAGATCATCTAGTTCCAGCCCCCTGCTGCGGGCAGGGACACCCTCCACTAGACCAGGTTGCCCAAAGCCCCATCCAACCTGGCCTTAAACACTTCCAGGGATGGGGCCTCCACAACCTCTCTGGGCAACCTGTTCCAGTGCCTCACCACTCTCAGAGTAAAGAATTTCTTTCTAACATCCAATTTAAATTGACCCTCCTTTAGCTTAAACCCATTACCCCTTGTCCTGTCACTACACTTCCTGATAAACAGTCCCTCACCAGCTTTTCTGTAGGCTCCTTCAGGTACTGGAAGGCTGCTATAAGGTGTCCCTGGAGCCTTCTCTTCTCCAGGCTGAACAACCCCAACTCTCTCAGCCTGTCCTTATAGGAGAGGTGCTCCAGCCCTCTAATGAGCTTCGTGGCCCTCCTCTGGACTCTCTCCAACAGCTCCATGTCTCTCCTGTACTGGGGCCCCCAGAGCTGGATGCAGTACTCCAGGTGGGGTCTCACCAGAGCGGAGTAGAGGGGCAGGATCACCTCCCTTGACCTGCTGGTCAC
Source organism: Grus americana (assembly GCF_028858705.1). Taxonomy (NCBI): domain Eukaryota; kingdom Metazoa; phylum Chordata; class Aves; order Gruiformes; family Gruidae; genus Grus; species Grus americana. The sequence continues at coordinate 142,043,638 of NC_072852.1, forward strand.
ACCTCTTTTGATGCAGCCCAGGACACAGTTGGCTTTCTGGGCTGCAAGTGCATGCTGCCGGCTCACGTTGAGCTTCTTGTCAGTCAATACCCCCAAGTCCTTCTCCTCAGGGCTGCTTTCAATCCATTCCTCACCCATCCTATAGTTGTGCTTGGGGTTGCCCCAACCCACATGCAGGACCTTGCACTTGGCCTTGTTGAACTTCATGCGGTTTGCATGGGCCCACCTCTCCAGCCTGTCAAGGTCCCTCTGGATGGCATCCCTTCCCTCCAGCATGTCGACCACACCACACAGCTTGGTGTCATCGGCAAACTTGCTGAGGGTGCATTCGATCCCACTGTCCATGTCGCCGACAAAGAGGTTGAACAGTGCCGGTCCCAGTACCAACCCCTGAGGAGCACCACTCCTCACCGTTCTCCACTTGGACATTGAGCTGTTGACCAGAACTCATTGAGTGCGACCATCCAGCCAATTCCTTATCCACCGAGTGGTCCATCCATCGAATCCATGTATCTCCAACCTAGAGACAAGGATGTCGTGCGGGACAGTGTCAAATGCCTTGCACAAGTCCAGGTAGATGACATCTTTCACTCTTCCCTTATCCACCAACGCTGTAACCCCATCATAGAAGTCCACCAAATTTGTCAGGCATGATTTGCCCTTAGCGAAGCCGTGTTGGCTGTCACCAATCACCTCCTTATTTTCCATGTGCTGGAGCATGGTCTGCAGGAGGATCTGCTCCATGATCTTGCCAGCCACAGAGGTGAGACTGACTGGCCTGTAGTTCCCTGGGTCTTCCTTTTTTCCCTTCTTAAAAATGGGGGTTATGTTTCCCCTTTTCTAGTCAGCCGAAGTCAGTGGGAACTTCGCTGGAATGTGTGACTTGATCATTGTTTAACACTTTCCTTGTCTCCATGAGGACAGAATTTTAAACATACTAAATTGAACTTGACATAAGTCATGGTTAGCATAACAGGAGGTAATCCATAATTGTTCATGGACTCAGACATGTAATGAGGAATTGTACGGATTTAATAGAAAACATGGAAGCTTTTGAGGAAGATAATGAAATATGAGGACAACCCAAAGAGTTTAACTGGCACGTTTACCAATTCAATATTGAAACTAGGTGGTAAAAAAACTATGATTGAGAGCCTGCTGTAGGATGAGCTTAAAAACCTTCAGCTTACTGAAATTTTATACATTTATTTATACATTTACACATTTACTTGCACATATTTATTAATATGTTCATATATATTTTATACGTTTATTTCTACATTACATTTTGTGAAAAGCTATAAATAGATGTCTTTATGCTTAAGTTATAATTTATATATATGTTATGTTCTATTAGGTATTGCAGTCATAGGATTAGTATTGGAAGTTTTCCACAGAAACTACATTTTAGTGAAATGTGAGCAGTTAAGAGAAATTAATTCTGCTAAGGAAGCAGATACCAGTACAAAATGAGATAGCAGTGAAAGAGAAGAAAAAGTCTTCAATTTGTAAGTAAATAGGCTTTATATATAGTACAGAAAATATTCCCAGTTTTTAGCACAAAAGGCAAAACAGATTTAAGATCCCATTGATTTATGGACCAGGAAAAGTAGTTTCTGGCAGCTCTTAGTTGCAGATTCAGGCAGCAGTGGATATTGTCTAGCTGGACTTCAGTACGTCCTTTGACACTGTGTCCCATAAGACACTCATAAACAAGATGTTGAGGTACAGGCTGGATGAGCAGATAGTGAGGTAGATAAAAAAAAAAACAAAACAACTAGCTGAACAGCCAAGCTCGGAGGGTGGTGATCAATGTAATGAAGTTTAGTTGGAGGCCAGTAACTAGCAGTTTACCCCAGGGGTCAATACTGGGTCTAATCTTGTTTAACATCATTAATGATCTGGATGATAGTGCAGAGTGTATTCTCAGCAAGGTTGCTGATGAAACAAAATGAAGGTGGCTGATATGCCAGAGGGTACCTTTGCAACCTCAACTATTCTGTGATTCTATGCTTCTGCAATTGATCTGAAAAACTCTAAAATCTAATATATTTCAATATACCCAACAGCTCCATAGAGATATTGGGGTGTTGTTAAGGTTTGTAAATTAATAAACGTGGTTTGCTTGCTTGTTTCCTTCTAGATCAAGAAAATTATTTTATAATTGCTAATAAAAATAAGTTTCAACAGTGAACTTTCCCTGCACGCTACCACTCTGGGAAAAAAATTACAGGACTGTTAGATATTGCCTTCACTCTCAGACTCCAAGTAAAGACAACAGAAAGTTGGAATTACATTTATCCCTCTGTGATAACCACCAACTAAATGAGACTGCCTCAAGGATGCCACTTTATTTTTTGACAATTCTAAGATGTCTTCTGACAGTTTCTTCAGTCTTGGAGCTGAGAGGATTTCCATGGAAAAGAAAACTTGGCTCCTGGATTATTTTTTGTATTCTGACATTTTAATGAAAGCACTTGCAATTTTGTTTTGTTCTGTTAAACATTATGCTGGGCTCATTTTTCTTAAATATTATTTCATTAATATTCAAACACTTTATTTTGTACTTTGACCCCAGTAACAGTGTTCTACAAAGATAAGAAAAAAGATTGCATTGTACTTCAGAAATCTTGTGGTCAGTGTTCAGCATGAATTGCAGAAAACTGTCAATTTTTAATTATTTTCTCTAGCTTTCCTTTTCTTGGATGTCATGTTTTCTAATCACATAATTTTTATTGTTACTCTGACCATTTCTTGGATGTATCTTTGACTTAGGTCAAAGCTCTTTAGGTCCTCACTTTCATGTTTGCTGATTCTTCAAGGACCAGTCTTTTCTGTCCAACCACATACCTAAAACTCTTATCCTGGGTCTTGTCAACTCGTCAGTTTCTGAACCATCCTTTTCTTTCTGGTTGCAGTCTCACACTGCTTTCATCCATTTCAAATGAAGCTACAGAGATTTTTCTCTATCATGTCACTTGGACAGTGTCACCCTTCTTGACAGTCTGCTGGCTTCCACTTCTCCACTGAATCGAGCAAACCACTTCTCTTCAAATTCAAGAACATCATGGATTATCCCCAACCTACCCAACAGCTCTTTCACCTTCAGCATTTGGAATTATCCTCCAATATTCTTCTTTCTATCCCCTTGTACTCCCTTACCTTGAGCACTTTACGCTGTTCCTCTCACTGGCAATACCAGAATACCACCCCACAGATTGTTTCCAGGCTAGTTATTTTTCCATATATTTTTTTCCTTCCCTTTCCTGTAAAACTTACATAACCCTTAACACTGTTTCAGAGTTGCTGTGTTCAAACTGTCATACTCATCTGTTTTTCTACTTATATTGCAAATCACTTAGAATAGGGACCTTTTTTCCTTAGCTTTGTTTTTGTACAATGATGTATACACTGAGACCTTGACCCCTAGGTGTTATGGTGATACAAAAGTTAACATTATAACATGAAAAGATAGTGAAAAACATTATTTTACTTTTTGACTTCTTGTAGCAATCCAGTGTTCAAAAGCCTGATGTTAAAACTCTGAGTGTAGGCAGAAACAAAATGTTCTCTATGTTTTTAACAAAAGCATTTTTTTCAAAGGATTCTTTACTCAGATACATACTTGGGAACATAAAATTTCCCCTTGGGTGTCTGACAGAAATCTTGTATGTGGAGATCTAAGATTCAGGTCTTCTTAATTCATTAGGGTAGTGCATAAATCAGCTATGCGCCAGCAATAAATGGTATAGCAAGCTATTGGTCCCATATAGTTTCTTTCACTCTTTGTTTTCTTACTGTGCAGTTCCCATTGAGGTCTCATCCTTGCCCACAGGATATTAGGGTCTTTGAATGGCACAAGTACTGTACATGAAGCTTCCAAATGCCTTGGAACTCGGAACTATTGCCAGCTATAGTCAATTCACAATGCAATTATCCATTTTCCTCTCTTACAGTGGGCAGTTCCGCATTCTCCCAGTCCCTGCCTTTGCCTTCTGTGACTTGGACTGTGTGGCTAGAGCACTTGCTGGAGAAGACTGAGGCAAAAATGTCATTGAGTACCTCAGCCTTCTCTATATCCTGGGTAACAAGGTCTCCTGTATCATTCTGGAGGGGGCCCACATTTTGCCTACTTGTCCTTTTATCGCTGACGCACCTATAGAAGCTTTTCTTGTTGCCCTTGGCATCCCTGGCCAGATTTAATTCTATCAGAGCTTTGGCTTTCCTAACCTGATCCCTGGCTGCTTGGACAATTTCTCTGTATTCCTCCCAGGCTACCTTCCCTTGCTTCCACCCTCTGTAGGCTTCCTTATTGTGTTTGAGTTTGCCTAGGAGCTCCTTGTTCATCCATGCAGGCCTACTGGCATTTTCGCCTGACTTCCTCTTTTTTGGGATGCATTACTCTTGAGCTTGGAGAAAGTGGTTCTTGAATACTAACCAGTTATCTTGGGCCCCTCTTCCCTCTAGGGCTTTGTCCCATGGTAGTCTACCAAGCAAATCCCGCAAGAGGCCAAAGTCTGCTCTCCAATATTCCAGATATTCCTGCAATATGTAGTCATGAATGGGTTATCTTGTACTTCAAATGCATTATATGTTAGTAGACTTTGTTCTGTGTTTATTTTATGAAATTAAGACATTTTCCAGAGAAAGAATTCTATAAATAGTGGTCAAATTTTGAGAAATCCTTGTTCATGTTCCCAGATTAGACAGAATGTAGTTAGCTATAAATTAATCAGAGGAGCTTCCTCTTATAAGCAGATGACACTTTTTTTCTCTCTATATATATATATGTGAAATTTGTTTCCATCCAATGGAAGCTTCAGCACAAGTTAATTTATTGAGTAAATATTGGTTTGTAAGATTTTGGTTTATTCTAAATCATCATAAAAAGAAATATTAATACATTAAACATTTCATAAAGTGTAAGTAGTTTTAGAAGTCAAGCTTCTACTAAGGGAAAGCAGGAGTCGGAAAACTTTATCTGGTGTATTAGTTTTTGCTAACTCTTCTATTTAAGTTTACTCCTCAGGCTGAAATATATCATTCACACAGGTCACCGAGAGGATAATTCAGATTCCTATTTTTCTTCCACTCAGGATTTTTCTTCACATGCGGTCTAATCTTACAGAATTCACTCTGAGTTTTGCCATTAGTGTCAACAAAAGCTTTCATGTAATTTCACCTTTAAGGTGATATTTAACCCTTTATAGTCTGACATGAAGAAGCCTGATGAAAATTATGATTTTCTTTGATTTTGATGATGTGGTGGTTTGTTTTGTTTTGTTTTGTTTTTTCAATTTGGAACAACTATTCAGTTTTGAGATGTGATTTGTACCTACACCTGATCACTGTTGCCCCACAGACCTGTATCATCTCCACTAATCTAGATTTTCTCATTGCAGCTGTATTGGGTACTTCAGGGAACACACAATCCCAACATGGCAAATAAATGGATAGATTGATATAATCCTCATTCCCTAACTTCTATCATATAATTATTTGTACTTTTATCACAGAAACAAACAAAAATTATTATTATTGTGCTGCTGAAATTTCGTAAACTATTTTGGTGAGCTATGACAGTTCTATTGAGTCAGACTAAGAATCAACATTGCACAACAAAGTCTATTAGCGTTCAAAGTCCATGTTAACGTAAATGTTACATGGCAATAAATGAAAACTATTAAAGACCTACAGCTTCTGCCATGGTGGATTCAAATTTGGGTTACTGCTTAAAAATTATTCACAATTTTCTACCCAATGGCATGCCAGCTTTCAGAAAAAATATTTTAGAGTTTCTTTTTTTATAATAATCCCATTACAAGCAATGAAAGAAAGGTTAAATTACCTACTTCATCAATTTTTCCAGTCCTCAGAATAGTCTTAACATGGTATCTACAGCTTGTACAAAAAAAAAAAAAAGAGGATAAAAGCCAGAAGAAATGCTGTCTAAAATCATGCAAGAAATTATGTCAGCTAACATTATCTTTAAACCTGAAAAGCTTTGTTAGGACTAACTGGGGAAAAATCTGTGAAATTGACTGTGAAGAAGATATTTTATAGATATTCTTATGTCTCAAGATTTTCCCTACAATTATGCCAAGTAAAAAAAAAAATCCCATCTCACCTAAGAAAATAAAAAAGGTCAGTGTTATCACATTGTTTATTATTTCTGTAATTATTCTTACTGAACTTTGACTTCTTTACCTGAAGAAAATTGGTGTAAAAAAACCCCTACTGTCATAGTGTCCTGGTTTCAGTTCAGAGAGAGTTAATTTTCTTTCTGGCAGCAGGTGTAGTGCTGTGTTTTGGATTTAGGATGAGAATAATGTTGATAACACACTGATGTTTTAGTTGTTGCCAAGCAGTCAAGGACTTCTCAGCTTCTCATACTGCGCTGCTAATGAGAAGGTGAGGGGCACCCAAGAAGCTGGGAGGGGATGCAGTCACGGCAGCTGACCCAAACTGACGAAAGGGATATTCCATACCATACAATGTCATGTTCCATTGATAAATGGGGGGTGCCCAGCTCTTGGATACGTGCGCATCTACATGACGTACCTTTACAACCAGCTTCTTTAGCCGGGCAGCGATATCTTGCCACAATGAGGCAGCTCAGATGGGTTTGCCTCTGCATTGCCAGTTGCTTCGCTTCCACTGCTGTAGCCACCCCACAGGGCATTTGTCACAATCCGTGAGACAGTATAGAGGCAGAGCATCGGCCACTTTTCTCATTCAGCAATGTCTAAAGCCAGCTGGATGGCTTTCACCTCTGCAGACTGGCTTGATTCACCTTCTCCTTCAGAAGCTTCTGCAACTCGTCACGTAGGACTCCATACAGCGGCCTTCCACCTCCGATGCTTTCCCACAATGTGACAGGACCCATCAGTGAACAGGGCGTATGGCTTCTCATTTTCTGGCCGTTTATTACACATTGGAATTTCTTCAGCATGTGTCACCTCCTCCGCTGGCAGCATTCCAAAATCTTTGCCTTCTGGTCAGTCCATGATCACTTCTAGAATTCCTGGGCAGATAGGGTTTCCTATTTGAGCCCACTGTGTGATCAGTGCAACCCACTTACTCCACATAGCATCAGTTGCATGGTGTATAGAGAGGACCCTCCCTCTGAACATCCAGCACTGGCAGTTGGGGTGCCAAGAGGAGCTGTGCTTCAGTACCAATCGCTTCTAAAACAGCTCGAACCCCTTCATATGCTGCCAATATCTCTTTTTCAGTCGGAGTGTAGCGGGCCTCAGATCCTCTGTATCCCTGACTCCAAAGCCCCAGGGGTCAACCTCACGTCTCTCCTGGTGCTTTCTGCCAGAGACTCCAGGTAGGGTCATTATCCCCAACTGAGGTTTACAGCCAATTTCTAACATCTGGTCCTGCCTGGACTGACCCAAAGGCTACTGCATGAAATATTTCCTGTTTAATTTGTTGAAAGGCTTGTCATTTCTCAGTGACCCATTTCAAATCATTCTTCTTCTGGGTCACCTGATAGAGAGACCTTACAATCAGACTGCAATTTGGAATATATGTTCTCCAAAACCCCACAACACCCAAGAAAGCCTGTGTTTCCTTTTTGTTGGTTGGTGGACACATAGCTACTATTTTGTTGATTACATCCATCGGGATCTGACAATACCCATCTTGCCATTTAATTCCTAAAAACTGGATCTCCTGTGCAGGTCTCTTGACCTTACTTCATTTTATGGCAAAACAAGATTTCAGAAGTATTTGGACTATTGTCTTCCCTTTCTCAGATACTTCTTCTGCTGTGTTGCCCCATACAATGATGTTGTTAATGTATTGCAGGTGTTCTGGAGCCTCACCCTATTCCAGTGCAGTCTGGATCAGTCCATGGCAAATGGCGGAGCTGTGTTTCCACCCCTGGGGCAGTCGATTCCAGGTGTACTGGATGCCCCTCCAAGTGAAAGCAAACTGTGGCCTGCACTCTGCCACCAAAGGGATTTAGAAAAACATATTTGCAATATCAGTTGTAGCATACCACTTGGCTGCCTTTGACTCCAATTCATATTGAAGTTCTAGCATGTCTGGCATGGCAGCGCAATAGTCTACTGCCAGTTCCCACTCTGCATTAGACTTTTGCACCAGCCGTATGGGACTGTTAAAGGGTGAGCGAGTTCTGCTGATCACTCTTTGGCTCTCCAGTTGATGAATCAGCTTATGGATGGCAATCAGGGAGTCTTGGTTGGTGTGATATTGCTGCTGGTGCACCGTTGTGGTAGCAATTGGCACCTGTTGCTCTTCAACCCTCAGCAATCCCACAACAGAAGGGTCCTCCAAGAGACAAAGTAGATAAGCTGTTTAATCTCCTCCATCTCCAAGGCAGCTATGCCAAAAGCCTACCCATACCCTTCTGGGTCCTTGAAATACCCTTTCCTGAAGTAGTCTATGCCCAGGATGCACGGAGCCCCTCGGCCACTCACAATGGGGTGATTTTGCCACTCATTCCCAGTAAGACTGACTTTGGCCTCCAGTATAGTTGACTGCTGGGATCCCCCTGTCACTCCAGAAATACAGATGGGTTCTGCCCTTTCATGGCTTGGCAGCATTAGGGTACGCTGTGCACCGGTGTCCTCTAGAGCTGTATACTCTTGTGGATCTGACATGCTGGGCCATCGGATCTACACAGTCCACTAAACCTGGTTGTCCCTTTCTTCCACCTGGCTGGAGGCAGGACCCCTCTAATCCTGCTCATTGTATTTGTTACTCATTTCTTCACCCCCTCCATCCTTCCTCTTCCTCAAGCCCATTATAAACAGAACATGACATCATATGGTATGGAACATCCCTTTGGTCAGTTTGGGTCAGCTGTCCTGTCTGTGTCCCCTCCCAATTTGTTGTGCACCCCCAGCCATCCTGCTAGCAGGGCAGCGTGAGAAGCACAAAAGGCCTTGGCTCTGTGTAAGCACTGCTCAACAACAACAAAAACATGTCTATATTATCAACACTGTTTTCCAGCACAAATCCAAAACATAGCCCCATATTAGCTACTGTGAAGAAAATTAACTCTCTCAGCTGAAACCAGGACACCTACTCATGCCTGTAGGGTTTAGGTAGGTTTTCCATCCCACTTCCTCATGTCATCTCCGTGGTCGCGCAGGTAAAAACACAGGGTGCCTCATGGTATGTATCCTCTAAATCCTCTCTCTTGAGCAAAGAAACGCCTACTCCTAGTAGCTGAGATACTGGTCCATACAGGCGAGGAATAGGACATATTCTCTTCAAGTTGCTGGACCTTCCAGGACAGTTTCTCCACAGCTGAGATTAGAGAGGAAGAGAGACTTTCTTTGTATTGCCAGAGTTCGCCAGCCACTTGATCCACTGCTGGTGCCCCTTCGCCTTTCCAGTCCATCACTGTAAATGAGTTGGCATATGAGTACGGTGCATGTCATAGAAACTTCCACCACATAGGTCGGGTACATTTGACTTCATCAGGATCTGTGGGGAACTGTGCGTTATGTGGATCATAATAAACCATCTCCTGCATGGCTAATTCCCTCAGGTACTGGATACTTCCCTCCATGGTGGTCCACTTGCCTGGATGACTTATAATATCTTCACTGAAGGGATACCTTTCCCTCACACCTGACAGAAGTCGCCTCCAGAGGCTGAGGGCCTGTGTCTTTTTCCAAATCACCTTGCCAATTCCCCCTTTCCTAGACAGGAATCCAAGTTGCTTGGCTTCCCTACCCTCTAATTCCAGGCTACTGGCCCTGTTATCCCAGCATCAGAGCAGCCAGGTAATGATGTGCTCACCTCGACAGCGGCTGAAATCTTTCCACATATCTCTCAGCTCACTCAGGAACAGGGATCAGGTGATTACTTCTGGTTCTGCCTCTGCCTCCTGTTCTCATGATGGTCCTGGTTCATCATCATCCCCTGCTAAGCAAACTGATTTTTTTGTGTATTTCCTCTTCTGTATAGGGGCAACTAATACCAGTACGGGTTGGGTTTTTTTGGTTCAGCTGCATTGGCTATCACTGGCATTTGAGTTGTGTCAATGCCCATCACCAGAATTTGAGTAGCCACAGTGCTTGTCACTGGGGTTTGAGTAGCCAGAGGGCCAGTTGCTCTATTTTCCCTCTCTTCCCCCTGAGGGCTCTGCCAACTGTTGAGCAGTGCTTGGTAGGTACTGGCCAGGGCCCAGCACAGTGCAGTAAGTTGTGCCTCTTTGCAATAGCCACAGCATTTTCCTTTCAAATATTCTATCACTTTATCAGGATCCTGTAGTTGTTTGGCAGTGAAGTTCCAAACCAGTGGACGTGAGAAGTTCTCTACATACCTGCCTATATTCCCCCACGTGCCATTCCACCCATGATGTCGTGGCTTAGGCCCAGCCGGTAGCTGGGTGCCACGCGGCCGCTCACTCACCCCTCCCCCAGCGGGATGGGAGAGGAGAAGTCTAACAAAAGGCTTGGGTCGAGATAAGGACAGGGAGAGATCACTCACTAATTACCGTCACGAGCAAAATGGACTGAACGTAGAGAGGAGATTCATCTAATTTATTACTCGGCAAAACAGAGCAGAGGAATGAGAAAATGCAATCAAGTCTTAAAACACCTCCCCCCACCCCTCCCATCTTCTCGGGCTCAACTTCACTCCCGGCTTCAACCTCCTCCCCCCTCAGCGGCACAAGGGGGCAGGGAATGGGGGTTGCGGTCAGTTCAGCACACATTGTCTCTGCCGCTGCTTTGTCCTCAGGGGGAGGACTCCTCTCAACATTCCCCTGCTCCAACATGGAGTCTCTCCCACGGGCTACAGTCCTTCACGAACCGCTCCAGCGTAGTCTGTCCCACAGGGTGCAGACCTTCAGGAGCAGACTGCTCCAGCGTGGGGTCCCTCCCACAGGGTCACAAGTCCTGCCAGCAAACCTGCCCTGGCGTGGGCTCCCCTCTTCACGGGTCTACCGGTCCAGCCCGGACTTGCTCCAGCGTGGGCTTCCCACGGGCCACAGCCTCCTTCAGGTGCCTCCACCTGCCCCAGCGTGGGGTCCTCCACGGGCTGCAGGTGGAATCTCTACACCCCCTCATCCTTCCTCCATGGGCTGCAGGGGGACAGCCTGCCTCACCATGGTTTTCACCACGGGCTGCAGGGGGATCTTTGCTCTGGTGTCTGGAGCTCCTCCTCCCCCTCCTTCCTCACTGACCTTAGTGTCTGCAGAGTTTCTTATATCTTCTCACTCCTCTCTCCGGCTGCAAAAGTTTCCTTTAACTCCTTTGTTTTCCTTCTTAAATATGTTATCACAGAGGCGCTGATTGGCTTGGCCCTGGCCAGGGGCGGATCCATCTTGGAGCCGGCTGGTATTGGCTCTATCAGACACAGGGGAAGCTTCTAGCAACTTCTCACAGAAGCCACCCCTGTAGCCCCTCCCGCTACCAAAACCTTGCCACACAAAACCCAACACACATGACTATTCAGCCTTAGGGCAGATGTCTATCTGGTATTCTTAAAACAATTTTTTGTAACACTAAGCAAGACCTGAAACACATTCAGGAGAAAGCACGAGGAGTATGCTGGCTTGAACATCCCAATGGTATTAAAAATTCTCAAAAGATACTGTAACCAGCCTGAAGGGAAAAGGGGAGGTGAAAGAGTAGAAGAAAGTATCTCCCCCTGCCTTCCCCACAGATTGGGTCTGATTATTAATCAATTCCAAAAGATGTCATCCGAGGTACGGGCATGACAGCAATGTTACATACAAATACCAGCTTAATGTCGTGACCAGTGATGTTATCATAAGACTTAATTTAGATACCCATATCTCTATTGACTTAAATAATATTACACAGTACAGCAAAATGGGAATCCTGATCCCTCTCCCAGAGGTGATAAACAGCACTGCAGGGAATATGTACAGAAAGTTAGGGTTTACAGACCACAGCCATGTGCACAAACAAAACACCATTGTGACCAGCAGCTGTTTACCTAAGATAATAGAGGTATATAACAACTGGTCAGATCTGTCGTTATCTCAACCCTTTGTGCACAATGTTGTGCACCAAAAAGGACTCTCATGGTTTAGCCCCAGCCGGCAGCTGAGCACCATGCGGCCCCTCACTCACTCCTCCTGCCCCCAGTTGGGATGAGGAGAATTGGAAGAAAAAGGCAAAACTTGTGGTTTGGTATAAGGATAATTTTATGAGACAGCAAAAGAAGAGGAAAATAACAACAGCTATACTAGTAAAAGAATATACAAAGTGGGTAATGCACAATGCAATTTGCTCACTTGGCCTGATGCTCAGTCCATCCCCAAGCAGTAAACCTTTCTCCCTAGCCAGTCCCCTTTATATGCTGAAGATGACATCATATGGTATGGAATAGTCCTTTGGCTAGTTTGGATCAGCTGTGCTGGCTGTGTCGCCTCCCAGCTTCTTGTGAAAATTAGCTCCCAGCTGAAACTGAGCAGAGCAAGAAACCATTTTCCTGTGTTGTTTCTTTCTTTCCTCAGACACTTTAGCCTAAGATAAAGCTGCAACTGTAAAATGTAGTTACTGTTTGCTATTAAAATGAATAAAAGAAAGAAAGACATGAAGAGAGGAGGGGAAGAGTGGGGGGAAGGCGGAAAGGAAGAAAGAGAATTATATTATTGCATTTCTGTGTCACTCAGGGTCTTAGTAAACTAGTGCATATACCTGAAAGTGTTAAAACAAGCTTACGACATTCCTTTTATGACCTCTCAAATGAGGTTGTCTTCCATAGAGCAGAACTCCAAAGACTTAATTTAGATACCCATATCTCTATTGACTTAAATAATATTGTATATTGAAATTACCTCATTAACTTTAATTCACCATTTGTGGAAAAATAAAAAGACAAAATTAGCCAAAGAAGTATTTAAACATAATGAGTGAAACTTTAGGCAGTACTGATTCCTATACTGTTTTATTAACAAAAAAAAAAAGAAAAAAAAAGAAAAAAAAAAGAAAGAGATTGCGAGCTTGAAACAGATTGTTCCAATTTATGCACAGTGATGTTCTTCTTAAGGAAAAGAAAGTGATACAACTTTTTGTCTATGACTAGGAAGCACTTCAAAAACATGACAGATCATACCTGAGGTTTGTTAAGTATGATTGAAATCAAGTAACGTACCTACCAAATGAATGGAAGGGACAAAACCCTGCAAATTCTCACAAAAAATATATTGAGAAAACCTTATCCACAGTCTTTCTGTCCCATCTGTTTATTGACATTTGCAATTGAACTACTCAAGCTACATTTGAAAAATAGAATTTTTGAAGAGACCTAGAGAGCTAAAAATATGTATGAAAGGAATGAATCTGCTCAATGACAAAAACATATCTGCCCACAGATGCAATCAGTTGGAGCTGTGGAGAAATGTTGATGATGCCATCTTCCAAAATCTGTGTAATTTTATGTCTTATGACCCATACAGCTATGTGTACAGGTTTCTTAGTATCACTGCAGAAATCGTACATGGCATTCTCAGCTTTTACAAGGACCTTAAGAATATTATAGCTTCCCCCTACTTTCAGTAAGATCAAAGATTACCCTTAAGAAAAGTTATGTAGATTTGTTATCAATCTGCAAAGGTAAAACTTTGATTCATAAGAGGGGAGCCAGTGCTCAGAACTGAAGACACTGATCATAAAATATTCATTATTATGTTGCAAATGGCTACACAATCAGCTCCCCCTACTCTAACAGGATATTATTTTTCATTACATTGCACATCATGAGCTTCTACAAACAAACAAACAACCCAAACATAAAATACTTGGCAGGGAAAGTTATTTTTTCTCAGTTTTTCTGCAGGTGGCAAACAGAGAGCAACATGAACCATCAGACAGCAAAACATCCTTAGACCTAAGGAAATCATGAACTACTGATAAAGATACACGTAACTGCAGTGAGCTCTAGCACCACTTCACATAAAACAAAAAATTACCACACTCAGATGCATCTAGGAGGAACTCAATGTGTCTATGAACAGCAATAAACAGTCACTGTGACATATCAAGGCATACACTATAAAATGGGAATTTCTGCTAATTTGACTTCTCCTAATGTTCACTTCATCATTCTGTATAATCATGATATCAAATTAAAACAATAGCAGTTCCCCTGGTAACTAGCAATTCAATTGCTTTTAGTAGTAAGTGGGGAATAAAATAATGAATATTGCTACTGTATTATAACTGTGTCACTTGCTAGACACACATTCAAAACCAGAAGACAAATGGACTTTTAATTAAAAAAAGGAAAGTATTTTGAAGATAAATTAATTCGTACTTTAAAAAGAGAGATGATGAGCTCTTATGTAAAATATATTCCTGTTTTGCCAGCCTAAAGGAGTATTATTTGTAGTTTAAACATGTATGTTTTCATCAAAGAACTGGTAACAACTAGAATACTATTGACTGCACAGGCTTATTGTCAGGAGCAGTTATTTTCACTGCATAATGCAAAATGGAGGTAGGTAGGAACAGGGTGGGCAGGTTTAAAGGAAGAGTTTAACAGATTTTGACTGTTCATGTGTGTATAGCATATCTCAGTGGAGACCAGAAAGCTTTAATTATGACAAATTAATTCTTGTTGTCAATTACAGACAAAGTCTACTAAATAGGTAATATACTCTGATTTGCTATTATTCGTGGGAAGTTTTTTTCTTTTTATTTTGTGCAAATGTTGTGCTTTGCTCCTTATATAAAACATGGCCAGATATCATATTATTATGCAAAGATTACATTTAATTGAATATACTTAGGAAATAATAGAGACATTTTCTAATGTCTGTAAAAAGATTTTTTTATGTTTACATTCACTGAAACTCATTTTCAAGAGCTACTTTCTGTATTAATAATTCACACAAATGTATGCTTGTTTTCAGATGTGGTCTATTTCCGTAACTTCTTTCACTCTTCATCTAATCTCTATTCTGTTTCTTTGAACAAAATGAAAACAAGCAGAGCTTCATTTCTGTATTTTTTTTGCAGCAAACCACATATTTTGAATATTTGCAGGTGGATATTTTCATAGGTTATTTCTAGTCTATAGGCATTGGTACAGATTTCTTACTAGTTCCATGAATAAATGTTTTAAAGTAAAACAGTCTGAGATACAGATGTCCTATCATCAGGGAAGTCCTTTTGGAACAATTCAACTCAGTCTGCACTATCATTCAAATAAAACACGGACTTGTCAGAAACTATGAAGATGACAGTAATTCTTTGAGCACTGTATATTATTTATGCCATTTTAGAAATATTTGCTTTACCGCTTATAGATGTGTGTTTACAAAGAGGCTTTATTACTGCTTTCTGGTGAATTTTGCTTCAGAGAAAAAAATGGAAGAGTTCATTACGTAACATGTCTCATCTAGAAAGGATCAGTGATATCAATATAATACATAAATATTAACAGCTTCTTTCTTTCGTGTTGCCTACCATTTATGTCAAATTCAATTTGGATAATACACTATTGCAAAGAAATCATGTCAACCTATAATCCTCTATATTCAATGTTGGCAGTCCAAATACAGAATAAACAGGTATGGTAAGTCTGTTTAATATGTAGTAAAACAGAAAAAGGGTTTCCACCATGAACTGAAAAGATTGTCATGTGTAAACCACCATGAACATAAACCAAATACTGATATGAAGACAAGACATCATCATCTCCATTAATAGGCCTCAGATTTCTAGTTTTTGTGAATAATAACTTCATGGACCACTGGTATGGTCTACTGGTTGCCCTTTCAAATTTTCACTGTCTTGGAGGGGGGAGGAGGCTTAAGAGGAAGAAAACAGAAAAAGAAAACCCCCACAACTTATTAAATATTGTCTAGTCTTGAGAACACTCAGTCCCAAATGAAAAACGGTTTTGATGAAGAATTTCTGGGAGGTGCCAGAACGATACAATTTTAAAAGGGGTTAGACACTCTGATGTGGTCAGATGTTGTTGTGTCTGCAGTGACAGACATTCAGCACAAGCCAAAATGAAACACTGCATAATGTTCTGAGCTAAGGAAATGGACAGTTAAAAATCAATCTCTTTCTCACATTCCCAGCTCTGAACCTGAAAATGACAGCTATTATCCAGATTTACATTTTATCCCAGCTAGAATAAAGCCAATAAATCACTGGGCTTTTGGCTGCTCAGATAATTACAATGTGAGTGGCTGGTATGAGTTGCACCGGGGGGGAGATGCTTTCAGAGGGTTAGAGCACAGAGTGGAAAGAATGACAGTGAAAAATGGGCTTGATTTCCATGTTGAGATGAGAGCTTACGACATGCAAATCATTGAACACAGTAACCTGTTCTGAGACCCATCAGCCCCCCTCATCAAATACCCAGACGAGGTAAGTCTGTGTAGTGGAACATCTTTACAAAGCTATTAGCTCAGGTGAACAACCATTTGGTTTAAAGGGGCAGGGGAGTTTTTAATGATATATTAAAAAATATCCCCATGTGTTTTTGCCAGAAGTGATTTCATCGTTGTAATGATCTTCAACATAGCTTACCAGTTTGTTCCTGTGAAAACAGAAACACTTCAAAATATGCTTCATTCTCAGTTATGATTAGTTTAATTCTAATATACTTCTAATCATATCTCTGTATCAGACTACCCAGCAGCAAGAAATTCAGCTACACAGACTTGTCAAGAGTTTTTGAATGAAGAAATGATCCAAATATTCCTAAGTCTGTACTGTATGACTGCTCATTTCATTCTATAACAATTTCTTTCATTCCTCAAGCGTAAATCACAGTTCTGTCTTATGACAAATGTAATGTGTGTGCTTCATGGCTCTTCCCTGTAATTGTCCTGGCTCCCAGTCTATCTGCATCATCCATGCTGCTTTCCTGCATCAGGCCCCCTTGGGATCCTGACAAAAAGTCTAAGATGGAAGAATTATCTTTATTATTCTGCATGATGGTCTAGTTTATATTTTAAAATTCCAAGAAATATTCCTAGATAAAAAAGGAAAAGTAAATATATGTAAATATCAGAGTACTATTTTTCAACAGCTCGACTCCTATCCTTTCATGAACTACCTAATACTGTAGGAAAACAAATGTAAAAATAGGCATATTTTTATTACTACAAACTTGAGAAAACTCCCTTAAATACAGCTGATAATTCATCTAATTGAAGTTGTCTTGGGATGTCCTTATTGTCACAACAGGGATATCTTATTACCCAGACACAATGATTCACTATTATACATTGTTGATTACATATTTCATCAAGCTGCTTTTTCTACTGATGGTTTAATTTTTGTTCTTTACTGCATTGTATAAGACAACTTTTTTCTCTTCTTGTAATAAAAACCTCTGGTAGTGGGTCTGCAGATAAAGCTGTTTATTCTTACCCTATTTCTTTCTGCTTTACAAGGACTATGGGGAACATCAAGAATACTCCGATAAATGTAGCAGGCAGACATTCAACCACAAAAAATACACCAAGTTTCTATTTAGTGTTGAGCACAATATGGCATCAACATCAGTTTGCTGTATGATAAAAACAATAATTACTTGCAGAGTACATCAGATAAAAAATCTGCACTAAGGTAAAGAATAAATGTATAGAACTTTCCAGTACTTGAAATGGTCATTAGTAAATTAAAAAAATGATATATTCCCCCTCTGTTGGGGTATTAAAATATCTCTATAAAAAGGGAGGGAAAAGCATCAAATGTGAAGGTTCTGCAACTTGGCTGAGATTACACATATCAAATCTCTTTAGTAGTTATAAATGGATGAGATCATACTAACTGTAAAAGAAGATAATAAAACACAGCTAAGCTGTAAGAAACTAAGACAAAGCCAGTACAAGAACATGAAATAATGCCATTACAGAA
Source organism: Grus americana (assembly GCF_028858705.1). Taxonomy (NCBI): domain Eukaryota; kingdom Metazoa; phylum Chordata; class Aves; order Gruiformes; family Gruidae; genus Grus; species Grus americana. Next base: position 142,061,484 of record NC_072852.1, read on the forward strand.
CTACTTTAAAATCAAGGAATGGTAAAATTGAGATGAGGAAGAGCCCTTAGCTAGGACGGAAAGGGGAACAGGTTGAAATACAGAAGAAAATGGGAGGAAGATAAAATGGGCTGGATTAAAAGAGAGGATGAATTGCGCTGAAACAGGAAATAATGATGGACTTTAAATATCACGCTAAAGGGCATCTCAGAGCCAGAGCTGAGTAGGTAAATGAAAAGACTGTTCTTGATACTTCTGAGATCTTTACTTGTTTGAGTATAGTCATGATGTATTCAGGGCTGAGGCACATAAAGGATTATAAACATTGGAGAAAAATGCTGGGAAAGCTGTTCCACCCTTTGTCTCACTGAACTCTGAGCAGAAGAAATAGAACAGATGAATAACAGAAAAAACACTGGCAGACATATATGTACACTACTACATTTTCCCTCTCCTTTGTTGGCTCCTTTTCTGAAGTGCAAAGATAAGAAAAATAGTATTAATTTTTTTTTTTTTTCATTTCATGGAATTATAAAATAGAGTCATGTAATAATCTAAGATGGAGGGCTTTTTAAATGTTATATGGTCCAACTCTCCTCTCAAAACCTGGTGATTTTACAGCAGATTGCTCAAGGTCTTATACAGTTGGATTTTGAATATGGTAAAAGATGCAGATTCTACAGCCTTTCTGGGCAACTGGTTCCCATATTTGATTATCCACTTTTTGTTAAATTTTTCCTTACTATCCATTTAGAATTTTCTTTGTTTCATTGTCCATTGCCTATTTTCCTTTCATGTACACCTCTGAAAAGAGTCTGCCTCCATCTCCACTACATATTCTTGTTAGGTCATTGTAGACAGCAGTAAGGTCTTGCCTTCACTATCTTTTTTTGAGCTGAACAGTCCCAGTTCTCTCAGATTTCCCTTGTATGTCAGGCATTCCAGAAATCTTGTTGGCCTTTCAGAATGTCAAATCCATTTATCGAATTGCAAAATCCATAGTTAGTCGATGGATGAGGACTTGTTTGTATATATGATAGGTAATATGACATGAAATCATATTCCTCAACAAAGATTTCTAAAATCAATGCAGTATGCACAGAATTAAACCAATCTACAAAGAACCTCATCAACTCATAACTGATAACTCATTTACAAAAAACCCCCAATGATTTCACCCATGAATAAAAGTAGAAATAGCAGCATTAGAAGAAAATCAAACGTATTCTGTATTCTTTAGTAATTGATTGAATTTCTCATTTAATTTTTTAATTTAATAAGAGATTTCTTTCCTTACAGCTAGGTTCTTAATTAGCCTGCTTCTGAAGGCAATAATGAATTTTGGCTTATATATTAACTCCACTGATGTAGATATTCTGGGGTCACAAATGTAATATATTCATTATCAGGAATTTACTTCATACTTCATATGATGAAATTATTAGGACTAGTCATAGTATTATAGCAGGACTTAAAGACCCACTTTGAGAATTGATATTATTACTCCAAATTCAGTATCTACTAAATCTGAAAAGGCAAACATGCTAGAAGTAAAAAAAAAAAAAAAAAGTAGCAATGGTATACATTTTCTTCTTCAAATATATTTGAAATTATTGTTCAGTTTGAAAGTATATTTTTTCCTCCAAATTTTACTAGTCAGTTTGAAGAAATAAAAATATATGTACTCTATAGCTGTAAATTATACTGTACTTTGAACTGAGCTAGTTGTTCTTAAATAACTAAAACTCTATTGTGTTCAAGAACTGAAAAGTTAACATGTATGAAGTTTTTTAAAGTAACTATTACCTGCTAGATTATGCTAATAATTACAGTTTCAGTAGGTTTGGGTTAGAAGTGTTGTGTTTCATGAAACTATACTTAGTTGATGTAGCAAGCATAATAAGTTACCACTTGTAAAATGAGTTAACCCTGTAGGGTATTTAAGATGCAATGGTATATTTCTCTTATCTCACAAGTATTCTGGGTAAGGTCAGTTACCAGTAGTATAAGTTCCCGTTAGCAATCCACCTGGTTAATACACAGATCCTCTACATTTTCTCACATCTAATATTTACTTTACCAAGTGTCTTGGTTTCAGCTGGGATAGAGTTAATTTTCTTCCTAGTAACTGATATAGTGCTGTGTTTTGGATTTACTATGAAGATAATGTTGACAACACACTAACGTTTTAGTTGTTGCTAAGCAGTATTTACAATTTAGTCAAGGACTTCTCAGCTTCCCAGGCCCTGACAGTGAGGACACACGAGCCTTTCACAAGAGGTGCAGCAGAAGCTGGGAGGGGACACAGCCAGGACAGCTGACCCAAACTAGCCAAAGGGCTATTCCATACCATACGTCATGCTCAACATATAATCTGGGGGGGAGTTGGCCAGGGAGTGCTGCAGTTCAGGAACTGGCTGAGCATTAGTCAGCAGGTGGTGAGCAATTGTGCTGTGCATCATTTGTTTTGTATATCATCATCATCATCATCATCATCTTCCTTTTCTGTCCTATTAAACTGGTTTTATCTCAACCCGTGAGTTTTACTTTTTTTTTATTGTCTTCCCCATCCCACTGGGTGTGGGGGAGTGAGCAAACAGCTGTGTGGTTGTTTTAGCTGCCTGCTGGGTTAAACTACAACCCCAAGGTAACTTTTTTTTTTAATTATTATTATTTTTTAACATATTACATTATTATCATTATTAGTAGGGTGAAAAGCAATAGCTTGACCTTCCTTCAATAATTGCTGAAAATTAATAAAACTTGGCAGACAACTGCAAACAGCTCATGCAAGATTGCTATCCTAAGGAAAAAATAGAGAGGCTTGAGAAAAATGACAACTTTATTAGCGATGCAATATATGAAAATGCATAGGCTAGAGGTACAACAAAATATTTCATCCTCTCTTGTCCATCATCAATGTCTGATAACAATTAAAAAGATGTCTGTTTTATTTTTGTCTAAACTCGAACTGAATGCTACTTGCTTTAAAAATCTTTATTAACAAAACTCTCTTTCAAATTAATGTGATATTAACATACTTTTTATCTCATTGGTTATTGTCAAATATTTTTGTTTTGGGAAAGGAGAGTGAATTTATATAAATCAAGCTGAAAGTGTTGGGGTTTTTTCTTCTTTTTTTTCCATCAACGTCTTCTGTTAGAAAATAGGGTTTGTGACCAGCAATTGTCTGTCTCTTGCTGATAAAATGACAAGCCAAGCCCAGAGACATTAGAAACCAGAGAAGTCCAAATACTAAAACACAAGTCACTTTTTACCTCTCATCTTATGTCTGAGTACTAAGATGTCCTGGTGAAGTAGAACAAGACGATGATGCTATATCACCATCTTTTGACCTTGAATCTACAAACGTCTATTTTTATAGCATTTAGAAGAATTCTTCTGAATATTTCATTTACTTTTTGTATGTACGCAAAAAATAAACAATTTCAAGACAGCTTTTACATCTTCCTCTCTTGTGCAGTCACTATCTCGATTTTAAACACAGTTGTGCTCTATTTCCTGGTAAGTAACTCTAAAACAGAAGTGTGTTTAAAGCAAATTTATAAAAATTACAAAATTATTCTTTTTCATCTATGTATTAAATGGAGAAAAAAAAAGAGGAAGTTTTCTATATAAGAATTCCAAAATTATAATTTTCTCTGAATACAAGTTCCTTTTTTATATGAAGATGAATTTTCTCTCCTCTTTCAGCATGGTGCATGTGCAAGCATCGGAAAAATCCCATTATTGCTACTTGTCAGGTTTTTCTATTATCCCCTCGGGAGCATGCAATACCAGAATTTCCTGCTGCATCCAAATAAAGAGATTCTGAACAGCACTACTCTAGGGTATATATTTTTCTCACATTGAATAAGCAGGAAAAAAATCATGGAATTATAATCAATTATTTTGACTACCAATTTCCTTGAGTGTGGTTGAGCCGAGTGAGTAATTTGCAGTGAATCATTCATGGGATTAATTTCCCTCCTTCTTTACTTATGGAAAATCCATGAGCCATTCCTAATTTATTTGAATTTATTTCTGTCTATAAAAGAATCCCTCTGAAGCACATGAAAGTGTTTTCACTGAAGACAAAAAACTTTCAGTCAGTGGAACTGTTCCTGAGAAATATGTCCCGCGGGTTTTCAAATCTATATGATTTGATCACACACAGCCAAAATTCAGTCTCCTGTATTTTAAGCTTACTAGTAATTTTATGCACATGAATAGTCATACATAACATACAACTGAACTACTCATATGCACAAAGATGAATGTGCGCACAAAAATGTGCAGGACCAGCACTCACAGTCTGGGCCTTGCAACACTGTAATATAGCATTATTTTTCCTCTGGTGCTTTGCAATCCACTTTCCGTCAGGAAAACCATCTTCAATTACTGGAAATACCTTGCTGCGCATCATTAGATAAATGCCTTTTTAATAAAGAGAATCCAGGTGTACTGGTAAAATACTATGATTGAATACCTTTAATGTCTCAGCTTCATTAGGCAATGACAGGCTCTCATGCTCTTTTCTTACTTGTTCTGGTTGAGTTGCCAGCCCTTTCTTGTGGCTATTAATGATGACAGATCATTTATTACTCTGTGAGAATACAAATATGTTTCCATCACTGTCTTAAACATTTTCCCAACCCCACAGATTGTTAACTTAGAACCCTACATGGTCTCTTAAAAAAAGCATATATATAGCTATACCACTTGCTTGTAACACTACTGAAACACATGCAAGTGCAGAATTAATTAAGGATTAATTTCCTAATAATGTTTCAGCAATACTTCCTTTTGAAACTATTTCAAGATTTGATACAAACTCTACTGGTAGATAGTAGTAAACTAAAGTTTCACCTTTATTCACATGAAGCTACGTTGTGTTTGACTTTTCTATTGAAATTAAAAATGTGAACGTGAGAATAGGAGGTCTTATTCAGACAAAGATTACTGAAGGGCAAATGAGCTATAGCGGTGTACTCTTATTTAGAAAAAAGAAACCTTCACCACAGTGTCTACAATGTTATCCATTAATCTCTATAGATACCACTTCAGCAGAGTGGCAAATTTGACATACAAAGAAAATTTCAGTTTGGAGGGAAATTATATGTTTTCATTCCATTAAGGATAATGCTAGTTTAGAATATCAAAATCTAAACCACCTACCTCATGACAGAGGAATTACTAACCCATAAACCAAAACTGTTGGTGACTGTGTTGGGTTTGCATGGCAAGGTTTTGGTAGCGGGGGGGGCTACAGGGGTGGCTTCTGTGAGAAGTTGCTAGAAGCTTCCCCTGTGTCTGATAGAGCCAATGCCAGCCGGCTCCAAGATGGATCCGCCCCTGGCCAGGGCCAAGCCAATCAGCGCCTCTGTGATAACATATTTAAGAAGGAAAACAAAAGAATTAAAAAAAAAAGACTTTTGCAGCCGGAGAGAGGAGTGAGGAGATGTAAGAAGCTCTGCAGACACTAAGGTCAGTGAGGAAGGAGGGGGAGGAGGAGCTCCAGACACCAGAGCAAAGATCCCCCTGTAGCCCGTGGTGAAAACCATGGTGAAGCAGGCTGTCCCCTGCAGCCCATGGAGGAGGGATGAGGGGGTGTAGAGATTCCACCTGCAGCCCGTGGAGGACCCCACGCTGGGGCAGGTGGAGGCACCTGAAGGAGGCTGTGGCCTGTGGGAAGCCCACGCTGGAGCAAGTCCGGGCCGGACCGGTAGACCCGTGAAGAGGGGAGCCCACGCCAGGGCAGGTTTGCTGGCAGGACTTGTGACCCTGTGGGAGGGGAGCCCACGCTGGAGCAGTTTGCTCCTGAAGGTCTGCACCCTGTGGGAGAGACCCCACGCTGGAGCAGTCTGCTCCTGAAGGTCTGCACCCTGTGGGAGAGACTACGCTGGAGCAGTTCGTGAAGGACTGTAGCCCGTGGGAGAGACTCCATGTTGGAGCAGGGGAATGTTGAGAGGAGTCCTCCCCCTGAGGACAAAGGAGCGGCAGAGACAATGTGTGATGAACTGACCGCAACCCCCATTCCCTGCCCCCTTGTGCCGCTGAGGGGGGAGGAGGTTGAAGCCGGGAGCGAAGTTGAGCCCGAGAAGATGGGAGGGGTGGGGGGAGGTGTTTTAAGACTTGATTGTATTTTCTCATTGCTCTACTCTGTTTTGCCTAGTAATAAATTAGATGAATCTCCTCTCTACATTCAGTCTGTTTTGCTCCTGACGGTAATTAGTGAGTGATCTCTCCCTGTCCTTATCTCGACCCAAGCCTTTTGTTAGACTTCTCCTCTCCCATCCCGCTGGGGGAGGGGTGAGTGAGCGGCCGCGTGGCACCCAGCTACCGGCTGGGCCTAAACCACGACAGTGACGTACTGACAGATAATACTGATTGACTTAGAAAGTTTTTCACAACCAAAGAAAACTGACATCCCAACTTTCAATGTTCAAAAGTAAAGTACAAAATAACTGACTACAGCATCCTCAAAACAGCTCTACACAGAGAGCTGGGTTGAATGTGTAAGATGCCTAAAGTTAAGGTTTTTAACCCTCTCTGAGTTTTCTCACTCAGAAGAACTGTTAGTGATTTCCATATGATATAGAGTAAGACATGTCAGGTAATAAAGAGGGTTAGCCTATTATACATAAGGCTGGAGTTTATCAAAAATGTTCTTCTATAAATTTTCTACAACCCTGTGGAGAAGGTAAAATTTGATGACTAACTTTGATTTAGCAAGAATCAGTATACTATTTCTGTTTGGTTGTGGGATTTAGTTTCCAGGATCCACAACAAGATGTTTTCTTGTTGTGAGTCTAAATATGATACATACCCAGAAACAATACAGTGTGTGGCTATATGGATTAGGCTGCTGAGCTGTGCTTTGTTTACTATCAGTGCTATGAAATTACCCTCATGCGCAATGGTGTCAGCAAGTCCTGTCTCTTCACCTACAGAACAAAAAGGAAAAACACTGTGCTATGAACTCTGCTTTGAATAACAAGGCACTGCCTGGAAGTCATTACTGATATCTCTTCCACCTGGTCAAGGGGGATTCCCTTTGCTACCATTTGTGATTGTACGTATGAAGACCACAACTCCTAATGCACGAATAGTGAACCAGCCCAGCCCAAATCTTACCCCACCTGCCTCGTGTGAGGTTAAATATCCCTTCAATGAATAATTAGAGTGAGGTTTTGAACCAAGGAATTAATTCTTCTGTCAGGGAATATCCTCCAAGTCTCTAAACCTTTCAGAGTTTATTTTAAGCATCCTACATTTCATTAAAAAAAAAAAAAAGAAAAAATCAGTTTCACTCTGCTTGTACACAGTTATCCTGAAGCCACCTCCAGATAAATTCTGCAATGACCAAAGAGGGGAGTCCTGATGCCCTGAATATCAGTACTATATCAGCCTAGTTTGTAGCTGGCACTTTATTTTACTATTAATTAATGAAACACAACAACTTAATCTCTGTGCCACAGTTGCCAGGCTAATTACATACTCTTAATTCCATCACCTGAAGAAATCATTGCTGCCTTACCTTGTAAAAATAACTAATTTACCATGCAGGAGATAGTTGGAAACATTAACAGACTGATTAACTGTCATGTATGCAGATATGTTACTCCCATTAAATGTACTAAGAATATTACAGATCAGTAAAATCTACTTTAAAGAATGAGAAACAAAGTCCCACGAAACAGAGACAGAGTAATATACACCTACAGCTTTTATATTTTTCATTAAATTAATAGCCAACAATGTACTTTACATGTTCTGAACTTATGTTTTGTAAGTGCTTGGTGAGAAATAGGCTTCAGCAGCAAATTTAATTCCCGTTTCAAACTGATTTCACTTTCAGAAAATAACAATAATTTCTGCAATTTCTGCTTGTATGGAAAGCCACCTTTCTGCTGAATCTGCACAATGACAATTTCAAGACTTCATAAGATACTATCCTATTCCATTTCAGAAAAGTAGAAAATTTTCATTTTCCTTTTCCTTAAACATATTAATACTTAAGTATCCTTAACTCTATGTCTTAAAAAAGAGCTTCTATGTACAGTGGAATTAATCAAGCCTAGTGGAGTGGCATCCTTTCTCTCTCTAGTTTCTGGTACAATAATGCTGGCTTTCTACTTCTGGCTCATCTCTTATTATTGTATTTCTCATTATCAAATCCCATGATTTTCAGCCCTCATAGTATTCCTACCTTGATTCCATGGCTTCTGGGCAGACAATAAACCTGTTCAGGGACTGATTTGTAGTTACTGCACTCCTTTGTCAACAGATACATGTTTATTGATTTACCTATATAGTCTAAGAAAACAGGTTGTCATTGAGTTCATACTACAGCCTTTTCCTCAGTAAGGGTACTAATTTCAGTTTCCTTCCTCTACACTGCCAGTAATAGAATTTTTCTGTCCTTTACACCTCTGTTCCTTTGACGTATAGGATTTAAATTTTCCAATAACCTCAGAATTTATTTACAGACACTAACAGATAACACGGTAAAAGCTCATTTCCTTATGAAAGCCAGATAAAATTGGTGAGTTTAAGTGTTAAGTGAGTTTTACTAAAAAATCTTTAAGAACTACCTTTATTCTACTCTTTAGACCAGAAGGTTCTTTTCCTGTTCTATGAATCTTAAATTCTCTTCTGCGCAATCAACAGCTCCAGAGAAAGAAAGTGTTTTGGCTTCCCAGTCTAATTATTTGGATGTACTCCTGCAGGAGTGTTCTGGTTTTCAGCTAGGAGAGAGTTAATTTTCACAAGAAGCTGGGAGGGGACACAGCCAGGACAGCTGACCCAAACTAGCCAAAGGGGTATTCCATACCACATGATGCCATCCATGCTCAACATATAAAGGGGGCTGGCTGGGGAAGAGAGGTGGCTCTGGGATGGGCTAAGTTTCTAGTTGATGAGCAAATTGTTCTGTGTATCACTTGCATTGTATATTCTAAGTACTGTTGTTGTTATTTTCTTCTTCCTCTGCTGTCCTAGTAAACTGTCCTTACCCCAACCCATGAGTTTTACCTTTTTCCTTCCAGTTCTCCTGCCCACCCCACTAGCGAGGGGAGAATGAGCGAGTGGCCACATGGTGCTTAACAGCCAGCTGTGGTTAAACCATGACAGGGAGCTTTATGGTTCAAGTTATTTAAAACTGAAGAGAAATTTATATCCTCAGTCCATATTAGTTTAAAAAATATTTTCTGTGAGATTCATAATGATAAAACAAGTTATGATAACAGTTTCCATGCCACTTGATTTGCTTTTACTACTAATCCTTTGAAAAATGCCAAAGTCATCCAGACCTTTTGTCAAAACACACCTGGCTAAAATCTTCTCTGAGTAACCATTAGAGGTACTCTATAAGTGAAACCAAGCTCAGCATTTGATTCATTCCCCTCTTGATTTTTTTTTTTTTTTTACTCAATACTTCCTTTATATTTGGAATAGCTTTCTTGAGCCCATGAACTTCTCTTTATTCACTTAAATTCCCCCTAAAAACACACTTTAGTAATAAACTACATAAAAAGAAAGGGGACTACTTATGTTCCTAAAGTTGGGAAACAAGCTCTATGATAAAAGAATTGGTTCTCTTGGCTACTTCTACTTGGTTAAAAAAACACAATCTTTTAATTTTCATACTTTTTTAAGCTTTCAACTCGCTCAAAGATACTTTAGATCAAAAGATCTGATTGTGAAATGAGTTGGCTGTGAAATAAGATGTTTTGTGGGGCTTAGCTAGTGGTTCAGTTATGTCTGCCTTCCCCCTGTGATGTACTTTTTAAAAATCCTTTACCCCATGTTTGCTATTGCTAAACCTTCTCTGTACAGCTAAGACAAAGGAGCGGTGGTGTTCTTGAAGGCTTTCTCTCATCCTTCTCACTTTGATTCCCTAATTCCAAAGGAGTAGCATTTGATTTTGCTGTCCTTTAACTGAGTTCTTATATTCTGTGGGATTTTAAAAATTCAGTAAAGGTAGCATGCATACTCAGAGAAGAATCTAAGCTGTGGTTTATAAATCAAAATAGCTCTGACTCTAGAAGCAAACCTGAAGTGATGTTTCAAATAAACTCCTTTGCTGTATTGGGTCAACCTGATACCAGCACACCATGGTTTTGAATTCCCAAGACACTGAGGATAAGACTACATGAATAAGTTATCACTAGGTAAACTAGAACAGCACATTTCCTTAATCTACTATCATGTGCCTCACGCATCTTTAAGTCATTGCAAAAATAAGTTACTTAATCATTCTGCTGACAATTCTCAGTGATGTTGAAATCAACGGTGCTAAGGTGATAGCTTGCAAAGGGGTGTCATCATGTTTCAATTTACCTCAAAATTTTTTTTAACATGTCTTCACACATTGTGCAAGGAGCACAAATGTTTAACACTGGTTGATTCTGGAATTACAGATTGGAATGCATGACTCATAAATGCATGAGTCCCTTAAGGTGCCTGCTCTTCAGTGGCATTTTGACTATTTCTGATGCTACTTATTACGCATTATGAAATGGCTGTTTGTAAGCCTGCAGATATTCCTGTGCATGACAGAGCTGGAACTGGTATAATTTTTCTCATTTCATAGGTTTGTACACATTAATGAAGTGATAAAGTGAAGTCTCTGCTGCTTCAAGACTGTTTTGACAAGAGTCACTCACAGCCATGTTTACTTTGTCTTTAGTGACTGGTGGCACCATGCAATAAATAGGCACTGAAAGCTCACCTGTGTTTATATTAACCCATCAAACATGTATACATAATGCAAAAAAAAAAAACAAACAACAAAAAAACCCAAACAAATGAACCCAAAAAAAACCAACAACAAAACAACACACACACACCCCAAAACAAACAAAAAGAAACCACTGAAATTAGTGGAATCATGATGGTATAATAGATAAATGGATTAATGGTTTAATAATGGTTTAAGTTTTGCATAATGGGTAAAGAGGGAAGGATGACACACCATGGTCAAGTTGGAGCCTAAGGTCTAAACTTATGACAAGGACTATTTCCTGTGACCTTTGGGTACCTGTTCATTTATAAATGTATGCCTATGTATGGTGACCAAATGTGATAATGTTCTATAACTTCTGTATGTTCCATTGCCTACAGAAAGTGTTTTTCTTGTTGAAGAATCATCAAGTTATAGCTAAGGAGATTTCGGACATAATGCTTGTGTGAAAAGAAATAACTTTATCTGCTCATTCTTTTTTTGAACTGTTTGAAGTTTGAGATCATATTTCCTTCTTTTTAGCCAGTATTACTTAAAAATATATGTGATTTTAAGTTTTAATTTTAGAGGCAGTATAGTTAGAAGTCTATGATCCATGAATAAGTATTGGAATTCTGTTAGGAAATTCAAAATGTAAGATAACCTTCAGAGTGTACAAGCAAGGTGCATATAATTAATATCTCAGAAACAAAGTAGTTAATTTGATTCATTAATTATAACAGTGAAAAATCGCAGCAAGACCTTAAAGACCTGGCACTCTAACTTCAGGGACATTTTGGTCACTGGTATGGAATTCATATTGTTGGGTACAGATATTATCCGCTAGAGAAAACAGTTGATCTTCTCTAATTAAAATGAGCTTCTAGAAGGAAAGCATAAAAGATTAGGTGAGAGAAGGGCTTAAACGATGTTACGAACACTAGTATATTTGATGTTTGAACAGTAGGAAAAAGCTATTTTGTTCTAAAATAATACTGATAAACAAAGACTTCTATTTCCTGTAATATGATTTCAAATTTAAATCATAAGTGAATTTATTGTCATGGCTCAGGACACCTAAGAAGAAGGGAAAACAGCAGAAGAAAGAGCATGTGCTGTGAATGTGGCTATACAAGACATTCAGTAATTCTTGTTTTCCAGATTCTATATTGTACAAATTAAATAATCATGTGGTTTCTGTGTTGTTAAACAAAGAAGTGATATACATTTGCCCTTCTCAAATGTATTTCTCAGGATCAAGCTCCTCATTCAGATATTGAAACATCAAATTAATTGATTGATGTTTTATTTCTAAATGTAGGCTTTCTTTCAGAGGATAGAGGAATTAAGAGTGCCAGTTAAAAATACTTTGATGACCAGTCCTACCTGGTATAAGGCAATTTCTGGGAGATACTGAACATTCTCACTGGAAGCAAATGTCTTTGAGATATTACAATATTTGAAAGATCAGAGTATGACATACTGAATAATTAAAGCTTAAATGTGGGGAGAAAAAAAAGTCATCTTTATTCTCTCCTAACTCTTCGTTTTTTTCTGAAATATTCATTAAGTGCCTAAAATTATTTTCCAGTGTCTGATTGTTAGTTTCTTTGTTTGTTTGTTTTCCTGAAAGTAATTTCTATTATTATATAGAAATAGTATTTTATATTATTTTTGCCAGGTTGTCACAGCAAGTCCTGACAATATCTAAGAAATATAATGATACTGCCTAGATCAATGTGAGGTGAAATTTAAGGCCCTACTTAACATTCAGTTATCTGATTATCAAAAATCTAAGCCTAAGCAGACTGAAAAGTTTCTTAGATGTCTAAATGCTACCTCACAAGATACAGATTTTCTCCAGTCTGAGGTGAGAAGCATTTAACAAACTGTGATTTAGAGGCAGGAGGGAAATACCTAAAGCAGCCTAATCTCTTTGTATGCTAAAATATGTTCCTCATCTTCTATTAATGGAACGAGTTGGAACCTAAACCTTGCAGTTTCCAAGAGAATGCCTTAACTGCAAAGCATTAAGGGAACATTTTTCTCCACACTTCTTGTCATGACTGTAACCATAAAAAACCCCCAAAAACAAAACAAAACAAAAAAACCACAGGAAATCAGACAACTATATTTAGTAGGAGGGAATGTTTTAGGGGAAGGACCTGTGTTCAAGGGACCACCTGTACATTTTACAATGAAGAACCATGCACAAAGAATATAAAAATAATGGGAATCACAGTCCAAGATTGCATCTTCCATGTTTTCCATTTGAAAGATGATGATACAGGTTTTGTCAAACACGGGAAAAGTGAAGGGCCAAACTGAATTGAAGCGTCACAGTCTAGATGCTAGCCAGGAGATACGGAGGAAAACAAAGGTATCAAATGCCAAAAAGCTGTGTTAGAGGACGATGGTAGTTAGTAGGCTTCCAGTTCCCCATGTGTCTACGTTTGAGGATTGCTCATGATGTGAATCTTGAGAAGATACAACAGCAAGTAGATTGCAAGTTTAAGCTTCAAGGTTATGACAAAAATGATCAGTGAATCTCAGCTTGATAGAAATTCAACCCCATGGCCATCCATTGGTGCACATTAATATAATTAAAGATTTGACCTATACACGCAAGGAAAGATTTGCAGGGAAGCCTTTGGAAAAATATGTTTGGTTTCCACTTTTTTCTTTTTCTTTCTGATATTGAGTTCCCTGGAATATAAAGTTTGTGCTTAAAGCAAAATTAAGCATTTTATTCAGACAAACAAACAAAAAACCTCAACAAACACACCTCCCAAAATATCCCCCCCAAAAACCCCCAAGTGGGTGCCTTGCAATTTTGTAGCAGATAATTTCCCTCTTTTGTATTACTCATTCTGCTTATTTGCCATTCTCTTTCTGCTTCTGACCTCCTTTCTTTATCCTCTGTGATTAGTGACATTTTGACATTCCTTTAAATCCCATCTACATTATGCAAAATAACCATGTTGGAGGTAGAAAGCAGCAGAGCTATAGCTCCAACATGATTAAAACATGCCTTCATCTTATGAGCTCTGTGTTAACAAGTGCAAGTAAGGTAGCATCAAACAGTGTTTTAAAAGTGTTAGACCATTTCTGTTTTGTAAATGTCCCAAATCTCTTTATTTACAAAGATATAAAGTGCATTATTGCTGCCTTTCTTTTTCCAGGCAGAGTAGATGCTTCTTGCAGTAGAGAAGGAAACAACTGCAGTACTATAATGAATACAAGAATTTCCTTTTCCTGGTGAAAAGCATGGAGTCCCTCAGAACTCCTGTACACCACCACAACAAAATCTGCCTTGTGCACAGCATACCAAATGCTTGCAGGATATAGTTTTAGACTGAAGATATATTAACAGCCATATGAGTAGGATCATTTGCATGTCTCAGGTAGTCATCCCTACATAATCTTTCTTATTATTCCAATAATACTGATGGGCTTTAAGCATTGAAAATAAATAACAGTGTCTCAAGTGCTGGAATTCAATCCCTTTTAATTCTGTCTCAACTGTTTTTCCTTTATTTGCACAATTTGTAAGTAGCACTGCACATTGTGTAACTGCTTCCTAACAAGTTGTTGCCCTGCCAGGAAGGGAACAAGCAGCTTATACCCCAGAACAATGCATTCTGAAAGAATGCAAAGACTTTCCAACCAAGCTGAAATGAGAATTGAAACAAATGATACTCAGTGTTGTAATTCTGAGCAACTGTGACTGTGTTTCGCTGGACTCTTTTTTTTCTTTTTCCTTGAAACCACAGCATTTTGTGCCTAGTGTGAGTTCCACTTGACTTACTTCGAAGTTGTAAAGCTGCTGTCCAACTGAGAGCACACACTGAGTGGTTTAATGAGGATGGAAGCCAGTAAAAGCACTTAAGAAATTCCAGTAGTTTGCAGTATATATGACATCTTTCTTCAGACAACCAGTTTTCAGAGCATATAACAAACTTTTTTTAAAACCTGCAAGTATCTCTTCAATTACTTACAAATGGAAGAGCTGTTAATTGTGGTAGGGTTTCTGGGGGTTTATTTTTAACTTATTCTAACTTATTAATTGAAACAATTGACAAAATTAATCGTAAATGTGTGTGAGGTGACTGGAAGTTTAAAATTATATCCCTCCATAAACTGTTAATTTACATAAACTCTTCCTTGTGTAAAGTTTTAACTATCAGGTTATTTCCAAACCAATCTGGTTGGATTGGGAATAATCTCATCTGGGGATGGGCTGGGAAGACCTCGTCTTCCACTTTTGGCTGGGGAGGTGAAAGCACCAAGTATAAAAAAACTCATTTTAAAAACTAAACAGAACTCTCTTGCACTATAATCAAAGTTGCCACCTTCTGTGCTAGTGCTCAGGTATTTTCTGCCTTTCACTCACGCCTTCCTCCTTGCTAGGCTGTAGCTTCTCACCTCATATATTATCACGATTATCCAAAGGATAGGTATTTGTGTGATGGACAGAATTCATAAAAAAATAGCTCGCTGTCTTTGTAATCCATCCTGGCAGTAACCCTGCTGTTCTACTCAGCATCATATTCTGCATGTCCAGATAGTAATATCTAAATTACTGTTTGACCCTCACAGAAGCCACAGAGTATTCTTTCCTCTTGGATATATCTCTTATTGTCCCAGGAGCTAAATCAGGAAGTTTTACAATAAAAGTATATTTTTACTTCCTCTCTACTGCTTGATGAGTGAAAAGGAGAAAAAAGGATGATTTTTACTTATTTCTTAGCCACAATTAGAAGAAAGTCAAATAATCACAACATACCTTTAAAGGAAGGAATGGTTTCCCCTTCCACTATCTGAATTTATCTTTTACTGGAAATAGATTCGGCCTGTGGTGTCAATTTTTTCTTTCCCATACCAGCTGTTTCTGGCATGGGTGAATAAAACAGTAGTAGTTCATTCTTTTTTTTTTCCCAAAAAGGGAATGTCCTGAAAGCCACAGAAAGAAGAAAGAGAAAACTGATGAAGTCCACTTAGTAGTTAGAAATAAGTCCCCACTTTACTCTAGAGCCATATAGAAGCACATTGGCCAGAGCGCTGGTTGTTGTTTTTTGTCTTGGTTTGAGGGTTTTTTTAATTATTATTATTTTACTGAAATGATCAGCTATAAAAAAGTTAACAAGAACAACAGGACTGTGCACATTTCACAGAAGTATTGTTTCAAGTTTCCTTTCTACAGACCAAGGGAACTCACCAATGCAGTCATGTCCCCAACTTAGCACACATAAGGACTATAATGTAGGAGTTGAAGTGATAGATGGAACTGAACAGGAAAATTGAAGACTAAGTCTTGGGAAGATTTTAAAGTCCAAATGAGGTTGCATGACAACAGATAAAAGTAAGTTATTTTTTTGTTTTCTTCAGGCTGTGATCTTGCTCTGTGGAAAGCAAGACAGCGAAGGTAAGAAACTGGATTTAAATAACACAAAAATATATTCCTTGAGCGATATAATCTTCTGAGGAAATTACACTAGCAAACAGTGGTTTTGCAGCACTTCAATTTCTTTAACAGGTGAAAATGTAATTCCTATTTTTTCTAGTTGTTGGAGGGAAACAGATGGCATAAATGAGATGCATTTCACTTGACACTGACCTTTCACTGGACAACATAGGGCATCCATCTGCCAACCTGTTCTTGTATCCCTGTATCACAGCTGAAACATACAGGTATAATCCCATAAATATTTCATAACTCTTTGCAAAGAAGAAATGTCAGGTTTGAATTAAAATGCATTCAGATAACACCAGGAAATATTATGATATGGAAGAAGTATAGCCAGTTACAATATGAGAAAAAACATGCAAATAATTTTGTGTTTCCCAGAAATGGACTGTCAGCAAAGCCTTTTTTTTCTTTTTTCTTTTTTTTTTTTTTCCCCGCAAACTGTATGCATGCAGTTTATTTCCATTCCTATCCTTTTCTGAACTCCCTGCTCATGACAGCAAGAGACTCCTTAGACTCCTGGAATGACAGAACATATCTAAATACCTAAATTAGTTTAATCTTATTTCTCCAAGTGTTTCTGTGGGGCACACGGAGTGTTTGCTTTTATTCTACAGCGTTGTAGGGGTTGATGGAAGGATGGACCAAAAGATGCTTCTTTAGTAAAGGCCACAAGCAATAATATTTATTTCAAATAGCATCAAAGCTTCTTCCTCCTCTCTTTCCTGCTACTATCAAATGACGACTACTCTTCTGTCACTTTTTCCTGTTTGCTCTTGTCAGTTTTCTTCCCTTCTGAGTTGGGAGGAGGCTAGTAGGCAGAAGGGTTTCCTCTTTTGATGCCAAGAACTTTTAAAGCTGATCTTTGCAATTGCATGTTAGCTCCACCAGCACTGAGACAGTGCGTATAACCCAGTCCCAGGCTTTCTCTCAGGAACAGAAGCAAAAATAAATATAGGTATATGTTTTCTCGCTGAAACTGATGAATATCCTCTCAGCTCTGGCTATACGCAGACCTCATATGCAGCTACTAAACATACCATTCCTTAACCATCTTAGTAGAGCTTTTCTTCCCCCGTTTTACTTAGAGTTCTTTATTTCTTCATTATGGACAGTCCAGATGTAACAAAATCAGTGCCTTGAACACTGGTTAGTACTTTTCAATCTCTTCCATAAACCCTTTGCTCTGGGATCAAAAGTGAGTTGTTTGTAGCTGCATTACATTGATGTCGCATGCAGGGTTTTTTGTGATGGACTTGTTCAGTTTTGCCTCTTACTCAGTCGTTTTCAGTAGGTTATAACAAAAAAAAAAAAGAATTACAGATGTACCATCTTGTACTTTTAATGACTGCATTTATTCCCAATTTTAGGATTCCAGCCCTCAAGGTCACCTAGTTCTTTCTGATCTTCCTCAGCTAATAATCCTCCTTGACTTTCTCATCAGTACACTTTATTAGCATGCACTTTTCAAGTTATGGTCATTTTTGAAAATATAATATGAAATAAGAAATGAGAATAATCCTTGAGTAACCTATCCTTTCATAAATATTTCCCTTTTCACTGTTACTTCCTACACCTTCCCTTCAACCAATTCTGATAGTGGTTTACTATTTTTGTGTTAATTCCCTTTTTGCATCCTAAGTAAGTTTCTCTAATAGTACTGTATCAAATACTTTAATGACATATATTTTAGTGAACTCCAGGCAGACTATATTTCTATTTCCTTTTTCTAGAAAAACATTCACTTTAGCAAAGGCAAGCTCCTTTTCCATTTACAAAAATGTTTTTTTGCTGTTCTTTCCTCTCATTCCAGTCTCCTATTTCATATTTGTGTAGCTTTGAGATCATGCTACTGTTTTGTCTCAGTCTTTCCCCTCCCTTTCCTTCCCCTCCCTCTTTATTCAAAAGAAATGCTGCACTCACTACTTTCAGTTGCAAAATATCACCTTACAGTTGATAGATTTATTAAAAATAACTATCAGACCTGAGATTTCATTTGTCAGCTCTGGTGTAGAGCTTATCGTGGCTCCCTGCCCTGAACGTACTAAACAACGTAAGCTTCGTTCTCACCTCTGCTGTTATTTCTGTTTCCTTGCACCTGTCCTCATGAGCCTTCCTGCCTTTCTCCCACATTGATATCATCACCTTTAGGGAACCACCTTTATCTTTTATCTGTATTCCATTCTCCATCCTTTTTCCTCTTTCTTATTTACAAGGTTGAGGAATCTTTTGCTATTTGTTTGTGATATTCTTTGGATACCATGATGATAAAAGTATAGCGATGTAAAAGAGATCAGGTGGATTAGAGAGACAGACAGATTTCTTGGTGTCAGAACTATGCTTACGTTCATTTCTTCTCCCTAGTGCTAGTAAAAATGAACAGACTCTCAGAGAGGAAAGAAAGGCCTTTTCTTTAGCCTTAATTTAGTACTGAATGTGAACACAGGATGTGATTAAATAAAGCTGTGCAAAATACAAAACCTTGGGCTCATGTGAATTGAACAGTCATCTCACCACAAACATAGCATGAGCTTCAGGATAATTACTTTTCTGCAGAGAAGCATCTGCTCATTTTGGAGCAGGTGGGGGTGATGCTGCGAATGATGTTAAGTGTTAGAAGCTGCTATGAGTTAAAAGTTTCATAACTGCCTTCTACTTCAGGCAGTCTCTCTTTCCTTCATCCCAACATATCATTTCTTCCACAAAAGAACTTGTCAAGGCATTTCTCATTTAAATTAATCTTTAATTAGTGTCCATATTCTCCCCTTTCTTCTCATCTGTTCCCAGATGTACTTGAAATGTACTGAATTCCCTTGAGTTATACTCCTTCATTCCAAATGGTTCTTGACTCTACTGTTGTGTAAGTATTGAAGTTTCTCAGTTATTTAAAAAAAAAAAAGATATATAGAACACTTAAGTGTATCTGGGATAACAATTTTTGAGAGGATTTTGAAATATTTTTGCCAAAAGTCATTCATTCCAGTAATGAGAATATGATAGCAAGGGGAAAACAGAATCACTCATCATGGGCAGAGAATGTGCAGCACAGGATTCTCAGGTGAGTTTATACACTATAGTGCTGTTTAAGGTGAAGACAGCACAATAGCATTACTAAAGGAAAATGCTGAATACCAAAATTATAACAAGGCAACTCTTGAGGTCTGTGCTATTTTCATTTGTGTGTAATATTTAAAAAAATGACCAGATATTGAATTATTATAAACCACTTTCAAGCATCATGTTTACTACATGCAAGTACATTTCTGTTGCTCATTAATTATCATTTCAGGCCTCACCTCACAAAATGAGGTCATATCGGGAACTGACTGACCTTTTCTACCATAGCAGCTAGGACAAAATCTGACTAAAATACATGGAGTAATGTGACATACCCTGACATGATAACTCGGAGTTAAGCTAGGTGCAGTTTATTTTCTTTCAGACAACAAATAGCCAATATGCAGTTTGGACAGCAGGGAAGGTGGTGGGGGGAGAGACATTCTAAGTCGTATTTTAAAAAATACTCTTGGTTTTCTTCATTAAAAAAAAAAAAACAAACTGAAAGTAATGTTTCACTTTTGTCTCGAGGCAAAGAAATCCTCTAAGTATATGGATTTGTCTGGAGGAGAGGAAGGATGTGAAACACATTCTCATGTTAATCAGCTGCAGTAGATTGGGGAAACTGGCTGTGTTTTCATATGTAATTCTTGTTTGGCATCTTTGAATCATCTCACTGTTGGTGCTATGTCATCATCTTGGACACTTTGCACTTCAGATAACCTCCAAATATAAAGACCCCATGTGATATTGCAGGAACTGTGAAAGAGAACTTGCAGAACATTGCTCTGTAAGTCGGAAATTGAAGTGTATCCAAACAAAAGTCTCCCCTGAAATCTTTTAGCTTGTCCTCATAAGGAAGACAAGACAAAAAGTAAACAAAGTTCTACAAGTAGAAAGGATATATCCTAAATTAATTGTTATATAGCATATCTATAACAGTAACTCCAAAGTCAAAATTCTAGAATATGAGTGCAGAGGATGGCTAGTATCAGGTGAATAAATATAACTATGATGGTCTTTCGTTAGTTTCTGTATCATGATCAATACATAAGAATTAAATTATGATGCATAAAGAAGAACAAAAAATAATTTGTATTTCAAGGAATTATTTCAATGTTGTTTAAGGATTCATTTTGACAATAAGAAAGCCCTTATTGCATGTCTTCATTTATGCTGGATGCTGTAGATAAGAATATACTGTAAATCTAATGCTTTAGTGTCCATATATTTTAGATCATTTTAAAGCCAAGAAACTTTTACATCTAACTGCAGAAGTATTTTCACAGGTTAGAGAGCTGCACAATCTCTGTTCATTAAAAAGTGTTATAGTAGCTGTTCTGTGGTAGTTCAATAAAGTGTTTGAGTTTATTTTAAGATAAAAAAGAGAAAAAAAGAAGTAGTATCTCTGTAGCAGTGATTCACTAAATAGCCCTGAAGGGCTACAGTAAGCAGTGAAATTTAACTAAGATTTCAGTGCTAGAATTAATCTGTAAAGTCATCCTTACAAAGTTATTTGAGGAAAGTTGATATACCAGGCATTTCAGCTCATTTATTTGCAGTGCTGTTGTTGCAATGAATGCTACAGATTCCTCTTTAGTATGCTGGTAATTTTCCTCTGTTTTACTTACAGTCTAGTGAAGTACTAAAAGACTCTAAAATTTGTCCACTTTAACCGATGATCAGATAGTAAATTTATCTGACTGCTCACTTTCTAGACCAATCTAGCTTGCAAAACACAAAATGAATTGCCTCTGAGATGTTATTTTTTTTCAGTGTTGAAATCATGTTCACAGATGCCAATCCTGAAGCAGTGGTTTTAAAGCTTTCGGGTGTTTAAAAGTTTTGGATGTATAAAATAAATACCCAGCAGGGATCCTTTTATGAATTTGGTGTTCATCAGCTCATATAAAGAGTGCTTCCTATTATGGTCAGTTTCTGTGGACCTCTTAATTGCAGTATCTGAGTCCCAAAGATTGAAAACCACTGCCCTGGGTCAGCATCCCATTTCCCTAGGCAGTGTGCGGAATAGACCATAGAGGCATTTTGCCCCAGGGTGTTCACAGTCTACTTCCTGTTGGAAAAAAAAAAAAAAAAAAAGAAAAAGAGAGAAAGTTTTTCAGCTTGTATGAGACTGCGCAGACTTGCTCTCACTCTCAGTCATTAAAACACAAATTAGGCTTTGATTCTGCAAGTCTTTACATGATGTGCAGCAGAATATAAACTTGTGAGCAAGGCCAATGCTGGGCACAAATATCACATAGCAAATGCTGTTCACATTTTATACAATGCTGTCTCCAAAGTGAGAGGATGTGCTGAACCAGAAATCCCATAATGGGTTGATCTCTGACGTAATTTGAATATACTGGATATGCTGATCCAATATCTTGCTGATAGGTCTATTCTTTAACATCAAGACTGCTAATTAGAAGTGCTGAACAAAAAATTTCTAAAGAAAACTAGAGCTGCTGAGCCAGTATCATCACAAGGTCTTGATTTGCCAGCAGTCCAGGATAACAAAAAGTGCTCAGTCAGTGACCTGAAGAAGGTTTGTGCTTGTGCAGGTATCCAGCCATCTGAGGATGAGCAAATAGAGATGTCTTCTGCCTCAAAGCTGACATGAGCTAACATGGGCCTCATTAACGTCTCTGAAAGACTGAGCAATTTGCCATAAATGTTTGCCTTTCTCCCTAGTTCTTCATCTGGATAAATAATGGAGATGTACAACTGCTAAACAGAATTAAAATAAAAGGCTAAAGAGAACAGTATGATTCCGTTACTCCTCTGTCATCCTGAAAAGGGCCAAAAAATTCTCTACACATTTTCTGCTTCCACTAAATAATAAAAGATCCAAATCTAAAAGAGTAACTATTTCTATTTTTCAGCCCTAAGTCAGATTCTAAGAGTACCACAGAAAAGTACTCTTACTTCCATACCCTGTAGAATTTATATATGAGGTCACATAAGAAAACTTTCTAAGTGAGGTTCCACTTAAATGGACAAGTTGATAACTGAAACAGTGACATCCACAAGTCTCCTCCAGGTGTTCTGGGACTGGGTGAGTGGGTCTGGACTCACAGAGAGGAGCAGGTTCTCCTTTGCAAGGTCCATGAGCAACCTCACAGCTTACAAAGCTGTCAACCAGACAGAGCCAGAGGAGCTCTCACCCGTATTTTCTGTATTACAATTCTTCCCTGGGAAGAAGAAATAACTAAAGAACCAATGAATTTTCCCCATATTACTCTTGTAGATGTCAAAAATATCATATTACATGTAGAGACTACAAGGATGTTTCAGATGACTTGTATCTCCTGCCTGTTCTTCAGGCTTTCAAGTTGCCCTGCGAGAAAAAGCTTTGGACATCCTTATCTATCTGATCACTGCTTCTTGTGTGTTCTTCAGTGGCTGCAGGAAAAACACATCTTACTTGGCAGACCTGAGCAGGTCCAGATCAAGGTAGTTGAATCCAAGATGCCTGAACTAGTATTATAGCTGGGCTAGTATGGCTCTTGTTACAAGGAAAGAAATAGCATTACTGTTCCAATCTACGTTTACTATTTTCTCCCACCTTCTGTCATATTTGCAGCTTCATACCAGGCCACTTCAACTCTTTCCATGATCTTTTCACTTCATAATATGACACTGTCCTCAGACGCAGTAAATGTACCACTGGAAGGGGCAAATAGAATGATTAGCACATGATACTGAAAGTTCAACATGCAAAAGTCAAAATTAGACATAATGGTAGCTATTCCTGGCTCACCTGCTCTTTGAAGACTATTGCTAACAACAGAGGAAAAGCTCAACAAGTCTAACAGAGGAAAACAAAAACTAGAAAAGATTCATGATTCTGTATAAGTCAAGGAAACTGTAAAACTTGAGAAAAGTATGGAGGAGTCTGTCTGGTTTTAAGAGTTACCTCTTACAGAAGAACTTGTCTGGTTTCCAGTGTTAGCCAAAGCCCTGAAATAAGTGGGCACAGCACAAAAAAGACTTTTGTATCTTATTGTGCTCAGAGGAGCACTGAAACTCCCATAAGATATCCCAAGATTTGTGGGCATGAGTGTGCTGTTAGGACAGTATTAAACCATTCACCAGTATGGAGTGGATGACAAGGATGCTTCAAACATCAAACTCAGTGGGGTTTTCTTGGTATAGGGTTCACGTGCACAGGGGAGAGCAAAGACTTTCAAGTCCAAGCCTGAGGGTGGTGTGGGGAAGCAGAGCTGTCCTTTGCTCAGTCACATACCTCTTAACAGAAGCTGACAGCAATCATGGGAAGATTGAACCTGCTGGTAGCAATTTTTTGAACCATTGTACTTCCACAGGATTGAACAAATACCTAGTTCAAGTAGACTGAAATATCTCTGGGGACACATCTCATGCCTCTTCATGCTGTAGTAAACTGCCTTCTGCTTTGGCTGAACCCAGACCAATAGGTCCATGCTATTTTAACTCAGAACAGAATAATTGTCTATAAATCAAAGGAAAGTCAGATGTAACATCCAGCAAAAACTCTGCTAGCTACAGAGAAGAGCTCTCCTAAGAAGCTAGAACTAGAAATGTTTATCCACACAGACATATGGGAAATCATTCCTGTGTTTCTATCTGCAGCCAATTTGTGGATGGCTAAAAAGATTCTTTATAAATTATTAATACTAGACAATGCACTCAGTCTTTTGTATCACATTAAAAATTTACAAAACTAGTACATTGTACAAGCAAAATCTTATCTCCCTTTCCTGCAAAGAGGCTATTGTCTACATGCTTGTTTGAAAGGTAGGTATTATAAGAAACACAAATCACCCTTTGTCCAATGTTTTTCAGTGTATGAGCTTTGATATGGACACTAAGGTCTTTCTTACAAACAGTGATAAATATATCTTATTAGAAACAAATTTAATTAAAATTCTACTAAATCAGAGCCCTAATGCAGAAACACAGGCATAAACAAGACAATCCATTATACTACCACAAACGCACACCCATAAACATTCTTGACAAGTCTGTAATTTAGGACAGTTTTCTGTCAACGATTTGTAAATCATTAACCTATTTGGTAGCTCATTTATTAACTATAGCAAACCTGAAATACTTTAGATATACTTTCAGCAAACTTTCTCAGGTACTGTATTCCTCTTTTGCAAGGATTTTTTAAAGATAGTATATTTTTATTTAGCAAATTAATCTTTCATTTTACTTTTTATTTTGCCTTCTATCTTTTTACCTACCTACAGTTTTTTATATTGATTAAACTTGTTTGTTTTGGGGTTTTTGTTTTATGTTTTTGGGGGTTTTTTATTTAAATACTTTGCTATACTGTTTATAAAGGAAGATTATGATGTACTTTTTTATGGTTGTTGAATCTTAATTTACAGATCAGGTCTTCAATATTTAACAGTCTTTCATCTAACAGGTTCTGATCTCACTCTTTTTCACTTTTTCACATAAGTGAAAAATTTAATTACATCTGTGTTCTGCTTTAGTTATTATCTATTTAAGTATTAGTTTGGGCCACACTTGTGGTCTTCCAACTCACACTGGGGGGGCCAACTGTAGAAAAGACTTCTCTCGTGTCAGTATGAGATTATCTGTGTAAAAAAATATAATTGTTTGACATGGGAATAAAATATTCACAGTCTGACCCATATTCAGCATGCACAGTTGCTGAAATTGATGACGACGATTCAAGGCACAGAGTAGCACTTGATAGGACTTATCCTCAGCAGCATGAATTTGCAGAACTCCACTGACTTCAGTGGAGCTATTGACAGATTACAACAGCCAAAGATCTGGACCAGTGAGTAAAAGGGTGACAGAAGTAAATGCTTTACATTAGATCATTGGCACTGGAGCTTTTCAAATGAATCTTGATTGGTTCTTGTGGCAGATAAAAGGTTTCAAAGAAAGTCTGCAATGTACACACAAGTATTTGTGTTCCAAACTGAAGAGAGAATGGGAATTATCTGATAGATGCCATTCCCCCGTTTCTATAGAGAACAACAGAAATAAGGAACTGATAAAAATTAAACAAGCAATCATTTTTCTCCAATACCATGACTGCAATAAAACAGATGTAAGAAATTTAATTTTTGAATGCTTGAAAACATGTAGAACAATTCTTGTAAAATAGGTGGCCTTTATGTAGGAGTGGGTTGGCTTTCATTTGCTGCTTGGTAATCTTGTGAAATAATATTCTTGTGGTACCATTCATCGCAAAAGATGACATCTATACGTGAGTATAGACTTTTAAATATGCATTTAATTCCATCTTTACATATGCTTTTAGGAATATATAAACTGAAAAATATCTGAACTAAGATTCCTGTTTAATGCCTTCTGACGTTAACTATCAGTATAGATGTGACCTTGGAAATATAATTTTTTTCATGTTCTCCAGAATATTTCTGTGAATTTTTTTTTGAAAAACTTATTACAAACTCTCCTATGCTGCATTCTGTCTGTTTGAAATCTAAACACTGCCAGTTAATCATAAAAATGTATGCATACACCCTGCTGAAACAAAGCTGCATTGGCATGCCAGGAGAGACTAGTTTTATGGAAAATGAAAGCTTTCCACCAGTGGGAAAAAGAATTGTTTAGCCAAAGGCAGCTGAAATCAACTCTTCCTGAAAGGTTTTTTAATCTTTAGGCAGAGCTAGACTTCCCCAGATAAGACCGCTTTGGGAAGGCATATAGCTAGCAAACTGAGTGGGAGGAGGAGGTTTTCCTCGTTCAGACTGACTGACTGAGACAAGTCTTTGAAATTTAAGCCCATGGAGTCTCAGTACTAACCTAGTATTCATGGCCTACACCACCTGCCCACATACTCATTCCCTCACCCCTCTTTTCCACTCTCCTCAACAGTTTAACCATGTTTTCCAAGAATAAACAAAAAAAATAGGCTGTGATTCACAAGAGAGTTTGTGATGAAAGCTAGAGGTTTTCTACAGCCATGGTGGAAAATCTAGGAGTCTACATAATACTGGGTGACATTTTACCCACAGTTGCTATGTGGTCAAGTCTTCCAGAGCTCATGGCTATTTAAGAACATTTTTCATTTCAGAAAACTGGGAATTAGACAGAAAGGATAGAATTGAGTTTTATGTGGGATTTCTTTTCCTCTGAAACAAACTAATCTAATTACTGTGAGCCACTTTCTTCATACCTTTAAGCTACTTCCAATCTGCTAATCCAAAATGTTATAGTCATTGAAAAGACAATGTAGAAGAAGAAATAATGGCTTAAGACGTAGTCATACTGTCAGTAGGATGGTGAAAAGGGAGGGATTTAAGAAATACCAAGTATTTCAAGGACAGTTCCCTAGGCATGTGTGTGGTTTTTTGTGTGTATGTATATTTTTATGTGTGTGTCCATGTTTACTGATGAGAAATATTAACATTATGTAGTTGTTCATGTTGAATACTTTTAAATATGCATTTAATTCCATCTTTACATATGCTTAAGGAACATATAAACGGAAAAATATCTGAACTAAGATTCCTGTTTAGTGCCTTCTGAGGATAACCACAAACTTCCACCACATATCTTTATGTGTCTGTTTCCATTCATTCATGTATTCAGCAGAATCATTAAGATCTCAAGTACAAGAAAACTTCATCTGATTATGTTTAAATGCAATTTTGCATTATTGGTTCTCCATTTTCATCTTCTTATAGCTCTACATATCCCAGAGAATTGTTTTGTTGATTTCTTCTCTTAGTTAGCACACCATCATTTCTTCAAGTCCAGATTAGTATATTAAAAAAAAAAAAAGTGCTTGTGAAGCACTCAACATATTTTTGAGCACTAAATAAATAAAAACTTTCTGTCTGGTAATAATCCCATGAAACAATATTTCTTGTTGCTATTAGCAAAAAAAATGGCATCCTTCAGGGTTAATGTAGTCTGCTTTGGGAAATTCTCAGAGCGTTTTTGATTTTTTTTTTTTTTTTAAATGTTGCTTGGAATTCCATATTTAACTCACATGATCTGATTAAATAGATTATTTTCTTTTTAAGTTGGCAATCAAAATTTCTGCTATTTTCTTTGAAACATAGCAAGATTTCTGATTGAATGCAGCCTTATACTTAAAGCAAAGTTGTAGAACTTGAAGCCTGCTGTATGTGAACCTAAGTATGATAATAAATGCTAAAGTGTCATTAAAACTCACATCATGATCAAACACCACAGCTATGACATTGAGCAAAACCCTTCTATTTTATAGCCTCATTTTTTAATCTCTTAGTCAAAATAGAACTGATTTCCTACAGAAAATTGTTTTACTGCACAAAAATGGATAACTTTTCAGTCAAGCAGGCTTATATCTCCACTTCAAGATTTCTTTTAAAAATGTTTACCCTATGTATTTTATTTAGTTTCTATCACTATTATACTTTTCTTTAACATTAAAGATTCAACTGTCCTGTTCAGCATGCACTGGATTTAAATTATGCAGTCCTAACGAAATGCAAATATAAGCACACTGTAAACTATCAATGCTTTTAATACATTTTACCAATTTATTCCAATAATAATATGTTAGCATCAGTGCAATCACAGAACTTTCTATAGCCTCCTGACAACAGTTTGGGTTCTACCCTCTAGTGGAAATTTAATGTTAATGAACAGATGACAATTTATCAGCATTAATAGAATATTGCTTTGTGAAGCCATCAGCAGCTCAGCAATTTGTGTGATTCATGTACCAATGCCAAAACTCTGTATACTCTGGCAGGAAGACCACTGCATTTGCACAGGAGCACCATTTTCTTGCCAAACTAAAAAAAAAAAAAAAAAAAAAAAAAAAAAGTAGGCTTTTTCTTCTTTTGTAAGTTGTATTTCCACAAAAACATGAAGAAGCATATGGACACAGATGGGGGCCAAATAATTAAATTTCCTGGAAAAACTCAAAGGTTCTAAGCTTTACCCATATCGACTTTCTGAATTATTTATGCTAAAATAAAGCATACCATAAGCTCTTCCACAGGCATGTGACTCTTTAAAATACTGCTATCCAGTTCTGATAAGGCAGAAGGAGTAATTTTCAGTTAGTGAGTTCATTGGTCTGGGTTCTGGTAGTTAGAAGGTATTTGTATTATCCTAAAAAAAATCTTCCTCATTTTTTAACTTCTGAAATTATTTTTTGGGTCTCATGTTTGTAACGCACATCAGTGACCGTATGGATGGAATCCAATAGACCCAGCTATTGTCACCTATCTTCCTCAAGCCGAAAACATCGATTCCCTAAACAAGGAACAGAGAGGACCCTATTTCCAGGGCACTGTTACAGCCCTTGAGACAGCAAGGCTTACTTTAAAACTTCTGAATAACATGTGGCAGTAAATCTGGACTGTGTAAGAAACACATGAACACCTGCTTACAGATCTAAATTGTTCCTCAAAGAAGATTTTTTTAAATTCCTTTAAAAATCCTAAAAATTACTAAAGTTAGATGGTGTGAGTGATCGCTGGATATTAAAATGCTATTCAAATCTGATCATTTAAGGCTTGGTTAATGGATCTGAACCCCAGAAAGTTTCAGTAGGATTTGAACCATCTTGCTATATCATACTCAATGCAACTTTATTATTCTCATGCTGGAAAATGCAGCCTTGTTCCTTTCATTTCCATTCACAATATTGCTTTGCAAATCTTCTTCTTGGCTTATCATTTTAATTGTTTCGCCTCTCTCTGTCTCTCTCAGATCAACCATTACTTATGTGTTTTCGGTTTCATAGCCTACTCCTACTCTATCATCTTTCATCCATCACTAAGAGATTAGCTTTCCCCTCAGTCAGCTCAGACTCCTGTCTCCTTTCACCTTCTTGGCAGATTTCTCATCCAGTATCTTCATTCTCTCGCTCATGCATCATATTTATATTTGAAAACAATTAAATTGACATCCTACAGAAAATATTATCCATCAAGCTGCTACGTATTATGCATTGCTTTCCCCCTCTTTCTGTTCTTCTGTTTTTATACTTAGATTTAAAGCTCCCTGGAGCAGTTACCATCATTTCTGGTTGTATTAGGATAGCAGCTAGCACAGTCAGTCCCATGGCTGGAGCTCTTTAGCATTCCTGAAATGCAAACAGAGATTGTAATAACAAGAATAATTAAAATATAATAACACAAATAATAATATTTACATCTAATATCTGTTGCTTAAACCATAATTAAATTATATTGCTAGGAAAAATATGCTGCTTTACTTCATTTCATTACCTACACTCATTATGAATTTTCTTAATTATACAAAAAGAGGGAGTCCAATTTCAAAGACCAAATGTTACCAAAAATGTTATCCTTATCAGAGACAAATCCGATACTTTTGATATTTATGATCTAGCCAGTTGTTCTGCTGAAATATAAGTAATCTCTTGATTGACATCTACTAGAAATTCTCTTTTGACTTTTGCCTGCCTACTTGAGGAGCCTGGTGAATTGGCTACTCAAGTCTCATCAAAGTAATTGGCTACAAAACTGACTGATCAGACAGTGCAATGCAATCTAATTAAATTCATTCAAGAACCAGCAGTTCACACCATGAACAAGGCTTTCGTTGCTATAGAGCCCCATTTTTCATTGACTGAAAACACTTAGGACATGAGACTGTTAGCTGAGCTCTTTGGTTTGTTTCTTTCTTAAAAAATGTAATAAAAAAATTCTATTTCCAGAAATGGTAAATGAGTCATGTGAGAGACCATTGTTCAATATATTTTTAAACAAATGTGATGTGTTATTCAACTGTGTTACAAGACTGCTTTTTTAATTTGGCTTTATAGATTACCCCAGTAAAATCTACATTACATGACATTTGAAAAATGTTCATGGTATTGGATTTGGACAAAACATGGAGAGTGTTTTTGCCTAGTTTAGGGAGTTTTTTTGTTGGTTGGTTGGGGTTTTTTTGCTGAGTTACTATTTCTTTCTGTGGGTTGGAACATTACGATATAAGATGAAGGTTTGACTCACAAGCTAGGTTGTAAATCCTTAGTAAGAGATACACTTTGTGATGACCTGATTATTATTATCAATGGAAATTCTTGTATACCAATTTCTTTGGTGGCTGGTGGTAGTCATTATCGCCCAACTGTCAAACTGATGTCTCATCATCAAAATTGGTTGCTTTCCTAATGTCACACTCAGTAACTTTGAAAAAAAAAGAAATTGCGTATGTTATTTGTTCGCACTGCTTTAAGAGGTTTAACTGAATCCTCAAACCCTTTATCAACTAACTGTGTTAAGTTCCACCTTAGTGTGAACACAAGAATGAAGGCAGAAGATGGCACACAAGACACTACTACTTCCAGCCTAGGGAGACACAGTGGAGCATATACCTGCACCGTGCTGCACGATTGAGGAAGAAAGCTCTGTCTTTTAGGCCATAAACAGGTTCAGGCAGCAACTGCCTTCTGTCTGCTGTATTTAGAAAGTTCAATTTCAGCTGATGTTTTGAAAATGCCGTGCATGTAACCCTGCTTATTTAGAGCAATGCAGCACAAAGATCCTTCAGCTTATACTGATCAGAGCCAAAACCATGTGATGTCAGAGAGGTGCAGCTAGACAGCAACACTAACTTGTGTTCTGGAAACAGCATAAGCGACGCTAACACGGGGCTGCAACCAGGCTACAAAGCCTAGTTTCTGAGCAACAGCAGTGGGCTGACCTGGCTACACACTTTTTTGGTACTAGAGCAGATATATTCTTGCTAGTTTTGGGAAATCTGTACATTCTCTCCCTTCTTGTTCATGTCAGACATACCTGTGTCATCTGTTACTGCTTTCTGGGATGCTGTACTCTAATGAATATGTCGCAAAGCTGCCTAGCATGCTACTGTTTAGCTGGATATCTTCTGAAATAACATATTCATTGACTACCATTAAAATGGGAGTTGTTGTGCTTGCATGACTTTGTGATACTAAAATGTATGATCCCTGGTAAAATGATGGATACATACAATTTACAGTGAAGCAGATGTGCTAACAACTGGAAAAGCTGAACATCTTAAAATTTTTATGCTCCACGATGTCCAGTGTAGGCGTTCCATTTCTCTTCATGGAATTGCTGCCTAGATCAAGCTCTCCACTCTACAATTCCTCGTCTATTTTTCTCAACTACATTTCACTGGATGTTAGTTGTCAAAGACCAAGGAAACTGCCTCTGAATTGCATTAAATTTAGAATCTTTATCAGATGGCATGATATAAAGGTGGCAAATGTAAACAAGGTACTTGACAGAATTCACTTCAGTTGAAAAAGATACACAAACAATGAAAGTAATTTCAAAGCTCTTAAGTAGGTAAACCTTAGCATAAGTTCAAAATACTGGAGGAAATAGCCTGCCATTCTTCACTAGACATTCATCAGCATTGCATTCAACTAAAATGCTTCTGCGGTGGCTTTTTTACACTCAAAACCATTTCCATACTCTTTCTGATGATCCTAATTACTCATAAGAGTACAGATCTCATCTTAATTATATTATAATATAAAGGAGATTATTTGATTTGAATGGAATAATTCATTCAACTAAACAGAAAATAATGAATCTTAGTGACCCCTTGGCCTCCTGACCTCTCATGTTCAAGGGTAAAGTTACGTTAAGAATGCTTAGCTGAGAGGAGTTTCTTTTTCAGGGGAACTTCCCTCTTGCATCCAAACCTTGAGAACATTCTAAACAAAAGTCAACATATATCAACATATATTGCATAACTATAAAGTAGTTGTGTATAAAAAAGTTAAATATATAAAAATATACATATAAAGTAGTTACAGGTGCAGCAAGTTCGTATACAGATCTTTATTTGCCTAGCACACTCTAACAGTTCTTCAGTTAAAAGTCAGTTCTTAATTGGTGAAGTGACACATTCCTCTTCTATTTTACCTGATTTTACTACTGCAGAGACTATTGCAGAAGTGACATAAATCGAGTTGTTTCAAAAAAAAAAAAAAAAACCAAAACCTGCTATCTTTCATATGTTTGCTCTGATTGCTAAGTGACTGGACAAAAAATATAGCAAATATCAAATGAAAATCTGAAGTTAATAGTACATAAATTTAAAACAAAATGTGAAAATAGTAAATTGCAACAATGTTATAAAATGTGTGAAGGCAGAAAATGCAAACCTAGAGATAAATATCTCTGATAGCCAACCTCAACATGTCCTTCTCTGGTCAGAAGTCAGTGTTAATATTCCTGATATTTCTGCAGTGACATCTCCACCTGCAGTGGACAAAATGAATGAATCACAATAGCTGAGATTCCTGTTTCTTATTATTACCTACAGCAAATTTTCCTTATCTTTTAAAAGATAAGGAATCTTTTAGTTTTAATATAATTTTTATTCATTATTAAGATGGCACCTATACTATAAAATATTTAGTTAGGGCACAATATTTTTTTGTTGCAAATGACTGAATTGTGAAAAACTTATGAGTAAGGAATCCTGTGAAACACTAGGAGTCCCAGTTTCACAGTCACTTACTATCAGATATGACAAATGCATCTTTAAAATAATGGCACAGAATATCAAAGCCAAAGAATCTGACAAAGCAACCATCTATTGTCTGCCAGCTTAAACAACGTAGCAACAAATTTAATCTTCAGCACAAAGAAGAAGTTTGGAAACATACATTCACATTTTATTGAAATATTTTATTGTTTATGTGGTATTAAAATAGAACTCACTGTCACACAGAGGTAATAGAAAATATTTCAAACATCTTGTCTAAATAAGCCTGGTATAAATTTTTCTATGCCATTTTTGTAGTGTTCAAATGATATTTTATTGTATTGTTCTGCACATGAGGTCTAACCGAGGTGTATTAGACTTGGAAAATGGTAAGAATATTTTGTCAAGTAATGAAGAAAAAAAAAAAAAGATGGTTTTCTCCAAATTGTGGGCATTTCTAGTGTTTTAGTGAAATACTTTCTCCAATTGTTTGAAGATCTTAGAAGATAAGAAAGTATCAAAAGAGAAAAAAAAAAAAAAGTCTTATTTTAAATAAGATCTAATGAAAGAAGAATTGTTACCAAGGTCTAAGAACCACTTTTAGTTAATTACATTTGAGTTACAGAAAAAAAACCCAATCTTTTATCAATAACCAAATTTCAGGACATGATTTGAAGAAAACATACTGAACAGTATTTCAAATTATTCACTCATGAACTCATCCTGCTAATGTATTACTGATGTTATCAGTCAGTGAATTAGAGGTGTCTGCTGTGGCAGGAGGTAGAGGAACAGCATATTCTCTCTTCAGTCAAGTGGTGGGAGAATAAGTTCTTCAAGATGGAGTTAGTGCGTCAAGAGAGAAGAGACATGGTTCCTCTTTAGCCTCATTAAGGACATCTCTGAAATCCACCTTAAGTACTAAGGAAAATGGGAAATCATATTCATTTAACCATTTTTTCTGAGGTATTTAATAGAGGTGAAACATCTCTTCCCATGAATCCACATTACTTGATACTGACCGTGGCATAATAATTATGAATATGATAAGAAATCACTAGGAAAATGAGAGATTCCTGAAAATTTAACGTATAGACCACTCTGTAGACAGTAAAGTTGTCACTGTCTAAAGCCTACCCATGATTTGCTGGTTTGCGTTTTGTTTTGGTTTTGGTTTGTTTTTTTAATCTGAGGGCTTTGAACGCTATATAATAGAATTACTATTTTTTTATTTACTAAACTTATGTATCATGACATATAATAGAGGAGTTCTAAACCATTAGCAGTCCACTTCTGTAACTCAAGAGCGCTTTTCCTCTCTATCATTTTAAAAGCTAATGAACTATTTCCAATAGTCATGAAATGGAGTTAGAGCCAGTGTTATAACCAAAGTTACAAAACAGTTATATTGATTTGATAGAGGAAACAGTGGAAGGCAATATAAGTATACAACAACTTGTCTTTCCTGGTAATGGCTCATTTAATGAAGCCAAAACAAGAATAACACTCATGCCAGACACATCCATCCCACTGATAATCCCCAGCAGTGCTCTATCTACAATTCTGGATTTAAGTTTCTGAGAAAAAAATCACAGTAGTCAGTCTGTAATGCTTTATTGCAAGACATAAATGGTGCCTGCATAAGAAAGGCATCACTATGTGAATGCAAATGATTCTGCTTCTTCTGTCCTCAGCAGTCAGATAATTTTAGAAAAACTTTGAATTGCTTTAAAAAATAATTTCTGAAACATAGTATTTAAAATATATTGACAATGTCTTATGGCTGCCAGAAAGACTGATTCTCTCTCACACTGTCTGTAATACAGATTGACGTCTGCACAGGAATATATGAGGAAGCTGTTTATACATTTCATCAGCAGTCTTTCAATAATCCACACTGCTATTGGACATCTGGAAGCTAAAAATATACATTGTGCTTTTCTGAAAGCCATTCTGGTCTCACGCACTGGAAAAAATATTGGTTATTTTTTTACTATGAATAACCTGCCCTAAGGCACATGTTGCTGGCCCTCTCATGTGGCTCAGTTCTGCTTTTGCAGAATCTTCAGCGGTGAGCATGTCTATCATTCCTTCCTGTGAAGAGAGGGGTAACTTCACCCAAACTAACTACGCCAAGTACTTATACCATGTATGTGTGAACTAGTCCCAAAGAGAAATCAAAATGAAATATGCACTAGCACACCTAACCCTCTAGGGAAGCAATTCCACTTGAAAGTAGCTCCCTCAGTGCCTATTGTGCAAAGTCATTATTTGAAAAACTTTAGCTTTCTGGCTCTCAACCAGAGGGCTCTTTGAGGACACGCACACACGAAAAGAAAAGAGAAAAGAAAAAAAAGAAAGTCTTTTTTTACAGTTTCCTTGAAATGTTACGTATTTTCCTGTATTTTGAACATGACAGTAACTTGGGTTGTTTTTCTTCTTTTTCAGAAGGCTTAGAAAGCTGCACAGGAAGAGGTCACTATCGAAAGCGAGGTAAGCAGTGTACATATGGGAACAGACCTATCTCTTCATGAGCAATGAATGTTTGAACCCTTCACATTCAACCTGCGCATTTAGGACACGGGCCACCTTCTCCTAGTCCTGTGCTGTGTTTGCATACTCAGGTAAGCATCTGTTCAGAGAAGGCTTTTGTAACTTCATTTTCTGTGCCTATAAAACTCAATAATCCTTGAAATTTAAACGCTTTTAGGAAAACATAAGGAAGCACTACTTTTTAAGTGCTAAGAATTCTTATTTAGAGAACATTTCTACTTTCTGTTAAATACTAGCTGTAGAGACTACAACAGATAACAGAATCTGGCCTATAGATGTTGTCACATGTTTTCTAAAAACTGAGGTCTCAAGTCTGTGGTAGGGGATTTTTGAGGGTTCCATGA
The DNA here is from genome assembly GCF_028858705.1 of Grus americana. Classification (NCBI taxonomy): domain Eukaryota; kingdom Metazoa; phylum Chordata; class Aves; order Gruiformes; family Gruidae; genus Grus; species Grus americana. The sequence continues at coordinate 142,097,065 of NC_072852.1, forward strand.
TATTCCCCAAATAAACAGAATCCCATTCCATTGAAAAGAGACAGAAAAAAAGCTTTCAAAATATTTTTTTCTTTTTTCCTGCTAAGTGTGACAGTTCTGAATTTATAGTATAATTTGTATTAAAACCCCTCAATTTTTCTTAATTTTTTGCTTTAAGGATCCCCAAAATAGGGGAACATGAAGATAAAGAATAAACAAATTGAATCATTAATTAAACAGTGTTCAGATTGCATTTACCCAGAGTTAATGCCTTGTTTTCCAATTACCTTCATAGAAGTTTTCTATCACTGTCACACAACAAAGCGTAACTCTTCAAAACGACTGTGTGTAAACTCACAGCAAGACCTCAGTGGAGCACACATGCAAAAAAAAAAAAAAAAAAACCAGTTCTAAACTTATTAAGGGACAGTAGAACATTATTAATCCTTCAGGCTGGAACAAAATATTTATCAGCAGCCTCAAATGTGATCTTATCTTTCAGTATTTGTAAATTGTTTTCTCCATGACAGTGTAATTACACAGTCACAGGTTTTTCTGTTTCAGATCATGGTGCCATTCGTCTGAAGATGATTTACCACTGTTCTTTTACAGTCAGAATTGTAATGTTAAATTAAAGGAAAGATTCCTTTTACCTCCTCACAAGCCTTTTCTGAGATTTAATCATCTCAAATATACTGTATGCCAGAAAATATTTTTCTAGTCTGAGACCTGGGAATGATAAAAAAAAAGAAACGAAAGCTGGAAGGTGTATTTGATTTCTGTAGGTGCTGAATATGCTCCACACATACTGGAAGGCTCTAGCAGTCTGTGAACAATATATTTCATGAGATCTACTGCAGCCATGCTAGTCATTAAATAGGTGAATAAAGGTATCGAACAAATGTTAGGAATAGAAAAGAAAAAGCATACCTGGAGGTGATTGTTGACTCTTCCAGCAAGTGAAACATTCTGAGATTTAAAAAAAGATCTCATATCACATCAAGAACAAACAAAGAACTTCTGAAGATTTTTAAAGAAAAAGAAGCCACAGAAAAAGAAATTTAAAAGGTGCCACAGTGCAGGAGCACTTACAGGGCTACATAAGACAAGGTAGAAGTACCTTCTCAGGGTCCTCACATATTGGACCTCTTGGAGGTACACAGCTTGAGCAGATGTATTTTGCTTTAGAAGTAATGCATTCTCACAGAAATATTCATGCTTAAGGACTTCTCACTTTTTGAGTGAAAATTATAGAAAAGTTCCTAACTAGCTGCAGATGGATCACCTGCTTGATCCCCATGACAGATCGTATAGTCAATGTTCAAACACTGCTTCCTTTGCCCTTTTGTACATTTCAGTGATGAATTTCCTCACTTGTTTTGGAAAACTAATCTCAGTTACTAAATCTCAACTTAGCTAGATATAGCTGATCACTGTGCAAGATATAGAGGTATTACATGCATATATTTACATTGTTTCTGGTGGTCTGGAAAATGAATCATAAATGTAATTCATATATCAGTAAAGTACTATTGTGGGCTTTATATATAAATATACATTTATTTATACATATATCCATGTATGCACATACACAGAGTGTTGCTTACTAGTTTGGAGTAGTTGATTTAGTTTAGTTTTATTTGCTTCAGTTTAACTTGGTAAAGTTTTTCATTAAAATAATTAAACATGTGCTTCATCTGTAATGATACTTCCCAATACTTTGATCATGAAGAATTATCACCATTTTCCAAATATTTGTTATTTTCTCATGTAACCCTTCAGATCATGTACAAGGCCAAGTCCACAGGCTTTCCAGGTACTCTTCTTGGTTTTAAGAGCAAATCTTTAAGCTTAGTCTTTTGGCAGGGGTAGGCTGTTACAAAACAAAGTGAAGGAAAGACATATAGGAGAAAGAAAGAAAGAAAGAAAGAAAGAAAGAAAGAAAGAAAGAAAGAAAGAAAGAAAGAAAGAAAGAAAGAAAGAAAGAAAGAAAGAAAGAAAGAAAGAAAGAAAGAAAGAAAGAAAGAAAGAAAGAAAGAAAGAAAGAAAGAAAGAGAAAGAAAGAAAATGAAAGAAAGAGAAAGAAAGAGAAAGAAAGAGAAAGAAAGAAAGAAAATGGTGGGAGTGGCATCAACAAAAGATAAAAATATAAGCAGTTCCTGCAAGGTGATACAGGAGATTTAAATAATATAGAGAATATAGAAGTTAAATATTTTCCAAATATTTTGTTCTCAGAAGAGTACTCACATTTTGAGAATTATTTTTCTTAAAGTTGAGTGTACACTGAAAGGGTTAAAGTGCTTTGTCCTATACCCTGCTGAGGTTAATGTCTGTGCAAAGATGATTGAGAAGGACTTTTAGAAAATTGTATTTGCGAATCACATTAACTATGTTTTTACTGGAGGCAATTTAGATTTGCTGCAGACGTGGGGAGAATTGCAAAGGCATCTCTTCATTTTCTGCCCAAAACCATATTCCATCACTTGTAAAAATCCTCCCAATTACAAAGGAAGCTGCAAACTGCATATTCATGGCATCAATATAGTAAATTAGAAATAAGATAATATTGTGTTTTCTTTTCCCTTGAGGTTTTACTTGAATGACTTGATGATATGTTAGTGGTAAGGCAGTAGGCGACAAGTAATAAGGTCTTCTAGCCAACATCAAACACAGCAACCAGATCTTGTATCTTAGTACTAACCTTGGAATACAGTGTGAAATATTTCTTCATTTGCTTTAGACTCTTAGAACATTACATAAGCCTTTTCTAAAGATGAAAGCTGACTTCCTTACTGCAGGAGTTTTTGTAGCCAAAAAATTTATGTGTAGCAGGCAAAAAAAAAAAAAAAAAAAAAAAGAGCAGAACCCTTTCTTTAAACATTCTGTTTTTTTTTTCCTAGAAAAGGAAAAGAAAAGCTTTTATTTGAAACAGATATATGTCTTGCTATAAATGTACATTACTTCTATAATTGTATTTCAATTGTATTTTACTGCTTAGTGGAACTATTGAGGAAAAATCAACACATAAAAAAAAAAGAAGCAAGGAAAAATCATAAAGGAAAAAGGGAACATGATGAAAGAGAGAAAAGGGAAAGGAAATTATTTGTTATTGAAACTGGAATTAAATACCGAATGAGTTTTTTTAGCATTGAAAGAAGTATTTGTGGGCCTACAAGGAGAAGCTGTGCTTTTGTAGCTCTCAGGGTAGAATGCCAAAAGCAGGAGTTCTGGGTGCCAGTCTCTGATCCTTGGACTGTTCATGTATTAAGTTACTGAGAAAGCAAATAATTTCAAGATGGGGGATATCCAGTGAGATGTAGTCTCATTCCTCTCTGCTTGTTCTCCGTCTGGGTCTATTAGGCTGCAGACTGACCCCAGCTCAATATGGAGGACACAAGGTAACCATCCTCCTCCTGGACCCTCACCCAGACTATTCTGTAAATGGGTGTCTTGGAAAGACTCTTAGAAGGTAGAAAAGAAGTATATGAAGCTTCTCAGGGTGAACAAGGCTTGGGTCCTCATATTTTCTGTGTCTTATGCTACTCCAGTAAAGAAGGTTGTTTTATTCTGGGAAAGACAGCAGTCTGCCCACCAACTCAGAACCGTGCTTTTCTTCAGGATGAGATTTCAGAGTGGATAAAAATGCTTCCCTGGAAACCCTCACTGTATCTACTCTGCTTTTCTTTGAGAAAGACTGAGACAAGGATCTTTGCACCAGTTTTGGTTTTCAGACTCAGCTAAAGAGACACACTGTGCACACAGCCTAGGGTGCCTCGGTGTTCATCACAAGCGCAAGATTCTAGTGGGGATCAAGCATGGGAGCTTAAGTCTGGGAAGAGTAGGTGGTTTCGTTTCTCCCAGTTTTGACATTTCACATAGACTCCCTAATAGATCGTGGTGAGAAGGAGTACTTCCAGAGTGTAGTTTATCTTATTATCATGTAAACTGGCAAAATAGTTTTGATAAAATATTACTTAGAAATGCCCACTTCTTACTGTAGGTAGCAAAGGGAGCCTAGAGTAACTAGCTCATATGTAGACACCTAACATTAGGATGTATGGATCCTGCAGGCCCTAAAATTTTCCTGTTGCTGTGGCTGGCTTTTAAGATATGTCAAATTTTACTTGAGCTAGACTGTACTTTTTAAGCTTTTTGTGACCTGCTGACATTGTGTTCTAGTTCTACAGCATTTGTCAGTATTGTTAAATCTGGTCAGAGCCTGTTGAAAGCCTATTTCCTTTTTTTTTTTTTTAATTTTCTTTTTTTTTCTGTTATGATTCGTATCAAAGCTGTATTTTTAGTGGGAAAGTATATTTTAGTATATTTTATATAGTAACATAGTATAGTCTAAATATTAAATATTATATATCTGTAATATTATAACCTAATATAATATTACATATAATTAATATATAAAATTAAACCCTTCAGGAAACATTTAGAAGCTAAATAAGATAAATCTTTTATAAGATAAATCCTGGACAATTAATTCCTTTGGGTTATATCATTCACACAAAACCTTCTGTTCCAAATTAAACTATCCTTCATCAGTATTAATTAGGTAGTAACTGCACTCAAGAATACTCTAGAAGATCAAAAGGGCTATTGGTCTTTCTGACAGCACTGAGAGATTAAAGCTGCTGGTGGTCTAAAGCAGGAAGCTTCATTTAAGCAGTTAAGAATGCTGTCTGTCCATTTGTGATATTTCTGTGCTCCTTCTTCCCTCATTACCAAGGTATCAGACTGCTTCAATCCGCCATACATTTATTCAGTCAGCATGGTTGTGAGGTAAGAAACTCGGAGGAGCAATTAAAGGAGGCTTAGAGTGCTGTGTTAAAGGTATGTAGGCAGCTAAAGATGTAGGTGAGTGCCTAGTGGGATTTTGAAAACCACTTATGGGTTAGAATTACAGAAGGACTTTGTGTCTGAGAGACTAGATGTCTAGCTGTTATTTTCGGTACTGTTAGCCAAAAGCAACTTGAAAGCACTCTGTTTTTTCAAGTTTTTTAAAGTGGACACTACTTCTTTTCTTCTCTTTCTCTGCTTTTCTCTTCTCTTTCTCTGCTCTGCTTTCCTCCTTTTTTGCCTTACTTTGCCTTTCCTTGCCTTCCCTTCCAGAAGTAGTGGATGGTGTCCCTGCTCATTGCAGGGCAGTTAGAAATAGATGAGCTTTAAGGTCCCTTCCAACCCAAACCATTCTATGATTCTATGATTCTATAAGGAGTGTCATTGTTTTTGGTTCCTTTCTCTGTTTCCTTCTCTAGCCGTTGCTTCATATAGAATAGCCCAACCTTGTGCTTCTCAGCAGCAGCTTTCAATAAATTGACTTTCCAGTGCTCTTCCATGGGTCAGATAAGCATGAGGGCCATAGCTGTGGCGCTGACTCTATACATTACACAAGTTGCTTGTCCTTCATAAACCTGAGCTAAATCCAATACTGGGTGGCTCAGAACAATCTCATTCTTAAACCTCCTGAGGTTTCACATACTAAGTATTGGGGATCAGGCATCAGTAGGATTCGTCTAATTCTCTGAACTTTCGTTAGTTCATTCAACTTTTTAGATATATTTTCCATTTATTGCTGTATATTTGCTTCAGAGAAATGCTGCTGTGCATAACCTCACAGGTACAAAGAGCAAAAATAATGCAAATATTTAAACAACATCAAGGCATGAGAATGTATCTTGTGGATTATTTAACCTGTTTCATTGCCATATTTCTGTCACCTGTTTTTCCCTGTTCTACCAAATCTTCTTCTTTCCCTGCTTAGCTGAAATTAAAATATCTTCTTTTTGATCCTTGTCTGTCTGCTTGGAAGTGGATGGTGCTTGATAATGACTTAATTTAGGCAATAACCAAATCAGTAATGCCATTGTGAATTCTTTGATCAGCTCCTGGTGCTTGTGAATCAAATAAAGGATCACAGTCATGAAATTAGTTTTAATTTAAGAAAATTAAAGATGGCTTCTGAAAGTTCAAATGCAGCCTTAAATCCCATGGGTAAGGTGCTGATTAACCGGTATGTCTGGCTGACAATTCTCCAAGAAAAACCTACACAAATCTAATATTATAAGTACTATACTATAAAGGTTAATAATTATTTCTGGAATCAAAAGTAATGGAAATAAAATGAGAAGTACCCACTTCTTTATGCAGGATTACTGGGATATATATACATCCCATAAAAGGTTTTCACACTCACAGGAAATTTGTTGCTAATTATGGATTTTACAGACAAAAAATGGTCTTACCTACAAACTCTGATAAGGGTGCAAAATCAAATGCTCAAAGTTAAGGAAAAGCTACAATCAAGCTGTCTGTGCAACACTTTTTTTGTAATAATGTAGGTACATTGGAACTCATTAGACAATTCTATTCCATGATAACTCTTAACTCTTTGAAGTTGGGTAATAATAATAATAGTATTAAAACATTAAGAAATTATACAATTCCAGCAAAAATTCTGCTGTAAAGAATTATGTCTTCATGGTCAGCTGCTTGCTTTTTTGTTTACTTTTAAAATTTTTTTCCCTACTCCAATAAAATTTTGTTCTGTAATTTAATAGCTTAACAAAACCTAATGCTAAAGAATTGTTCAGTTAAAAATTCAGGCTTCATTTGAGGTTAAAAAATGCCATTAATAAATAGTCTATGTAAGAGAAGTTATCTTTAAGACTTTTCTTTTTTTACATATGTCTAAATTGTATTCATTTTGCCAAGAATTAATAGTTATATACCCTTTACAAGATAGTTTCATTAATGTTTTTTCTCATACCCTTCCTCTCAAAAAAATCATAAAAAAAACCCCATAAGAAAAACACTGAAGACATGAAATAGGTTTCAGAAGTAGTCAAAAGGGGGGAAACAATTCTGTCTCCCTGGGAATAATTTATCTTCTTGCCATTGAGAAACATAGAATTATGATCTTGGAAAAGTGAAGGTTTAGTTGTATCAAAAATGTCTTCAGTTAGGAAAAGGGGCTGTAAAGTTTATTATTAGCAACTTTACATCATGTCATATCACCATCGTGTTACATTGGTATTTGTTATGGTAAAAGGAAAGTCTCATCCCATTACTGACTTTCAAATCATATTAAAGAATACCAGCTAACTCAACATGGTGCAAGACTAATAAGACATGATAGAAAGTTACTATTATGATAAGACTTTCATATCACATTAGCCCAAGAATGCCACTAGTTCATGTTGTGTTCACTCTTGACATTGCCACTCTGTATTCACTTTCACTACATTTTTCTATTAGATGGGGAGATAAAGTTGCAAAACTAGGAATGATTTAGCTGGTAAACAAGCACTCCCTTATCATGTTCTATATACCCACAGACAGAAGAATTTAAGATAAAGGAACTTGATCATTGCAAAGTCCAGCCTCTATCAACCTATCCTTTAATATTTTATTCTCAAAATGGTGCCTTGGAACCAAAGTTCCCTTTTCTCAACAAGGGCAAAGCTGGTATCTCAGAACCAATGTTTCATAAGTCTGATGTGTCATCTGTGTGATGAGTTGAAAAGGAAACACGGCAGAGAAGGATCTAAGTTCTTCATATTCTGCCCCACCTTCAGAGGCATATGTATCAAGACAGAATGTACCAATTCAAATGCACCCTCAAGTTTCAGCCCATAAATATTTTTAGGATATGATGACTCTCATGGTGATGCCATTATCATCTTTTAAGTAGCAATTCCATGATAAGACCCATTTAGAGCTTCAGTGAGACATGGGTTCCGTACTGTGTTATGTTCGATGTGTTCTTATGGGCAAAAAGGAAACACATCTTACAAACGTTACTGTTAGTATAACTGAAATCCTAACAGTCTTATCAAAGAATCATTATTAATTCAGATGCAATTATGCAGTCTGAATAATAATAGAGACTGACAACACGTGATAAAACAAAGCTTTATTGAGGCAGTATGGGCAACACCACACCCATATTGCGACTAACCCAATCACTGAGAGCAAACGTGGCATCACAAGTGAGTCGTGCAGATGCCTTTTGAATGAGGATAAGAGTCAGGGCACCCCTTGGCTCCAGCAATGGCAGCGTGATTTGAGAGGATCACACCTCACATGAATAGTATGGGCAGTATCCTGCCTACGCTGCTGATGTTGTAAGGGGACAGGGGGTGGTCAGTCTGCCTATGCTGCCAATACTGGTCAAGAGCAGCATGTCAGAAGTCTGTCTGTGCTGCCAATATTGGTCAAGGGGCAAGGTATCAGGAGGCAGGGTGTTAAATTAATAAAGAAAAAAAAAAACCCAAACCAAAACCTACTATAGGGGAAAAAAAAAATCATACTGAGGAATGGGAGGCAGCCAGTGGTGGTTACACTACAGTCAGAGAGGAATTTCTAGTGTGAAACTTGCTTAATATTCAAGTAGCAATACCTTCTGCCTGTCCTGACCAGTTCAGTTGAAAGCAGAGGGACATGCTCCAAGAAATATGCTTGCAGCAAAAAAAAAGTCAGCTAAATGGTATAATTCTTCCTGAAAAACCTGGATTTTGAAAGGAAAAAAAAAGGGTCAGGGCAAGTGGGTCATGCAGCCTGCAGAAGAGAACAGGAGGGTAGTTCAGACAATATGTCTCACTGAAGCTGGTGCCCCATAACCCAGTGCTACATTGCTGTTGCTATTAGCAGGAGTCGAGTGAGTCTGCAGTGCCTCAGGACTGAAGCTTCTCAGGCTTACTTTGTTTAAATTTTTCTTGATCTGCCTGGAGCTTTGCTTTCTGTTGGGTTTTGGTTGGTTGATTGGTTGTTTTTTTCTAATGACTAGGTTGCTATAATGGCCACATTTTTTGTACTTTTTACCTACCCCCTACCCCCCCCCCCCCCATCTTTATATGGTACAACCATATTTTTTACACAGACAGCATTCAATTTACACAGCTATTCTGTATAAATTAGGTATTTATGACTGGAACATAGTGATCCAGTGTACAGAAATACAACCCTATTTGACAGCAGAGACCTTGAGAAGTCAGGACACAAGGCTGTGGTGTACAAAAGTACAGCAATGAGAAGGTAAGGAACAAAGCCCAGGATGCAACTAAAAACCTCAAGCTCACCAATAGTCAATTACAGAAAAGAGACCAGGAGCTGCACAAAAAACAGTTTTAGGAGTAAAAAAACCCTAAACATATCATGTCTAGTAAATTCAGATCTAGTGTGGAATTGCAAATCAACAAAGAAGGTTTAAAAGCACTTTAGAAAACACATACCAATAGATTCTGGTGAATCCCCCCCAAAAAAGGAGAAAGGAGAGGAAGAAGAAGAAACCAGTGAAGAATCTAGAAAACTTGCCACCTGCTTCAATCATCCCTATGCTTGCCAGGGAAGACTGTCTCTGTCAGCCTCAGGACTGAAAGGGGCATTAGAAGGGTGAGCATAACACCGGAAAAAGGGGTAGATATTATGAATGTGTGTGTAACAATCTTAACTGTATCATTATTATTATTATTGATTTTTTCTTTAATAGTATGTTCATTAGATTATTTATTTATTTATTCTAATAATTAAATCTAGACTAACAATCATTTTTTTACTAGACTCTTGAGATTTCAATTATATTAATAATAACTTCTTGGCTTTACCTTTAAGTTGTGTCCCTTTTGACCTCATGAAGATTTTCAGAGTATCAGGCTAAGTATCCAACCTAAGTCATACAGCTTGTGAAGAGCCATGTCATGGATGAGAGCTGGAGATCTTCTACCATACTGTCTTCCCAACACACCTGTGTTCTGGCAGACTTGATCTATTCTGAGTAGGAAACCTTCAGCTATACAGAGTGCTTGAAGCTACTTTTTCTCCTTTAGCATTTTAACTGGGTCAGATTCATGACACCATATGTATTCTGTGGAACCAAAATATCACGAAGAGTAAATGAACAGTGCCTCAAAGACTTCATAACAAGACAGTCTAGATATGGCTGTACTTACTAGTCTGTTGATTTTTTTTAAGATAAATTGAATTCAATATTGTAATTATTGCTAAGTACGTATCATTTGCACTTTTCTTTTTCCTTCTTGGATTCTTCCTTTGTTCCTTCCTTCTTCAACAGAAGAAATTAATCACCCCTATGAAAATATTAAATTGAGCATTTTGCAATTCTAAGGCTGTAAGCATTTACAGCACCATCTCCCATGTCTACTAGATATTTATCTTGTACTTCAAATGTTTTTCATCTTCAAATCTGCAATTACCTTATTAAAAGCTATTCTTGTCATCTTGTGCACATGTAATCCAGAGCTTCATTGGAAAACCACAGAGCAAAATGACCATATTTCCTACCAATTTCCTTGGGAACAGTAAATGCCATATGCATTTCTGAATGATGACAAGAAATGATACAGCTGAATGTATTTGAATATTTAATTTTTTTTTTTTTTTTTTTTTTTTAACATGACACACAATGTCTTTACATATATTGACTGTTCAATGCTATAGCTTTTTGATTCAGGGTGCTTGCCACTTCATCCTGCTGTCATTATAATGTTCACAAATGTAAGTTAATTTTCCACAGTTAAAGGCTCATAAAACGATACAACTTATTGTTTGATTTCTTGCCATGTTCCTTCCCGAGTGATCACCTCATTAAGATTATTGCTGCAGTTTATAATCATAAAGTCATTCTTAATTCTATATTTTCCTTTAAAGCTGCCACTGAGAAACTGTCACTGCATTATCTTTGAAACATTTCTCATCTATCAAACTGATTATTGCTGCAGGATGATGGAAGTGAGATACATAGTTTTGCTATTTCCTTATTGTATTTGGGGTTTTTTCTTCTGCTTATTTTTATTTTGGCAGCTGTTTATTTCACGGCTTTAAATCTCATTCATCATGCATTTGCTGCTTACTAGGGTGTGAACCAGCTCTGGGACCGCCTATCACAATTTGGCTGTGTTAAGTGGATGAAGATGAATAAATAGATTGAAAGAAATGTCATTTGACTTCAGACTGTATCTGTTGGCAGTTTTTTGCTACTGTTTACATATTTGCTGTAGAAATGAAGGAAGAAAAAGAAACTGACAATTAAAAAAATCCAAACCCAGAAATAAAAAGAAATTTTATTTCTTGGTGATTCTTCACAAGTTACCAACATTGACACCAACCCTGATGAATTGCTTGAGTTTTACTGGAAATGAAATATATCAACTAATAGTCACTTACATCTTTACAAAAATACTCATTGTCCTTTACATACAAAGAAGATTCAGGATCTGCCTCTAAATTAAGGGGGTTATTTGCCGAAGCTTTAACTCTAGAAACATGTTTTTCACAGTTCTAAATTGCATCTACACTTTTTCCGTTGCTGATATACATTTCTTGAAATAGCTACTTGTCTGCATGTAAGCAATCAGGCATGTTTTTCCACTATAGAAAGTGCTCACAAGATTCTGTTTTATTACTCACTAATGCTCAGACATACATCAGAGTCTTCCTGGTCAATCGAACCCAATGACTTCTGCTACTGAGACGTATATCTACAAAATTAAATGCAAAAGTTGTCACCCTTCTATAGTGTTAGACTAAAGCTGTCAGACATTTATAGCACTCACCCAAACACCTAGATCTCTTATTTGAAGAGATCTAGATGGCAACAAGCTCATTAGCTCTGAGGAATACTATCTTCCCTATTAAGTGAAGGAAGAGTACTTACAGTTAAGACAATTTGAGCTTGATCGTATGATCAAAGAAAAACATGAGTCGGAGGAGATGCCTGGATGTCATGTAGTCCAAGGTCCTGTTCACAACAGGTCTTAACTTCAAAGTTCAGTCAGGACCTTGTTCAGTTCATTTCTGAAAAGCTCCAAGTGTTTATCTTCTCTAGGCAGCCTGTTCCAGTTTAACAACCCTTACTGAGAAGAGTGATTCTCTTCTGTATGTCCAATATGAATTTCCTTTTTTACAAGTTGGATCTCATCTCTTGCTGTTTCTGCAAGAAAGGGCATTTCTCAGAAGAGTCTTCTATATAAAATCCTTGGAGCGTGGTGGGAAACTGCAGTTAAACTCCCCTGGGACTTTCTTTTATTCAGCCTAAAAAAACCCTACTTCCTTAGCCTATGTATGTCATATGCCCCCAGCCATCTTAGCACCCTCTGCCAGACTGTGTCCATTCTGTCAAAATCTCTTTTGTACTGTGGACTCAAAACTGGAGGAGCCCCATGTTCCTGGTGCAGCCTTACCAGAGCTGAGAAGGGAGGATAATAATTTTCCTCAGTATTCTGCCTTCACCCTAAGTAGCCCAGTATGCAGACTGGTATGCAGTTAGGCCTCATCACTTTTGCCTCATTTCCAACATACTGTCCCCTGGGAACCCCAGGTCCATTTTCTACAGAGCTAATTTTTTTATCCAGGCAGTCCCTAACTTATACTGAAGCATGGTTTCTGACATCACAGGTGTAGAACTTTGAATTTGCCTTTGCTGAGCTTCATGGGGATTTTATAGACCAATTTGTGCAGCCCATCAAAGTATCTCTGAATGGCAGTCCTGTCGTCAGCATATCCCCATATGTTGTTTTCTCCAGGTTGCAGAGAGCATATTCTGGTCCATCACCCTGATCACTGATAGTGCCTTTAAACAGCATCAGTCCTTTATGCTCATTTGAGGAACTCTTCTTGTAACAAGTGGCCAGTTGGACTTTTGACTGTTGACCCCTACCTTTTCAGCTTGATCCAGTCACTTTTCCACTCAACCAGTCCACATCCCTCTAACTTCACAACAAAGATATTATGGGTAGATCATGTCAAAAGCCTGGTTAAATTCAAAGTAAACAAAATCCACTGGTCTTCTCTCACTCACAGAGCCAGTTACTTCAGCTGTCAAGGAGCAGACAGAGTGGGGCTGCGCCACAGAGGAGGATGAACTGGGAGCCGCAGGCAGCCATCATGCTGGCAGGGCAGTGCCGCCACTGACAGGGCACCCTCCCACAGTGCCCCAGTGGGGTCAGGACAGGGCTAGGACCCTGCCATCCCTCAGCAATTATCAAGCCGGGCAAAGGAGTCAGGTCCAGAGCCCAGTGATCACCTGTCAAGGCCATATTGGCAGAGGAGGTCTGAGATCCAGCTAAGGAGTAAAGTAAACAGACCGCAATAAGGATGAGTGAGGTACCTGGGGGGGGATGTATACCTGCAATGTAGCTCAGGGAAGGAACAAAGGATAGGACCGAAGCTTAAGTACAGCCTCAAAGCAAATTGGGAGGCATCACCTCATCTCCCATCTCGTTCTGCCCCAGCTCTTCCCAAGCTGTGTCACAGACCTGTCCAGAGCATGGTCAGCTGGGCCCCAAGTGGGATGGGCAGGCAAAGTCTATCAGTGCACTTAGGTCTCTGATGCACAGCAGCATAGGTTTCATGAACAAGCTGGGGTTTTCTGAAAGCTGAGGGTTTTGGTCTGCTGGTTTCTTTCGTCACTTTTCACGGGATCTTAATATCGTCTCCATCATCTGCATTTGATCCAGCTGACATTGACTATCACATTCTCCATCAGTTCTCCTTTCTTTCTGGGTACCAGGCAGGAAGAGCTTGTCCTTTAATCTGTTCATGCAAAATTTGCATCAAAACAGAACATTTCAGAAATATTCTCAGTTGTTTGTGTCATGCTATCTTGCCCTCCCAGCAGATGTCATGGTTGCTGAAGTCCTCTATGAGAGCTAAGGACTGCAATTTTGAGGCTTTTCCTGGTTGCTTTAAAAAAGCTTTGTTTAGTTCCTGTTCTTGATTGGGCTGCCTGTAGCCGATGCCCACCATGCATGACGCCCCCATCCTGCTTTGTTCATTTCTTAGCTGATCTTGACAAATAAACTCTCCAAAGGACTATTGCCCATTCCATAGCAGATTGATTTTAGCTTCACATTTTTTTGTGCATTCCCACTCCTCATCTTCCTTGCCATTCTTTCCTTAAGAATCTGTAACCATCTGTTGCAGCTCTCCAGTCATGCAAGCTACCCTATCATCACATCTCTAATTCCAATGATGCATGGCTCTGAAACTTCATACAGGCTTACAGTCTCCCATAGGATCTATGTGCTTTTGCATCAGTAGTTTACTTACGTCCCCCAGCATCCAGCCTTCTTAGAGAGAGTATGACAATATTATCCATTCCTCTGATGCATGCACACTTCTGTGCAAACCCCGTTATCCAAAAAGTTCTACACTCCCTCTATAGATAAGCAAAACATAGATTGTTTTCCTTTTTACTCTACTCTCTCTGTTATGTGTTTTGTGCATGAAAGTGAGTGAATGAGTAAGTGAATAAAAATGGGATGTTCTCACATAAAAGAAGAAAATAGTTGTAGCCTATATTTTACTTCAAATGCTAGCTTTATACAGTTAGAAGACTACATCTGTCATTCTCTGTGTTGTGAGGAAATCTGAATTTCCCACTTCACTAAAGCACCTACCATAGAAAGAAAAGACCTGGAAACCATGGGGTTACTTTAATGCTGTATTTAATAGATTCTTTCTCAATAGCTCTTGAAGTGTTGGAGGAAATGTGAGTGATAAATAGTTGCAACTAAAGGGAAAATATCTGACATTGTGTGAAAAATGAGGTGGAAGTGCACTTAAGCATCTAATTAAAAAGGGCTGCTGACAACAGCAAGGAATTGTAGGCAGCAGTGAAGCTAAAAGCTCGCTGAAATCAAACTATTCCTGTAGCATGTTCCTGAGGGTAGAAATTAATGTTGGCTGCTCTTCTGATACCCTAGACTGAAAATTCTGTCAGGCATGTTTCTTTAAGAGACCTGTGTGGAAAAACATAAATAAACAAGAAGTTATTTTCTCTCCATGTCTACTGTGTGGTCAGCTCTAGGATGTGGTTGGACATATTCCTCTAGGATAGAGGGTGGGACATTTCAGGTGCAGTGGACAACCTACATTTTTATAAAACTATGAGAATTGCCAAGTGATACAAATGCCAGCCAAGCTGAAGCTATTGTTGTGAATGCATTATTAAGAGATGCGTATCAAGTCTGGATGTGGTAAAGTCTTTTAGGTCTGCCATAGTACTCTGGAAATATAACATGTTGGCTTAGGAATAGTGGGAGTAAAAGCTGAAGCTTAGAGAAATGACCTAATTTTGGTTTATACCATAATAATTTTCTTGCAAATTAATGACTGAAGTCCAAAATGAGCTTCATTTCATGCTGCATCTAGCATGTTCCATACTGGACAAGACAATATCTAAAACTTGACCTCTTTTTGAGAAGAAATAAAAATATTTTCTGTCTTTCATTTTCCAGTAATAAAACATTATCTTTGAGCTTTAAGTCAAAGTCTATTTCCAAGAATATTGGAATTATATTAGACATTTAAATCACAGTCTTCATCACAATTAGTGGTTAAATTATTAAAATTTAATGGAATTATATAATCATTCCCACTTGTAAATATAAAAGAAACTGAATCAGTCATACGCATTTGACTCTCATAGCCTTTTTATCCGGCAGATGTGATTTTCAAGGCACTGTAGTGTGAAAATCATGAAACAGCTGATAGCTTGCTTTAAAAACTCACCCATTTATATCTGGTTGGTTCTGCAAATACTTACTTTTGACTAATGAGATATATCACTTGTTACAAAAGCAGAAGTAGTATATATTGCATTGTTCATGGCCTGTTGGATAATCCAGGTCATGCAGAAATAAACACCAATATCTTAAATATAAGAAAAAAAATAAAATCACTAAGATGAAACTGCTAATTCTCATCAAGGTTCCAGTATCTGAGGGTGAAAATCTTGTTGCATTTAATTTGCTTTTAGAGTAATACAACTTCACTGACTTCATTGGAGACTTTTTTCCACACTTCTGTAAACTTGCCCAAAAGGGAGGATACTTATGCCTCTTAAATTTATTGTGTATGAATTGTTTTCAATTGCAAAAAGGGCTGAAACTTTATCCTTTATGTTAATGCTAGTGTCTCACAGGGAAGACAAAATTGTCATTTTAAAGCCCCCAGGTGGTCGAATAGTGTGGGAAAGCACTTTTAATCTCTGAAAATTGAAAGAATCAAAGTGAAATCCAAATGCATAATTTTCTGATGCATAAAAAATTTTCTGAAACACAGTTAGCGGGGGGGAGGGGGAAGCAGGATAAACAAGAAAAAGCAGTCTGCTAGTCACCTTATTCACAGTTTCAATGCATAACTTTTCTATTAGTTTGACAGTGGATATTAATGTGTGTTATCTTGAATTCAGCTGTGAGAAGACATCCATATATTTTCATTAATGTGGCTATTGGTATGCACTGGGATAGTGTGGACAAAACACTGAGTTGGCAGGATGAGTGGAGAGTGTTTAGCAGAAAAAATCATCATCAGCCTAAGTGAATTGGCTATGGCTACCAAACGAGCTGGCTGAAACTCTACTTGCAAAAATTATTATTATTATTATTATTATTATTATTATTATTATTACTGCTGCTACTACTACTACTACTACTACTACTACTATTTTGTTATGTGTTGGAGCAACACTGAAAATAATCAAAATGAAGTGCTGTTGCCTTTAGTTAGTTATATTTAGTGAAGCTCTGCCTCACTGTCAAGAAGGACTTGAGTCCATATGTCTGCCAATTAGCTCACTGAGATACCTTAATTTTATTTGCTAGTCATCAATACCATGTTTTAAATAAGAAATTTTCCTGAAAAAAAGGGGTCTTGGAATTTATTGATGTCTGAAAATGTTTTTTACCAACATAGTGATTTTTGTTCAAGAAAATAGGAAATTCTGTTGAAATGTTGTTAACCACTGTAGCTTAAAACCTCAGTTTTCTTATAAAAGAAATAAATAAATACCGCAAAAATTTGCAGAGAACTCAAAGAGGATACCCTTGAAGATGAGTAATTTTGAGGTGTCTTTGCATAGGTCTGTATGAGCAGACCCAAAAATTTGGGAGAAAGACGTATGCGGAGTAGCAGTGAGGACCTTGTTCTAGAAAAGTGTGTTCAAGTTGTTCAGCAGTGCCTGTGGTTCCAGTAATTCTGGTGTGCTTATTTTCTTTGGGGTTAGGTCTCAGTTCTCTGTTTCGTTTAATCTAGTCCCAGTAACGTCTTGTTCAAATGTCCTTCTGGAAAGACTGCTTAGGACTCAGCCTCAGGCTTTGGAGGAGCAGTAATAGAAATAAAGTGTTAAGAGTCCAATGATGCAGCAACAACCTCCTCTGAAAAGTCAGTAAAACACAGAGACAAGTGGGTTGAGGCACTTGGAGGGAAACTCTTACTAGTGTATGACTTCTTCTTGCATTTCATCTCTCCATTGCAACTGACTCCACACTGCTTTTTTAATAACTGTCATTGCATTAGTGTCAAACGTGGCTTCAAGGGCAGTGTCTTACTGTTAATCAGGTTCAAATAGTATCCTATGTGTGTGCAAAAGCTATAGTGTGCCAAAATTTTGATGAAATAGACCTCACAGTAGTTACAGTACGAGAACTACAGTTATTGTGCTAGAGGAAATAAAATCAAATAAAATCAAACCTGAACTTTCTTTGTGTTTGGGTTTTGGGGGTTTTTTTGTTTGTTTTTGGGGTTGTTTTGTTTTTTTTTTTTTTTTTTTCATTAAATAAGCCTGACAGTAAGAAAGAAAAAAAAAAAAGGAAAGAATGACCAGGTAGGATGGCACTGGCATTGAGATCTTCTTCCTAATATAACTTTATTCTGTTGAGTTTTGCTTCATCTTTCTGGATTCCTATCTTACCAAATGACAAAATTGCTACTTAAGACCCTCATTGCCATGGGAAGGCCAAACTAACCAGCTAAAATATTTATAAGGAACAAAGGGTTAAATTTTCTGCTGATTTAGCATGACTGACTGCTGAGAGTTGGCCTCCGAAATGCATATCACTGTGCATTTTATTGCAATATTGGTAGAGGATTGTGATGTAAAATTGAGGAGAGGCAATATCAAATGACCTAATTTGTCAATTACTTATTGCTGGGGGATATCCTTGACAGCAGACTGGGAATATATGGGATTAATATAGGGACCAGATGCACCACCACCACCACCCCACCCTCGAGTTATTTTCCATGATATATTTTATTGGAATTCACATCAGAGCCGTCACAATGGCAATCCATAACACCCAATGTGCTGCTAGTGAAGCCCATGCCCACAGGCTGCATCAATAGCTTGTTACATGAGCCTTCGGTGCTCACTCACCCTGCTAGTGTGAAAATGAGAACTGTGGGGTGAATCCTAATAGCTTCTGTCAGGCCTCTTAGGACGAGTGTTTGTATGACTGCATTGGCTTCTCATTTATCCTTGATATCACTACCTATTCATCTCCCTCTTGGCTTTGAAGGTGAAATCCCTTATTCTCCTTCATCAGAGTTGACAGCAGCACCAAAGCTTTCTCTCTTGTGTTACAACATTCTCCTATCCAGAGCATGGAAACATTATTTCCTCAGGAAAAACATAAAACAAAACCAAACTGACTTTTTGTCTAAGAATGCCATTAACAGATAGTATTTTTTCAAGCTGATAAGATATTTAATCCTTTGTCTTCTCTGCTGATTTGAAATGGACATAAAAGTTCACAATGTTTACTTCATCTGGAAAATTTACAAGAGAAGAGAAATTACTTCAGATTGATGGATTCTTACTTTTTCAAAGCTAGACCAAATTTTGATCATTGTGTTGTTATATCTTTTTTGCAAAGTTGGGACTTTACACATTTTTAAGAACAGCTCTATTTCTAGGAAGAACTAAGGCGTGCCTAACAGCTTATAGTATACAGATGATCAGATTGGATGGAAACTGCGGTTCCCTTTTGCCTCTTGACTATGAATCAATGTATTCTAGGAGGAATTGCTTACATTTCTGAGACACAGTCTCTTCTGCTTGACACCCTTTGTAAAATTGGATGTTTGAGCCATGGGACATAGACTGTGGACACTTCCCAAGCTCCTCCACATGTCATTCAGCTTGGCTGAAAATTGCTTGTTGAGTTTCTATGCTGCCCTTAGCAGTGGTACAGCTGAGCAACAAATGACTTGACCTATCTCTAATGTCTTATAACCTCTATTAGTGATAGAAAGTAACTGAAAATATGATTTAGTTGCCTGGCTAGGTTTATTTGTAACAGCTTTGTCTGACCAGAAATGCTTATATCTAATGCAGTTTGTGAATGAGATTTATTTCAAAGGAAAATTAAAACAAAGAAAACTGCTTTCATTTTAAGGTTTCTACAAAGTGAGTAATATAATATATTGTCAATGCAATACAATGCAATACAATGTCAGTAAAAAACTTCTGAACAGTTTTTTTAGCACAATCAAGAAGGATGTGGAAAATTTTTGCCCAAATAGATTCTTCATGATTGTTCCACTGGTAGACTATAGGCTTGTATATTCAGGATATAAGCATATCCCGACTTGATTTTTGTGTTAACAAATTACTAGTGCAACTATAGAAGTTACTACGTTACCACCAGCAATGGTGGCACACCTTCTTACAGCAATCACATATTTTCAGTCCATTGAGCCAGCAAAAAGTTCTCACATAAGAGAAGTTTATTGGGTGTAAAACCTCTAGAAGCTATTCCTACAGAAAAATAAAGAATACCTATAATGACTACACCATGTACTTAAAAGAGTACAAAGACAGCTATCTCTTGTATTCCTTAAGGCTCACAGTTCTTCAAAAGAAGGGAAGACTGAAGCAATCAACTATGAATTGACCTAAAGAGTCTGAATTTCCCAGATGGCAAACTTGACTACTGTGATGCTTAAAGCATCCAGTCCTTTGCATATTCCTAGCTAGATGCAGTTCATGGCTGTTCATGAGACTGTGGTGCTTAAAAATGCAGCAATACTTAGAAGCTGGGACAGAACACTTGTTCCATGGCCTTAATCATGCAAATGATCAGAATATATGATGAAAACTGTAGCTTTTAACCTCAAAAATAGCAGAAACACAGACCATAAGAGTATCAGTAATAAAATATTTTTTTTTAACTTTTAGATGAAAAATATTGGAGTATGGACATCTTTCAGTTAGTTATATTGTAATTGTAGATGCAACCTGATACTATCACATTTAGACAGTTTGAAATCTTTTCATTCATTTTTCCATCTGAGTGACTGCTATATAAATACAAATAAAATGTTATTTCTAAAATAGTATTGAGTCACAGGAATGTAAGGTTAGAGGTAGGAAAGATGTATTAGAGTATTTAAGACATTTTATTGCTACAACAGGATTATTTTTATTCTTTTTTCTACTGGAATTATATTTTTAATGTTTAATGGGATGCAGGATTAAAAGTCTTCCTTCTCTTTCACATACCAGCAAGCACTATCTGGAAATAGCTTCCCCCCCCGCCCCCCCGCCCCCCCCCCTTGATTAAACATTTCTTTCCTTAACTTTATCCTCTAATAGTTCTTTATACTTGTGGATTTTAATCTTTTTTTCTCTGTCCTGGGTGTCAGATTATAACTATGTTACTCTTTTGCCTTTACTTAAACAGCCAAGATATATTTAGGCTGAGTTTCTTAGAGGAGCTTTTGAAAGATAGATGTCCATATCCACAGATACTCAAAAGATTAATGGGATTTGGGCCGAGAGCATCCAGTCTTTGTTCTCTACTTTTGAGGAAATTCTTTCAGCACATCTAATTCATACTAAAGTTTCTTGCTGGACTAATTATCTTTCAGTAACATGTAATATGCAATTACAGTGACATTTCATGTTCATATGAATCACAATTATCTTCCTGTCTGTTATCTCCCTATGACTATGTGCTTTTGCATATACTTATCATCATTGGAAAGGATGCTTTTAACTGTTATATGTCTATTTTAACACTGTGTCAGTGTGCTCATTAGGGGTCATTTATAATTACTCCCACACAGAAGTAATTCCATTAATGCTTTTTTGAATATTTTCTCAGAAGAAAAATCACATCTATTTTACCAGATGAATCTTAATATTAACTTACTCATTTGTTTTACCTCTCCAGGCTATCTTTCTCAAACAACGTTGATCTTTTCGCTTTATTGCAGTTTAGTATCAATTGCATACTGCTAACCACCTTCTCTTCTACATATTCACAAATTTATTAAACAAATTCACATTAAATTTCAATCCTTCTGTCAGTGGCATGGTCCAGATGGGCAAACTCATTTAATTTTTACTCCTCAACATGACAAGACCAAGCGGGCTGAAATTTAAGTGTTCTCACCTTTTCGTGTAGGTTTCCCATGAGTTTTTACATACACATACACCCCATCCCATACATGACTGCTTCCACAACATGAACATGGGTTTTGTCTGTTTTCTCCTTTAGGTTCTTCAGCATTTAAAACTCCCAGTCTGACATCACCTGTGCAGAAGGCATCTAGAATGGGACAGGTCCAGATTAAGACATTTAAACATAGTGTCTATGAGGTAGCTAAGTGTCTAAACTCCTATTATAGCCAGTGAAGATCAAAGGCTCAACTCAGCTACCTAGACACAAGCACACAGTGCCATTGAGATCCTGCTTAGTACAGAACACTGGTAGATTCATCCAAAGACATTGAAGGTTGCACTGAATGCCATTTGTAAGTGCCTGAATAGCATGTGAGTAACGTGTGTCTGGAGACCCCAAAGCTGGATGTGATACTTTAAATGTGGTTTAATGAGTGCTGAGGAAAAGGAAATAGTCACTTTCCTCCATCTACTGGCTGTACTCCTGTTCCTAAGCCCAGGATATCCGTTATTCATTGCTACCAAGGCACACCATAGGCTCACATTCAACTTGCTGCCTGCCACCCCCTGGGCCTTTCCCACAGAGTTGCTTCCCTGCCCCTCCAACCCCAGCCTGCACCACTGCAGGAAGATAGTCTTTCCCACATGCAGGACTTTTCAACTGTCCTTGATTGTCACAAAATTCCTTTTGCCACATTCCTCCAGCCTGTCAGGATCACTCTGAATGGTAGCCCTGGCCTCAAATGTATTGACTAACCCTCCCTCTCAAACTTCATGAGGGTCTACTTACTGTCCTTTTCTAGGCCAGTGGTAAAGATATGAAGCAAGGGAGATCCCAGGATAGGTTCCTGAGGTAAGAATATGCATATTTAACCATTACCCAGCCAGTAATGTAATCCATCCATTTTTTTACCTATCTAGTAGTCCAGCCATCTAGATTATAACAGATTATATAAATCTAGATTATAACATCCCACACAAAGATCTTGTTGGAGGTCATGTTGAAAGCCTTGCTGAAGACAAGTTAGACAATATTTTGCTTTCCCCTTTCCCACAGATCCAGTAATTTCCTGATAGAAGACAATAAATTTGCCAAGGAGGACTTACCCATGATTAATCTATGCTAGTTGTTCCCATTCACCTATTTCTCCTTCACATGACTGACTGCATGATTCTCTGCATCAGTTTCCTAAACATTACTGATGGATGTACTAGCATTTTAGTAAACTAAATCCTCTAGACACTGTGGACAGTCAAGTCCCCTTTTGCTACAAATAAGCGTCATCCTTTTCCTGACATTTTAAAATACCAGCTTCCAAAGTAGTTAAACTCCTGATGTTCAAACTTGTTGAGTCACAGAAACTGATCTGTAATCAAACTTTCACCTAATTGGATTTGTTAACTTTGTGGAAGTAAAGGTTCCCTAGGTCGTATTTCACCTCAGTGTCTCATGACTTCTGAAATTACTTCTTCTCTCTCCCTACCTCCAAGAAAAGGTTTCCTTCTAGCAAGCTGTTAAGCACTTCATTGCATGTTTGGAAAAGGAGCTGGAAATAGAAACATAATAATTAATAATTTGGAATTTTCCTAATATTTTCCAGAAATTTAGTCTGCAGTACCTGAGGGTTTTTATTGCTGTGAAAGGCGCTCTAATCCTTCTCTGTTCTTCCTGTTTCAATTGGTTTTTTCCTCACTCTTCTAAAAAAATACCTATGGCTGTGATGTCTTCCTTCTTGTTCTTTGGACTTGTTTATTTTCCAAGCTTCTTTCCAAACCCTTCTTTAAATGTGGATGAAAATGTCAGTACCTAGACTGAGGATCACTAAGGTACAAGTGATCCTCCACAAGGTGAGGTGGAGATGTCACACTGTATGTAAGGGAGAGGTTTGATTTCACAGTCCTTACAGTTAGCGATGCTGTGGTTGGGAGCCTCTGGGTAAGTATTAAGGGGATGGAAAACAAAGGAGATGTTGTAGTGTGCGTCTACTACCGATCACCCAGCAAGGATGTAAGCTCTGATGAGTTATTCTATAGGCAATTAGGAGAAATCTCTGGATCAGTAGCCCCTGTCCTTATGGGAGATTTCAACTTCCCAGACTTCAGCTGGGAAGATCATACTGCTGTGACAAGCAGGCCTGGGAAATTCTTGAACCTTTTAGGAGATAACTGTTTGTCACAATTACTCAGTGAGCCAACTAGGAAAGATGCCCTCCTAGACTTGCTGTTTGTGAAGGAGCAATAGAGAAGGACTGGTGGGAGATATGACGGTAGGTGGCTGTCTTGGCCGCAGTGATCACAAAATGGTTCAGTTTAAAATTTTTGGTGTAATGAGGAAAAAGATCAGTAGAGTTGCTACCCTGGATTTCAAGAGAGCAAAGTTTAAGCTACTCGAGGAGCTACTTAGCAGAGTACCCTGGGAATCTGCCTTTGAGAGCTTAGGAGTCCATGAGTGCTATTCATTCTTTAAGAACCACCTTTTAGAAGCCCAGGAGCAGGCAATTCGACTGTGTACCAAGTCAATCAAGCAGGTCAGAAGACCAGCTTGGTTGAACAGGGAACTCATCATGGAGCTAAGGAAGAAAAATAAACTCTATGATCTCTGGAAGAAAGATCAGGCTTCACAGGAAGATTACAGAGCCATGATTTGTTTATGTAGGGAGAAGACACAAAAGGCCAAAGCTAATTTAGAGTTGAAACTGGCCATTGTTGTTTCAAATAAGAAGAAGGGCTTTTTTAAGTATGTTAATAGCAAGAGGAGGTCTAAAGAAAACAGATCAATACTGCTTGAAGATTGTCACCTGACTAACAAATCATGTTAGTAAACAACACGGGGTTTTGCCTCAGTGTTTCATAATAATGATAGACATTGGGCTGCCCGGTCCCGAGTCAGAAGACCACGAGTGTGGGAACAGTGACTCTCCATTTGTGGACACCAAAATTCTAAGGGACCAGCTGTATCAGCTGAAAGTTCAGAAGTCTGTAGGGCTGGATGGGAATAATCCCAGAGTTCTGAAGGAGCTAGTGGGTGTTATGGCGGGACCCCTCTCAACCATCTACCAGAGGTCTTGGGACTCTGGAGATGTCCCTGCTGACTGGAAACTAGCCAATGTTATTCCAATCTATAAAAGGACATGAAGGAAGGACTACAAGGAATGTCCTGTGAGGAGCGGCTTAGGACTTTGAGCTTGTCTAATTTGGAGAGAAGGAGGCCAAGGGTGACCTCATTGCTCTCTACAGCTTCCTGAGGAGGGGAAGTGGAGAGGGAGGTGCTGAGCTCTTCTCCTCGGGATCCAGTAACAGGACACATGGGAATGGTTCAAAGTCATGCCTGAGGAGGTTCAGACTGGACATTAGGAAGCATTTCTTCACCGAGAAGGTGGTCAAACACTGGAACAGGCTTCCTAGAGAGGTGGTTGATGCCTCAAACCTGTCCGTGTTTAAGAGGCATTTGGACAATGCCCTTGATAACATGCTTTATCTTTTGGTAAGCCCTGAAGTGGTCAGGCAGTTGTACTAGGTGATTGTTGTAGGTCCCTTCCAACTGAAATAGCCTATTCTATTCTACAAGTAAAGTGTTTAGGGCTTAGTTTCATGATGTGATTTCCCACATTGATACAATACTTTATGCTTCACATTTCATAAGAAAAAAATCATTGTAAAATTCTCATATTCTCAGTGTGGTCTTTAAGCTTATATTGCTTATGTCACTGTTATCACGTCCCAGAGACCATTAATCACCCACAAACAGTAAATAGGATAGATGTATTGTTTAAAATACATATTAAAAATCCCTCTTTTATTAATTCCCATAATCTTTAGACAGTTTTGAATGTCTGGTCTATACCAGTTTCTTAATTCTTTGAACTACTTGTCTGTGATGTGATCTCTTAATTTCTCAAAGGAGCATATCCTACAATTTGAGAATTGTTGTTCTCATTATGTTGAAGCATAATATTCTTGGTGATGTGTCAATATGCATCATGAGCAATTCCTTGAATTTTAAGGGTATATCCCTGACAAAACAGTCTATGCAGCCCCAGAATCCAGCTAATCATGTATGACAAATGAAGTGTGCAGTCCCTGTCTTCTGGTTGGTTCATTTTCTTTTATCACTTGTCTCTGCAGCTTTCTGCTATCGTCTGTCAGCTGTGGACCTCTTTAGAGCTTTTTACAATGCTTTATTCCAGGACAGGTATAGACAATGCTACACAGATACTTGAGGAAAATCATTCTGGAAAAGGATCTACCATTGTCAAGGATTTCATGTGGAGACAGAGCAGATGATGTACACACTGTTTATCTTATTTCTCTTCTGCTAAGCCAGAAAGTTTTTCAGGCTTTTGCTTGCCAATAAAAATCCAACTGTGCCTGTATGCTCACAATTAATGGGAAAGGTCACAATCTGTCAGAACCAATAAAACCTCTTCAATGACTTTGCGGATTTTTATAAAGACAACAAATATAAGAAGCTTGTTTTGTTTTTTATTTGACATAGCAATCATCAGTTCCAGTGATGATACATTATTTCATGAACTACAAGTCTCAATCACCATATAATATCATTCAATAATCAGGATAAGCTAAGAAAGATCCTGCATTCTGACATTAAAACTTTCCAGAAAAACAAACAAAGAAGCAAACAAAAAAACCCCCCACAAATAAGCTGTCATAAAGAACTTCTCCACTGCTCAAGAGAACATGTCTTTTATTCTAAACAGTAATGCCAAAATTCCTGTCCATCGCATGCTGGACATGCTGTTTGCGACACAGCCCAGGATACGGTTGGCTTTCTGGGCTGCAGTTGCACATTGCCAGGTCATGTTGAGCTTCTCATCCACCAACACCACTAAGTCCTCAGGGCTGCTTTCAATCCATTCTTCGCAGAGCCTGTGTTTGTGCTTGGTATTGCCCCAACCCATGCGCAGGACCTTGCACTTGGCCTTGTTGAACTTCATGAGGTTTGCACAGGCCCACCTCTCAAGCCTGTCAAGGTCCCTCTGGATGGCATCCCGTCCCTCCAGTGTGTTGACTGCACCACACAGCTTGATGTCATTGGCAAACTTGCTGAGGTTGCACTCAAGCCCACTGTCCATGTCATTATGGACAAAGATGTTAAACAGTGCTGGTCCAATACCAATCTCTGAGGAATGTCACTCCTCACTGGTCTCCATTTGGACATCGAGCCGTTGACTGCAAGTCTTTACATGCGACAATCCAGCCAACTCCTTATCCACCAAGTGGTCTATCAGTCAAATCCATGTTTCTCAAGTTTAGAGACAAGGATGTCATGCGGGACAGCGTCAAATGCCTTGCACAAGTCCAGGTAGATGATGTTATTTGCTCTTCCCTTACCCACCAACGTTGTAACCCTGTTGTAGAAGGCCACTACATTTGTCAGGCATGATTTGCCCTTAGTGAAGACATGATGGCTGTCACCAATCACTTCCCATGGACTTGTGCACCTTCGGGTTCTTTAGATTGTCTCAAACCTGACCTTCTCCTATAGTGCGTGGTTCTTCATTCTCACAGTCCCTGCCTTTGCCTTCTGAGACTTAGGTGGTGTTGCTAGAGCCCTTGCCAATGAAGACTGAGACAAAAAAGTCATTGAGTATTTCAGCCTTCTCCATAGCCTGGGTAACTAGGTCTCCCGTTTGCTTCCAGAGAGGGTGCACATTTTCCCTACTCGTCCATTTATCACTGATGTACCTATAGAAGCTTTTCTTGTTGCCCTTGACATCCCTAGCCAGATTAAATTCTATCAGGGCTTTGGCTTTCCTAACCTGATGCCTGGCTGCTCGGACAGTTTCTCTGTATTCCTCCCAGGCTACCTTCCCTTGCTTCAACCCTCTGTAGGCTTCCTTTTTCTGTTTGAGTTTGTCCAGTGCTTTAACAAATGAGTTATGATAGCCTCTGCATTGTACATGTACAGGGACCTCCCCTGAAAGGAACTCCACTGTTTCAGAATGGACTGTGATTAACTAATTAGCATAACATTAGGATAGCTTTAATATTCAGTTACACAGATATAGACATAGGAGCAATGGAGGTTAAAACTTGTTGAGTAGATAGCCCTTAAAAGGTTCACCTGACTGGAAAGGTCTTGATTATGACAACATTCAAAATGGTTGGTTGAAGTGTCTACAGGAATAGACACCTCAAAAAATATATTGAAAATTAAATAAAAGGAGAAATGAAGAATGGAATTTGCTGCTTCTATTGGAATTTGGAGAGTACCCAGTGCGTGCTACAGCTACCTACTTCGACTTAGTGGAGCGTTTAACAAAAGACACAATGTACTGTTGGGGTAATCATGGACATAAGTCCAGCTCTTGTCAATGAACTTAAATTATTGCAAGACATGGCTTAAATATAAGGTTTGTAAATACCCAGAAATCTATTTCTGCATGAATGTTCCTAAGCAATGGAAAACCTGGATGAAAAAGGGGATGACAGAGTCATGAATGCCCATTTGAACTTCTGAGGCTACCTTCAAAGGAATGGCAGAAGCAGCAATCGAGAATAAAGTTTCTGGGAAGGTCATGTCTCCTAGCAGCTCCTGCACCAGTAAAAAGATAGGCCCTGGCAGAGATGAAGAAATAAACAGGGCCATGGTGCAGAACATTGCCCCTGGGTAACTTTGCTTGTGTCTACATTCAACATCAACTAAAGTCGTCTTAGCAGAGACCTTCTGTGGGCAGTATCCAGCTATGACACACACAGATTCCCATGCAAACAGTGTGCAACTCCAGAAGGACGAATCTGCAAAGAAGAATTCAAGTTAAAAGGGTAATTAATTACCATGGTTTCAACATTTTACAGAAGCATCAACATCTGGTTAAGAGATTGTGTGACAGATACAATCAAAGTACATTTCTGAAATGAAAACCCAGAGGTTCAGCCTGCCCATCCTACTTCCCACTCATTTGAATAAACTGCTAATAGTATGGGCTCTTCTAAAACTAACTACTCCAATGCTAATTGTTGAAGAAAGTCATAAATTATGGGATTTTTTACGGGTTGATAAGTAGACTCTTTTTTTTCTTGGCTTTGCCAATGAAAAGCTCACTGTAGAATTATTTTGTGAATTTGTCAAATCTACACTCTGATTCATAGTTCCTAGTTTGTTTGACCTTTATTGAATAGCTTGCTCTCACATCATAAGGCAAAGGTGATGAGGAAGAAGGTAAAGATCTAGGCTGTCATTCTGCCAAACAGAAAAGTAAGAAAGAAATTAGCTGAAAAGCTGCTCAAGCGTTAAAGGTTCTAAAGCTTTTATTGTCATTCATTTAGCTCATAACAAACAATTTAATGTAGTTTGACATGACCTGTACATTTGTTCTTTGCTAACTCTGAACACATTAACACAGTCTGTTTGCAAGGCTGAGTGGCTTCCAAGAACATATTTCTTATGCTGAAGTAGAAATTATTTACCTCAATTTTGATTTTTTTCCATTGTTTATTTATGCTCTGTTTTCTCATACTTACAGACCAATAATATACACCAAGAATGTTGGAACATGTGGTACATGAGGACATATTATGTCCTTCCTTTTAACTGAAAAGATCAGAAAGCGCAGTAATTATTTCAAAACCGCAAAGAAAATTTACAATGGAATTTTGGCTTTCAGGTTTTTTGGGGTTTTGTGTTTAGGGTTTTTTTGTTTTGTTGTTTTGTTCCCTCCCCAAATACATATAAAATAGTTGTATCCTCACAAATTGCTTAGATACATCACTTTTGAAAGTTCATAGAATCATAGAATTGTTTGGGTTGAAAGGACTTTTAAAGGTCATCTAGTGCACCCCCCCTGCAATGAACAGGGACACCTTCAACTAGATCAGGTTGCTCAAAGCCTCATCCAGCCTGACCTTGAATGTTTCCAGGGAGGAGGCATCTACCACCTCTCTGGGCAACCAATTCCAGTGTTTCAGCACCCTCACTGTAAAAAATTTCTTCCTTATGTCTAGTCTGAATCTACCCTCTTTTAGTTTAAAACCATTACCCCTTGTTCTATTGCAACAGGCCCTACTAAAAAGTCTGCCTCCATCTTTCTTATAAGCCCCCTTTAAGTATTGAAAGGCTGCAATAAGGTCACAGTGAATTTTTCAGAATGCTCTCATTTACTTAAACTAACATAGACTTATTTTTTTCTTTATAATAATAAGACGTTAATTTCCACTGTATATCTGGACTTCATTCATGTGTAGATTTTATGTTAAAAACAGATATAGCTAAAGACGTGATAAACTTCCTGTTTTCTATCAAAGCCATTGAACAAAATTTAAATGAAATTGAATTTCTATATGCTGTGTAATTTATTTTAAGTATGATCTTGTGATATATAATTATGCTGATTTCATTTAGTTGCAATGAGTGATAAATTTTCTCAAATGGAAATTATTGTTGTTTTTCCCTACAAAAAAACAAGCTCAGTGTGTTTTAGTGTTCTGTTAAAGACAGATGCTTTTTTTTTGCTTTTTTTTTCTTTTTTAAATTTCCTTTTTGGCCAGTAAACAAAACAAAATTACAGAAAACTACTTGGTAATATAAACTGAAGCTTATTAAATTCATACAGTGTGAAAAGCTTTGTTCTTGTTATATAAAGCAGTAACTGTGACAATTATACACAAAGAGTTAATGAAATAGACCCTATGAAAAAAAAACAAACAATAATTCAATAGCTATGGAGCTGGCAAGTGGGAAATTCCTTCTATTGCTTGTACAGTGTACTCAAAAAGTTCCAGGAGGTCATGGTTCATTAAAATGAAACTTATAAAATCTGTTAAAGTGACTTCAGAAAACCTCCCACAAATGAGAACATCTAATTGTCAGAAATAGATTGTGTGGAAGGCAAAGGAAAGCATGCAAACTAAAGATGGAGTGCAATGCTTATCAACCAGATAATGTGTTGGTTATACTGTATCATAGTATAAGAAAAAAGCAATGGACATTTTCCTTTCCTGTTTCAGATATATACTTTTTTTCTCCCTCCATTTTAGAACTTTCCCAAAGAAAAGTGATGCTCAAATGAGTGGGCAAGAATACTACTTTTAAATATACTGTGCAATGCCCCTACAGAGTCTTAATTTTTAGCCAGTGAGTTCACTTGAAGAAATCATATGAACCTTAAAAGAGAAAGGCTGAGATGGTAAGCTGCTTAAAATTTATGCTTAAAATTTGCACATGGATGTTGTGTTATTGTGGAAACCACCATAAACTAGACATTCAAATCAAATATATCATTAATTCAAATGTGTATGAAGTTCAAATTGGAATCTTAAACTTCAAAGTTTCAGATGTATCTGACATCTACTTCATGTATTTAGGTTTTGTGTAGTCCAAGGTAAATGCTTACAGGAATATAAACAGAGAGAAAAAATGTTGATCTTCAAATGTCTTCCTCTAGGATATAAATTTCAGTGAAATGTCTCATAACATTTTGGAGCTGTCAAAAAAAAGATAAGAATTTAATTTGAACTGGCAACTTGTCACAAGTGGGGTCCCCCTGGGATCAATATTGGGCCCAACGCTGTTCAATATCTTCATAAGTGATCTGGATGATGGGTCCCTGATGAAGTTTGCAGATGACATCAAACTGAATGGGGAAGTGGACACTTTGGAAGGGAGACCCACCCTGCAAGAAGACCTGCATAGGCTGGAAGAGTGGGCTAACAAGAACCTTATGAAGTTCAACAAGGACAAGTGTAAGGTCTTGCCCCTGGGAAAACATAATCCAGCAGTGCAGCACAGGCTGGGATCTACCTGGCTGGGGAGCAGCTCTGTGGAAAGGGATCTGGGGTCCTGGTGGACAAGCAGCTCAATACGAGTGAACAGCGTGCTGCAGTGGCGAAGAAAGCCGACAGGATGCCGGGTTGCAGCAAAGGCATCGCCAGCAGAGATAAAGGAGTCATTATCACACTCTACTCAGCACTTGTCAGGCCACACCTGGAATACTGTGTTCAGTTTTGGTCCCCGCTATACAAAAATGACAGGCTGGAGAGAGTCCAGTGAAAGGGCACAAAGATGATCAAATGACAGGGAAGCCTGCCGTAAGACAAAAGACTGAGGAACTGGGCATGTTCCGCCTTCAGAAAAGAATGCTTAGGGAACATCTCATCATCATGTTCCAGTACTTAAAGGGTGGCTACAAAGAAGATGGAGATTCCCTTTTTACAAGGAGTCACGTGGCGAAGTTGAGGGGTAACGGATACAAGTTATTCCTGGGGAGATTCCAGTTGAACAGAAGAGGAAAATTTTTCACAATGAGAACAATCAGCCATCAGAATAACCTCCCCAGAAAAGTGGTGGACTTCTCAACATCCGACACTTTTAAGATTCAGCTGGACGGGGTGCTGGGCCATCTTGTCTAGACAGCGCTTTTGTCTAGATGGAGCTTTTGCCAAGAAAGTTTGGACCAGATGATCCTTGAGGTTCCTTCCAACCTCATATTCTATGATTCTATGAATTTTAAAAACTTACTGAATGTATATTAATATTTATTTTAATTACAGCTGTACAGATTTATACTAAGAACTTCTATTTTTTCATTGTGCTTTGATGTTGATTTTCAGAAAGGTTGAGCATTAAAAATATAACATACTGAAGCTGTGGCCATGCAATATTCAGAATAAGTGATGCTAGACATCTATAAAGCTAGCTGGATAAGTAAATAAATAACACTTCAGTGTCCTACAAACTCATGTGCCATTTCCATAATTTATTTGATGTTTGGTTTTTACTCATCCATGACACTTCTTCATGTAAGCTGGCCAATGAAAAGTTAATTCTGAAAACATTGCAAAATTTGAAAGCAATTGCTCATATATCACTAGTTTAAAACACATACAAATTTGTGTAAACATATATCAGACTGGTACTGGCAAATTACCAATGTCATTCTCATCAACGCCCCTGACCCCGTTGCTCAAGAAGGATGGCCTAAATCCAAGCCCCATCTCTGGTTTGAAATTCTCCATTCTTTCTTGACGGAGGATCAGATTTCCTTCCCAGCCTGTCACCCCCTATTGCAATCCCTGTGTTACTTATCATGGAATGCAGAATAGTTTGGAAGTCAACCACAAAAGAAATTATATCACCTAAGTCTCTTCTGAACATCTGAAAAGAGGATACCACATAAGCAATTTGCCATCCTTTGATCAGCCATTAAATGATATATTACGGCTAACCTTTACATGCCTCCAAGAAAGTTGTGGAGGGATATTTAATTACCTCATAAAATGTGGACTGACCTGTAAAATGGAGAGAATGCATACGGGAAAGTGAATGTTAATAGTGGGAATCTCAGTCACTATACAGGAAGTCTGCAAAGTGAGCAACGTGATTTATCCCAGCTAATGCAGTGGAGATTTTGAGGAGATATTGCAAATGCTGCCCTACCTGCAGTCTCACATTAACCATTTAAGTATGGTGAATCACCTGACTCTCCAGGTATTCCTTTAAGACGTGGCAATACATAAAGTTTTCCTTACAGCACTCCATCTGGAAATATCCACAGTACAAAAGACTCATCAGTTTGAATATCATAATATTCCAGTCTAGAAACAACTGAACAGTAAGGTTGTCATTAGTGAAAAAGATCATGATTAAATTATTGTTTCAGTGCCAGCATTTCAAATATAGATACCTATCCGTCTCCTATAAGCATTAACATTGAAGGCATCTGTGTTACCTGAGACTTAGTGTCAATAACTTAAAGAACATTGCAATGTAATGTTCCAAGCTTACAAACAAAAATAATTATTAACCCTGAGATACGCTTCTGGAAACAAGTAATGTACATGACAGATTAATGTCTGGCAGATTTTTGATCACACAGCCTCTGATTTTTATTAGTGCTAGTGCTCTGTCACTCAGATGTTATCCATTTTGATAGATTTATACATCTCAAAGAAAATACTCCTTCAGTTCCTTTATTGAAAGAAAATGGAAGTCAGATAAAAGACATTACAGCTATCAAATCTCAGGAGTTTGGCAGAAATTACACAGCATCTTCTGAATACTAAGATCCCAGTACAAATAACACTTCAAGGTAATTCTGTTTGGAGGTCTGGGAGTGTCAGGTACTGAAAATTGTAATTACTCTAGCTAATGTGGATGATTAAATGAAGGTTTCTCTGGAGTGGATTCCAAAAATCTATTAAGGCTCTGGAACAGTGGAGAAGATAATGGAGGGATATCATATATCTATTTTTATATTATATTATATATATTCAGTTTTGCCTTGATACTTCTCCCAAGTGATACAAAGACATTTGTGAATTTTTCTTTATGTTTTCAGAAGTCACTATCATTTATTTTGTATTTATGGCCACACTAGCAACAATGGAGATACAGTTTGGAAAGTTTGCATATTTGTGACAGAAAGTAACATTCACTTCCACTTATATAATTCTTGAAAAAAATGTCAATAACCTGAGGAATATTTCACTCAGTACAGGCACAAGACTCACAAGACTATAGAATTTTTTTTTCTTGGTTTCATTTGGAAGAACCTCCCACAAATTCTGACTTTATTAGCTTTTTTTTCCCCGCCCCCCCCCCCCCCCCCAGCTCCTATTCAAATCAATAGAAATCTTTGTTGAAAGAGCTGGACATTTTATTATTATTATTATTTTTAATTCATTAAAGACTACATTTAAAATATATGCAGATTCAAAGCAACACTGTTTCTTCACCAGACAACTTTGGAAAACTTCCACAGTTTTATGATGGTAGAACTTCAACAGTAAAATACTAAGTAATGTAGTGGATTTTTTTTTTTTTTCAAGTAAGCTCAGGCTGAGTGCTGTTATTTATATTGAATTGGAGTCAGATGCTCTATTTTGGATGCCTTACTGACGTATTACAACTCCTAGGCAGCAGAGTCAATCTTACTTGGCCAAGTCAAAGTTCTCTTAGTAGGCAGTAATGCTGCCTATACATTCAGCAAGGAAAATTAGGTACCACCAGGGAGCAATTCAGAAAGCCGAGGAAAGTTATCAGTCTTTCTCTATTGATGGTATAGAAAAATGCATCACTCTCTACAGTGATTCTGTGATTCTGCACTCAGAATGAAACCTCCACAAAAGCAAAGATAGAGCCTGTAGTCCCTTCCATTGTGTTGGAAAAAAAGTATGGGTATTCATAAGTGTTTGTAGTCTTTGAGTTTTATTCTGCACTCAGAAAAACTCAAATGATAAAATGAGATGAAGATAAGATTAATCTTCCAGAACACATTTTTTCCCAAGTGTGCTTCCTGGCTAATACTCTCAAATAGTCTTAAAAAAATAAAGATTTAATTAATGATCCATTGCCGATTAGTCCTTCAATTAAAACTGTTCCATGCGGTATTCATGCAGAGTGCTTCTCTGATTCTTAGCTGACACGTAGTGACTTGAAACCATCATGGATGAGACATTCTTTACAGATGTACTGCACAAGCACAACACAGGGGCTTGTCCATTTAAAATAAGCCTACAGCATAAACAGAATATATCATGACATTGGGTGTAATAAACAAGATTTCATATTCAAATATTAGAGGCCTAGTGAAGAATGTTGTTAGGCTAAGTGCTAAGAAGTTCCTCAGCACACACAAAAAGAGCAGAAAAGAAACAGTGACAACTGGGGTAACTAAATTAATAACCTGTCCTGGCTAGTCTCAAGCTTATCACAGGAGGGCCACCATACAGACCATCATTGGTCCATCTCCACAAGCACAGAGGGGCGCAGAGGCAGGATGAAAAGCAAAGGAACCCAAACTACAGACTCCTGGGAAGAGGCATCTTGTCCAGGCTCCTCTCAGGGCTTTCCCAGGGCCATCGGATCCATCATTCAGGTGTGAAACTCACCAAGATGATAGAAGCAACCCTCTGAATCACCTTTTTGGACTGAGGGATGTTATTGCCTATAGATGTGGGACACAATATGGGATGCAAGGGAAGAGAATTTTGGGATTGCACAAGACTTGTTCCAATAGGAACCAAAGGTGGGAAAAGGGAGGGATCTAGATGATTTGGGGGAGGAGCAATGGTGGGAAAATGAAAGGATAAGGAAATAAAAGGGTCCAGTCATGTGTAAGCAAGGGCTGGTTGGTACAATCTGGCCGTGACCTGATCACTGTAGTCTGTCCTGTCTCCTCATTAAGCTCTACTTCAGTTATTTTTCCAGTAAGAGGCTCTTTGTGTATGTATGTGTTTATGGGGGTCTGACTGTCAGCAACTGGAGTCAGACTATGGGTCCAGAAGGCCGGTGTGTCCATGGTGGCAGCGACTGGAGAGACTTGAGTGAGTGAAACCCAATGCCAAGCACTGAGGTGGGACCAGGGGTCTAAGCCACATGTGCCCGTGAGGTGGCACCTGGAGTGAGTGTAGGTGTGCAAGTGAGTGTGAGAGCACCAGTGAAGATCAAGCCAGATGAGTTGGTGAGTAGGTGAGGTTACCTGGGCTTCATGTCACCATGGGAGCAGAGGCTGCAGCTAGGGATCAGAGGAGTCCCAGACAGCCATGGGTGTGGGTGCGTGTGTTTGTATTTGTGCGGGTGTGGGTGAGACAGTCTGTATAAGCCAATGGAGTGGGGTTCGTATGCCTGCTGGGTGCCAGCCACTGGCAGACTGGGATCCAGGTGCAGCTATTGGGCATACCAGATGCCTAAGCCTAGCTGCTGGAGGGATCTATATTGTATCTATATATATCTATATATACATCGTTATGGGCTCCCCAGTTCAAGACAGGGAACTACTGGAGAGAGTCCAGCGGAGGGCTACAAGGATGATGAGGGGACTGGAGCATCTCTTGTATGAGGAAAGGCTGAGAGACCTGGGTCTGTTTAGCCTGGAGAAGAGAAGACTAAGAAGGGATCTCATCAATACTTACAAATACCTAAAGGGCGGATATTGAGAGGGTGGGGCCAGACTCTTCTCAGTGGTGCCCAGTGACAGGACAAGGGGCAAATGGCACAAACTGGAACACAGGAAGTTCCATCTGAACATGAGGAAAAACCTCTTCACTGTGAGGGTGACCGAGCACTGGAACAGGCTGCCCAGAGAGGCTGTGGAGTCTCCTTCTCTGGAGAGATTCAAAACCTGCCTGGATGTGATCCTGTGCAACCTGCTGTAGGTGATCCTGCTTTAGCAGGGGAGTCGGACTAGATAATCTCCAGAGGTCCCTTCCTGCCCCTACCATTCTGT
The DNA here is from genome assembly GCF_028858705.1 of Grus americana. Lineage (NCBI taxonomy): Eukaryota > Metazoa > Chordata > Aves > Gruiformes > Gruidae > Grus > Grus americana. The sequence goes on from NC_072852.1 coordinate 142,133,443, forward strand.
GATTCTGTAATATACACAAACACACACACACACACATACATATGCACTTTTTTTCATATATATATATATATATACACACATATATTCCAGCTGAGCAGGATGGAGGTCCATTAGTGAGTCTCACTAGTGCACCTCCATCCTGCTCAGCCAAAGAGAGCAGCAGAATGAGGCCACTGGTGCTGCCTGTGTTCATACGAGTACTCTGTGAGTGCACCTGTGTTATCTGTGTGGCCAGCCACATATGTATGTCTATATATTGCATAGAGAGTAAGCTGCCTATCAGTAACACGTGCTCAGCCTTCTACTGGAAAGATCGGCTGTTGATCGCACTAGGAAGAACTAGAGACTGACACAGGCAGCCCAGCAGATGTGGAACGATGAATCTCCTGCATTTCCAAAGATTGCCAGATCAGATATCTCAATAGATGTTAATCGAAGTTAGAGCTGCTTCTGCATATTTTACTTCTGCGTTGGTAGCAGACTGCAAGATCCAAATTAGAGAATCCCCACACACAAATTGATGTGAAAATTTCAGAAAGTGAGCTAAACAGGACTCTCAACTGTTATGCAGGCAATACAGACTAAGCAGTCGGTCAGTTCATGCTGTTCTTCTGAACTTGACAAACTCTAGGGAGGAAATGCAGAACCTCTCTTTCCACTTACTGACTATAGCTTCAGAAATCCCCATGAGACTGTTAGTAGAATTTAGACTGAGAATTTTGCCACCACTGTTCCAGCTGCCTTTCCCCTTCCCTCGTCTGGTGCGGACCATCTGTGCATGACTGTCCATGACGCAAAATGGGGGGAAGGAAATGCAGAAGTGGCAGTGCTGAGAAGGAAGAGCAAATGTTAAGTAAAAGTCACTGCAGAGCAACATTACAGTGGTCTGCCAGCTGCATGGTAATGCTATGATATAGCTGATGACAGCATAATTCAGAGAGAACTAGATACAAAAGCAATCAGAGACTTCATTAAGCTAAATGCAGGTGCTAGAGAATTCTTTTTTAGGTGAAACAGTAGGAGCACTGAAGTCCTTCATGTGCTGCAGAAAGAAGGGACAAAGTAGCTGAATTTGAGGAACTACCCAGTCATGAGGTGTTTCATTCTCAGCCACTGGGCTGTGGGCAGGGTGGGGGGAGCCCCAGGGAGCAGCTAGGCAGGGACAGTCAGGGCTAGTGGTGCCCTCAGGGCCCTGGCACTGGAGGAATGTCATGACGGCTATGATGAGTAACACTTTATGAACTAATTCATAAGTCATATAATTTATACGCATACAGAAATGAATGAAAATATTTTTTTCATCTGGAGAAATCTGCATTTCTTCCCCATTTATTCTTTTATAGTGAATAATGCAGTAGGAAAGATTCTAATTATAGAATGCCTTTAATTTGGATAGATTTCATACATTTTTCCATCTTATTAACCCCAGCGCTCCTTTCTTGATGTGGGAGGATAATTTGCACTCATTCCTTTCTTTAATTGTGCCACTTACACAACAGGTGCTCTCTGTGGTAGTTCATATCATATGCAGATCAATCCTGTGGCACTGTCAAACACTTCTGTATTTAAATTCTTAATCATATATACTCCTTTCTTACATTAAAATGTAGCAAGTAGGAAATCTGCCTGTAAATGTTGATAGGATTTGGTAGATGAACTGTTCCCCTTCTTCCAACTCATGAACAATGTTTAATAACATCTCAGGATGCACAAAAACCTAGGACTATGTCTGAAATAACGAACAAATTAACATTTTCAAAATATCGAGAGACAACAGCCTCTCAAACCCTTGTACCTTGACTTCAACAGGGAGGAAGTCAAGACAAACCAGCTGGAAGTGAACTTTGTCTCAGGGGACCAGAAATCTTAGGAATGCAGCATCCCCACCCATTGCTGAGAGTCACTGTAGCCTTTGACCCCAATCTTCCCTTTATCCATCTCTTTGGTGTGCCCCACACTACTGCAAATTGTCATATTGGTTACTCTGTGATGCTGATTCTTGGCATGAAGTTATTGTTTGTCTTTGGCAGTGTTTGACTACGGTTTGACAATGATGATCACGATATTACAGGAGAAAGTATTAGCTAAGCTAAGGTATAGTAGTTCTAAGCAGAACGCTACTGTGCATGAAGGAGTGAATGATCCCCATAACAGTTGACCTGCATAGATGCAGACCTGTGCTGTGTTGTACACATTAGTTGACTGTTGGATGAACTTACCTGTTTAATTGTAACAGGGAAGCCTGTATGCAGTTCCCTCTTGGCCCCTGGCTTTTATGCCACCTGCATGTATCTTCTCATCTTGAAGCTAAGAAGCATGTTTACATAAAATGTTCCTCTGCTTGGCAGTAGAAATGATGAATAGAGCTGTTTACAAATAAGAAAAACCTATAAAAGCTCTAAAGCTGACAGTGCTTGCAAACCTCAGCACAGAAAGGATCTGCACATCATGCCATACCCAATATGAGGGTATTGTCCAATGCTGTAGAACTCAGGGTTCCCACCATTTGAAGGGATGTAAGAAGTTCAGTACCGGTGCCAGAAGCTGCTACCAAGACACAGCAGTGTGGAGGTAAAAGGTGGCTAGAAATTGATCGTAATCTCTCTGGTGTATGCTAACTGCAGAAATTGACATGTATATAGGTTATCTTCATGGACTGTGTTGTAGACAAGGACTGCCTAATGCTGCAAATACTAATTTTGTATTTCTATGTAGAAATTAATTCATGGAAGACAAATCTGCTACAGAGAAGCTTGTCTTCCTCTCCACTCACCCCCCCTCCCCATATATTTTGCATTACAGTACAGTGTTTCTCAGCTAAAATGGGACAAATTTTAAGATTAAATCTATGCTAGTGAGCTAAAATGCCAGTGAGGCAATGAGATCAAGAGGCATGGGATGATTAGCACCAATATTATTAAATTCTCTTATCCTCCAAAAAAGGCGGTCACATGCAAACTATTTGAAAAAGCCTCTGACCCACAGTAATTCCTGAATTGTATCCAGAAATTGTTTTGGACTCTGCTACTTTATCAAAGGATCACAGAAAGGCTGAGGTTGGAAGGAACCTCTGCAGGTCATCTGGTACAGTAAGTAGGGCCATGTAGAGTCAGTTGCACAGGACCATGACCAGATGGCTTTTGAATGTTTCCAAGGATGGAGACTCTGCAACCTCTATGGAAAACCTGTGTCAGTGCTTGTTCACCCTCACAGCAGAAAAGTGTTTCCTGATGTTCAGAGGGAACCTCCTGTGTTTCAGTTTGTGCCCATCACCTCTGGTCCTGTCACTGGGCATTACTGAAAGGAGCCTGGCTCCATCCTCTTTGAATCCTCCCTTCAGGTTTATTTATATACATTTATATACTTATATATTTATTTATATACATTAATAAGATTCCTCCCAGGCCTTTCTTCTCCAGGCCCACCAGTCCCAGCTCTCTCAGCCGTTCCTCATAGGAGACATGCTCCAGTCTCTTCATCATCTTCGTGGCTCTCTGCTGGACTGTCTTCAGTATGCCTGTGTCTCTCTTGTGTGGAAGGGCCCAGAACTGCACACAGTAATCCAAGTGTGGCCTCACCAGTGCTGAGGGGAAGGATCACCTCCCTTGACCTGTTAGCAGCACTTTGTCTCATGCAGCCCAGGATACCATTAGTCGTCTTTGCAGCAAGGGCACATTGCTGGCTTATGTTCAACTTGGTGCCCACCAGGACTCCCAGGGCCTTTTCTGCCAAGCTGCTTTCCAGCTGGGTTGCCCCCAAAATACATTTTTGCATGGGGTTGTTCCTCCCCAGGTGCAGGACTTTGCACTCCTCCTTGCTGACCTTCATGATATTCCTGTCAGCCCCTTTCTCCAGTCTGTCGAGGTACCTCTGGATGGCAGCACAACCCTCTGGCATATCAACCACTCCTCCCTGTTTGGTGTACACTCTGCCCCATCGTCTAGATCATTAATGAAGATGTTAAACAGGACTGGACACAGTACTGAGCTCTAAGGTATACTGCTAGTCACTGATCTCCAACTAGACTGCCATTGATAACCACCCTCTGGGTCTGGCCATTCAGCCAGTTTTCAATCCACCTCACGGTCTGTTCATCTAGCCCATATATCATCAGCTTCTTTATGTGGATCTTACAGGACATAGTGTCAAAGGCCTTACTGAAGTCCAGGTAGACAATATACACTACTCTCCCCTCATCTACCAAGCCAGTCTTTTCTTCATGGAAGGTAAACAGATTGGTCAAGTATGACTCCCTCTTGGTGAATTTATGCTGTCTACTCCTGATCACTTTCTTGTCCTTCATGTCATTATTTATAATAAAAGACACAGGTAAGGTCTCACCAGAATGTAGAGGGGCAGAATCACTTCCCTTGACCTACTGGCCATGCTTCATTTGATGCAGCCCAGGATGAGATTGGCTTTCTGGGCTATGAGCACACATTCTTGGCTCATGTCCAGCTCTTCAGCCACCAGTACTCCCAAGTCCTCCTCTGCAGGACTGCTCTCAATCCCTTCATCCCCCAGCCTGCATTGACAGTGGGGGTAGCCCTGACCCAGGTGCAGGACCTTGCACTTGGCCTTGTTAAACCTCATGAGGTTCACATAGGCCCACTTCTCAAGATTGTCCAGGTCCCTCTGGATGGAATTCCATCCCTCAGGTGTGTAAACCACACCACTCAGCTTGGTGTCATCTGTAAACTTGCTGAGGATGCACTTGATCCCACTGTCTATGTCATTGATGAAGATATTAAACAGTACTGGTCCCAGTACAGACCCCTGAGGGACACCACTCATCACCAACCTCCATCCAGACATTGAGCCATTGGCCACTACTCCATCGATGTGACCATCCAACCAATTCCTCATCCACCAGAGTTCACCCATCAAATCCATCTCTCTCCAATTTAGAGAGAAGGATGTTGTGGGGGACTGTGTCAAAGACCTTACAGAAATCCAGATAGATGACATCTGTAGCTCTTTGCTTGTCCACTGATGTAGTCACTCCATCATAGAAGGCCACTAGATTAGTCAGGCAAGACTTGCCCTTGGTCTCACATAGCTTCTAGGAAGATCTGTTCCATGATCTTCCCAGGTTCAGAGGTGAAGCTGACAGGTTGGTAGTTCCCAGGGTCCTCCTTTCTACCCTTTTTAAAAATTGATGCAATGTTCCTCTTTTTCCAGTCTCCAGGCACTTCATTTGACTGCCATAACTTTTCAAATATCATGGACAGTGGCTTGGCAACTACATCAGCCAATTCCCTCAGGACTCTGGAATGCATCTTGTCAGGTCCCAGAGACTTATGTATGTTCAGGTTCCTCAGTTGGTCACGAATCTGATCTTCTCTTAATGTAGGAGGGACTTTGCTCCCCCAGTCCCTGTCTTGTGGTCCATCCACTCAAGAGGTGTAGGAAGAGAGAGTGCCAGTGAAGACTGAGGCAAAAAAGTTGTTGAGTACCTCAGCCATCTCTTTGTTCATTGTTTCCAGTTTGCCTGTCATGTTCATTGGGGGGTTAAAATTTCTTTGACTTTCCTTTCCTGGCTAACATGCCTGTAGAAGCCCTTCTTAAAATTATTTGCATCCCTTCCCAATTTCAGCTCCAGCTGCGCCTTGGTCTTCCTGACCCTATCCTTACACAACTGGGCAGCATCCCTATACTCTTCCTAAGATATCTGTTCGTGCTTGAGCACAACACTTGGGCCAAAACATTTGGGGTAGGTTCACAAGTATAGATTTATCAGTGAAGGCAATAGCTGATAGCATACAGTGATTCTAATAGTGAAAGTTACTTTGGGGGAAGAATCAAAAAGGGGAAGCAAGAGAGGAAAGGGGGGAAAAAATGGGCAAGGGCAAGGTTAAGGACAAAGGAAAATGTAGACTCCCACCAGTGGCTGGCCTGGAAGAGCAGTGACAGGGTCCCAGGTGAGCATGATCCTCTGAGGTGGTTGTCTCCAGTGCAAGAGGTGATGAGGAGGAACATGACAACAATGGTGATGATTATTTCTTCGCCTTGCCTTTAGCCCTTAGCACTTTTCGTCATGACCCTCTCTAACTCCCTATCATTTGTTCCTGTTCATGATGCTATTAGAACAGGTTGGTGCATATCAATCAGATGCAAATATTTCATATTGATTGTCTATTAAGTTTCTGTGCACATATATTATTGGATAATGTTCAATCTTCAAGTATTTAAAGGACTATTGTCTATTTTATTGTGTGCTATGTTTGTTTTTCTCTATATTAGAGAAAACCAGGGGGAAAAACCAAACAAACCAAAAAACCCAACAAAACCCAAAACCCAACCACAAACACCTAAAATCTGCAAACCAAGAGGAAAGAATAGAGTTGTAAAGAGGAGTGATTGTCATGTCAGTGGTAGTCACTTCCCCAGAAAACCTGCTGCATGGACACTACTGGGTTTGGCAGATGCAAGCCCATGAGACCAACAGCATGGGAACAAAAGGAAAGACAAAATCACAGAGGCTCCGGTAGAGCACTTCTACAGCAGCTTAGGTGAAAGGTTACAGAGCTGCAAATAGCATGCCCTTAACATGACTAAGGCTGATGGACTAAGGCACATCAGGCACTGTGCAACAGTACCTGCTATTCTATAATCATGTTCATGATCGTATTTTCTAGCAAAGAGATTTATTCTGTATTTACTCTGTCTTGTTAGATTTTCTTTTTTAAGATGAAAACTCACATTTAGCTTTCTCTGTTAAAGCCATTGTTTTGCAAATTCTACATAATAATAATATGGAAGTAGAGAGGAATATCAACTATTTGTTTCAGTCAGGGAATTAATTATAATTCAACTTTGCATTCATGAAATCTATGGAATGGTTATCATCTGTATGTGCCCAGAAAATTAAATATTACTTAGCGATAACATTTGTAGTACTGACTTTGGTTTTCCTTTTAAATTGGCTGTGGATTAAATCAGTATATTAATCTAATCTGCTGAAATAAATAATATAAACATGACAGCTGTTGCATTACACTGAATATTAATGCCAGAATAATCACAGTAACCAAACATCTTGCTCAAAGGCTTTGAAAAATGAACTGCAAGGCAATTAATAAGGGATAATTTGTTGTTAAGTCTCAAGAAGAATACTTTTAAATAAAATGTTTGTGCAGGCAACTGTTCATTTTAAGAAATTGATTGGGATTTTTCCTTCAAGTGTGTAATGAGAAAACTTCGACATTTGCAGTTCAGTTGTCTGAGAAGTTAAAACAGCAAACCAACAAGAGGCTACAGTTCTGAAACCGTTTTCTTTGCTTGGTTTACCAGATCCATTATTAAGAACTGCTGTTTAGGTTTTCACTGCATCTCTGTTGATGTTCAATGTGATGAGAAACTTAATTTCAGTGGTCAATGCCAGGCACTACTTTAAGCACCAGTGTGAGTATATATTTAAAAATGATCTAATATTTCTTTGTGTACAAATTTAGGTAAGATGATCCGTTTTCTTAACAGAACCATAATAATCTGAATTTTCTTTCCTTGTTATTCAGACTCTATGTATGCATCATAAGACTTTAATTTGAAACATAAGATATGTATTTTTTGTTTGAAACACACATCTGTTGTCTATTGTTCATGTATGTTTATGTTCTGTTCAGATATGTCCATTTTATCAGTAACAGTGGAAATAGAGTCCTCAGGACCTTTACAGTTATTTTCTGTGGCACGTGATGGTAAAATATTCTGTGAACTCTACAGAAACAGTTCTCACCGATTTACTCTTACTTGGTGGTAGCTTCTTGGATGGCAGAGTGCACCGGACTGAGTCAGATGTCTGTCAACCACATTGAAGTTATGACTTTTCTGGCTGACATGCCTATAGAAGCCTTTCTTCTAATTCTTTGTGTCCCTTGCCAAGTTCAGCTCCATCTGCACCTTGGCCTTCCTGACCCCATCCTTACACAACTGGGCAATGTCCCTATACCCTTCCCAGGATACCTGTCCCTGCTTCCACTGCCTGTGCATTTCCTTCTTGCCCTTTAGTTTGACCAGCAAGTCTTGACTTATCCATGCTGATCTCTTGCCATCCTTTCCTGATTGCTTGCACATTTTTCACCTGGGGCAGCAAATAGATGATGAAGTCATCTTTTCTTTCAGACTAATTGTTACTTTTCCAGACAGTTTTCCTCTTCTTGCAGTTAGGACAGTCCACAGCAGTTATTGATTCTTACTTTCTCAGGATGTTTTCCCCTGTTTCCAGACTTTTTTTCACCAATTCAGATGTTAAGTTGCCATTACAGTTTGTTGGTTTTGCACTTATTGATCACATCTCAGGATGTCACCAGTTTCTAGGTACACAGCTGCACTTCAAAGATGCCAGCTGTGCTTCTCAAGGATGCTTCTTGTTCACAGACCTAGTTCCCAGGCTAAGAGTTCCCAGGCTGGTAGGTATTTGCTCTGTCAGTATTTGAGTGTACATTTTCTCCTGCTCACTAATTTTTCCCTTCTAACCAGGTTGCCTTTCTGGCTGCTTGCATCGCTTGCTAACTCCAAAAACCCTGGTCCCAGCGCCACTCTCACTGGAACCTCTCCGTTCAGGTTGTGATTCTTACCACAGCCCTTGTGGTGACAGCAGAATAGGCTTGAACCATCTCATAGAGTATTTTCCAACTTACTGTGCTTCATAACTGTCTTCTGAATTGAAAGAGGCAATTTTCCAAGCAACCACAAATAGAAGTGTGCCATTGCTATAAAGCATGCTCTTTCTCTCAACTCTCTTAATCTCATGTCCTTCCCACAGAGGGAATAGTTAAGACAAGAATGGGCAAGCTGGAGAAAAGACACCCTCTTTTCCCAGTTGTAAAAATGCTGGACTAAAGAAATAGCCCTTGGCAGCTTCTTTTCCAAAGATACATGCTAGTGAACCTCAGGAAAGTCTAGGTAATATAGCTGAATTGCCCCACTGCTGAGAACAGAAGAAGGACACACATCAGTTGGAGAATAATCGTTTCAATGTGGGTCGACAGATTTGGAAAAAATATGTTTCTTTAAACCTGGAATGAAAGATTGATTCAGTCTCACATGGATATAGCATTCTGTGATAAGGGGCTCAGAGGAAAATCACGGATGATTCTGTGAATTGGAATGACACTTTTTTTTCCCTTGCATAAAAGTAGATCCATCATGCATGTTCTCATGAGAATCAATCATAATCAATCATCCCTCATGGTGCTTCCTTATATAAAAATGAGTTTCCCATCCATATGCCTCAGCTTTCTCCAGTTTGGTGCTGAAAATAAAGTAAAAACTAAAACTCATGAAATATGCATGTCTTCTGCTTTTCTACAGGCTTATAACTGCATGTACTGATTTCACCTTTGAAAATCCATTATACAACCTTCACCTTCTACAAAGGTGATTTTAAGGATTCAGTGTTCTAGCATATTGTCTTTTTGCTAACTGACTGATGGACTAAAAGCCTTGCTAAAATGCTTTTTTTCAAAAAAGGGTGCTTTATAATGCAGAATCAGAAGTCACTGTTCCATGTGTTTTAAAGCACTTCAATAAGGTTTTGATTGATGCTTAGAATCTTGGTTGGTTTTAGATGGAATGCTGTGGCTTAGATTTCTCTATTTTGTTTCTTGCAGATGCACTCACTAGTCTCTATGGAAGTCTTTGATATTTGTTATGTTTGTAGCTAGTGTTGGTATGATATGTGAAATAAAATTTTAACATTTGTGCTGTAAATTAATAGCATTTATCTTGTTTTAATGTTTCACAGCATAAGAATGAACTTATATCCTGAAATCCATAGTGTCCTGAGCAAGTGTTGCTTCCAGGACCTTCTTGAGTATCATCTTAAAGGCAAAGAATGGAAGTGTGAGAGACCAGAAGAATGAAGCCATATCTGGTTCCTTATTTGCACTACTTAAAAACAGGGGGGAAAACTCCACAAGTTTTTTAATCTTGTACTGCATATTTAAGCAACTGAATACTGAACTTCATGGCGGTGCGGTAATTTCTCTCATTCTTTTATCTTCTTATTCAGTTTTATGTCAATTTAGGTGTAAAAAAAAATAATTAGGGAAAAGATGAGAGTTTCATTTTGTCAATTAGTCTCTTGGAAGAGTCCACATATGTTTAGTAACATAGTTCTACAACTTCCTAGGCCCAGAACTTCTATCCATTCACACTCCTTTGGCAAGTTCATCCATAATATGGGGGGGTGGGGTGGGGGGTGTTTTAAGACTTTTAATACAGATATTTTGCTCTTTTTCCATCTTTTGTCAGTGAGAAGATCAACCTGATAGAATGGGTATAAATCAAACTTAGTTTTAACAAATTGTACAAGAATGATAAAATTTCTTGAGAGCAGCCCAGATATATCAATGTTCTCATCTATTCTTTGGAGATTGTGCATCTTCTGGGGGGAAGAATGGAAGGAGGAAGGGGAAAAGCCTAATATGAATGTATTCTTCTTTAAAGATTGTGGATTCAAGCCATCTCTACCAGGCATTAAACACCTGGCAAGTAATGAAAATAAACTAAAAAAATATTAAACAGAAGTAAAAGTAACCACGGTACAGAAAGGTTGAGGTTGGAAGGTACCTCTGGAGGTCATCTGGTCCAACCTCCCTGCTAAAGCACAGATATCCAGAAACAATTGCCCAGGACCATGTCCAGACATCTTTTGAATATCTCCAAGGAAGGAAACCCTACAACCACTCTGGGCACATGCGCCAGTGCTCGGTCACCCTCACAGTGAGAAAGTGTTTCCTGATGTTCAGAGGGAACCTCCTGTGTTTTAGTGTGTGCCCATTGTCTCTTTACCCTGTCTTGGAAACAAGAGTCTGGCTCCATCTTCTTTACATCCTACCTTCAGATCCTACCTTTTTTACCTAGCTTCCTGAGGCTGAACAGTACCAGATCTCTCAACTTCTCATAGAATCACAGAAGCATAGAATTGTTTTGGTTGGAAAAGACCTTTAAGATCAGCAAGTCAAACTGTTGATCTAGCACTGCCAAGTCCACCACTAAACCATGTCCCTAAACACCATATCTATACGTGTTTTAAATACCTCCAGGGATGGTGACTCAGGCACTTCCCTGGGCAGCCTGTTCCAGTGCTTGACAAGCCTTTCGGTGAAGAAATTTTTCCTAATATCCAATCTAAACCTCCCTGGCGCAACTTGAGGTCATTTCCTCTTGTCCTATCACTTGTTACTCGGGAGAAGAGACCAACACCCACCTCACTACAACCTCCTGTCAGGTAGTTGCAGAGAGCAACAAGGTCTCCCCTCAGCCTCCTTTTCTCCAGGCTAAACAACCCCAGTTCCCGCAGCCGCTCCTCATCACACTTGTGCTCCAGTCCCTTGACTAGCTTCACTGCCCTTCTCTGGACACACTCCAGCACCTCAATGTCTTTCTTGTAGGGAGGGGCCCCAAACTAAACACAGCACTCGAGGTGCGGCATCACCAGTGCTGAGTACAGGCGGACAATCACTTCCCTAGTCCTGCTGGCCACGCTATTTCTGATACAAGCCAGGATGCTGTTGGCCTTCTTGGCCACCTGGGCACACTGCTGGCTCATATTCAGCTGTCCACCAACACCTCCAAGTCCTTTTCCACTAGGCAGCTTTCCAGCCACTCTTTCCCAAGCCTGTAGTGCTGCATGGGGTTGTTGTGACCCAAGTGCAGGACCTGGCACTGAGCCTTGTTGAACCTAATACAATTGGCCTCGGCCCATCAATTCAGCCTGTCCAGATCCCTCTGTAGAGCCTTCCTACCCTCAAGCAGATCGAAACTCCCGCCCAACTTGGTGTCATCTGCAGACTTACTGAGGGTGCACTGGATACTCTTGTCCAGATCATTGACAAAGATATTAAAGAGAACTGGCCCCAGTACTGAGCCCTGGGGAACACCTTACAGGAGAGATGTTGCAGTCCCTTAGTTGTTTTTTGTGGCCCTCTGCTGGACTCTCTCTGGTATGTCCATGTCTCTGTTGTACTGGGGAGCCCAGAATGGGACACTACTCCAGGTGTAGCCTCACCAGTGCTCATTGGAGAGGAAAGCTCATCTCTTTTGACCTGTTGGCAGTACTTTCTCTAATGCATCCTAGGATACTATTAGTCGTCTTTGCGGCAAGGGCACATTGCTGGCTCATTTTCAACTCTGTTTCCACCAGGACCCCCAGGGCCTTTTCTGCCAAGCTGCTTTCCAGCTGGGTTGCCCCCAAACATACAATTGTGCATGGAGTTGTTCTTTCCCAGGTGTAGGACTTTGCACTTCTCCTTGTTGAACTTCTTAAGGTTCCAGTTGGCCCCTTTCTCCAGCCTGTCAAGGTCCCTCTCAATGGCAGCACAGCCCTCTGGCATATCAACCACTTTGCCTGATTTCGTGTCTTCTGCACACTGGATGAGGGTACACTCTGCCCCATCATCCAGATCATCAGTGAAGATATTGAACAGGACTGGACCCAGCACTGATCCCTTGGGTATACTACTAGTCATTGGCCTCCAACTAGACTTCACCACTGATCACTACCCTCTGGGCTCAGGACAGAAAAGCAAAACTCACAAAGACCATATGAGCGCCCAATGTGTGTTAAACATATATTTTTTTAATTGAAGAGAAAATGTATGAATGAAGTCAGAAAATATGGTATGAAGTAATTTCATGAGCATTGCATACCTAAGACATTTTTATAGGGCTGCTTTCTTAAATACTATTCTCTTATCACCTTCACTCCTCAATCTTTGATAAGAGTTTGTGAAGATGTGTATTAATTAGGAAGTTTCACCACGAGTTTCTGTGTTGTTTCTTTTGGAGGTCTCTGTTTTGCTTTTGACTTCTTTTAAGTCTGAGGTTGCTCCCCCATGTACACACCAAACCTTGTGAAGTCATACTCTGTAGGTAGTGTTACTATGAAACATATTTTTACACAGGAGAACTTGCAAGCTACAAGTAATGTATTTGTGCCAAAAGCACAGGGTGCTAACATGGCATCACCATCATGTTGAGTCTTTCCTAGTTGAGGGTGACAGTGATGGCGTGTATCAGTTAAGCCTGGTAACTTCTATATATAGTTAGCAAATAAACCTGGGTAACATAAACACTACTCTCTGAAGCTAGATAAATCAATTATATTTTTCTATGCACTAGCTCACCATGTAGTAGCCGACTGACTATTCACATCATCTAGCTATACCATATATCTGGCTCAACATGGCTGGGCTTAATTAGCATTATTTTAGAAAATGTGTGATCAGCTAGTTTCATGTCCTCATCACTGACTAATTGGACATACCACTTCAGTCAAAGCATGGCACAAAAATGCCTGTAGTGGAATTTCTCCAGGTGGCAGTTATGACTTAATTACAGTCTTCAGCTTTGTAGGCCTCCACGAACTGCCAAATGAAAGTCAGACTCATATCACAAGGTCTGTACAAAGGGACTAGTTCAGCCTATGGAAGTGTAAATTCCCTAGTTTCCAGATAAAAACTATGTTCAAGAACAGATGTATCTTAGTCATATTTGTTGATGAAAGCACATTCGTACATTTCAGCTATGAAAGTTTCCTCCCACTGCTGATATGTCAGCACATTATCATATCAACCACAAATTTTCCAGAAACTGTGAATCAATCCTTTTATTCTACTCAAACCCTGTTTGCAATGGTTAACTTTTGTCTGGCATTTCCTGCCTTTTCTAAGAAAATATCAACAGCAGGCAATGTTTAAATTCTATAATTTTAACAACATAAAGTACAAACCCCCACTATGGAGAAAATGCAGCAAAATCACAAGGCAATATCAGTGAATGAGCCTCTGCAGAGGCAGCCAATGATATCCAATGAAGGAGTTCTGTGGAAAGAAAAGGAACTTGGAAGTGAAGCAAACAGAAATAAAAGGAATGTGTGAAGACAGAGTTATAGGATGACAAAGGTGTGTATTTGATGAACTCTTTGTCCCCCAAAAAACATTCTCAGCTGTTTGTGCTTAAGATTCTCATTACAGTGAGAGCCACGGCTTGTTTCATTGGCACTTTATTCCTTCAGAACTCAAAGAAACAACTTAAGAACAACTAATTTCTTTTGTGTTTCACCCACTTCCTAGTGGTGACTACTTTGCTTAATTTTCCTAATTTGAGTGTTTATGATTGTATATTTCTTCAGCTAGTTTTTATAGAACTTACTGAAAGAGAGGTATTTTATTGATCTCCTTCCATTGTATAGTCTCCACACTTTGATATTAGAACATTTATAATTTCAATTGTTCGTACCCATAAAGCTGTTATCTTGAAACATACAAATTGTACATGATGTCTCATCTTTCAAGTTAGTAAATCAAATCCTTTCCTCCATAATTTCATTTGGAAAGAAAATGCAATAGGTAGTCCAATGAAATCTACACTAGTTTGTTCCAAATTCAATCTGAACAAAAAAGAAGAAAAAACCCCAAACAAAGCCCTGCTGCAAGAAATCACTTTATTAATCAGATTAAGCTCAATTACTCCAGTAAACCAGTGGCTGTGCTGAGGAAAATGCTGTTGAAGCAATCATCAGGCAATTGCTAAGTCAGAAATTGACAGTGTTCAGTGTCTGGTTTTTTTTAGTGTGGGGTTTTGCTGGGGGGTGGGATGGGTGGTGTTGGTTTTGTTGTGTGGTTTTTTTTGCTTTTTTTTAATTATTCCAGCTTAACATAGAACAGATTATCTTTTATTCTTTTGTAAGTGTGACAACAGAACACAGACACATGGATCTAAACCCAGTCCTCATTGTAAAACCTCACTGTTTCCCTTTGGTTAGCAAGATTACTTTCTTTAAGTCTGTATAGGCACTTGGTGCTAGAAATATAAAAAGAAATGGAAGGGAATACAGGTGTATACACAAATACATAAATACTTTGTACAGAGTGAAACTCAGATTTGGATGTCCTCAGGCTATTTTTGAAGTTTAAAGCTGGAAACAGAGCTTTCAGCTCATTACTTCCATTTAATTCACTCTTGCCTTTATTTTTATTTTCTCTAAAATCAGTCGTGCAATGACATCCTATAACTCAGTGCTATTTAATGTTTCTGCTATGCTGACACATATGGAGGACCCCCTTCACCATTACATGAATTCATAAAAGCACTGTCTAACTGAATTCTTTCTCAAGACTGACTAGTGCAACAGTGCCTAACAGAAACTAATCAAGAAAGACTTTTTAATATTTACTTTCATTTGATTGGTTTTTTTACTCCATCTTGTTTTGGTGACTACATAATTTGCTGCTCAGATTTATTTATAGAAATAATCATTACACTATTCTTCATTTCTTCTGATGTTTCTGTATTTTTTTCTCCATTTTTCTCTACAATTTTCTGTAAATGTTATTAAAAAAAAGGAGTTCGGTGTTTGAAAATATATAATATATTAAGTGTTATAAATATATTGCTTTTATGGGCAATGTTTCATTGGCTGAAACTGGTAACTGAAACTATAACTTTAAGAATTAAGCTACAATTTTTTTTAATAATAAGCCATTAATTAAAATGTGCACATAAAAATGTTATACTTTTTCTTCATAACTGTGGATAGATACAATATACGTGATAGGGAACTGGACTATTTTCTTTCTAATATCATGAATTACTAGACAAGTGTGAATGCTTGCTTAAGTTCCCAAGGATAAAAGCTAACTTAGAAGATAGAGAATGGCTTTTGCTAAGTTTATGTTGGTTGTTTGGTTGGGCTTTTTCCTGAACTTCAGAAAATAAAATTATCAAGAAACTTACTTATAATCATCAAGATTAGCAAAGACTTATTCAAATTTACTGTGGTGATTTCTACTGTTTTGGTTGAACTGGTCTATACAATATTGTATAGTTTTCATGTCAACAGATCTAAGTGAATAACATTTTTGGATGGGGACATAGGTGAGCCATGGGTGGACAGCTAGGTAACTTGCTTAATAAGGTTTGGTAAAGGAAGAACGAGTCCTTTGAACCAGGTTTATTTAGACTAGACCATTTCTCTTTGGATATTGTCATGTCTGTTGGCCTTATTTTGATCTTTTGGTAGCTTTGGGGCCTGCAGGATTGGTTTTATCTAGCCAATGATCTACTTCCAGAAAACAGAAGTCAGTGGTGAATATATGCCCTAAAGAAGCAAGAAATGTTATGAGATTTTTAAGCTTTGACTTCTTAAATGTAAAGGTGAGAACACTATTTAAAAATATTGACATATTAGGTGAGAGAAAGGAATAAAGAATAGTTTTCTATATTTTGATCAAAATTATTGTAATTAGAAAAAATATATCTATCAACTGTACATGCATTTAAAGAGTCAGTATTGAAGGAATTCTATCAGCAAGAGAGGTAAATACACTCTAGTTTTTATTCTTCTAGGAATTCTGAAGGGCTGCCTGTTGTGGTTAAAACTGTGCTATAATGTTAATGGATTCGAAAAAGCACATCAACATTAGAGAAATAGCTTAGAAAAAAATAGAGTACTTATGCAACAGGCTTAGTAGTTCATGTCAGATTACTGTTCAGAAATTTGACATTAAGCTTTTACTTTTGATCATGTCATGAACTGTTGATCAATTAGAAAGCAAGCTCTAAAGATACAAGATGTCTTGAGAAAAATCAATAACTCTACTTTGTCCTATTTTAAAGATAAGATGAAAATTCAGAACAGTCAATACACATTATTGTTACTAACCCCTAGTAGTGGGGAATCCAAAGACATACTAAATGGCTATTTAAGTACGATAAAAGATTGAGCTCAGATCTTCTTACCTCCCCTTACAGATAACCATTGCAAAATAAACCTTGCTATTGATAAAAGGCTTTACTTGTATATAATCATAAATGGATATATTCATAGCTACACCAGAGCCGACATATCTCATCCCTTAACCAAACTGAAAATCTAATGCACAAGGTACCCAGAGCTGTATGCTGCTGCAGAGGTCAGAATTTAGAAAACAGAATGATATTTTTAAGGTTTCCCATGATGCTAGGGAAATCAATCCATCAGCTATATGATTTAATTCAAGTGGCAGAGATTTTCAGTCAATCTCTGCAGAAGACAATTCCCCCATGGCCTTATACTGCTGTTAAGTGCCTTCTGAGAACTTTCCTCTGCAACCAGGATATATTATCTAACTGATGGAGACAAGAGCAGGCAATATATACATGTTACATTTACAGTTAATTGGCTTCTATATTTAGATTTTTTAGTTATTCCATTGTAAAAAAACCCAACAACCTGGCCTAAGAAACACCCTTGCCTGCAGCCATTTTCTAATATTTGACAGATATAAGTATTACACTGGAGAAATACACTTTAGTGTGTGAAATTCCTTTCCACTTTTGCTAATAACATTCACTTTTTCTCTTTTCTCACTTCTCCAGGAAAATTTTAGAAGACTCTGGAAAATTCCTCAGTGCGAAGTTGCCCAACACCAAAACAACATGAACAGAAAACCAGGGTAAGAGAAATTCTTGAGAGTTACAGAAGTTTTAAAGATGGGAGAAAAAAAAATTTTTAAAAAAATGCCTGGACAAGGCAATCTATTCTCTCCTATATGGACTTATACTATGACCTTAAAGATTCATACTTAACTTTGGGGAACTACTTGTAAAAGAACTTCCATATAAGATGGTGTGAAAAGGTAAATGTGTAGGGTAGGCTTAGTTCTCACAGACTCATAAACCAGATCTTGAACCTGAAAGCCCATCACAATTTAAAGAGTATACCTGTAAGGCACATTGCCATACTGCACATATATAATAGAGCTAACACTGAAAAAAGAGAGAGTGATAATGAAGTCAGCTGACAAAATCTGATGTAGCAACTTAATCTAATTCCATGGATTTTAGACAGTACCACATTGTACTTAAGTAGTCTTCCTGAAAATAATTGTCAGCTACTTGCCAGCAAACTTCTAAACTTTATTTTCTTCTAGGTATTCAACACTCTTTCTAAAAGAAAAATAAAAAGTTTCAGGCATAATTTGCCAGCGAAATATTGTCTGACATGCATTTGTTCATTAAAATCCTCATAAAAAGCAGTTTTATAAATTCTATAGCCTATTCATTGAAGCAAGCAGCGACTGCCCCACTGTTAAAATTATGATATGGAGGGAGTAGAATATCTAAAACTCCAACTGTATTGCCACCCATTCCTTGAAAGCAGGTCAGTCCTAGGAAGTTGCCTTTTGGCTTGATCTTTTAACTCCTAAGTAAGAACATGAAAATTGAGTCTTTTCTGACTAGCAGTATACTTTCATCTCTGTTATATGTAAAACAGGTCCAAAACAACAACCCTATCTGGAGGACATCTTTGACTTTCCAGAGAGTGTCAAATATAGTTGTCTAAATATAAAGGATGACAACTGAGAAATTTACGTTACTGTACACATTTTTTTTTTTTTTTAATGTTAAAGCCTCTGGGAATGTTTTCTTCTTTGAATGTGTATTAGTTTTTATCTGATCATATGACTAAATACTCTTCAAAGTATTATTGAAATTTTGCTATGACCTTCACAGTCGATTTTCCTGCATTGCATCCTTTACAAGAGCATGAACATGCTGGCATTTAAAAGAAAGCTATAAAAGTCTACCTGTGTCAAGACAACTAAATCAAGTGCTATTCTATATATACACTCAGAGGAAAACAAACAAACAAACAAAAAAACAAACCAGGAAACAGAAGAACCCAGTCAGGGTAATGGAAGATAGTATTGAATTTCTGTAAGGAATTAAACTGTTCAAATTCACTGATACATTCAGTGAATGTATCGATTTACCAATGTATTACCGTGATATCCTACACCTAACATGTAGATCATCTCGAGATTATAATCATGTCATAGCTCATTGATCATTTACCTCATGTTGAATGTTAAGAAGAATGGGGATCATTCAGAGTGGAAAAATAAGATAAAAACATATCTACTGAGAGGGGCCATAAATCCTGCTTCCATTAATCCATCATGAGCTGTTGTTTATGGCCCAATTCTTATATAAAAGCTTTGAGTCATTTATTGTAAAGGACTCTGACAATTAAAAAGTTCCAGAGTGTTTGGCAATGCACTCTTAAGAAATTAGGTGCCTAAATCCAACACTGTAATTGACATATCCAACACCACTAGTGTCTTTTGATATAAAATACAAGATTTATGGCCCTACTGTCATGTAAAGGAGCCAGATTGGTAGATAGCTACATAATGACAGTAATTGACTAGAAACACCAAAAAAGGGTAAGTCTGAAGACTATCTGTGTAAGATCGCAGCTCCCAATGCTCTCCTTTTATTAATCCAGGCTGCTTGATAGCCAAGAATGAAATATTTCTGAATAAAGAAGAGAACCTGACAGTAGCATAATGAGAAAGCTCAGCTAGAAAGTGGGAGCCATACACTATGGCTACATTAGTAAATTAAACATGCTCAGAGCTGTTCTCTGGCATTGAGATCAGCTGGCACCAAATGGCCTGCTTCCACACTCTTAAACCCTTGTATGTTCTAAAGCTCTGCAGCTGACTCCAGAAGGCCTATAGGAATGGTGTCTAACCTATGCTATTTGTGAACTGTCACCAGGAAATGTTTTATTCAGTCTTACTTAAAATATGCTGGGTAGGGCACTCTCCACAGTGGAAAGAACTGTGGGTTACTCTGGGATGATGATAGGGATGCTGTGGCTGTCAGCCTGAGAACTAGGTGGTGCAACAGCTCCCCAGAGCTGTAGACAGAAACAGGGCCCAGAAAGTGAATAAAACAGAACTTTGTTTTGCTTCATTTTAGGAAAAAATATGTAGTTGGATTAGTTCTGAAGAATGACAGTGAAGAAGGTAAGATCTATAGCAGTTATTTGTAAAAAACCCTATTTTACAGTCTATTTTAAAGACTAATGTCTAGTCTAATTTAAAGACTAAGGTAGAAAAGGTTTTACAGGTGAGAAGAATTTAAATTATGGGTAACAACAAAAGATAAAAGTAGACTAGAACTTTTATAAATCTTCTTTATATTTATATTTTCATTTGTCACAAAGTAATTCCTTACATGTCTGTTGTTTGTAGACTTCTCCAAAATCTGTCATTATGGAGAGCAGCTCTCAATAAGGTTGTGCATTTTCTATGTGCATTTCACACAGAAAAAAAGTTTTCTTTAATCATTTTTTCTTTCATCCTAAAATAGAAGGTGAGAACAAAAGCTAGGGAACAGCAACAATTGAAACCTTGCTTATCAAAAAAGAGTCAAAACCAGGAAAGAAACAAAAATAGGCAAGTCTTTGTAGCAACCATGAATAGAGATATTAAAGAAAAAGTGGTCGATAGAAAATGACAACATTGATGAATCCCCTATCTGAAAATACAAGGAAATACAACATTTTAATGGCAGTACTCTGATTTTCTATGACTTTAAAATATTCCTGGCATATATTTTGCTTTTCTTGCTAACAAGAAAGGAATGGAGTGCAAAAAGAAAAATAAATGCAGTATAAAATGCACAGTACTGTCCTGGTTTCAGCTGAGATAGAGTTAATTTTCTTTCTAGTACCCGGTATTGTGCTGTCTTTTGCTATGAGAATCATGTTGATAACACACTGATGTGTTTAGTTGTTGCTGGGCAGTTGTGGTGCCTACACCAAGTGAAGGACTTTTCAGCTTCTCAGGCCCTGCCAGGTGCAGCAGCAGCTGGGAGAGCACAGCCAGGACATCCTCCTGTTCTTACTTTGGCCTGAGGGTAAGTCGAAAACATGAAATCTTGCCTAAAACTACAGGTTTTGAATATTTCTCTTACTGGAGTTCGAAAGATTTCAGATTACAAAGATCATGTAAATCTTGCTTCCTACAGAAAGCAAAATTTATAAATCACATGAGAAAGGCCAGTACATTTTCAGTGCAATATTGTACAAAAACTCTGAAATTGGTTTGTTTTTCAGAAAATAAAATTGCAGCTCTTTGCCCATTCTCTGATCAGCAAGACTGTTCAATACAGTTACATAAAGAAAGACACCAACATTTAAATAATTTAAATAATATCTACCCTTATTTCAGCCATCTTCTATAGAGAGTGAAATAATAATATTAGTTGACCAACCTGCAGGACAATTGAGGCATAATTATACTTGTAAGTACTTTTACCATTCGGTGATATTAACTTTCAATCCAGAGGCAATATTTTTTCTTTATGTAGCAAACTCAAATTAAAAAAATACTTTTAATATACCTTTGTAGTTAGAAATTGTTATATTTCTTTTTAAAATAACTTATATATTTAAAATTTTTGTCTAATATTAAAATCTCCCTTGGAGTTGAGACAATCCAAATTATATCAGTTTTGACTAGTCTAGCCATCTGTATTTCTTCCATGAACTTAACACAAATTTTTATGGTATTTTAATATCTAAATATGACTTTAAACCAAATGCTTTTCTTCAAAACTAGCACATTTTGATTAAACTAATGGATTTCTTTTAATTCCCCACGATTTTTTAGCTTCCAAATTGGGAATGGGTAATCCTCTGGCAAATTTTCCCTGAAAATAGTTGTTGCGGGAGTTTGTTATCTATGTTCAGCTTCAGAGGTCCTAATAAATTGAAGAAATATGACCATCTTAAAATTTGAAATACAATAAATATGTCCAGGCTCATAATAAGTAAAAGCCAAAAAGAATATGTACGCACTGATCTAATAACAGAATAGATTTATCTGGTATATTTACACTGTAAACATAGAAGGTGTTTACTGGCTTAAAGACTTTTTAAGATCTAGTGGAAGTATTCACGCACAGAGTTTGTCCACTTGAAAGGAACCCACACTCACCACAAGTAACTTCTGCCCCAGATTAGATCAACTGGTTGTGGTAATTCCTAATGTCTCACATTCTGGGATTAAATTTAAATGTCAGGATTCCATGACACAATGATGATAGAAGATACACTGAAATCCACATCTAGCCCACTTAGTTAATTCACGTCTTTTTCCAAATACTTTGCTGGAAAGGAATATTATTAGAAACTAATACCTATCCAATTTGTGATCCCATAATTGTGACCTTTGGACAAATATATTACAAATTATATATATAAATAAAATGATCTTACGAGTCTTTTTCAACCTAAATAATTTTATTATTCTGTGATTCTATGAATAATGTGCGGCCTATATTGATTTCACTTGAACACTTGGACTTCAGCTGAATAAAATAATGAATTACAACAGATACATTTTAGTGGCTTAAGAACTCGTTTTCTGTAAAAGGACTGCAAGACGTTTCCACTGTTTTCTTTGTTAGGAGTTGACCCTTATGGTTTAAAAGAGTTCTATGTTTCATAATTAACTCACCAGACTTTGAAGTCTATCTTCATTTTTTTCACCTAATGCTCTGCTGGATAGTGTCTTTCAACTTTAGAGAGCACAATACCCAATTCATTTCAGTGAAACACACTTTTGCAAATAGACTCCATAAACTAAGGAAAAGCTTTGAAAACAGGGGAGAAAGATCAAAGATGATTAAAGTATCTTAGTGTACATTAAGACATATTTTCAGTTGTTCACTGTGAAAGGGTAGAGTTCCCCAGACCTTTTCATAAGCAAAATCTGAGAAGTCAACAGACTGATTTTGCTGCAGCTAAGGAGGGTAATATGCAGACCCTCCTAGTGTCAGATTTTGTATACTACATCTCTACCTTTTTGCAATGGATTTGAAGGACATTTAAGGTAGAATTACTCTTCTTTTTCTCAATCTCTTTTTTAAAGGTAACTTTTAAATAATGACATTCTTAGGACCTTTTCTCAAACTACCTAGAGCCACGTAACATACTTTACCACTGCCTAGGCAGTCTGACATCTCTCCCTATTCAGAAGGTGTGCAGTCCGGAAATTATGTATTTCAAACTTGCCAAATCTCTCAAATTCAGGAAAGAGAAAAAAAAATAAAAAGAAAAACAGCAAGGAAAAATATCACCAACTTTTTTCCAGAGAGTAAAGCAACATTTTATCTAGTGTCTAGAGCCAGAAATCTTCTCACATACATAATATTCAGGTACTAGTAATGCATTTGTTGTATAACTTTATAGCCATAGAGACTAAATAACTACAATGACTATGATTTATTGCATTTCAGAATCCAGTGATCAATTTTCCATTTGCAGCTAATTCAGCTGAAATGATCTCTGTTTTCACCTCCATCTGACTTGGCCAGATACAAAGAATAGAGGCAAACGCTTGTTCATTTTCTGCTGCTGGATCCTTAACTCATTCTTGATATTGGAGCTGCTGAAATAATTGCAAATGCAGAAGGAGAAGCAGCAAATTTGTCCAGATCCAAGACCCTATCTTACACCACTGATATAAATTTATTCTATAGAAGTAATGATAGAAATTGTGTACAGCACCCCACAGATGCCACACCATGACAGAAAAATTTTCTAAGGAGTATTGAAAACATGTCCTCTTACAGTGTGTAGATGATAGCACATCTAGCACGACTTGTAGGATGACATAGGGCTATTCTGGCTACACCCTAAGCAAACACAAATGCAGATGCAGTCTGCTTTCAATCTAAGTTCACCATGAACTTCAGAAGTCTGAACTGAATAATGCCACACCTGAGATACTGGTGATGAATCTACATTTATGTATCCCAAGTCATTTGACATCAGCATTACAGCTGTTGCGAAAGAGGACTTGATTCTGTTCTCAGAGCTCTCTATATAAGTATCTGCTCTCTATATAAATGTATATTATCTCATATATCATCTCTCCTTGTTTCTTGTCATAAGATAAGTGAGCAGAAGGATAACTTCTCTAAATCTCACACAAAATGAGGATTCTTACAGTCAAGTCTTAAGCAAAAAGTTCAAAAAAAGTCTCAAAGGCTCTAAACAAATTGAACAAGTACAAATCCAAGATTTGGTAATTTGATAAAAAACACTATGCTCCTAATTTCTCTTTTATTTTTATTTTTTTTAAACTGAAAAGGTAATGCAAAAGGGATAAAGAGTAGACGTAGAACAAGAACCAAAGCAGTTACCAATCTAGATTCTCAGAAGTTGATCTGCAGAGGAACAAAACCTGGTAGCTTGTTCAAAAAAGAGAATTGTTTTCAAAATATAATATTATTATTTAATATACCTGATGAATGGTTGGATCCTCATACGTGGAGAAAGCATGAATCGCTTAATCAGAAAATACAATGAAATATGATGTATAATTCAGTCAGATTGAAATGCAGGGATAGATACAAAATCAGAGAAAAATGTTAATACTGTTATAAAAAGGAAAATAATGAGCAGCCAATAGTATTACAACAATTACCAAAAGTCAAGTAATACAGCCACTAACAATTGTAGAATAGAGCTAAAGGCTGATTTTCAGAAATATTGCATGTTCATTAGCACAGAGTGGAACATGACTTCTAATGGCTAAACTTCAGTGACTTTTTATAGCAAATCATTAAATTACAAAATAAGTAAGCTGTAAGAAAATTTTTAAAAGGCTAAAACAGGAGGAAAAGAAAAATCCTATACTGTTTACCCTTAGCATGTTTTTGAACACTGCATGTTTGTAGCTTTGTTTAGTTCTGTATGTGGAGACTGTGATGCTCTCCAGTGAAACGCAGATTTATGTTTTATTGATACAAATAATATCAGTATAAATGTGTATACAAGGCAGAAAGAGGAATTCAGAATTTTATTGCTCTTTAATACATTTGTGCAGTTCTTTCTTCCCCAGACTTCCTCAACTGACCTGCTATTTTGAAAAGAAAGAGAAGTAGCATAAATTTCTGGTTATATGCCATCTCATGTGGCAAGAAGTACCCTCTGGCTATTTAGGGCAGACTTTGATCCTCAATATCAATCATTTGATCCAAACCTCCACTACCTTTTGCACAGAATTTTTGTCTATAAGCAGAGTGCTGTGCACAGCCAAAGTATGACAATTTAAAGGCTGCTTCTCAAATCTTGTATCATTTTTCATTTCCACCTTAACAGTTTATATGGTTTGCAGAGTGAAGATTTCTCAGATTATTGCATCTGACCGTCCCACACTGCAAAAGATGCCTAGCAAGTAACAGAGAGCTGCTAAGATGTGAATATGGTTGCTCTGTCTTGGAGAACCAGTGTTTTTACAAAGACTGTCTGCTACACAGATTTTAAACTCTGATGTCAGACATGCTGGGTGGTGTACTTCGGCTGTGAAGGTTGGCTGCTACAGTATGTTTCCTTCTGAAGTGTGAAAGATTGATGAGGTATGAAAATCCTATTTTTCCAAGAAGTGAAAGCTGTGCCATCACCCTTCACGGATGAAACAGTCAATGTTGCCTTTTCTCTCAGGTAATATGGAAGTGTTTAATTTTTCAGTGTATGCTTTTAGAGAGGGAAAATAATGTTGGCAGTGGTGAGGATTATTAAACTCATCCTCAGAATCCTGTCCTGTTCCGTAAGTGATGCCTGTACTCTCTTTGCTTTCAGTACATCTCGATTTTCTTACTCTACAAGATGGAAATTTTTGGTGCATATTGGGTTGTATACTTAAGTATGAAATTATAAAATGCTATAATAAAACACTTTTATTTGATTTATTAGGATATCATCACCCACACTATTGAAGTCCAGATCTTTTTTTGCTGGTCTTAAATGGTAATGGCCACACTGCTGATCATGTTCTCATGGATCAGTCTTTTTTTTTTTTTTAATCAGCCTTCTCACTGTGCCCTCTATGCTCTCTCCCATTTGTATCATCTCTTGAGCAGAGCAATAACCTTGTGTTTAACTTGAATTCCACATTACTCAAAAATCTTCCAAGTTTCTAGTTTCTTTCTATGCTTTCTAGTTTCTTCTTTTCTCTTCTTCCTCCAAAGGATTTCTAAGCACATATTTACAATAAATCAATCTCAGAGGCTAAACAGTGTAATTTAATTGTTCATCCATTCACTGAAGTGGATATGACTCCTTGCCAATAAGGCTTGAATGCATTGATATTATATATTTAGTCCATTGGCCTTAAAAATATCCCCTAATGCACTGTATTTCTTAAAACTGCAAACTTGCTTCTTGATTTTTAAAATACTCATTGCATTATGAATAGTCTTAGGCACCCAAGAAGCCATTAGACAAAAGGAAGTACATACTCCACTCTGCATATCTGAGTACAGGCTTCTCTGTTCACTCCCCTCCTTCTTTCTTTAAAGGAAAAGGCAAACAGAAAACATTTCAGAGTCTCACATTATCCTAATTCAAAGGTAAAGCTCTGTGCAGTTCTTTGCAGTGTTTTCGTTCATGGAAAGGTTTTGCAATGTATAGCAACTCTAGTAAGAGCAATACAATTAGCTTGTAGACAAGTTTTGCAAGTACTGATCATCTAAACTTGAGGCTCTTGCCAGTGGAACCAAAAATGTGTGCAAGTTATTGATTAAGTCTGGAATCTATAACACAGCACTTTAAAAATAGGTCAAGGAGCTCTGTTTGGGCCAATAACCTTTGTTCTAGGGAAACCTAATTAAGTTTGCTGTGCTGATGGAGAGCTGTCACTTAGGGTTCTTCCGTAAACCTGCTTACAGACGGGATACCTTTCTTTTCATCATGCTTCATCAGGCAGTGTAGAAATGTCAGTAACTAGCAGTGACTGGCTTAACAAGCTGTTGGGAGACATAATGCTCTGTATGCACTATGGGAATCTGCTGCTTTTTTGCCTTTTTTTTTTTCCTCTCTTACTTTTATATGCAAATAAACCAAAAGCCCCTCTTTTACAAAAAAAAAAAATATTTTCTGCTGAAGTTACTTTCTGTACATGTTCTGGGCTTCCTTCTACATGAGGTGCAGCATCTCAAAAAGATACATTAGTGAGAGAGATATAAATTTATGTATATGGAGGGTGGAGAGAACAAGAGACAGCAAGACAGATAGGGAGAGAGAAGCAGAGACATGGAGAGCAATCTAATAGCACAAAGAGAAGGATCCAGTATTTCTCTGCTGCTTCTGCCAAGAAGGACATAACTCCCCTTAACAGAGTAACAATGAGGTAATGCTTCGCAATGACTCAAATGAGTTAAAGTGTTATCCTATTATCTTCAGATCACTTCTACTCACAGTTTGTTACTGTTATATCTCAGGAAAAGACCACGACCCCTCTTCAAGACTTACCTGTTCAACAGTGTATAGTGACTATTATAGAAGTGCAGTGAAAAAAAAAGCTCTGTTATACACAAGTTAAAAATGTGAAACCTATATAAATTACGTTATTTCTGACCGTTCCAGGAGTCATTTGAAAAACAGACCTTTTCTAAACTCACCAAAAATACAAAAGTGGGAAAGGTCAACAGATTCAAACTTGAAACTGTAAACTAATAACAGAAATTAAACCTGCCTTTCCACGGGATTCCGTTGTAGCTCCATCAAAGCATATTAAATACTTAATAATGCATAATGATACCCTATGAACTGAATAAGTGCTGGGTCATCTATCTCTCTTCCTATTACTTGTTTACAAGTTGATTTATTGACCTAAGCTATAACTTTGCTTCCTATGACCAGTGTAACCACAAATTGCCAATGTTTGTACATTTGTTGTTTATACTAGAGAGCAGAGCAATGCAAGGTATACTGTCTGTGCCTCACGAAACTACAGCTTTTTCAAGTTTCTTCTTTCTTTTTGAAAAATAAATCTTTCCTTAGTGCCACGGTGGATCTTCCTGTAAAATGAGTTAATAGAGCAATATACAAGATTTTGTTGTTCTCCAGAGGATACCTGCAGGGCAGAACAGCAGTGGAAGATATTAATATGTTGGGTTTTTTCTCCCATGACTATAACTTATTTTCCTAGAAAATAACATACAAAAATGGGAGCTCCCCCTGAAGCATAGTGTACTCTCTGCAAAAGCACCTCATCATTCATTTGGCTAAAGAAGAACTGACCTCAAATTTACTATCTCTGTGCCCTCTAAGCAATTCAGAGAGTAGAGACCAAAAAAGAGATCCATGGACCTAAGAGTGAGAACAGCTCAATGGAAACACAGAAATCTTGTGAAACAGAAGACCTCTGTGCATTTAGAGTGCAGCAAAGAGTGAGGTATGTTCCTTTGATGAGAAGACCAGTGCTGTATACCATATAAGCCCCAGAAAAATGCAAAAGTCAAATGCTATTTTCCTACAGCTGAGAACAGCGAGGAATCGTGAGACAGGCCTAACAGAATGCGTTTCTGTGAGGTTGGAAGGAACCAGCTTGAACAAGGAAGACAACGGTAGCAAAAAAACAACAATCAGTGGTGAACAAGCACCTAGATACAACAAATAATACTCTGTTCTTAAATATATACTTTTCAGTCTCAGGAATTCTGGCTGTTAAGCAAACTTTCAGACACTAAACCCTAGAAATGTTCTTTCTATTACCTCCTCCAAATGAAACTATATGGTATGAATAGCCAATTATTCCTTAGTCTATGATATCTCCAGTCTACAATGATGGTAATTTCATATTGCTCTCGGTGATATTAGAAGCTTTCTTTCAATTAATTAACTGTAATTTATATATAATTGTAGAAAAAGTGTGTTTCGATTAAGTAGGCAAAATTTACTTATAGACTCTCGGTGAAAGAAAGAAAAAGAAAAAAATACACAATGAGGAATTCAAAGCATTTTTCTTATCAAGGCACATGTACAGTGAGCTCCTTCATGAAGAGTTAGAATTTCTTTCTCTTACTTTTAAAATGACAGAAATACACTTGCACATGCATATTCATTCCTTCGTAAAAAGTAGAAAAATATTTTGTAGATTGTTTCTAGGGAACTTCTAAAGTCTAAACTATAAAGAAAACAAACAAGCAAATAAACACAAAGAACAAGATGGACCTGGCTAGGCGAGAGGTGCAACAACGAAGTCATTAATCATAGACTAATCAAATGCAGATGCCCCAAGTATCATCATAAACATTTAGCAATAAAATGAGTGATAACTATACTGACCTTTCTGGATGGATCTGAAATCAGGTATACTCTTTAATGTGCTTGCATAGCTATATACCTCAATGAATTTGTATTTCAATTAAATACGTACGTGCATACACATATATATCCAGGAACAAAAAATTACAGCTATTTAATCTTTCAGTTTGTTTAATTTGAGATAGAACACCTTAGAAAAGGAGCTGATTCTTTTCTTTAGCGTGTACATTTGAATGATGCCACATTCAAATGTTTTATCAATATCTATACACAAGCTACATTTCAAAAACATACCTTGGTCTGCCATAGCATTTTTTGTTAAGATATCTGCAAGTACTTTAGAAGATAAATCCAACCCCTTCTTTTCTAGGTTAAAAAAAAAAAAAAAAAAGTTCTAGAAATAGAATCCAAATTTCTAAGTCATAAAATAACATTAATTCACTAATCCCAGGTGTATTCCTAAAGGTACACAACACCACAGGAAGCTGGGACCAGCTCAATCAGACCCCAGATCAATACACTCTATGCAAATAATTCATAGAATTGATATAGGAATAAAGACTATTAGGCAAAAGCAGATAGCACAGAGGACAACATCA
Source organism: Grus americana (assembly GCF_028858705.1). Classification (NCBI taxonomy): domain Eukaryota; kingdom Metazoa; phylum Chordata; class Aves; order Gruiformes; family Gruidae; genus Grus; species Grus americana. The sequence goes on from NC_072852.1 coordinate 142,162,945, forward strand.
GAATGAAAAGTGAATAGTGGTTTCTCAAGGTAGTGAGACAAAACATCTTCCTAAATGTAAATCAGAAAGTAGTAGCTTTATATGGTCAGATTTTATTCAAGGGAGACAAATTGTGGGGAAAAAATCCTTTTATTTTGTGTTCTTGGAGCATGTCTAGTATTCCAGGTGGTGGTTGTTGACCTTTCGCTTTTAATTTAACATGACACGTTGCGGCTTATGGAAATTTAGCCAAAATTCAACAATACAGGTTGTAATTTTCATGTAATGTCATGATATTTGATGGCATCAAAACAGTGAAGAGAAAACCACAGGCTGTAGTTTGAATCCATCCATACTGGTAACAAAGGGTGACAATCTGATTTATCATCCTTTGTATATGCGTTCAGATTCAGCTTTTAATTACCTTGTGATGTGGTATTTTTACACGTGCCTTTTTTATGCACAAAGTAGTAACTACAAAACCAAAACAGGACTGTTAAGTAAATTAGGATCTTTGCCTCAACCTCTACAGAAGTTGGATTTTGTGCAGTGGATGATTTAGGACATTGCAGAAGGGAAGAGGATCTTTGCCTAGATAATGCAGATGACCAGTATTCTAGCGAATTCAGTTCAGGTCTGTCTCTGTGATGTCAGGCAAGTCAAGTAAATGAACTTTTTCTCAAGATGCACACTAACTGCATTTCTCATGTTCTGAATACCACTGAGAAATGAGGATCAAATTAGCCGACATGCTGAATACTTAATAGCTACAACTCTCATCTAGTAGGGCTGTACTTTGAGAAGGGAAAGTGGCATTAGAAGCAGCTAAAAATCTGGACATTTAAACTTAGTGAAAAGCCTTGGTGTTAACATTTTTGAGTGTTTATTCTTCATTAATTCTATTCCCATATTCATTCTGAAAATGACTTTAGTAAATGGGTAAGAAGCTGTGAAACAATATAGTGACATCACATAGTGACATCACAGTAGAGAAGTCCATGAGGTAATTATTAATTCTGAATTTAATATCTGAACAGTATGAAATAAAATAGGACAAGGGCTATGCACGGGGTAAGAAAAATGGAAAGGGGCTTGGAATAGCTCCATTGAGATATATTCCTACAGAAATAATACAAAAGCTTTTATAAAGTAAAATCTGAAATTAAACTTCCCTGAATATCCTTCAATACAGTTTCATGTTTCAAATGATAAGAATGTGCAACAAGAACTGGTGTGAATTCAATTCTATATTCCAAGACAAGTGTTTTGGTCCTTTGTTTTGTGGAGTTACACACCATCACATCATCATATTGACAACAGTCAAGTTGTACTGTCAGGGATTTTCCATTGTTAAGGTGAATCACTGAGGACCAGAGAAGAATGCCAGAAGTTTGTGTGTTCTGCTCCACTGCTCTCTATTCCAAAACTATGGAATAAGCCCTATGGAACAACAATGCATGTATTCCACTCTCCATAGGGAGGAATGATATGAACTAAAATTTCTAAACTTAGAAAGTCTACAGCCTGAGTATTTCCAGTATTTTTTTCATTGGCATTCCAACCTTACTAAGTTCGCAATTAGATTTTAAAGTGTCTGGTTTACAGTGCAATACAGCATAAGCTTTGAGTAACTTTTCTGTGTAAAATACAGCCCAAGCTGTTACTCACAGTTTTATGCCAGACATCAATGAGTCAACATTTTTAATGATGCATGCTTCTTGTTACTGGCATATTTAAGTACAAGAAGCAGTTCTCTGTGTCTTTGGTGTTTGTTTCTGCATGTAAAAAAGGGATATTCTGTCCAATGCCCCACATAAAATGTAGCTGTTGAGAGTGTTGTGGCAATGCAATGGTTAATCATAATCTCAAATGTATAAGCATTGAGCATTCCTGCTAGAAAGACTCTACTGATTTCAGCATGTAATGTAACCTCTGAGTCTAAGCAGTGGTGTTGCTGAAATGCCCTGATTAATCTTGCATGACTTTAACTATATAGGGAAATTAACATAAATATAAGTAAACCAATAACACCACCCCCAGATTATACCTGCAGCTTTGGTAGAATCTCAGATCTGGAATTAGAATCCTAACCTGTGTTTTAAGCTGAAAACAGAAATGCATGTATATGTGAATTAGCTGCCTCACCTCAAATTCTTGTCAACGGAGATACATGTTTTAATACACTTGCTGCAACTGTATTTCATGCTGGTTTTGATGCCCTATGCTGTCTTGCCAGCCTACAGCTGCTGCCCAGAAGGGCATGGCTCCCTTGTAAGTACTATGCTATATCTGAAAACTCCATGCCTCCTACACCAGTACATATAAAAAATATATGTATAAACCAATATGAATGGAAGCAGGACATAAATATTTACCCTACTTGTCTAAAAAGTACTGTATATAGAGAGATTTATATGCAATTGCCAGATGCATGGGATACATCATAAAGACGGCTGTCTCCTTCATCTCTACTGAACAACCTCCCTTTGATTATTTTTTGTTTGTCTGTTTGTTTCTTCTTTGAAACAACAGAAGGGAACCCTTTATTCCAAGCTATTTGTCGTGAAGTGGTTCTGCACTGATTAGACTCCTGCAAAAGGCAAATCTTTAGTAACTCTTTTCCTTTACCTGCTATCTTGATGATTTATAAGATCAAGTAGAATTCATAACATTTGTTTTTTAAGGCATCTTTCAACCCTAAACATTTCCTAGGCTATGTACATATAGAGGTCAGTAAATTCGGCATGAATAGTAAAGCTGTGAGTTATACAGTTCATATCAAACCTGCAGCAATAAAATTTTTATACAGCAGAACTGCATATTCTGTAGAAAAAATTCCACATATTACAAAGTAAAGCTATTATAGAAATGCTTCAGAGAGTTTTTAGAAGTATTATTGGTGCTGTTCTCTGAACACAGTCATCTGTAAAACCAGTCTGCCTTACACAAAATTTATCCACAGTTACATGCCTCCAAGGAAGAAAAAAAATATAAATTAGCTTTTGTGTACACCATGATGTTCAAATCTCTTGATATATTTATGAATGTTGTGGGCATAGACCAGACTTGTTTGCAAGGACAGCCTTGATGTGTGATGTGCTGTGCAGCTTCTTCTCCTCCCCACTTTGTTCCCTCCTCAACAGTCTTGTGTCAGGCTGATTGTCTGACATGGGCTTATGTGGCAAGGGCAGGAAAACAAAAAAACACTGCAGCTGGAAAGGCAAGCATACTTGTCAACGGCTGCACAGCACTGCATCTTGGGTTTGGTTTTTGGTTTTTTGTTGTTTTTGTTTGTTTGTTTGTTTGTTTGTTTTTAATTTCAGAGACTTGGAGAGAAGCTATGATAGTGCACCACAGGCACAAATCATGCAGTTGAGTGTGGTGGGGTAGGAAACCTGTAGATGAGGTTTACAGAGAGGTCTGTCACCTCCTTTCACTCTGTCTCCTTGGGAGTGAGGAAAAAAATCAGTTAGAAAACTTGACTTTATACACATCTACGAAGTGAGCACATGTATGTGTGTTTCAAAATTCCCATGTCTTTTCTTTATTGCTGGTGTTAATGGTGATGTTAATGTTACTTCTGCATTGTTCTTCTATGTAAGCAAGGCATACTTGTTTGATCACTTGTGTCTGCGTTTTTAATGAATTCTTCAATGTACTAGTACCCAGAAAGCTGTATCAAGTTCTGGGTAAGTATCAACCAAGTAAGTTATAGAGTAAAAAATACTTAGATAAAATTTAATAAAAATATTTAGATATCCAAAATGCTATTATGTTCAGCGTAATGATTCAGGAGATATCCTGAAACAAGATGAGATGCACAGGATCTCCAGAAATTTATGGGTTCTAGAAGAAACTGAGCGACAGGCAGTGCTAGTAGGGAAGCCCAGCAGCATCTGATTGCTGATCTACATGTGTTATAACTTTTCATCTACAGCTATTTGCTTTTCCAAAAGAGATATCCCAGTGCCAAATTTTAATTTGAGAGGCATAATCAGAATCAACCACAGCTCATTCAGATGGGTGAGATTAAACAGTTTGGATACTGGCACCAAATAATGGGTAATTCCAAAGTTCCAAGTTACTAACATCTTGACCCCTTCCAGCTGCACTCCAGCCTTAGTGCCAGAGTACGGAGCATCCTCTGTTAATTAAATGGACATAGGCAGGCTTGTAAACACCAGATTTTCTTTTTAGTTTTCTTTTTTTTTAAAAAAAAATCTATATAAGAAATATACAACATAATAACAGTATAAAAACAGAGTAGATATAGTCAAAATATGGAAGTGACTCTAAATAAAAATTATTTGTTTGCATGTTACATTTGTCTTGGCAGTGCAGTTATGTTTCTGGAAGTATTATAAGATACCGACCTAAATAACATTTATTTGTAATGATTTGCTAAATCCAGACACAATTTATCTGCATTAACTTATTTTTATTGAAATCTTAATATATTTTATGAAAAGTTAAAAAGATATAATCAGCAATGAACCTACTCAATGATGTTTGTTCATTCACATGAAATATAAAAATATAGTAAATTACAGTATTAGAGACATTCTCGTACTTACCATCTTATTCTAGATTCAAACTCCTAAATACAGGTGTTTACATATAGATGACTGCTTATGAGAAGGATGTATATCCTCCCATTATGATCAACAGAGATCAACAGAGATCTAGTGAACATAGTCAACATACCTAAAGAGGAATTCAGACAAATAAATTGTAGGGATTTGATGCAGTTTCTTAAACAGACTCCTCAAGTGCCAGTCTGGCTTTTCAGTGTTGGTCCAGATGGCTACAGGTTTCTTGTGATCTCTGTCATTTCTGGCAGCCCGGTGAGCATCTATGTCCTGTTGTAGCACAGAATAGTGCCAGTAGCCTGTATTGGGAAACTGGATCAAGCACTCTGCATCTACTTCATGATAATTTGAAGAGCACTCTAGACTCCGCTGACTGTCTTGACTCAGTTTTCAGTGACTGTAACAGAAGATTTGATAACTTGTTTGTGCTTAGATGCTGATGTATTCACAGAAGAAGAGCCATCCCGTGCAGGCTCTCAAGATAACTGTGGTAGCTACTGAAGTGGCAGCTGATGGTCAACAGGACACTACAAAGTATCTTAAATGGCATTGGCTACCCATATTGGAAACACTGAATCATGGCTCAGCATTTGAAGCTGTCACAACTAAAGACCAAATTGGTAGAGCAGAGGCTGAATGGACTCAGATTCGAAAACACTTTAATCATCGACTTATTGTAATTTTATGAGCTGCACAATTTCCCTGTCTCACTGAGGAGACTACGTGGTCCAGAAGAAAAGTTGGGCAAGTGAATGCAGCAGTGTGGTTATGGCTGTGTGCCACGTGGTCCTGGGGCTGCCTCGTGGGTGCTCCCATGATGGGCTGAGGCTTTGGCATGTGCTGGGGTGTTTGCGCCAGAGTCAAAGCTGGCTGGACTTAGCTGCGACTGACAAAGGATAGGTCACATCCTCCTCCTGCACCTGGCACCCTGCAGCCCCCCGCTATCCAAACTCTGCAAACCCTGCCTCATACAAAAGTTGAACCTGGAACCCCCACATGATTACTATTTAAAGTATTTCTAGTTCAGGGAAATACATTGAGCAAATAACTGCTAACTTAGTGTGAACTGAAAGAAAGTTCACCTTTTATAAAATTCTGTGAGCTTGGGCACAAATACCATATTGCATATGCATGTATACTTATGCGTAAAGCTAAAGACCATTATTAGAAGCATCTCTGCATCTCAGGACATGTGATATCTGGAATTAAGTATTTTATTTATTTATATGATGGTTGTTCATGTTTAATTGCAGTTGCAAAGGAAAAATAAGTCCATCTTGAGCTTTATAAATCAGATTGAATCTGAAAGTTAGAAAGGTGAAATATGGTTTTCCCTCTCAATTCTCATGTTTATACATGAACCCAAAAGCAAATATGACAAAAATCACAAGTAAAGATGTCTTTCGTTATGACCTTTTACACCAAGTAATTGCTTTAGACAGGTATATAAAACAAGACAGAGCTGGAATTTGTTACACAGGATTGTGCAACTACGTTTTTCAAAGTCTTTGATATTTAGGACTGACTTCATAGAACAGGTGACCTTATAAGAACTTCATTCATTACAATCCATTGTTAGCTTAGAAAGCAGTGCACTACTGAAGTGGCTTAATTATAAAGAACAATTTAAAATAATTCATGAAAGCCATATTTCTGAAATAATGAATTTTTTGTCTGTCAAAGCAGACCTCTCAGGGATCTTTGATGTGGATACTAATATTTATAGCACTATATGTTTGTATACCACCTACCACACTGGGTCATGTGCTAGCTGAAAGATCAAGGTCTTACTGTAATATAAAAATGTAATATGAGAAATACCTGTAATTATGTAAACCTCTGTGACATGTGAAGACTCAGAAGAAAGATGAGGCACAACTCAAAACAAGGTCAAATAGAAATAATAGTGGTTAGAACTGATCTATAACAGTTCTTCACCATTTATTAAGGAGATCTGTCCTTCAGCTGTCAGACTGGCCTTCAGAGTCCTCAGCATCTTCTCAAAGATCTGTTTGGGAGCCAGAGGCTAAAAACAAACAAACAAACAAACAAGCAAACAAACAAGAATAAATACTATTATTTACATCTGTCATCAGTGATACTACTTGAATTTTGATATAAAATTGTAAATGGTCAATAGTGGAAGTACCTTCATCACAGAATACTTTATCAAAAGGTTCACAGAGTTCTCCCTTCCTTCAGATCTCCAGAGCAAATTGTATGATCCACACTAGCTACACTATAAATAATGAATCTGATTCCTAAACTTCTGACTGAAATTCCATAGTCTGTATGGTGCAGGTGCTCATGTTAGGTGCTCAAGTGCCCTCTTTAATTTTCAGATTTTTTTTAATTTAGCTATAGTGAATGGTACATCTGTGGTCAAGATATATATGATTTCTAAAACACGCTACACTAAGGGACTTGTGGCTACCATAAATCAGAACATGTTAGTCACTCACATCTCAATACTTTCTGAGGAGAGGGCATCATTCTGCTTGCAATTTCTATGTTGTTAAAATCCACACACTCAAAAAGAGTGGAGAGATTTCAAGCATTAATCCTGTAAGTCAGTAGGACAGATATCATCACAACAGATAAACAGTATGGTTAAGGATAGCAGTCTTTCAATAAGCTAAAACAATAATTAAATATATTATTTTACACTTCTTCGTGTGGAAGTCTGGCTCAGTTTCTGTTAGTCTCTCCCACTTTCACCTCTTTTTTCTTTCCCCTTTTATTAACAAGTTTGTGGTGGGTTGAGCCTGGCTGGAGGCCAGGTGCCCACCAGAGCCGCTCTCTCACTCCCCTCATTCACTAAACAGGGGAGAAAAGGCATAACGAAACGCTTGCAGGTCAAGATAAGGACAGGGAGAGATCACTCACTAATTATCGTCACGAGCAAAACAGACCAAACTTAGAGAGGGAATTCATCTAATTTATTACTAGGCAAAACAGAGTAGAGGAATGAGAAAAATAAAATCAACTCTTAAAACACTTCCCCCCACCCCTCCCATCTTCCCGGGCTCAACTTCATTCCCGGCTTCAACCTTCCCCCCCTCAGCGGCACAGGGGGACGGGGAGTGGGGGTTACGGTCAGTTCATCTCACGGTGTTTCTGCCGCTTCTTCATCCTCAGGGGGAGGACTCCTCTCATCGTTCCCCTGCTCCAACATGGAGTCCCTCTCACGGGGTGCAGACCTTCAGGAGCAAACTGCTCCAGCGTGGGGTCCCCCACAGGGTCACAAGTCCTGCCAGCAAACCTGCCCTGGCGTGGGCTCCCCTCTGCACGGATCCACCGGCCCGGCCAGAAACTTGCTCCAGCGTGGGCTTCCCACGGGCCACAGCCTCCTTCAGGTGCCTCCACCTGCTCCAACATGGGGTCCTCCACGGGCTGCAGGTGGAATCTCTACACCCCCTCATCCTTCCTCCATGGGCTGCAGGGGGACAGCCTGCTTCACCATGGCCTTCACCACGGGCTGCAGGGGGATCTCTGCTCCGGCGCCTGGAGCTCCTCCTGCCCCTCCTTCTGCACTGACCTGGGTGTCTGCAGAGTTTCTTACATCTTCTCACTCCTCTCTCCGGCTGCAAAAGCTCCCTCTAACTGTTTTTTTCTTCTTCTTAAATATGTTATCACAGAGGCGCTGATTGGCTTGGCCTTGGCCAGCGGCGGGCCCGTCTTGGAGCTGGCTGGCATTGGCTCTGTCAGACACGGGAAGCTTCTAGCAGCTTCTCACAGAAGCCACCCCTGTAGCCCCCCCGCTACCAAAACCTTGCCACGCAAACCCAACACAAAGTTATACTCCCAAGTTAAGGTAATATTACTGCGCAGTCTCTCACTCTCTTTCTTTCCTTTGAGGGGTGAGCTTAAAGAATACAATTTAAATTGCATTTTAGCTTTCTCCTTATACTAGAAACTACTGCAATCTATCACCATGACTGTTTCTTGATCTTGCAATGATGATTATGCCTTTACTCAATACTCTGTCTCTTCCAAACATCATTTAAGAAAGGTTAGGTAAATCTATTGAGCCTGGTCCTTAGACTAGTGGCAGGAATAGCCAAAACATATAAGTATCCACATATATTTGGGTAAGAGGGGCAGTGGAGGAAAGGAGATGAAGAGGGAGGAAGCTAGTGAGGTTCTTTGACCTAAGCCTGGGCAATGAGTCCTATATATATTTTCAAAAGGGGAAAAGATAAACTGTTTTTGATTCTCAGAGGTGCCCCACTCTGAGTTATGGGAGTATTCCATGGGCAATTTTATGAAACATGGCATTCAGCTGAAGCCTTTCACTGTGATGCTCAGGGGCTTTTGTGCTGCTTCCTCTCACCTACTGCATTAACGGTTCCTACTCCTTAGTGTATAAGATGAAAGGAGTTTCCCCCGAGACTGAAACTGTTCTCTGTTTTTATGCTGACCACTGTGTGCTACTTCTCACCTAACACAGAGAAATGATTAACCTTCCTGAAGGAAGCAAGTGAAGGAGTCGTGCATAAGTTTCCTGCTATTTCATTCCAGAGGGATGTGTTCCTTCTGGCATTTTGGAAGTGAGTTGGAGGAAAAATAGAAGATTCCAACACAGAAATGTTCGCTAAATATATCCTGAGCTACTGTTACTCCTTGGAGTTTTCCGTGGTAAATTATAGATGAGGTCTACCTTAGCCATTAATGGTCAAAATAACTTTGAATGAGGAACTTTCTGCCTCAGGACAAAGTTTTGTGAATTATTATATTTTGCAGCATGTTACCAATATATTAGAAAGAGAGGAAGATAACCACTAACATTATTTACCTAGAATAATTCTTTTTCTTACTCCCAAAAAAGTATTTGGAAAAGCCATAGTCATAACGTGACAAAAATTCAACAAGAACAAATACTGAAAAGGAGACACTCCCACTATTCATTACCAATTGCATTCTTTATTTCTTAGTGGGAGGGTTCATAGTCCAAATTCAGAAGGAAGACAAGCAGAATTCAGGCAATAAAATGTGGTACAAACTAGCATAGAGAAAACTGATTAGGGATTGCCTCCTCAGTAAAAAATTCACTTTGACTGTAATTTATTCATGAAAAGACTCAGCAGTCAACTTTGGTCATTTCTGTTTATGTTTTGGTTGTGAAATGTTTCTTCCATTTGATTATTTGCTTATTCAAGCAACGTACCTAAACATGCCTGGGAGATATTGTCTGTTAAAACCCTTCGATCTTGACAAAGTGCTATATTTCATCCTTCTTCTCTTAAAATACAATACAGAAAATCAGCTGGAAATAAAAGAGTGTTAACAATAAGCCCAATGTATCTATAATGCAGCAAGTCTATGTAGTTTCGAATATTTTCTTGCAGGTCTGAGCTGTTGATGCTTGCTTGCTTTCATGTATTCATCTTTTATGTATTAACCAGTCCTTCTTACAATAACCCAAGAGTTTCATCCAAGAAAAGATGAGATGTATGTTATTATTTGACAACTAACAATAGCTAAAGGACTTAACCTGAAGAATTAACTTTGGTCTCTTGCCCTGACAGACTGATATACGAAAGCAATCATAGAATCACAGAATCATAGAATTATGGAATTATATAATCATAGAATGGTTTGGATTGGAAGGGACCTCAAAGATCATCTAGTTCCAACCCCCCTGCCACAGGAAGAGACACCCTCCACTAGACCGCGTTGCCCAAAGCCCCATCCAACCTGGCCTTGAACACTTCCAGGGAGGGGGCAGCCACAACCTCTCTGGGCAACCTGTTCCAGTGCCTCACCACCCTCACAGTAAAGAATTTCTTTCTAACATCTAATCTAAATCGACCCTCCTTCAGCTTAAACCCATTACCCCTTGTCCTGTCACTACACTCCCTCATAAACAGTCCCTCACCAGCTTTCCTGTAGGCCCCTTCAGGTACTGGAAGGCTGCTATAAGGTGTCCCTGGAGCCTTCTCTTCTCCAGGCTGAACAATCCCAATTCTCTCAGCCTGTCCTTATAGGAGAGGTGCTCCAGCCCTCTGATCAGCTTCATGGCCCCCCACTGAACTCTCTCCAATAGCTCCATGTCTCTCTTGTACTGGGGCCCCAGAGCTGGACACAGTACTCTAGTTAGGGTCTCATGAGAGCAGAGTAGATGGGCAGAATCACCTCCCTTGACCTGCTGGTCCCATTGGTTTTGATGCAGCCCAGGATACAGTTGGCTTTCTGGGCTGCAAACATGCATTGCTGGCTCAAGTTGAGCATCTTGTCCACCAAGACTCTCAAGTCCTTCTCATTAGGGCTACTCTGAATCCATTCTTTGCCCAGCCTGTAGCTGTGCTCGGGATTGCGCCGACCCACATGCAGGACCTTGCACTTGGCCTTGTTGAACTTCATGCGGTTTGCACGGGCCCACCTCTCCAGCCTGTCAAGGTCCCTCTGGATGGCATCCCTTCCCTCCAGCATGTCGACCACACTACACAGCTTGGTGTCGTCGGCAAACTTGCTGAGGGTGCACTCAATCCCATTGTCCATGTTGCCGACAAAGATGTTGAACAGTGCTGGTCCCAGTACCGACCCCTGAGGAACGTCACTCGTCACTGATCTCCACTTGGACATTGAGCCGTTGACCACAACCCTTTGAGTGAGGCCATCCAGCCAATTCCTTATCCACCAAGTGGTCCATCCATCAAATCCATGTCTCTCCAATTTAGAGGCAAGGATGTCATGTGGGACTGTGTCAAATGCCTTGCACAAGTCCAGGTAGATGACATCTGTCACTCTTCCCTTTTGTGGGATTGGGGTGGCTGCCATTACTCCTGGCCCCATCCATGCCTTGTCAGCTGCTGTCATGAGAGCTGCCAGCTCCTGGTGGGTCTCTGTGCTCCCCCGGGGCTTCCCCAGCTAATAAATCCCCTGTATGATACAATCCCCCGCTCTGCTGTGGAACGCACTTGCACTGGAGCTGATCGCCTTGGCGAGTGACTGTTGGTGGTAGGTACACCCTAAAGGGCAAACTGAGGAAGGGTGGAACAAAAGCAATAACTGAAGATCAGGTGGGGATACACTCCTTTTTCAGACTCAGGTAGAACGAAGGCAGGAGAGTCCTATAATGTGGGCGGTCAGGCAGAATATGTGAATATATCCTCAGGTAAATGTTCCAAAAGCTGAAGTTCAGGGAGTATTTAATTAGGACAGGTTCTTTCGTACCTGCGCTACACCACACAAGGAAAATGCACAACCTCCACTTAAGAAACTGTTTTGCTATGCAAAGAAGTAGTGCAGAGGGGTAGACCTCTAGGCTATTTGTCAGGCTTTATGGAAGTGATTCCTAATCTTTTCTGCTCTTACGGGTTCAGTGTTACACTTTTGTATGCATGTCTGGGCACAGTTCAAAGACAATAATCTTTTTTTCCATTTCTATTTATAAGATTCAGAGTTACATAAGGGTTATGATCTCTGGAAACTGGTACCGTACAGCTTCCCCTAGCTGCTGCTCTGGTAACCAGTGCCCAGCCAAATGGGAAAGAAAACAGGCAGATTCCCACATCATTAGGATGTAATGTACCCTGAAGTATGACTGTTGCTGTGTTTTGCATTTGAACTTTCAGTGCCTGATGGCTCTGAATCAAGTGTCTATAAAAAATTGAAATCCTATTCATATATATTTCACCAATTTTTTTTTTTTAAGGAATACATCTGTACAAATTTTTAGAGGTAAAAAGTTCATTATGGTGGCTTTATATAGCAGACAACATGGATCTAAAGAGCATACTAAAATACAAGGGGCATAGCTTTTGTCTGTGGTCCGTGTTCCATTCCCTGAGATAATTTGTCAGTTTTGGTAGATTTTAAAGAAAAGGTAGATTAAAAAACCCCAAACCTTATTGTGTGGAAATAACATAGATCAAAATACATATGAATGTGCAGAAATGTCATTTTAGATAGTTGAGAATGACATCATGCAGTTCATTATTTGGCTGGGCAATTGTCATGGTTTAACCCCAGCCAGTAACTAAGCACCACGCAGCCTCTTGCTCACTCCTTCCCCCCCAAGGGATGCTGCCAAGGGGATGGGGAGGAGAATGGAAGTACCTCATGGGTTGAGATAGACAGTTTAACAGGAAAACAAAGGAATAATAACAACAACAACAAAAAAAATAATAATAATAATACAAGTGATGCACAAATGCAATTGCTCACCACAATGGAAGTTAAAAAACCCAGCCTGGTGCCCACTCTGTTTCCAAGCAGTGATCCCGCCTCCCAGCTCACTTCCCCAGTTCCACAGGGAGCCTGACGTTCTGTGGCAGGGAATATCCTTGTGGCCAGCCTGGGCCAGCTGTCCTGGCTGTGCTCTCCCAGCTTCTGCTGCACCTGGCAGGGCCTGAGAAGCTGAAAAGTCCTTCACTGAGTGTAGGCACTACAACTGCCCAGCAACAACTAAACACATCAGTGTGTTATCAACATCACTCTCATCCTAAATCCAAACCACAGCACTATACCACCTACTAGAAAGAAAATTAACTCTATCTCAGCCAAAACTATGGCAGTAGTATAACCAAAAAAAGGTGTTGTTTCTTTTTAGCTGTATCTCTATCAAGTAACAGACAAATAACTCTTGCAGGTAGGAACTTGATATCTTACTATGTAAAAGTATGGAATAGCAAGACATCAAAATAACGTACATGTTTAATAGGATATATTTTTGTATGAAAATATTTTCTATGCTACTGAAACTGTTCCCCAGCTAATTAAGTATACATATATACATATTTAATTCTTGATCCAATGTTCTATGACCGTAAGAGGTTAACATGCAATAAAAGATAAAACAAAGCTGTTTCAGATCTTAATCATTTATGCAAGTACCAGGAAAAAAAATTAAAATCAAAAGCATTCAAGTAAAGTAATAGTTTGAACTATTACTACTAAAATCTAGCTAATTTTTTAATTAACAATTATTATTTTTATTATTATTATTAATATTTTTTACACTCAAAGCAGGTTTTCTGTCAAATGAGACTGTAAACTCGTGATTTTGATTAAAATCTCCCAGTTGCTGCTTAAGATTTTGCATATGTCATGGATTAACATAAGAAACACCGAAAAGCTATTTTCTTTTTGTTTTTCCAGTCAGAGTTTCCTTAATACCTTTAAGTGCTTGATATACAAGCAATTTACATACCACTATTCTAGTGGTATTCTACATATATATCACTATAACTATGCTTCAGATATTCATTCTACATGAGATAGACGACAATAATGTCTCAATATGGATTTTCTTCTTTCTCTTTGTTTTTTAACCATTCTTTATTCTATGTGCAGCAGCACCACTTGCTGTCCAGAACATTAAACAGCTTTATAAAAGGTGTTTTTTTCCTCCCTGGCTTTAGCATCCTGTAGGCTCCCAGAAAAATTGAAATAAATTTATTGAACTCCTTTTAAACAATATATTTTTATAATAGTGTAGCAAGAATTTTTTTATTTTTTTTTTTTAAAAAGCACACTCCGGATTTCAGTTAAGTATATATTTTCAAACAGGTTTCACTAAACATGTGGAAATTTAAAATAATTTTGGTGGTTGAAAAGTCATATTTCAGAGTAGCAATATCCATCAAAAAGTGTAACCTTTAAGCTCTTTAGCCTTAAATAGTGATTTATCTCCACAAATACAACTCCAACAGTAACTTCCTTATTTTTTTTACACGAAAACCACCCATTTATGCTTCGGAATCATATATATACCAATTTACCAGTTTTACCAATACTGAATCAAAGAATGTGTAAATGGCTAAAGCACAATTCTAAAGTGTATCTTCCAAAAAGGCATTCATTTCTACAGGTAGAAAATTTAACATTCCACATTCCATTCCACATTTCCATCCAGCAACTAATCATAATCAATGATACTCCTGCCCTGTGATAATGGATTTTTTTTGCTTTGGCATGAAAATAAAAGTTTTGAAATTTGAGGGAATAGATCATTTTGGGAGGAGGATTTTCAGTGTCTTTGGGCTTTGGGGGAGGAAAATGAGACCTGATAAATAACCAATTAGCATAAACTTAGGTGGGTTTTTCTAATCTGGTAACAAGATAAATATGTGGTAGATTCTGTGTGTGGTGTGCTAGCTTTGTGGAATTACCACCTACCACTCATCTCTGCGCAGGCATGAAATACATAAAATACCTCTGCTCTGTGTGTATATTGGCATACTGCACACCAGGTAAACGATCCAACTTTTGGGACAACATTATCACAGACCATAGGATTAGTTTGTAAAAAACCTGTTACTTAAGGGTCCAACATCTGTTCTACAAGTATTTGGGGGAGTTGTTTTACTCTGAGCAAGCTCTAGGCTGGATGTGTGGACTGAAAGCCCATCAACATCTGCCATATTTGCTGCACTCCCAGCATGCACCTTCTCCTACATCCACATACAGCCCTGTCCATGTATTCTGAGATGGCCCTGTGGTGTGAACCAAAGCACAATGACAGGGTAGAATTGGGAGATTTCCTCTAAAACTGCTCGCCTAACATAAATTAAATATTAATGCAGGTGCAGTGTCTGGCTTTTCTTAGCCTAGTTGTTCAACACCTTTTTAAAGGGTTAGCAGCAAAACTGAATACTATATTTCAGAGTCATTATTGTTAGGGCTGTTTGGTGGGGGGTTTTTTTAGAAACATAGAATGGTTTGGGTTGGAAGGGACCTCAAAGATCATCTAGTTCCAACCCCCCTGCCACAGGCAGGGACACCCTCCACTAGACCACATTGCCCAAAGCCCCATCCAACCTGGCCTTGAACACTTCCAGGAGGGGGCATCCACAGCTTCTCTGGGCAACCTGTTCCAGTGCCTCACCACCCTCACAGGAAAGAATTTCTTTCTAACATCTCATCTAAATCGACCCTCCTTCAGCTTAAACCCATTACCCCTTGTCCTGTCACTACACTCCCTCATAAACAGTCCCTCACCAGCTTTCCTGTAGGCTCCTTCAGGTACTGGCAGGCCGCAATTAGATCTCCCTGGAGCCTTTTCTTCTCCAGGCTGAACAATCCCAGCTCTCTCAGCCTGTCCTCACAGGAGAGGGGCTCCAGCCCTCTGATCAGCTTCCTGGCCCTCCTCTGGACTCTCTTCAACAACTCCATGTCTCTCTTGTACTGGGGCCCCCAGAGCTGGATGCAGTA
The DNA here is from genome assembly GCF_028858705.1 of Grus americana. NCBI lineage: Eukaryota > Metazoa > Chordata > Aves > Gruiformes > Gruidae > Grus > Grus americana. Next base: position 142,178,670 of record NC_072852.1, read on the forward strand.
CTCCAGGTGGGGTCTCACAAGAGCGGAGTAGAGGGGCAGGATCACCTCCCTCGACCTGCTGATCACAAGTCTTTTGATGCAGCCCAGGATACAGTTGGCTTTCTGGGCTGCAAGCGCACACTGCTGGCTCATGTTGAGCTTCTCATCAATCAATACCCCCAAGTCCTTCTCCTCAGGGCTGCTTTCAATCCATTCCTCGCCCAGCCTATAGTCGCGCTTGGGATTGCACTGACCCACGTGCAGGACCTTGCACTTGGCCTTGTTGAACTTCATGCGGTTCACACGGGCCCACCTCTCCAGCCTGTCAAGGTCCCTCTGGATGGCATCCCTTCCCTCCAGTGTGTCGACCACACCACACAGCTTGGTGTTGTTGGTAAACTTGCTGAGGGTGCATTCGATCCCACTGTCCATGTCACCGACAAAGATGTTGAACAGTGCTGGTCACAGTACCAACCCCTGAGGAACACCACTCCTCACTGTTCTCCACTTGGACATTGAGCTGTTGACCACAACTCTCTGAGTGCGACCATCCAGCCACTGAGTGCTCCATCCATGGAATCCATGTCTCTCCAATCTAGAGACAAGGATGTCGTGCGGGACAGTGTCAAATGCCTTGCACAAGTCCAGGTAGATGATGTCAGTTGCTCTTCCCTTGTCGACCAATGCTGTAGCTCCATCATAGAAGGCCATCAAATTTGTCAGGCACGATTTGCCGTGTTGGCTGTCACCAATCACCTCCTTATTTTCCATGTGCCTGAGCATAGTCTCCAGGAGGGTCTGCTCCATGATCTCACCAGGCACAGAGGTGAGACTGACTGGCCTGTAGTTCCCTGGGTCTTCCTTTTTTCCCTTCATAAAAATGGGGGTTATGTTTCCCCTTTTCCAGTCAGTATATGTTCCAGTATACGTTTTCAAACGTATCATATTTTCATCTAAAAGATTACCTTTCTTCCCTAAAAAAGTTCATAGCTTTTTCTTGTGAAATGACAATACTAATCACACAAATCTAAACTAATATCCCACAGATGTATTTACCATTCCACCGCTACTGTTTACACATTTACTATTATAATTGGTACTTTTTTTGCTACTACTTTGCTGTGTGACATTGTTTTAAGTTCAGTCAGCTATGCTTTTTTAATCATTCCACACATATGGTTTGTGCACCTTCTTTCCAGTGCATTTTATCAGTAGTGATTTATATTTATTACCAAGTCATCAATGAAAATGATGAACAGAACCATGCCCAATATGGATCTCTGCGGAACACCATATAAAAGAAAATTCCATAATAACTCACCTGTCCATTAGGCATCTCATGATATACTTGTTGTGTGATTCAATCCTTTCATTAGAATGTCATATGGCATTAAGTCAAATACTTCATGTAATTTCAGCTCTACTTACTGAATCTATAATCTTATCAAGGCTGACAGTGAAATCAGATTTGCTTGACAAGATTTATATTCCAGTAAATCATGTTGACTACCAATAATTATATTCTCACCATTTAATTCATTATGGTTTAAATTTTGTATCAGTTTATCTCCAATATTGTCCAGAACTTTTTCCAAGACCTTTCCAGCCAATTCCTAGTACTCTTGTATGGAATTGGTCCAGACATGCTGGTTTGTATAAGTTTTTATATAAGTTGTATATAAGTTGTATATAAAACTCAAAGTCTGATAGACAGAGAGATGTGAAAAAAAGAACACAAAGTCAATTTTTGCAAAAGAAAGTTAGCAGAGAGGAATGAGCTGCTGGCTGCTCCATCCAGAGCTTTCTTCTCCCATTAGCCACTAGCTGCTCTGTAGAATAGGCTACAATCAGATTTCAGGACTACTGTAATTCAAAAGCCAATTAGAGAATTTGGTCATTTGGGGAATTTCAAGACACAGTCATTTTCAACTGTCCGTAAATGGCTGCTGTTGTAAATTCCATTTCCCTTGTAGATCAAGCTGGGAAAGACACAGGTAACAACCAATACTTCTTAGAACATCTTCCATTTATTAAGCTGCTATTAATAGAATCCAGCTATTATTACAAATCATAATCACTAATGTGAGAGTCTAATTAATTCAGCTGAAAAAAAAAAGATAGATATTAATATAATTCCTCATGGTACATTACACTTCAAATGGCTGATGTGAGACCACAAATATCCTGGTGTGATGTATCTAGGCTCAACTCTGTTTCAGTTATCCCAGACCTACATAATCCAGTTGCAAGCAGTTAATTACATGTGCTTCTCCAGAGTGTATCTGATAATAACTTTCTAACAAAATCAGATCACAGCTTGGGATGTCAGACTTCTTGTTTTCCCTGTGTGCAAAACTAATACACCACTTTGAGAGTGAACTTGTACCTTCACTATACCATTTGACTTAAGGAAGGAAAGTGTAGTGTACTTCCTAGTACTTAGATTTTCACTGTTGCAATCAAATGGAGATTAAACATGTTGTGGGTAATATTCAGCATCCAGGTATCATTTCTTATCTCTATCCAATCTGCAATAAATTAGAATAGAATAGAATAGAATAGAATAGAATAGAATAGAATAGAATAGAATAGAATAGGTTTAGTTCCAGGTCGAAGAGATCTACTATTTCTTTTTCCTCTTGAGCTCCATGATGAGTTCCCTGTTCAACCAAGCTGGTCTTCTGACCTGCTTGCTTGACTTGGTACACAGTTGAATTGCCTGCTCCTGGGCTTCTAAAAGGTGGTTCTTAAAGAATGAATAGCACTCATGGACTCCTAAGCTCTCAAAGGCAGATTCCCAGGGTACTCTGCTAAGTAGCTCCTCGAGTAGCTTAAACTTTGCTCTCTTGAAATCCAGGGTAGCAACTCTACTGACCTTTTTCCTCATTACACCAAAAATTTTAAACTGAACCATTTTGTGATCACTGCGGCCAAGACAGCCACCTACCGTCATATCTCCCACCAGTCCTTCTCTATTGCTCCTTCACAAACAGCAAGTCTAGGAGGGCATCTTTCCTAGTTGGCTCACTGAGTAATTGTGACAAACAGTTATCTCCTAAAAGGTTCAAGAATTTCCCAGGCCTGCTTGTCACAGCAGTATGATCTTCCCAGCTGATGTCTGGGAAGTTGAAATCTCCCATAAGGACAGGGGCTACTGATCTAGAGATTTCTCCTAATTGCCTATAGAATAACTCATCAGAGCTTACGTCCTTGCTGGGTGATCGGTAGTAGACGCACACTACAACATCTCCTTTGTTTTCCATCCCCCTAATCCTTACCCAGAGGCTCCCAACCACAGCATCCCTAACTGTAAGGGCTGTACAGTCAAACCTCTCCCTTACATATAGTGTGACACCTCCACTTTGCCTGCCCTGCCTATCCCTCCTGAACAGCCTGTAACGCTCCATCCCAGCACTCCAGCTATGGGAGTCATTCATCAAATCTCACTAACAATGATATGGTAGCTCTGGGAGCTGATCAACACTTTCAATTCATCCTGTTTGTTTCTCATTCTGCATGCGTTGGTGTACAAGTATTAATTATTATTAATAATTATAAATTATTAAGAATACACATAGAATACAATTATATATGCAATAATGTTGTTATTATTATTAATTAATTAGTGCTGAGGATATTTCTGCTGGATAGCTACATTATCCCCACTGTACTGATGAGGAGATTGTGTCAGTAAGGCCAAAAGAATTGGTCATGATCACAGAACAAGCCCATAACAGAATTACAAAAGAGTTGTTTCTGACAGAAGATCTTTTGACCTCTGGTAAGAGGATAAAATCCTTGCATGACAAATGGGCTCCCAGTTGAACTAAATTCTTCACAGAAGAATTCACATTTGCATCTTTCTGTAGTCCATGGTTTTTTTGTTCTCAGCTTTTCCTTTTCATCTTGTGAGACTTTACTTGTGTGAGACACTTATTGCTCTTCTTAAACATGGGAACATGGATATATAAGTGTCAGAAAGTTAGGAACTGAAACTGCCAAATCTAGGTTTTACACCAGTTGTAATTCAGACAATTAATTATTGTTCACTGAACTCCTTTGAGCTACATGGAAATGCATGTAAATTGCCAAGTTACTACTAGATGGGACAAAACCCAGGACTGTAATATTATGGTTGTAAAGTGTTTGTGGATGTAGAACCCTTCACAAGCACATCAGTGACAGCACAGTTATCAGAAGTGCTCATATGCTCTAACGAAGTCAGGCTCAGTGCATGTATTCCTCTGTATGTGCGTAGCTAGAAGCTGGTGCTAGTTGTGAAAAATGAGTTTAAAAATGAGCTAGCAAAATATTATCATTTATGCTTTAGAGGGAAAATATTTTTGAATATATACATAAATTTTCAGGCTCTCTTTTTTAGCACTTTTGCTTAGGTAGGAGAACACTGTACGGGTAGTATTTTTTAACTTCTGCACAATTTATTTACTTACACTAGCAACCTAGCTGCTTTTCAAATTTTAATTTAAATACTAAAGGTTGATATAGCTAGAATATACTAAGAGTCTGTGGGGAAAAAGGTAAATAAACTGTCAGGGTTATATAGCAACCTCGGAAGTTGTGGTCTTCTATCTATATTAAAAAAGAAAATCCATGCAAGGTTAACACTGAAAATTTAATTTAAGCCTCCAAATTCAGAAAGTTCATGTTTAAGACTAATTAGCTTGGAATTGTAAGCTAATTTAGCTAGATGCTGCTGACATTTCCTATTTCCCCAGTCTCTAAGCACACCAAGCGTTACATTGTGCTAGTTCAGAATGATTCACTTTGTGTCTAACTGATGGCAAATAAACTTTTTTTAAGATTGCTTTTGCACATTTAAAATAATCTTATATTATTGTCATATAAAAGTGGTCATTTCTGCAGGGAGTCAAGTGTGACAAAGTTTCTCAAGAACCAGGTGCAGCATGACTCATCAGCTGAGCGTTACGCCTAAACCGGTGAACCCAGCTAAGTATGCCAAACAGTAGAAAATATTTTCTTAGCCAGCACACTATGTCTGTATGTCAGCAGTAGTGCTGCTTGAGTGCACGCCGGAGCTTCTGAACAGAATGTGTTCACTTCTTGCTCAAATCTCACCCTGCAGGACCTTAGGTCAGCCCTGCGTTTTGGGGGAATTGGTCTCAAGTGTGGTGGCCGTTATACATTCATTCCTTTGTGCCTCACCAGCTCAGGCCTCTCCAATTCATGTATTACCCTCAATTCATGTTTCTTTCAGACATGTCTCCCAACATGTTCTTTTTGAAAGGCTACAGGAACTTCAGTCTTTCAACATCATGAGGATGACAACACCAGTTCAGAAAAAAATTCCATATAATGCAATACCCGATAGTCCATCCAATCGTGCCAAAATAAGATCAGAATTTTGCAAATGTCAATTTTGCCTTTATGTCACACAATGTAAAAAAAGAATTTAGGTGTGTGTATTTAGTTTCAAGAATCTTTTACTTCTCGGCTGAAGGATGATTTCAATCAAGGCTGAACAATTTATTTGTTTTTATATATAAATAGTTCTTGGGAACTACAGTACTTTAAAATATTATCATTCAATTATATATCATAAAATAAGAACATTATAATCATATAATAATAAGAATGAGACTTGTTATTCCTAAACGTCTCAGTATTCTCTCTCAGGTATCTATTCAACCTGAAAAACTCTTTATTGTAGTGCATGCTACCTACCCTGTCATTAAGATTTGCTCTTCATTGACTTGTTTACTGAAAATGCAAAGATAAAAATGAAGAGAAGTCAGAGGAAATAGGTGCTTTGAATTTAATTTACAGAAATGTTTTATATGGGTATTAAACTTCTATATTTATAGATTATGACCCTTTTTTTTAGTGTTTCAACTGTTTTTTCATGGTGGATTTGGCTTTTAGTCTATCATATGGAATCACAGAAAGAATACTTCATATCCTGTCAGTGGTGTAGGAGCTCTTTGATTATATGTATCTTTTTTGTTGACATAAGAGATATAGACAAAGAGAAGTGGCAGTAGCTAGGGCCCCTTAACCAAGCTTTATGTTGTGGTCAGAAGGCCAATGGGAGCTGTGGCAACTAATCCCATCAGCTCAACTATATTTATCTTCTGCTTGCCAACATACAAAACCATTATGCAGAATGCTTACATAGAATTTGTATATAGTCCTATGCATACAAATTTATTTCAGCTAGCTGAGCTATATCTATTCAGTCTTGAATATAATAGTTAAATAGAAATGTAATCAGTTCATCTTCAAATGAGCTCTTGTGTTTAATATGACAATCATTAAAGAGCTCCCAGTTGAAAATATGGAATTCAGAAATGATGTGTATAGCTGAAATTGGCAGATTTTAACATTGAACAAGTTCTTTCAAAATCCATGCACAAATTAAAATTTAGCTTTTGCATTAAGTAATTAATCTGAATAATGCCTTTGCTTTAAAATAATGCTGCTATATTTAGGTGTTTCAGATTTTCATTTTCACTTGAAATGTTATATATCAAACAGAACAATGTTCTGTTCAGGAAAGTTCGAACAGTGTACCACGAGGGAGCTCAATATCCTGTAGTAATCACTTAAACCCCTTTTAAAGGCACAGAAGTCAACAGACTCTTAACAAAGTCAATGAATTTTGGGCATACAAATAAAATTTTGATCAGCCTAGTAACTACAACTCTTTCTATTGGTTAAGAATTCTCCTTGATATTCTGCCATATGAACTGTGACCAAGTTGAAATTTTCCGTTGTGTCTGTAGCATGTGAAATAATTCCTAATTGAGATGGTGTCAGGCCATAGTGTTTAATGAAAGTCTGAAAGATTCTTCTGTATTCTGAATGGTGTTAGATCTGCATCAGGCTTGCTGTATTGCACAAAGTCTCAGGTGCAGAAAATGTATACATTTTTAGCTCTATACAGAATAGTCTGAGTTAGTTTGGTAAAATTGCATTTATACAAATCTGGAGTCCTATTACTTCTCAAATTATGCTGCACAGAAATTATATTATGCAGGAAACTCCTGTTCTCAAGCTCTTTGTCGTCAGAAAAAGAGCTTGAATTTTGGCAGCAGAGTTAATTCACGTGATTGTAAATATATGAAAATCTACACCAATATCTGGCTAATTTACAAAGTCTTGAAAACTCAAATTTCCTGTGCTTAATAAAGGTTTGCTTAATCTCATTCATACATTCGAAAGGTTTCATTCTGTGTAGGTTTCAAACTGTGTAGGTTTCACCTTTTGTTTAAGTACAGCTTTTTATGATCTGATCTTAAAGGTCTGGAATCCAGCAGCAGAAAAAACAACTAAAAGTCATGTTTCTACCATGTTTTCACAGCATTCATCTTTCTGTCATCAGCATATGAGGAAGAAGGAGCTACTGATTTGAATAACAAGATGACAGGAAACCTGCATGAATGAGCAAGGAGCTCCTAGAAAAAATCAAAGGGAAGAAGGAAGTTTACCAGCTGTGGATAAAGGGACTGGCCACCTGGGAGGAATATAGGGATGTAGCCAGAGAATGCAGGGATACAACAAGGAAGGCTAAGGACCACTTGGAATTAAATCTGGCAAGGCATGTCAAGGACAACAAGAAGCGCTTTTTCAAGTACATCAGAAGCAAAAGAAAGACTAGGGAAAATGTGGGCCCACTGCTGAATGAGGTGGGTGTCCTGGTTACAGAGGATAAAGAGAAGGTGGAGTTACTAAATGCCACCTTTGCTACAGTCTTTACTGCTAAGGCTGGCCCTCAGGAAACCCAGACCCTGAAGGCAGGTGTCCCGTCCCACTCAGGGGGTGAGCGTGAGGTTAACTTTTTAATTCTCTGCGCGGTAATCAGAAGTAACAACAATTACTTTAGAGGTTCAAACCAATCATAAATTTACTTAAAATTCAGTGGAACTACAGATGATAGAGGCTTGGCAAAGGTCATAACAATGCTAAAATTTAGCAGAACTATGAATGGTAAGGGTTTAGCAAAACATGTGACGATATTACCCTCATGTGCCGAAAATTAAGTTAGAGAGAGTGATAGAGAGGAAAAGAAAGAGAGAAAGAGAAGACAGAGAGAGAAAGAAAAGATATCACCACCCTTGGATCCAGCGATGTTCTCAGCTCATAGTTGTAGTCTTCAGGTGGTGGGCGTGCGCCGAAAACTTTTGTTTCTACTTTTTACAACCCGATGTGCCCCATATGCGGGGGTCTGTCATCACTGAGCAGGCACAGTATGTGCTCAGGAATGTTCAGAAATGTTCTAGAAATGAGTCGGCGGGTTGTGGGGGTCCTGGGGGTTTCACTGCCCCCCCCCTTCAGGGCTGACCAAGTGAGTGGTGATCTGTCACAGGCACATGGCTCACAGGGCACAGATGGTCTTTGTTTATGTGTTTCAGGAATAGAGGAGTGGTCTCACAAGACGTTATCCTGCCTCTGCAGGCTCTGTTCTTGTTCAACACTCCCTCGTCATCAGCCCATCCCTGTCCATGTCAAGACGGGTGTTTGTGACATTCACTTGTTATCAGGGCCTTACAGCAAGAGAGAAAATCTTGAGACTGGAAGACCTTCCCCTGGTCAAGGAGGATTGGGTTAGAGAACACCTAGGCAAACTCAACATCCACAAATCCATGGGCCCTGATGGGATGCACCCACGAGTGCTCAGGGAGCTTGCAGATGTTATTGCTGGGCCAGTCTCCATCATCTTTGAAAGGTCATGGAGAACAGGAGAGGTGCCTGGGGACTGGAGGAAAGCCAATGTCACTCTGGTCTTCTAAAAAGGGCAAGAAGGAGGATCTGGGAAACTACAGGCCAGTCAGCCTCACCTCCATCCCTGAGAAAGTGATGGAACAGATCATTCTGGGGGTCATCTCTAAGCCTGTGGAGGAAAAGAAGGTTATGGGGAGTGATCAACATGGATTCACCAAGGGGAAATCATGCCTGACCAATCTGATAGCCTTCTATGATGGCATGACTGGCTGGGTGGATGAAGAGAGAGCAGTGGATGTTGTCTACCTTGACCTCAGTAAGGCTTTTGACACTGTGTCTCATAATATCATCGTAAGCAAGCTTAGGAAGTGTGGGTTGGATGAGTGGACAGTGAGGTGGATTGAGAACTGGTTGAATGGCAGAGTTCAGAGGGTTGTGATAAGCAGTGCAGAGTCTAGTTGGAGGCCTGCAGCTAGCAGTGTTTCCCAGGGGTCAGAACTGGGTCCGGTCTTTTTCAACATACTCATCAATGACCTGGACGAGGGGACAGAGTGTACCCTCAGCAAGTTTGCTGACGATACTAAGCTGGGACAGGTGGCCAACACACCAGAAGGCTGTGCTGCCATTGAGCAAGACCTGGATAGGCTAGAGAGCTGGGCAGAGAGGAATCTAATGAAATTCCACAAGGGGAAGCATAGGGTCCTGCACCTCGGGAAGAATAACCTCAAGCACCATTGCACGTTAGAGGTTGACCTGCTGGGAAGCAGCACTGCAGAGAAGGACCTGGGAGTCCTGGTGGACAACAAGTTAAACATGAGCCAGCAGTGTGCCCTTGTGGCCAACAAGGCCAATGGTATCCTGGGGTGCATTCAGAAGATCGTGGCTATCAGGTCAAGGGAGGTTATCCTCCCCCTCTACTCTGCCCTGATGAGGCCACATCTGGAGTTCTGTGTCCAGTTCTGGGATCCCCAGGTCAAGAATGACAAAGAACTAGTGGAGATAGTCCAGAGGAGGACTATGAGGATGATTAGGGGATTGGAGCATCTGTCTTATGAGAAAAGCCTGAGAGAGCTGGGTCTGTGTAGCATGGAGAAGAGAAAACTGAGAGGGGATCTGATCAATGCTTACAAATATCTAAAGGGTGGATGTCTAGAGGATGGAGTCAGACTCTTTTCAGTCATGCCTAGTGACAGGACAAGGGGCAAAGGGCACAAACTGGAACACAGGAAGTTCCACCTGAATAGGAGGAAAAACTTCTTCACTGTGAGGGTGACCGAGCCCTGGAACAGGCTGCCCAGAGAGGCTGTGGAGTCTCCTTCTCTGGAGATATTCAAAACCTGCCTGGATGTGATCCTGTGCAACCTGCTCTAGGTGATCCTGCTTTAGCAGGGGGGTTGGACTAGATGATGTCCATGTCTTTTGCAACGCCTAGCAATCTGTGACGCTGTGATTCTGTGACAAAATGTAAGTCAGAAACCAAATAAACCAATCAAAAACTGGTGACAATACTCAGCATGAAAATAATTGCTGAAATGCTGAGAATGGTTGGACAAGGAACATATAGCTGAATAGAAGCAGGTCGATCGTAAGTTTCTTGAGGAAAGAGCATACATGCTGGAAAGAGATTAGGAGAGACTGAATGAAAACACTAGGAGTTAGGGAAGGTAAAAGCAAAGCTAGTCTGAAAGAGAATAGAGTTAGAGATGATGAAGAACAAAGAGAAAAGATGACAGCAGAACTGGCAGTAATTGAGGACAGGCTTGTGGAAATCTAAAGAAAGATGGAGAGATTAAAGAGGAATCTAGAAATTAATGTGCTACTAGAGGGTAGTGGGGAAAAAGGATGTTTGTAGTTAAGGTCAGCTGGAACACCAGGAGAGAGAAAATGGATTTGAGTGGGGAGAGAAGTGAGAAAACGGGAAGGACATCAGAGACAGAGATTGGATTAGGAATGATGTGCCAGTTATGGGAATCTAGTACAGGACAGGCAAAGAGCCAAGGACTGAGATAAAAAAGTGTGAGAAATATAAAGTAAAACTGTCCATGTGATATTATGGTAATAATGAAGTTGGAAGTCGTAATGGCAAAGACACAAAAGTTGCACCCACATAGACTGGAAGGAACAAAAGGAATCATCCATAGGGCAAAAAAGCATATGGAAATTTCCAACAATTGTATCATATGATGACATGACATCTATGAGTCCAGCACTGCATTTAATTCATTGATAGAGCTGCTCTAGGGTGTTATACATGTCTGTTACAAAAAATAGTTATTTCTGGAAGGAAGATATTTGTGTCAAAATCAGGGTATATTGAGTAGATTTAAGACCAAAGTGAATATAAACACTAGGTGAGTGACACCATTTGCTTAAACCTTGATGTCTATGGCATCTGAGGTGGGCTAGTAGACAGGACATAGGACCTATGTGAGTGTGGCTCACACTCTGAAACAGCATCTGAAAACTGGTCAAGATACCCTGGATTATATTAAATGGAATCTATGATCAGTATTTGACACGTACCTTATCTCAGCTTAGACACCTAGTTTTACTAAGGCAAAAAGTTAATGTGCAAGCAAAGGTAATTAAAATTAATTAATGGTTTGAATAAAGAACATGTTGTATATTGTTCTATCATTTTATATAATAAAAATTAATTCTGTGAAACAATTAAATATACTATTTCTGGGCACTATAAGAAAAAGGCCTTAAGCAAAGGGCCAAGGGCTAATTTTTAGACAGGTTTTAATGGTAATCGGTAACTAAGACTTGAGAAGACACCTGGAACAATCAGGAAGAAACAGGTATGCAAACAGCTGCTTATTAGTGAGCACTATCCTTTCTTGGCCCCGCACAAGGCAGATCCTGTGTAAATGTGACTGTGCAAATAAGACAGGGATGCAATAAAGAGAGCTGAATGCAGACTGCACGGACAACTTGCTTTTTGGCATCTGTTATTTCTGGGTTTCTCCTGGGTTTTGATTTTGTGAAAAATAATTGGGTTTGATTCCTTCCATGAATATTTTATTTCATTGAATATACTTAATGCTTCCTATGACCACTACAATAAGAAAATTAACTGGAATTTGTCTGGAGCCAAGATGGAATGGGGAACAGTACTGTGTGAAATTCACTTGATCTAGCTGATTACTTGGGTAACAAAGAAATACACTGTGCTCCTATGCTACCCAAGAACAAAGATGTCACTCCAATATACTGAGCTTGGATTAGTCCTTTCTTATCACATCAAAGGAAGAAACCCATTTATTTAGTTTTATTGTCAATTGATAAAACATGTTTCTAGGCCTTAAGAGCTATAGAGAAAAACAAAACAAAACCACACACACAAAAAATAAACACACCAACCCCAAACTGAAAAACCAAGAACATAGTGGTTTCAAGAAGGAGTTCTCTGCAAAAAAGAATAAAGGAACAAGGAACAGTGAGGTCCTAATTCATCTAAGCAGACACTGCAAAACTGTCAGGCAGAAAGAGATGTTCATGGACTGCTAAAATACGTAGACTGAAGACAGAGAACTGCTGTAGTTATATCTCATCAAATGTACCCGCATAACGATGCTGGCTTAACCAAATAAACAAATTACTCTGCAGTCAAAGAGTCTCTCATCTGAAAAATGTGCAGTTATCTCTGAAATTAAACTTTTTAAAATTTTATTAATTTTTTTTTCTTCAGTCAGCATTGATCGGGAGCTGACTGACAACTGTTTTTGTAGTTGTGGGAAAGCTAATGGGAGTATGTGAGGAACACGCCTATAGTTCTTGAGTGGTAATAATACTAAATGTACACAGGTTTATAGCATTATTCTTGAGGCTCAGGAGTTCACAAAGACCAAAAAGCCAAGTAAATATGAAGCAGAGTTGATTTAAATGAAGAATTTCTCATCCTTTTTATTCAAGGCTTCTTGAGTTTGATTGAACTTACATCCAGCTGCACAAGATCCTAGGAAACAAAGTGTATCATCAGTTTCCTACTGCTTGTTGGCATCATGATTAAATGCAACTCATTTTGCAGAAGCTAGATTTCAAATGAATGTAGCAGGTCAAACATTCCGCTCAAGGAAGGACACGGCTCACTTAGTAAGTGGGTTACAAGCAAATAGTATTTGCTCTAATACAGGCAAAAAAAAAAAAAAAAAAAGTCATATATCTTCAGTCAAAGACTAGAGTGTGCTTAGAGCTTGGAGGAGATCCTCTTGGGGCCAGTGACTGAACAGGGCTTTGGGCTGCGTGATGGATAACTCCACGCATGTAAGCACAAGAGAGATGGCTAGGGAAAAAAAATGAGGTTACTTACTGCTAACTTTGTGCTGGTGTCCCCATGAATGGAAAGTCTAGGCTCTTGTCTCATTTCAACACTTTTAGGAGGATTGTGATCACCAAGGGAGAATCCAAAAAGAGCAAAGAGATTACTTAGAAGGTTGGAGAGTACATCTCATGGAGACAAATCCCTGTAGTTTTCCCATTTAATAAAGTTAAAAGTATTTCTTTTCTTGGCTTGTTTGTTGTCAGATTAATCTCTCTAAACATTTACAGGCAAAGTTATCCAAGTTAAAATGTGTTTTGAAGTGTTTTGAAAAAGTCAAACTATGAGCTATCGTACTCCATTTTTCTGTTAAACAAAATTATATCATACAGACAAGCGTGAGGATCACTGTAACAGTGGCCAGATCACCTGTTGGAAACAAGATGTGCAGCAAGCAGGACTCAATGTCACCTTGGGATACTGTTTTAAAAAGCTATTCTTTAACACCATTTTAGCTTAGAATACTGAATTTTATATTAACTCATTGAATGATTAGCATGCCAGTCACTCACACAATACTATATTGTTACTCATTATAATTTCATTAACACCTTCATAGTTAAGCTAAAGTCTAATGCCAATATTTTATGCTTATTCCTATGACTTAATTTTATCGAGCCAAAATAAACACTACTTTGAAATAAACACTGTTTTGTACCACATTTCAAGCTTGCAACTTGCCAGGATTTCTTGTCTTAATCCAGTTAATGGACTGCTTTAAGGCTAATTTACTACTTTTTTTTTTTCCTGCTCCCCCCCCCCCCCCCGAAGAGCTAAGCTATTTCCATTGCAGCTAGCACTTTTCCATTTTAAGTGGGTCCTTTTCTCTTTGTTAGGTTTATAGAAAACAAGTTGAAAACTGGAAGGGATGTGAGACAGAGCTCAACCTTTAAAAATATATAAAAACTTCAGTAACCAGAAAACACTGTTACCATTACGTTACTCTTCCTTTTTTCTCTTGCCCTCATCTTCCTGCAGACCACAGGTAGGCATTGTCACTTCAAATGCAAATTGGACTGTTCCAGGAGACACTGCTTTAGTTATCCAGAAAATTATACTTACAGGTTCAAATGCCTTTTTGAAGAGGTTACCATAACATTTCAAACAGTTTTTGTAGTTGGCCCTGTAATTCCTTCAATTGTAAAGAGTACTAGAGATAGTCTTCCTCCAGAAGAACATGATTAATGTCTCCCAGTCCTGAGTATATATTCAGTTCTTGGAACTTCTAATTTGTATTCTTCGGGATAAGTTTCCTTTCTGCTTATGATTCAAACTAAAGAGATTGCATAGAAGAGGAATCAAGGATCAGGTTGTAGGGAAGAAACAGCAGAAGAAATTACAGTGAGAACTGACCACAGAACAAGATCAGAGTGGCTTAAGTAACAACAAAATCTGTACATTCATGTAAGGGTTAACACTGGCCTGCCCAGAAACATGGCAATAAATTAAGTACATCCACTTGTAGTATGGCTATAAATTCAGATTTTTGTTAGCTATTACGGAGTAATAGATGCGCTATCCCCTGGAAAAGTATTCTGGCATTGCTCTCAGTCTGAGGTTCCCAGCTTCAGCGACAATGAGACCTTCACACCCTTCCAACTCAGCAGCTGAATCTTGAGGACAGGTAGCCTTAAGAGGCCAGTCACTTATTAATATTTCTTAAAGTCTTGAAAACTAAAAGAATTTCAGTCTTCAGACTCTTTTATTTCTATTATAAGTTATACTATTTATTTAATTTTTTCAGACAGTTACATCACTCTGAATAATTCCTAGAATTCTATGACTAATATTTTCAGTAGAGTTATTTTAAAGTCAATTCTCTGGAATACTTTGGTTTCTCTGGATTGAGGATTTGGTCATCTTTTGTTCTCAGCTCATATCTTGGGGTCAACATGGGTTTCTTAATTTAAATCACCTTTATAATGAGACTTTAATGCTATAAATTTAATTAAAACAGTGCACTCCAAAAATAGTATCATTATGAATTAAAAACATCTGTTCTTTTTCTTCTTATGGTGATCATTGCAGTAATTCTAAACTTCAGTCTCTAGTTTTGCAAGAACTGCTATGGAGACAAAATCAGCTCTCTCAAAATCACTGAGAAGGAAGAGGCAAAAATTAACCTTTCTTCCCAGTTCCATCTTTGCATGAGTACACCAGGGACGGGTCTGCACAGTTCTGAAGAATTTCCTTGCTTGCACAATTTCAGCTGACTTGAATGGTAAAATTTATCTATTGCTTTCTTCTCTCCAGTAACTTTAATTTGCAAAAGAGTTGACCTTGCCTGTAGTTTGGTTACAGCCCATTGCATTTGTGACACAGCCTATGTTCAGGATTTGCATAGGCTAATTGCATTCCCAGATCTCCACCCTCACAGGTATTCTCTCTCTGAAATTTGTCAAAACAAGCTTTTGCTCTATTTTTAGATTTCTGTAATTTAGTAGCTACTTAGAAATGTACCTGATTCAGAAATTTACATAATGTTTGCATAATGATTTACCCCCTGTATCTGAGAGCACCAGTATTTCACATCAGATATTCTGGCATGTGTATACTTTAGCCTATCATTACCTCACAGGGAGTTCCTGTTAGTAGCTGGGGAGGTTTGAGGAACTGTTGGAACTAAGGGAATTAGCAAATCCAAATTATTCCTTTGTCATCTGGTAACTCCCTCAGTATTGTTTTAATCTTTTGTTTCATTTTTTCTACTATGCCTGATGGCTGAGTTCATAAGAAATGGTTTTTTGTTGTTGTTGTTGAACTCTTAACATCTTTGAATATTCTCAGAACAGCTGTTCAGATTGAGTCTTAGCTGGGACTATCTAGAGAGAAAAAAAGCCTTTTCCACCATGACTGCAGCTGTGGCATGCTCAGCAGTCCACTGTAAAAGAAACTTTTCCACCGTATTTCAGAGTACTGGCGGGGGGGAACCTACAATTACAAGTCAAAATTAATTTTGTTTAGGGTTTTCTACCGATGGACCCACAAAAGAAATTTGAAAGCATTCTGTCATTCTTCATATCCCTGAGCACTTAAGAGGACTTTTTCTTTAAACTTGAAGATTTTCTTGGAGAACCATTCAGGCATACCTTTACACATATATTTTTCAAGCCAGTAGCCCAAAACAGAAAGCTTTTGAAAAGTCTTTTCCTAGATGCCCTCCAGTGAAGGTGTCATCAGCATAATACAGCATTGTCTTTCTCAACTGAGTTGATACTATCTGTATAGGAATCTTACTTCCTGCAAATAGCAGTAACTTAAGCATTGTTTGCATTTTACCTAAGGAGCATCTTTACCAGGTCTTTTTAATTTCCTTGGCTATCACCTTCAAACATTCAAAGAGATGTTCTAATTATTTTGTCTTTTTCCCAGTATTTAAATTAGGTGTTCGATTTTCATGTGGTTCCTTCAAGAGAGTTTCTAACAATACAGCCTCTTCTATGGATTTTAAATTTTTTTTAATGTTTTCCCAAGCCATTTTTTTACCAGCTGATCTGTCATCTATTTTAAGTAGAATACAGTACAATGAGCTTTTAACTCTTTCACCATGGAATGTTTCTTCAGTTTAGTAAGGTCACAAATATACAACAACAAAGGAATAAATTTATAGAAATGATGCATCAGAAGTGTGTTCGTGAGCAACAAATTCTTGTTGACAAGAATTGTGTGAGTGAACTGCATTTCCAAGCACAGTCTGAAAACAAAGTAAGCATTCAACTGCTATGAAAATATTCAAGTGCAGGGGATGGAAAGCAATTCTACAGTGAGCTGAGCATGGGACAGCCGAGTAACGCATGCTTCAAGTGCTTCCAGATGTGTGGGTGAAATTGTGTGGCTGTCAAATCCAGTATGTCTTTTCTTGAATGCAATAACTGGAGTCATTATAAAACATTAGTTTGCAGGCACATCTGTGTGTTTGGACCAATCAGAAATGCAAAATATTTGATGATCATTTGGAAGTGTTCCTCCCACACTGAGAAAACTTACTTTCCAAACTGGTCAATAAGAATAAAGTCTTAATTTTGAGTCTAAAATTTCACACCTGTCCTAGGCTGGACCTGCAGCTGAAATCATTTAGAGCATTTGTGTGCCTCTCTTTCCCTAGCCATTTAATCTGCTTTTCCTGTAACCAGAGCCAGAGGTTCCACTGAGGCAGTGCCATTGGGAATTAGTTCTCAATAGTACCTATTAACATCCAAAAATACTGTAGTGGTGAAAAGCTTTCATCATGAAAGCATGGCGAAACAAGTCTCATTCAACCACTAGTACTTTTGTCTTTTACAGGATTGATGTTCTAGCAACCTTTACAAGGTGGCATACCAAAAAAAAAGAAACCCTTCACTATCAGCTGCACTTTTTCTGAATTACACTCAAGGATTGTTTGGTTTGGTGACTCTGGTAGATTTTTCAATTTCTCTAGCTTGTCCTCCTTTATTTCTATGGTTAAGCCTTATGAATTTGGGCAAATTCATTTGTGCTTGTTTCATTTGACAATGGAAATGGAGGAACTATGCAGAAATCCCCTAGGTAAACACATAAAACATGTACTTGATACCCAAGGATGCAGAGATACAATTTTGCTACCACCTTCAGCCAGATGAATGGAGGGGAAAAAATCTTTGCTTGTTTGTAGGGGTGAAAACTACTCAACTATGAGATCTAAAACAGTATTTAGGCATGTTAACCATGGCTGCAACACATGTAGGTGTGACTGGGTTCAATTTTCAGTAATTGTCTGTAAAACACCACCAACTGCCTGCTTTTGCTATTGGTTAAATTGTGACATTAGTAACTGAAAAACATTCTCAACCTATTTTTAGGTTACAAGTTGCCAAATCAGGTAGCGTAACAGAGGCGAGGCTGCCACAGCTCTCATGCCGGAGCAGAGATTCCCCTGCAGCCTGTGGAGAAGACCGTGGCGAGGCAGGCTGTCCCCCTGCAGTCTGTGGAGGTCCATGGTGGAGCAGATATCCACCTTCAGCCATGGAGGACCCCATGCCAGAGCAGGTGGAGGCACCTGAAGGAGGCTGTGGCCCGTGGGAAGCCCACGCTGGAGCAAGCTCCTGGCCGGACCGGTGGACCTGTGGAGAGAGGACCCCACGCTGGAGCAGGTTTGCTGGCAGGACTTGTGACCCCATGGGAGACCCACACCAGAGCAGTCTGCTCCTGAAGGTCTGCACCCCATGGAAGGGACCCACGTTGGAGCAGTTTGTGAAGAACTGCAGCCCGTGGGAAGGACTCATATTGGAGAAGTTGGTGGAGGACTGTCTCCCATGGGAGGGACCTCACACTGGAGCAGGGTCAGAGTGTGAGGAGGAAGGAGCAGCAGAGACAATGTGTGATGAAAATAAACTAATTTCCCCAAGTCAAGTCTGTTTTGCCCATGATGGTAGCTGGTGAGCGATCTCTCCCTGTCCTTATCTCAATCCACAAACCTTTCAATATATTTTCTCTCCCCTGCCTGTCTGAGGAGGGAAGTGGTAGAGCAGCGTTGGTGAACAGCTGGCATCCGGCCAGGGTCAACCCACCACAGTCATTTTTGACGCCCAACAT
The DNA here is from genome assembly GCF_028858705.1 of Grus americana. Lineage (NCBI taxonomy): Eukaryota > Metazoa > Chordata > Aves > Gruiformes > Gruidae > Grus > Grus americana. Next base: position 142,197,226 of record NC_072852.1, read on the forward strand.
GGGGCTCAAGACAATGGAAGTTTTATATTCAGCATAATATAACTATAGTAGTTATTACGTGGCAAGCTCCTGTGTGGGTCACGGAGTTTGATGGCTGCATTACTTATGTCTTTATTTTGCTGATCTTGGGAACATGTTAATACAAATAATGGCTATGTGCTTTGCCCTGACATTGATAGTCTTACTCTGCTGGGGGAGCTCTTGTGTGGGGATGATGAAGGAACTTGGGAATATGCTAATACAGACATTGGCTATGTGCTTTCCCTTGGCATTGATGGCCTTGCCGTGCTGGGGGAGCTATCTTGTGGAGAGGATGAGGGAATACATCTCCCTCTTCCTACCCGGGACTGATGTGGGTGGTTTTATTATGCAGGTTCCTGAGGTCCTTGTTCATCCTTACATGAGCTGTTTAATGCTACTTATTAACACTGTTAGCATATTATGGGGTTTGTGGAATCTGGCGTCATCCTGGTGTAAGAAGAGGAAAAAAGAGGAAAGGTTTGATCAAGAAACCTGTCCTTTGACAAAGAAATTGGGGGAAGGAGTGAGAGAATTCAGACAGGAAGTGGAAACTACCCCATCCCTGACCTTATCAGAAGTTCAAGACATGTGGAAAGATTACAGTCACCAGCCAGGTGAGCGGATTGCTGCCTGGCTGCTCTGATGCTGGGATAACGAGGCCAACAGTCAGCAATTGGAAGGTAAGAAACCCCAGCAGCTGGAATCCTTTGCTAGAAACCAAGGAATTGAGAGAAGAATTGAAAAAGAGGAAGCAAGTTTCTGTCTCTGGAGATGGCTCCTCGCAAGTGTGAGGGCAAGATATCCATTCAAGGAAGATCTTGTAAACTCCCCAGGAAAGTGGACTACCACAGAGGAAGGCATCCAGTACCTGAGAGAATTAGTGGTGCTGGAAATTATCTACAGTGATCTAGACAATGATGAGGTCTCCAAAGATCCAGAGGATGTCCTGTGCACACAGGCCATGTGGAGGAAGGTGATTCAAAGTGCCCCAGCATCATATTCTAACAGCTTGGTAGCAATGTATTGCCTGGATATAGACACACCAACTGTGGAGAGAGCATCTTCTTGGCTCCAAAACTTTGAAGAAAATCTCTGTACCTCATCTTCCACACAGGCCAGAGATTCCCCAAGAAGTCAGTCCCCTCCTGTCCAGGTGAGAGGGAAAGGGAGCCCCAGGTGTATGCCGCATGGCACACTCTGGTTCTTCCTGCATGACCAAGGTGGGGACATGAGGAAGTGGTATGGTGAACCCACCTTTATGCTGGAAGCCCATGAACACAAACTGAGAGGGAAGACAGCTGTTAAGAAGGGATCACCCAAAAAGTTTGTCAGCATAGTTGCTGTAGAGACAGTAGGCAACAATCAGCAATCTCCCAGACACAGAAAAACTGAGATCACTTCCCTTGATCCTGGTGAGGGGACTTCTGTTCTAGCACTGCAAGGCTCAGACAGTGAATACTGATGAGGAGCAGGAATGGAGGGTCCCTGCCTTTGACCAGGAGGAGGAAAGGGATGACTGGGTACACTGGACTATGTGGATTCAATGGTTTGATACATCAGACCCACAGAAATATAAGGCTTATGTAGACACTGGTGCACAGTGTACACTGATACCATCAGGGTATAGGGGCACAGAACCCATCCGGATCTCTGGAGTGACAGGGTGATGCCAAGAATTATCTGTATTGGAGGCTGAGGTGAGCTTAACAGGGGACAAGTCGGAAAAGCATGTCATTGTGACTGGCCCAGAGGCCCCTTGTATCCTTGGCATAGACTACCTCAGGACAAGATACTTGAAGGACCTAAAGGGGTACCGATGGGCTTTTGGTGTAGCCATTCTGAACACAGAGAAGATTAACCAGATATCAACCCTGCTTGGCCTCTTGGAATATCCCTTCATTGTAGGATTGCTGTGAGTTTAAGAACAGTAGGTGCCAACTGCTACCAGGACAGTGCACCAGTGACGATATTGCACAAACCGAGATTCCCTGGCTCCCATTCATGAGCTGATTCATCCACTGGAGAGCCGGGGTGTCATCAGCAAGACTCACTCACCTTTTAATAGTTCCATATGGCCAGTGCAAAAGTCTGATGGAGAGTGGAGGTTAACAGACGACTATCGTGGCCTGAACAAAGCCACACCACCACTGAGTGCTGCTGTACCAGACATGTTAGAGCTCCATTATGAAGTGGAGTCAAAGACAGCCAAGTGGTAAACTACAATCAACATTTCCAATGCATTTTTTTCAATTCCTTTGGCAGCAGAGTGCAGGCCACAGTTTGATTTCATGTGGGGGTGTATCCAATACACCTGGAATCAACTGCCCCAGGGGTGGAAGCACAGCACCATCCTTTGTTATGGACAAATCCAAACTGCACTGGAAAAGGGTGATGCCCTCATCATGATGTCAAAGGGTGATGACATCATCATGTGGGGCAACAAGGCAGAAGCATTTAAGCAGGCAAAAAGAGTAATTCAGATTCTTCTGAAAGCTGGTTTGCCATAAAGAAAAGCTAGGTCAATGGACCTGCACAGGAGATTCAGTTCTTCATAAAATGGCAGGATGGATGTTGTCATGTGCCTGTGGATGTGGTCAACAAGATAGCAACTACCTCTCCATCAGCTAACAAGAAGGAAACACTATTTTTCCTAGGCCTTGTGGGGTTCTAGAGAATGCACGTTCCAGGTTACAGTCAGCTTGTGAACCCTCTCTATCAAGTAACCCAAAAGAATTATTTTATGCGGGGCCTTGAGTAACAACAAGCCTTGAGCATATCAAACAGGAAATAGGTCATGTGGTAGCTCTTGGGCCTGTCCATACAGGACCAACTGTGCAAAATGTACTCTATACTGCTGCTGAGGAGCATGGTCTCACCTGGAGCCTCTGGCAGAAAACATCAGGAGAAACCCGAGGTCGACCATTGGGGTTTTTGAGCCTGGGGTATTGAGGATCAGAAGCCCACTACACCCTGACTGAAAAAGAGATACTAGCAGCATATGAGGGGGTGTCGAGGCATTTCAGAAGTTGTTAGTACAGGACCATATCTCCTCTTGGCACCACAATTGCCTGTGCTACACTGGACGTTCAAAGGAAACATCCCCTCTACACATGCAACCAGGACTACATGGAGTAAGTGGGTAGCATTGATCATGCAACAAGCTCAACTGGGGAAACTCAACCACCCAGGAATTCTGGAAGAGATCATGGACTGGCCAGAAGGCAGAGAATTTGCAGCATTGCCTGAGGAGGTGGCTCATGCCCAAGAAGCATTACCATATAATGAGTTAGCAGAAGATGAAAGGCATTATGGGTTTTTTACTGACAGATCCTGTGAAGAGATAGGAAACCACTGGAAGTGGAAGGCTGTTGTTTGGAGTTCCACATGACATGTTACTGAGACCACTGAAGTAGAAAGGAAGTCAAGTCAGTTTGCAGAAGTGAAAACCATCCAACCAGCCCTAGAGCTTGCTGAACAAGAAAAGTGGCCAGTACCCTATGTGCTGCCTCCTGGATGGTGGCTAATGCCCTATGGGGATGGCTATAGCAGTGGGAAAAGACCTGTTGGGCTGCTGCATTGTGGCAGGACATCACTGCCTAAGTAGAAAATATGGCTCTAAAGGTACATTGTGTAGATGCTCACATGCCCAAAAGCTGTGCCACTGAAGAACATTGAAACAATGAACAGGTAGACAAGGCAGCCAAAACAGAAGTAACTCAGGGGACCCGGACTGGGAGCATAAGGAAAGATGGAGACGGACTGTTTATCAAGGAGTGTAGTGATAGGACAAGGGTTAATGAGTTTAAACTAAAAGAGGGTAGATTTAGATTAGATGTTAGGAAGGCATTCTTTACTGTGAGGGTGGTGAGGCACTGGAACAGGTCTCCCAGAGAGGTTGTGGAGGCCCCATCTCTGGAAGTGTTTAAGGCCAGGCTGGATGGGGCTTTGGGCAACGTGGTCTAGTGGAGGGTGTCCCTGCCCATGGCGGGGGGGGTTGGAACTAGATGATCTTTGAGGTCCCTTCCAACCCAAACCATTCTGTGATTCTATGATAAGGGTGAGATATTTATAGCTCGATGGACCCATGAAACATCAGGACATCTAGGGAGAGATGCAACATATAGATGGGCTCATGATAGATGGGTGGACTTGACCACAGAGGCCATCACAAAGGTCACTGATGAATGTGAAACATGTGCTGCAATCAAGCAAGTAACATGAGTAACATCTCCCTGGAACAGAGATGTGGTGGCTGAGTTTTGCATATGGCAAGGCCTGGCAAATTGACTACATTGTACCACTGCCACAAACGTGCCAAGGTAAGCGCTGCATACTTACCATGGTGCAAGCTACTGGTTGGCTAGAAACACACCCTGTAAACCATGACACTGTCCAAAACACCATCATAGGTCTTGAAAGGCAAATTTTGTGGCAGCATGGTACCCCAGAAAGAATTGAATCAAACAATGGGACTCATTTCTGAAATAATCTCATAAACTTCTAGGCAAAGAAACACAGCATTGAGTGGATATATCACATCGCCTATCACCCACAAGCCTCTGGAACAACTGAGAGATGTAATGGACTGTTAAAGGCTATGTTGAGAGCTTTGGACAATGGGGCATGGAAGCACTGGGATACAAATTTAGCAGAAGCCACTTGGCTGGTTAACACCAGAGGATCTACTAACCATCCTGGTCCTGCCCAAACAAAACCCCTACATACTGTAGGAGGAGATAAGGTCCCCATAGTGCACATAGGGAACTGGCTGGGGAAGGCAGCGTGGATTGCTCCTCCCATGGGAAAAGGCAAACCCCATTCATGGAACTGTCATTGTTCAAGGACCTGGGTGTACTTAGCGGGTAATGCTGAAGGATGGGGAGACATGGTGTGTGCCTCAAGGAGATTTAACCTTGGGGGAAAAATAATCTGTGATGTGAGTTATGTGTTGTAGGAAGTAATGTAGCAGGAATGACCTGAACTGATGAGTTTTGCAAGGAACCTGACAAGTGCAACAATGACCTAAACTAAGTCAGTGCTGGTGCCCACCAATCAAACATACTGCTTCTCCTGTCCTGAACACCCATTTTGACAGATGGGGCCCAAGTTGTAGCCTGTTTTTAAACATCTGGAGGTGTGGAGGAATCCCATGGAATGAGAGAGTAATATCTATCTGTTAAAGGACAAGGGACAGTAGTTAATGAGAATGCTTAAATCTGTATGTTGGGTACAAAGATAGTTTAAGTATGTAGTTTAAGTTGTAAGTGTTGGTAAGAAGGGATTTTGGTAATGAGAATGAAATACAATGGGATGGTTATAAGATATACATATATCTCTCTCTGTATTAAATTATCTGGGACCTGAGCATGACACAACTGGTATGGCATAAGGGGTGGAGATTGCATTGGGTCTGGCTGAGATGGAGTTAATATTTCCCATAGCAGCCCTCATAGTGTTATACTGTGTATTGGTAGCTAGAAAGGTGTTGGTAACACCCCAGTGTTTTGACCGCTGCTGAGCAGTGCCAGCACACATCGAGGCTGTCTCTCCAACATTTCCCCCCCTCACCAGTAGGCTGGGGGTGGGCCAAGACCTTGGTAGGGGAGACAGCCAGAACAGCTGACCCAAATTGACAGAATATCCCATAAAAAGGGATATTCCATACCATATGACATCTGCTCAGTAATAAAAGCTAAGAGAAAGGAGGAGGAAGGGGATTCATTTGTTGTTACAATGATTGTCTTCTGGAGCAACTGCTACATGTTCTGAAGCCCTACTTCCCAGGAAGTGGCTGGACATCTCCTGCTGATGGGAAGTAGAGAACAAATCTTTTGTTTTCCTTTGCTTCCGCACATGGCCTTTGGTTTTGCTTCATTAAAATGCCTTTATCTTGACCCATGATTTTTTTCCATCTTATTTTCTCCATCTCCCCTGCCCTGCTGAGGAAGTCAGTGATAGAGCGGCTTGGAGGGCATCTGGCATCCAGCCAAATTCAGCCCACCACATATACTGGCTAACCCATGTTAGCTATATTTCTTCTATGTCAGAGTTTTATACTGTGTAGTTTTGGAACTGTTGTAACATCTCAGGAGCAGCAGGCATAAATTCATAATGATTGTGCAGAAGAAAATCCAAAGCTGCACTTGCAGAGATGTTGGTGTGATAAATTAGTATTGTTCTCTAGGAGACCACTGGTGCTTAGGGAATGTAAGCTTCTGTGGAAAATTCCAAAGCTTATTTTGTTGATGGCATCACTGTGCACAATTATTCACTAGAGGTCCCTTATTCTTTGTGTTAATGCTTGTGTCTGGTTCAGATTATTTGAGCAACTGTTAAAATTAAAGAGCTAGGAGAGTAGTAAACTTCCTTTCACATGTTGATAGTACTTCTGCAGCAAGGGCTCTCAATTTCTGATTGTTAAGGGGAAAAGAACCATAAACTTTATTATGCCACTGCCTCTTCAACATGAAAAAGGAAGTCAAGTACTTAATCAAGACACTCAGGGATAGTTCTTCCATTTCGTTTTTGTGAGGAGAGTTGTTAACAAATAAGTTAATATACCCAGAATTTCCAGGAGCCCCAGGCATATCATTACTTGAAATTCCACATCTATTTTCATGACCAATGGCTGATGGCTGGGTGCTACATTTTCTTCAATAGCTTTACAGTGGGCTTTTAAAGCCCCTGGTATAAAACATCAGGGTAAGAACTCAGCAAATGCTGATGAACTGTCAAATGAAGGAAGTTAATCAAACCATCAGTATCAACAATAACGTGAAAATTGGGACAAGGTTTTAACAAGTACCACTTGTACAGCTATCAGATCATTTTTCTTCATAGACTCTGCACTTTAGTTTGAACATCTAAAATCCGGATACCAGTCATAAATGCAACTGGAGGCTTAACAATTCCGTTAAAGAGGAGAGAAGCTGATGAGTAGGACTCATCCTCTGAGTACTGTAATCAGATAAATTATTCTATGATTAGGAAATGTCTTTAAGATTAAAGGAATGAGGAAAAGGAAGAAGGATGCTAAGACTACAGATGGCATCAGTCTTTGTGTATCAGCTAGGAAATGCTAGTGTCATCTGACAAGAGTGCCTAGATTGCTAATAGCACCATAACAAGCTATATGAGTAGTATGAACACCATGTAAGAATCATGTTATAGCAGAGATTGGTAGTGAATAGTAAAGTGACCATGAGATGTGCTGAGTGTCTCAAAAACAGTAGAGTTTGCAGCAGAATATACTGCCTCTGACTGTTAAGTTTGCTGTATTATGACCATTTGGTGAGCAATTGCACCCTGAAGATAGATTAAGTATGACCACTGTCTCAGTTTCAACATTGTATGTTGGAGACTGTAAGTCAGATGACTCCTCTGTGTGTGAACTTTTGGCATCTGTTAAGTTCTGGAGTGAGAGAAGGGCATGTTTCAGTGAGGCAGCCTCAGGCAACATGCTGCACTCTGCAAAGTGGCATAATACTCTCACGTATATTAGAAAAATCATGTTAAAACAAACAAATTTTATCAACTGATTGATTTCATGAAAATGAAATAGTTTTGAGGGCAAGCTTAAAATGTATAGCCCTTTTCCTATAGCTCAGCCAGCTGTTTCTGGTTACTATGTGCTTGCAAGGATTAGTGATGCGGTTTGTGATTCAAAGTAATGCAGCCGATTAAGATGCATTGCTTTGCGAGGCCTGTGCTTTCAAAAGGCTTTGTGCTCTACTGCTGTACTTGAAGCACAAGGCAAATACATTTCCTCGTATCTCAATGGTTTAAAGCCTTGGTTGTTGTAGTTGTTGGCATTGGTATGACAATCAACAAAATGACAAATGCTTCCACTGCAAGGTTTTCACAAATCACAAAGTGACAACAACTGAATGGTATAGTCTGGGAAGACACAATAGAGGAAGTTATAGAAGAGGATAGGGAAACCTAAAACCACAACTCCGTTCCACTGCAAATGTGAAAGTCTATCTTAGAAATGATGTGAAGGTAAAAACTTATTTCATTACCTAACATAAGAAAAGAAAACAAACTCCAATATCACCAAGCAACATGAAAAGCAAGTCATAAATAGCTGAAGCACAGCCCAAGAGGAAACTGTCTAAATCTTGTAATCCAAAAGGGAACACATTTGGTCTTGCAATATAACTGCTAAATAACTAACAAAATCTCAATAAATATAAACAATGTATATTAAAGCATCTGTACCCACAATTCTCAATTTTCAAATGCACTTAAAGGAACCAATAAGTCAGAAAGAAAAAATTATCTAGGAAAGACAATGTTGTAAGCATTTCAGCTTAGATAAAAACACACTCACAACTACCTCACTAATTTCTGTTTAGTGCGAATTGCTTTGCCTTTAATTTTGTTTTTATTATCAAAGCTATTATACAGACTTCTTTTGAATATAACTGAATAAATGATGAGTTATAGCTCTCTATTAAAAGCACTACAGATTATTTCTCACAAAGACAGGTTCCAAGTTCAAAATAACTACATCAGAAATGATGAAAGCTGGCAAGATGCAAAGTCACCTTGGGAAACAAACCAAAAAAGTTATTATTTAGCACCCTTTTATATACAGTAACCAATTTATATGCTCATAAACTATGACTATACATGATACATATACATGATTGACAAGCTGGGGCACAGATCTGCTGAAAAGGGCATGGGGGTCCTAGCATACAGTAGGCTGAACATGAGCCAGCAGTGTGCTTTGGCAGAGAAGATGACCATCAATATTCCAGGCTGCATTGAAAGGAGTGCAGCACTCCTCACTCAGCAAGTCTAGATACTGCCTAGTTTTGGGCCCCACAACACAGCAAAGACGTAGAGGCAAACTGGAGCTCAGTAAGGGGCCATCAAGGCAGAGTGGGCTGGAGCACTTGCCTTGTGAGGAGCACCTGCGTGAGCTGGGCCTCGTCAGCCTGGAGAAGGGGCAGCTTTGGGATATCTAACAGATCTCCAGCACCTATGGGGGGGTCATCAAGGAGATAGAGCTGGGCTTCTGGGACGGTCAGAGTAAACAGGCACAACATGTTTCAGCAAGAGAGGTTCAGGCTGAGTATAAGGAGAAACATTTATCTGTGAGGTAGTAGAGTAGGTTGTCCCAAGAGGCTGTACCACCTCTGTCCTTGGAGGGTTTCAAGCCCTGACAGGACCAAGTCCTGAGCAGCCTGCTCTGATCCCAAGAGCTAGGCCTGCTTTGGGCAGGGTGTTGGACAAGAGACCTTCTGAGGGCCCTCCCAGCTTCAGTTATCATGTGGTTCTGTGATTCTCTGTAAACATGTACTGGTTTCGGCTGGGGTAGTTAATTTTCCTCATAGTAAGTTGTATGGTGCTGTGTTTTGGATTTGTGACCAAAACAATGTTGATAACACAGGGACATTTTCATTACTGCTGAGCAGTGCTTGCACAGCATCAAGACTTTTTTGTTTCTCACCCCACCCCACCAGCGAGTAGGTTGGGGGTGTACAAGGAGTTGGAAGGGGACACAGCTGGGACAGCTGACCCCAACTGACCAAAGGGATATTCCATACCATATGATGTCATGCTCAGCCAATAAAGCTGGAGGAAGAAAAAGGAAGGTGGGATGTTCAGAGTGATGGAATTTGTCTTCCCAAGTACCCATTACACGTGATGGAGCCCTGCTTTCCTGGGGATGGCTGAACACCTGCCTGCCCATGGGAAGTGGTGAATGAATTCCTTGTCTTGCTTTGCTTGTGTACATGGCTTTTGCTTTACCTATTAAACTGTCTTTATCTCAACCCATGAGTTTTCTAATTTTTACCCTTCTTATTCTCTCCCCCATCCCAACAAAGGGGCATGAGTGAGTGGCTGCGTGGGGCTGAGCTGCCCGGTGAGTTCAGGGTATGAGCTGCTGTACAATGAATTCAGGCTATTATATTCTATTGCTTACCTTAATTTCATTAATGCGTCTTCATGAGCTCTTCCTCATTAACTAGCTTTTCTCCAATCTTCTGATTAAAATGATCTATTCTGATTTCATCTAAATAAGGTATTTATAAAACTGTGTATATAAGAAACATCAGGTTATTTTGCCTACTCAGAACAGTCTCAGGTCTCAATCACATTCAAGGCCTGCAACTTTCTAAGGTTTCTTATCCAATTCTGCAGTTAAAGAATTTTTGTCCCCATAAAACTGAGACTTCTTTTCTTTAGGCTTTAGTGTCTCTCTTTTTTTTTTTTTTTTTTTTTTTTTATTTAATATAAGATAGGTCCTATTTTAAACAGTATTTAATTAGGGAAGTCTAACATTTTGTATTATGCTGGAGGCCTTACAATCTGGGAAGCTATGTGTCTGGAACTAAATTTTGTTCTTTAATTGTAGTAACTCCTCATAGCAAGACTATGTGTCCTTAACCACGTCCCTGGGGAGATACCAGCATCTGTACATCTGTGGCTCATTGTCTTTTAAACAGAAAATAAACTGCACTTTTACAGGCACTTTCCATGGTCAGTGAAAAAGTGCCTTTCTATGTATCCTTCTTCAAAATCTTTCAGAGGTTTGACAAGACAGCTGCATTATTTGCAGACAAGGGACAAATTCCTATCAAGTTAATTAAGTATTTTAGGTTTTTCCCTGTGTTGTCTATATATTTTGGATTTCAATTATGTGCTGCGAAGGGCCATCAAGCAGTCCATATCTCCTTACGCTGAATGAAGAACTTCGCTAAAGCAGGAGAGTTTGTCTGTCTGTCATTGCCATAAAGTGTATGCTGTATAAACAAAGGTTACCTGGACGGAGCAGTTTGAACTGGGGCAGTTCAGTCAAACCAGTTGAAGAAATCACATCCACTTCCTGAACCACAAATTACCACGTGCCTTGAGAAAAACCTGGTTCTCACACCCTTTTCCAGCTTTCCTCTGAGAGGAGCTGCCTGTCCACAGCTGGGCAGGGAGCATCCTCTTCTCATTTGCTGAGGTCAACACATGGAGCCACCACCACTCCCACAGGAGGACATCCCAGCCCCTTTCAGACCTTCTTCCCAGCACATCATGCTGTGATTCTGTGATATTCTTTGCCTCTTGATCCCTTCTATCTGCTCCCACTGCCTATGTCTTCTGATCTTGTCAAAGACATTAGACTTCTGTTTTAAACATTTTATGGAATGTATTTTAATACTCCCTTTTCTGATCCAGTGGCTTTTGTTATTTTTGAAGTCAGGATCAATACAACCAGTCTGTTTGGGTTTTTTGTTTGCTGAGTTTGTTTTGCTTTTTAAGTACAGGAGAAATAGACCTAGTAGGTTCATAGGTGAGTGATTTGTTGTTAACAACTTAATTGTCTTCATTGTCTTTTATATCTTAGTCAGTTATTCCTCTCACTCCCCCCTGCTAATTGCCCTGCTTCTTTTTTCCTTCCCCCACTCTGTTCAAAGAAACAGCAAATAACATTAAAATATAAATGAGCTTTCGGTTTGCTTGGAGTTAGATTGCTCTCTATTTTAATTATATTCAACAAATCTGTTCAGAGAGAAAAGCATATATTGTAATTAAAAGAAAAATAAAGACATTTTATTGTTACTATAAAGTTGGTATTACAACTTGTTCCAAAGTAGGGAAAGTTTTCAGACACAGTACCAGGCAACAGCCAGTCTATTTTAAACAGCAAAGTGCTGCAAACACAGTAGGATGCCATAGCCATAGAGATAAGGTGAGAGGTTCCAAGGAATGCAATACAAACAATAAAAAAAGTAAATTGCACAACATCATAACACAGATCAACCAAAAATGCTAAAGAAAAAGAATATTTGCAGACATGAAAATCACTGGCTATAAAATTAAAGATGCAAAATGAAAAAACAAACTTCCAACTGAAGAACTAGGAAACAGGCAAGCTCTGAATATAAAATAAATGTAATATTATTGCTATTGTTGAAGATCTGATGTTAGGTAAACACATGTTGTTAATACCAGCAATAGGACGATGAGGTGGTTTAGATTCCATTCCTGCTCTGAGTAAGTGCCAGTGGCAAAGCAGATACAATATCATGCTCAGTACTGCTAAAAATTAAAGAAGCAACAGGAAAAAGGTGATAAGTCAAAAAACTTAAATTAACAGATTTGCAGGTGCATCTTGCTCATTTTAATGAGTCATTCCATGTTCTATAAACAGACTGTTGGATCCACTTACGACGAATGTTAAAAATTGCTAGTGGTGTTTTAATTAAATCTGTATGTTAAACAAAAAGCATTTTCCTGTGCAAAATGGATATTTGTGTTTTTTTCTTTGTCTTGCGGAAAGTACCGTTATCCCATTGTTTGCACCATTGTCACTAAATACTGAGGTATGAAAAATGAACATGCCGCTTATGCATGGAAATTTCATTTAGCAAGGTATTCTTGATGCTCTGAAACAGTTTTATGAGAACCTGCAAGGTTTTGTCTCTTTTTTCTGTTTTTGTTGGTTGGTTGGTTTTGATTCACTATGTTTTTTAAAGTAATCATGCAAAATGTTGGGATTTTTTCTGGTAAACTCCTACAGATCTTAGTACAATTTGTATACTGCAGACAGCAATTTTTAATCTGGGTCTGGTAACTCAAATAGAATATTGTTTGAAAATTATTTTGGCTTCTAAATATTACACAATGTACTAAATATTTAAAATTTATTTAAGACTACTCACTGACTACTGTCAGGTTCTCACAAGTGCGGGAAGTGCCTGGTTGCAGTTTGTTTCTCCAAGGACTGTGTTTTTTCAGTTTTTTCACACTTCATTTTTCATAGCAGTTTTATTCATGGTTTTTCTTGTTCCTACTCCCTACCTGACCTCACTCTTGATGTTCTTGCATTAAAACCCATCACGTGTTTCAGCTGCAGACCATTTTGTCCCTATGCCTTCTGAGTTTGTACAGCCCACTGTTTGAGCTTTCAGCTTTTCCACATTGTGGTGGATAATACCAATCTGTATTCTCTAAAGTGAGTATTTTCATCATTACTTTTGAAATAATGTCATACCTTACGTTGAACATAAGCTAGACTGCAGATAATGAAACTCTATATTCAGGCCAGCTCTTTGGACCATATCCATAATGGAACTTGTTTACTGTGATGTTCAGGTACCTGACTTGAAAACCAAAATTCAAAAGATGGATTTAAACATGTATATTCCCTATTCCCCCCTGGGAAGTGAGCCAAGTAGGCATCTACACTGAATTCACATGAGTTAGTTTTAGGGCTAGGACATCCAAGTTGTTCAACAGGAGACACTAAAGAATGTAGTGTGCAGTGTTTTTGCAATCTCTTGCAAGGGAAGGTCAAGCTTTTATTTTGACCCTTCTTGGGATTAGGTGTTTAGCTGTGTATTTGAAAATGAGAGACTTTCTTCTTTTGTAACTATGTTTTAAGGAGATGGCCTTGCCAATATCTTGCCTAATTACAAAACCAATTAAAACTGGTAATAATACTAATTAAAATACTTGCCTGGGAAGTGATGAACTTACATTTATAAAACTTTGCAACCTAAAAGGATTTGATTTTCTATATCAACATTTATCTTCTACATCACGGAAGCATGTTGCAACCTCGATTTTTGGTTTTGACTAATTTTTTCTGGTTTTCTCTTCTTCCTCACCCTCTCCAGTGAAACCACAGAAACTGTGTGCAAAATAGGACCTAGGAAGACCAAAAAGGAGCCTAATGGTATGATCAGTCATGCAAGCATAAGAAATCATGTGGGTTTGTCCCTTATGCCTAAATTATTCCTTCTTTTCCTTTATTCACCAATAAGTATAAAATTCATAAACTGCCTGGAGAAGACCATTTCAAAGTCGCAAGAGCTATGTGTCATGAAAATTTCATGGCCCCTGGTAACTGAGGAGAGAGACTAGGACACAAAGTATGGAATTACAAAAATAATTATTCATGCACATGAGGTATTCCATTCAAATTAGGGCACACCAAATGTTGTTTTACACAGGGTTCTTATACCTTTTAAGCATTCAGGTACAACATGATTTGACCAATCACTACTTAACACACATATACTACTATTCCGAAAAGCAACTATAATTCTATGGCATCATCATCCATCTGCTTCCTTCTTGATCTAGATGTCCCTGGAGTTGGTCTTGCCACAGTTGCTTATGATGTCAGATAATGAGAGGGTTTCACAGAGGTGCTGGATTGGCTAGGATGTTGGCATTATCCTGGTAGTCCAGGGGCATCCTTTAATCTTCATGAACAACTTTAAAATTCTGAGAAACAAAGGTCCTTATCTTCAGGATGGGGGATGTCCTTCTCCTTGCATTGAGTTGGAGTCGTTTAGTCATACTTACTTAACCATGACTATGCAGTATACATTGTAAACGATATATATCTTAAGAAAGTTAATACAACTTCATACTGTGAAGACCAGTTGGTACAATAGTTAGGGAATGAGATTTTTCTAATATATGTTAAAACAAGAGAGAAATTAACAATTTAACATAGTTGTTAAAATAATAATAATAATTAAAAAACCTTTTTGCTCTAGGAAACTCACCCATTAGGGTTTTTAATCAATATCATGTCTTATTTCTAGCAGAAACATGGTCTTTGCCAGTTTGGGACTTTCTGAATAAATATGTGGAAACTGTGAAAGAATGACTTGGAAAGCTTAGGCCTTCAACCCTTAAGGATTTCATAGTTCACACAAAGTACATAGTTATTACTTCAGGATGCAGTTATTCCCCTAAAAATCAATAGTTTTCTCTAGAAATACTGAGGTCTTCACATAGACTAAAAGAAGATAATCTAAGGTAAACTAGATTGATAAGACATGGTTATTGTGAAGCTGAATGTTAAGGACATTGCTTGATCTGTACAAGTGTTTTTACCTTCAGACAGCATCCTGATAATTGAGCTTAATAAGGTAGTTTAGGATCTGTAGTTCCAGAGTAAAAGAAAGAGTATTTCAATTAAAGACACATACAGTCCTCTCAACCTTACTACTGTGTTATAAAGGATTCTGTCCATTGTTTTACTTGGCAAACATTTTTTAGTGTGTATCTTGATTTTCTGTTTGAAAAGCTGTATATCATTGTAACAGTCTCAAAAAAAGGATTCATTACTGTGGAATGACATTATGTGAAATTGCCTTACAGGAAAGAAGTATGATTTTTTTTTTTAATAAGATTACTTTGGACAATTGCATTTGTTTAATAAAGTTATGTAGTTACCTGACTCCAGAGATTCTGCAGCTTTTTTGATTTGTAGTAAGCAAAGACAAATTGAATTTATGTAAACAATAATTCAAATGTAGGATACTTCATTAAGCACAAGTTTAAGGAAGAAAATACACACACACACACGCACGCACGCACGTATGCACACCCCTTTTTCTAAATTCATCAGATGTAATTACTAAGCCACTGAGGAATTTAAACAAACAGAAGAGACTTTCTAGATTACCAGCTGCAGCCACCAGCTGATTGAATTCAATATTTCTGTTTTCAAAACTAACGACATTTTATCCTAAAACTCCAAAGGTGGTTTTACCTTTCTCCCTCCCCATCACCTTCATGACACCATAGGGAGGATGTTTAGAACGATATGATCCTTTTGGTCAGACACCCTTTCAGTTTCCAAATTAAACATATTCCTGACAAGCTTATTTCATTTATTCCTACATCAATAATACTTCTTTGCTTAAATGACTGTTTTCTTTTATTACTGTTAAATATATAGTCAAATACGGTAATCATATCCCTTTTCAGTTCATATTTGCTAGGCTAAACAAACTGAGATCTTTCAAGATACATGTTTTATTTATGGAGCAGAATTAGCTATATCTTTATAGCCATATCAGCTACTAATTAACCCAGGCTATCATATTAAACAAACGCCCAGCTTCTGGGATAAAAAGTACCATTTCTACAAGGTGCTGTTCTGTCCTATTTGTAAAAAAATTCCCTGTTTTCTGCATCATTTTAAGTCTCCTTCAGTGCCACTTCAAATTTGCATGTATCTTTCTCAAATGAAGATGAATGGAAAGGTGTAAAATAAAGATTTTCTACTACCTTCTACAGTGACGCCAGTAGTATTCATTTTCTAATGAATTACTTTTCCTGGGACACCATAAGCTGTGATCAGTGCACAGTGATGGCTCAGTCACTCTGTGATAATTTGCACTCATCTGGCATTTGTTTCCATCTGAAGAGCTCCCACATAATATCAGAAATCCCCTCTGTAAATCCATACATTCATGATCTTACGCATAAAATACTTATTTGTCTTCATATCATGTAGGATAGAATGAGGGAGAAATTTAATAGTAAAATGGTTTCCAGTTATGTATCATGGGAGGTATCATTAGGACAAATTGCTGGGTTTTGTTTCAAAGTCAGTGAAGAAAGTAATAGATAACATTGACCCTAAAAACAAAATATCAGAAACTCTTTTTGAATCTCCTCAAAACCCAATAACTTTCCTCTCAGAGCAAAATGCTTTCATCTTTTATTAGTTCTGTGTCTTTCCCAGTTTAACTACGAAACTACCAGCTGCTACAAATCACCTACTGTGTCTGAAGGTCAGATAAATCAGGTCTTCTATATTCCAAACCAAGATCTATCTGACTGAAGACAGATTTGTCTTTTACTTTTGGCAAAATCATAGTTTATTATTTCAGCCTATATTCTGTTTATCTTTATATCTTTGAATAAAGTATCAATGTGTGGGTTAGGTTCTCCCATTATCCTCAGTAGAGATCAGAGATGGGAAGCGTTTTCCTAAATACATGCAATTTGTGCTACTTGAGATGCCCTAACATATCTGAAACATGTAAAAGAGGCTGACAAATAATTGCCGTGTCCTAAAGACTTCTGAAACAGAAGATCAAAACCTTACAGGATACTCCAAAGCATCTCAAACAGCATCAGATGATTATGATAAAGTAACTGCATTTCACCGTTGTCAGGATAGCCCCTGGGATATAGAGGGCAATTCAGCTGTCTAAATATTGGAGTCTGCTTTATGGTAAGTGAATTAACACTGAATCTGAAGTTGAATATAATCCTCAAAAATTTAGGCACTGAATTTATTAAGTTCTCTGACAATTTTTTCTTAAACTAATATGCAGGGTATTTTGGTCCCATGAATTCATTTAAATTATTTTGGAACATGTACAGCAGCACTGCTGGGTTCAATTTTAAGCATTCTCAGCAAGAAAGATGTGCACCATTTCAAAGAGCACTTCACTGAGAATTACAAGGAGATAGTAAAATGAACTTTAATAAAAGAAAAAAGAATTGGGAAGATAAGTCAGCAGAAGAAAAACTGGAAGGATACATGATAAAAGCTTTCCTAGATCTAAAATATATAACTATGAGGACAGGCTGAGAGAGTTGGGGTTGTTCAGCCTGGAGAAGAGAAGGCTCCGGGGAGATCTAATTGCGGCCTGCCAGTACCTGAAGGGGCCTACAGGAAAGGTGGTGAGGGACTGTTTATGAGGGAGTGTAGTGACAGGACAAGGGGTAATGGGTTTAAACTAAAAGAGGGTCGATTTAGATGAGATGTTAGAAAGAAATTCTTTCCTGTTAGAGTGGTGAGGCACTGGAACAGGTTGCCCAGAGAGGTTGTGGAGGCCCATTCCCTGGAAGTGTTTAAGACCAGGTTGGATGGGGCTTTGGGCAACCTGGTCTAGTGGAGGGTGTCCCTGCCCGCAGCAGGGGGCTGGATCTAGATGATCTTTGAGGTCCCTTCCAACCCAAACCATTCTATGATTCTATGATTCTATAAATTATTTTCCAAGTCCACTGTAGATAGGAGATGAAGTAATTGGCTAAAAATACATCAAGAAATGCAGTCTTACTGTAGCAGTTGTCAATCAGTTAAAGAGTTTTCATGAAAATGTCATGGAGTCTCTGTCATCATAGAGACTTTTCTGATTGCTTGTTTTGTTTTAATAAAAGAGAGTACAATTGCATGTCAATAATGACCCAGATGTTATGATGCTATCAGTTATATCTGATCTTACTTTGGATTAGGTAGGAGACCTCTTCCAGTACCTTCCAGCCTGTGTTCTATAACTTCAAAAATTTTCACCTCAGTGGAAATGGAGATAAACTACTGATGTTGTTTTTCAGCCATATTTTTATCTTTATTGCCTCCAACCCACATATTGCAGCCACTGATTTTTATTAAAATAAAGTATTCTTACTTTTTCTGTTAATTTTCCTTCCAAGATCTAACTCAACCTGCCACTTGGCAATTCTTCTTTTAAGCTTATGTTAGAAGATATGATTTTTTTTGTTGTTGTTTATTGGTCCCTCTATTAGCATACTAACCTCTGTGTTTACTTCTAATGTCTTTATGGTGACACTTCCAGGGATGGGGCATCCACAACCTGTCTGGGCAACCTCTTCCAGTACCTCACCACTTTAACAATAAAGAGTTTCTTTCTAACATCTAATGTAAATCGACCCTCCTTCAGCTTAAACCCATTACCCCTTGTCCTGTCACTGCACTCCCTGATAAACAGTCCCTCACCAGCTTTCCTGTAGGCTCCTTCAGGTACTGGCAGGCCGCAATTAGATCTCCCTGGAGCCTTCTCTTCTCCAGACTGAACAACCCCAACTCTCCCAGCCTGTCCTCACAAGAGAGGTGCTCCAGCCCTCTGGTCATCTTCCTGGCCCTCCTCTGGACTCTCTCCGACAGCTCCATGTCTCTCTTGTACTGGGGCCCCCAGAGCTGGATGCAGTACTCCAGGTGGGGTCTCACCAGAGCAAATTCCCAGAATGAAGGAATATTAGGTGTGTATGCACAATGTCATGTACATGCTGGTATTTCACATGAACTCATTCACATAATCCTCCTGGCTTTGCTCTCCATTTCTTTTTCATAGCAGTTTCAGAACAGTCCTGCTCCTGGGAAATCAGAGATTGTCTGTTTGCAAGGAGGATTTTTGGCCTTTATAAAGCATGTAGTTTAACTATGACAGGAGAGCTTGATGTTTGCACTTACATGCCTGATGTGTTAGTTTCATCATCACCCTCGGTAACCAAATGGGGAAAAGTACAGTTTGGTATTCTGTGTTCTCAGCTGTCATTTTTGTCCTGCAAGAGTGTTAGCTTCCTCCACTGCAGTCAGTGGAAAAGATGTTACTAAACACAAATAATATCAACTTGTAGCAAGTTTGGCAGGTCTTTAGTGTCTCATTCAAAAGGCATCAAAACAAAAATATTTTTAAAATATTTTTTAATGTTTTTATCTAGGGTTCTTTTAAACTGATGTGCAGATTTTGGTAATTTTCTGTGGCTCTCCTTTAAGAATATCATTGTGTTTCATTTATTAAAGATCATATCCTGTAGAAAAAGGATATCTACAGAATTCTAGTCTTTATTTCAAAAGTAGAAAATGACGTAGTAAATCTTAGCACTGATAGTAAGTCCATTGTCTAAATTATATGTATTTACCATTGATTTCCCATGCTGAAGCTCTGGAACTACATGAATTAAATAGAATTTGTGAAAACTGAGGGATTTCAGAAAGCAGATGCACTTCAGGACACACATAACTGAATGGAAGCAGGTCGATCATAAGTTTCTTGAGGAAAGAGCATACATGCTGGAAAGAGATTAGGAGAGACTGAATGAAAACACTAGGAGTTAGGGAAGATAAAAGCAAAGCTAGTCTGAAAGAGAATAGAGTTAGAGATGATGAAGAACAAAGAGAAAAGATGACAGCAGAACTGGCAGTAATTGAGGACAGGCTTGTGGAAATCTAAAGAAAGATGGAGAGATTAAAGAGGAATCTAGAAATTAATGTGTTACTAGAGGGTAGTGGGGAAAAAGGATGTTTGTAGTTAAGGTCAGCTGGAACACCAGGAGAGAGAAAATGGATTTGAGTGGGGAGAGAAGTGAGAAAACGGGAAGGACATCAGAGACAGAGATTGGATTAGAAATGATGTGCCAGTTATGGGAATCTAGTACAGGACAGGCAAAGAGCCAAGGACTGAGATAAAAAAGTGTGAGAAATATAAAGTAAAACTGTCCATGTGATATTATGGTAATAATGAAGTTGGAAGTCGTAATGGCAAAGACACAAAAGTTGCACCCACATAGACTGGAAGGAACAAAAGGAATCATCCATAGGGCAAAAAAGCATATGGAAATTTCCAACAATTGTATCATATGATGACATGACATCTATGAGTCCAGCACTGCATTTAATTCATTGATAGAGCTGCTCTAGGGTGTTATACATGTCTGTTACAAAAAATAGTTATTTCTGGAAGGAAGATATTTGTGTCAGTGTCAAAATCAGTGATTTATCAGGGGAGTTGGACAAGATGATCTCCAGAGGTCCCTTCCAACCCCTAGTGTTCTGTGATTTTGTGATTATTCTGTGGTCTAAAGGGAATACATAGTGATAAATGTTTTAGCTGTGTCAGAACTAACAAATTTATTCAACTAAGTCACAGCCCTAGGAATCTAGATCTTTAGAAATGAAAGAAAAAGGATCTTGAAAGTTATTTATGCTGTGTAAATACACAATAAAATCTAACATGTGTTAGTCGAGTTTTCTATATTATGACATAATAGCCCACTGTTCATACCTGGCTATAGTAATGTTTATATCTCTCTCCTAAGATAAAGGCAAAGAAAAAATAAAAATAATTGGCAAGCCAAATAACCTAATGACTGGGTTGTTTAATTATTCTTTGTGTTTATGAATAAAACAACTAAAACAAATGTCCTACACTTTTGTTTTGTTTTGTTATGTGCAGTTCATTTTCTCCAAAATGTTGAGGACTGAATTTGGGTTTGGATTTCAAACTGCATCACAGCACTGACAACGTTTTAAAATATGTTAAGACCAAACCAAAGTTGATTTCAGTGGCAGCAAGGTCAGTACCAAGATAGGATATACATCAAGTTGCTTGCTTTTTTGTTTTTGTTTTGTTGGTTTTTTTGTTTTGTTTTGTTTGTTTGGTTGGTTTTTTTATCTACAGGCTTTATAGTGAGGCAGCTGACTGACAAATTTTGACAATTTAAAACCTGCACATGCTAATCACAACAACAAAAAAAATCCTACAGCATTTGGAATTTTGTTTTGCATTTGCTTCTGTTTAGAATCTTCGCATTTCCACAGAGATTTTGTAATACACTACATGCCTTTAAGACTCTATATGCTTTGAAATGAGCAATTATTTGGGGACAAAGATATTTTATCATATCAGTTATTCCTCGTGAGAAATTACAAGGGAGAATCCTAAAGCATATTATATTTTAATATTTTATATTTATATTTTCTTTTTCTTATTTGGACTATTTTCTCTATGATGCAATATTTGGATTTACCATGAAATTATCATTTGCTTGTTCTTGCCAGGCAAAGATATGTTAAGACTGACATTAACAAGACCTATTAAGATAGAGTTACACAACTTTAAATCAGATCTAAATATTAGATTTTATTATTAAATAGGGTTTTCAGACATTAGATAACCAACCTGGATATTATAGTGCTGAAATAATCCAGGTACACACAATTCTCTGACAGGAACAGTGTGTTTCTGAATCAAAGAGTTTGGCTGGCATTACTTGTTTATAGGGCTTCAAAATCATGTACTTTTTCTTTCTGCTTCATCATAGGATAAATTCTTAGTTAACAATTGTGATCTTTAGTCTAGCTGATCAGATGATGCTGACTGTCCTTCCTGCTACAAGCTGCCACATCACTCTAAAAATACTAGCTTAATAAACTATTTCCCATAAGAATTTCTTCATGTGTTAGAGAGATTGGAGAGGCAGCAAGAGGATAGACATCTAATATGACTTCAGCAAGACAGGCAGTGATACAATCTCCATATTAAAATGCATCACAGAAAGACATTTGTATTTTCATAAATGGGTAGCAGTCATATAGGCATGGGCTTTTTAATCAATTTGATGGATGAGAAACCTGTTTTGTTAATAAATTGCAGACCTCCTGTACACTGCTAGTGAGATATAAATGCCCTCCAAAAAGAAAAATAAATTGAGTTTACAAAATAAATAGTGCTTAGGTAAAATTCTATATACAGGGATTTATGTAAATATTTCTTTTGGGTTTCAGGATATGTGGATTCTTAATAGTTGGATGAAAGCTTAGTCCCACAGAACTCAAAGGTAAAAACTGCTTATTTTCATAAAGGCAGCATTATAGCCCTTCTCTTATTGTTTATTTATTCATTCAATATTTATTTTGATTGAAGCCTTATTTTTCATACAAAGGAATTTTAAATACCAATATTTCTCTTAAGCGCTAAGTATAGATCTTTGAAAAGGAGTTTACATTAGCTTATAACTCCATCATGCAAGTCTGCAGCTAACCAGGATGAAAAGATTAGAGAGATAATCTTTGTATTATGTGGTACTTTGTAATACACATTGATCTATGTTTTACACTCAAAGATTTTCCTGTTAATTTCAAAGAACTTGAAACAAAGAATCACAGGAACCATGGTGACACCCATTCAGTCTGAATATGTCAATCATCAGGTTCATTATCATATAATCATAGGATGGTTTGGGTTGAAAGGGACCTCAGAGATCATCTAGTTCCAACCCCCCTGCCATGGGCAGGGACACCCTCCACTAGACCAGGTTGCCCAAAGCCCCATCCAACCTGGTCTTAAACACTTCCAAGGATGGGGCATCCACGACTTGTGTTATGTTCATAGAGGCACAGAAGAAATACAAGTGGTCTATCTAGGGTGTTCAGAAATGGGAAGAATTGTTTGTTTTGCCCAATATTGTTTGTTGTTTCCGGGAAGAAATCTTTGCTGCTGAATCCAGACATGGTGGATCTGACCTGACCGTTTTTGCATGATAATGTGGAGGATAAAGAAGTCATATTTCATTTCTTTTGCTATTTAAAGGCACTCTGTAAGCATGCACAGAAACAGCCCTGATGGCAACTTCAAAAATTGACTTTAGGGACTAAATGGAAGATCACAAGATGTTGTATTTTTGATATTTACTAGGAGCTGGAGGGTGGGGGGGGGAAGTTAAAAGATGAAGTAGCTTGCTTCCTTAAGGGAAAATTAGTACAATATTTATGTATTTTTATTGTCCCAGAAGTTAATTATGTTTCTGTGAAAGATATTAAAACAGTAGCACTGTTAATGTTTAATAACATTTTAGATTTCTACCCTCTCCTCCCCCCAAGAAAACGCACAGGAGATGTGGACTAAGATCTCTGCTTGTTTATTTCAGGGACTATGCCTGTAAATAGTGAAATACACTAGGGTGGAGTTGACCGAGAAGTAAAATTCTTAACAAAGCTACAAAACAGTCTTAAAAACAGTTTTAGAAAGAGGCAACTGAATGTCTCATGAGATTGTATGGCAGTATTCATTATAGATAAGATAGATATGATTACATTTTATATAAATGTCACCAGTATTTAAATGAGAAAAATATTTCTTTGCTCAATGTATGTGTTTTGCTTTATGACTATAATGGCAGTCATGATTGCCATTAACAAAAGCTTTGTGTATGTATTTGGAGAGAGTCCCTGTCCCAGTGAGTTAACAGTTTTCAAAAATGAAACTTTTTCATCCTTCTTACAGTACTCACTGTACTTTCACATATAAAGCGGTAGCTGAAATCTCCTTTTTTTCCCTAAAGAAGATTTTGAAAGATTTTCTGTGATGAGCTTATTCTGAGGCTGAACAAAGGTTTTGAATGTGTGAAGCTGCCTTTTCCTGTGGATCAGTTCACTTACCTGGGCAGAAATCCTTCTGCAGGGTTAAAAGACAACTCTGTTAGATTCCACCAGTAGTTTCAGAGAGGGGGCGGGGGGGCAAAGTTTCAAAGTATGGAGATTGTGTAAATAGAGCAGAGCATCAGAAGTCAGCAAGCAGTGGAGGCACTGTGTGTACAGGCAAGAAGTTTTGCAAGAAGACGGATCATGGCTGATGCTCCGAGTTATCATCAGTGGGCTCTAGATTTAGCCCTTGTCTTGGCTGCATGCTGATCTTGCAGATGTCTGTTACTTGGGGGACACCCATCAGAGCTAGCACTCACCAGGCAATCTTGATTTGGGTCCCCAAAAATATTAGCCACATTAATGAGGCACTCTGTCTGGGCTAATTGCTCCATCTTTGTAGGGCACATAGGCATCAGTATCTGTAAGTGGTTAACAGTTGCCACAATGCACCTCCCCTCTCCTTTCTCTTTTTGGTCCCCAAGCAAAAGAGACTTGAAGAGTCATGGAGAAACCTAGGAAATGGCATGCTGAACAAGACAAGAGGTGTAGAAATCCTGTATCCTATTTCTAACAGTGACCATCACTAAAAGATTTGGACAAATTGTTAGAGTCCATGGCTATGCAAATATAGAGTAATCCAACACTAAGTTCTCATCTAGATCTCTGTTTTCTGTGGACAGCCTCAAGCTCCAAAGCAGGAGCTTTAATAACCTTTCCAAAGTTATCATTGGTTATAGTAGAAATGGATAGTTTGGGTTTCAGTAGAAACATCCTGCCTCTCTGAATCTCCTCAAATATTGGTGGGGTGGTGTTCTGCAACTGAAACACAATAATATCAATAAAATTGGGTACTTGTCTTAATTTTAAGTTGAATACTTTTAGTTAAATTGAATCACTCCTTTCTAGTTTTGTAAAACAGAAACTCTTATGTAGATTTTTCACTATTTTATTTACTTTAATTTTGTTCCCATTAATTATCTCCTTTCTAAGGTAAATTATCATAGGCTTTTCAGTCTCTTTTTATATGCTAGATGTTTGTTTTTCCAGCCCTTTGCGTTTTCTCTAAACAACTTGCTTCTGAGACGGGGGTATTGTGTTAGAGGTGTAAAATATTCTGAATGAGGCATCCCTGTTGCTTTCTACAAAATATTCATATATTAGTTTTCAGCATATTCTTTCTGTAATATACTACACTGCGCTGGTGCAGGCTCACCTCAAGTACTGCATGCAGTTTTGGGTGCCACAGTGCAAAAAGGACATAAAACTATTGGAGAGCGTCCAAAGGAGGGCAACAAAGATGGTGAAGGGACTATAGGGGAAGACGTATGAGAAGAGGCTGAAGTCCCTTGGTTTGTTCAGCCTAGGGAAGAGGAGACTGAGGGGAGACCTCATTGCAGCCTACAGCTTCCTCATGACAGGGAGCGAAGGGGCAGGCGCTGATCTCCTCCCTCTGGTGACCAGTGATAGAACCCGAGGGAACGGTGTGAAGCTGTGACGGGGGAGGTTTAGGTTGGATATCAGGAAAAGGTTCTTCACTGAGAGGGTGGTCGGGCACTGGAACAGGCTCCCCAGGGAAGTGGTCACAGCACCGAGCTTGACTGAGTTCAAGAAGCATCTGGATAACGCTCTCAGTCATATGCTCTGATTCGGCTGGTCCGGTGTGGAGCCAGGAGTTGGACTCAATGATCCTTGTGGGTCCCTTCCAACTCAGGACATTCTATGAGTCTATGATTCTATGAATTCTACATATATTTTTGGATCACATCTGCATAATGCAGGAAAATATTTGTTAATCTATTAATAATAACATTCCATCCTTTTCTGAATTGATAGGTTGTATTTTACATCTTGCAAAGAATATTAGTAGTTTTATTTTCTACTTATTGTGTGCCTCAATATACAATAATTTAATATTTTAAAATGAAGAAACTGTAATGCAAATAAAGTTTCTCTCATAATATCAACTATAGATTGATTATTATATTATGGTCAAATTCGACAAGACACTCTAGATACAATGAAGTTTAAAATAAATGAGTCTGGGTTTATGTCTCCAGGATACACAGTCTGGACCAAAGCCAGACATGTTCTTTTTACTTTCTTCAGCTTAAGTCTAGGTATTCTGCAAAGAACTTGTTCTCACCTCTCTTCATGATCTTATGTCAGTGTTTGTCTTAAAACCAGACAGCACTAGTGGCATAACAAGCATAAGAAAAAGAAGGTTGGCATTAAAATCTTTCAGGGGAAGCCAAATTAGCATCAGCCTTCTTACCCAAGGAGAAGGCTGTATGTACATCAGAACAGACATTGCTCTTAAGGACTGACAACAGGTAACACCCCAACTGTGTTCCTCTGACTAGCAAGGGTTAAAACCATGAAAGAGCAGGACTAGGAAAGGATGCGTTGTGTGAAAGTATTTGAGGAACATGACAAAATGAGAAGCTATTTAAGAGTTGTTCATGATTTATGTGAGAAAGGAATCCAGATAAGTTTCCTGTGACTGAAGGGGTCAGTTTAGTTCTCTATGTTACTTTTCATTAGCTGAATTTAAAAAAGCCCTGTGAGATGGCACAGTGACAGGGATGGCAGTAGGATTGGTTAGCAATAGAAGGAGCAGGGTGAGACGTAACTGCTAGTGCTCTGAGGTAAGTTAGGGAAAGGAGAAGCTAGCAATAAGTCAGAATGACAGGCCAGCTTAGTAAATGTTGGGTCTCCCTGCTCAATAAAACATAAAAAGTTGCCAATAGTGAATGGAGGTCTCTGTGGAAGGGGTAAAACAGCTCAGCCTCAACATTGCATTCCCAGTGGAAAAGACTATGCATTGTTATAGACATGTTTATACTCTGAGAATCAGATATCACCCTGTCTTATGCCTTCTTAGAGTTTTCTTCTGCTGCTGCTTTATTGAAATTATTATTTGGTAAGTTTTCAATTAATACTTCTATGGCATAAAAATTAGTTCATTTAGTACAAGAAAGTTTGTTTTAATTTTCTCAGGTTAATCAGTAGGGGTCTTCAACTAATTTTTTACAGTTGTATCTTTCAGTTAAAATCAATTTTACGTCTCTGCCACCAGATTGCTGGCAGGAAGCTACACTGGCACCAATTATATTTTCATCTTTTAACATTTTCTTGAATTCTCTACCAGCATTCCCATTATTTTCGCTAGACATGGTGTGCAGAGTGAGTGGCCTGTAATCACTTAGTTCACCTACAGAACTACAGAATCAAGGGATGGCTGAGGCTGGAAGACACCTCTGCAGATCATCTTGTCCCACCACCTGCTCAGAGCATGGTCAGCTAGAGTAGGTTGCTCAGGGTTGTGTCCACTCAACTTTTTTTAGTATTTCCTAGGATGAAGGCACCATAACCTCTCTGTGTGACCTGTTCCAGTCTTTGACCACTCTCATAGTAAAAAACCAACCAACCAACCAACCAACCAACTTTCACACTTTCACAGGTTTCTGTTTTTTATCGTAATTCTTTGACCTAAAATTCTCTAAAACACAAAAGAGAAGCAGAGAGAGCACCGTGGCAAATATGGAAGAGTACTGTCATTGAAAAAGCTTGTACTGTCAAGCCAGGAAGAAATAAATGGCTATTTCACAACCTGATAATAATTTTTCTTAGTTTTTCAGGTGAACCAGAATGCTGGCTTCATTTGACTTAAAGACTCAAATCACTGGAAACTACAGACAGTAGAAAATCAAAGACCAGAAATTACCAAAGACCTCAGAATAGAAATGATATAAAATAGAAAGATACATCTCAGATGTACATGGTGAGGTTCTAAAATATTTGTGATTTTATTCCAATGTCTGTTTCACAAAGCTGACAATATATACCTAGAGAAATATGCATTATTTATACTAGGCTTTCATATTAAAAATGGATTCCTAAAGTTTATTTCCTGCCTGGCTCACTCTGTTGTTACCAAAAAAATCTTGGCAAAAAAATTAAGAGAATGGTTTTTAAATTTTGTAAGCATATATGTACAAGGTGATGAAAAAAAAGGCAAGGTACTTCACTGGTTTTCACATAAAATTTATTTGCATTTAAGAATCTTAACCAGTATAGTAATAGCACAGAGCTACCTCTTTCCTGTGGAGTCTGAGATTATAACAGGAAAAGAGATATTTCACTGATGCAGTTTAAATCAATTTTTTGAATGCTAATTTTTTTTTTTTAAAGGTAAATTGTCTTATTTTTTTTTCGTGAGTGTGGCTGCATTTACAAAAGAGGGTTTTGTTCACTGTATCAGTTTTTATTCAGATTTAGTCCCTGGTTTTATTATATTTCACAATCAGAGTAATGTAAAAGTAGACATCATCAGCTATGTACTTTCATATAAGTGGAGAAAGCTGTAAAGTCCTGTGCAATTTGGCTGCATTCAGTCAGATACCTCCACTTGCAGTCTTAACTCAAGTAAATGCTAATCCAATTATACCTTTGACTAAATTAAAACTGACTAAGGAGTTCAAAAAGTGGTACTGAGTAGATGGGACTATGGCTGTCTTCTGAAGTGTACCAGAGAAAATTAAATTGTCCTTTTCATTTTTCACCTTAACACAATGCATAAATAAATTCTGCAAAAGGAATACTAATTTCCTGCAGTCCTTCTTGAGCAGAGTGTTAGTTAAGGCTCCTTTGATTCCTTTTCTACCTTCATGTGAATCTTAAAGATATTAAAGAAAAATGCACTAAAATTGGCATAGTGGAAAAAATTCTACCATGTTAAATTAATCAGCCTGACTCGTTACCTGTTGGGACAAAATTGGTGTAATCCAATATCCAATCCATCTTCCTTCAAATCACTCTTGATTTTCTATCTAACTGTGCAGGATACGATTTTCCAAAGCTTGCAAGGAAGACTAAGGTATGAAGCAAAATGGATTAGAGATGAAGTGTCCAAAAAACAGTAGACAGCGCTAACATTGCAACATTTACAAAGAAGCATTCAACCACTGTTTGAGGTGAATAATGGAACAGTGATTAGCACTCATCGCTAACTAACTCATACGTATGGTAATAATGTGAAACACTGTAGTTCATTTCAGTGGAGCTTAGTCAGTTGAAAAAATGGGATTTGATGATCTAGTCCCTCATATTTAAGGTTAATACACGTGAAATTATTTATCCTTGTTATTTAATTGTTTTACTCCTTATATTTCAACTGAAGCTTGGTGCTTGTCATGAAGTTCTAAAAATAACCTATGGTTTAAGAGGGGAAGAAAGAAAAGAACAATGTGCTGGAGGGAAAGTCAGAGAACAAAAGCATGGTCTAGTGGAAGGTCTCCCTGCCCATGGCAGGGGGGTTGGAACTAGATGATGTTTAACATCTCTTCCAACCCAAACCATTCTATGATTCTATAATATCACAAGCGTTAACACAAATTGTGGGAAAAGCTCTTGAACAGTCATACACATCACATTAAAATATGTCAAATACGGATGGTTTGCAAAGGTTAAGTTAAATGTGCCAAAGTTAGTCAAGATCGAGTTCATTCTTCTTTACTTAGATTTTCCTAATTTTTAAAAAGCTATTCTGAAAGGGATTTTAAAATCTCAGTATATGCGAAAAGTAATTAGGAATACAACAGCACTGTCCAAATTCAGACTGTTCCATTCTTCTCTCAGTAGGGACTACGAGTAAGCATAAAGCAGTATGATTAAGAATTCATTTGGTTTACAGTTCAATGGGAGTTGAAATGATCAAGCTCCTTTATCATGTTTCTATTCCAATGCGTATTTTAAAAGTACTTCTGTTAAGGAATACCAGCATCAAAACAAAAGGGAAGCAAGCTCTTCTTCAAAGTGCAGCATACGTTTACTTACCTACTCTATACATGTGTTTCCATTTGATAAATACTGTTTAAAGCACGAGAAATCGCAGGCTGCAGAAATCTTTCTGTGTGGCACAGACGAGAGAGACTGCAAAGGCAGTTTTCAAGTCCTTATCTGCAAAGGGAAAGAGATGATTGCCTTAACCTTTGTTATCAGTACGAGACCTGCTTTAATGTTCATAAGGCTCAAAAGGACTTATGAAGTGGTGAAAGGCTGAGCTAGATGGGCTGCATCTTACTGGCAAGCAGCTGGATCTTCAACAGTGGAGCCTGTGCTGGGGCAGCACATGTTCGAACGCAGGGAAGCATTGCCTCTCGCAGGTGCGGGCTCAAAACTGCTTTCTTTCCTATGGCAGCTCACATTCAAAAGGCATGGCTAGCACCAGCGTGCAAAACTCATAAACAAATGAAGCAATCAGCTGCCAGTCTCTTCTTTCTCATCCAAATATTGTCATACTAAAAAGAAGAGAAACCTAAGTTCCCCTTTCCTGGCTCCTGAAGGCTGACTGTGGTAACTGTTGACCCACCTGAAGTGGTTCACCAAGAATCAATCACACTCTGCAGAACAGAGTGTACTATTTTGACTTTGCATGAAGTATTTTATTTTTTTATTCTCACTAAACCACCACATAGTAGTATAATACAATAAAAAACAGAACGTGTACCGATTTTCGACGTCAGTTTGTAAAGGTTTCACAATTTCTTTTCTGCCATAAAATCCAAGCAAGCGAGGTTTCACTCAGAACTTCTTTGTACATTCTGAAATTGTATACAGCAGCAAACTAGCTTTCTATTGCACAGATTTTCACTTTTGTACCTTCTTTGGTACACCGATATTTTTGGCAACATTTGCAGAGCTTCTGCAATATATTTGAGCTCCAGCCTTGCAATATTGCACATGTAGAAATATTAAAACAAGGTTGGAGACCTATTTAATGCCTGAATAGGTTCGGATTAACTCTCCATCCTCAAACAATGATTCCAAGGTTATTAATAAGTACCAAATTTCAAAGACTAAGAAGGCAGAAACAAGAAGAAAATTGTGTGGTTTATAAAAGTGATCTTTCATAAAAATTTCTTCTCATTTATTCTTTACTACTACTTTCTCTGTCAAAGACTTGTATTGCTTTTAAGCTGTGAATTGGATGCTACTGCTACAAGATCAGCAAATATATATGACCTGGGCATTATATTTTAAGAACGCAGTACATATTACTTTGGGAAAAAGATACAAGACTTCTTTCTGGAATGCCTGATCTGAAGAGGGAGTCAGCAGTAGCATATGTTCAAAAATACTAGATAAAATATTTTACCTTTTCAAGGTTTTCCAGATGCTGAAAATATGAATTCACTCTTAGAAGTTTTCATGAAATGCAGAGATAAAAGCTGGTCCATGGAACTATGAAAAATGGGAGTTAGAAATTTAGGATCAGAAATTAGAAATTGGAATGAGAAAAGAGGAAAATCATCTCACACCTGTGAAACTTTTGTCTCTTCCAATATATTCCAGACTAATTCACATACCATATGCTAGCACTTTTATAGACCTTATCTCTGTATCTTATTACAGGTAGAAAATTTAAAGGTATGAGTAAGCACTCTTCCCCCCCCCCCCTTCTTGTATCTTAGAATATAAGCCATTTTAATTTCCTTCCTCTGAGGTGAGGGAGTGGACAGATGTGCCACACATGCTTCTTGAAGTGTGTTATCTTCATGGACTTAAGAGCTCTTCAGAGTGAATTTCACCAGTCTCAGAAAAACCAGAATGGCTTGAAGCAACTGATTGCTGGAGGGAGTTACCCACTTGCAAACCTTCAGAAGGTTCAGAAAGTTGGGTTTAGCACCGTTCATCCAGCTCTGTTAACACAGGGACTGAATGTAAGTGGTATATTTCTATAGTCAATTGGAAAACATCTCAGGTGAGGATACAAAACATCACAACGCAGCCTAATATCAGCTGGCATCTATGTCAATACTCACTAATCTGTTCCCACAAAAGTGCTTCACATGCATTTCATCCTTCCTAGCTTCCTACTTAGTCTTTCCAGTTTCCTATTTATATTTTGTGTCATTTCAAGATATTAAAAAAAAAAAAAGAATTTATATTTATATTATGGTCAAACAAAGAGAGGAGAACATAGAAGATATTTCCCTTTTTTTACACAACTATGCCTTTTGACAACATTGTCTGGATACATGCTGGGAACATTCGAAAACGTCCAATCTCATCAGCTCATACCCAAGACCCAAGGTACATTATGGCAGATATTGATAAGCCAGTTTAAATGAAGCATCAAGAATTAAGAACTGCTTAAGAAGAAAGAAGAGACACTTTGTACTTTTTGGTGAATACATAAAGAAGCAAAATTTGGAATTTGGCCTAGACTTGGCAATATACTTGGCACCTCTGTTTATGTCCCAGTCTAGCTCAAAATCCCAGTGGTATCTGAACTCCTTTTTTCTTGTAAAGGAAAAATTAGTTTATAGGGTTTTTTTACTAAAAGCATCCTAAATCTGCAAACTAGCAGCATGCAGATTTATAATTCCTTCTTCATACATTTTTCCCTAAGGCATCTATATCCACTTCTCTCAGTACCCCAGAACAGACCCTTATTATGCTTCCCTACAGATATGTGCATCATCAATTCTCTTGGCTCTCTTTTCAACAAGTTTGGGATATTTCAAAAAGATACAG
The DNA here is from genome assembly GCF_028858705.1 of Grus americana. NCBI lineage: Eukaryota > Metazoa > Chordata > Aves > Gruiformes > Gruidae > Grus > Grus americana. The sequence continues at coordinate 142,229,501 of NC_072852.1, forward strand.
AATCTATTTTTGGATTATGTACAGGGAGAAATAGGAAATTAAAAAGAAATGAAGAAAGATATAGGAGCATGAATTATTTATCACAGTCAATAAGAACCTTTTTTTCTCTACTATTAACTGTATTTGTCTTAAAATATGTATTTAATGTTTCTGAATACTAACTTATAGACCATCATTATCTTTTCTTAGCATATGGGAACATTGGTACTTGATTATGCTTTAGCCAAAATGCACTCATATATTTTCTAAAGAACTAAACATATTGAGACAGAGTAGACATGTTTTGGTGCATTGTATATTGCTTTTAGGCTCTCACCAATAGCTGTCAATAACTAATCAAAAATCTTTTGAACTTCGCAAAAAATTCTTATTATGTTCTATACCTTGACTGAATTTCTGTTAATGTACAAAGTATTGAAACCTTAATGTTCCTGCCAATATTTAATTACTAACTCCAGAACCAGCTTGCACAGATTCTCATTTCTCCTAATTTCTCTTTGTATTTATGAAAAAAGTAGGTACTTGTCTTAGTAGAAGGAAGAGAGCTACTATCTTCCTCAGTTTTGCAAACTGGTGAAGCCATGTAGAAGTCCCATACTGTTGGTAGTATATTTCAAAACACCTGAACTATCATAGTTCCCAAGATCTTTCATAGGAAAATGAGAGTATTTAAAACAAGTATAAAAAAAATGTAATTATAGGCCTGGGTTTAGTTATTGTTTTCATCTTGAAGAAACTGTCCTTCCAGATATTTCTATGTAAGTACAGATACAGATATAGATATAGGTATGGATACATATTCATGTGCAGAGAGAAAGAGAGAGAGAGAAACTATTAAATAAATATGGAGTTCAAAGATCATAGGAAATTCTCAAAATATGAATCTTGTATTTCAAATAGGAGAATACAAAGTATGTTCAGACCATCACTACAGACAGTGTTTTGTAGAAGAGGAATTGCTATCTATCCACCATACTTGTCATACTAAGTTAATTTTATTCTACCTTTTTTCAAAGATTCCAGGTTCACATACATACCTCAGAAATAAAACCGGTCATGGATGAACTGTTTGCTTCTGTACTACAGACTTGTGTAGAGATCCAGCAGCTCTGAATTTCTTTGAGATACATTATTCTAAAACATGATCTATATATACACTACTTTAGCATTTTCATTTCTGATTTTTTTAATAGTTCTTATCTGTTCAGTGGTTGTTTTCCCTTTTACTTTATTTTCTCTACATTGATCTGTCCTTTTAGTTTTCATTTGCAACAGATATAGCTAGTCCTTTATGACTACAAAGAAAGCCCATCTCCTCATGTTTACATCTAGAACCACACTCAGAAGAATTTGAATTATCTTTCCGTAAATTGCTAAATTGCTGAGTATATCAATGTTTAGGCACCATCAAATCATCTCCATTTTTTGCAAAGTTCAGTAAAAAGAAAAAAAAATTATCTGCTAAAGCAAACCATATAGAGTTAGTTGGACTATTCTGCACAAATAAATAACCATGTCTTTGTGACAGATGTTTACAAGTGGTAAACCATGCCTGCATCTCTTCTGCCACAAGGAGAGGGCCTTCATCTAGAGGCTAATAGGTGCAAAGTGTCTTCTGTTTCATGGTTGCTTAAGTCAGACTGGCTGTATCCACAATGCATATCATTGCATTGTGTGGTAACCCCTATGATTTTATGACAAAATTACTGCTTTGTATGCACTTTTCTCAGTTGAAAGTTTCTGAAGTAATGTGAAGCTTAGCTGAAGACCACTAGTGTCATATTGTATATGGTGTGGAAATGAGAGCATATTTTGCATGCTACAGGATGTGGGATGAAGGTGCTTGTGGCTATTTGGAGGCACAAGCCTGCTGAGAGATTGATAGGTGATTAGAGGAGTAGTAGCACAGTACTTGCTGCAGTCTTTCTGTGGTCATTCGTCACTGGCTACAGCTGCCTGGGGGCATCACCCAGGCAGGTGATACCTGGCTGCCTCTGTGCATTGCAGACTGCCCAGAATAATCTGGAATGAGCTGGATAGCAAAAGTAACATTTTCCTTTTTGTAGCATTTTTGCAGGGGCCAGATGATGATAAAAACCACATTGGAAACTGCTGATTGACTCGAGGCTTTGTGACTAATGAATACATATGACTTGTTCTGATGAAGTAATAAAGAAAACAATGAAGTGTTAAAACAATAGCACCTCCTGTAAAGGACACCAAATATAATGTTGAACACTGTAGAAGTTACAGCCCAAGGAGAAGCCGTTGCATATAATGGCCAAGCTGTCAGGTCAACCTGCCACATCAACAGGTTGCAGTGAGTGTCCTGTTCACCTGGGTCCACCTTGTGCCAGTTTGAACTGGTTGAGCTGGGCTCTGATTTGGGCATGTATTGGTGGGGTTTAGAACATGAATTGCTACCCGCACAATATCCCTGTCATGCCAAATAAGTAAATTTCAGATCATATGTCACTGCATAAGGCTGCTGTAGCAATCACCCCATGCAATTGCCTGTGGCACCACAGAAGTGAACCATCCCCAGGGCAGCACTGAGCTGTGTTTCCAGGAAAACCTGAGAACACCGGGACATTTGTACAGTGTTGACAACTGCAAGGATCCAAGGGTCGCAACCAATTAAACAGTATAGGTCTGCTCTTATGACAATATCTGCAGGAGAGGATGTATGTGCTCCAGTTCTATTGGTATATGTATTACACAAAGCAAATTAGAATCATAAAATTGTAGAATCATTTAGGTTAGAAAATCCCCTTAAGATTATCGAGTCCAACCATAAACCTAGCAATACCAAGTCCACCGCTAAACCATGTCCCTAAGCACCACATCTACACACCTTTTAAATACCTCCAGGGATGGTGACTCAATCACTTCCCTGGGCAGTCTGTTCCAATGCCTGACAACCCTTTTGGTGAAGAAATTTTTCCTAATATCCAGTCTAAACCTCCCCTGATCCACAGGTCCTCCCAGAGTCTTTTGAGTAGAAGTCAGTGGTAGATTTATGACTCTTTGGACTGTATGAAACTAGGAAACAGTACAACCCTATTGGTCATTTAATGACTTCTGTTTTTTTCACCTTTTTCTGGTGCCTATGTCTGTCAAAATATTATTATTTATTGCTATACTGTATTGTCAAAAAATTCTAATTGCAGTAATTTCTCTCTGTTTTGCTTTGTACTGGTTTGTTGGGGTTTTTTTCAGAAAGTGTTTCTGCTCCCACAAATACAATCATATCTAAGGATAGGATCCATCTTCTACTCAGCAACTCATATCTCTCTCATTTGTCAGTGCCATAGACCAGGATTATATTTCAAAAAGATTCAGTTTTGTATGGCTCTGTACTTAAGCATTCATGAGGCAGAAACCTGTTCTTGTTTATGTGAGAACTTTAGCTGATGTACACTGCATTTGGAGCCTTTGCTGATGCTGACTTGATTAACATGCAAATAGCTCTTGATGTCTCTGCTCAAATTAACATTCCTATCACCTTTATCCCTCAAGATAACTGTTTCTCCTGGCTAAACATCAAAACCGTATGTCAGTATTTCCCAAGATTTTAAATTTAAAAAGACAGAGCCCATATTTACCAATAATTTCTCCATGTCTAAAGCAAATCCCCAGCAGATGAAGCTCCATCTGGCATAGTTATTAACTACATTTTGCCTGCTCTACAATCGCATTGAAATTCCACTGCTTCGCTGAAAGAATTGCATTTCTCCATTGATACACCTCCACTATACAGGAATGGGTGATGCCAGTAATACCCCCTGTTTTCTGTTCTTTTCCTTCTGCCCCTTTCTTTCCCTCTGGCAAGACTCAGTTGTGAGAAAAACAAACATTGCAACATCCAAATTTCCTTGAAGACAGACATTTAAAATTTCATTTCACTTTGCCCCCTCTTCCTCCCTCTCTCTTGAAAAAGAATGAATCTGAAAGCAAAATGTCTGTCAAGACTCTCCACAGCTCAGGCTTGTTGAAGCCACTGCGGCTTGTTTCTCCTTCTCACCTACCCACAGCACGGCAGCCACTGCTCTTTCTGGACAAGGGCTACTACAGCCTGCAAGCATATTTTACTTCCATTGGGTACCAATATCCCCTCTGATGCTGCAGCTCCTCCTGCTGACTGTATCCTCCCGTCTCTTCCAAAGCTACAGAATCTCTCTGTCAGACATAAAGGCAGCTGGCCCTAAGCATTTATACCTGATGAATGGTGCCTTTAACGATTGACCATTGCAGCCACTATAGCTGTTTTTATCACAAGAAATAGAATGCATCAATTTGTATTTGTTAACAGTTTAGGAGAGAAACATGAATAGCTACGGTCATGTTTTTCATAGGTTATTTTAGAGTATTGGCAAGATTTGGGGTATATTTTTTATGTTCTATGACTCTTGCTAGCCCCTTTTTAATAACCTCAATCACATACCTAATTTCTCTGATTTTTCTACTGTTTCTGTATTTACTTTCTCTGGAAAGAAATATTTAAAAGCCCTTTAAGTTAATACTTTTGATCCATAACTTTGTAACAGGTCATATTTCATTTGGAAATATTCAACTTCTTCTTCCCAAGGCTTTCAGCTCATTTTCAGCAGATCAATAAGAGTGGTTGTGATCACGAACTATGTATAAAGGACATGCCTGCACCTCCATGTCTGAAGCATTGTGTCAATGTATCTAAGCTAACGTTAAACTACCTACTGTAGTTTCAGTGATTTTAAAGTAACTACAGATTTATTATTTGAATGCTTAGCCAGCTTTTAGTGTAAAGCTATCACAGATATGTCTAAATTACCCTTCCATCATAATCAACTCACAGCGGTAACTGTAGCAGTGGTCTAAACATGAACAGAAAGTGATGAAGGTATATGTGCATTGCTAGCTGATTACCCATAAGTTCATGTATTACTGTAGCAAGGTAAGATAACATTCTCTACAAAGAGAATGTGGGGTGGATTTTTGGTTTTTGTGGTTTGTTTTTTTTATTTTTTAGATTTGAAGATTCCTTCTCCCAGCATTCACCTCTATTTAAACTGTAAGTACATCATGAAAAGAGAAAGTCTTTTAATATCTATGTATGTTCTCAGTCAGGCTCCTTTTTGGCTCCAAGAGGCTCAGTATTTCTTTATTTGAAAAATACAGTCAGATATAAGTGATTCAGGACACATAGACACCTGTATTTACTGACCTGTTGCCTGTGTTAACTCAAATGTAGCAGTTAAGGTGTGAATAGCAGTAAAACTGCAGCAACCACTGAATACTTGCCTAAGGTCCTGAGGTTGTGCTGTGATTTGTTTGGAGGCTTGTGATGTGTTCGAAGGCTCAGTATTCACTGTGATGGTTGCCCCTCTAGCGTGGCTGTTGCCTGTACTAAAGCTAGCTTGATAAGAGCTACACAGGCTGTGTTCAGTGTGGTGTGGTCCAAATTGATGGAATCTGACAATCTGTTATAAAACAAAGATTTATTGAAGCAGTAGGGAAGATGAGCAGCGACTCGCCCATATGGCAACTCACCCACAACTAGTACTATGAGAGGGACTTAGTTCCTTTCTATTTTTTTGATGACTGATGTACTTTCCCTGAAATGTACTTTAGGTTTGCGGCATTAGTTGTTACTGACACAAATCATGGCACTTCTTAAATCTGTTAAAATGATTCTAAATGTATTTTAAGTCCAAGAAGTTTGAAACTCTCTACTAAATAATAAAGAGGGATACAAGGTGGAATTTCTTTCTTTGTCTACAGAACAATATCTTGAACTTAGGTCTATTAGATAAGTTGAATTCAAAATTTGTCCAAAGCATCCATCAAAACATATAATCTTTAATATGCATTGATTCACAAGAGAATCCCAGTGCAAAACAGAAATATAAGATTTTAGAGACACACAGAGGCATGCATATATGCTGTAACTTGTATGATTCACACAGGACTGACTCCTGCTCAATCTAATTGGTAATAACTTTGGATGTAAGTGGGTATATTTCAGTATTGCACTCCTCAGAGGAGTGTAGGCTCATTCCATAGAAGAAATTAAAAGAAATTTCAAGTTTCAAATTAAAAATTCAAATTTCAATCTATTCAAAACAATTCAAAGATGTATCTCATCTAAATTAGCTACTTTTAGCAATGCAAACTAGTATCTTGTTTTCTATCCTTACTGCACTCATTCCTATGTTCAGAGAGTTCTATTTATTTTTTTTTTTTTTTTTTTAAGAGCAGTGTGACTGCCAAAATATTCTCTTTGTGGGCAAGTAATCACTCTTAGTTCATCAGTATTTGAATGATGATCAAACCATTCTGAGCATCTCTGAGAAAAGTCCTTCTCCCTTATGACCTCTTGTACTGAACTGAAGCTTTAAATCACATACCCAAAATGAAAATGTGAAATGAAGATTTAAATGAAAAATCAAAACACAAAATATTTTGGGTTTTTTTCCCTTTTGCTTTTCTTTTCCTTTAATTGTGTTTTTGTTTTGTTTTGGGTGGGGTTTTTTTCTTGAAAAAGTAGTGTTTGTTGCCTGAGACAAGATGATAAATCTTAGAAGCTTTTCCATCTGGAAAGGTTTTACTGTTCCAAATCTCCAGGCTCACATTGGTCTTAATTCCCCAGTATATTAAAGGCATAAAGCCATTTTAACAGACACTGTAGGATTGTTTCAGTCAAGGGGGATTCTCTGATGATGGAAAGCTGTCATAGTAATGTATTTGCCTCCCCATATCCTTTTGACATAGATGTATATGTGGAAAAGGTTGTAATTCTGACTTCCCTGTTTTAACTAGTTTGTGGTTGCTGAAATGCATTGTTGAAATCATTGGCTGAGGGCACAAGCTGTAAATGCACAAGAGGTGTTTTAAGTTACCACAAGCACTAGCATTTGTGTAACCCTAAAAGTCATTAAAAAACATGATATCACTTTTTTTTTTTCTTTAAATTTTTGCAACTCTATTTTGGACGTACTGTGCAATCAAGTATAATGCAGAAAGTAACATGGAACTGGGATGAAAGAGATGTCCTTACTACAGCCTGAGTCTTTTCAAAGTAAGGAAAAAAAGAAGCAGAAAAGCAGGTGAAAGGTTTTGAGTTCCTGAGCTCTGGCTAGTACTATGACCTAAAGTAGTGATTCCCTGCTCTACAATTCCACTACTGAAAGTATTTGTTATGCTTTTGATGAAACTGAATCTAAAACTAAATCTTTACAGACATTGCAAACATTTTTTTCTGTCTTTTGTAAATCCATATCTATTTCTTTCTCCTGAAGGGATAGGTGTAAATATTCCTTATGAAAATTAATTAGGAAAAAATAATCTGTAAAATAATTATTTAGATAATGTTATCCATCATGTATTTAACACAATCAGCTTTTTAAAGACATCTTTTAATGGAAATCTCTTAGAGAGCTATTTACTGAGCATTAAAACTCAAAATGGGCCTTCACTACACTGTCACTACCTGGTATGTATTATTACTTCTTCAAAGATTTCTGGAATTTCCATCCTTGCATTTGTTTAAACATGAAATATTTCTTCCAAGGGGGGGAGGGGGGGGGATAAATAAATAAATAAAATTGGGAAAATGTCCCAGCAAGTTCCCAGCAAGTTTGTAGCTAACTATCTCACACATGACTAATATGGACATGGAATCACACGTTTTACTCTGCCTTAGCAACTTGAGTGTTTTCCAAGTTATTGCAACCAATTTTGCAGCTTGCCTCTTGTCTGTGCTGTACTGCTAAAGTGCAGCAGATAAGCTTCCTGGCTTACAACTGTTTCAAGCAGGGTTATGTACGTGTAGACACAGAAAGTGAAAGAAAGAGTAATAAAAGCCCCAATCCTGCAATTACAACTCTGATAGTAGATTCATGGGCCTTGGCTGAGCCCATTATCTCTAAAATCCTAGAAAGCAACAGAAATTCCAGCAGAGCACTACACATAAGTGGAACCTGTCCATGCAGAACCAATTGCAGGATAAAGGCGATATACATTTTCAAGGAAGCATGCCTAACAGTCTGCTCACTGAGTTGCTTAGTCAAAAGAGGTAGCTGCTTGCCAATCTTCTTTTCTATTACGTTTTTCCAGTAAGGGAAGCTATTGATCTGAAAGACATGGATATTGGTGGACTCCCAAAAAAAGACAAGGTTGATTGGCTTTGCTTTTGCTTTTTTCCTAAGGTTTAATGACATGGTAAAACATGGGATTTGCAGTTAATAGACTTGATGACACCACCTTTCAGACTGTTTAGAAAAATAGACATAATTTAGAACCTACCAGATTTCTTTCAGCGGGATTTATTTTATTACAGCTGATACTAGTCTGCACACAATATATAGCTCTGCTGCAAAAAGCTGAGCTTAATATTTTGATAAGATTTGGATATTATGCATTACAATTTACGTCACAAATCCCCAAAATATACATAACCTTATTCTGTAGTCCCAAGAGCAAATAGATAAACAAATACATTCAGTATACATATCTGTAATATACATATAATAATTGCGGATACTTTTGTTTCAGGAAATTGCTGTTAATAGAACATCTTTTTATCTATTTTCAGTGTCTCTTCTCCAGTTCAAATCCAACCCAAGTCAGTGGTTCTTGTTACTTTCTAAATAAATTGCAAGTCATTTCCATCTCATTTGGCAGCTCTGAAGGAAGTCTTATCTCAGGAGACCAAGGTTGGAATAAGGTATGATGAAGATCGAGCTGAACATTCACCAAAAGAAACAATTCTTCCACATTTGACTTGAACTCCAATTACATTCCCACATGTTCATTATTCTGGAATTTATTATATTTTGTTCTCTAATTTCTTTTTCAGTTTAGTAGGGAACTATGGTCCACTGAAGTAGTTTGTCATAGCCTTTGCATAAGACTTCTTCCAGAGTCTCATACACACATGTAGGTGAATCATTACAGCTAGACCATGGATTTTCACACTGCTGACAGAAATCGGATTTAGTTCTTTATTGTAAACGGAGCTAGTGGAAGTTCCCAGTCTTAAAGCAGTATTGACTGATATCAAGTTGAGGGCACCAGAGCTGAATGCAGTTGGTTAAATACAGAAAAAGAAAAAACAAGCAAGCAAGCAAGCAAACAAAACCCTAAAACCTGAAATAACAAAACATTCACCCAAAATAACCAAAACCAAGAAAACTTGAAAATAGTGAGTTTTTTTCCAAATAAAAGAAGTTAATTCACTACCAACACCATCCTGGCTTGTATCAGGAATAGTGTGGCCAGCAGGACTAGGGAAGCGATCGTCCCCCTGTAGTCAGCACTGGTGAGGTCACACCTCGAGTGCTGTGTTCAGTTTTGGGCCCCTCACTACAAGAAAGACATTGAGGTGCTGGACCATGTCCAAAGAAGAGCAACGAAGCTGGTGAAGGGTCTGGAGCACAAGTCCTGTGAGGAGTGGCTGAGGGAACTGGGGTGGTTTAGCCTGGAGAAAAGGAGGCTGAGGGGAGACCTTATTGCTCTCTGCAACTACCTGAAAGCAGGTTGTAGCCAGGTGGGTGCTGGTCTCTTCTCCCAAGTAACGAGTAATAGGGCAAGAGGAAATAATCTCAAATTGCGCCAGGGAGGTTTAGATTAGATATTAGGAAAAAGTTCTTCACCGAAAGAGTGGTCAGGCATTTGAACAGGCTGCCCAGAGAGGTGGTGGAGTCACCATCCCTGGGGGTGTTCAAAAAACATGTAGATTGTGGCACTCTGGGACATGGTTTACTAGACATGGTGGTGTTGGGTCAATGGCTGGACTTGATGATCTTGGAGTTCTTTTCCAACCTTAAAGGTTCTATGATTCTATGAAATTTCTTTTGCTTAAAAGTATCATTTGAAGACAGCATAAGAAATATAATAGCTGTTTCAGAACATGCTGTTTTATTTTACTTAATTTTTCAAACTGCCTGGCACCATACTAATGAATTAAAAAATGCATAGTATGCCTCCTAGTCCATGTGAGCGGGCCCTTTAGCCTTTGCCTATGCCCAGGGACATGCTTCTGGTGCTGTTCCATGAACACATAGTGAGGCAAGTCTTGAGGCAGCTGTTAGAGCACTGTTTGGAAAGCAGTCTAGGTAGACTGACCAAATCCTGTGTAAAGCCTTACTGATCATGGCAGGATTTGTTGACAGTCACTCAGGAAGTAAGCAAGCTATGAATTAGGCCCAGGAAGAAAAGCCTAAGAAAGAATGGAGCGTGCTTCCTTAAAATGTCAGAACTCTTCAGGGAAGTTCTGTGATAGTGAAAAATAATGTGAATTCTTTAAAGTTCCCTTGAAAAAGAAATCTTTTCTTGTTGGCAGTGCTTCCTGGAATACTATTCTGAAAGACTTTACCAAAATATTCTGCTCCAAAGGACACTGTTTGCAAATATCATGTTTGTTTCTTTAGCTGAAGTGGCTAGTATTAAAAAAAAAAAAAAAAAAAAAAAAAAATTGGACTGCTTTTATCTGAAAGCTGTTCTTGTATGTCACTATATCCACCTCTCCTTTTCTGGACTATGACAAGGACAGTGAGACACACAGCTTGCCTTTCTGATGATTACATATTCGCCCTCCACAAATACAAATTGCTTACTTGCTTTTTTAATGAGAATTCCATTGGGTTGACTCCCTACTACAAGATTATTTTCTTAGAAAAACCTTGTTAGATTTTACCCTTTCAGCAATGCTAGTGTACTTGATACTAAATCAAATTGACAGTGCTTAGAGGGAATTAAATATTTTGAGAGTTAAGAGAACTCTGTACAGGCCAGCAAAATGATTAACAGCTCTCTCAACCTGATCTGTCTTCTATGGTGTTTCTTCCGGAGGTAGTACTTTGATGCCAAGGGTAGTCCTTCTCTGACAAGAAGGAGTTTAAATTCACTGTTATAAATGTCTGTCCTTCTCGTGTTCCCAGCCTCTTACAATGCCAAGCATCAACTATGGAGGACAACAGATTTTAGACACACTCCTTCCCAGTAGGGAAGATATGGAAAAAATTAAGTAGAAATGCAATGGGTAGTACTCATTTTATTACAATACTGAAGTGTTTTGAAGTAACAGATTTCAGGAAAACTGGGACATTCATGTCATCCCAATCTAAATGGGTAATTATGTGCATGAAGATAAGAGATAGGGTAGTGTATGACTCAGCTGTGAATGGTTCATTCATTCCATCATTTTCATAAACACAATTACTGCAATAGCATCAAAACCCACACATTTAAATGTACCAAATATTTGATACCTCATATGTGCAAGATAAAATTTGAAAATAAAAGCTAACACTTATAAACTATCACACATACCCCATATCATCTGCAAAAAAGCGGCTTGGGACAATAAAACTAAGCACAGTCTGGACAGTTGTTCTGAAGCATTTTTCATTAGCAGCATTTTCTTTATATCATTTTGATCACAGTATAAATGTTTAATAAAGTCAAAAAAGACTGGGTTTGTGTTCTCCTGTTGTATGTTACAAACCATTTTGGGTTTTTTGTTTTGCTTTTGCCCACATGTGCCTTTTGGAATGGCTTTGACAGACTCTGTTTGATTGTCAAAGAGAAGCATGGGTAGAATTTTAAACACTGTAAATATATTTAAAATCTGAGGGAGAGGAAAAACATATGAATTTATATAATGCAGCTTTTCACTGTGCCAATCCATTAAAACATTAGAAATAATCAATTTTGTCTGCCTGCTGTAGCTTTTAACCATGTTTACCGGTTTCCAAGGGAGCATATTAAACAAGCCCTTAGAAAAAAATTGTGCTAATTATAAGATTAAACCAATATTGAAATCAGTAGCCAACAAGTTAGCACAAATATGTTTCTATGTCAAATGAGCACTGTATCCCTTTGCAATAGCTGGGAGATGAAGGTTATTCAACAATAAAATAAAGGAAGAGGCAGAGGGAAGAGCAAGGGAAGAAACATGATTATGTTATATTTACTAAGCCTTGTAAGGTACTTTGATCAAAAATCACCTTCTGTGTAAATCAGTACAAAAAGCTGATTCCAACCAAACTCTGCCAATGTCAGAACTGATCACTATTTTTTCTTTTCTTATGCAATTACACTTAATTTATGGTAATCATGATTATGCACATTGTAGGATCACCATGGGTTTTGCATTAATAGCGTATATATTTGTCCTATATTTTTCACCTTACCTATTTTTCAGCAAGATTTGTACAAGTTCTTTCACCTCAGAAACTGGGAGACAAAATAAACTTTAGTGTACTCCTTGAATGGCTTCTGGTATCATGCATAGCTTTTTCTTTTTGGGGAGAGGGAGAGAGGAGGGGACAACATATGTTCTCAAACACTGCTAAGATTTAGAACTTAATATGAAGTAAAAAGTAATATTAATATTAATTTTAATTCTGTTTAGGGAGAACATAATGTAGATCCCCAGCATTTTGTACAGCAGAACAGGCTGGTTAGACATAGTTCTTCTAGTGTCTTCCAAATAGGAAAATATGTTAAGCTACTGGGGAGGATGGTTAAAGTGGAATGTGTCCTTCTTGTATTTCTAGATCTAGGTTTGAAGACTGAAAGTCAATAAAAAATAAGGGCTTATTCAGAGGCTAGATTTTTCTCACTGTATTTCTGGGAAAAGTAGCTATGACATGCAGTCATTTTACAAAAATAATAGAAAATGTTTCAGAAAACCAGCATAGGACTATTCTGATAGATAACTGCTTGGCTGTAATTAGCTGTAATAAAGAAACAATACTTAAACAAAAATTTGATATTTCTTAAGGTTCAGCATGGCCTCTGGAACCTAACTGAGGATGTTTTTAAGGGCTAAGCAAATGTCTAGGGGTAGTGGCGGTGGAAAAATTATTCCCCTTCTCTTTTAGTCTTATTCTTCTCTGCTTTCCAAGAAGGAATAATATTAAAATAAGACATATACAGGCATAGATGCATAAATATAAATGTGTATAAAAGCCTTTACTTTGGGAAAATTCACTTGGGTGACATATCTTTCTCAAAGAATCACTGTCAAGCCCTCTGCAGTGTCAAATATGTTGACAGCAAGCATCATCATGACTGTAATTTGTGAGTCATTCTGCCAGCTCCTGTCTGGTAAAAGCAAACTGTCCTTGAACACTGAATATTTTTCTCCCACAAAGTGGCCAGTGACTCTCCCCTCAGCACAGAATCCCAGAGATGCAAAGAAATGAAGCTTTATTTTTCTATGACAAGATAAACTATTCTCTTGTCATCCAGAGCAATCTTCAGATAATTCAATGTCCCAATCAGGTCTGATCTGGCTATTTTACAACCCAAATGTGACCGGTTTTCCTACAGTTGTACTGATTCAAGGCAGCAATGACTGCTATGCTGTTGAAGAAAAATAGCATTAGCCTGAAGAAAAATACAGGGCAGTCAAAATAGATTTGTTGATTTCAAATGAAGGTAAGATCCTGTGGAATGCAAGGTCTTACTCACTGCACTTAGAGGTCTTAAGGCTACCTTCCACAGTTTGGTAGCACAGGATAAAACATACAACAAAAACAAGTCTACTTATTACTTCATGTTTGTATTTGCATGTTCATTACTGTGCATTTTCAGACTGCTACATTCGGAAAGAAAATACATCTCAAAATTGTGTTGTGCATGTGCTATACATGCATATAAAGTTTTATCTTCGAGCAGAATTCACCTTCTGGGCAAAAGGTGTCAACCAATCTGAAAATATAATATTGGTGGATTATACAAAGTTTCCTGATTCTGGCATGCAAATGTCACTAAAGGCAAGGCTGATCATAGGGGACGTACATGATCTGCCTCTTTCTGCTCTGTAAAATATAGCCAAATATATTCTAATTATAGACTTAGTATAACAGGTTTACTATTATTTTGACCCCTTCTCCAGTGGTCAAACCATGTAAAAAAGAACAAGCACCTGCTACAGCCTCTAAACTACTGAATCTTGTGTTTGTTTATTTGTTGTTTTGTGGTTTTTTAAAAAATTTGGTCTGCAATTTTTCCATTTTTCATTATTTTTATTTTTTATTTTTTAAATTGTAACTTTAGCCTCTAAGGATATAATCTGATTCAAACAGAAATGCCATTATGTGGGGAGCACAATTTTAAAAGGTTAATAGTTGTTTACACATTGGTGGTCTTAGAAATGCACCCAGTTTCAGCCAATGTAACAGTTGTTTGTCAAAGATCACTGAAAATATTAACTGTGGTGAATGGGAAGGTTACACTCCCTGCCATCGTGCAACAGCAGCAGGGCAAAAAAAAATTAGAAAAAGAAAGAAAATTTGCTGATGCATAACTTTTGGTTGAAATGGCCACCATCTACCTAGAGATTCTTCCAGGAATTTTTGGTTTAATCTTGAGTAAAGTAGCGAGAAAATGTTGGTCCTGTGATGAAAGCCCAGAAGACAAAGCAGATTGCCTATAGGCCCCTTCTCTACTGTTCCTTACGTCCAGAAATTCAGCTCTGGTGATATCCATTGGAGAGAAAAGCAAATAAACTGAAAGAGACCAAGGGGTAGGGCTGAAATATTGTTTTACATATATTCTTTTTATTTTATTTGGAGGCATTTCTACTGAAAAGGGAAGCATATCATAAAGTATAAAAAAAATTGTAATTGTTTTAGTGTGTGAAAGTCTGGGCAGGAATTTATGTCTGAGGTCTTCCTAATATAAAGCGATACCTTCTGAAGAATAGAGAAGTGAGAGTTTGGAGCAGAAAGAAAGCAGACTTTTTTCTAGAAGTCTTGGCGAGCTCTGATGAGGGACTGGCATTTAGTTTCCTCTGAGCTACAAGACAGTCAAGCCTGCTAAGACTCCCCTGTTTCCAACAAACTGTGTTAGACATAAATAATACATTTATTGTAACCTAAGAAAAAGCACAAGATAGATGGTTAGGAACATTGCAGCAGTTAGCTGCAGCTGCTGCTGGGAACGCAGCAAGTGCTGAGCAGCACGCAGACCAGGACGAGGATCATGGGAGGGTCTGGTGGAGCAAGCAGAGAAGAGGCAGACGAGGTGAAGCAGCTCGTGTCTCGGCAGCGCTGTCGGTCTGGATCAGGCTTTGTTGCCTTGAAAGATCGTACAGTCCCCGGCTAAGGGGGGCATCACTGCAAGGAGAGGAAGCAGGCAGATTGCCAGCAGCTACCTCCCCAGTGCAGAGAGTGGTAAGGGAAGTGTTTTGTATTGCCTGGTACATCTGTTTGGTCAAGTTTGCTTTTTGCCCTTTTAATAAAATACTGTTACATCAACTGGTTGGCATTTATGTGGGGGAAAAATTAGCTCACTAAGCACTACTTAGCATTTAGTTTATTTTTTCCTAGATTTCCAGGTTCCTGTGTGAAACAGTGTTTTATTAGCAATCCATTTAAATCCAAATACAGCCCTTGTTTCTGTGACCTCACAAAAAAAATTGCAATCATATTACATTTGAAGACAACATTTAAAGAACTAGTAATGGTCAAGTTCAAGAACTTGGATCATTTATAGAATTTGGATCATATTTATAGATTTTAAAGATGATAAAGAAAGCTTGTGGAAATCTGTTTCAGGTGTTTATCATATTTTTTAGGCAGGAATTCACTGGCTTAGAAAGCCCAAAAAGAAATGTTAGAGGAAGGATCTGTCCAATCAATGAACCGGAGTTCCCTCTCTAGTCAATGGAGAGAGACGAACACTGGTAGAGTACGTGTCATTGTTTCACCTTACTGAAGATGCTTTAAGCAGACTGGAGGAAACATTACCTAAGACAACTTAATTGTGTCTTTGACTATAAAGTGAATTCAGACCGATTCACTTGTAACTAGACAGATATCTATATATTAAGCATCTAATACTATGTGAAATGAATTCTACCTTAAATGCTCAAAGGAAAGTCTGGAAAGGAAACAAACCTACATCTGCCCATTTCAGACCTTCACTGAAGATGTGATACAGAAGTTCACAACAGCTCCAGCTCAGGTATTGGAAGGAAACCATTGAACTGGGAACATCTGTGTATATTTGTTGTTGTTGTTGTTGTTGCTTTATATAAACATGAAAAAAGGTATTTCATGTTTATAAAGCAACAAAAATACTAAGTAGGCAGCACTATATCAAATCTAACCAAGGAACCCAACAGGATTGGCATGTTTAAATCAGATGAAGAAAACTCTATAAATTTCTGTCATTAAGGAATTTTCCAGACTAGTATTTCCAGGTAATACATCATCAGGATTACCAGTCCTTCATGATAATAAGCAACTCTCTGATTTACTTCTACTGATACTCTGCTGATATTAGTCCAACACTATTAAAAATAGTGACTATATAGAGTATGAAAGAATGTTGGAACAAGAAGGAAGTTACTCTTCTTCAAAAAATCTAAGTAAAAATTTATACAGCCAAAATATGTAAAATAAATGCATATGAGAGACCCATACATGGGGAAAAGACTAAATGGCTTAAGCAGATATGTCATTAAACTTTTAATGCTAAACTTTGTTAGAATTTGTTCATGACAGGGTTTACATAGCCAAGTTTATCTGTATAGAAAAACATCACCAAAATTTAACCAATATACATTAAGGAAAAGATCACACTCGAGCTGTCCTCCCAAATCTCAAAATAATAAAAAATAATTTTTAAATTACACATTATCAGTATGTTATCTAAAACTTCCTGTATTAAAATGAATATTACATTACACAATCTGCTACAGAAGATTAATAGAATACTTTGGATACTTTAAGATACTTGGGTACTTTAACTGACAATAAAACAAGAAGAGATGTATTCAACTTTTTAATCATGCAAACAATTACACTAACATATGAAAATCCTCTTCCTTTCAAAGCTGGAAGAAGATCTCATTTTGAAACTGAAAGGTATTTGGAATTCCTCCAGCTGTGCAGCACACTGGAGTTATGAAAAGAATTGATAAGATTGTTCAAAGATATTTACTGTTTGGTATCCTAGGTGGCCTAGAAGAGGCATATAGTCAATACAAAAAGCACAGACAAGTAATATGTGGCATGTGCTTCAACTGAAAATAACAAAATATTGTCATGTGCACAGCTTTGACACTATTTCATAGATATACTTTCTTACATTGTTATAAGCACACAGACAAATTGTATTATTTCTGAAGTGAAGCTGAGCAGGATAAAGGAAACCATTGCATTGCTTTTCTCATGGGATTTTGATAGGCGAGGCAGTTCTGAAAGAGTGCAACTCAATTCACAACACTGTTAAGAATGAAAAAAACCCACTATTGTTGGCTGCAGACCAAAGCAATTACCTAATATTGATAATTAGAAAACTAAGCAATTAGTTAACAATGTTATGAGGAGCTTTGCTGGGTTGTTTAAGCTAGAAACAGAAACTCATGCCATAAATGCCAGATATTCCTTGGATGCAATTCAGTTCATTCACAGGGAATGTCTATACTGCCTTGTTTCTAGCAAATAGATTTCATTCATAAATGTTTATTCCTCATGGCTAGCTAAGCATCCCTGACATTTGTGTTGGTGCCACTGAAGTGAAAAATTGCAATTTTGATTGTCTTACATGATGACTAATTCATCACTCTGAGCATATTTTAATATGGCTAAAAATGAGCCGCATTATTCAGCCTGTTTGGGGGTTATATCAATCTGGCAAAAAATGTGTCCTCCAAGACTGCAATTCCCCCCCTCCACCAAATTGCTCTGCCCAGTGGTATGTCAAGTAGACTTTATCTATTCTGTAGCAGCTGTAAAATGCTGGAGATCTAGTAAATTATGTACAATTTTCATAGGAAAATACACTTGTATAATTTTTTACAGAAAATTTCCTTGCATTATGTCAGGAGTTAATGTCATTCAGCCTGACAGATATTTGAGGCAAAGCTTTCTTTGATTTATTCTTTTACATAGAGCCACTTATTCCAGCTCCTTCTAAATCCTCAAATAACATCCTTTCCTGTTACTGCTTATCTTTGTTTTATATAACAGCAGAGTAAGTGGAAATATTGCTGTATTGGGTTTGCGTGGCAAGGTTTTGGTAGCGGGGGAGGCTACAGGGGTGGCTTCTGCAAGAAGCTGCCAGAAGCTTCCTCTGTGTCTGACAGAGCCAATGCCAGCCGGCTCCAAGATGGACCCGCCCCTGGCCAAGACCGAGTCCATCAACACCTCTGTGATAACATATTTAAGAAGGGAAAAAGAAACAGTTAGAGGGAGCTTTTGCAGCCGGAGAGAGGAGTGAGAAGATGTAAGAAACTCTGCAGACACCAAGGTCAGTGCAGAAGCAGGGGGAGGAGGAGCTCCAGGCCCCGGAGCAGAGGTCCCCCTGCGGCCCGTGGTGAAGGCCATGGTGAAGCAGGCTGTCCCCCTGCAGCCCATGGAGGAAGGATGAGGGGTGTAGCGATTCCACCTGCAGCCCGTGGAGGACCCCACGCCGGAGCAGGTGGAGGCACCTGAAGGAGGCTGTGACCCCATGGGAATCCCACGCTGGAGCAGGCTCCTGGCAGGACCTGTGGACCATGGAGAGGGGAGCCCACGCCAGGGCAGGTTTGCTGGGAGGACTTGTGACCCTGTGGGGGACCCCACGCTGGAGTAGTCTGCTCCTGAAGGTCTGCACCCCGTGGGAGAGACTCACGTTGGAGCAGTTCGTGAAGAACTGCAGCCTGTGGGAGAGACTCACGTTGGAGAAGTTCGTGAAGGACTGTCTCCCATGAGAGGGAATCCATGCTGAAGCAGAGGAACGATGAGAGGAGTCCTCCCCCTGAGGATGAAGAAGCGGCAGAGACACCGTGTGATGAACTGACCACTACCCCCATTCCCTGTCCCCCTGTGCCGCTGAGGGGGGAGGAGGTTGAAACCAGGAGTGAAGTTGAGCCCAGGAAGATGGGAGGGGTGGGGGGAGGTGTTTTAAGATTTGATTTTATTTCTCATTCTTCTACTCTGTTTTCCTTGGTAATAAATTAGATGATTTTTTTCTTTACGTTCAGTCTGTTTTGCCAGTGAGGAAAATTGTTGAGTGATCTCTCCCTGTCCTTATCTCGACCCACAAGCGTTTCGTTATACCTTTTCTCCCCTGTCTAGTGAAGGAGGAGGAGTGATAGAGCGGCTCTGGTGGGCACCTGGCCTGCAGCCAGGGTCAACCCACCACAGTTGCCTAACATTTTAAAGTTAGTCTGAGATTCTGAAACTCATACTTAAGATACAATTCTCAAAAATCATAGAATCATAGAATATATGGAATCATAGAATGATTTGGGTTGGAAGGGACCTCAAAGATCATCTAGTTCCAACCCCCTGCCATGGGCAGGGACACCCTCCACTAGACCAGGTTGCCCAGAGTCCCATCCAACCTGGTCTTAAACACTTCCAGGGAATGGGCCTCCACAACCTCTCTGGGCAACCTGTTCCAGTGCCTCACCACCCTCACAGGAAAGAATTTCTTTCTAACATCTCATCTAAATCAACCCTCCTTCAGCTTAAACCCATTACCCCTTGTCCTGTCACTACACCCCCTGATAAACAGTCCCTCACCATCTTTCCTGTAGGCCCCTTCAGGTACTGGCAGGCCGCAATTAGATCTCCCCAGAGCCGCCTTTTCTCCAGGCTGAACAATCCCAATTCTCTCAGTCTGTCCTCATAGGAGAGGTGCTCCAGCCCTCTGATCAGCTTCGTGGCCCTCCTCTGGACTTGCTCCAACAGGCCCATGTCTTTCTTGACACAAGAGGCAATTCTGAAAATAAGAGCTGTCTTCAGTACCAAAGCATAATATGATGCCAACAATTCTGATCTGAACTGTACTTCAGAGTAAAATTATAGTGATTAAAAACCAGTAAAGAGATCTAAGTAGAGGTCAATCATTAAACCAAACAAAACAATTTAAATGTTGAAGGGTAGTAGTTTAGACAACAGCTGGTTACAAGTCATCCTTAGTGTATAATTTTCATTTAAATTCTGGACCAGCCATACAGAACAACATTAAAAAAGAAGCAACTGAATCAAACAACAGCTAGAAACTGCTGAAGAGAATCTCTTCAATGCTTTGCAGAAGGATACATTATTAAATAATATCAACCAAAAAGTAAAGAAATGGAAAGGGATGACCTTAGTCAGAATTAAAGAGAAAAAACGAAGAGAAAAAAAAATTTTCACAGTTCCTCTGTAAATTCTCCAACATGGGTCCTTCCCATGGGCTGGAGGTCTTCACAAACTGCTCCAGCATAGGTCTTTTCCACAGCGTACAGTCTTTCAGGAATGGACTGCTCCAGCACGGGTCCTCCACGGGGTCACAATTCCTGCCAAAAAACCTGCTCCTGTGTGTGATTCTCTCCACAGAGTCATGGGTCCTGTCAGAAGCCTGCTCTGCTGTGGCTCTCCACAGGCTGCAGCTTCCTTCAGGGAACACCCATCTGACATTGCACGGTGTACTGCATGGGCTGCAGGGTAGATATCTTCTCCACTGTAGCCCTCCATGGGGACAACCTGTACAGCCATGGTCTTCTCCAAGGGCTGCAGGGGAATCTCTACTCCAGCACCTGGAGAACCTCCTCCCCCTCCTTCTTCACTTACCTTGGTGTCTGCAGAGTTGTTCCTCTCAGATATTCTTACTCCTTTCTCCCAGCTGCTGTTGTGCAGCATTTTTATCCTTTCTTAAATACGTTATCACAGAGGTGCTACCACCATCACTGATGGGCAGCACCTTGGTGAGCAGCAGGTCCGTCTTGCAGCTGGCTGGCATTGGCTTTGTTGGACAAGGGGGAGGCTTTTAGCAGCTTCTCACAGAAGCCACCCCTGTAGCCCCCCTTCCCCTTTCCCCGCCACTGCCCCCAAATAGAACATGAATAACACAGAACTTGAAGGGACTTTAGGAGGTCATTAGTGCACTGTTTGCCTCAAGGAATGAACAACTATATGTCATTTCTAACAGATGCTTAAGATGCAGTTTCTGAAGACTCTTGTGAATAAGATTTCACAACCTTCCCAGGCAATCTATTCCATTGCTTCCCTAAGTTTACAATTAAAAAAAGGTTCTCTAATATCTAAACTAAATCTCACTTAAAGCAATTTAAGCAACTTACTGTTTCTTCTGTCTTCCACAGATGCAGTGAACAAACACTCCTTCTTTAAAAAGCCTGTTACACATTTGGAGATTTTGTTGTATATCCCTTCTGAATCTTCTCTATTTTAGCCTAAACAGCTCCATTTTTTAAATCTTTATTTCATATTATTTTATATTATAAACCTCTAAATATTAGCATGCATAAAAAAAAGATAATAGCTCTATCTGCATCTGAGCAGAAGACAGATTATAGCACAAGTTACGTTGATAAGAGTATTAATCTACAAATGTTTCAGGCTTGGGCTATTTTCTCTGGAAATTGCATACATTTAATGAAATACAGTCATAGTAATAATATGTGTGCTGTATTCAGGAATGTATGTAACATTCAAGATACATGAAAAAAAGTTTGAGGCTTATGGAAGGGAGAGGAGAGAAAGGAAGAATAAAATGGTAAATAAATAGATTTGGGTTACCTGGTTATGACAGTTTCTCAAGGAGACAGGTAATTAGCTAAAGCAAGAGCTGAAGAGGCAAAGCTGCTGTCATGTAGTGGCTTGGACACTTACAGAAATTTTATGCCTTTTAATTGGCAAGGTCAGGTCAGTAGAGACCTCAGTGAAGACAGGGAATAGAATCATAGAATCATAGAATCATTTAGGTTGGAAAAGACCTTTAAGATCATCGAGTCGAACCATAAACCTCATGCTGCCAAGTCCACCACTAAACCATGTCCCTAAGCGCTGCATCTACACGTCTTTTAAATACCTCCAGGGATGGTGACTCAACCACTTCCCTGGGCAGCCTGTTCCAGTGATTGATAACCCTTTCAGTGAAGAAATTTTTTCCTAATACAAGTGGTGTTCCACTTGTGCATAAATTCCTTCAGCCTCACTTTGCTTGTGTTTCTTCTCTTCTCTTTACTTCTACAAACAACTTTAATGTCACCTCCTAGATTTAGAGGGGACCTTCCTACATCTGTCCAAGATTGATGTGAAGACTGCTCCTTGCCAATTTCTGTCCTGAACAGAAACTGTGGTTTTATAAAACAATGACTGAAGTTTCCTATTGTATTTCTATGACAAAGAATCTAGTTAAGAGCTGTAATTTTGACAGTATCTAATGCTTCTGAAGTTAGGGAAGATATTTGAAAAGTTGTAGGGCATAGAAAGGAAAAACAAAAGGAAAAAGTCAGGAAGGCATGAAAGTGATATTACCCAATTTTTACTTTTTTTCCATTTGGTAGTGAAAAGAAGAAAAAAAGAGAAAGAAATTTAAAAAATTTAAATGAGGGTTTGATTAAAAAAATCACACAGTACTTCGAAGACAAAAATAGATCCACTTTTGCAGCAAGAGAAATTGACATGAATTGCAGAGGTTTTTTTATCAATATAAGTAGTGCTTTTTGTGATTCTCCTTCACATGCCCTGACTATTCTGAGCTCTAACTTAACTTCTGTCTGTACTCACTTCCTTGGGAGTAACGAACTCCTGCAATCAGCTCCTTTTGTCTCCAACTTCTTTTTCTGCTTTCCTGAATGGAATACTACATCTTCTTGACTGAGTAGCTTCCTTTTCTTTTCTGGCAGAGAATGAGACATAAAAGGAGTTTTGCTGACTACGAATAGGAACCAGCAATCTGTCAACCTCCTCACTGCTACTCAAGGCAACAATGAAGGTTACAGGATCTTTAAAAACAAACTTTCTGATTTTTTGTCCAAGTGATAGAATTAGCATGCAGAAAACAAGACCAGGAAAGACACACTCCTCCTCCATCACAGGCTTTGCATGTTTACCCATTTTTATGTTAAAGCAGCTATGAGAACCTACTCATATCTTGTCAATATTTATCAAGTATTAGATAAGTTAACATTTTGGCATGGGGCAGAACAGAAAGTATGAGGATCTTCAGAAGTTTTCAATGGAATATATTGGATTAGAACAAGGGGAAAAAAATCTGTAAAACCATCATTTTGTGTCGAACATTGTTTAATGTTGATTCCCATGATAATCATTTCATGGGATCAACTGGGGTGGAGGGAAGGAAATTTCTACTTGGATATTGGTATAAGTAAGCAAGGTCAGTCTTTATCCAAGAGAAGCCTCAAGACCTGGTGGCAGCAATGAGTTACACAGCAGGAGGGAACAGAAAGGTTGCACCTCTAAATGTAATCAGAGAATCTGGTAGGATATTACAGGCCCTGCCACCTAAGTTTCCATCTGTTTCTGATCAAACTTTAGGAATGTCAGCACAATACTCTATGCATATTTCCACTCACTTTGGGAGAGAGCATTTTTGACATTGAGACAACACTGTGTTCTTTACACTGACTGAGCTTATATATGGATAATGCAGTACCTGTATTAAAGCTAAATTTGCTGGTGTAATTTCTTTTGCCAGACCTTTAGGTTTTAAGTGTATTGAGCTCTCATGTTTACTGTGTGGTTCATTTATTTAACCACTTCTTCAATTAGTAATATATTAACATCATGATAGATTTTGTGGTTTGTGAAATCAATTTGCTTGATTTTGCTTTAGGTAGAGATCAATACTGTACTGTAATGGTATATGGATTCTCAAGAAAGCAAAAACTAAAAAAAAAATACTAATCAATACTACTAACTGTTATTCTCATATATTAAAATTTATATGCAGAGAAAATCAAACAGGATTTTGAAATAGATGGTTTTATTGGGGAAAAAATAAATATATTGTTTTCTTGATGGTGCATATAATTCTGATTATGGCATGAATCCAGACAGACCAGCTCTCCTAAGATATGAAATGCAATTGTTTTGAAACTATTGGTTGGTGAGAAACTATTATTTTCTAAATGTCAAGAGAGGGCCCAATGATCATGAATGAAAGACAGAAAATAGGAGAAACTTTTCATCTTCCAAAGAGATTAGGGATTTCCTTCTCATGAAGTCACACAATATTACTGAAAATTGCTAAACTGGACTAACCTTTCAAAGTGAAATAAAACCAACTCAATATTGCTGGTTCTGCTCACTTCCTGCAAAAATTCA
This sequence comes from Grus americana, assembly GCF_028858705.1. Taxonomy (NCBI): domain Eukaryota; kingdom Metazoa; phylum Chordata; class Aves; order Gruiformes; family Gruidae; genus Grus; species Grus americana. The sequence goes on from NC_072852.1 coordinate 142,253,563, forward strand.
ACCCATCTCTTCTCAAGAGTATGTAATATGAAATATTGAATGTTTCTCCTGTAATGTCAGAGTAGCATAATGAAACACACAAGAGGAGAGGAAAGCAATGGCTCATTTTTTCCCAAAGGAACAAAAAACTTGCAGTGACAACCACTGAAAGTAACCTAAAAATAACCTTCAACTGGTTGTTTCAGTCTATATCCTTGACATTATTAAGCACAGAACTTCTGTTTGGGTACTTTACTGAAAAGAAATTGAATTAGAAGAATAAATAAGAATTTATGACTAAATACTTTTGTTTAATTGAGTAACCTGGTTTCTTCAGTGATCCAGATAATGAATCATTGACAAGGAACATGCTATGGGAAGTGACAATATGACTCCTGACATATCTAATCCTTTTAACCAATCTAGAACTAAGAAAAATATTATGCATTTTTCCTAGACAAATACAGATTTGGTCTACAGAGATTAGGAGTAGAGGCATTACATCTTTAAAACAGATATTATCAAAGGTAAGGATGAAGAAAGCAGCAGCATCTTTAATAATATTTGATGCTTTAAGTAATGGGTATGTAATGGTTTAATCTAGGTAAACAATAAGTACAAAGAAAAGTACATCCTCGCTCCTGATTGCCACCACTAGTCTTTAACCACTGTAACTACCATGGAGACTGTCTTGTTTGGTAGTTTCCATAGTTTACAATTATGGAACAGTATAACTCTTCCGAATGACTTGTCGTCTGAAAGATGCCTTTCACAAGACACTGGGAAAATGCAGTCTCAGTGACAGGTGGCTTTTCTTAGACCTCAGTCTTTGTGAAAACTGCACCATTTGGATCAAATATTTTTAAACAATTGCTTTAAGCATATCTCCTTAAATTGAACTATTATTTCCCAACTGCAAAAAAAAAAGTTTTTTCAGTGCGTTGGGTATATGAACAGTTATTGAAGGCGCATCTGTGTGACTGTCACAAAGCATAAAATTCATCCAGTGATTCCTGCATGTGGCCTAAGAACTGCAGCTGAAAAAAAATGGTGTAATTGGAGAGATATAATTTCTCAATTTAACAACTTGGGGGGAGATAGGCAGAGATAAAGGAGGGGAGGTTTTTGCCACTCCCTTTGATAAAATGCTTCACTTATTGAAGTCAATTTTTGTTAAAATTGTATGATATTTTCCCATTTGTACTTGCTAACTTTAACCTCCAGCCCCCCTTCATCTTGTCGTCTGACACTCTAAGGTAACAGGCAGCCCTCAGTGACTTTGCATGGCTAAATCCATACGTGTCAGACATTTTTGCCATGCCATCACAAGAGCAGATCATACTAACTGGTTAAATATGAAGATGGTCCAAGTATTTTCCTGTATGTCCTACAGTGACTGTTTTTTCATGCTTAAACCAAATGTTTTTCTTCTGTTCTTGCTTTGATATTAAAAGTAGACAATCTAGATCTATTATCTCATTTGAATAATGGAAAAAAGCACCTGTCTTTGTCCCTCTACAAACTCTCAGCCAAGTTATTGTTAGAATCCACTGAGGCCAAAACCTCCCCTCCTTTATCTCCCTCCCACCCCCGAAGTTGTTAGATTGAGAAATTGTATCTCTCCAATTACACCATTGAATGCGAACAGCTGGAACTGTCCTCCAATTTTAAAAAGTTACCGGTTTTAATTCATATTTTTCTGTTTACACTTCTCATTCTAACTTATTGTACAAAGCTCATAAGTATTTGAAGTTTAGAATATTCACCGCATTAAATGCAAGGTAAACACTTTGCTGCAGCTGAGTTTCAAACTGCACACATTTTGGTAGCCTTCCTAGCTTTATCTATTAGAATTACTTCTACTATAGCTGTGTCCTCGTTTCAGCTGAGAGGGTTAATTTTCTTCATAGTAGCTAGTATGGGGCTATGTTTTGGATTTGTGCTGGAAACAGCGTTGATAATATAGAGATGTTTTTGTTCTATGGACCTGTTGTTGAGCAGTGCTCACACAGAGCCAAGGCCTTTGCTGCTTCTCACACCACCCCACCAGTGAGTGGGCTGGGGGTGCACAAGGAGTTGGGAGGGGACACAGCCGGGACAGCTGACCCCAACTGACCAAAGGGATATTCCACACTATGTGATGTCATGCTCACTTTATAAGAGGCTTGGGGAAGACGAGGGACTGGGGTCAGTGGCATTCAGAGTGCTGGCGTTTGTCTTCCCAAGTCACTGTTACGCGTGACAGAGCCCTGCTTTCCTGGGGATGGCTGAACACCTGCCTGCCCACGGGAAGTGGTGAATGAATTTCTTACTTTGCTTTGCTTGTGTGCACGGCTTTTGCTTTACCCATTAAACTGTCTTTATCTCAACCCACGAGTTTTCTCATTTTAACTTTTCCAGTTCTCTCCCCCATCCTGATGGGGGGAGTGAGCGGGCGGCTGCGTGGGGCTCAGCTGCCGGCTGGGGTAAAACCACAACAAGCTGCCATCTGAACAGACACTTTTTATTCCCTATCATTTAACGAATCTTCTGTGTATTCCCTATCCTTTCTCTTTTCTTTCTTTCCTAAGCCGTGATAATTTATTCCTTCTTCTAGCCTGCAATTTTTCCTTTTTGGTAACAGTGATACATTCCTTTTCTCTTCATCATAGTGACAAGTTCCTTATCCCTAAAAAAAAATATAAAATGAATCCCTTAAGGGATTCTAAAATTTATGCCTCAAATACATCAATACATACATATTTTTTCCATGAAAAAACATACACTCAAGTTCAAATGGTAACTAGAAAGACTAAGCTAGAGCAGTCAGAGTTAATTAAGTGAACTAGCAAATCATAGATGGGACAGTAAAGACACTAAAAACTTACCTCACAACCAACAGAAAGAGAAATGTTTCATTCAGCTAGATATCTTAAATCAACCTCCCTCCCTAATCAAAGAAACCCATCAAAGATGTGCTGGGTCACACACAGCTCACTACCAGTAAAGGTTTCCTGCTTTTCGTTTTTTCCCATTACTCTGCTTTTCACACCTGGGCACCTCAGTAATATTTTAATGTTTAATAATATTGATATTTTTTCTCCATTCAAATAATTCCATTTGAATAATGGTCTGTATGCTACAAAATGGAGTATGGTAATGTTGCTTTGTCACCTGAGGCAGTAGAGTTCACTTCTCCAAAGAAAGAAATTATCATTGGAAAGGAAACATAATAAAGGTTATTCCTGAATTCCTGCAGGGCACTTGTATCTGTTACACTCATGACATTTTAACTGAAAGTGTGTAGAGCTAATTAGTCAGAAGCAGAAGTGTAATCAATACTGATTTATGAATATTTCCCACATGTAACACTACTTGTTTGGACAGAATAAATTGTTACTTGTATCATTTAATCTCTGTGATTCCTTAGTGTTCTTTGTTCGTAAAAATAATAACCCTATTTGATTAGAACTGAAAATTTCCAACTGCAGCCATCTGAAAGACACATTTTTTTCTGCATTTGTATGTACAGATGCCTACGGCTCCTTTGGGGCCATGAAACTCTGGGCTCAGGGGTCTTATATAAGAGGAATGAAACCAGATCAGCTCCTGACTGAAGATTGCTTGTGATGTTATGAAAATTAATGCTAGCTAGTTGCCAGTCATTCATCTGTTCTTTTACAGATTAGTTTGTGTGATTTCTAGCCCCGAGCAAGCCTGAGAGTATTACAAGCATCACAGTCTTGTAGGCTGGCATGCCTTTGAAAGTGAGATATTTCTAACAATTTTAATTGCCTTCTCCTTGACCTTTCCATTTCTGCCATAGCTGTCTTGAAACACGCCAATCTTTAAACAATATTCCATGTGCTGGTACATCATCATTTTTATTCTGTCATCTCTTTATTGATAACTTGATTTACTTTTCTGCTTAAAGCTTGCAAGGCTTCCATTTATACCATTTTGTGGCTGTGCCAGCACTACCACTGATGTCTAAATGGCTTTGCCTGAGTTATCACCACAGAAGATATATCGTACTGCTAAACAGAGAAAAAGAGCATCTGTAAGTAGGAGGTCAGAAGATGACTACTTTTGGTCACACTAGAAATCTAGAGGAACTGTTATATACTTTTCCCAAGTATCCAGTGATAGGACGAGAGGAAATTGCCTAAAGTTGTGCCAGGGGAGGTTTAGACTGGATTTCTTCACTGAAAGGTTTGTTAAGCACTGGAACAGGCTGCCCAGGGAAGTGGCTGAATCACCATCCCTGGAGGTATTTAAAAGAAGTGTAGACATGGCGCTTAGGGACATGGTTTAGTGGTGGACTTGACAGTGTTGGGTTTATGGTTGGACTCAATGACTTTTTCAACCTAATGATTCTATGATTTTATACACATGGCTTCTACAAGAGGAAATTTTTCTTGATGTCTGCATGTTGGGTAGACTGTACTCTGAGATTTAGTCAAATTCATTCAACTCTGCAGAGAATGATCAATTTATTTGTTTGCCATTTCTCCCTTTCACTTCATCTGGTCCTCCTAAAGACTTCAAAAATTTTGGGGTACTGTGATCTGTAACTCTGTTCCTCAATTTGGAACAAAAATATCTATCAGCACAATGCTTCCTAATTTTATATTTGGAGAACAAAAAAAAAAAAAAATCCCCCCAAAGATCTATCGTGTTATTGTTTCAGTAAAAGATGATCCAACAGTTTACTTTCCATAGATGTCATGGCTTTGGTACACAACAGTGCTTTCTGAAAAAATCCTGTGTCTCCATGTTAAATAATCTGTCAGAGGACTTTCTCCTTAACCTCTAGCAAGTAACTGTGAAGGCACTCTAGTTCTTCAGCACCCCTATTTCTGTCTTCTATAGCTACCTAAGACACCTTTTCACATCATGAATAATCTTAAAGAATCCTAATTTATTCTTTTTTTCCATTATAGGAAGAAACTTTTGTATATTAGCTTACTTGTCAGATCAGCCTACTAAGTTTTCTAGTCCTACGCAGTAGAAAACTGCTTATCAGGAAGTTTCCAAGGAAATTCCTGGAGGCATTCACCTCATGATATTCAATGATACCTTTTTATCAAAAATGTAAAAGTATTTCTCCTGTCCATTACGAAATGCATAATCCCTACCTAAGATCTATGATACTTCCTTGTATGGACATAGTTACTCTTATTAGATTAATTTCTTGCTTGTCTTTCTTCATGTTCAGAAATGTAACGAAAAGCCCACGCACTTGATATTGGCATGGCAAAGAACTGGTATTTCACCTGCTTGGGGATGTAATCTTTTGTATTTACCGTCCATAAGCAAAACCACCTCTGAGATATTGCATGGGATGCTGTTTTGCACTGGGAGCTGTTGGTTCATTATGATTCCAGTGAGAAAAGTTTCCAGACTCCGTAAAGTATAATTTCAAATGCTATTTATTAGAGCTACTAGTATGAGGAAAGAGAGAATAGTATAGATAATAATTTAGATAGTGGGAACATTTTAGATACTGGGAATCCCTTTAGATACTGGGAACACCGAGATGTGCAGCACTGAGCAGACCTCCAATCCACACAGCAAGCTGTGCAAAGCCCATCCATGGGCGAATGAGGTTCTCCCATTTTGGTCATTTGAGTTACTATGGGATTTTCTTACAGTAAGCCAACTCTACTCATAATTTCTACTGTCAGACAGAAAGGGTGTTCACATGAGAACTTGTTGCTGCGCTGTTAGACGAAGGCAAGACCCCACAGATGGCGTAATGGCCCGTAGCGCGCGGCAGCTGCCTGCAGGCTCCTGTTACCACTAACCAGCCAAGTTCACCCCGTGGCCAAGCGATGTGTGCAGCTCAACATGAGTCTGAATGCCATGCTGTGTGTGCAGCACAGTGTGTCACAGCACAGCACAGGATGCCTGCGCTTGTTCGTGTTACCACTGAGATGAATCACTAATTCCTCTGAATACCATGGTCTTCCAGTCAGGACTATTACAGATGCACACTTAGATTTTATTTTTGTTGTTTGTAGTTTTTTCAACTCTATTTCTGTATCTATTGTAGGTTTCTTTATTGCTTTATTATCTTTATTTTTATTCCATTTGTTTTTAAAATTTGATCTTGTATTTTCTTCAAGGATCTTTCTTGAAGGATCTATGCTTGGCCGTCATTCAAGAGCAAAGCCAGAAACAGGACATGCATCTATGGATCTTCCTGCAAACTGTTTACTGACTTGCATGTGATTTTTTTTTTTTTTTTCACATTACCAAGAGATCCCAGAGAAGTGTGTTACTTTCTTATGAAGAATGGGTCTGGAAGAGATTCTTGAGAACACAAGTGGCTTTTTTCAGGATAAGATGTGGAGAGTCTTAATGTAATCATGTTCACTTCTTCATTTATATGTCTCTGTATTTTAGGAACACAGGGCTGAAAAAGCCCTCCTGGTTCATCAAACCAAGTCCCTTGCTACTGCAGGAACCATTTAATCTGATTTTGTTTATAAGCTTACAAACACATAAATTACTTTGATTTATAAATGCCTCCATGACTAAAGAAACCAAAATGTCCCTGAAGCTCAATTGGATTTATGTTCCTAAATTATAAAAGTACTTCAAAATTCTCACTGCCAATTATATTTTCCCCTGTTTATATCTCAAGGGTGTGAGAGCTATAAATGAACCATCATATGATTAATTCTGGAAATAGGTACTAACGCAGATGAGGAGAAAGATGCTTGTGGGTGAGGTAGAAGGTAAATGTTTTCACTGCAGAATGTAGTTTAGAATAGGTATAAACTAGCCTTAAATTACAATGGACAACAAGACTTACTTAGTGGGACAAAAGTGAGAAAGAAGAAACAAATATAGCCTGGTAGATAATGAATAGAAATGTTACAGAATTTAATTGAATTATTTTTGGAATTTACAAAAAAGGAACGTAACAACGTCTTTGCTATTAATTCCATGGGCTTTTGTTTGTTAGTTGGGTGGGGTTTTTTTTATTTTTCACATGAAACTTGGGTGAAGTCACATTGCCAAGGTCATGAGATCGCTGAATGGAGCACTCATGGGCAGATGCATAGAAAGTGGCTACATGGATGGTGAGAAAGGAGATGCAGAGCCTGAGAAAATTAGTGTTGCTGTCAGACCTTTACAGGTTCAGTTTGATAGGTAGTGGACCTTGTGTTTTACCTTTTCCAGGTTCTCTTGTAACAGTAAACCAGAATATTCTGATTTTGTCTGATGAGACTGTGTCTTATTTTTGGGTCAACCTACTAACTGATAGGTATAGAATAAAGGTAGCATATGAAATATTGTGCAGTACATGTATTGCATATGGACTGATACATCATCAGTGTGATATGCTGTCTGTAAACAGCATGTTACAAGCAAGCAAAGAGTTTGTATCAGTAATTATAATATCAGAATTTTCCCCTACTGTCTCATATCTTCCAAAAGCATCACTAATACATTGAATTAAGAGAAAGACTGTATAGAAACACAAATAGGCTTATGATGTATTCTTATTTTGCCACAAGCTTGACTGTAAATTGTATTCAGGTAACAAGATATTACAAACAGAATAATTTATCCTCAGCAAGAAACAAATAGGAAAACTAGATAGAATTAATGTACAACTGAGCCTATAGAAGTTCAGAAAGGATTCTTACCCCAAAACATTGGCTTCCTGAACTTTGAATATAATTTTTTTTTTCTGGATATGTATCAAGTTATCATGCCTTTTAAACTCAAAATGCCTTGGAAGGCTTTTAACCAAAATCCTTCATTCTAGATATTTATTTAAGACTGGCTGGATTCACAGGACATTTTTATAGTGAATAAAAATATGGAAAATAATCAGTTATCTTAAACATCATTACCAAATACTCATTACAAAATATTTCTCTTGAGAAAGAAAACTTTTAAACTGGAAGGTAGTTATTTTTGGACAACCTGTACATCCAAGAACACAGAACAAGAACACTGAAGTACGGACTCCCCCATCTCGAGAGTATTATACACAAGAGTTTTGATTTAATCAAATGACTTTGCCATACCTTCTTTGGAGAATACTTTTCTGTTTCTGTATTTGGAACACATCACCTCCCTCCTTTTGACTCTAGGTACAGTGGTAAATTACAGCAAATTTACTGCAAATCAAGCAGAATAGTTCATAAGACAAATCTCCCTAGCTCACTCCAAGGAGAAAATTTGGCAAAATTAAGGACTTTTGTGATACAGAAATTTGCTTTTTATTTATAGGAATTTAGGAAATATTATTTTTCTTTTTTCTTTTTTTCTTTTTAAATTTAATCTCATTTTTAAAATATATTTAGTCTTTATAACATGTAGCAGGTTTTGTCTACCTCAGAATTTCAAAACATGTAGCTAGTCGGATGAACTTAATGGTAAAACTCAAGCAGAACCAGTCTGTCTGATTAACTAAGACTCTTTCTGTATGAGATAATTACTTGTACAGACATCTGCGAAAAGTAATCTGAGGCAGAATAATTTCAGAACACATTTTGTAAAATATGAGAATAGCAACTGAACATATTATGTCCTGGTGACTCTGAGAAAATCCAAGTGCAGCCTCTAAAAATGCTAAACAAGGGAGCACAAATAAGAGGTTAAAATAGAATAAGGAAAGATAATGAAAAATGTAACATACAAAGTAATCAATGCAGAAGCAAATATGGTCTTCAGAAACTCCACAGTTAAAAGGGGTTGGAATGGTAAAATATACTCATTAGTAAATCTAAAAAGGTAGAAGTTGAATTGCATATTTGAGGTTGTCTTCCCTGTTATTCTATCATTCAGTAACAACTGTCTGTTTAGTGAGAGTCTCAGAAGTGCTGACAATGTCTCACTTCTAGAAAAAAAAAAAAAGAAAAAAATCACAATCAGGATCATATGAAACTGATAGTCATTTAGGTCTTTAAAAGCATATAGCATCAATTTGAAGTCAAACTGACATTTTATGAGTGGCAAGTTTTCACTGAGTTTTCATTGTCATTCGGATTGTTGGTTCATACTGAACAAAACAACTCGTGTTTCAAGCCTGCTGAATGCACCACAACACTTCATTTTAAGACTACAAGGCTGTGAATTGTCACACATTAAATCTTAGTTTTTCTGATTTTCATATAGTTAAACATGATCTATTATCTCTAAAGAAACTTTAAGTGGACACATGAAATGTATCTGGGTGCAAGCTGTGTGATAAAAAAGTGCCCAGAAAGGTAGTTAAGGCAATTCTGCCTTAGCAACTGTAAGGAAGAGAAATTCCTCTTCCTTCCTCCCCTCCCCCCCACCCCACCCCAAACAATATAGACCTTTCCAGGACACTTTAGACCTACTAGAGAATCTAGTTTGATAGCATAAGTCACTCCCTGTCCTCACTGGTCAGTGAATGCATCAAAACTAGCAGGGTCTAGATATCAAATTTTACATTTACTGTAAGTGTGTCCACTTATGAATATTACCGACTCCAGCAAGTATATTTTGGTTATAAGCAGGGCAAATGTATCAATAAATTGTATTAACTATGTGATGCATTGTCATGGCATTTTTGCATTTGAGATGGCATTGCTTTTTTATTGCCACTATGTAAAGCAGTAGAAACCAAGTGATTTTCAAAGTGAAGAAGCATAGATTTCATATAGCAATATATCTCCTGATATCTCAAGTGAAGAAACCCATCTTTGTATGAAAATAAATTTACTTAAAGTGAGCTTTCTAGTTTTGTTAAATTATAGGGTCAGTGGTTTATTATCGGTTCATTTGACATATTTAACATAACATCAGAAAAGATACTTCCCAATCCAGAATGGAGAATGCCATTCGAGAGCTTAAAGTAAAACATACAACTATTTCTTTGTCCTGGAAACTTACTACAGAAATTAATCTGGCAAAATTGTTTTGTCATAGTTAAACAAAAGAATAAAATCAATAGTTCCTGTATTTGACTGGAATAATTTCCATAATTCTCTATAATTCATTAAGGAAAATAATAAAAATAAATCAGTGTACATTGTTTTTTAACTTTTATCATGAGATCATTGAAATATTAAAGTAATATTTTTCTTCTGTTTTTAAAATAGGAGCTGGACTTTTCAATACTTATATTTAAAAGACAATATATTGCTAACAACATTTTTGATTTATGAACTGCATTAAGCATTGACTTCTGTTTTTCCCAAATGCAATAAAGATTTTGAACAGAGATGCTTTCCCACTTATAACAACAGGATCGCATAGAGACAAAGAATAATGAAACCAATAGGATGGATAATAACCTGACCCAGCTATTTGAAATTATAATTTTCTGTTGATGATCTTTCTGTGTAGGATCATGGTCTCTTAAATAAGTATTGTAATATCCTATGTGGCAAAATTTAAGACTCTTCAAAAAAATGCAATCATTTAATGCAAGTTGTACTGAGGGAGACTGCACCCTATTGAAACTACCGAGCCTAATAACGTGCATAGCATTTCCCTATGCTTTCTTTGCTTGACCATTTATTAAAACTCCCATTTTGGGGGGGAAAAAAAAAATAAAAAATCTTCCCTGAAGAAAGTATAGTTTCCTGGCCCTCAATAGAGAAGATTACATGTATGGTATCCTTTGATGGCTAACTCCTGTAAATATCCATATGTCTATGAGAAGTCATGCTGATATGAGAAGTGATGAGGATACAGAGCACAGTCCACCTCTGCTCTTGGTTTCCCTGCTGCCTCTTTGACTCCACGGGGAATATGGGACACCGGCAGAGCATGTTACGGGCAGCAGCCAATATTAAGTCGTGGCAGCTAGAGAGATAACGATACGATACAATGTGCATGTCGACCCACTCTAAGCTCTCATGTAGCAAATAACTTTAAAACAAAAGTTCAGTTTATTCTGGATCGTGCTATGAGATACAACACGCTCTGCTCAGCCCAGCATCAGGAAAAAGACCCATGTATGTCTCAGTTGTCGTGTTCCACTCTGCTTCTCGCTTCTCTTGCACCCAAACCAGTTACACCTGAAAGAGCCTTACCAACCATGCCTTAGCAACATTATTGATTATTCTTTGCTTTGATATGCCTTTTGGGGCACTTCTCTGAGGAAAACAGCGCAGGCATGCATATGTCCAGGGTTTTTTGTTTGAAAAAAGCTAAGCAAGTTATTATAACTCACATCCTGCAGGGAGAACATTTGCTGCAGACAGAATGAACCTTAAAACTCTCACACATAGATGGCATTATTTAAGGAGAAAAGGATATGTGACTATGCTTTGAAATCCTTCTGTTTCAGCTTACATATTTAATTACTTACAGCTTTGTGTTAAGAATGTATTTAAAACAGTTCGTGGTAACACTCTTCCCAGAAATGATAGACAGATGAAGGTACTGGGTGTTTTTTGAATTGTAAAGTACAGAAGGAAAAGAAAAAAGAAGCAAACCTTCATGAAGCCTGTCAATGATAGCACATTTTGCTGGCTTGATATCTGTGTCCGAAAATCAAAGTCCCAGTGGATAAAGGTGAAAGTCACATAACTGACAAAATTCCTGAGTGACTGAAAACTGGCATCTGTTCTTTATAGGTTCGTCTTTGAGAATTCTCACTAGAAAACAGCAGTTGAAAAGATTATCTTATAGCAGTACTAAATAATAGAGTGTTCTGCGACATTCAAAGGTCTGGAGCTCCCGGTGGAACTAATGACATTTGTACAGCAAGTCAGACTGCTTCTGCAAAGGAGGATGGTGGGAGCAGGAAAATGATAGAGTTTTGACAGAATGTTAACCCCAAGTTGCCAGCTTTTCTGAAAGAGAACTGCAAAAAAGAGACCTCTAATAATACTTCTAACAAAGGGCCAGATTCTTAGATGAATTTTAAACTGATACACTTCCATTGATTTTGATGTCACAGCTGACACTCTGCCCCTGACACTTTAGGGAGAGGAAATAAATGCCATGTTGCTCTGCTCTGATGACAGATCAGTTGGGTATTTTTTCCAGAAGGTATAATGCAGGATTTTATTAAGGCCAGCTTCTTTTGCTTGTCATTGTAACATTTGAAATGGTTTCTCTGCTTTCTTTTTTCTTTTCTGGTTGACTTACCTGAAAGTTTAAAAAGTTTCTCTGGACTTATTTGAAGTAAATATGGCTAGCTCAGCCATTAAGAAGGGTCACTGCCTCCAAATGAGGTCTCTTCCTATATTTAATCCACTGCTATACTGGAAAAATATTAAGGGAGAATTAGATCGTGAGCTTTTCTCACCCAGGAGGTGATTTGACCTTATGTACCTACATGCCCTTAGTATAAGGCTGTGACACATGCAGGAAAAAAATGGAGAAGACTCTTCATCTCTCTGGCTGGATCTGAGCAAAATTGCAGCTGGGAATTTAAGAGTCTCAGGGAAAGGCGGCAAGCAGGCAAGAACAACTTGCTTTTCTCCTGGAAGAGAGAAGAACTCAGCTCCAGACCTCATGCTTGGTTGTATTTTACATCTGCATCTCTGGCTAGCCCTCCTTACTTGGGATCTACTTTCTTCAGTGTATCATAGCGTAACTTCAACATGAGGACTGTGAATTTACATGTCTATGATATCCTACAATCATGATGCTCAAGCCTTTCTCCTGGTACATGGGAGTCAAAGTCTTTCAGACCAAGAAGGGTCTGCTGGGGAAAAATGACACTGGGATATTTGTACAAGTCACTTTGTTCTGCTGCTTTCTACCACCCACTGTCTGATGCAGTTAGCTGTGTGGATCAGCACAATGACCTGTAATGTAGACTTCTTTAGGGATTTAAACAGAATTGGGCAGCTATCTGTCTAAAGCCATATAGCAAGAGAACTCGCTGGAAGACAAACATTATCTCCTCAACAGGGCAGCTAAATCCATGTTTGAACACTCAGGCAATTTCTGCCTCAAGGAACCGGAGACCTAGGCAGCATTAGAAGCAGATGCTCTTGATTACTGACTGAATCTTGAACTGAGAGCCCAAATTCCCAACTGAGATGGGCTTCCCAGGGTTGTATTTAGCCCCATGGGCAGGTAGTGTTGCCTACCTGCATTTGCTGGGTCTGTCACCTCAAAACCTGTTCAGGTTTTCTCACCCTGAATGTGGGCATGTAGAGTAATTGAGACACAGCATAGAGGGTTTGAGAGAGGTTTTTATGCCTCGTAAGTACTAACAATATTTCTCACCTGAATTACAAGAGAGATAAAAAGCAGGATTTATTCTGTATTAGTAAGAATTTGGCACTTCAGGCTTAGGCTGTACTCCAACAACCTTTTAATGATGTACTGCACAGTGTTTAGGTAATAGAGTAACAAGGTATGTGTGGGCAGGGGCCTGGCATTTCAACCAAACTGGCGTTAGATCTCTCCAGCTATACATTCATTTTATGTATGTTAGCTAAAATACAGCCTGAGAATAAAAGCTCCCCTGAGGCATAATATGTTATGTATATATTGGATACATATATTTTCCCTTCCTACCTGTTTACATGCTCAAAATATTTGGTGTAGACAAACAGCTTTTCAGAGATACTGGCCTAAGTGATTTATGGCACTGAAGTCATCCACCTCCCTCTCCTCTCGACTGCCATATGTGAAGATGGTTTCTAACAGCATAAACTTCCTGAACAAACTTTAAATCTTAACTTTTGTATCTTCTAGAAAAGAGAGAACTAGAAAGTCAGCAATGCCTTGTACTGCTTAGGTTTTAAAGACTCTTTTTTAACTTTTCTCTCTTTTTCTTTGTGATTCCAGAGAGACAGATGGAGTTCTTCTTATGTTGTTGAGATATTTAAAATTAAAAATAGTAAAACTTATTAAAATTTTAAAACAAACCAACCCCAAACCTTCTGCCCTATACTCCTGTTCCTTTATTAATAACTGAAGAGATCGTTCTTTTAGCATGCAAATGTCTGGGGAAAAAAGTGTCTTCTCATTTCTTGTTAAACAAATACTCTTCCTGTACTGCTTCTGCTCAATACATAGGTAATTTAATCGAAGCATTAAAGGCAGAAAAAAGTTAATTATTAATTTTTTAAAATCTTTATTCTTCTCTCTCACCAAAAAAATCCAGAAGCTAATATTACACAAGGCAAAGTAAAAGGTAGCAAAGTGGATCCACCCATCTTCATTCATACTATTACAACATTTTCTTTAAAAAGTGCCTATGGTTGCAGTCTTCTACCTGAAAGACGGATGGTCACAATCACAAAACCTTATTACAATTATTCTGCATCTCCAAGATGGTGACAAATCAGTTTGCTCCTTTAATTTTACTGGTGGTTACTACATACCATTGCTTGAATTTACCCTAAGGGTATAGAAAAAGTGGAAATGCTGAGGTTCTTCTGACTTCAGATTGCATCATCAGCTCTTCTAAAAACAGTAGTACTCCACCAATTCTAATGGTTCAGTACTGATTTCTACTACATACAGAGGTGGCCTTGCAGTTTTTTGCCTTTTTTTTTCACCCAATGCTTTCATTACTTGTTAAATGAAAATGAGAGTTCGTGAAGTTTAACCCACAGCAAATTCCTTATTCTTTGTTGACTCCCTAATTTCAATAAAGCCCTCTGAAATTGAATCCCAATGTTTTCTTGTGGCAGTTTATAAACAAGTCTTAGAAATTGATCTAAAAAAAAAAAAAAGGCAAAAAAAGCAGCAAAGTATGCCCTGAGGTTCCTCCAAGCCTCCTATCTCTCGTGATAAATACTGCGTCAAAGCTTCTCCCTGTAAGACAAACTGTTCCCCTGTTCCTGAGTGTTGGGGGTTTTGTTTGGTTTTAACAGCTTCTCAGTTGAGTCTGCCAGCAGGCCCGTGATCTATCCAGCAGGGATAACAGTGTGCAATGCTCAATTCTTCTCTGTCCAGCTTCCCTGCCTCTGTTTTTCTGTCATAGCTGGCCTCTTTGTACCATTGGGCAGAGATCCCAAGTCCAGGGCCTTAATGAGCTCCACATTTCAGATATCCTTACTGCACCATTAAAAAACCCTTTGAATTTCAATTTTCAAATAGCTTCATCATGAAAGACTGCATACTCTATCTCCATCTTTTCTGCTAATCTTTTCCTCTTTACTTCCTCTAATAAATTACTCACAGCTACAGACTTCCCTTTCCTAAAGTACAGTTACTACTGTTGATTAATTGGTGGCGAAAAAACAAACAGACAAACAAACCAACCAACAAACCAACTCCCCCCCCCAAAAAAAAAAAAAAATCCCACTTAATTATCACTATATTGTGCATAGCTTTAAAATCAGCATTCATTTGCATTGCAGCAGAATGTGATGGGCCCCATCGGGACCAGGCCCTTATTGTGCTTAGTGCTATAGGAACAGAGAGCAAGGATCAATCTCAGCCCTAAACAGCTATTAGCTGCAACAGGCAAAAGGATTGTTCTACCTTGTTTAATAGATGAGGTACCAAAGTACAGAGATTAAACAATTTGCTCAAGGAAATCCATGGCAGAACTGAATCCAGATCTCTTAAATCTGAGCCAGATGTCCAGTTCACAAGGCCATTTGTCTTCCTTAGGTTAATTCATAGTCTGTAAACATCTGTGTTTTATCTGCTGCCTCAGTGCACCCTGGTTCAGCAGAGATTTCCTATAGCTATCAATAAGAAAATCTTTCATTTCTGCTCTCTTTCCCCCAAAAAAACAACTTTGAAACTTCAGGACATTCAAAAATCTTGAGTTTTATTAAAAAAAAAAAAAGCAGACTATTCCCATTGCCATAGCCAATGCTTCATGCCTCACAGAACAACTGGCATAAACACAATTCATGTTCATTGCTGTAAACAAGATGTAATGGAGCAGCATAGCAGCAGCCACAACTGTCACATATTATCATTGTTCTACTTGCACATAATTAATTCCTTGTGAAAGACACCATTATAATAAAACAATTCAAAACAATCTCCCAAACAGTGTTTCTGCCCTGGAAACAACACATCAAAGTCAGGAGAATGGTTTGGGCTAACTACACTCCTCTTGTTCTGTACCAGAGCCAACAAGCTCCATATCCATCAGGACTGCAACCAGCCAACTCACAATAATGAGCTTACTGGAAACATCTATAGTGGAAACTGAACCTATCATTTCAAGATATTTTAGTAATTAAGCAAGGAAAGAATAGTGCACAATGGAGCATAGAATATTTGTGACAAAGATACTTGTGGGGTGGTCTGTATCTTCCTGCGCTAACAAGGTAGTTTCTTAACTCTTCCCAGGGATGGCAGCTGACTACAATTTCTTTTATGAAACACTAAAAACTTGTAAATACTAGCAATGCTATTCACAAGTCAACACCTAAAAAATGGAGCATTCATTACACTTCATAATTACTCCACTTACATAGGTTCCATGAAATCAGGAAAAGAGGGGGGAAATGAGAGCCAAAGGTTCTAGCTATCAAAACATTCAGCTCCTTCTGTATTTCAAACTTTCATCACAAAAATAAAAATAAAATAAAAAAAATTAACAGCTTGAAGACCTTTGCATTGTTAGATTTAACGTGTGCTTTACTCCCCCTGTACCTTGTCCCCTTAAAAGGTACCCCTCAGACAGAGCACAAACAAAACTCGGGAAAAGAAATTACTTTCATCATAGTGCTTGTTTATCAGGAGATGGTCATTGCTCAGGCTTTGCACTAGTTAGTACTGCTGCAAGATTTCCTATCCGCTTCCATCAATGGTTTCACTATGCAACTATAATGTGGTTTAGAGATATATTTTTTAAAAAATATTATTCCTGACAAAAAGTCTTTTGCGACGGCTTACTAACCATCTGAACCTCTGAATTAATCCAATACTAGATTCAAAGCTGACAAGACTTTGTACTATAGGACAGACTGAAGGATATTTGTTTGTTGCTTTTTGGTGAGGTTTTTGCCATTATCCGCAACACAGTATTTTGTCTACTCCCTTGGACTATTTGAGAATAGATTTATGGGTAATTCCATATTAAATCTCATATTTCAATCTTGCTTCTTCTTGAAGAAATCTGGACTCTGTTAACCAATTGGTCTTATCTAATCCTGAAGAGAGACCATCATTGGCCATTGTGGGCATTCAAGTGTGTTTAAGGAAAACCTGGACTATAAGACTATTTTCTGAATTCATACTACCCGGAAAGTGAACTCCTCAAAGACAGGAAGGTTGATACTTTCAATTTGGTTATGTTGCCTTGGATAAAAACCTCATCCTTGATATCTCAATTATAACCAGGAATAACATTATGTTTAAAGTTTTCCTCTTTGACAGTGGTGTTTTAAAAACAGCTTAGACAGAAGCAGCTGCATCAATAGAGCTCTGTTGCTGCTTCTACAAATGGTAGTATATTTCTCTGTGCCCAGTGCTGTACTGAACCATCTAGGCACACGCCAAAAGGCCCTGGGGTGTCAGAGGGTTGAGGCATGAAATATCCGATGAATAAAGTCAGTTAGGTCAATCCTTTCCTTCACAAGTCACAGAACAGGAAAAAGGGATGCTTGCAGACCTGTAGGGTTTTGAGTAAAATTTCTAAATTAAAGTTTGGCAAATCAGATTTGAATCCTTCCTGCCTGAAGCAGCCCGAGCCCATGTCATCCAGAAGGATGTTTTACTACAAGTCATTTTGAACTGTGGCAGTTAACTGGGAAAGTCCATCTGGAAGAAGTAAAATATTCAGTGCGCAGAACAGCAAACAGGTACAACACTGTGATTTGGTTTGTCAGACACAAGGAAGAACAGAAAGGGACATACTTCTGCTATAATTAATGACAGAGTATCCCCCACAAAATTAAGGCACCTTAAAGAAAGATTTAGAGTATGTTCATGCTTGCTTGTGCAAAACCATATTAGGGATTTCCAAGTAGTTCTGAAAAAAATACAATATACTTAATAGTGCTGTTCAGTGTAATTAGCTTTGGTGCAACCCCGGTGACCAAAGTGTCCTGTTTTGAGATCTCTGCAGTTCTCTCTAACAGCCCAGGCAGCAGGATGGCCTGAAAGTGAAAAGCTCCGTGGGATGGTGAAAGAATCTGGTTTTGAACCTCAATCTCCTTTACCCTAGTTCATGCTCTCACTGAGATCCCCTGTGGAAAGAGCCCCACACTGTTATGTTTCACACATCTCCATAGCACCTGCATGACGAAAACATTTTAAAAGGTTGTGCTCAAACTCTGGAAGTCTAATGTATTTCTTGACTGTCTACATCAGTGCACAAGTGCACGTATATTTCTTTTCTTCAGCCTGTGTTTAGCCTGGAAAGACTGGCCCAGGAAATTTCAAAACTCTGAAATCCTAATACTACTAAGATCATTCAGAAGTTTACATCTGACTTCCACCGAGTCAGGATTTAACCCTCAAAAGAAGCCGACACTTTGCTCAACTGTGGTTTTGACAAAATCTCAAGATTAAGTACTCTGTACCACAAATAGGAAAACATGTTTTTATGAAAAGGGCAAACAGGAAAAATATAGAGCAATGCATTTTCCTAACTTAGTAGTGTAGAAAACCCAACAATATTTCATGACTATAAAGCTGGAAATTTATAAGTGCAGTGCAATTGGATTCAATAACTTAAACACTATTACTGAATTCTATTGACCATATAAGGCTAGATGGTGAATTGTTCATTTGGTGGTTAAAAAAAAAATAAAAAAATAAATACTATTTGCTGATTTCTACTACTCAGTCACATATACATAAACCTTTATTAGTGAAAAAGACAGAAAAAGTCTACTTTATATGTTATAAAAGATTACTGAATGCTGGAAACTTTCTGGTCTTTATTTATTTGCTTTATAATTAATACTTTTCTTTCTTCTTTAATCTTATCTGTAGCTAATCTTATCAGGAAACAGAGTTACCTCTCGAGACAGGTGGTACTTAACAAAAAGATCTGAATAAGTAGAAATTTCTAAAAAAACTGTCTAGATAAGGTTCAGAAGCATCATATAGGCACTGAATAACTCATCACCCAAATTTCCTTCTCACAATGTATTCAGTAATAATCTTCTCTCATCTTGCTATCTAGAAAATTTAAAAATAAAAATTAAAAAAAAATCTTAATATCTTTACTCTTTGTTGTAATAACAAACCAGGTTTCTGATTCTTTCCTATACACTGATAGCTAAGATTTCTCTGCTACACAGAATATAGCCAGAAACACTGTTTCATTTCATGTCATGGGAAGTAATGCTGTGATTCTCACATCTGTTTGCAACTTCACAGAAAAGGATGATTGAAGGAAAATAAAAATTTCTTATCTTTTTCAGCTTATAGCTGGATTTCACTAGCCTTTTTTACAGCAGTAATGCCACTGAGGCTGAAATATGAGTTCAGCTTTGGTAATGTGCAAGTAACGGCCCAGCAGATTTCTCCGTCACAAGACCATGTCTTTCAAACTCTCTGTAGGAGGCCAAGCATTAAACATGGAGTCCCTAACATTTAAAGCCACAAAAGTATTTTATTTATTGTAATATTTATATGGGTCTATATAGTGTTACTGATATTGTTTTCCTTGAATTGGCACCAATTTGGCAGTTATATGGGAAGAAAAGGCTGTTTATGTCAAACAGGATTAATCTATCTGTAAAAAATAGAACTAAATAAAAGACCACATTATTTTTTTTCAGCCAAACAAACATCTTTGTTCTCTCCTCTACTTGTACCTTTCTCCTCTTGGGAAGAAATTTATCCCACTTTACAGTGAAAAGCAAGGAGAGGTAGAACATACCTAGACCTATGCATTTTTCTTACCATCTTCTCCTGTTCTTGATTGCAATAGTCTCTTTTCATTTTCTTCCTAGTATTCATACATCACCATAAAATCATTCAGACATATTTTGGTTTAAAACATAAATTTTATTTCTTGTTCTCTTAATCTTTCCATTTTCTTAATTTTCTTTTTATTTACCTTTTCTTTTTTCCTTCTTTTTTTTTTTTTTTTTTTCTTCCTGTGGCCATTCTTCACTCCTCTGGTCAACATGTGACCCTTCATGCCACATTTGTGTTCACTCGGTGTTTTACTTTAACTGGTCATATTAAGTCTCTATGAATTCTTCTTTCTGAGACAAAGAAAGAAAATAAAATGCATGTGTTAGCTGGGTTGCAGCTTCCTAAAGTCTCAGCACTGACCATGCTCACTCAAAGACAAGAAAAAAAAGACAGGTACAACAAAAGCAAGTGCTTAGTTTTTCAGTATCTTCCTGGATTGTTGTTTGTGATGATAAAACGAAGTAATTTTACTTCCAATTCTTAGTCAGCCTTTGACTTGTTCTGCCTCTCAACACACTAGTTCATTAGTACCAAAGTTTTTTGTAATGTCTTTATTGCAGGGATGAATACAACATGTTCATGGGGACCATCAAATTCTTTTCATAAAATTCACTAGAGACAGCAAATTAAAAGCTTCTGCTAATCTTAAAATGGAAGATTCCTTATGTCATTACCATAGTCCCAAATCACCCAATTCTCTGCTATGCAGCTTCTTAAAGTATCTATTTCTACCATTCACTATTTTGTGTTACTTTTTGAATGTGAGTATATATAAATGGTCAGCATGAACATAAAATCATGCTATCGATAACCAGCTATACCTACATTAATAACTGTTGCAGGACAATCAAAACAGTCCTGTAGAACAAAATAGTTGATGCCAATGTCCACACTATCTGTATTTCAGGCATGTCACTTCAGAGTCACTGCAATCTAGTCCTGTGATGAAAAAAGCCCATTAACACCATGTGAATTCTTTGAGCACATCTTCTGGTCCAGTTTCATCTGAAAGCAATCAATTTTGCACACTTTAAGCTTTTAATATGCTTGAGCCAAACTCACTCAGCAAACAGAATCAGGAGATTTGCTGCAAAAACACAATTCTAATTTGAACCAAAACACTAACATAGATGGAGCCAATTTCACCTGTTATTTTTGTGGATGATGTAGCTTCTTACAGTAAGTTTGGTGATTAATGTTGCACTGTTAGCATTCCCTTTAAACAACAAAAAAAAATCAGTATAAATATAATTATCAAGGAAATTAGTAAGTCTCAAAATTTGAGTAATGTTTTAATTTTTGTTTATTAATATTTCCAATTCTATCTTCATTCTCCCATCAGACATATTTATCACACATTCCAGAATATTTAAGAAAAAATTTCCAAAGAATTAGTCTGCCTAGTAAAATGTATTTGGAATGAGCTAATGCTGAAAATGGCCAACCTTATCTAAAATTCAGTGTTAGCTTGTTTCTATAGCAAGCATAAATTTCTAAGATTCAGAAAAATATAGCTTTGACAAATTTTACCTAAGAAGAATATTTAGACTAGGAAATTAAGCAATAAGGTAATTGTGAAAAAATGGCTTAATAGTGCCAACTGTCATTCATAATTATTAATCTGGAGCAAGACACAACCTGAAATTCTACAAATTTGTTTTCAAGATTTCCCTTGAATTTTTCTGTTCTCCAAAGTGTTGCATTTGGTTTTTTTTTAAAAGGGTTCTTCATGGCCTTTAAACAAGAATAATGTAAACTTTGACCACTGTTTTCTACATTTGTGGAGTCACATATACTTTGGAAGAACTGTCAGAAGATCTGTTCTACGTGTAATTTCAAAACTGGCTCCTTGTCTTCTACCTCTGAGGCACCAAGGCCTTTGAATCAGAGATAATAAGTTTTTAACAGAACAGGGAAGTTAACTTAGTTGAGTAAGGGTGGAACCTGCAGAAGAGGGAGGAAAGATCTACATCTCTGAAGTATCTAGGACTCTGAAAAAACAAAAACTGACCTGATCCAGAATCTTCCAAAGTTATATGACATTTCAGTCTTCTTTCTTTACAATCACTGTTTGATATAACTGTTTAATAAGTAGGCTGTCTCAGAATTGGCTCTTCCTCATCTACTCGCTTCTTAACATCACTCCTATTTGTGTGCTTTGTATTCCACAGGTAGGATCTTTTAAATGGGAAAAAAACAACAAACAAACAATCAAAAAGAATCCCACATTGATATGTTTTATTCTTCATTAGTAATATGTTTTATTCTTTATTATGAATATGTGTTGGTTTTGATGTTGTTGTTGTTGTTATTTTCCTTTTCTGTTCTATTAAACTGTCTTTATGTCAACCCACAAGTTTTACCTGTTTCTTTTTTATTCTCTCCCCCATCCCACTGTGGGGGTGGGGAGTAAGTGAATGGCTGTGTGGTTGTTTCAGCTGCCTGCCAGGTTAAACCATGACAGAAGTCAAAAAAACCCCTTCTATTTTGCCAATGGACTTTTCAGCATTAAAACTAGCAGCTCTAGGCCTTAATTGAAGGGGGTTTAAAAACAAGCAGCCCACCTCATATTTGGATGGAAAATTACATCAGAGACGACTGCACAGCAAGAAGCACAAAAGCGTGCATAATTATGGGCAAGCAGCTTACTGCAGATCATTTCATAACACTAGTGTCACAGAGCCTTTCCATAATAAGCAATTCTGCTTTTATGTTACGACTATTAATACTGTTGTGGGTGGTTATATGAATTGCAGAAAGATTTTGCTTGTCACTCTTGGGAACTGTGACTAATATGACTAATTTGTAGGCTTAGAAGAATCTGATCCATCTTTTAAAGAGTACTTAATTTGATCAAAGTTTAAACTAAACTTTATTAAATGTGGCTTTTTAAAAACTAGTGTTAGAATTTACTATATTTTCAGGTATATGGTACACTAGTCATTATTTAATTTCAAATCTATTTAAGCCTTGGAATATATTATTTTATGGCATTATAGCGCTCTCTGCATCACTGAACTGTGACAACAGAGCAGAAGCAATTCCCAAATTGGCATTTTACCAAGTTCATGCTTTGACTTTTGTATATTCCACCTAATTATAGTGACAGATGCATATTTAAGATTATCATGGAAAAAATAGCACAATAGAAATCACTTTCATGGATTTCCTCTCAGTTTTTTAAGGTTAGAAATAAAATGCAGTTGCTTCTTTAGCTCCACCACACAAGCGTGTGGTGAGGAAGGGTCCTTCTAGGGAGTAAACTGACTGGAGACCTCTTCTAATTCCATTAATTCTAACAAAAAGTGATTTTCCACCCCTATTATTTCTGTTTGCTACCTAAGTTCAACTTGCTTTATGCAGTGATTAAGGACCAACTCAAGCATCCAGTTTTAAACAGTAGGCAGTAGAGAACTTACAGTGTAGATTAATTACTAGAGAAATTAAGGAGGGGTGAGGGAGAAGACAGAACAGCGATACAGTTTTATATATGATCAGAATTGAGTGAACAAAGATCTGATTTGATTTGAAGGGCTGCATAATGACATCACTATTAATCTGAGCACTTGTAAACTACTTCTAGGCTGTATAGGCAACACAGAACATATGAACCACATTCATCCCCAAGATATATAGTCTTCTTTACTGTCTGTTACTACAGAATATGAAATATGAATGCCTCACTAGGAGATTACCAGGTTCAGTTAATATTTCTTTACCCATAATCAGAGGGTTTCCACACCCATTCTTCATAAAAACTGGAAGTCTTTTCATGTTGCAAAACCTCCAGTAGATATCCAGCTAGTGGAGAACTCTCATGGACAGCCATGAAGTGAGGAAAAAAAAAAGCCAGTAAGTGTGTATGACTGTACTTATGTTCAATATCTCACATCTGGTTCCTCTGAAATAGTAGTGGAAGAAAGACAACAAAAACTTGCCTTAAAATACATGATAAGAGAGTACATTAAAGCCTAAGCACCATACAAAAATAGAGAGCCAGCGCAATACATATTCTGTTTGTTAATTCACTCATCAAGCTTTTGGCCACAGTTTAAAATTCCAAAAATGCAATGTAGCTAACACAACTGCTAATGTTTAATTAAAATATTTCTTCTGCTTTGGTGAAACTTAATTCTCTATTGAATCATATGAAGAAATATCTCCTTTGCTGAGAAACAATCAGCAAAGGCAGCACTCCCAAGCGTACCTCCTCTTCCCCATACCTAAGAAAACATCAGAGATTATCTCAGTTTCATTGTCAGCAAATACCACCACAGAAACACAAGACTTCAAAGCAGAGCAATCAGGGAAGTTATTTCTTTCCTCATGAGCCTCCTTCAGAATGACGTGCTCAAGTTATTGTAGAATCTTCAATCAGTCCCCAGAACACCACTGGGATGAGAATGGAAGAATAACCAAGTGCTACACATTTTAAAAGAATCAGAACACTTCAGTAACTTAATTTGGGCAACTAACAAAACTCCAAAACTAGATTCTATGAAGTCACTCAGATCACAAAAAGTTTTCCAAGCTTACCACTCATTAATTGCTGAAATACACACAGAGGATTTGTTGCACGAATAGTTGAAGGTGACCCTTTGTTGAAATCTGTTGAGAGCAGAAAATACCACCTGCATGAACTGACTGTTCCAGAGAGTAGACAGTGGTTCCTGAACACGCTACAGGATGGACTTTGTTCATCCAACAATATTTCCACAAAAGCAACTAGTGCAATCAGAGTTCAACCTCTTCCAAACTGACTTGATTTGTGCAAGCTGTTCTTGCAGTGAAAAATTCAGTCTCCTCCCCACTTAATAACAAGTGAAAGACCTGCAGCTCTACTTTTGCCAAACACCTACAAGTGTTTTGACGTATTACCCTTCACAAGCATGAATAGCACAGAGACCAGCTCCTCTCCATGTTGTGGATCCTTAACATTACAGTAAATTATTGCTGCAAAATGATTTAGCAGCAATTGTCTCCACAGAGAGAGAGACTAGATAGAAAGACAGATGATGCAGCAGCAGCCCAGAAACCTTAAAACCAAATTAGATTTGACGTCTTTGAAAGATCAAACTCAATGTTATATCATCTCAAAATAACATTTGTGTGATATACTTCCCAAAATCTAATGAAAAATGAGCTGCAAGTTTTACTTTCTTGCTATCCCCATCTTAAGTAATTCTAGATCTTGTGCAAAGTTCACAGCAAGCTAACACCTATCTTTTTAAAAAAGGCCTTGAATATGACCCTTAAAATGACTTTGCAACTAAAGCTGTTTCTAGTCTGTAAACAGAAAGCAGCCTAAACCCATCTTGACTCGAAAAAGCATAATGATTTAGAAACTATTTAAGAAGCTACAGAAAATTATCAGAGCGGAGAAACAGATGCAAGAAAGTAGGTGGCAATTACTTACATTGTACAGTATAACCTTCAGCCAATACCACTTGAGCTGCTTAAAATGCAAGCAAAGTTATTTTCAAAGAGCAAAACAAGTCCTTGATAAAGATTCAATTTTGTTCCTATCAGCATTTTCCAGATCAATACTCTACAGGAACTGAAAGTTCCTCCTCTCTCTTCTTCACCAGTTACATGTTGTCATTTGCTGAATTAAATCAATTTCCCACTAGAAAGTTTTATAGGTAAAACCCTGCCAACCATGGGATGGAGATGTTTGAAGCACAATCAGCATAAGCAAAAATCTTTATCATAGATACAATTGTTTTAGAAAAACTAAATATGCCCTGACATAAACTAGGCTAGCAAAGTCGTATTATGCACTGTGTTTACGCTGCGGTGCTTTATCTTTGCAGCACATGGCTATGACTTAATCAAAAAAGTATGCAGTCTTAGTCTGTCACATAACAGCAACCTTGAAACAGCATTCAGTTTGCAATTTCTGTACAGTGAGGATTCATGAGACAGTTCTTGGTATATCACAGACTGTGTATGAGAGCACACTGCAACTAGAATACTGCTTTCCTGAGGATGCGTTAGCGCAAGAACAAAAGACAAATTCCAGAACTAGTTCTTTAGAGGAGATAGAAGCTGAGAATTGGAGATAGTAGAGCATGGGAAAAGGAGGGATGGAGAGCTTTAAATCTGCAACTAGATTTCAGGTTTACTGTTTGGTAAGGAGGATAATTCAACATAAAATCTCTGTAGAAATGAAATGACTGGAATAAAGGAAGAGGAAGCAGGATAGTCAAGAGTGATGTGGTGAAACAAAGAATTATTTTGAATTAGGCTGAATAGATAGAAGTAGGATTGATTACAGAGGGGAAAACAAGACGAGCTCAAACAGATTGACCACTCGCTCATCTTGCAAACACATTGTAAACAATTCTTACAAGTCCTAATAACTTAAGGTGTATTCAAGGATGATTTCTGTACAAAGTCTAGCTCTGTAACAGAATAGCACATCTGTTTTCTTTTAGTTCCTTATGGTGATCTATATTGTCTGTGTATTGGAAATACCAGAATCACACCTAATATCTGGTCATGCAAGTACTCCATTGCTACTCTTCATGTTAGAATTAGTCCTATACATGTGTTTAAAAGTTGTGTCATTTCTCTTTTCTTTCTTTAAAAGAGGTATTAGATTGTCATCTTTCTTCCCTGAAACACTTGGAAAGCTGTGTTGGGTTTGCATGGCAAGGTTTTGGTAGCAGCGGGGGGCTACAGGGGCGGCTTCTGTGAGAAGCTGCTAGAAGCTCCCCCTGTGTCTGACAGAGCCAATGCCAGCCGGCTCCAAGACGGACCCGCCGCTGGCCAAGGCCGAGCCAATCAGCGCCTCTGTGATAACATATTTAAGAAGGGAAAAAAACAACTTGGGGGGAGCTTTTGCAGCCAGAGAGAGAAGTGAGAAGATGTAAGAAACTCTGCAGACACCCAGGTCAGTGCAGAAGGAGGAGCAGGAGATGCTCCAGGCGCCGGAGCAGAGATTCCCCTGCAGCCCATGGTGAAGGCCATGGTGAAGCAGGCTGTCCCCCTGCAGCCCATGGAGGAAGGATGAGGGGGTGTAGAGATTCCACCTGCAGCCCGTGGAGGACCCCACGCCGGAGCAGGTGGAGACACCTGAAGGAGGCTGTGGCCCGTGGGAAGCCCACGCTGGAGCAAGCTCCTGGCCGGACCGGTGGACCTGTGGAGAGAGGAGCCCACGCTGGAGCAGGTTTGCTGGCAGGACTTGTGACCCTGTGGGGGACCCACGCTGGAGCAGTCTGGTCCTGAAGGTCTGCACCCCGTGGGAGAGACCCACGCTGGAAAAGTTCATGAAGGACTGTCTCCTGTGGGAGGGACTCCATGCTGGAGCAGGGGAACAATGAGAGGAGTCCTCCCCCTGAGGATGAAGAAGCAGCAGAAACAACGAGTGATGAACTGACCGTAACCCCCATTCCCCGTCCCCCTGTGCTGCTGAGGGGGGGCGGAGGTTGAAGCCGGGAGTGAAGTTGAGCCTGGGAAGATGGGAGGGGTGGGGGGAGGTGTTTTAAGATTTGATTTTATTTCCCATTCCTCTACTCTGTTTTGCCTAGTAATAAATTAGATGAATTCCCTCTCTCAGTTCAGTCTGTTTGCTCATGATAATTAGTGAGTGATCTCTCCCTGTCCTTATCTCGACCCATAAGCTTTTCCTTATACTTTTTTCTCCCCTGTCTAGTGAATGAGGGGAGTGATAGAGCGGCTCTGGTGGGCACCTGGCCCCCAGCCAGGGTCAACCCACCACAAAAGCCTTTCTGTGAAATGTGAAGATTATAATGATTTCATTTTTCCCTGTGCTTATCAAAATGTGATTAATTTTTGCTTAGGCTACTATAGTTACCACAACTACCTAAATTTTCTACATTACAATTTGAAAACTGTGTATCTTAACTCTTCAAAGTATACAGAAGTATACCAGTCATCTTGGCTAATTCTAGGAATATTTCCAGATTCTCTTGTCATTAATAGTACAGATTTGCAGGCAAGCCTTTCTTTTGCCTATAGCCAAAACATAAACTATTGAAATGCCTTTTTAACCAGGGTATGTCTCATTCCAGTAATGAGCTTTAGGTATCTTTGAAAGCTGGTGAATGGAAGGAGAAGAAATTAGTTATCTTTGAGACAGATGTGGAACAAAAAATAACTTCAGATTTCACTTTCTGTTTATTGCTTAAGTACAATACCACAGTATAGGCATTAATCAAATAGTATTCATAAAATAAAACATAATATTTGATTGCTCTACCAGAGAAATGCAAACTGCTCTAATTTCTGGGTTGTAGATGCATGTATGCTGAGCATGAGAATACAGGTCTAATAATAAACTCTTGCTGCTTAACAAATAAACATTCTAACAGTGCTGGGGTGTCTTAAACTTTCTCAGGATAGTATGTCATCCCAAAAATAGCTGAGAGCAAGCTAAGTATATCACCTTTCCTGGGAGTGGAGGACTCAGACTATTTATTTAGAATCATCTTTATGAGGAAAAAAAATAACTGTTTTCTTTAATTTAGGTAAGAGTTATAAATACCCAAACTGAGAAATGGGAGCAGCTATAGAAGCAAAACCTAAGACAAGACAAGGTAATTTTAGTTTATGAGATTTTTCACGCATTATTAAAAGATGAATGTCCCTTCTGGAACAGAAAGCAGTGTTGAAAACATTACCTGTTTCCTCCTTCCCTGCTGTCCTGGTTTTGGCTGATAGAGTTAATTTTGGTATAGCACTGTGTTTTGGATTTAGGTTGATAACACACTGATGTGTTTAGTTGTTGCTGGGTAGCTGTAGTGCCTACACCAAGTGAAGGACTTTTCAGCTTCTCAGGCCCTGCCAGGTGCAGCAGAAGCTGGGAGAGCACAGCCAGGACAGCTGGCCCAGGCTGGCCACAGGGATATTCCATGCCATAGAGCATCAGGCTCCCTATGGAACTGGGGAAGTGAGCTGGGAGGCAGATTTGTGACTGGGCATTGGATTGGGTTTTTTTTCCTTTCATATGGTGAGCAATTGCATTTGTGCATCACTTATATTATTGTTGTTATTAATATTATTATCATCTTTTGTTATCCCATTAAACTGTCTTTATCTCATCCCACAAGGTTATTTTCCATTCTCCCCCCCCTCTCCTTGGCTGGGGGGGGTGGGTGGGGTTGGTGGGTGAGCAGCTGCATGGTGCTTAGTTACTAGCTGGGCTTAAACCACGACACCTGCAGAGGAATTTCCATTTTTTTTGCTTTACTCATTGTTTGTAAAACTTATGATCTTTCACAATTGGTGGCAATGCTTCACATAAAACCATTGTGATTTTAAGTAATATGCTTCCTTTCCCCAGTCCTCTGAGATAAACATTTCTGATAGGTAGACAAATTAGAGCATTCTTTTTCTTGAAGGCCACAATAATAAAACTTTATATTCCTTGACATTCTTATAGTTTTATAATCACCTGGCTAGACTCATTTCATTATTGTTGTTATTAGGTCACACAAAGATAAAAAAATCAAGCAACAGATTGTGAAATTGGGAATGAGGTCCTTAGAAGGACTGACCTTCCTCTGAATCTGTTTTAGGGGAACTCATCACAATACTGTTTCTGAAAACACCAGCTATTCTGGTTATTACCATTTGAAATGGTTGGCTTTTCTTGACCTCAATATCTGACAATAAACAAGCATCATATCAAGAAAACTCAACTGCTCTCTGAGATGAGATAAAATTGTCCCAGTACTGTAACAGCGAGATGTAAACTTACTCAAAAGAATTTTATTAGAAATGCCGGTTTTGCAAATATAAACCTTAGCTGAGACATAAAATTATATTTCCTCATTAAAATAATAGTTTTATGTTAGACTAAGTAGTTTTAATTAATAAACATAATATTTGAAGACATTCAAATGAGGGTTTTACTGAAATAATTATGAAAGTAGCATTCAATCTTCTGGCTTTAAGAGAAGTGCTACTCATGCTGACTAGCAACTGAGTAATTAGAAGTGAAGGCTTATGAGGATGTCTGCACAGAATGAAGAAAAAGCAAGACTGGATCAGTTCTGTGCAAGCGTTGGTATAACCGTATTTTGGGTAAATGTTTAACTTCATCTGATTTATGAATTTATTTATTTAACTGAGAGATATATAGCTTCAGTTTCAAATTCAGGTGGAACAGGGAAAGTAGCTAGCATATTCACAGAACTCTCCTACTGGTCGGAAAATGCAGTATCTTCTCTTTGAACCATCCCTTTGGTGAACTGTTAAATGAGATCATCAGCGCATGTTAACTCTCTGAGATTCAAGACAGCAACTGCAAATAGCTCTTAAGGGAATATTTTAGAATTGGCTGGAAGTTCATCCCTACCTTACTCACTTTGCTGGTATATTATTCCATTTTCTTTCACCCAATCTCTGTAGTTTCAGAGCACAAAACCTTTTATGGAGGAGGCTAGCTGCTGTAAGATTAGGGCCCAAACAACTCTGTGCATGACCTGACAAACAACAACTGCTCAGCATGCTTCTGCTATATCTGAAATAAAACATCTGATACAGCCCTCATGCTTTATTTATTCACACAGTTTCTCATCACCTGGCTGAACAAAAGGATTCTGGTAACATGAACAATTTGATGTTTAAGGACAAAGAAGCTGCAGCATTGCATTGCTAATTTGAGAATAAAAAAGAGCCTTAACAAAAATTCACTGTCAGCTGTCCATTCTCCAGAGAGAATCACAGCTTCTTTATTCTTGACTTTGCTGTTACTATTGAATATTGAAAGAAATTCTCTTAGTTTTCCCACTACAGAATTATAAAGTTAAGTAGTCATGTGTGACTCTTTCTTTACTGCCAAACAACTAAAGCAGCAAAATCAATACCAGGATTGCAAAAGTTTATGTACATACTTTTCCTGAAAGGGAATAAGATTAGTTAGCGTAATCGGTTTTCTGCATACCTGAACAATCACGGAAAGAAGACACACACACACACACACACACACACACACACAAAAAGCCTGTTTGACCTCCCATCCAGCTATTTTTTTACTGTATGTGAGGACAATGTTACATTCTTCTTGCATCCAGAAGAGAAATGAATGCCTAAGAAATGTAAAGAGGAGACATATAGGGAATAACAAGGAAAGAAGCAAGGAAATAATTGACAAATTTTGGAAAAGAAGAGGAAATTAGTGGAAGGTGGAGATGGTAGTCGGAAGTAAAATCAGAAACCCCATATCATGCCAGTAACTAAGGAGCCTTGCAGCAGCAGCAGAACCACTCTGGGTTATTCTCAGTTTGGATATTCTAGGTTAGGGGACTCAAACAAGTGCAAGTTTCTCAGGAATCTTGTAAAATAATATGCTTTCACCTGTGTGCTATTGTCTGTGTCTTAATAAGTCTGTGTGTTAATGAAGCTAAAAAGAAAGCATGTGAAACATCCTCAGTTTTCCTTCTTTTCTAGGCAAACTAGAATTTGTATTTTCCCCTGAGCAGAGGGCAATACTTTGCAAGGGTATCAGGACATTTTTGCAAAGACCCCAATGACCCTGCCACAGTCATGTGTTCAAAATCCCTAAATCAAAGTCCAAATCTAAATTTATAGAAGGTAGGTAATATAGAACACAATTATGCTCCCCCTGTGACAATGAGAAAAATGTTGCCCATTAGACTAAATCTTTAATCCCTCCATCACTGAAGGTATTTTTCTCCCTAATTCAATTACAGATTTTTAAGTGAAATAATGTTCAGATTCAGCAAGCAGTCAGATATCCTTTCTGCTTTCCCACATCCATCTAGCACTTGCTCTTAAATGTTCCCACTTACATTTTTTGTAGCTTGGATATTGTAACTTGCTTACTATACCATTCAGTGTTGTTCAAAATTACATTCTCAAGTAATCTTTACATGAACAAATTCATAATTTATGAACAAATTATTTAAAGTGAGTATAGAAGTCTCCATAATGGAAAGGATGCCTATGGGCCCTTGTGGGTAGATGCTGTTTTTCTGATCAAATGCAAATTGTTCAGAGCAGACACATAGGGTTGTTTTGGTTTGGGGTTTTTTATAATTGGTTTTGGCTTCAAATGCATATTGCTGCAAACCATAGAAAACAATTTCTTTTAAGAATTGTTTTCAGCTACTCTGTAGTACCGGACAAGAGTTTTATTCTCTTTCTTTTTTTGCCTCAGGTTTATCTGCGTGAGCAGGAAGGTCTGGAAATGGCTACTGAAAGATGGCTGCCATTCTTCCGCAGTGATATGGAAAGTGGAGAATAGTCTCGATTCCTGTATTACTTTAGTCACTTTCTGCAAGTACACACTTCTAAGAGCAACATTCTTCTGCCCAAGAAGTTAATTAGCTATCAATAACGTGTCAGCTGCCACTGTTTGTGAGCTTTCTCTACATGTTTGATCCCATAAAAGGCTTTATCAGGGATATACAGGAGCATCTGGTGGAAGTCTTCCCATATTACCATCTCAGCAACTGCTTTGGCACCAGCATGATGACAAGACACAACAGCAGCACAAAGAGCTTCCTTTAGAGACCATTTGTGTCTGGAAGATGAATGGACTTGCAGGAACTTAAGCTGACTACCCAGCAATATTTTCCTCTCCGCCCTCTGAGTCTGCTGTGCCAGAAGCTGCACAACGCGTCCCCCAGAGACCCACAGCTGGCAGCAAGCGCACGCGGCCACACCAGAGCCAGCATGTCACCCAAGCCCTGGCTCCGCTGGCTCCCAAGGGTTTGTCACCCTTCCACCCCCAGGCAATGCCCGTTTCAGCCTTTGCTCTGCAGTCGCGTAGCCCTGTAACACGGTGCTGCCACGGCTGCGAGCTTCGTGCTGGGTGCGCGAGGGGCGGGGAGGCTTGCCAGGCCCCCTCTGCCTCACCTGCTCTTGACCTACCCGCAGCTTCCTTTTGCCTGGTTTACCTGTGACAGCCATTTCTCTAGATGACTAGGTGCTGCAGCTTGTGCATTGTAATGTTTCAAAATATCTTTGTATGGTACCACTGTGGTTTTATAACTAACTGTCCTGGGTTTCGGCTAGGATAGAGTTAATTTTCACAAGAAGCTGGGAGGGGACACAGCCAGGACAGGCGACCCACAATAGCCAAAGAGGTATTCCATACCATAGGACATCATGCTCAGTATATAAAGGGGGCTGGCTGGCAAGGAGGGGTCGCTGGTCCAGTATGGGCTGGACATCGGACTCTGGGGGTGAGAAAATTGCATTGTGTATCACCTGCTTTGTGTATTCTAAGTGTTGCTGTTGATATTTTCCTCTTCCTTTGCTGTCCCAGTAAACTGTCCTTATCCCAGCCCACAAGTTCTACCCTTTTCTTCCGATTCTCCTCCCCATCCCACCATGTACGGGGGGAGGGGGGAGCGAGCAGCCGCGTGGTGCTCAGCTGCCAGCTGGGGCTAAACCGCGAGACTAACATTATGATGTAGGACAGAGGAATACAGGCCAGGTGCAATAGTGGAGGCCCTGAAAAGTGGAGACACCGCGTTCAGGGGAGAGGAGTATGAACATGGGATCTTAAGAGATGAGGTACTGTCTTGTGCCCACAGCTATGAACCATTTACTAATGATCGAGGGGGTTTCATATGGGGTCTTTTTGGTTTTGTGGTTTGTTTGGTTTTTTTTAAAGAAGACCCAGAAGTGGGTAAAAACAGTTCTCAGGCTAACAAAGAACAAATAAATAGTATCTATCATACATAACAGGCACTATATATAGTAAATTCTCATATAGCCTGGAACTATATACCAATGAAGGAACAGAGAGGTGTAAAAGCATGTTAGGAAACACACAAATGACCCCAAGTAGAAGCTAGGGGGATAAAAAAGAAAGCGGCAACCACAACATCCATCATATTCCTGACAACAAAGTACTCCAGAGGCTGCTGACCTACAGTGTTCCCATTTCCAGCAGTCTGAAGTTACCAACAACTGAAGCTACCAACAACCAGCTACTGAAATATGCTATCTTTTCATAATTACTGATGTTTTATTTTTATTTGTGTGGCTGTCACCATTCCCATTTCAAGGTGACCAGTACAGTCATCTTATTAAAAATGTCATCTCCCAGTTTAGTTAATTTCACCTACCCTATCCAGCACAAGTCAGGGGCTTGGCACTCAGTTGGGGCTATATATAAGTATCTTGGTAAGGTGGGGATGAAATCATCAAATTAACAAATACCAATAGTTCAAGTCCCTAAAGGGGATTTTTCTTTGTACAACATTATTTTCCTTCCATTTTGTGTAAATTTGTGTGTATTCACAAAAAACCAGGAAATATCCTTCACTTTGGTTTTAAAGAAGGGAACTCGTTCATTCTAATCTTCAATGATGGCAAATATCAATGCCCAACTGACATTAACTGAACTGCATCCTGACTTCAGAAACATGTATAAATTAAAGCAAGAGAAGAGAAATCTCACAATACATGGTCTAGAGAGATTTGGGAGATGTAATATTCTTTTTACATTTGCATGTGCACAAACTTCTGTCATAGAAATTTGTCTGCATTTAAAGGCAAAGTTTCTAATAGCTTACCACACCGAACATTTTGGTGATGATATCCTACTTAAGTAGAGATGGCCATCTTTCTGTCTTGAAGGTTTTTATTTCACATTATCCGCAGTTTCGTAAAACATAGCATTGCCTAATTGATACAACAATCATAGTCTTGTATTTATTTAAAAAAAAAAACAAAAAAACCCCCAGAAAACAGAGTGTAGCAGCATCTTCATTTTGATTTGAAGTTACACTTAGATTCACAATGTATGGATGTGGTATGGTAACAGGAAAAATTTGTCTTTGCAAATGGAACCAGCTGCCCAGTACTGGCAGCAGAGTTGCTGAATGTACAAGATACAGTTTAGAAATCTACAGCAAGTACCTCCTGTACTCCTGAAACAAATGGTACCTTAGACTTCTGCAAATACTGCTACAAATAGCCTTACTGAAAAGTAAGAGGAGAGAACTCTCATATACATCTTTTCACTTTATGAAAAATAAAGCCATCTCATTTTATTCTCCCCAAAAGACAAAGAGGGTGTGTTTTTCTTTCTCACTTAGAAATGCCAGTTCTATCTAGGCAGATACTAGTGTCATGAGAAACAAACAAACAAACAAAAAAGAAGAAAAATCACAACTCAAGAAAAAAAAAAGAAAAAGAAACTACCTATTCAAAATTCTTCTGCTGCCTTTGGTTTTGTTGCTGGCTGTTTAATGTCAGTATGTAGCATGTTGTGCTCACAGTGAAGTACTCCAGAGTGGCAAGGAAATAATAAAACAGAGTTTGAGGAAAAAACAGAATTCCTCATTGTTTTACAGGTTAAGCACATGTTGGCAGGGGGAGATGAAAAAAGAAAGAAAAATAGTCTTAAAAATCTTTTCAAGTCTAATTAAAAGAAAATTTGAGATGAAGTAAAAACAATTTGTAATTTCCATTACAAGTGTCACCAAGATGACAGAATTCCAAATATTTGCTCATTTTAAAATTTTATTTTAAGAGATATCATCCTTCATATGCTACGCCAAGAGAAAAAAAAAAAAATCTTATTGTATTCTAAGGTACATTCAGAATCTTTGAATGCAAAAGATCCCTTTTGTGTAGAGTATCTAAAAGTAACTTACTTTTACTCAATGGATTTCCTTTTACAATTCCTAATTTACCCCAAAATATGTATCTAATTACTCTAAAAGATGGAAAAAATTGAAGAGGTTGAAGATGGAAAGAAATAAAATGAAAATAAACCAGCAAAACCTGAAGAAAGCTGAAACTTTTATGGCATTCTGATATCACACAATTAAATTCATGAGAATTGGCTACCAGAGTAAGAAAAGAAAGAAAGGAAGGAGTTGGCCTAAAGTTTCTGAAGGAAATCAATGCTTTGGGTTTACAAGTGAGTACATCTTTTATATTATAGAGATAAGAATTTGGAGTTATAAATTAGTATTTTATTAGGCATATATAATTTAGTCTGACTTATTTATTTATTTATTTTAAATCCTCGTATACAAACAGTAGAACTGTTGAGATCACATACTTCTGATATTCATGCATATATGTTGCCCTGTGTTGTACTTTGGTAAAGAGTGAAAAGTCTGACAAAGGAATATATGAATCTGCTAGCACTCAGTCCAAGGGAGCAAAGCCAACCACCCCCATCAGCTACCTTCATGTTTAGAGAAGCACATTAAAAAACCCCAAAGTGAAAGTCTGTTAAGATATTTCACAATCATGTATTCTGTTATTATGTACAAAAGAAAAAACTAACACTAAATTTGAAATATATATATAAACCTTAGCATATGTCACAAGCAAATGTCATGAAATGACTGAAACTGTACACTGCAGCAGAGGTATGCTCTAAGAGACCGCCACTTGTTTCCTGAATGCAGGCACTCGCCCTCATCTTTCCAGATTTTCTGCATACTACAAGAAATGTTATTACCTAAGTGTCAGAGTATAACCTTCAATTAAAGGCAGAACTGTCAATCATGACCCCATACAAAACAGAAAGATTAAAAGCTAAAAAGGAAATAAGATGCTCCTTTTGCTTATCTTTTATTTTTGAATGAGTGACATAGTGTTATGGAATCTGACTCATCATTTTTTAAATCTTTTTATCAGCAATATATCATATGTCATGATATGCTTGTAAAAATAGCTATAAAGTATGGGAAAATGTTTGGAAAATAATAACAAACACCTAGCAAGCTGCAAGTCAAACATTCAAAAATTGGAAATCATCAAAATTAATGTGCTTTAAGTTCACCTGTTTTGTAAGTATTTTTTTTAGTTACAGCATCATAAATAATTTTTTTCCCTACAGATTTGTATCATCCATTGTCCTCACTAAACAGTGTTCATGTACTGAGTTCCTATTTGTTTTCTGTAGCACAGCAGAGTGTGGCTCCTAAAGATTTTATACTAGTTACATTCGTCTTTGAAAATGATGGAATTAATTTCCTTTTTTTAGTAGTACTCCCCACTCTTAACACCAAAAAGTTTCTCAGGCACCAGCTTTACATAAGGTTATTTCATCTTATAAAGGGTGAAAAAAACCACCAAAACATCATAACAGGAATAAAATAAGAAGTATTTACAAATATCTAAAATGCAATATTTAAACACTACAGCATCTTATATGATCAAAGCTCAAATGCCACTGACCTCAGAGGCAGCTGTAAATGTTTAGCATTTCTGCAAAACCAACCCTAACATATTAAATTAGGTATCAGGTAAATGAAGGGTATGTAATTAGCAGCCACCTGTTTGGTTTAAGCAACAGCTATTTCTTAGGAAGAAGAAGTAATAAAGTGGTCTCCAGACCAATATCACTGCTGATTAGGTGACCTTTAGCAAGCTGCTTCCTTGTCTCTGTTTCATCATTTCTTGTTATAAAAAACAGGTAAAGTGTTTTGGCTAAAATTTTCAGAGAAAAAAAATACACACACAAAAACATAAAAAAACCTCTACAGTTGATAGTGTAGTACTTTTAGCTTTGCCCATACACATACAGCATCAGACATGTACATGTGTGACTTCTATGTGTAAATGAGGATAACAATGTAATCCTTCAAGTAAAGATACAGGCACATCTTCAAAAACAGTCCCAAACTTCAAACTTTTGGGGAAATGCTGAGGTAAGTACCCTGTGTTTATAACTATGTGCATGGTTCTGATTTTTTAAATTATTTTAATTAATACTATACCACAAACATCCACAGCTGCTCTACAGTAGAGTTTCATTAGCCTAAGGAATAGTCAAGAGAAATCCTAGAAATAATCCTAATAAAAAGGAGAAGTTTGTGACAAGAATCCTTGGGTGAATACTGTGACATCTATCCAGAGGCACTGTAAAGGAAAACGGTTGATTCTGCTTGTACTCTATCCATATTGTTTTAATCTCAGGCTTCTTTGGGGAACCAGGAAAACAATTTTTTCCAACTTTACATAAAACTTGGCTTCTGAATCTTTTAGTTAAATTATGAAGCGTTACCACATGCTGCAGCTTCTGTTTAGGGGATAGGGCTCTTGTGGCTATGAAAGCTCTCTGTTTTCAGAGTTTATCTTGTCTTCAGAATCAGAAGTGAGAAGGAGTTTTCTTCCTATGTGCCTCAAGCAACAGAATAGCATCCCCTCTGCAGCAGGGGTGTGATCCTACGCCTAGGAAGGGCATCTAACAAGTGTCCTGCTGTTGCAGTACCCCAGGACACTGGCAGTGATATGGCTCTGTCACACCGGGGTGCAGCTAACGGAGGCAGCCAACATGGGCAGCGCAGAAGAGGGCCAGAAGCTCTGCTGAGGGTGGTGCCTACA
Source organism: Grus americana (assembly GCF_028858705.1). NCBI lineage: Eukaryota > Metazoa > Chordata > Aves > Gruiformes > Gruidae > Grus > Grus americana. The sequence goes on from NC_072852.1 coordinate 142,291,579, forward strand.
GGCTGGGCAACAGGGGTGACATGCCACAGTGTACAGCCCCCAGCACCAGCCTTGAAGAAACAGCCCCTGGCCCGTCAGAGACCTCCACCTAGAGTGAGATCCCAAGAGATGATGCATGTCTGGAGTTGTGGGGGTGACTGGTGCCCCTTGCCAAGGCTGGAAAGGGTCAGATAGGCTCCTCACCCACAGAGGTGCGTGCTTGGGGACACTTTGTGTTGTCAAGGAAAGGAGATCTGGGAGGATGTCAGCCGCCTGCACAGCATCTGTGATGATGAAAAGGAAAGTGAATGAGGGAAGAGCAGTAGATATTGTTTATCTTGACTTTAGCAAGGCTATTGACTCTATCTTTCATAACACCCTTATAGATAAGCTGAAGTATGGGTTAGGTAAGTGGGAGACCTGCTGGGCTCAAAGTGTTGTGATTGGCAGCACAAAGTCCAGCTGGAGGCCAGTAAGTAGTGCTGCACTCCAAGGGTGGATACTGGGGCTAATATTGCTTAATGTCTTCATTAATGACCTGGATGATGAGAATAAATGCACCCTCAGCAAGTTTGCAGATGATCCAAAACTGGAAGGAGTACTGATACGCCAGTTAGCCATGCTGCTATTCAGAGGTACTTCCACAGGCTGGAGAAATGGTTCCGCAGGAGCCTCATGGAGTTCCACAAAGGTAAATGCAGATGCAGGCATCTCGGAACAACCAGCCACAGACACCAGCACAGGCTTGGGGGCTGACTGGCTAGAAAGCAGCTCTGCAGACAAGGACCTGGAGGTTCATATGGACAACAGACTGACCAGAAGCCAGCAACGTGTCCTCATGATCGAGGCAGCCAACTGCCTTCTGGGTTGCATTAAGTAGAGCATTGGCAGGAGGTAAAGAGAAGTGATCTTTCCTCTCTACTCAACCCTGATGAGACATGTCTGGAAGTGCTGGGTCCTGTGCTGGGCTCCCCAGTATGTGAAAGACATGGACATGTTGGAGTGAGTACAGCAGAGAGCCACAGAGCTGATCAAGGGAGTAGAGCATTTGATGTAGGAGGAGAATCTGAGAGAGCTGGGACTGTTCAGCCTGGAGAAGAAAAATCTCAGGGAGCGTGTATAAATAACTGATGAGGGGAATGAGGAAGTTGAGCCAGACATTGCTCAGTGGTATCCACTGAAAGAACAAGAAGCACTGGTTGCAAACTGAAATAGAAGAAAAGCCATCTGAATGTAAAGTTTCTTTGGTTGTCTTGTTTTTTCATTTTTTACAGTGACAGTGGTCAAACACTGCAACAGGTCATCCAGAGAAATTGTAGTGCCTCCATCCTTGGAGATCTTCAAAACCAAGCCTGACACAGCTATGGGCAACCTGCACTAGTTGACCTTAGCTTGAGCAGTGTGTTGGTCTAGATGATCTCCAGAGGTGCCTTCCTTCCTATGCCAATTCTAAGACAGATAACTTTGCTTTTCGATATCTATAATAGCAAGAGATGCTGTTTAAACAGACAAAGATGCCTCCCTGGTAATTTAGAAGGAATAATGAAAACAAGTATACAAATGAAAGACATTTTGTTGGACTCTACCACTTCTTTGTACTAATGGTTTTAAAGTCTCAGGGTACTATAAACTGCAATTTGGTAGAGGTTAACTGAGATCATAAAAATACCTTGTGATATATCTCAAATCAATCGACTTGTGAACTCCAAAAAATACATGAGTAAAACATGCCAGCTGTTGGCAGCATACATAGCCTTTTTCCTGCATCTATCTCCCTCTTTCCCTGTGTCTATAAGGTATAGAGCAGCCAAAGTATTAGTTTGTGATCCTATAAATAAAGCTTATATTACAGTAACAAAAGGGTCAAAATATGGCATAACAGACCATTGTTAACTTCTGAGTGTTCTGTTATTTCAACTTAGGGTCTTTTTTTTTTTTTTTTTTTTAATGGAATAAATATATGCACCGCAGCACAGTTCTTCACCTATTATGGATGCACTACATCTTGTTCAACAAACAAATGATCAATCAAATTATCCCTGTGACTGATTGAGGGAAAACACGGCCATTAATATATTTTAACTGTTGCAGCTCAAAAGGATGAAAACCAAGAGTGAAAACTTTAAAAAAAAAAAAGAAAAAGAATAATCCATACTTGCTGACTAATATCACCAGCCTAATAGTTTTCCTTATAATGTAGGAGATCAGTTGGGTTTTTTCCACTCTCAGTCTTTCCAGATTTTTTTTTCTGAAAAATCTACATATTCTTTGAAATCTAATATGCCCACTTCAAAGTGCCTTCATATGATGGCGGTTTGATGCTTTGAGGGTGTAATAGAATACATTACCCATCCCGTCTGCACCCAAAAAGGGTTCATTTCTTTCTCTTTTATTTTAATCTCTAATCTACAAATGTGTGACCAAGAGTGAGCAAGAAAAAAAGATAAAGGAATAAATTCAATACCAAGCCATAATGCAGATCTGTTGGTTGAAACAAAGGCTTGCACCAATGAAGAGAACAGTTAAATTTATGCAAGAATTAGAAGGGAAATGAAGATCAAAGGAAGAAAACCAATCCCTCCTTTTTCTTCTTCTTTTTTTTTCCCTTTGGGTTGTTTTTTGTTTGCGATTTTTTGGTTTTGTTTGGTGCACACTTTCAGAGCCTTTTGAAGAAAGGCTATTTAAGCTGGAAGGTGAAGGTAGAGAAACAAGATAAATTTTGGTGCTTTTCTCCAGCAACACACTACAGGTGTTCATCATTATAGCAACGTGCTAGCACTGCAACTGCTCTTGTTGACAATCCTGCATGCCTTGAATATGAAGGAGCAGGGGAGGAAGAAATGGCTGCAACATTCAGATTTGTGCATTTAAAGTGTAATTTAAAAATATCTCAGTTTTCTGAGCCTCAAATACTTTTATTTTAAGCTGATCAATTTCACTAAATGAAAAGTCATGTGTGACATGATTTAAAGGGAAATAAGGAGATTAAGAGAACATCCCAGTGAGATAAGATATAAAGGGTGTTTGAATGTTCTGAACAGCTATTTATGAAGAACATAGCGTAGGAGGTAATCATATTACACCAAAGAGTGAAATATTGTAAATACAGTTATAGATTCATTTTTAACTTTAGGCTTTGACTAAGTAGAAGAAACTATCATACGATTGATATTACCTGGGTAAGATTTAATTCTACTACATATGACTTTAGGTAGTATCAGGATGCTCAACAGCCTTCATTAAAATTCTGAAACCACCTGAAAGAACTAAACCTCTCCTTAGACCACTTCATATTACCATCACTTTGTGCAATAAGCCATTACAGAAACCGCAGTCCTATATATGTTGCACTTCTAAGGGTTCCAAATATGAATTATTTAAACTCCTTAGCCAGTAGCTGCCAGAATTATAGCTTCAAGTGCATATCCATGATTGCAGAGAATCTGTGCAGTCCTACTGTTGGAAGAGGGAACCAAAAAGGAGAGGATTTGTCATGCTCACAGGAGCTCTGGGACTGTGAATCCTTCCTTTCTGCTACCAAAGTCAGCCTTTCAACCTGTCCTACATATACCCACAGTTTCCAGCTTGTGTACGAAGGGTAAGGTGCAAGAGCCTGCTGGTGCAGTCTAGATGAAGATTGTGTATATAACTCTGTAACTGTGTTTAACAATCATACTTGCATCTGAAAACAAATCAGATTATTATTATTATAGTTCATTGCTCATCACTAAAGCTATGAACTCCAAATATAGCTGCTAAATATATTCTGCAAATAATTGCAACATGTTGCCTTTCTGGAACGTTAAATTTGCACTGACAGGCTCAGCCCAATCAAATGCATGCTTAGGGCCAAAAATAGCCTTATTTTCAACACAAACAAACAAAAAAACCCCCTTTTATCTAAGACTTCAGGTGAAGAACTGAATGGCCAACTGCAATAAAAGGATAAGGCACTGGAAATGGAGACTGCTGGAAAGGTTAAAGAACTACTAAAAGGTTTTGCTATGTCAAAACATGTCTACAGAAGGCTGCTGTAAACTTCAAATAAAAAAAACAACATACCCAGCTTTCACACATAAATGACTCTAGCTTTTCATTCTTTCCAAGTCTGGCCACTGCTGGGTTTTATTCCTTCTTTGTTTTTCTGTTTTTCTTCTTGATTATTCTGGGCAGGAGATTTTACACATCACCAGGCCATTATTTCAATAGCATCCTGCTCAGCTGGGTCCCTGCACAGACACCCATACAAGGTGTAGCACTTCAGGATTCCTTCTGTAAGCTATTCTTCATGTAATGATTTTCCTCCTCAGGAAAAAAAAATAAATCAATTTTTCATTAAGTTTTTAGAAAAAATATATCTTGATTACTTGAGTACAAACGTCTTTATCATGAACACAGATAATTTAAAATGATCATTTTAGTACATATGGATACTTACAGTAAAACATAGAGCTTCTCAGCATCACCTAGTTCAGCAGTTCAGGTAAAACCTATGATGGTAGGATTGTAACTTGTAATCACTGTCAAAAACTCAGGGACCACTGTAAGTCTAAAAAGAAGTCACAGACTTGATAATTCCTGGAGACATAAATTTTGTCCTACTTATGTAAGTGCTCCCTCTCTCCCACAGAATATGGTGTGGTATTCTAAAATACCTGTGTGTTCTAGTTTGTCTCACTGTATTTAAAAAAATTTGAAAATCACAAAAATCTTATTTTATAGTAACAGTGCATTACTCAGCTTTGATATAGTTTTGAGTAGAATTCAGCTGGGAATGAAATTGAGCAATTAATCACAGAACTTTCCTATTTCCAATCTCTAGAATTCTGCTACTTTCTAATTTGCCCCACTCATCCAAAGTAGTACTCCCTAGGAGTTTTTCTTGTCTCATAAATATCACAAGCTATGGCTCCTTTGCTTCATCACCCAGCAACATGTTTAACAGATCCTGGGCTAGAAATGATTTCTGAAATTATGGATCACCTTCTCCTCTTGTATTTGCTTTCCATTTCTCATACTTACTCTTCCTTTTCCCTTTAAATAATTTCTCTTTGCTATTTATACCCTGCTATGATTTTAAATTGCTACTACATGTCCTTCTACTTGTCATCACTTAGAGAAATTTGACAAAATTTGGGATTCATATCTTGATCATCTAAATTTTTTTTTTTTTTAATTTTCTATTTTTTCAGTGTCCCTGGCTCTCAAAAGATTGTATCTGCCCTCAAAGGATCAGTAAAACTCCTTCGGGAGTTGTCTTGATGATTTTACCATGGTAACTTCCAGAAAGGAATATGTGCTTATAAGGCAAATACTCTAGTTCTGTAAAGTATGTCACCAATGTGAAACCTTGAAGAAATTATTGACTAAACAAGTATTTTTATAAAGAAAATACTCAGGTACCTTTACTAATTGATAAACCAATTATCTATCTGTGCTTCTTTAAGCAAAAACACATCTTTTTCTTTTTCATTTGTTTCTGAAATTGCTTGAATGTTAACCATGATAGAAACCAAAACCACCTAAGCTTTCTCAGACAAGTGTTAAGCTTTTAGAACAATTTCACTTCTCAACACACACAAAAATTTAAAAAAACTAGGATAGAACAAAGGAACCCCTTTTCTTTTATGGTCAGATAGTGGTTCCATGTTGAAATACATAAATAGACCATGTCTCTGGTGTGTCTATGATCTCAAGGAAAAAAAAAAAAATTACTGTATAATTGATACCAAGTTCCCAACTCACTGTGTTCCATAAATTTCACTTTTTTTTTGTTTGTTTAATGCATGCCTAGATAATCTTTAAGTTGTGTCTATTTCTCCTTTGATTTTCCTAACAGTGTGTCTAGCCTGAACAAAAGTTGCTGTTATACAGACTTCAGACATATTTGAAAATGCAGATTCTAAAAAATTGCTCAAGTTGCATTGTTTTCATCCTCAATGTTTTTTTGTCATTTGAGTCTCCAAACTCAAAATTTTAGTTTCATAGGCATTTGACATTTCTAAGTATATGTTCTCTCACAGATAGGCAAGGATCATCTGTTTCTGTATAATAACAAAACTTCAGCTTATCTGTTGTTACACACACCAGCTGTTATTGAAGGTTTAGCTTCTTTGAAAGCATGGTTAGTCTTCCACTCTCAGACGGCTAATTTGGCATAACATCTATGCTCTTGTAGATGAAAAATTGTGTTTCTCTTATTCCTTTCCCATCAACAAAGCTTTTATTTGTTGCCCTGTACTGCCTTCCATCTCCTTTCTCCTTTTCTTCCCATTTCACATTGTGAATTCAACTCTTCCAGTCAATTTTGCTACTACCTTGCTCCCCTGCACTCCACCCCATTGTGCATTGGCTTTGCATACAGATCTGAAAGAATCGGGTCAGGCTATGGCAAGCTCAGACAAGTCATAAGACCCCTGACGGTGAGGTCAATAGAAAGTCTTTACTAGTAATGGCAAAAGCTTATTTACTGGTCCACAGGTTCCTAACACAGGTACTGGCCCAGAACTAGAAATACATTAGTGTTGGCAATAGATTTTACAGATCTACTTCTTAACCTTAAGTTTTCTGAAAACACAACAAAATTATTCATGATTATGTATGGGAAGTTCTGGAAAAAAATTACGTGACCTACATTTGAATACCTTTGCTTTTTGCAAACATTAGAGTTGGCCCTTTTGTTGTTGTTTCAGTATTAAGCCATAATAATTTACGAGAATGGCCTGTAGACCTAAAAGTAGATAAACTGCTGAGCTAAATTTCTTTGATTTTAGCTCTATTGTGGGTTCTTTTCAGAAATGATAATATCGTTGTCGGTTGAATATTTATGGTCCTGCTGAGCAGAGTAGTGGATGGATTTAAGAGAGAACCTGCGTGGAGTTTTCTGGAAAATGCCAAAGAGGTGAATCTCTAAGGGCAACATGGTTGGGAAAACTAATTGTTCCGCAGAATCTATGGTATTCAGTTCTGATTGACAACATACAACTGTGGGACACTGGACTTGTCCAGACTTCTTGTTTCCAAATACAGGGTCACTGCGAGTCGGCAGAAAGTAGCGGGGTCCGACTTGAGCGAGAGCACAGATTGAGCAATGTGTTTATCTTGCACAGATAAGCACCAGACCTGAACAAAGGCAAGGGATGAGCAACTTGCTCATCTTGACAGATGTGGCACCTGACAGTCTGCTACTCAAATCTACTGAGTGACACCTGGGGGGGAGGCTTCACGGCCCGATGTTACTTCAGTAAATCTAAACAGACCACCACACCTCTGTACTGAACACCTTTGTTCTCTGCTACTTCCCCACCTTGATCAACAATGCAACAAGCCTTGTTAAGTGCCAATTGGCACACAATACTTGGCTTAGTCTCGCCTCACCAAAAGTATAAATCTGACATTTAGAATCCTCTATTTTGAGAACAAGAACTCCAACTATCTAGATGGGTTGACGGGCCTGGACCTCTCTCCTCCCCAATCAGGGATGCCTCTTTGGTAAGACTTGCACCTCCAACTACGTCGGACATTACCCCGGGAAAGTATCATTAACAAAAGTGCTGAACTATTAACATGAGCTCGATTTTTGCAGTAAGTGTATTTATCAACAGCAGTTCTGAACTGTTTATATCTGTCACCTCAATAAATTACACACCATTTTCAGCTTTGTGAAACTGTCTCAGTGAAAGTCCTTGGTGGGTCTCTGACAGGCAAACGATTCTGATAAGTGGCTACACACATAGTCCTTTAGACATAAACCGTTGACCAAGTCTGGGACTAAGACTGGACCTAGCCGCACCTAGGTTCCTCTCTGAGAAGGAGTTTAGAAAGCAAGGGGGTCCCTTCTGAACCTCATGACTCAACAGGAGGACCCCCCTAAGCCACACATCAGACTCACACCCTTTCACACAAGAACAAGACATAAAAATTACTACTTCAGCTAGTAAACCAACTAGCTAAGAGAAACTGCCAATATATTTTAAGATCTGTTAAGCAAGACTTAGATATATGGATTGGTCATTATCATGAAGACTTAGTTCTGCACATCACCTTCTTCTGTTAAAATTAACACAACCCTGCTGTTTATTGAGAAAATCTATTGACAAAAAGCAATTCATAAGCTAACAGCAGCTGAGCAATCTTCACCGTTATTTTCTAACCAAGATTTCCAGAAGTCTAAAATTAGATCACCAAAACCGATTACTGTATTTAAGTAATCTGATTTATAAAAATACTTGAACAACCATCAGATATCAGTAGAGCTCACAGAACTTCAGGAATGTTAACTAAGAGAAGGATTCAGCCTACTGAGGTGTAACTTAGTTTAATTGCATTCCCTGCAGCAAATATAAATTTTCATTTTTTCTATGCTGTATATTGGAAACATTTGAATTATCTAACCTCCACGCGTGTTAGTGGCTGCCATTCTAATAATGTTCTTCAACTCTGTGATATTTTGAAGGGTTGGTTTGTTGTTTTGGTTTTGGTTTGTTTCTAATATGGCTGCCACAATCTTGTTGCTTGCTTCCATGTTGGTAGCAAATACCATCTTCCCCTTCATTTGCATAGATCTACCAGCTGTAATAAATCAGCTCAGACATTTTAGAATATAATGAAGCACACTAGATAAATTATGGAAAAACTTTTTTTGTCGTCTATTGCCAAGTTTTGGTCAATAGGATTGATACCAAGAAAAGTAACATTGCTGCAGGGAGTTCTCAAGGCTAAAACACCCTATTTCACATTCATTAAGGTTCCAAGTTCTTTTTCCCTTTCCTTCATAATAATTATATCTGTATACCACAGAAACCCTTTTTGGAGTGTGTTTGCTCTCCCTGATTGGATTCAAATGAAAAGCTGCCTTTCTCTGTGGACTGATTTTTTTCCCTGTCTAATCAGCAGCATGGCCTGAATCCTAATTACAGGTTAGGGATTTAATGAATGAACTTCAGGAATATTAATTTAATGTTTAAAACACCAGCAAATAGAGTGAATGTTTTATTTGAGGGCTTGCTTCATGAAGTCCCCTTCCAGTGGTATTAGAATGTAAGGTTTAAAATGAGAACATGGTGAAAAACAACATTTAATCTTCAATGAGAGTAAATTAGTAGATACTTAAACAAATAGGGAGTTGAATTAAAGTGTGGGGGGGAAGTAGCTGTAATAAAACCGTGATTTTAAAATTAATGATTTCCACACATTTTAAATTATTTTTACCTGCAACAGTAAAATCTAAGACACAAGAATGTGTATCACTGATAATTTTTCAGGTAAAATTCATTATTCCAGTTCATGTTTGTTGAACAGTCAACTTATACCTACAGCTTTGGTGTCCAGTGAAGAATTTGGGTTTTCTTCTAGAGTATTGTATTAGCTGTTGAGTACAAGCTGTGCTTTTGAACACCTCCACAAAGAGATTCTGTCTTCATCAAGTTTGAGTCAAAAAATTAGGTGAATATCTCCCTCTAGGGGCATTCAAAAGCATTCATTGGGCTAAGGACATTGATTGGCCATATTGCTAGCTGAGGTACTAAGGAGCAGAGGTTTTCTCAGCACCTGGGAGAAAAGGTTCAATCCCCAGACAGCTTCCTCCTCAACATGAGTTTTCCTATGCTGTCATTCAGAGAGACACCGAGCTGTTGAAGCGAGTCCAGAGGAGGGCCACAAAGCTGATTGGAGGGCTGGAGCACCTCTCCTATAAGGACAGGCTGAGAGAGTTGGGGTTGTTCAGCCTGAAGAAGAGAAGGCTCCAGGGAGATCTAATTGCGGCCTGCCAGTACCTGAAGGGGCCTACAGGAAAGATGGTGAGGGACTGTTTATGAGGGAGTGTAGTGACAGGACAAGGGGTAAGGGGTTTAAGCTGAAGGAGGGTCGCTTTAGATGAGATGTTAGAAAGAAATTCTTTACTCTGAGAGTGGTGAGGCACTGGAACAGGTTGCCCAGAGAGGTTGTGGATGCCCCATCCCTGGAAGTGTTTAAGACCAGGTTGGATGGGGCTTTGGGCAACGTGGTCTAGTGGAGGGTGTCTCTTCCTGTGGCAGGGGGGTTGGAACTAGATGATCTTTGAGGTCCCTTCCAACCCAAACCATTCTATGATTCAACATGAAGTCTACAAACTCAGGCCTTTTACTCAAAAGGCAATTTACTGGCCGCCTCACTGAAGCCTTTTTATTTCTTTACTAGAAATCTGAATGAAAAAAAAACTTATTAGTAAATAAGCTTTGAAATATTTTGATACAGCTCCCTTCTCTTTCTTGTCCTTTCTTTTAAATATTGGTATAGGCACTTCATTCACTTCTTTTGTTTATTTTTCTGGATTTTTTGTAAAGAGTACAGAGAGAAAAACTCTTTGGTTTTATGGTGGTTGATGAAAAAGGAAAAGTGAGAGGAAATCTGGTGCATTAATACTTGACTACCACCAGCTTTAGAACTTGAGCAGACACCAGTGGGATCAACTGGTAGATCTTAGACAGAAGTTTTATAAATGCTTTTCATTAAGCGTCCTCAGCACTTGGATCTGTTTTTTTCTCTTGGAGAACTTCCATGCAAAAGCTACACAAAACCCTCTCTTCTTTCTTTCTTTCTTTCTCTTTCTTTCTTTCTTTCTTTCTTGAGGAAAAATTAGCATAATGTTGCTCATAGTAGAGAGAGATGAGCTTGTTCATTTTTACCTAGTCAAGGCACAAGGGCCAAGGAAGGTCTAGGCGGAATGATTAAAAAAATTGAAGTAAATGAATATTTACCCTGGGGAAAGTTAGGAAAGGAAATATGTTTATGACTACAGAACTCAAACACATTCATTGGTAATGGCAGTTAACATAGACTCAAACTGCAGCTTTTCTCTACAGAGAAACTCCGGTCCCATGTGTTCTGTTTAATCAATGCTGATCCATCTTTGCCAAGAGTAGGAAGTGGTTTTCTTTTTCTTTAATGGCTTTACTTTGAAATTTCATTCTATGGACAGAAGGAAGAAAAGAATAAAACTCAAAATTGTCAGTCATTTTTCAAAAATATGAAAATGTAAACATTCCTACAGTCCTTGCAGTCCCATTGTGAAGTTTTACCTTTGACTGGATTAATTAAAACCATTGAGTTAGATTTACATTCAAGTTTTTCACAAATTTCTGTCTTCTCTCCAATACAATTGTCCCATCCCTCCGATGCCGTGTAAATCCTCAAAGTCTATTAATATCACACAAAAGAGGTCTGTGAGATGCCTTTGACCTTCTAACCAAACCAGGTAACTATTTCCAGATAAAGTGGATGCTGTACTTCAGTTTGAATCCATAGATTTATAGGAATTACTGCAGATTGTCAGCAAGACACTTTAAACACAACTATGACACAGTTTATTTTAACTGTATGTATCTGCATTTAATCTGTCTCACTGTCTTGAGCATTGATGTATATTTGCTTCTTTCAGGTGACACTGATTTTTTTCTGCTTGTTTAAAGGTTTTTTTCATATTCTGCTTCTCTCAGAAGAACTCTTTGTTTCTGTATCCTCACTAGAAAATAATATCCATGCTCTAAAGTCAATGGACCCTCCAAAATTGTTTCTTATTACACAAAAGTGAAAATAACTTTTTATTGCAATTGATTGAAATTGGAACACTATTCATGGTTATCTAAGTTAGGGGAGTGAAAATATAGGTTGAGTTAATAAATAGCTAATATGGTCTGTTTGAAAATTGTTATGACTTCAAGCATCCACAGATTCTTATACAAAACAGCTGTTGAAAAGACTAACCATAAAACTATCAGTGTTTACAAGATTTTTATTATACAAGCCTAATGGCTCCCGTGGTTTTAATGCACTGCAAAATAGAGTCTTTCCTATTCCTTATGAACACAAAGCACATCTCCCTAAAGGGACTTTTCTTCCTACAAGCTATCAATGCAATCAAAACTAGTGATGCATTTTATTACATTACTGCTTCTTGAAGAAACACGTTTTTATTGTAATATTTCATAAAGATCTCCTGCTGGCAATGTAAAAAGTAACTATCTAATAAAATTTAGTAGTGTGTTCTTGCAAACCTGATTAAAAAAATGTATAGTAGGCTAGTGAATATAGTTTCTGTTTTTAAACTTACCACTAAAAAATAATATCTTAGGGCTCAACTACTGAAAACAGCTTCTACCATCCTGTTTTTACCTTACTTTCTTGCTTTCTTGCCAGAAAAAAATGTGCAGGATGTTCTTGCTGAAAAGTGCAAAAGAGCTTGAAAGTCTTGTATGATCTAAAATAAGCTTGGTATGTCTGCTCGACTGGATATATACCATATATATTTATAAAGTCCGTGTTAATGCAACAATGCATAAATGCATAATTAAAAGCATTAGAAAATGTGATGATGAAAATTAAGATGAAAACAGATAAAACCTTGTAAAATGTACAAGTTTATTTTTAAGAATAGAAAACAATAGGAATATCTACGAAAGTTTAATTTAGCTTATTAAGGTTTATCTCCCTATGTCCTATCTACTTTGAATAGAAATGAAAGTTTACCCTGGAGGACAATTAAGAACAGGAAACCAATTCAGAACGTCTGATGTTATGCATACATTAGCAAATAGCAACACTATTTGCTGTTACAGTAACAAGCAGATTTGTGCAGTAAAACAATTGGTGCTGAGGAACAATTGGTGTTCATGGTATGTGCATTTATAAGGACTTTATTTCACAGTATCTTTAGTCTGGTCTGGTAGGTTGAATACCTGTTAGTAGTTGGAGGGTATTAAGCACAATTCTGTAGTTCATCTTTCAATTTAGTTTAACCTGAAACACATCTAGTCTGCATGCTCTGAGAGTGCTCCATGAAGTATTACAAGGGGAAACAATCAGGATATTCAATTCAAAAGCAAACTCTTAATTCTCATTAAAACATTGGTGTAGATGCACTTTGAATTTCTCAGAAGTGCACTTTTGCTTAGATAGCTAAAGTAATAATTTAATAACATCACAGGTAGGATGAATAACTAACCTATACAAAAGGTAATTATTTTAGTTGGGGGGGGGAGGTGTTGGGTTGTTTGTGGGGTTTTGTTTGTGGTTTTTTTTAAGAGAGAGATCTTATTGTAATTTGAAAGAAGTTTTGTCTAGGGAAGAGCATTTATCCAGCATAATAGTCTGGAATCTGTTCTTAAACACAAATCTGTTCCAATTGGCTCTGGAGGCTAACTTTCCCAGCTGTCCTCCTTAGGATAATTGGGCAATTAGCCTTTGTCTCTCAGAGTAATTACCAGCTCAGCCTACCTGGCTGTTTCTCAAAGAAACACAACCACAGGCAGAGAAAATAGGAAAATATAGTTTCCCATGAACATCAAATATATACATACTGTTTACAGGTCTACCCTCTCACAACCCTTTTGTAGTGAAGGTGCAGGCCAGAGCACTTGATCAGAGGGGTCTACCAAGCAGTTAACAGTGATTACTTGATTAGATGTAACTTGTGCCATGTGCAAATACTAGTAGGTCTTCATCCTGCTCCAAGTCTGGGCAGGGACAGCTTATATGTAGAGAGGTCTGGTGGCAATGAATGTGAGTGTGTGTTTGGGGTAGTGAAGTGATTTTACAGTATTAGAATACTAGTCTGAAAATAAGGAATAAAATAGGGGGGAAGCAGAAGAGGTTATATTCCTCCATGTATACATGTCCATTGTTCCCTGTGGAGCTGAGAGAAGCTGCTGCTATTGCTGAGGAAAAAAAACAAACAAACAACAAAACCAACAAAAAAAAATCAAACCAAAAAAAAACCACAAAAAAGCACAAGATCTTTCTTTCTCCCTGTCTTCCTGTATTCACCCACGGAAGACAGTGTTTGGGAATCCTTATAAGCTGGAGAGAACAACAAAATAAATTCTGTCAGAAGAGCACGTCCAGCCTAAAGATTTCTGACTTCTCTTTTCCCATTTGGATTCTTCAGTCCCAGCAATAACTTGGCAGAAAAAAAGTTAACTATATACAAGTATTTTACTTAGTATCACTTCTAAAATACAGTGCATGTAGCTCACCAGTATAGATAGTCCTTTGAAATATCACAATAAAGCTTTGTTGATAATAGAGATGTGCGTGGGGACATTGTCCACAGCAGGTATGAAGAAGTAATTATAATTAGGTTGGCTAACCTTTGTCATTCCTTTAGAAAAAAATAGAGCTTCTTTGTGCTAGCATTTTTCTTCCCACGTTGATTATATGGAGCATTTATTGTATATAAGCTCGCGCGTACCACATGTGCCGTGGAAAAGTAAATCAATTCAGCCTAAAGCTTTCTGAACCAAGGGATGTTTTATTTGCCTTTTGTTTTTTTCTTTTAATGCTGCACTTTAGATCTTCAAAATGCTCCACTACACAACAGTGGTTCAATAACATTATAAACCCCTGCAGAATTAGGTAAGTTGCATGCTTCAACAAGTAGGACAGAGGAGAGGTGCTCCCATGGAGAGCACTGTAGAATTCACCAAGTGACTAAAGATAGAGTTCAACAACCCTTGTGCTCCTTGAGGAATGCATTGTAGAAACTGATGAACTTTTCTATAAATTTTATAGACTGCTGAGGTGAGAGTGGAGAGAAGGGGTCAGAATTTCTAATGTTTCTCATGCTGTTTTGCCACTGAAATTGCATTCAATTACTTGGTTTGCTTATTGTAAGGCAGTGAGCTGAAACATGGGTGAGGTCATGGTTTGTAATAGTATACGGATCAATGCTTGCCATTTAGAAACTGGGTAAATTGGGTTAAAAGACGCTACAAAGTGTGTGTCTGAAGAAAAGAGATTGCATGTTTGCTATTTTTCCTCTAATATCAGTATAGTGGATATTTCTGTTTGTTGGGCTTTGGGTTTGGTTTGGTTGTTTTTAAAAGTGATGCAATAGAAGTGGAGCTGTATAATAATATATAGTACCTCTGTTTAGCATAGATACAATTAATAACTTGATAATGGAGTTGTATAATTGGAATAACTAAACTTCAAGTTGACATAATAGACTGCATGTAAACTTCTTTGTTTTTTGTTATGCTAGTTAAGTTCAACTTTATCAAGAGACACTCAGATCCAAGTTGTCATTTTATACCCTCATCAAATTGCCATGTTAGTCCAGTGGGATCAGTATGTGTTGAGATCATAGGTCTCTAGGAACAGAATGAGGTTTCATGTCAGTAGGCGTATTCTTTAGGTGTGGATCCTCTGCCTCCAAGAGCTTCAATGTCATTGAGTTTGCAGTGTTCCAATACTCTTGATGTCACTGCTGGAGATGAGTCCTCCAGGCTTCTGCTTCTATAGTTTTATTATCATTGTACTGATTTCTAAAGAGATGGCCTATCTCACCCCTGAGACACACAGATTAAAAGAAAAATAAGCAAACACTGCATACATTTATTTGCCTAAGTTTTAATATTGTTTCTCGACTACTGTGCTAAGAGCTGGAGTTATGTTTTCTAGCCTAATTGGGCTTGCATAATCTCATGGCTCAGTTTCTTGATTCTGAAGACTTTCTGGCTCAGCTCACATCTTTGACTTTCTTTGTGATTGGTTCTACACTAATAGATATTGTCATCTTCTCCCCTTCCACAAAACTATATTGCCTTTCCTTTCCTTTTCCATCCCAAAACCATGCCACGTTGGCTTCTACAACTAATATGATTCTCTCCTGCCCTGAATTTCTTCTTTCTGTATATGATAATTTCCATTATTCCAAACTGACTTAACGGAGACAAATAAGAGAAAACTCATTTATTTTATTATGTTGAGTAAATAGATATCTTTTATACAGGCATAGTAATGTTAGCTGATTTGCTATGTGCAGAATACTGGTCTATACAACCTGGAGTTGTGTTCCAGATAACTTGAAATGTCTTTTCTTGACCATCATTGAGAATGTTGAGTCGTTGAGGATTACAAAAACAAACTGATCTCTCCCCTCTTAAGATTTCCCACAGGTAGTAGTTTAGATCCTGCATGATCCAGAGATTGTTCAAACCACTTGTTTAATAGCTACGTATCTGCTAATTTACCTAATCCCCTTTTGAAGCTGTTTTGGTCCCCACAGAATCCTATTGCAAGAAAGTCTACAATTAAATTATGAGTTATAGGAAAAAGTACTGTTTCATGCTTGTATTGAATTTACTACCCAAGTATTGTGTAGAGCACCACCAAGTCAATCTTATGTGAACCTTACTAGCCATATCTGTTATTCTATTCATGATGCTTTAGCCTTCCTCCTGTTTTCCATGCTAAAAAGGGCTCCACAATTCTCACAGCAGTTGTGATATCTGAGCAGTGTATTTCCTTTTTTTTTCCCCTTTTCACACTTTGGTTTATCTTCTTAAAGACCACATACAGTGTTAAAGGAAATGGTGTACCATGCATTTACACAGGAGCAGCATGATATTTTCTATTTCTCTTTTCCTTTTTTAATAACTTCTCATAATCTGTTTGCCGTTTTGACTGCCATGCAACACTGAGCTGATGTTTGTGGAGATCTGACAACACCACAATAACTGAGAACATATCACTGTATAGATCTACTTAGAATACATTTATTCAAGCACACTTCTTAACAATGAATTTTGTCTGCTCATTTTGCCAGTCAATATCATGAGATTCTTCTGAAAATATTCAGGCCACTTTAGACTTGACTATCCCGAATAATAGTGTATCCTTTGTAAAATATGTGTTCATTCTATTCACTCCTTCTTACAGGTCAGTTCTCAACTTATTGAACTATGCAGGCTCTTGCGCAGATTCCCCAAACCCTCATAGCTATTGGCTAGCACAGTGTTACATTCTCTTTGTTTCCCTTATGACAAGGGAGCTACATCTGGTGATCAAAATCTGTCATAGAAAAGCTTGTCTATTATTCACAGAAAGCCTTCTCATTTGCTGCTGTAAATATAATCCTCTAATGTATTTAGATACACTGTTAGTAACCTGGACCTCTACAGTTTCTCAAAGTGTCAAGGGAAACAAGATCATTAAAACCGTACTTAAATAGATGTCAATGTTATATCTTGTGCATATCGTATGTATTGTAATTATTGTAGATCTCTGAGAAGACGACTCTTTGTTACTGTAAGCAAATATACAATGTTGTCCTGATTTATGGAAAACTGGTTGTAAATCTCTCCAATCTTACCTCGAGACTTCTGCTGGTTTAATCATTTTAATGTCAGTTACTTGATTTAAACTCAGTTATTTCCAGGTCACGCTTTTGAATGTAAGATCAAAAGCAATCATTTTGTTTCTGTAACTAGCTATATAATAGTTCATGTCTAAATGGTGCTCCCAAAACATGGTGACAGAGATAGATAATCTATTCATAATTATTTATGCAATTCCATCTTGCTTCTGAGGCTTCTCAGTAAGATTCTCAAATATGTGATTCTTTTTTTTTTAATTTTTTTTTTTTAAATCAGTGGCAGTACTATGAAAGTCCAGAACTGTTTTGGCCAAAGTGGCATTACACTCAAAATTAACAGTTTTGCTTCTGGAAAAATTAGTAAATGCAAAGGTCTGTGTTTTGGATACTGTGCCAGTACCAAGTGAGGTGCGTGTAGGTCAGTTCCCACTCTCTTTTGTGAAAAGTTGTCAACATCCTCAGGGAGCTAGATTTAAAATGCCTCACTTTTAGAAAAATTTTTAAGTAAACCATATGAGCTTCTCTGAAGTTTGTCTTCTTTTCACTTGTTTGAAACAAGTTATTAGTTTCAACCAATATTCATAAATGTCTGAACTTAAAACTGCTTTTTAAGGTAATGAGTTGTTTAATTACCTAAGCTTTTCAAATACCTGTTTCAGTGTCGGGATACTCAGTTGAGAAATGTACTTCCTTCATAATTTGTATATAAAAGTGTTCTTTTAAAATTACAGAATTGCATAGAATGACAGTTATGCAGATTTCCTTCCTTTCGTCTATCCAACTGGTGAAAATCAGGACCTACTTCACCGGAACCAGTGGAGCTAGATTAGATTGCTATGATATCTTGTTAAATGACAAAAAGAGTGAAATCTTCCTTTTCATACTGCCTCAAATTTAGGTTTAGGTTAAAGTACTGCAACCCCATTAGTCATAATGGGATTGCACAAGGGTTATTCATAGCAGAAATTTATCCAGCATATCAACGGTCCATTAGAGATAAAGGCTTTTAAAATACTGATATCTTTGTGCAGTCTTCCCATTAGAAACACAATAATGTGTGATGCTATTTACCTCCTTCAAAGTTAATTTTTTATCATCTTTTACAGTTACAGCAGTATCTCGTATCCTTGAAAACATGAATCCATTTACCTTACAGCCGTGAAGCACCAGCCTCCTCCTCTGAGTGCGTTTCTGGTAGCACGCCAAACTACAATACTCTGTGACCATTCTAGAAGGGAGTAAAAGTGTGCATATCATAAATTTTCATTTTTCAAAGCAGTTGAGGAAGATGAATAGAGATTATCTTGAAACAGAGATCTCTAAAAATAATGCATCAGTCAAAGTTTACTTTGTGCTCTCTTCCTTTTCTCTGTTTTGTTTTTCTTATCATCCTTTTGTTAGCACAAAGCAGAATGTGCTGTTTCCTTCAGGGTACTTTGATTACAGTAGAAATCAAGCATGAAAAAGACTGTTACAATCTGATAAAATTCTTGTTAAACTGAGGGGTCATTTATATCATAAGCCATTATCTCTTGGCACTTGAACTTTCTCATCCTGAAACCACCTCTTGGCAGCAATTCTTATTATTAAGATGATCAAGATTAATACTAAAACTAAAACTAAAAGTCCCTGATTTCTGATATTGGCATTTTGGACTATTAGTAAGAACATAACAGAGAAATTACCTGAAATGCTAGGGGTTATGGATAGATATTTCAAATGGGGAGGAAAATAAGTAATATAAAAATGAAGTAGGAAGAAAAATTACATGCTGAACAAAAGAAGATATTTACAGGCTAAGAAACACATATCATGTAATAGAAAATGCAAAGATAATAGTCTTTCTAATCTGAAAAGCTATGTGAGAGGAAAGGATTAGAACGCCACAGATTTCACAAAAATGTCAGCATAAGGCAGTTTGGAAACATGAAGGAAACAAAAATTACTAAATCCTATATTTTCTCAGATTTTTATCACAAAATAGTGACATACTCTGTCATTTACTCTGCCGATTATTTACTATAGTCTTAATTTCAACACTAGCTTGTAGAATTGCTCTCAGTTCACGTTGTAAAGACGGTTATAAGTTGTCCTTTGGACAACAAGGATCAAGTTCAGAGATCTTTTTCATACTAAAGATATTTGTGATTTCATGGGCCACATCATTGATCCATGTTTAAAATTCCAGTTACTTTTAATATGAATTCTATATTCTATATTCTATACCAGCAATTGCCTGGCCTGGCAACGTTGCCGAAGTGACTAAGGGTGTGTCCCATAGGTAATATTTTATAGACTTCCTTTTAAATTGAATATTGCTCTTATCTAGTTTACATCATTCAGACTAGGATTATTTATGCTCTGGCTAAAATCAGAGGGATACTGTAAATTAAATATTTCAGATATTCAGGAAAGAAATTAGAGACCAGTACAAACTCTTGCCCATAGTCAGTAAAACAACAAACTGTTGATGAGCCTTCCCAATTCATTTTATGTCACTTCCTTTGGACTTTGGAATACAGTGATTTATGTCAGAAATCTTTTCGCCTAGATTTGACTGTTTTAACTATTTAAAAAAGTGGGTTTTGCACGTTTGACAGAGGCTTATCAATTTGCAGCTATAATCTTTATTTTATATGTGATAGCTGATATATATAAGGAAATGGATATCTGTCTTTAGCTATTGATTACCTGAGATTTTTGGAGTGAACAGATATCTTGCAGTCTCCATTGAATATGTTGTTTATATTTGAAGATGCCCAAGGTTATAAAGATTGCTTAGACAGGTCATTCTCCAGCATTCAACTTTCCTTCTATTTCACTGCTGTGACAAAGGCATTTGGTGTGAGGGACAACCACATGAGACCACTGCCTAGATTTGAGTGCAATGTGATACAGGACCAGATCATATCACCTAACTTTTTTATTATTCTTGGGGAAAACACACTTGTTTATCATACAAGTAGCTGTTCTATTCACACTCTTTGTTTATCTTTGACAGATGCTTCTGTCAAGCCAGAACTGAACTCTTTCACTGACTCATTGACTACACAGATTTTGAATAACATGTGAAAAACAGAAAACACAATGAGCACTTTTCTTAGTATGGTATTTTTCTACATGCCCTGCTAACCAACCATGTTAAATTCTGCTTTTTTCAAGAAAAAAAGAACACCAAAAGCAGAGGCTGTCTTCCTCTATTGCCTCACATCCAAGAGTCAGAAAGCTTGTTGTTAAATATTAAAAGTCAGGGCAAGAGAGCCAGAAGGCAAAATGAGAAGGAATATTTTCATGAAGATTTGAATGTGAAGACTTGGGATAGTAGATGATGTGAGGGAAGTGAGGCAGAGGAGCTCCAGAAGGGGAGAAGGGTGAAGAAACAGAAGTGGAATTTGGAATGGGAAAGGGGCTAAAAAATAGCCAGAAGTGGGAGGGAGACTATGAGGAGAAAAGATTCAAATAAGAAATTATGACAAACAGGTTTGAGGAACAGTACTGTAGGAAGCTGCAGATAAGCAATCATTTGTTGTCTTAAATCCAGATGGGGTGCTATTATGCAACACCTCTGTTAGTAAAGAACAAGATACTGTTCTCTGACCCATGGGCAGGACCACTGAGTAATATGCTGTGCCTAATGTGATGCTTTGCTTTTTCTCATGATTTCTGTTTAAAGTTTATGTCAGAAATGCCAGAAGACCTCTTGAATGTCATGTCATTCACAATCTGAATGCTGGAAATTAAAGTTACAAAATTATGGGATCCAACATTTTAAGTAAAAAGTTTTATTAGAGTATTCTACTATTTCCACTTTAAAACAGTATACAGCTATGAATATAGATTAGTATCACAGAAACAATAAACATATTCGAGATGACTTTTGGAAGTACAGTTGTGTGTTAATCTACACACTATTTCAACTAGATAACTTTTTTATAGTTTCTCTCTACAAAATAAAAAGTTATCCATACTGAGGACCTAATCCTCCTTTCAAGGAGTTGTAGATAGATAAAATCAGTACAAACAAGAGACAAATTGAAACTTGAATACCCATTTGGGGATCTATATTCAGAAAAATATTTACACAAATACTTAAGTAAGCACATGGATATGTCCACTAATTTTGAATTTACAGAAATGATACATTATTCCAGGGACAACCTTGGAAAGCAATAAGGAATTAAATCTGTTGGTATTTTTAGTGTTGTAAGTGCATCAAACTGCCTGGATTATCACATTTTATCTATATCAGGGCTATATTCTGCCATGGATTGAAAACTGACTGAATGGCCGGGCCCAGAGGGTGGTGATCAGTGACACAAATTTGGTTGGAGGCCAGTAAGTAGTTGTGTACCCCAGGGGTCAATGATGTGGCAGAGGGTACTTGCAGCAAGTTTGCTGATGACATCAAACGGGGGAGAAGTGGTTGATATCCCAGAGAGTTGTGCTGCCATCCAGAGGTACCTCGACAGACTGGAGGAAGGGGCTGACAGGAACATCACAAAGGTCAGCAAGGAGGAGTGCAAAGTCCTGCACCTGGGGAGGAACAACCCCATGCAAAAATGTATTTTGGGGGCAACCCAGCTGGAAAGCAGCTTGGCAGAAAAGGCCCTGGGAGTCCTGGTGGGCACCAAGTTGAACATAAGCCAGCAATGTGCCCTTGCTGCAAAGACGACTAATGGTATCCTGGGCTGCATGAGACAAAGTGCTGCTAACAGGTCAAGGGAGGTGATCCTTCCCCTCAGCACTGGTGAGGCCACACTTGGATTACTGTGTGCAGTTCTGGGCCCTTCCACACAAGAGAGACACAGGCATACTGAAGACAGTCCAGCAGAGAGCCACAAAGATGATGAAGAGACTGGAGCATGTCTCCTATGAGGAACGGCTGAGAGAGCTGGGACTGGTGGGCCTGGAGAAGAGAGGCCTGGGAGGAATCTTATTAATATATATAAATAAATATATATGTATATAGATGTATATAAATACCTGAAGGAAGGGTGCAAAGAGGATGGAGCCAGGCTCCTTTCAGTAATGCCCAGTGACAGGACCAGAGGTGATGGGCACAAACTGAAACACAGGAGGTTCCCTCTGAACATCAGGAAACACTTTTCTACTGTGAGGGTGAACAAGCACTGACACAGGTTACCCAGAGAGGTTGTGGAGGCTCCCTCTGAGATATTCAAAAACCTAGTTCTGGGCAAGGGGCTTTAGGTGGCCCTGCTTCAGCAGGGAGGTTGGACAAGATGACCTCCAGAGGTCCCTTCCAACTTCAACCATCCTGTGATTCTGTAAATTTGGCCTGTTTCAGAGAGAAAGTAGAATTGATGAATTAATATTAAAGAAATTGATATGGGAAGCACCTTTTCTGTGCAGTAGAATTTTTCAGATCATGCAATTTAGAAAACAATAGGCTGTTTGAGGCTAGAAAGGAAGACTGGAGACCACATTTGATCATTTTTATTATTGCATTGTCTTCTTTTAGGTCTTAAAATGACGGGACAATGTTTCAATCAAAATGTAATACTTTGGCTTCCAGTCATACTTTCCAAATGGCTTATATTTTTTTTTAGAAAGTTAGCTCCACATTTAAAATAAGCCTGCAGATGTAAACAAATCTAATTGGGAATTGTAATGGTAGAAGACTTCTGTGTTAGGTTTTTCACCCTAAGATATATATCTCAGTTTTCTGGTTGAAGAAGAATCAGACTAGACAGAAAGGATTAAATTAACTGTTGTTTCCTTGCTTACCAGCTTCACAAATGCCTGTTCTCACTGAAAAAAAAATCATATATCATATTAATATTTCATATCTATAGCAGCATACTGTATTCAAATTTGTTCAAGACTGTGAGGCTATAATTCCCAGTACATACTTGCTTTTTGAAACCAGAGAGTAGTAAAGGAAAAATATACATATATAATTCTCAAATGCTCTTATAATGCTTACTGTTTGGCTCATTAAAATGTTAAATGAGGGTACAATAAGGAAATATAATTTTTATTTATTGAAATAATAAGTACTGAAAGGAGCTATTGTGGGTGAAACAGGAGCATAGGATTTGAGAACTGATTCATAAGCCTCACGCTGGTTTCCCCCCAATATGTTTTCTTTCTAGCACTGATTTAACTTAGAGTTTTGCATTTGGACTTCGGCAGTCTGACAAAATTGTAAGTCTTTTGAAATCAGAACAAGAATTTCCCTGAAGCTTGTATTTCCTCTGAAGCTTGTATGCCTCTATTGTGCTACACGGCCTTAGGAAAGCTGAGGTTGATCAGAAGCAGTTGAAAACAAATATACACCCACATTTGTTAAGAAGACATTGGATCTGTATGTAGCGGACAGTTTTAATACAACTTTTGTTACCAAGAGGTTTATCATTTTGGAGAGTCACAGCTAAAGCATAAATAATTGCTCATCTGGTTTGATAGAAATAAACTCTTCTTATTCTGCATCTTAAAAAGTGGGGTTTATGCTTTCAAGGAGATGAATGGTAATATCTTACTTTACCATTTCATTAGTGAGGGCTGCTTCGGCAGAATATGATGTGCAGGCATACCCAAGCTACATGTAGCATGGTGCACTATAGGAATTATTTTATGTTACTTTTAGCTTGACAGAAAGGGATTCTACCAAGGATGGTCTGTTTTATCACCTAAACTGGCTCAGAGAAGTCAGGTCATGTAGCCATTTGCTGCGCATGCCGTACAGAGCCAGGATCTGAGCCACCACATTTGAATGTCCCAGGAATCTCTGTATTCTTCCTGCTTGTAGCAATTCACAGAGCTAGTCTGCTTTCAGCCTGTATGAAACAGCTCTCTTGTCAATTTATTTTGTCTGTTACAGGAAAGTGAATTAAAATAGCCTGCTTCATGTACCTGCAACATCTCAGTGTCCCAGAACCACTAACTTGGACACATTACTAATCCTTGAGTAATTCTGTAAAATAGAGAATGTACACACGAAGGCACAGATCATGATTCTTGAAAGATGTCTGCGGTGGAGCATGGTTGGGCATTACAAACTATTACCTGTATCACCATACCTCTTGCCCTCAGAAGTCAATGCATAGTGGCTCAACTACAATTATCAAGCACCCTTGCCACTATAAGCTTTATTTCCCTCACAGAGCGAAAGCTATGGTCTGTGTACTTTACCTGTTCCATGTACATCTTCAATGGACAACTTACAGCCAGCTATTAAGCAGTGTCTTGTCCAGTGCCTGACCCTCCCATAAGTGCTCTCCCTTGCCAAGAGAGCCAGCCTTCGCGTAGCAGGGATCAGTTAACAGTATTTAAATGTGTCCCGTCCCTGCAGAATGAGTAGGGAGCATTTGCTCATATGTGATGAAGCTGTTATTTTCAGTCTGTGGTTGCATGACATGTAAAGTTCAATGGAATATGATGGACCACCATACAAAGTTGATGAAGAAATGGAGGACTAAGAGAAATAAGCTTACTTTCATTATATAGGGATATATAAATCAATAAAATCACTGAAAGATATAACTTCTTTTTGCTCTCAGCCTAGTTCCAACTTTTTTCTTATCTTGCACAATACAATTAAGAAAAAACATTTTCTCCACAAAATAAAAAGAAAATGATACCAGTTTCAGTGGTGTTTCAGAAATGCTTCTTAGAAAGAATAGGACTATAGCACTAATAATACCACACGTATAATTAGAATTGCTGAGCAGAATGACTTATACTAATTTGAAAAATAAATAGCTGTTTATTTCTATGCTACTGTTCCAGCTGCTTTAAACAATTTTGCGATAATGGGTTATTAATTACACTGCTCTTGCATGTCAGTTAACATGAAGGAAATGTTTATATTTCTAAATAATTTGTGTACAAAAGTGGTTATGCAAACTCAGTTCTTTAGAACTGGAAATCCCAGTCATCAAAAACACATTAAAAAAAAAAAAAAAGGAGAATTAGGATAGGTAGACCTTCAATAAGATGTAGACTGCAGTTCACCTCTGGTAATATTATAAATCAACAATCTCATCTCAGGTTGGAGGAAAGTTTTTCTGACTATGTTAGCTTCAAGTGTTCCCTTCGCCCAGGAGGCTGTTCCATTAACTTATTGTTTTGAATTTTGAGCAAACTAAACTGCAAAAGAAAATGAGACCCTATTTAATGTTCTCACAGGGCACTGATTGCTTCTGCCATAATCCACCATCTGTTTCCAAAATCCTAACCTAATAAAATAAAAAAGATATTCAAAGATGTTGAGTCTGCCCATGTACTCTCTACTTTACACTCAAAAAACACTAATTTGTTATTACCAAAACTTTTGCGGAGTGGCAAGGAGGAGAAAGAACAGCTTGAGACAGGGATAAAAGGCAGAATATTTTATCATGAGTGGCAAGCTTTGCCAAAAATATAAGCCACTGATAGCTAAGATATGAGAGATTTTAATGAGAAGCATTAGGTGACCTTAATATAAATGTCACTATCACTTAGTTGCTAGAAGGAGAGCTGAAGCAATAGTGAATTGTCAGAATTCATTTGAGTCTGAAAACTAATTTCAAGTAGAACTTGTTTGAGATTCTTTTGGGATCACTTTCCATGAACAGTTAATCTTAAGTACTCAAAATATATGAATGTAGGACCTAATTCTCCTCTCACTTACTTCAGTATTCATCCTTGTGATTTAACTAGCTTCATGGAAAATCCTGCTAGTTTAACACAGGAGCAACAGAAAGGAAAATCAAACTCCAAACTGAAACCATGTGTATGGATCTTAAGCATTTACTTATATCATTCATGAACAACAGTTTTTAATATTATGTTAATTCACATTATTTGTATCTTTTCAAAGTATTCTCCTGAAAAGGTGAATGGCATGATGATGATGATGATGATGATGATTATTATTTGTTAACATTTTGCAGACAGTAGAAGACTTTTAAATAAATTATTTAGCATGACTCTTTCTCACTCTAACAGATCAGCAACTGTTTATGTTCCCCAGTTGTTTCATATGCAAGGGTGTCGTGGTTTTACCCCAGCCGGCGGCTGACCCCACGCAGCTGCCCGCTCACTCCCCCCATCAGGATGGGGGAGAGAACTGGAAAAGTTGAAGTGAGAAAACTTGTGGGTTGAGATAAAGACAGTTTAATAGGTAAAGCAAAAGCCATGCACACAAGCAAAGCAAAGTAAGAAATTCATTCACCGCTTCCCGTGGGCAGGCAGGTGTCCAGCCATCCCCAGGAAAGCAGGGCTCCATCACGCGTAACAGTGACTTGGGAAGACAAACGCCAGCACTCTGAATGCCACTGACCCCAGTCCCTCGTCTTCCCCAAGCCTCTTATAAAGTGAGCATGACATCACATGGTGTGGAATATCCCTTTGGTCAGTTGGGGTCAGCTGTCCCGGCTGTGTCCCCTCCCAACTCCTTGTGCACCCCCAGCCCACTCACTGGTGGGGTGGTGTGAGAAGCAGCAAAGGCCTTGGCTCTGTGTGAGCGCTGCTCAACAACAGGTCCATATAACAAAAACATCTCCATATTATCAACGCTGTTTCCAGCACAAATCCAAAACATAACCCCTTGCTAGCTGCTATGAAGAAAATTAACCCTCTCAGCTGAAACCAGGACAAAGGGTCATCTGATTCTTCATCACTGTTCAGCTCTGTGGCCTCCCCCACTACTACTCATGTAAGCAAAGTCTGACTTCCTTACTACTCCGCTGTCTTTCCTTAGACACAAATTTTCTTTCAGTGCAGGTGGTGAGTGGATGAGAACATAAGTTTTAACTTATCAGACCTATTTCACATTGCCTAACCTAAAATGTAAGCCAGAAGAGGGAAAAAAATTATCTGAACCTGAAAAGCCTGTAGGCTGAAGGAATTATGACGTCTTTCAGGTATGCAACAAACAAACAAACAAACAAACAAACAAAAAAAATCATATAATGCCATCATCACTAAATCTGATAGCCCTTTAATTCCCTCTGAGATGTCATTTATGAGAGGTATTTTTCATCATTTCATGAGGAAGAAATCCATAGAAAATATTGGCACAGCCCTTCACAGTCTTGCACAATTCCATAGCTTCATAAACAGGTTTAATGATAGAAGATTATTATTTAGGGTAAGGAAGCCTGCTGAACAACACTCAGAATGAAGCTCAATAGTGATTTAGCACTCAAGAAAGCAACAGCTAGATAAGCCAAAATTAACAAGGAGAGCAATATAAGCTGTGCTGCAGCTCCTGCATTCAACAGTAAAGTTATGGTGTGATATTGCCTTTAAGGAAGGAACAACCATTTTTCCTCATCCACAAGAACTTCACAAACCATCTGAGAGGGAGAATAATGCTAATGATGAGTTCAAAACAGTGTCAGTGTGTGAACTGTGTTTGAACAATGGTAGATATTCACATGATTAATTTTCTACTAAGAAAGAGCTGTAGCAAATAACATAAGTATGGCATCCATCCAGAGTCCAAATGTCCCACAGGAAACCTAGGTGAGGTCCATAATGATAGGAAAACTTCTCAGCTGTAAGGTTTTAGTTGTCATAGGTAAGGAGAGCCTTTGGAGTACAGATATGCTCTTAAACACTTCAAGATGCACGAAGACTGACATGGTATCTGGTATCACCGTTATGGTGAGAAACTATACAGCTCTACTTAGCCCCATGTCATGATCTACCATCTAATAAAAAACTTCACGTTTTAGAAAAAAATCCCTAAAAAAACCCGCATAATACTATCTGGCTGTTTACTGCTCAAGATCATATTTATAGGGGAAAGCATTGTGTAGACAGACACTTAAGAACTCACTGTGAAGCTGTAAGGCAAGCAAAGAATTAAGTTTTATTCTGAGACTGAGACACATTGAGATCTCAAGTGTGAAAATAAATCATTCCCAAAGTTGCTGCACAGACTGAGAAAGCTAAAAGAGTCCAAAACTATGAAGCTTAAAATTTCAGCCCAATCTTTGAAGTACTAAGCAAAGTAGTCTATAGCCACTGGTACCAGTTTATCTTCAGTATGTCTTGACAGTTATTGTCAAAAGTTTAAATTTGTGTTAGAAGATATTTGGTAGATCTTTCACATCCTTTATAGGATCCACCTCATAGCAGATGCTCTAAGATACCCTCTGCCTAAAACAAAAGATTGAAAGATGACTAAAGAAAGAAATATATACATGTAAGCAATAGTAGTTTCATCACTATACTCAGGCTGAAATATGATTAGCACAACAAAATGATCCAGCGTGCCTCAGCCTGCTAGGCTGGGAGGCTTGTCTTCCTCAATAAGGTATACATCATGCACTGGGAACACCACCAACAAATTTTCCCGCAGTTGCAGATGTGTATTCTGATCTTGCGTGTATATAGATTGAAGCAGTCAAAAGATTGTTTAATAGCAATGCATCACCAAATGTCAGGCCCATATTTGACAAGTGTTCTAGTGGCCAAGCATATTGTATTATCTCAGCTTTGTTAGTGTTAGACAATCACAGTATGCCAGAGCAACTTCCTGCCATGAACACCTCATGCCATCAGCTTTCCTTTAATGCCATCAAGGTATATAAAATTACAATTTTCATCTGTCTTCATATGTCTGATTATTGTTTGCATTTTCAGAGAAGCCCGAGCTTCAGGATTTTTTTTGAGAGCATTGTTATGAAACACGGGGAACTGATCTCCTCAAAACATGGTACTCAAGATTGTACTGATACCAAGCCACATCCTGATCTGTTCAAAAAGTTTCAGTTTACTGTATTTGCATTTGACTGTTGATTTATTTCTGCCACTGCAAGACATTGCTCTCCAGACAGCTGCAAGTTCACAGAGATGAGAATAAGTAAGACATTTAAAGAGTGGCAAGAACAGGTACAGTTGGTTCTGATTTATTATGCTGCAGTTCTTATAAATGGTGTCTGTCCAACTGATTTGCTTGCTAGCAAGCATCTCCATACTTTGGTTCAGGGAAGCCCATTAGAGGTAATACAGTACATCCTTGAAAGCTTCACTTTTCAGGAAAAGAAGAGTGATTATTTGCAACAGTGTAAGGGAAAAGATGACAGGTATCCTGAGGCAAAGATATCTTTTGAGCTCCAAGAATGGCTTACCAATGTACATACTCATGCCTAGTCATGAGGAGCCTCTTCCTTCCCTCAGATAATATGTTGTAAACCATTCAGCAGGAATCCAATGGAACTGAATGACTGTGCAGCCAGTGCCTTCCGGCTCTGCGTTTGCACTGCCTGCTCCGCTTCATTCAGTCACAAGCGGCCATTAGGTGAAAACACTGCTGGCACTGACTTCTAAACCCATTTGTGCCTTGCTCTTGTATTTTTCCTCTAAATCTCAATTCAGCTCTTCAAAACTAGAATACATGTATTAATACAATCTAGAGTAAAAGCTTTCAATTCAGGCATATAAGGATTTTGTCTTACCCTGTTCCAGAAAATGTTTCACTTCAACAAACTGGCACAGTGAAAGCTAAAGACGCATTTCACCAGAGCTGCAAAAGGAATTTTTATATAAACTCTAAAAATGTTACTTCCACCTCCATATCTGTCTCAGTTCTTTCACTTCTAATTTTTGGGATTCATGCCAAGACTGGCTAAGCAGCTAATATGTCCAGCATTGAGAAGCAGGCAGTTTAGTACCTAATACAATATTTTAAAATTGGAGGTGAAATAAAGTTGCTTTTGGATAATCAGAAAACACAATATCATGAGTAGCTGGCCAAAACAGAAATGGCTTATTACTAACTGTTACGCTTTAGCATGTAAAATAGTCCCTACACAAAAACCATATTCAGTGGCAGAGGCAGGGTTCCGGTTTCAAATACTTCTATAAATCAACTAAATCCCATGAATTGCTGAAATGTAAATGGGAAAGCTGACATGAATTATTGTCTAACAGGGATATTGAATCCTTAAATGAACTGTACACTCACATTTTTAATGGCAGAAAGCTGAAGCCAGGCATAGTAAAAATAATTGAAATGAGGTTTTGAATACATTAATCTAGATAAGAAGTGCTTTAAAGAACAAGTGAAGCAGAAAAACAGCCAGAATGTATATGGCATTTACTTGTAGATATCATTTGCCTCTGATATTATCAGTTACCGTTAGTAAAATGTGAAAAAGTAGAAGAAAAAAAAAAACTTGTAAAATATTTATTACATGGAAATTAAGGAATGTACTGCCTTATATCAGTGACCGGTGATAACTGCATTCTGTCACAGGCTGAGTCATTCCTTAGAGAAATAGGCAAGGGAAAGAAAGGTAATAATGCTGAAGGGGGCACTGGCAAACCACTAGGTTTTCTGGAATATAACCACAAGGTAGCTACCTACAAGAGACTACAAGGAAAGTGTAAAAGATCAGTCTGAACTTCTGATCACAGAAAGGAAGAGTGAAGACTTTCTTGGTTCAAAAGCTCTAGCGTTAACAGAGACCCTTTCCAGACCACTGCTCTCTGCAGCGGTAAAACCACTTATGACCACACAGAAAACGGAGAGCCGATGATACCATTCAAGACCAAAATGATCATCTGATGAGCTGGGAATCATTGTTGAACATTGCCAGGATGGCAGGATTTCAGGTTTAGACTTAAATACTGTCCCGTCCCACTCAGGGGGTGAGGGTGAGGTTAACTTTTTAATTCTCTGCGCGGTAATCAGAAGTAACGACAATTACTTTAGAGGTTCAAACCAATCATAAATTTACTTAAAACTCAGTGGAACTACAAAAGATAGAGGCTTGGCAAAGGTCATAACAATGCTCAAAACTTAGCAGAACTATGAATGGTAAGGGTTTAGCAAAACGTGTGACGATATTACCCTAATGTGCTGAAAATTAAGTTAGAGACAGAGAGAGTGATAGAGAGGAAAAGAAAGAGAGAAAGAGAAGAGAGAGAGAGAGAAAGAAAAGATATCACCACCCTTGGATCCAGAGGTGTTCTCAGCTCGTAGCTGTAGTCTTCAGGTGGTGGCCGCTTGCTGAAAACTTATGGTTCCACTTTTTATAGCCCGATGTGCCCGCCCCATATGCGGGGGTCTGTCATCACTGAGCAGGCACAGTATGTGCTCAGGAATGTTCAGAAATGTTCTAGAAATGAGTCGGCGGGTTGTGAGGGTCCTGGGGGACTCACTGCCCCCCCCTTCGGGGCTGACCAAGTGAGTGGTGATCTGTCACAGGCACACGGCACACAGGGCACAGGTGGTCGCTGTTTACGTGTTTCAGGAATAGAGGAGCGGGCTCACAAGACGTTATCCTGCCTCTGCAGGCTCCGTTCTTGGTCAACACTCCCTCGTCATCAGCCCATCCCTGTCCATGTCAAGACGGGTGTTTGCGACATTCACTTGCTATCAGGGCCTTACGAATACCTATATTTAAAAAAGAATCTTTTTAGACTTCCAGACATCCTTTAGATCCAGCCCTGCTTGTTTTCTGTAGTCTGAGTCAGTATCATATTTTCAAGGCAGTTCAGTTCTTTGCAGGCTCCGTGAAGAAGCTGGTGAGAAGCCATAT
This sequence comes from Grus americana, assembly GCF_028858705.1. NCBI lineage: Eukaryota > Metazoa > Chordata > Aves > Gruiformes > Gruidae > Grus > Grus americana. Next base: position 142,323,187 of record NC_072852.1, read on the forward strand.
TATAGCAAAAGGACCCACTAAATAGATACTTTGCGTGCTCAGAAGACACCTAAGTGTATGTATGTACATACATGTTTCTGTTTCTTAAATTTGCCCTGCTCAGACAACACTGTCAAGGGCAAGATTTCTCTTCTAAATTCATACATTTCATCTTTTATTTTGGATCCATGAATAGCTTAACTCTCAGCTTCTCTTAGTTTCTGATCGTAGAATAGCTGGTAGCTACATTATGAGAAAATCAGAATGTCAATATGTGTATTTCTTAGGAGCATGCAAGCCAGACACGTGATTTCTAATTTAAGGCCAGGACGCTCTTAAAATAGAAACCTCCTCAAGTTCTGCCAGATCTGAATAAGTGAATTGTTCAATTCACTTATTTGTAGGCTGACCTGAGTCAGTCAGATATTTTAAGAATGGCAAGGAGGAAACGAAAATTGTAAAAATCCTCTAAACCCCCCTATGATTCTACAGCACTGTATTTCTGGTTTCTAGAACTTAAAATGAGAGCTTTATTGAGTGTGCATTATACTTATAATAATATGTAATGTTTACAAACAAATATATATCTGCACATAATAATATGACCAGCAGGGAAATTAGCCTCAGAGCACAAGCTGTGAGACAAGCTTAGAAATGAGAACAGAAGTCAGGACATCTGCTGTCACCCTGATAATGTGGGAGAAAAAGCTGGGAACTGAAGGTAAATGAAGTCAGAGAAACCAAAGTGATTAGGACCTAAAAAAACTAGTCTGAAGCATTAATCAGATGGGAAACAGGTGGAGTAGCTGCTGCTCCTAGAAGCAAATAAAGTGAGGCTGACGCTCTCTGTATATTATAGGTGCAACGTAGAAAAAAAAATTTTTTTTTTATTTTCTATGTTACTAGAACACATCTGTGTATTATTTTAGAAGTGGTGGTGTTAAACCAGTATAGCAACAAAACATAAGAGGCAAAGTTTAAAGGGAGATGTAATCTCTCCTACTGAACCAACTGGGGAAAGTGTAGATAAAGGATTTGAAACGCAGGGGGCTTTTGTAAAAGGTCTGCAAGTCCAAAAGCTATCTGCTTTTCCCTGCTATATCAACTGTTTTAATAAAAGATGCTACCTTTCCCTACAGACTTTATCTTTGTAGTATTCTTGTCTGAACATCCTCGAATATGTATGTTTGAGAATGTTCTTGTAAAACCATCAGTTCTTCACAACACGTCTTAAACAATAATACATCAATGTGGTTGTTATAAAGAATATACCCAAAGATTGTTCTTTAAAGTAGACATAACTGAGTGACAGGTATTCAAAAAAACCTTTTGTTTTGTTTGTTCAAGGCCTGATGTGATTTGTAATCTATAACTTCATTCCTGACGTACTTATGATATTTTTTAAAAATCAAGAATTTCAGACATTTCAACAGTGCACCTCAAAGTAGACTCTTAAGCTCAATGTTTTATCACTGTTTGTGTATGTTGTCATTTGATATCCCAAATTATAACAAGTTCGGAAGCACTGCTGGGCAGAGGCAAGGAAGGTTAAACATTGAACATAAACAACTCAGGTTAGTAACTGAGTTTTCCAGTTTATATTTATATGTATGCATCTCACCAATATTGTTAAAGCAGAGAACCATCTAGTTTCCTTCAAGTATTACCTTGGTCAATATCTATCTGTTGGTGGGTTTTTTTGTTGGTTTTTTGTTGTTTGGGGGTTTTTTCCCAATTTTCAGTTGAATTATGTTGTAGAAAACAAACATTGTAAGACCTTTCTAGTTTTTAGGCTGTATCTCTCCCCAGCTGAGCTAGACATTTGTGTGTACATTGAAACATTTAGTTGAAAGATATGCTGAATTGTTCTGAATTATTATTGCAACTTTACTGTTTTGAAAAGGAACTGAAACCCAGAAATGCCAGTGGAAACCTTTTGGTACTTTTACTCTGGCAATTGCTGCCATAAGCAAAGACAGATACATTTGTTTCTGCCTTCAGCTGCTGCTTGGAAATCTGTTTCTGTTTTTACTCACGTATTTATAGATCTTTAGCTAAGTCGTTACTCTGAGTTTCCATAGTGATAACTGAAATATGTATTAACACCAAACCTCAAAGCATATTTACAGTTGGCAATGCTTCATAAATTACTTTTTTCAAGAGCAGCTTCTCAAAACAGATTTGCTCAGTTCAGTTCCCCACTTGATTTGCGATAGATACTTTTGATATAGCTGTATTTATCTAGAAGAGACATTTTTCTCCCTGCAAGATTCAGTGTGTAGATACTACTTCTCTTTTTTATCTGTACTATCAAATGGTCTGAAGAGATGAAGCTTCTGAATTTAGAATGTTATCTTTGAAATAAAACCAGACTTTTAAATTGGCCTTACTTTCAATTAGACTTTCCTTAGATGAAGCACCAATAAAGTAGACAGTATAAAATAATGCAGATAGATAGCTTATCTATATTCATAATCATGAGGTTTTGAACAAGGAACCTGTTACTCTGCTTACCATCAGGTTATAAAAGAATCACCCGTTCATAAGACCTTGCTATTTAATCAGAAAAGCTGAACTGCAGGTCATCAGACATATCCAAAATATCACTTTTTGAAACAAATTTCTAGCCGAGAATTTTCCCAAACATTCTGTTTATGTTTCACAATACATTTATCTGAAGATTGTTTTAGTCTGCTCTGGGATGCCTTAATGTCATGGAAAAAAACAAGCAACACTAGCTCCAAATTATTTTTTATTACTTTGCACCAAAATGAAGGGGTTTGGTTTTGATTTTGGTTTTGGTTTGTTTTGATGTGTTGGGTTTTTTTAATAAATGTTTGAAAGTCACAGAGAGAGACAGAGAAAAATGTTTTCAGGAAATATCTGAAGGAATGACTAAACAAATTTCCTCTTCATTTCTGGTAATTGCTTCTATGAAGGCAACTGAATTGGAGATTATTGGATGAAAATCTTTCACTGTTTATGTCAAGCATACTGAGAGCTGGATTCTGTTCTGTACTAAAAAGAACTGCTGTGCATACAAATACAAGGTGACAAATAATGACCAAGACAAGCCTAGAAAGGGACTTGAGCCTGAATTAATGAAAGTTCCTATGTGGCCCCTATTTTACTTTGTTTGCAAGCAGAAATGTGCTTTAATCTCTAATGTGCCTGCTGGGTCTGCGGTTCACTTAAAGACGGGAGTGCTTACATTTGACAAATTGCCTTCTTTATTCAGATGTTTTTAAAATCCAGCACACTATAAAGCAGTCTTTCATTAACTGCAGGTGTCTTTTGAGTGCCATAATCCTGTCCTCCCTTCTTATCCTCTGCAGTCATCACCCATATGCTCACATGGCAACAGCTACAAGCACAAAACATCATTCTCCAACTGGTATCTCATCAGACCCATATCTCCAGCTTCCAACTGCTGAGCATCCTTTTTCATTATCCTTACCTTAAATAACATTTTGTGTTAGCTTAGCCTTTCAGGGCTCTTAGCAGTTCAAATGTTTGGGTTCCAAATTGTGTTTTTCTCTCTGGTTCTGCATCATAGTGGAGACTCTTGTGCAAGGAGGGTGCCCTCTGCAGTCACGTCTTCTGTCTTGTGCAGCTCTGGTCTTCAGTAATCCCAAACAGGACTAAGGGAGAAAACATATGACTTCCTCTCTTGTTCTCTGCCATCACACTAGCTGTCAGGGCCCTGAAGCTCAGAGGCTTTGACTCCAGAGCTGCATTTAAGCTCACACCATCACCTTTGATCCTTGGCTGTGCTGTGCTGTGGGTATGCGTCTGCACAGCCATACACCTTGCTGACCCCGACCTGACCCAGAACAAATAGGATGAAGACAAGACCCAGACTTTGCAAAGTACTTTCACAATTTAGACCTATCCAGAAGAAGCTGAGCAAACCTATTGCTAGTAGTTTCTTGTGTCTGTGCAAGGCAGTGACTCCTAGGTCAGTAGGATGCAGGAGCATGGGGTAGCTGCCACTCTCCAGAGATTGCAGTTGCTACTCCTGGCCCTGCTGAGCTCATCATGTCCCATGCCTGGCATGTACCCTGGGAGTCATTGACCTGCCCTAAGCATGCAAGAGCAAGCACACTGCACTTTCACAGTCATCTTTGAGATGTGTGCCAAAGCAAAAAGTTAAATGTTTGTTTTCTAACAAATATTAGCACTGTCTCAGTGCTTTTCAATAATAATTGTTCAGGGTTTAACAAAGTAGGGTATAAATTCAGGGATTACTGAGTGAAGCATGTTGCATAAGCTTGCATGTAATCATGGTTTACTTCTGTCCAACCCACTCTCTGTGACACTGTGGAGATTAATTTTTATTACTGAAGATATAGACTTGAATGTATTCACACAAAGGCAATTAATTGCCAAGGGGCAATATGTTCCTGTACATCAGCTATTCTCTGGCAACTGCCAGTTTGTAAACTTTTGCTTTCATTGAAAATATGAGGTAGCTTGTTATTTTCTCATTAAGTGGTAAGCTACTTCAGTTTATTTTCTGATTGCCGTAGGATTGCACGTTTATTGCTACCAGCCTGCAGTAACATGTTAGCTAGTAACTTCCTACTGTGTCTTCATAAATATTTTGGTTCTCAAAACACCTGCTCTACTATAATCTAATAGTATGGGGACCTCTTTCTTGAAAGAAAAATTGGACTACCTCCTTTTTTTCCTTCTTAAAAAATAAAATTCTCTAGAGTTCTTTCTCTGTGCTCTCTTAGGAGCAGGGTGCATAAGATCTACAGGCATCCTGGAAATAGAAGTTCTCTTTATGGCTTGACACAGACAAGATATTATAATATCATACGAGAAAATGCTGTGCACAAAATCAAGAGTGCACTGGATCTGGCTGGGATGGACATAACTTTCTTCATAGCACCCCATATAGTGCTGTGTTTTAGATTTGTGGCTAAAAGAGTGTTGATAACACAGCACACAGTTTTAGCTTTTGCTGAGTAGTCCTTGAACAGAGTCAAGGCTTTCTCTGGTTCTCATTCTGATACACCAGCAAGTAGGCTGGGGGTGGTCAAGAGAAAAAGATGGACACAGCCAGGACAGCTGACCCAAATTGACCAAAGGGATATTCCACACCGTATAACGTCATGTAGAGACATAAAAAATAGTGGTTTGGATTTCCAAAGTAGCCATTGCTCAAAGACTAGTTGCTCATGGATCTGTTTGTGTGAGGTGCTGAGTGACTGCCTTTGCAACATTTGTTTTGGGTTTTGTCTGTTTGTTGGTGGGTTGTGGGGTTTGTTTTTTTTCTCTTTCCTTCACTTATTAGCATTTATCTCAACCCATAACTTTTCTTGCTTTTGCTCTTTTTGTTTTCTACCCCAATCCGCTGGCAAGGGTGTGAGCAAGAGTCTGTGTGGATGCTTCATTGCTGGCTGGGGTCAACCCACTACAAAGGAGAAGTCACTATTGCCCTTTAAAGAGAAGCACTGTTACTTTTTTCCTATGAATGGACTGAATGGTAGGAAGACAAAGCCAGAATATGGAAAGCCCTTTCTACTAAGGGTAGACAGATCACAAAGACAAGAGAGAACAATCATTCCTTCTCCCTGTAATATTTTTGCCTCATTTAAAATATTTTTTTTGAAAGTTTCATGCCTCCAGAGATAGGAACAAATCTGAGTATTGGCTGAAAGTTAGAAAATTCATTAATTCCTATGCCAACAACTTTGCTTTCATGTTTAAATAGGAACAATTTGCCACTAGACACTCGTTTCATTTTTAGCCCTTGTTTCGCAGTCGTCTTAGTCTGCATGTTCAATATGGTCATGCTACTTAGTCTAAGTCAGAGCATGAAAATAAAAGATCTTCAGTGTTTCTAAAGTATGTCTCTGTAAATTAAATAAAAGACAAGATTTCTGCTGAAAATACCTCATTTCAAACAGAAGCAGTCTGGCCCAAATGCTTGATTGTGTATATGCTTTACTGAAGTAAAAAGAAGACTGATGCAAATTAAGGAAAGAAAGTGTTTTAGGGGAGAGGAGAGGAGAGGAGAGGAGAGGAGAGGAGAGGAGAGGAGAGGAGGGAAGGGAAGGGAAGGGAAGGGAAGGGAAGGGAAGGGAAGGGAAGGGAAGGGAAGGGGAAGGGGAAGGGGAAGGGGAAGGGGAAGGGGAAGGGGAAGGGGAAGGGGAAGAGGAAAGGGGGGGGAAGAAAAGAGAAGAAAAGGCAAGGCAAATTAAGTTGGAAGGGACTTACAATGATCATCTAGAACAACTGCCTAACCCTTCCAACTCGAACCATTCTGTGATTCTGTGATTCTATGATTCTATGAAATTTCATGCCTTTGATAATTGCCCAATGCACCAATCTATCTAGATCCCTCTGCAAGGCTCCTTTCCCTCAAGAGGGTCAACGTCACCTCCCAGTCTCCCAGTTTGGTATCATTGGCAAACTTGCTAATGGGGCATTCAACTCCTGCATCCAGATCATTGATAAATATATTGAACAGAACTGGCCCGAGAACTGAGCCCTGAGGAACACCGCTGGGGACTGGTCTCCAGCAGAATGTAGCCCCATTGACTACAACCCTTTGAGCTCTGCCTTTCTCCCAGTTCTTCACCCAGCGCACCATGTACCTGTTCATCTCACAGCTGGACAATTTGTCCAGAAGGATGCTGTGAAGGACAGTATCAAAAGCCTTACTAAAATCCTGAAAACTACATCCACCACCTTCCCTTCACTCACTAGGTGAGTGACTTTATTGTAGAAGGATATCAAATTAGTTGGACAGGACTTTCCCTTTGTGAACCTGTCATGACTGTTCTTGATTATTGCATTGTCCTTTAAATGCCTTTTAATAGCACCCAGTATGATCATCTTCATATTTTTTCCAGGTACTGAGGTTAAACTAACAGGTCTATAGTTTCTTGGGTCTTCCCTCACACCTTTCTCATAAATTGGAATAATGCTGGCTAATTTCCAGTCACCGGACACCTCCCCAGACACCCAAGACGTTTAGTAGATGATTGAGAAGAGTTCTGCTCTAAAATCTGCTCTTTCAGTACTCTGTGAGGAATCCAGTCAGGGCCCATGGACTTCTGAACACTCAGCTGATACAGTTGGTCCCTTCTAATTTCAGTGCTCGCAAATGGAAAATCACTATTCCCAGTTGTGATGCTACAGCTCAGGGTGCCAGGCAGCCTGAAGCCAATCATTAATATTAAAGACTGATGCAAAAAAAAAAAAAACCCAAACAAAGCATTGAATGCTTCTGCCTTTTCTTCATCCCTATTAGTCAGATGAACATCTTCATCATTGGTCCAATATTTTTCTTAGACCTCCCCTTGCTATTAATGTACTTTAAAAAGCCTTTTTTGTTGTCTGACCCAACACTGGCCAGTTTTAACTCTAGTTCAGCTTTGGTCTTTTGTGTCTTCTCCCTACTTATGCAAACCACAGCTCTGTAATCTTCCTGAAAAGCCTGACCTCACTTCCAGAGATCATACAATTTATTTTTCTGTCTGAGTTCCAAGAGTTCACTGTTCAGACAAATTGGTCTTCTGACCCACTTGTTTGACTTGCGACACAATGGCATTGCCTGCTCTTGTGCTTTTAAAAGGTGGTTCTCAAAAGCTAACCAGCTCTCATGGATTTCTAAACCCTCAAAGGCAGGTTCCCAGGGTACTCTGCTAAGTAGCTCCTCGAGTAGCTTAAACTTTGCTCTCCTGAAATCCAGGGTAGCAACTCTACTGATCTTTTTCCTCATTACACCAAAAATTTTAAACTGAACCATTTTGTGATCACTGCGGCCAAGACAGCCACCTACCGTCATATCTCCCACCAGTCCTTCTCTATTCACAAACAGCAAGTCTAGGAGGGCATCTTTCCTAGTTGGCTCACTGAGTAATTGTGACAAACAGTTATCTCCTAAAAGGTTCAAGAATTTCCCAGGCCTGCTTGTCACAGCAGTATGATCTTCCCAGCTGATGTCTGGGAAGTTGAAATCTCCCATAAGGACAGGGGCTACTGATCTAGAGATTTCTCCTAATTGCCTATAGAATAACTCATCAGAGCTTACGTCCTTGCTGGGTGATCGGTAGTAGACGCACACTACAACATCTCCTTTGTTTTCCATCCCCCTAATCCTTACCCAGAGGCTCCCAACCACAGCATCGCTAACTGTAAGGGCTGTACAGCCAAACCTCTCCTTTACATGCAGTGCAACTCCTCCACCTCCCCCACCCTACCTGTCTCTCCTGAACAGCCTGTAACCCTCCATCCCCACACTCCAGCTATGGGAGTCATTCCATCAAATCTCACTAATAACAATGATATCGTAGCTCTGGGAATGGACCAACACTTCCAGATTGCCCTATTTTTTTTCTCATAGTGCATGCATTGGTGTACAAGCATTTAGAGATGTGCTCCTAAACCCTCAGTGCTCCCAGGAGCACCATAAATGCTCCCATTGGCATTGCCACCCTCAGGTGATGCCATGCCAACCCTTTTCTTACCTTCAGCTCTCCTGTTGGTATCCCCTTCCCCCATCTTTCCTAGTTTAAAACCCTCTCAGTCCGTCCTGCCAGCTCGTGAGCAAAGAAGCTTTTACCCCGTCAAGACAGGTGGATCCAATCAGGCCCCAGCATATTTTGTGTCTCAGAGATTCTTCCGTGATCATAAAAACCAAAGTTCTGGTGGAATTACCAGTCTCAGAGCCAGGTGTTGATTTCCAGGGCTTGTCTGTTTCTTCCAGTGTCTCCCCTCATTACTGGGAGGACTGAGGAAAACATTACCTACCTGTGCTCCTGAATCTTTTAGCATTCTTTCCAGGGCTCTGAAATCTCTTTTGATCGATCTGGGGCTTCTTGTTGCAATGTCTTTGGTGCCCAAGTGAAAGAGCAGGACTGGGTAATAATCCAAAGGCTCTACTAACCTCATCAGTTTTCTGGTTACATTGTTATTCATTGTTTTATAAGAAGTTTGTTGTGTATCCAAAATTATTTTGCCTCAGATGTGTAGACTAAATTCAGGACAAGTTTCAGCAGGTAAATGATGATTCAGCTTCAATGATTTCAAATAGTTATAACCGATAACCAAATAATTGACCTTTATTTAAGTAAAGTTTCAGGACCACATATCTATGTTTTTTCACTTACAGTCCCATTATAGTGTATGTTTGTGACAAGGTGGACATACCCTTGAACAAGAAGGAATTTTCACAACTTATATTTATGTGAGTATTATTTATTTAAGGAACAGAACAGTTTATTTATTTAAATCCAAAGGAAGTAGCAAGTTAATTTCCAGATACAGGTCAGAAGGAAGATGATGCAGAGCTGTGAACAGTTGTTCCTATGTGCCTGCCTCACCTATGGATAAAATTTTCTATTACTAAGGTTTAAAATTATTCAGGGAATCAGTAATAGCTATTATCTATTATTAAAATAACATCCACCAAGCCATAACCAGAGGCATAATCTACATTATTTTTTGAGGAACAAGTTGAAAATATATGTCCAATTGATGACAGAAGTCCTAGCAGCAATTTCTTCTCATGATACTTCAATACAGTAATCTGCGATGATGGAGAGTTTTATAATTAATGGCAGTTATGCTGGACATACTCTGATAAGAAATGATGGGCTTGCCATTTACAAACATCAAATTTTATGAACTGGAAATTAAATGTAGCCATAACAGGCCAACAGACCAAGAGGCGATATAAGCTGTAATTTTGTGATAGTGTATCTTCTGCTGACAAAGCAAAAATAGTTCCCAGAGAAGCTGAATAATGCTATGGGATTGGCTAGGAAATGACAAAAACACTGCAGCAGTTATCAGTGGGTTTAGGGTTGTGTATTCCTTATTTGGAATACAAAAAATAAAGTTTGGGCTTTCGTCTTTCTCTTATAGCTGGAGGATACAATCACCAAATTTCCCCAACAGAAAGTTTCACAGAATTTCTGCAGAACAGGGCTGTAAAAGGAATCAGCAGAGACCACTGTAGCAACATCTTGACAGTGAACAGAAGAAAAGTAATGGCAAAGGCATTTAGAGATTTTCAGCATTAAGTTTTCAGATTTTTTTGTATCTACTACAAAGGAATAGGTTTTCTGTTTCCAAACTTTCCGTTGTAACTGATTGTCATGATTTAACCTCAGTGGGCAGCTAAGCACCACGCAACTGCTCACTCACCCTCCCCCCCGCCACCCCGCTACCCCAAGGGGATGTGGAGGAGAATGGGAAAAAAAACTTGTGGGTTGAGATAAAGACAGTTTAATAGGAAAACAAAGGAAGAGAATAATAACAACAATAAAACAAGTGATGCACAAATGCAATTGCTCACCACAACAGAAGGAAAATGAAGCAACCCAATGCCCCGTCTGTTTCCAAGCAGCAATCCCACCTCCCAGCTCACTTCCCCAGTTCCACAGGGAGCCTGATGTTCTGTGGCAGGGAATATCCCTGTGGCCAGCCTGGGCCAGCTGTCCTGGCTGTGCTCTCCCAGCTTCTGCTGCACCTGGCAGGGCCTGAGAAGCTGAAAAGTCCTTCACTGAGTGTAGGCACTACAACTGCCCAGCAACAACTAAACACATCAGTGTGTTATCAACATCACTCTCATCCTAAATCCAAGCCACAGCACTGTACCAGCTACTAGAAAGAAAATTAACCCTATCATCTCAGCTGAAACCAGGACACTGATAAAAAAATAGTTTCTTCTGCCCAGAAAGAAAAAAGATAATGCAATATGATGTCCCATATCCAATGTGTTTCATGCATATAAAACATAAAAGAAAAATTCAGGAATATTATTTAACATCACAATATGTTACAAGGAAGAACAGGGGGTGATGCATACAAATACAAATTTGTTCCACGGTATTTGCAATCTAAATGTTATGAAAAGCAGTATTTTCATTTCAACTGGAGTGCAACATTAAAAATTATTTTCTCCAAGGTCAATACATTTTGAATCTGTCATCAGAGTTGTTATGAAGATGAATGTTTTCACCTTACAAAAAAATTCACAAAGATAGAAATAACTTCACAAAAAGGTGAGCTCAAAAAGGGCCAGATATTCTCACTAAGTGCTCTTTTCAGCACTATTGCTCTGCTGCCTTCTGAGTGCTGTTTGTAATTTGAAATTCAGAGGCTTCTAGAAAGGTGTTAAAGCCATCTTGGTTGCTTTAAAATCAGTTATTTATTCCCATGTCCCTTCAGAAATGTAACATGATTTCTGAACACACAGGTTTATCCATACCATTTCATTTTTCCCCCTCATTTCAATAAATTAAGTACTGATGAAAATACTAGAGAATTGAAAAGTTAAAGTTGGCATGCCTGAGGTGGGTTTAAAAGTAGGTTTTCTAAATGTACTTATATTTTCAGTTGGGAATCTTTGCCGTATTCCTAACAACCTGTTATAATTAATTTCTTCATATCTGTATTTTGAAACTAAAACATCACACATCTTAAATTCTCTCACTTAAAGAAAGCATGTCTTTTAAGCACAGTACATACTTTGGTCAAATGATCTACCTTTCTACTTTGTAAAGCATAGTACTACAAACTTAAATCTTTAAAGGAAATTATCAGTAGTGAAAATATAGAAAGGGAAGGGAAGGGAAGGGAAGGGAAGGGAAGGGAAGGGAAGGGAAGGGAAGGGAAGGGAAGGGAAGGGAAGGGAAGGGAAGGGAAAAGAAATTCTGCCACTTAAGCTATTTTCCTACAAGCATAAGATCATTTAGATATTCTGCAGGCAGTAGAGTTGGAGCTGGGTATTCTCAAGTCTTTTTGCAATCACTGAAAGACTTGGCACTGAAAGAAAGGTTATCAGGACATACTAGGACAATTATGTGTCATGTTCTGATAGGCTGCCGAGTCACATCCTAGCATAATAATGAATGCGAAAATTATATCCTATAAACAATTTGTATGATAAATATGGATTTCCATTCTGTTCATGAAATATGTGGCCAGAGGCTAAATTGTATAATTTTTGTATTGTTCAAAATTGTTTCATCAATAGAAACAAATAGAGTTTACAGAGTATGTACTAAACTTCTAGAACTTGTTGCTGCAGACAGCTGTGGAGACAGGCAATTCAGCATGTTCAAAAAAGGATTAGGCAAATTCCAAAAAAATGGGCAACAGATCCTTAAATGCAGAGTAAAAATCTACAGGAGTATATATCCAGATATCCTTAACACAACAGGTTTGGAAAGTACAAAGAAAATAAAGCAACTCTCTAAGTCTTGTAGAGCCATTAACAGAAAGAAAATTAATCTGACCTGGTAGAGTACTTCTTATGTTTTTATGGTCACCAAACTGTGCACATGCTGCTTGCAAATTTTGTTGTATAGTAGGTCAGTTTAGGCACATAATGGTTCTGGATTAATATGCCTCCTAAAAGCACAACTAGCTTTTAAGATGATAGCGAAAGAACCATTTCAAATATAACAAATATAGTCATGACACAAAATAAATGTAATCAAACGTGCCTATTAGTCTGTTTGTAGAAAGCTAAAAAAAATTACAATTTAAAATAAAATTTATAATATTCACTGATATGAACATTTACTAGTACTTTTTGTTGCATTCAGCCACTTCTAGTGCAGACATGTAAATTCAGTTGAATCACACAAAAAAAGCTATATAAAATTAGCTTGCCAAATGCACTTAATGTTTAATGTGCCACTACTATTCCAAAATTTATGCATAGTCTTATGACAGCAGTACTGGGGAAAAAAAAAAAAAAAAAAAAAAAAAGCTCTGAGGCATGAATCAATATGTTCATTTTATTAGGTAGTACTTTAATGCAACAGAGGGCTCAAACACATCCCTTTACTCTCTTAGTACTGGCAGGCGCAAAGTATATCATTGCAGATCATATCACCAACTGTAATCACATGGTGCTTCAGTCGCCATCTAATAAGCAGGAAAAGACAATGTAAATAATTTATGAAAATACTCTGATTATATTATTTTTGCCTTTCTTCTTTTTTTAATATCAAATTAAAAGTTTTTTGAGAAAAACAGAAAGCAAAAGAAAAGAGAATCCCAGTTTATTCTCTTCCCTCAAAGATAGTATTAGCTATAGTAACTATACTTTCCACAATTATTTGCAAAACAGTGGACATCAAGAACAAGTCAGAGAGTAACTTTCTGTAAACTGATGTTTTTGAGGTTTGGGTTTTTTTAAAAAAAACACTTGGATTTTTTGTTGTTGTTAAATGTTTGCTTTTTTTCTGAGGAAAAAAAAATGCATGAGCAATTACAAAAAGCAAGATAGAAATGACCTCACTCGTTTAGCAGGACTATCTTCAGTGAGAGCAACCAATATCAGGGCTTACTGAATAATAATATACAGAAAACCTTCTACTGTGATGGTCTTCCCTTCCTACTATAATAATTGCGAAATATAGTTTCCTTATATTCAACATAATATAACAATGAAACAAGCTGACAACCCTTACATAAATAAATGAATGTGGTGAGTTAACCTTGACTGACAGACAAACACCAACCAACTGCTTGATATATTCAGAAGCAAAGTGAATATTCCTCAAAAATCTGGTAGTGTAATGTAACTGCACTGACTGGATAGGAGGAATTGCCAGGCACTCTGCCCTGCAAGTGAGAAAATTTCTGCTTTGCCTGGACTCTCTCAGATCCATTTTTCTTCCAAGCTAAGATACATCATATCGTCCTGTCTTGTGACATTTGCATTGCCTGCCTGCCTGTCTGCCTTAACAGCCCAAACTACAGTGTCACCTTCTATGAAGTACAATTTTATTTTGATAAGCATATTTGTACCTTACTGCAAATAAGCACAACTTCTATCTCTAAGAATCTTATCTGCCTACTTCACTTTACTGAACTTGTTTCATCATGGTGAAATTTTTTTTGTTTCAGTCAAATCTTTTTGATCGTTACTGGCCTTTCAGTACTAGACTTCAGTTTGTGCCATATTCCTCATGATTATGCATACTTTTGTAAATATCTGCAGCCCAATTGGATTACACGAGGAGACTCATGACAAAATATGGAATTAAGATATGTGATTGGATTTATGGGCATAGAAGTGCTCAATACAGAAGAGTTAAACACAGGAAGTTTTCTTAAGTGTGCATGTGATAACCACCACATCTAGGTTAACCTTTGTTAGTCACATATACCCTCTTCCTTTCCACCTTCCTGGGTGGAAAAAATGTGACTCCTCTACATAAACATATTCTGAGTCAAAGTATCATGCTAAATCAGCGCATTAAGATTTGTTTCAACAGTCTATGTGATTATTCCTGGGCTGTAGCATTCACCTCATCTAACTTTTCTTAGACTTAGATGTTTAGGTTATAGATACTTCATCACATAAAACTTCCTTTGCAGCCAGATTTATTAGGCCAGATATGACTATGTACATCAAGGAAATTATTTAGCCTCCTTCTACAGTCAGAGGAGACAAACACTTTAGAGATTCATTCATTCCATCATTACTTCCTAGGGAAAGCAAGTGAGATTAATCCCATCCTTAATTTTAGACTTTCACATCTGACTTAATTACACTAAATTCCCTAACCTGAGTGTAACATCTAAGTCAGGGCAATTGAGTCTTGCCCTGGGTTTATATCCAGGCAGGGAATTTGTTGTTTGTTTGAATTTAAATTGAATCATAAAAACAGGTCCAGAGAGGGTGATATAGAGCCTCTTACAACTAGCCCTACAACTAACATTTCATCCTATATATATCAACATAGAGGAAATTTGCTTTCAACCACTGCAAGGAACTTTGAAACAGAGGATGGAATTCCTTCAGAACAGTTTTCTACACAAAAGTGGAACACAGCTGAGTAGCTGATACTTTTATACTTTCATAACTACCATTGCAACATATTTCTGTTCTATTATATATTCTGAAATGCTGCCACAGTGGAAAAATGGATAATTCAGAAGCATGCTGAAGGTGCACTTCTGAGTATAGTTGTGTGCTTAAAAATTGACTTTAGCATACAATATGAAAAACACAAATTCAAGATAGACAGACCTTGCTTCTCTTGGGACTTGTTTCCCCATGAAGTATGTAAGAAAAGGTACTTGCAAACCCTGCAGCGGTGCTACGATCCTGAGCTTTTCATTTGAGACCGTTACTATGAACTGAGGAAGACTAAATCAGAAAAAGGGTAGTTTCATGTAGCCCAGTAAATATGGTATTGCTTTTTCTAATAAAAGGCTAAAGGCATTTTACTAGCTCTGTGAGGCCTCAGAACTGGGTCTTGTCAGGCTTGCTTAGCCTGGACTTATCTTAGGCTTGCGGGGAGCTTGCTTGTTTTATCTGTAACATCAGTTGTCTAATGATAAGGTGACTGTCATCCAATTATTTTCAGTCTTGCTTAGCTTTGTGCAATTGTAACATGCAATGCCTATTGTTACAATAATTTTGATCTGTTTCTGAAATTAATAGATGGTGATGACATGTAGTTACTCTGTGTAGAATGAACTGCTGATGATCCTGGAATAAAGATGTGGCATAGAGGAGTACAAGTGTGCAATGCTAGCTAAGGCCTTAAAAGTATGAGGACAGGCACAAGGGCTATAATCAAATCACCAGTGGTCAATTACTGATCATTGAACTAATGCATCTTCGGGAGCTGGGTAAAATCAGTTTTAGGGGTGACAAAGAAAACAAAGAACAAGTACATTACACTATATGTAATGTGCATCATATATAGTAAATTTGGATATAACATGGAACTGGAGACCAACAAAGAAAAAAGCAAGGTATAAACTGTGCTAGAGCATGTATGAAAAATAGCCATGAGTGGATGCCAGTGTGAAGAGGAAGTAACTATCAACATCATACTCTTCTCAGCAAATAGGAGGAGGAAGTCCCTCACTTCTAAAATCATACTTCTCCAGCTAAGGGACTTGGGACAGTGATGGCTTTCTGTAACCCTTTCATCTAGACCAAAGCCATCAACCTCACACTTAGAGAAAGGGTGAGAATATCACAAAAATGTTGATAGATATTGTACTGTGTTATTAGACTTTTCTGTATCCAATAGATAATTTATACTATGATTTTTGGTGTCATTGTCACTGAACTAAAAATAACTGTTGTACATTTATTATATTCTAAAATATTTCAATTAGACTAATATTGAATTCTGTTTCACATATAAAGTGGATTTCTTTAGTCCACATAAACTGCACAAGATGTCATTTCAGCACCGTCGCGTTATCCCTTTCAAAATTGGTGGCAGATGGTGGGGCTTTGCTCTGGGTGACTCTTGCTGTTGAAATGGAAATGGGTTCATAGACTCACCATTTTATAGGGCAGTCTATGGTATTAAACTGTGCACTGGATAGACAAGCTTTACATGCTCAGAACAGCAGAACCATACTCAGGCAATTCAGTTTCCTGACACCCAAGTTCAACGTCATTTTGTCTTGCTCTGCTGCTGACCTTTAGTCGTACTCCGGCTTTTACCAGGGCCTCCTGGGTGAAGTCCAGCCACGACTGGATCGCTGTGACTGAGCACATCAACTTGAATGATCTCTTAACACTTATTTCCTTAGGTAGGCTTTTTCACCAACAATTGATTCCGTGAGGAAGGTATTTTGGACTGTAGAGAAGACATAAGGCCTTAGTAAATAGCCTCTTTAACATGTTTTTCCAATGCTTCTTGGCACTTAAAATAATGAATAATTACGTGTATAAGCAGGGAATTAAATAATAGTAAAGATGTGGCATTTTCACAGTATGCTGCATCACCATTGTCATTACTAGATTACAATGTTCTACTCAGGAGTAATATTTTAGATGCAAGTAATTTGTTAGCCATTATTTTGAATGACAATCAGTCTTTTGGTCTGTCTGGTAACTATTTTTTGTTCCATAACACATATTTATCCCAGTTAATTTCCTTTTTGCAAGTTACTTTCTACTAAGTTTGTTGTTATGCTGTTTTTCCTTTTTGCATGTATTTAATGATAGTGTTTCATAATAATGTAATTAAGTGGTAAAAATTTGGCTTGGTAACAATAGCATTGCTCTCTAGCTTTGGATAACTAGAGAACATTTCAGGGAAAAGGTTACGCATTACAGCTTCAATTTAAGGAAACAGAAGAATTATTCGCAATGGATAATGACTGAGAAAGGAAAATTATACAAGAATAGGCTTCAAACTTTTCTGTGAAATTGAACTGAAACATTTAAAAAGAGCTATGTCAGAAGAATATGGTGTTATGAGAGGCATTATCCAAGAAAATAAAGGTACTAAAAGTGCTCTTTTTTTTTTTTTTTTTAAGAACAAAAATTAACACACTGAAGCACTGAGCCTGCCATGGTGTTTGGCCACAGAAAGCACTGCTTGAAATTACATTTTGGAGTGACCCCCTGGAGCTCTGGAGAGCTGAAACTGGCGTTGATACTGAAAATGTATCGATACAGCTGTCATATGTAGCACATCCTAAAAGCCAAAGCCATGATCTTCTGAATGAAAGGAATAACCTTTCCTTACCTTGCAAAGAAATACATTAGCATTATTAACATTTTGCAAGGTTGAGCAATAAAGAGCATTTCTTCTCCTCTTCGGGCAACCTACCAATGAGACAAGTCTCCCTTCTACAGCGCCACAAGGACAGTTACCTCCACGTAGCCAAGGAAGCTTTTGGAGGTTTAGAAACCCACCAGAGAGACGTAAACTGACAGCTAGGATAGCGTTATCTTTTTACACAGATAGGACTGCAGTATCTGTAGTCAGGACCAGGAATCTCAAAATGTCAATTCAGAATCAGACCCTCATCCAAAGGGGTGAACCAGCTGGTGGAAACAATCTAATATGTTCCTGCTTTCAGGCAAGACCTCATTGGAGGCTAAAGGTCTGCTCTTTTTCTTTAGTCTGACCTCAGCTGGTCTGTGATTTCCCTTTATTACTTTTTCCTCAAAGTCTAACATGCTTCACAAGTACATATCACTGGCTGAGTGATGGCAGCTCATTAACCCTTGATCAATCACTCTTCTCCATCCCACTTTTGCCTTTCCCAATCCCCATGATATCCACAGGCAAATATTTAGTGAATTTTTCCAGCATTGCACTGTGCTTGGAGAATCAAGTCTTTCAAAAAAATCAGCCTTTCACAGGATCCAGCACAGGTGGTATTTAGGGCATAATACATCTCCTTGAAAAATAATCATTTACGGTTCCCTTGTAGTCAATAAAAAGGAGCAGTAAGAAATTTTGAAGTGTGATCTGCTATTCTAACACAGACGTTTATGGCAGATGAGATGAATCAAACTTTAACAGCACTTGCAAAGGGTGCCTAGCCTGGCTGCTCAGATGTGCATACCCACCATCAGAGGAATGCCCTCTTTTTGTCTGCAAAGACTTCTCTGCAAAAATTTCTCTCCATGACTGCAGAGGAAACCGAGGTTATCAATTCAGATTTGATGTCTAATATTTAGATGTCTTGATTTAGGGAAATGAACCTCATCGAACTAGCTTTCAGAAGGGGGTAGATGACCTTCTGAGGCCGAATAATATGTGGTTCTTCCTTACTGACATGTTACAAAGTAATTCAAGGTGCAAAATAGTTAAACTGGGTACTGACTGGAACACAGAATTTCATATAGGTAGCTCAGATTGCGGAGGTACACGCATAACTGAAAGAGGTCTGGCTTCACTGTCTCAAATATCTCTTTTCTGGTGAATCACATGAATGAAAGATTGAGATCACATTAGTTCACATACTTGCAGCCACTCATGGCATGGTATTATTATGGTATTCCATCTGCTGCTCAGTCTGCCAGATTTCATCTGTTTCTGTAAATTCCAGTAATATACCATATTTATTTCTGTTATTCTATAATTTTATATGTTATACTGATTTCTACTATTTCAAACAGATGGTAAATTACTACCATCTAAAACTCCATGGCAGTCAGCAGCACGAGTAATATCAATACTTAACTGATTTTGATTATTGAGTAATACTGATTATATTAATGATTATGGTAGTAGTGATAGTGATTACTGAGTTAAAATACTACAAATGTAGCCCAAAGAGTGCTAGGGTAATTCTTACTGCCAGAAGTATTTAAAATTACCATTTTTTCCTCAGTGTTTCAACACATTCTGACATAATTTTAGTTCAAAGAATCCATCAGTCTGTCACATAATCTTACAATATTCTGGTACGTTCAGGGCTTCACCCATTGAAGATCATGATCTTCCAGATTTACCTAGAGCAAACGAGTTATTAAAAATCAAAAAGTCATGTAATGAAAGTAAAGGTCAAAATTCTTCCAAATGAGAAACAGAGGAGACCATCAAGGGAACACTATGTCAGCTATGCTCTCACATAAAACAACTTGTCATGCAGAACACAAGATATAGCATCTTACTGCTAGGTAACTTCTATTTCACTAAGAGCAGCTTGAATACCTGGACAGGGTTATTCCAGGCATAGTCCACAGAGACAGCATGTCACTGACTTTGGTACTCTTGCATGATGAGTGTCTTGCCAGTAACATAGTTAGAGGTCTGCTTTCTTTTCTTTCTGACTTTCTTCATTCAGCTGATGATTTTTCCTGAAGACTTTTTTACACAAAACTTTTTCTATAAGGACTGCAGTTATGCTTCCTACCATTTTCTTCCTACAGCCTCACATGTGGGTCTCAACTGGACTCCCCAGTCCATAGAAGCTGTACATGGAAGTCATGTAAGGCAAGCTATGATAAAGGGTGAAAGACAGAGAATATACAAAAGCAGGACTTAGAGGGGACACCAACCAAATCATAGTCTACCAACAGGAGAGCTGAACAGAGATACATAGAAGGGTAATATAACATTATTTGAGAAAAATAATAATCCACAGAGGGTGGAAGCAAGGGCAGGTAGCCTAGGAGGAATACAGAGAAACTATCTGAGCAGCCAGGGATCAGGTTAGGAAAACCAAAGCCCTGATAGAATTAAATCTGGCCAGGGATGTCAAGGACAAGAAGAAAAGTTTCTATAGGTATGTCAGTGATAAAAGGAGGACGAGGGAAAATGTGGGTCCCCTCTGGAGAGAAACAGGCAACCTGGTTACTCAGGATATGGAGGAGGCAAGTGCTTGAGCCACACTGCCCAGGTCGCAGAAGGCAGGGACTGGGAGAATGCAGAACCGCCCACTGTAGGAGAAGATCAGGTTCGAGAATATCTAAGGAACCTGAAGGTGCACAGGTCCATGGGACCTGATGAGTTGCATCCATGGGTCTTGAGGAAACTGGCGGATGAAGTGCCCAAGCCACTCTCCATCATATTTGAGAAGCTGTGGCAGTCTGGTGAAGTTCCCACTGACTGGAAAAGGGGAAACATAACCCCCATTTCTAGGAAGGGGGAAAAAAGGAAGACCTGGGGAACTACAGGCCGGTCAGTCTCACCTCCATGCCTGGCAAGATCATGGAGCAGACCCTCCTGGACACTGTACAAGAAAGACACTGAGCTGTTGGAGAGAGTCCAGAGGAGTGCCAAGAAGCTGATCAGAGGGCTGGAGCACCTCTCCTGTGAGGACAGGCTGAGAGAGTTGGGATTGTTCAGCCTGGAGAAGAGAAGGCTCCAGGGAGATCTAATTGCAGCCTTCCAGTACCTGAAGGGGCCTACAGGCAAGATGGTGAGGGACTGTTTATCAGGGAGTGTAGTGACAGGACAAGGGGTAAGGGGTTTAAGCTGAAGGAGGGTCAATTTAAATTGGATGTTAGAAAGAAATTCTTTACTCTGAGAGTGGTGAGGCACTGGAACAGGTTGCCCAGAGAAGCTGTGGATGCCCCATCCCTGGAAGTGTTCAAGGCCAGGTTGGATGAGGCTTTGGGCAATGTGGTCTAGTGGAAGGTGTCCCTGCCCATGGCGGGGGGGGGGGGGGTTGGAACTAGATGATCTTTGAGGTCCCTTCCAACCCAAACCATTCTATGGTTCTGTGATGATTCTTTGAAATCCAGTACAATTGCTTAGGAAAAGATGAGATATAACCTATTTCAGGAAGGATGTTCCTATTAACACTGTAGAAGATCCCCTGTAGATAGAATAAAAAGCTCAAAGTAAGCTTCAGACACTACCTAACTCTCCTTCTGCTGGATAAAGAAAGGCAAGCCTCAGCAACAAGTCACACTGACAGCTTTGGGATTTAGAGATATCCATATTTCTGATCACTGTTTCATAATTGTGAGGTATTTCAGATGGTTTGTATTCAGCAATATATATATTTAACAACTTTGGTCCTACTAAAGACAAAGTGAAGTTATGTCCATCTATCTAGTCAAAGTTATTTGCGAAGCCCTGCAAATAGCATGTCTTATCTGATTATATCTGTACAACAAAATTGTCCTAAATGTGCTTCAGCAATATGGTGTTTATAAAATGCCTCTATGTTTGACTTGCATTTATCCTTGTGCAATAAGTAGTTTTCTGACATATGCGCAAAGCTTTTAGTTAATAATAATTTGCATGTCCCAGACAGAACTGTCTGAAAGTGGGCATATCCACAAGCCGGTAAGAAAAGTGGGACTAGATCAGTCAGAAGGGAAAGACCTTTCTGCATATCATGTAATCTTCCTTTTTACATTTAGAAATTCAGCATCTTCAGAAAACTATTTCAGTCAGTCTGTCTTCTTCATTTGATAGAACAGTATGAAGGAAGACAAGAAGAAAATGTCACTTTAGTCTCTCCAATTTGTCCTATTCCCGAACCAATTCACCTCATTCTTCCAAAGATATATCTAAAGCTCCCATTTGGTTGCAAGGGATTTGTGTTTTGTCCATTATCAGTTCTCAGAAGGTAATCCAAAGGGGATAAAAAAAGAAAAAAAAAAAGATCAAGATAGGATTCCTACTTCAGAGAATCACTGTTGATGGCAGCTCCAGACATGAGCACAATTTGTTTCCAGAAGTGCTGAGCTCGGTGAGCTCAATGGCAGTGAGCCTTTGCCCAGGGGTGAGGACAGAGCTGCTTCCCTAGACCACCATCAAGGAGGCTGAGGGTTTTCCATTCTGTCTCCTGCATCCTAGCCTAATACTTCTGACAGAAGTGGCAGGGTAGGGCTAATTAAGTCTGCAAGACTGCATTAATCACATGTTTTCTAATTGCCGTTTGAACAATCCATGACTGGCAATTAAGTCTCAAGCCAAGGTAAAAGAAATAAAGGCAATTTAATAAAAGACATTTCTTCCATGCACATAATGATATCCTCATGCGTATCTCAGGCATTGTGTTAAATATTAGAACACAAAGGCGGCAAGGACCATCAGAGATCCTTACTTCAAAGTAACATGCAGAGATTCCAGTTCATTATCAATATTTTAATATCAAATTCCCCATAGGCTTAGGGATCTTACCAGAGGGTTCATCATTTAGATAAAAAACCCTCAATATTTTAATTTTATTGAATACACAAAAATAAACTTTTCTATCATTATTCCATTTGTTTCCTGAGTTGTAAAAGAATTCAGATTCTGGAAGTGAATAGTATAGAATTACATCATGTTTCAAGAAAGCTAGTAGCCATAATATAAATATCCAAGTCTAAATAAGTTTGACTATATTTAAATACAAAAAATCTTTAATCCGCTGCATTGAACAGAAATTGTGATTCCAGCAAGGTACAAAATTACCAATAAATCTAATATTTCAGTCCATGTCATATCTTTATCAGAGGTACTGATATAGGCCACTCCTTTGAATACCAAAAAAGCATACTTAAACATTCTAGTTTTGAGATGATTTTTAATTTGATTTGAATAAGTTTCTTTCATGTATTCAGCAGTATGGTAAATGCAGCTACTGATACATTTTACAGAGAGAATTTAAATTAAATAATCTGCTTACCACGTGCAGGAAGATTAAAGCTGTGAGAGAATTCAAAACAGAAGGATAAACAGATCGAGGGAGACTTTGTGTTCTTCCTCCAAATGGTTTTGTTTGAGTGGTTTTACTACTGCTTTTATTTTCCTTTAAAAAAAAAATCATTGAGACCAATCTTTATTTGAAATTCATTTTGAAAGCCTATATAGCAATGAAGCACATCCAGAATGGACAGAATGGAAGAGTTAGTCACTGTGATGTAGGGATGGAAACAGTGCTTCATCCAATTTTCTGTCCTTAAAAGGTTTCTGTGTAGGCCTTCAAACTGCAGTCCTGAGTGAACAGAATTTTCTGTAGTTCCTCATCTATTATTGTTTCTAAGAGTTCAACATATCTTGAAGTTTGTCAGGATTGTAATGCTACTAATAAGGAATCCCAATTCTATAGATTCTCCTGTTTCAAGATGAGCGTGTGGACTGAGGGAGTGTCTCTAAGATAACTGAAAAGCAAATCTACACCAAAAGAAGAGGTTTAATAAAAAAGTATATTTCACAATCTAAGTAAATTCCAAAATACAGAGCTCTCTTTTGTGTATATGAAAATATTGACAATACATGAAAATAAAATAAAAAAAATCTCAGAAGTTCACAACTGCCTGATATTCTGCACAATTTAAGGAAAATTTAGAAAAATACTGGATACTGGACCATTCACCAAAAAGGTGAGATTGAATTAATCTCAACCTAGCAAATGTGTTCTCTTGATTTTTCAGGAAATAACATCTTGAAACGGAAAAAAAATGAGTGCACGTCCCTACTGTGCTTCATAAATTACTGGTTTTAAAGGACAGGAAAACCAAAACCACGAACACATGGAACATAAAAGTGACTTCCTTTACTGATCTCTCCTAAGACCCAATTTCACAGAATCCTGTGTTAAAAATGTCTCATTTGCTACTCTGAAACCTAACTGCAGAGTCTGCTAAGGATCTTTGTTCTTAATTGTTCAGTCAGTCCCATTTGTATTAATAATCTACAGGATCTGGAAAACAGTCATAAATTATCAAATCCAGCCCAAAATTGTCCCATTTTTACGGTGTGAATTCTTCATGTGGATGAAGGGAGCAAAAAAAGTATGCTCTTGCAGGGGAACGAGCTCAAAGCTTTGCATTTTTTCATGCATGAAAGAGAAAGGAGCAAGCAGTTTCATGGTGTTTTAGTAAATAATAATAAATCCCAGTTCCTCAAAAAAGTGGGAGCCCCTCTTTCCTCACCAGTGGGTGCATCCTTTGAAATCAGACCCACTGCCCAGGGTAATATGGCACAGAGAAAGAACAAGCCACGGAAAATATGAGGTCAGTAAATGTCTGCAAGGTGACACTTTTGAATGTTCTGGTTTTGAACGTTGATTGCCCAGGGGCAGTTCCCCAAATGTCTTCCCCAGCCTTTCCCTCTCACGCTTTCTCCCCAGCACGAAGAACAGCACAAGCTTTATTCTTGGAAGTAATGAATGAACCTGAAGGATGCTCTGCCAAGCCATGCAAAATTAATTAGGTCGAGGACTCGGGTGGCTGCAGGGTGACTGTTACACTGACATTTTTAAGCAGACTGTCTCTAGCACAGCAGCCCTGCCATGCCAACCCAAAGATCAGCATTATGGGACATGTTCATCAAATCACTGAGCATAATCATATTTCCTTTTATTACTGTCATGGCTTCTTTCCTACATGCTCACTCCCCTCTCTTTTTCTTCTGCATTATATTTATTATTATTATTTTGCCTACAAGAAAGGAAAGGTTTCTGTACTGCCGGTGTTTTCCTTTGTGCAACGGCTCCCTCTAATGTTCTCTCTCTTTTTTTCCCACTATTTCCTGATGAAGAAAAATATTTTTTAAGTTATACTTACAGTTTGATGAAAGGGGTTTCTTTGGCCATTCCTCTGTGTTCTGAATACACAAATACCAAAGCTCAACTTGACAAAAATTATGTCTAGAGACTTTCTATTCATCCAGTGAATAAGCTTTACCAACTGTATCAAACAATTATGATGTCATTAAAAAGACCATAAATGTTACTGAAGTGGCTTCCCTTGAATAGACCACTTTGAGGCTTTTCAATGTTTCAAAGTTTTATATGTAATTTTATGGTAGAGACTGACTTATTGGTAATTTATTGATTTGTCTTGTTCCAATAACATCCATTTCTGAGTATGTAAATATCTAAACTGACTAAATGTTGCTTGACTAGATTAGTGCTGTTCTGACCTCTTTTTGAGAAGCCTATGAACAGAAAAGTGTTGGATAATAATAAAAAAACAAACCAAACAAAAACCACCAAACCCCCCCACACACACATACACCCCCACCCCCACCCCCCCCCAAAAAAAAAAAAAAACAAACCAGACACATATAAATTACTGGGTCCTTTGAGTAATGGTGATCAAACTGCAGAGAAACAAGACAGGCCATACAGGTATGGGAAAATGAATTTAGGAAGAATCGTAAAAGAGAGGAAGGCAGACAAAACAATGGACGTGAGAAATGAATGGTTAGGGAATGAATGACCAATTGGGTCAATAGACTATAAAGGAAGGAGGTCACTGGCATTACCCAGGTCAGTCTCCTGCACAGCGTATGCCCTAGATCTGAAGGAGGTGGATTTCTTCTCCCCAGATACAGAGCTCCCAAATACTGTGGTTGTGGTTGTTTTCAAACCAACGCTGATGTTCAAAAAACCTGTATTTGTGCACACTCAATGTAATGACATCCAATCTCCTACTTCAGGGTGAGAAGGCTTTTTGTCCCCAGGAGTATCACAAAATCAGCTTAACGTTTGGTCATTCGGTGTGAAGCCTGTTTCAAGGACCACTCAACATGAGCAAATAGTTATAGCAGAATAATGGTCAAAGTTCAAAACAACCACAGCACAGAAATTTATTAGCGTTCTTGTTAAAAAGCTTGGTACAGATCTCTAAAGTTTGTTGGATCTAAAGGACCGAGTTTTACATTAATTTGTTTCAATTAAGATTTAATCTTTTCTGCATTTGCTTTTCAAGTGTGTTATCAGAAAAAATAGTCTCAGGAAGAGTTTCTCAAATTTAAAATAATCTTTAAAAAACGTAAAAAGCCCATTATCTTCACTGTAAGTCTGTGTTCAGGAAATATAGCCAAAAATTCTTACTTATTTTTCTGGCTACTTTTAGGAACCTCAATTTGAAATGTTGGAGATATTTTAACTGCTAGGTAAAAAGAAGACTAATGACTAGTGCATTTTAATAAGTCAACTTTTTTTAATTGTGGAAAATAAAATCTTGTTATTAAACCAAGAGCTCCACAAGTTTGTCAATCGCCAATCAAAGCAACTCCTTATTGTTACAAGCTCCCACCATCATATACGCCGACATTTTCATTCATGTCAATGTTAGATCTTCTGTTAGTATGTTAGTATGACATTTCAATGTTAACCTGAACAAAAATCCATTACAGTGTTCAGAGACAGGTATATGAGAGTCTTTGAAATTAAATTTCTGGCCATCATGCATCTGTAAACATAACTGCCTCTCAAAGATGCAAAGCTCCAAATATATATACACATATATATATATACACACAGAGAGAGCTCAGGACAGTCATTTTAGGGTAAGTACAACTGTTGTGGTTTAGCCCCAGCCAGCAGCTAAGCACCCACATTTTTATGAGAAGGAATCCCACTGCAATAAGGGGCACATCTAGGTTTTTTCAGTCTCCTTCAGAACCACAAGATTGCCAGCTCTGTTGGCCTGTGAGCAAAGTGCTGCTGAGACACCGCGCAGTGCTGGCAGGGCAAGCGGGCGACTGCCTGCACCCGGGACGAGCCTTTGCAATTAATTGGATCATCTCTTCTGCCTCGCCAAGCTCTGAGTGAGGAATATACCCCAGAGTGGGAGTTTATATTGACCAAAAGCTTAAATTTAGAGCTCAGTTCAAAGTCATAAAAAAGATATTTGTAGATATGTTATAGCAGTGAATATAAACCTACGGGGAAAAAGGATAAATATTGTTAGTTGTATTTTAGCGATGAACAGAAAAAAAATATCCTCTATATATTCTGTGCTACGCAAGGCTTCCCAGGCAATATTTCTGTGTCAGCCAGGTCTCAGCTCTCACTCGGGGACAAGCACACTTCTCAGTTCCTGTTTACGTCTTCGGGTTTCTCACCTGCTTAGCTGCACGCTGCAAATATAACGTCAGCTCACACATTTTAATTACACAGGAAGGCAGTTCTCTCAGTGCCTCACACTGCATCTGTCAGGTTGTGCGGTACAAGGCTGATCCCCACGCAGTGTGACTGGGACAGGAGACTCAGGGGCAGGGGCAGCCTCCAAATACCACCTATGTGGTCAGCTGTATATACTTTTTTATATATATATGTGAGTGTATATGAATTGTGTGAGCGTGTACGTGTGCCTGCTGACAATACACGATCAGGATCGATGCTGGCTGGACCTGGGGGCAGGGGGCTGCAGCAGCCTCCCCTCTGCCGGGCTGCTGGCTTCAGCACCTCGCTGTCAGTGCTTCATATTTTGCATCCTCAAAGTATTAACCAAGAAATTGCATTCCTATTTAAAGGAGGCTTGTTATTTTATGGAGTGATAGGCTTTGAAGATCCACTGGCTCTCCTTCCCTGAGCAGATTTTGTTTGTATTCTTTTTCACAGAGCTGCCTCAGCCTTTTCAATATGCACTGTAATACTAAGCTTAGCTATATGAGTGAAATAAAAATGGCTACCTCTGCCCTTACTTTGTAGAGAGGTATATCTTCTTTTCTCTCACATTGGGGTGAAAAAAAACCCAAACAAATTTACATCAGTATGTGAAAATGAGACATAGGCAGAATAAGATCCAAGATGTCTGAGCAAGTTAACAGATAAGACTATTCATTTCTTCATTCAGTGCTTAATCTATTAGACAGCAATAATCCTTCAGTAAAGAAAAGTTGTCTATGTTGGAGTTCTATAAGAACCAATTTTTTTCTGAAATTTTTTAATGAATTATACTTTTTTCTTGACTTGCAGTGAACTTTTGCATAATCTTTTTATGAATCAGCATTTTCTGCAATGAGAAAAATGTTCGACTGTTGAGTTTACAACCAGCTGCAGCCAGCATAAATGCTAACGCTGACACCTGATGTAGGTGAGTCTCAGGCCACCTAAGCAAACCAACACAACAAGCGTGCTTGCAACTCCACATTTGGAATAGTGTTCTGGCTATAGGCAATGTTGTGCAAAGTACAGCAAGAAGGATTTGTGGGAAAGTTTGTGGACCATACCAAGATTCAAGAGAGCCTGGCAATTTTAAAAAGTGTGCTAGTACTTCAGAGAAATTGTTTAAACATTAATTGATTAATACCTTTCCTCACAAACAGCCTCTCAGGAAACCAGTAATCATGAAGTAGCTCTCACTGAAATCTGATTTCAGGATGATTTTGGACTTCTCTAAACTGAGTCTCAGCCACATGGGTTCGGTTCTGGCAACACTGCAGGTTTCTGTGCCACCGTGAGCAAATGCTCATGGGGGTATTTACAGTGGCTAGCACTAGGCCGCTGTCTTAGGCTGTGTCTGCAACAGCAAGCAGGGCAGCATAGCAAGAACCAATCTGGAGGGCAAAAGTGCCTGTACCACCAGCACTTTGGAGGCTTTACTTCAGATCGTTTCTAGTGCACTTCTGTAGACTGAATGCCTCCTGGCAGCTGGAGCACTCCCGGGCCCCGTCTTTTGGGATAGTCTCAACCGAAACCACAAGCTCTCTCTTTTCTGCAAAAGCATGGCAAGCAGGACTGATGAGGAAATTTATTTCAAAAACACTCTGCTGACCCAAATAATGCTAATGGAGACACTAGATTAAATGACCAGATTAGGGACCTGAACAGGAAAAGGAAAGAAAAAGACAATATGCTGTCTCATTGTCCCATTGGAGAGAACTATAGAATGACTCTTTTAATTTAGGAACTTAAACCAGGTGCCCTAAGGTGATGGTGCAAGTATACTTCCTGAGGTCTCTGAAGGATCTACTGTTCAATCAGGATGAAAATACTTCCTTTTTTTTTTCCTTCTCTCATTTACTGTGTAGTCTGTTGACTTACTTGTTGGCATCATATTTTGCAACCTCTAGATAATATTTGTCACACATAAACTTGCCTAAAACATAAGCAAGGTATTATCTCTCTTTACACCGCAGATACATGAACACTGTTATATCTGACTATGGATACCTGCATTAGCTGTCAGCTGTAAGCTTTTCTGTCTTCAGAAAAGCACGCCACATCAGGTCTGGTTCAAATCTGATAGCAACAAAATCCCTCTAAACTTGCTTTTCTCTGAATGTAGTATTCTCCAAATCCCACTTCAGACAACATCCAGGATAGGCTGAACAGAGGAAGGCTTTAGACACTTGGATCCTATTATTGCTAATGCTGCTGCTGAAATAAAGGTGGTGTTATCATCAGATGGGGCTTTCAGCAGAGAGGTTCCTTTCTAGCTGCTTGAGTTTAATTGTATGTGTTCCCATGGAGATCAAAGGATCAAAAAGCTCTCACTTCTGGTTCTCAAACACATCATTTCTTCAGGCTACCAAGGAGGGCACAGGAGTGTCTATATTGCAACACTTTGTGCAGTTCCACATACACTCACTGCATTGTCTACATCGTAATTAAAAAAAAAAAATATTACTGCTACATTTAAATAAGAAGCTTTCGGCTGACAGGCTGCCTTGAGTATTTTCTGAAGGTGAGACTCTGTGTGCTAGCCATGAGAAATGGGCTACTGCAAGGAAACGAGTAAGATAAGCCAGTACACACTGAAAGGCAGCGTAAGCGATATTAGGGCACCCCTGCGTGCTTCACACGGATGCACGCTTCTCCCTTCGTCTCACGGTAGGCAAGCATGCTGTGGGACCACTGGACTCAGCACAAACAAGCAAAAATGATACCTGCAAAAATGATCTGTAAAAGGAAGGCATCGCTATATGAACAAGTAGCTAATAAACAATGTGCCAGTGAAAACAGCATCAGAGTACACATTAAGCTTTGTACAACCAATAGTTTTGGGAGGTGTTTTGGATTGGTTTTGGATGCCTATTAACAATGTCAGAATTGGGATATACATGGGAAAACTGTGATGTCAGGTGGTTTCAAGGTAATTTCATGTGTTTGAAGTATACAGATAACTGCAACTGTCATAACCTAGGAATTAGGAAAAAGCAAGGACAGCCATCTAGTACCTGGTATAAATGTTTTGTCCGTCTAGAGAAATTAAACAGCAGCTGTAGCAAGACAAATATCAGACAGATGTCTCTAGGAGCTTCCTGAACTCTGACTTGCAGTTAAGTTTGGCAGACCCAATAAAAATCAGGCATAACCAATGTGCAGCTATTTACCCTGAGAGAGTAAGAAAAGACATAGCTGATTAATATAACTGTCTCATACCTCGTTAGACAGCTAACCCTTGCTGTGCATTAAAGACTTTTTACCAAGTATGTTCTGGCACCACATCAGAGAATTACTTTCTAAATATAATGCAGCGTATAAACAAAGTTAGCTTCATTTTTTTATTGCTTCCCCCAAGGTCGGTGGTTGGTGTTTCTTCACACAATAACAGGGAGCCATGGGACTTTACCTCTGCCCCTCTAAACGCCACTTCCTCCTCCAAACATACAAATTAGGAATACATCCAGAATAAAGGAAATGCTGAGTTTAAAATGAAAACCGATTTTTATGTCCTGCATAAAAGAAGACATATTTAGTCTCCACACAAAATCACAGAGTCATAGAAAATTATTTATTAAATCAAAGTTTTTTAAAGTAAAAATTTTAAATTTACAAATGCAAAGAATTTTTAAAATACACTTGTACTATGGACCCTTTCTGTCTTTGGAATGAATTATTGACAAGCTTTTGTACAGATCTGGCAAACAGGTCTTTTGGATTTTGATATGGAACAAAGCCATACGTTAATATGAAAGAAAGGACTAGAACTAGGATAACTTAGAGCACTGCTGGCTAGTGCCACCAAATCACTTTTATCAACTCAACCTTTCCAAAAAACTGCTCAAGTTAGGTTTTACTGAGAAAATTAAGATCACTGATGTCAATGATTTTTATTTTTTTTTAATTCGGCAGTTAGTTTGCAATAGATGAAGCTCTGTAATCAGTAGATCTTGTCTAAAATAAGAAACCATACACTTGAAATATATCCTGAACTTATGTGCTTTAAATTTGGAATAGTTAAGGATTTTCATAATCTGCAATGTTTTATAGCTTTTTGTTCAAATTTAGCTGAATACTGAGCATCAAAAAATCAGTTCCTTTTGTACAGATC
The DNA here is from genome assembly GCF_028858705.1 of Grus americana. NCBI lineage: Eukaryota > Metazoa > Chordata > Aves > Gruiformes > Gruidae > Grus > Grus americana. The sequence goes on from NC_072852.1 coordinate 142,354,328, forward strand.
CAAAAATCCTCTGGTGAATTTGCATAACTAGGTTTATTCTTTCTGCATACATTTCTTGGAAGCTTTTCTTCTCAGTGAAAGAAAATACCTACAAGAAGTGAGAAAAATCTCTATGTTATATAGACCAGATCAGAGTTCTCCCACATTCTAGCTAAGTTTTTATTTGCATATACAGTTAGGAGCTGGTACCTCAAGGGACTTCAGCTTTGGTATTCAGGTAAATACATCCTTTGTTGCTCTAAATCGAGGAGATTTTAGTGTAATTCTAACTTCTCCTTAGGGAAAAATAAACATATTGGACATATACACTTCTGCGCTACTGAATTCCTAAACCAGTTGCATGAGTAGTCATGCAAATTTATTATTTTTAATTTTTTATCACGTATCTGCTGCCCTCTGAGACAGCAAAAGCTAAATCTTAGCACTTCCCTCTGGGTCAGGACTCTGAACCAAACTGCATTCTTTCAGTCTTGCACGTGAGTCGACTGCAACTTCTTTTCATTTTGTTACTGTAAGTAACCTATCTACCACAAAGGGACAGGCAGGATACTGCTTGGTAAATTTAAGGAGTTCTGCAGGGAATTAAAATTTCCTTCAGACCAGCAAATTTCATTGTTAATGTTGGATAGGATAAAAGTAACTTAGGGGCCGATTTGCAGAAATCAGGTCTCATGTTACGGTAGTCTTCCGTTGTGGTTTAGCCCCCGCCGGCAGCTGAGCACCATGCGGCTGCTCCCCCCACGGTGGGATGGGGAGGAGAATTGAAAGAAAAAGGTAAAACCCGTGGGTTGGGATAAGGACAGTTTACTGGGACAGCAAAGGGAGAGGGAAATAACAACAATACTGAGAATATACAAAGCGGGTGATACACAAGGCAATTTGCTCACCCGACCCAACGCCCATCCCATCCCCAAGCAGCGGCCCTTATTCCCCAGGCAGCCCCCTTTATATACTGAGCATGACATCATATGTTACGGAATACCCTTTTGGCTAGTGTGGGTCACCTGTCCTGGCTGTGTCCCCTCGCAGCTTCTTGTGAAAATTAACTCTATCCCAGCCAAAACCCAGGACATCTTCCAACAGGTATCAGCTCCTTCACAGGATTATCAGAGGGAAAAACAATAATCTAAATCTGCACATTCAAAGAACCTGTAATCGTTCAGGTTATAGTTATATAACAGTAAATAATAAAGCCATGCCTTTATCAGAGACAATGGACACAAACGGAAATAAGAGAAATCAGTTTTAAATAGTAGAAAGACCCTGTTACTATAAGAGAGGTCAAACACTGGACCAGGTTGGCACAGGAGATTGTGGAGTCTCCATCTTTGTGACTGGAGTCCAACCCTGACCAGACACAGCCCTGAGAACCTGCTCCAGCAGACCCTGCTCTGAGCAGGGGGCGGGAGAAGGGACCTCCAGAAGTGCCTTCCAGCCCCAGCCATCCCTTTAAAGAAGGGACCCAACAGAAACATTTAAAAATTAAATAACTTTTCTTTAATGTGCAACTAAAATAGGTGGGATGTTAAAAAATACTTCACCAAAAATAATAGTGATTTACATACTTCAAAATAGAGAATTATCCCTGTTAAAACAGACATGTTTTAAATGAGATTTAATCATATACTTTAAAAATAAGTAATAAATATACAGACAGCAGCAGGAAAATAGTTGATAAAAATTTAATATTAATAAAAGAAATAATAGAAACTGTTGTGCTTACACACTTTTGTAGGATCAGCTATAAATCATTTTCAGGCACTTGTAGCAAAAAAAAAAAAAAGAAGAAGATTTTAAGCCTTCTGTGTAAAATTAAATTGACCTGAAGATAATTAAGACTAAGTATCATTGCACCTAAGCCTGCTGTAGGCTTTGATTCTTATTTTGAATAACAGCCTTGTGGCTTAAATATTCTAGTGGCTTAAATATTCTAGTGGCCTAAATATTCATTTATTCTTAGAGGTGTGTAGCAGTAGGACAAGAGGTAAGAAAAGTAGATTTGGCTTTCTGTCATGTTTTCTTTGGAAAAAATGTCTTATTCAATGTAACAAGAAATAAGGTGGCTTAACTAAATTGTTCAGGGTTTTTTGGATGGTTCAGCAGTACTGATGAGAGAGAGGAACCTTCTGCTTCAGAAGAAATTGAAACTCTTGACTTTAAATTTAAAGTACTTGAACTTACATATTCTTTCCAGCTACCAAATGACTTTTTCTCCTGGAGATGGGTTGTAGTCTTGTCTTTCAATGACGTTTTTGCAGCTTCATTAATCAAGCAGATCAGCAGAACGGTCCTGAGGGACGATTTGTTCGCATTCCCCTCAGACAGTACCTACGGGTCAGTTCTCAAGCATCCAATTTAATCTCCTCTCCTTCAGCACTTTGGTTCTGTTTCTTCAAAAGTGAGACTGACATACAGAAATTTAAATTTTCCCTTCTTTTTTTTTTTCCCTTCTTTTTTTTTTTTTTCCTGTCTCCTCACCCTCCACCCCAAATCCATGGACTTCTACAGTTTCTTTCCTACCTCCAAAAATCTTCTGCAATTAAGATTCATACAAGATTTTTAAGACTTAGGTAAACGTTTAGCAGACAACTAATGCCTGGCATCCCTGGGAGACAGCTGATCAGGCCCATAAAGTTGAGCTTTCCTCTATGCATGCCAAGCTTTATCAGATCAGATGAGACCCATGAAGGTTTGAAATTTGACTCTGTTACTCATACAGGCTTGTGCTATGCAATTCAGGCATTTCTTATAGTTCTACTTGTCACCATCTGTCACTGCAAAAAGAGATAATATTTGACAAAACTCTTTACAGTTGCCATTGCAGAAAATAGAAAGTGGCTGTTATATCCTTCATGTAATATATTAAAACACTTGCCTTTTAATTTTGTCTGTGTATATATACTTATTTATATAAAGCATAGAATTACACTTTATTTTGGAATGATCTCATAGGATAAAGTCACGAACTGGGTCATTTCCACATCCAAAGTTTTGCCATATGTTTCAGTTAAAGTGAGACCCAAAGGTAGGATTCAGTTCATTAAGGATCTTATTCTCTTGCTGCCTGGGAGGTATTTGCTTTCTTTTCTCTCCTGGATCAGTGAAAGCATTTATACATTTTGATTTTCTTGTCACCTTGCTTGGCTACAGAGGGGTACTTTTGTCACCCACCTTCCCGTGATTTCCAAGTGCTATAGTAATTGATGAATAAAATTATTTTAATTCTTTTCACCAATTTTAACAACAACAAAAAGGAATATTAAGTAATGGTTTGAATTTGTGACTTTCTTTTTCTGAAGCCCTGAAGTTCTCATTGAATTGTACATTGCTGCTTCATCTTATAACCTTAGATATGGCCTAGGTAGATACTTCAGAGCCCGAATGCTCAAATTTTAAAATGTGTATCAGTGAGAAAGAAAAGAAATATAAAGAGTCTTTTTTTTTTTAAACTCAAGCCTGAATACTCAATATTTTGCCCTATATTTTATCTGTCTCAAATACAAATGTGTTTGTAATGAGAAAAATTTCTTAGAACACTTTGCAAAGTGACACTTATAAGGAAAATGTACTAAAACTGCACTGACATTGCTATTACAGCCTCTATTCATGAAGAAGGTATAAAAAAAGATGGTCATACACACTTGTGTTTGGACACGAGTAAAACCAAAAATACTAGTCACCTAAATTCTTATTTCTCATAACTGTCTATTGTGGTTTTTTTCTCTCTTATAGAAGAAAGGCAACCATAAAAGAGAGAGAAAACTGATACTGTTTGACAGGTGTCTTCACACCCCCTGTTTTCTTAGTTTGGAAACAGAAGGTAGCTGATGTAGGTCTACTTCAGTAAAGCCCCTTACCGCTTCCAGCAGTTACGGGTATGACCAGCCTTTCTGGGGGCAAGAAGGGGCTCCCTTACCACTTCCAGCAGTTACGGGTATGACCAGCCTTTCTGGGGGCAAGAAGGGGCTCCCTTACCACTTCCAGCAGTTACGGGTATGACCAGCCTTTCTGGGGGCAAGAAGGGGCTCCCCGGGCTCCTTCCCTGCTGCCAACGATGCTCTGCAGTTAAACCTGGACCCGCAGCAGCACACACCTGTGTGTGGCTGACATGCCCACCTTTAAACCACATGCATTAGGTGCCTCCCACAGGGCACAATATTTCCTGAAAATAATCCCATCGGACAGAGCGACTAGCTCCTATATGAATCAAATCTCCTTATATTATCACGCACTCAAGAAAGGCTGAAGAGAGCAAGCTGCAGCTTTCAGCGTGTGGAGCTGAATCATTTGATCACAGAATGCAGTCAAGGAAAGAAGGAGCTTTGAACAGCTGTAACCCAGCCTTGAGATATTATCAGCCACTGTTTGGTGTTTGTAACAATAAACTTGCAGAAATCGAGAAAAAAGAAATTGAAAGAGTCTGAGGGTTTAGAGCATACTTTTTTTTTTTTTTACGAAATTTCACAGTGCTTCAGTGACCTCTAGTGGACAGAGTTACATTTGCAGGTCTTCCGAGTTAAAATCTGTATGCTGTACCTATTTTCAGGAAAGACTGCAATGCAACGTCATCGAATTCTCACCGTTTGCCTAATTATTTCACAAACTAATAGCCAGCTCCCAAATTTGCACATCCCTTTGTAATTTTGAACCTGCTTAAACTGAAAAGTGAGCACAAACAAATTATTCTTTATGAGAAGTTTGCAAGATAAAAAAAACTATCCTAAGACAAAATCATTAGCAAGCGCAATAACAAAGGCAGCTCAAACATATGAAAAGAATATAAAAACTCGGGCTTCTGGTTGACCTGTTTTTCAAAATTGAGCTGTAAGTTTGCAAAAATCATGTTTGAATTTTCTAAAATAACTTTCCTTTACCAGGGTAAACTATGCCATTTCCTAAAGAAGTTCAGCTTAAAAATCATAGCTGTCAAGTACACTGTCACAGTCCCATGTGCATTTTCCTCCTGTTTTAGCACTAGCTGTAGTGTAAACACTCATGTCAGCATAGCCTGTCAATGAATTATACAGTCTCCTTCGAAATCTTTGATTAGAAATTACATATCTTTCCTTATGCACTTTATGCAGATAGACTCCTTCTCCTCCTCCCTACTCTCTTTGACTCCTTTTCCTTCCTACTCTGTCCTGTTCCTTGATGGGTCTCTCTGTCTCTCTCTTACGAGAAGTAGGAAGTACCTTTCCTTCATCTACACCCCACTACAGATACACCCTGGGGAGCTTGGGGTGAAAGATCAGGAAATTATCTTCTCTTCATTATTATACCATAACCATTATTTTATTGTTTGATTATTCAGAATTATTCAGTTCCCATGGCTGATATCAGAAGGTCACTTTTCTGACTGGGAGTTTCATTTATTTCTTTATTATCACAGCCTGTGGTAGTTGGCAGAGAGGGTTGATAACTGTTGGATTTAAATTTAACTAGGAGCTGTAAATCTGAGAAAAAAAGAATACCATTCACTCTTGGCAGTAAAATCATCAGTGGCGGTAAAATAATCAGTAAACCGAATTCTCTCAAATTATCTTCGTATTCCCTCAAGGAAGAAAAATGGGACAGAGCAGAACAGCAGATCAGCAATGGCTGTGCATTCCTTACAGAGGTGATAACATCATTCTGGAGGCGATGGACAGCATACGGGAAGCAATAAATTGTAGGGACTTCGTAGTCAGTGAAGTCTGACTCATACTGGCTTCCTCATCATGCAATTCATTAGACTGGCAAACTCCTGAGCACTTCCATCTCATTCAGCCATGGTTAGCTCCCTCTCAGATGTCTCTAGTCATTTGTCCTTTTTTTACTAAAAATAATAATAATTTAAAAAAAAAAATCAATCTCTGATCCACCACTTGACTGCTGCATTTCCTGCCATGCCACAAAGGAGCATTCAGAAGATAAACTCTGCTGACAGGCAATAATCCAGGCTACTTCAGCAAGGATAGGAAAGATGTTTTGATTCAGACTTCCAGCGAGCCATGCAGGGATGTCTCATTGTCTTTAATTCCTTCATTAAGACAGCAGCACAGTGCACAGAAGGAGTATAAATTTAAAAGGTGAACCTTGCGACGCACTGAGTCACAGAACTGCTGCTGCTCCTTCTGGAAGTTTTCCATGGTTCAAGGAGAGAAGAGTGCTTTACGTAAACCAGTTGCTTGTGTTTCTCCCGTGTGTTCAGTGCTTTAAACTGCCCTCACCTTAGCCTCTGCTAAGCGGTTTCAAAAGCCGAGATGTTTTTCACTTTGGATGTAACACTACCGCAAGCAGTTCCCCTGCCAACACAGCACTCTCCTGCAACATTGAACCCTGCAATAATCACTACCTCTCTTTTTTTCTTTTTTTTTCCCAATACACTCACTCTGTCCTGCCACTGAGAAAGATATCTTCATATACACTTAATTTATCCAAACACTTAGAGACTATTTCATGTTCAAGAGCCCCTTAAAAACAGCATCACACAGAAAGACTAATTTACCCTTGTGACAGCCTCAGGTGGAGATGATGCACAGTAGCATAATATCGAATTTACTTTATTTAGCAGTAGTGTGAAAATGTTGCAGTCTAACTAATATTCCATCTCTCCACTTAGCTATCTCCACAGGTATATGTCGAAATACACTTACTGCATAGAACTGATTACAGGCCTCTTCCTATTTGTTTTACATCTGAGATAGCCTCAAACCTGAAGCAGGAATTTTAGCAGTCATTCCAAAATTTCCCATATTTTTAATTAACATAAATTACATTCATCATTGCGTAGTACTTACCTACCATTCTGTGTGGGTAGTTCATCCTGTCTTTTGGTGTAGGTAGCTCATTCAGTGGTCAATTTTTGACCCATATTAGTTACTATTTGTTTATTTCATCGTTATTCTGTATTTTGTTCCATATTCTATGGCATTGCCCTTCCTCCCCTTTACTACAATGAACACTGGCTTTGCTCCTGCTGAGTCAGGCTTGCTAGTTAATCTTCTGGCCCCATGCGGTGGAAAGAGTAAGATCTCATGAATCACTACTGACATTTGCTCCACTCAATATAGTAAAAGCCTTCTTGAGGAAAGACGTGCCCCGGGCAGCTACAGAGCAAATCACTGGGATGGGTACCAGATAACTTTATTCCCTCCCTGGCAGGAAAGAACAACAGGTGTGTAGCTCATCTCGCTGGGTTGGTTTGTTAACAAAGACAGAGCCGCTACCTCCTCTTGAAAAGACTTAGAAAAGAAAGCTGAGTATTCATAATAATGCATCTAACGTATGGCCTGCTAGCAGCTGTAAGGTTAGGATAGCTGGGTAAAACACATTGCAGCCTGTTTAGTGTAAAGAAAATCTGATGGGAAATAATCCGTCTATCAACAATCACGTTAAACAGCTACTGCAACAAACATATCCACTAAAACCTGTTAGGAAACACAAATGAAAATAAGGCCATTATTTTCAGGATAGCAATTATGCCTGGTAAATGCACGCATACATTTTATGGTAAGACACTGTTAACAGACTTGCAACAACCTACTCTACCCTTTTTTTTTGACTGTTCAGAATTACTTTGGTGACTGTATAGAATATGATGGATTGCTTGTGCTATGACTAAGCACTAAGACCTTACAAATTTTAATGAAATAATGTCGAAGCACTGGGGTCTAATAGGTAGACCACTGGACCAAGACTCTGAATTCAGTCCTCAGCTCTACCACTCCATCCCTTCCTTGACTGGTCTTAGACAATTTCCCTCACTTTTCTGTCTTTTACTTTCTCTCTCTATAAAAAAGAAATAATATTTACCTTCTCTGAAATGTACCTATATCATTTCTACAGAAGAGTGTTAGGAAAAGCTACATGTTATTTGTTATTAAAGTATAACTCGATAGATATCACTGTATGACTGTAGCAGATCACATCTTCCAGTTACAACAGAGCAGGCAGGCTTTCTGAGAGACATGCATGAAGTAACTTCAATGGAAGACTGCACTAGCATATTGAGAAGAGTCGCTTTGTGCTCTTTGCTAAAAGGAGAAAGATACTCTGTCACACAAACCAATTTGGATCTATCCAGGCAGAAGGTCCAGAAATTCTACCTGCATCAAGCAGCTTGTCTGAAAGTTACAGAAGGGATATTAAAGTGCTCCCTGGTCTCAAAAAAAAAAAAAAAAACCAAAAAACCCCACCAAACCACTACAACAAACCAAACAAAAAACCCAAAAAACCCCACACACTAAAAAAAAAAAAAAAGAAAGAAAAAACAAGCTTCTCTTACAAGGAGTCTATTTCTATTGCTATTTACTACATAGTACCTGTACTGTGATGGTGGTCAGTGTAGAGACACCCAAGGACGAGTTTTTGAAAGGGACCAAACAGCCATAAGCAACATCAGTCCTACAGTACTGCAACTTTATGGAGCTGCTGAATTGGAAATGAGTAAAAGTAGTTTAAGAGCAGCAATAATGGAAATGCAGCATGTGACAACATGTCCTTTTGAGGACAACCCTGAGAAACAGATTGTGTTTATGTATTCAGAAGGCATTACCAGGGAATGCTTTTGGAGCAGCACAGTGCCATCAGGTCACCTTTGGCCATGATGTCTGATCACACACATCTGGAAAGATCCATTGCTGAATGCAGCCACTTAAGTATAGCATATAGATCCTTGGAACAATTGATACAGTCTGACAAGATGCAAAAATACCTTTGTGCTTCCAGTGGAAGACCTCACAAAATCTAATAAAGTGTTGGACAACACAGGCTTCTGAAAACATTAAAATAATAAATGTTCCCTGCCTATTCCAATCACAAGAAGCAAGTGCCACAGGAGACTATTTGCTACTACAGCAGGCTGTGAAAGATGAGATTTTACTTAAAGGAAAGGCAGCAGTTATTCTAATAGGTTCAAGGTGTGACATCATGAGCAAATTTTATTCTACCTAACTTCAGATGTCAGCATGAGAGAAATATGCACTTTAAGGGTGTAATTCATCTGAGCTGTTTTAAATGCATGCCTAGATGAGATGATATGAGACAAAGAGCACCCTGAAAGTGCATTTTTCTTTAACAGCTATTAAAGGAGTCTTCAGTGAGTTGCTCAGACACTCGGGTCTATATGGAAGACATCTGCATCTGATTAGGTAAATACCACCCCATGAGATTGAAGTTTGAGTAAAAAGGCTTTTCTAAACCAAGCCAAGAGAGTCCAGCCAAGTGTGAAAACACAATTCAAAAGAAATGTTAAACAAAACAAAAGGTACAAATGATGTAGTGAGATATAACAGAACCACCATTCAACCTCCTGAAACTCTGATGTAAGAGCTAAATACTGGAAAAGACTTAAGGAGACGAAATGTATGATGACAGTACATTAGCACTCTTCAATGCGTATTTGTGTATTAGGCAGGTTTTCTGAAGGATGGTTAGGTGACAGATGGAAACAGAAGACAAATTTTGAAAAATATAGTATAGTAATACACTCGCTCAGACAACAGGTCAACTGCAAGTACTGCAAAAGAACCAAAATAATTAAGCAACAATTTAATGTTACTTCATTGTACATAAGGCATACTTCTTTGAGTGAGAACCTCCTTTTGCTTCTCTTCCAGGAAAACAAACAGCCAAAAGATGATTGATAAAATGAGACACCGCATACCCGGTAATGTTTGGCCGCTATGCTCTGTCTTCCTGGAGCCAGCAGCAGCACACCACTAGGCTGAATGAAGGGTTAGTATCTGCTACCCGTGCAAATCAGACCAGCAGAGAAGTAACAGGCAAGACTAGGAAGCGGTTAAGAGAATTCCAGAGTAAGCAGCTTCCTCTAACAACTCAAAGAAGGAAAGGAAGTATCAGAGGCTATACGCAGATGAGCAGGTGCGGGTCAAACCAGCAAGCAGGTCTATAAATATGAAAGAGCACAAACACAAAGCTTTTTTGAGATATCTTGTATGAGGCAGCCACAGTCACAAGCGATATCGGAAATAAAACCAAAGACTTCGCAGATAAAAGCAGATGCTTGGTGTACACGGACGAGAAAAGCTAAAGCTAGAACTGTTAGGACACAAGTGGGATGATAGGAGATCAGAACTGATATACATGAACCACAGCAAGGACCGATTCAGCAACAACCCACTCAGTACAAGTTTAAGCAGTAACTGGGTGGACTAAGTCTGTGTCTAACGTCACCAATGTGAGCAGGAGAGTGCATACTGGTTAGAAAAAACAGCACAGATAAAGGACTCTGTAGCAGACTAACACCCCCTACATACCTAGCAACCTCTGCCCTCCCAAAAGTAACTAATTGTTTGCAAACAAACCTTACTAAAACAATAGCTGTCAATATGAAAGGGAGAAATCATCCTGATGTTTGAAGAACGAATTCTGGGTAGTGGAAAGAAAGCATCTGAAAGAGAAAGTAAGTAGCCAGTTCTGCCATCAGGATAGTTCATGGCAGCAGTAATCTTCCTAAAGAATAAATGGTTCGGTTTCTTCCAGCATGGACTTGCCTCTTGCTCTCACCCACAATACGGTTCATGGGGCACAGTGTAATAATGAATCCTGCAGATCAAACAGCCAAGAATGTTTTCAAGGTATAAACAACAGCCTGGAAAAAGGAGGAATTTAAACTTGGGTCTCCTGGATGATCTGTTAAACCACCAAGCTTTTGTTTTAAAGAGGCCTGGAAGTCATCATCAGTTCACGTCTTCCAGGACAGAGGAATGAGAACAGGCCCCAACTACTGGCTAAAAATGTTTAAAACAATCATAGAATTACTAATTATGTTTTATTTCTGGCAGCAGTGCATTTCCTCCAGGGCAGATTGAGTTTTCAAACATGTAGCCAGTAATTACAGCCTGTTTTCGTGGTCTCACACTGAACAAGCTACCCTGCTACAAGTCTCTTCTAGGAGTTTGCAACTGCCTGTTAATGGTTCTGCAACCGCCCTTAGGGAAGTCATGACACTGCTCAAGATAATTAACATTATCTTCTCCCTTCAAGTTACAGCTATTGGAAAAACATTTTGTTCTAACAGTCTCTTCATTTTTGGAGTCTAGCCAAGAAACAGCAGAAGTGATATAGGGGAAGAAAGGGGAGGGGTGTCTGTGCCACACTAACAGGCTTGGCATGGGCTCGGAACGGCAGTCACTTCGGGTGAGAGCTTTTCTTGACAGATAGTAGGGTTTCCCACTCCCATTACCGGATCAAATAAGCAATGATGGATTGGTAAAGCCACATTAACCCTCCTTTCTCCACAACTGACTCCACAATTGATGATAGCACAAGATGGACAGATAGCGGAGCAGATTTTCAAGCTCTAAATCTCTTAACACCAGGGCCATAGAGCTCACTGATGCCCATGATCTTTTGTTTTAGTCTTTATAGATTCTGGCCATGTATCTGCTGGGTACTACATGAGCTCCACACACTTGTTACTCACCTTAACCTGTTTCTTTTTTCCTGCTCCTAGCTTATTCTTTTTAATCTGTATAAATGAAACACAAGGGCTCTCCAGTAACTATTGTCTGAGCAATGACATTATAAGCACCTGCTTCTCTTCCCTCCATGAGATGCTTACCTTGAGAAGCTGGTACGGGCTGGGAGATGGAGTCTCAGACAATGATACAGGAATGACAGGCTTCTTGACTATCAGGGAAAATTCCCTGACACAGGGAAATTTGAGATTCAAGCTCTTTGGTCCTTTGTATCTTGGGTACAGAACATATGAAGGTTCCCTTGAAGGTTCCCTTGGGCCCTCTCCCATGTTCTCTAGGCAAACAGTCCTGCTGCTTTCAGCCAGAAAAAGTTATGTCCCTTCAGCATGAGTGACTGAATTATTTTGTCACTTACCAGCAGTTTTAGATGACTATCCAGGCGGAAAAGTTGTGTGTTCCTGACACTTCTCTCAGCAGGAGGCCTAGTGTCTCAGTAACACAGGTAAGCTGGTGAAACACAGCTCTCCCAGCAGCGGGGTCAGTTTGCAGAGTTATGCAGATGTATACTGTGTCAGGATGCTCTCTTCTGGTCTCATCTGCTGAAAAACGAACAAACAAACAAACAAACAAAAACAAAAAACCCCACCCACCTATGTAGAAAGAAGTGGCAAAATTCTTATCACAAACTTATTGGACACAGTGACCTGAGAAAGTCTGAAAATGGTGCATAATTCTGAATATGTGAGGCTCATATTTATTAAAGAGACAAATACAATTTATGCATCATGATAAATGATCTGCTGCTTAGTGGAGATAAATAACCAGCCACCTATCCTATGAAACACTGTGACATTTGTGTGCTTTTTTATTAAATGCATAATCAAGATGAAAAATCCATCCCTGGTTGAAGTTGTCTCCTTCCCAGCTTTGGAATGTCCTTCCAAAGGTAAATGAAGCGTTCCAGCTACAGCTCCCTCAGGTGTTGTTATCATAATTTGTGGGTTACATGCAGAAAGTTTTTTAATGGGTTTAGAATAAAATAGCTATCCTGAATTGAAAATGCATTATCCTTTCCCTTCAATGCAGTTTTTCCAGAAATTGCATTTAGGTAGAATATTCCTATCCAACTCTGATAGCCATGGTACCAGCAGTCCAAAATGTCTTTTTAGAAATCAGACTAATGCAGTTATCAGAAATTGCTTCCCAGAAGAAACTGAAAGCACAAATGTACTCCAAGAGAGATTTCAGAAAATGCAAATGCTAAACACATTTGAAGTAGATTTGCAAGCCTTGATATTTTTCCTTTACACATGCTTTTATGCAGTGATGTGCACAGGAACAGGCAGCCTTTGCAGGTCAGGGTTAGAAAGTGGAGCCTTCCTTTTTATCTGTGAACATTTGCTCACTGAAACACTGTCTTTGACTCATTGGTTTTTCATCAGTGTGAATACATAATTTACAATTTTATCTCATCTGAATGAGCCACATATCTTCCATGAAGTAAAAGCTTTATGAAATAAACCATTTCAGGAACCTTCATGATATTAGCATAGACTGAAGTACACCAGTTGTCTGGTAGGATATCTGTAATTTGCCAAAAAGGTGGTTCTGCAATTTCTGAAGGTTATTCATTTGAACAGTATTTTCAGGACACTGATCAAAACCACTCTTCAGTAAATAGATGGTAGGCTGTACATATATTCCTGGCAAATAAGTGCTATTCTACTTGCAAGTAAGTGCTATTACTACTCAAGCCTTGACGCTAATTAAAAGACTAAATACCACATGCACCATTTGGCACCATTCAAATTACTATTTGAATATTTTATCCAAATATTATAGTATTTTTACCAGACCACTTCATTAAACAAATTAAACATCTGCAATTGGTCTCAACTTTGCATTTATTACTACCTTTTTGTTTCCTTCTTTCTTAGATAATTCTGTTCATTTTCTTTCTTCCCCTCTAACTTAAGTTCTGTAAACATTTACAGTTTTATATAATTTCTTAGATTTTTTTTTTTCTGAATAGGCTTCAATAATCCCAAATGGGAGTTATTCTCTAATTTGTTGTGATATGTTATGAACCTTATTCTATACCAGTTATTATACTTAACTTGTTTTTCTTATTACATTTTTTGTCCTCATCTTCACACACTAGTACGCATCTTTCTAGTATCAGATCAAGTTTACCCTCTGAAGGCTTTTTGCAACGCTTAGACACTCCTCCTCCAACACTTATCTAACTCCACCTGATTATGGCAGACTCACTATTCCGCACACACGGTGGTTTATTCTGTCTTTTCCATAGTGCTAATGAATGATATTCATGCCTAGTCTGACTTCGAACATACTTTCTCAGAGTCAGATTTTAAAACGCTACAGGCATCACTTTCTTGTGAATCTTCAGCTTTATAGAACTTAATTTCCTCTTCTCAAGGTACTTTGGGGTTAATTAAGAAACATGCTTTTTTGACTGATTTTCAGATACTGAAGACTTGCAAGTCATACCAAAGCCACTAGAAGCTGTGGGGATTCAACATCTCTGTCAGTCCTTGAAAAGTGTTTTTGGCAACATCTCAGTTCATCACTTTGTCACAAATAACGGATGCTTAAAAGCCATTTTAGGTCATTGATACATCACTTTCCACTTAACAATTTCGCACTTCTTTTCCATTTACTACTTTCCTTTTCTTCAGCCACCCAGTTTATCTCCATCCCTCATTCCAGCCACAGGTCTGGCCTCTGGACACCACAGGAGAGGCACCTCTGCTAAGACTGAGAGAACCCATTATTAAATCTTTAATCCTGATTCCCTCTTCCCTTCCCCTTTCCTGTCTGTCATGGTTGACGCTTACTCTTCCTGCAAGACAAACTGCTCTACTGCATTAGTAGAAAGTAGTAGAAAAATATTCTGAGGCAACACTAGTCTGTGAGCCCCTCTTGAGGCTCTTACCATGGAGACCACAGGGCGTGTCTTTCTCTCCAGCTAGGGAAAAGAATATGTGCTGGGTTTTTTATATCCTAGGTTACACCACGCTTTATTGTGTCAACCTCCGTAACTTCACAAACCACTCCTTAGCAATCACTAATTGCTGGACAGCATGGCATTTACAAGGCCTTAATGTGTCTTTTCAATTCCCTACATGTTTTTAATTAAATAATTTTTTTTTTAGGTTTTTTAAAAGCTTTATCTCTGCTTCAGCTGGAGCCGTCTTGCTTTTTTTAATCCTCCATGCAAATCCAAAATGTTTGATATTATACAGACAAGTAACCTGTCAGACTCATCTGCTTGGTTTTCTTTTTATGTGGGAAAAATATTTTCATATAATCTCCAGAAGATGCTTAGAAAAAGACAGATAGATTCTCAAAGTCAGTCTTACACCACTTATTTCTTTGATGTTTTTTCTTTCTCTGAGTCTTCCTACAGAAATGCTGAAAAACCTTTGACTCTGCAGCAGGGATCTAACCCAGAAGAATCCCGTAAAGCCCAACTGCTGCTCGGGGTCCTCCTCCAGCTCTATTTTAAGCAATGGAAAAGGACCCAGACTTCCCCATTTCCATAATATGCAGACAGGGTAACAGAGAAGACGAATGCACGGAAGGGAAAGCATCCACCTTTTAGGAAGAAGTCCCTTCTCAAGGTTTTCCTTGCACTGTACCAAGTCCCAGAGCCTGGTCCCAGCAGAGGGTGCTGCTGCTCCTGCAGCGCTGTCGGGCGCACAAGCCTGCGGTGGCCCGGCCGGCTCCCGGGGCTGGAAGCCCTACAGACCTTCACTGCAGGAACCGGGTTTTTAGCTGGACAGAGCCCATTGCTCTAGGCAGAGTAAGCAACTAGTCAAGTCGTGATGGAGGTAACGTCTTTTTTAGCAGCGACAAAAAACTTACATATTAGATATAAGACAAAAACCAACCAGATTACAGAAAAGAGAGATTCCCGAGTGCCTTTACAGTCCCAGCAATTCAGAGTGGGCACTGAAATAGAGTATTTGTGAATATATGGTGAACTTAAAGCTCAAAATAAACTAGAGTTTTCTAGAGAAGTGTGAATTTTACCAAAATGAGACAGGTTAAGGGGCTTACTGCAAGTAGTTCACACTGATGTAATAACAAAAATGACGTTTCTTTGCAGGTGTTTTAACAAGAATATGTCTAATTGCAGGTCAGTGGTCTCTTCCCTCAACACCAAGAAGGTTGATAAAGTACTTCTGCAGAAACCTCAGAGACTTTTAAGTGCGATAAGCTTGGCCAAATAATATTGCTAGTCAGGCTTGGGATTTTAGAGCTGTGTGCTCCCTCACTTCATAACAAGAGCCCAAAAATTACCTATCACAGTGTGTCAGATCAAAAGTCCATCTAACCTAGTATCATTTTTTCCAGCAATGAATAGTAGCAGATGCCAAAACATTAAAAATTTTAAAACACAGAAAGCACAGGGGGTTCTTTCTGTCACTTTGTCTGCTATCAAGGTTGTGATAAGCAGCGCAGAGCCTAGTTGGAGGCCCGTGCCCCAGGATCAGAACTGGGTTTGGTCTTATTCAACGTATCCATCAGTGACCTGGACGAGGGGGCAGAGTGTACCCTCAGCAAGTTTGTTGATGATACAATACTGGGAGGAGTGGCCGACACAGCAGAAGGCTGCGCTGCCATTCAGCGAGACCCGGACAGGCTAGAGAGCTGGGCAGAGAGGAACCTAATGAAATTCAACAAAGGCAAGTGTAGGGTCCTGCACCTAGGGAGGAATAACCTCAAGCACCATTACAGGTTAGGGGTTGACCTGATGGGAAGCAGCACTGCAGAGAAGGACCTAGGAGTCCTGGTGGACAACAAGCTCCCCATGAGCCAGCAATGGGCCCTTGTGGCCAAGAAGGCCAATGGTATCCTGGGGTGCATTAAGATCATGGCTATCAGGTCGAGGGAGGTTCTCCTCCCCTTCTACTCTGCCCTGGTGAGGCCACATCTGGAGTTCTGTGTCCAGTTCTGGGCTCCCCAGTTCAAGACAGACAGGGAACTACTGGAGAGAGCCCAGCGGAGGGCTACAAGGATGATGAGGGGACTGGAGCACCTCTCCTATGAGGAAAGGCTGAGAGAGCTGGGTCTGTTTAGCCTGGAGAAGAGAAGACTGAGAGGGGATCTCATCAATAAATATCTAAAGGGTGGCTGTCAAGAGGAAGGGGCCAGATTCTTCTCAATGGTGCCCAGCAACAGGACAAGGGGCAACGAGCACAAACCGGAACACAGGAAGTTCCATCTGAACATGAAGAAAAACTTCTTCACTGTGAGGGTGACCGAGCACTGGAATAGGCTGCCCAGAGAGGTTGTGGAGTCTCCTTCTCTGGAGAGATTCAAAACCCACCTGGTCGTGATCCTGTGCAACCTGCTGTAGGTGATCCTGCTTCAGCAGGGGGGTTGGACTAGATGATCTCCAGAGGTCCCTTCCCGCCCCTACCATTCTGTGATTGTGTGATTTCTCAGCAGCGAGCTGTTAAGGGAATCTCTGAGCCAGGTCTGTGATGACTAATTTTTGTTAAAAATTTGATTATGTTTTATTGAACAGCCACTGACAGGAGTATTCTCAGCAAAATTTTCTAACTCATTTTAAGCCACTTAAGCTTTTGGACTCCTCAACATCCTGTGGCAGTGAGTTCCATCAGTTAATTATATGTCAAAAGAAAAATTACTTCCTTTGTTTGTGTTAACTCTGCTGCCTGATATGTTAATGATGTATTATAGTACTAAGTCCTTCTATAGGTGCCAGAACAGCAAGTACCTCTCCTGTAATTGATTAGGAGAAAGATATCACAACTATTTTGCTTGCTTACACAATTTCTGACTCACAAATAGTTTTGCCACATTTGTTGACACTGGATATCAAAGAGCAGATTCAAAACCACTTTCATTTTTGTGGTGGGTTGACCCTGGCTGAAGGTCAGGTCCCCACCAAAGCTGCTCTGTCACTCCCCTCCTCAGCTGGACAAGGGTAAGAAAATATAACGAAAGGCTCATGGGTTGAGATAAGGACAGGAAGAGATCACTCACTAATTACCATCATGGGCAAAACAGACTCAACTTAGAAAAAAATAATCTAACTTATTACTAAGCAAAACAGACTAGAGTAATGAGAAATAAAACCAAACCTTGAAACATGTCCCCCTGCCCCTCCCTTCTTCCCAGGCTCAACTTCACTCCTGAGATCTCTCCCTCCTCCCCTCAGCGGCACAGGGGGACGAGGAATGGGGGTTGTGGTCAGTTCATCACACGTTGTCTCTGCCACTCCTTCCTCCTCAGAGGGAGGACTCCTCACACTCTGCCCCTGCTCCAGTCGGGGGTTCCTCTCACAGGAGACAGTTGTCCATGAACTTCTCCAACGTGAGTCCTTCCCATGTGCTGCAGTTCTTCATGAAGTGCTCCAGCGTGGGTCCCCCATGGGGTCACAAGTCCTGCCAGCAAACCTGCTCTGGTGTGGGCTCCTCTCTCCACGGGTCCACAAGTCCTGCCAGGAGCCTGCTCCAGTGCGGGCTTCCCATGGGGTCACAGCCTCCTTCAGGTGCCTCCACCTGCTCTGGTGTGGGGTCCTCCACGGGCTACAGGTAGATAACTGCTCCACCATCAACCTCTATGGGCTACAGGGGGACAGCCTGCCTCACCATGGTCTTCTCCATTGGCTGCGGGGGAATCTCTGCACTGGCACCTGGAGCACCTCCTGCCCCTCCTTCTGCACTGACCTGGGTGTCTGCAAAATTGTTTCTCTGACATGTTCTCACTCCTCTCTCTGGCTGGAAAATGCTGCTGCTAGAGTTTCCCCCCCACCCCTTCTTAACTCTGTCACCCCAGAAGCACTACCACCGTCCCTGATGGGCTCGGCCTAGGCCAGCGGCGGGTCCGTCTTGGAGCCGGCTGGCATTGGCTCTGTCAGACACAGGGGGAGCTTCTGGCAGCTTCTTGCAGAAGCCACCCCTGTGGCCCCCCCGCTACCAAAACCTTGCCCCACAAACCCAATACAATTTTACTCCATACCACATTATGTATCATGTTGATCTGAATCATCAGATTCTAAGTACGCCTTATTGCATGAAAATACAGAGATGATCACCCTATTTATGAGTTGGGAGCAGTTGCTTTTCTCCTTTTTTTCTTACTGAGAGAAAGAGCAAAGAAGAGTAGATGGCTTTTGTTCTGTTTCTCTGAGCCCATTCCTATATTCCTGTATTATTATTTTTTTATTTGAAACTCAAGACATTAGAAGTATGACTTGTCATGAACAAAACATATAATTGCCAGCATAAAGGATGCTATAGCTTTAATTAGACATCGCCTGCAGCCTCTTTCACTTACATGCTGGTATCAAAACAAAAGCAGTATCTATGTCTAAAAAAAGCAGCAACATTAAAAGATTGGTAGCTTTCAGACATTTTTCATTAATTTTTTAGTATTTCCCTACCATTACACAACTTTTGTATTATGCCATGTAGTTCAGAGAATTTTTGCAGTCCTTTCAGTGCACACCACCATCACCACCACACCACCCACCCAAAATTCCTCTCTTACTTTTTCTACTTCCGTAATTGCAGACAAAGCATTATTGTACTTTGTTACCAAAATAAAGAAGTCATCTTTACTTTAGAATTGCTTCAAACACTTGGCTAATCAAACAATAAAACTATACATTAATATCAGCTGATATTTCTCTGTAACAACTGTGCAGCACAAGTGAATCAAGGGCTAATATATTACAGATGACTTTGATAATTAACTCCCTTGAGAAACTCCTTTTCATCTGGGGACGGTAACAATGGTTCTCCAAAAGGAAGAAAAAAAAGTCAGTTTTTCCTTTACAAATTCCCTGATGATGCAGGACAAACTTGCAATTAGTCCATGCAAGAAATAAATATGATTTTAAGGAACAGGTTATATCTGTTTGGGTTACGTTGTTGTCAAGACCAAAAAGGCAAGTCAAAATTCCCAGACTCTTTGACATTATTAAGAAAAGTAGTGTATTGATTTGTTTAGCCTGTAGCAGGGTTTGATGGGACAGAAACATTGCAGGATTTAATATGACAAAGCTTTAGTTCCTGATTATGCAGGACAGATTATGGGGAAAACTATGCAAATGTGAAGTCCTTGTTGTGAAACTCCAGGCAATTCAGTTGGTGGGAGTTGTCCTTACAAAACAAGAGGTTATGTTCACAGCTGTGAAACTTGGGTGGGGTTATAAATGAAATATTCAGCCAGATGATACACTTGGTAGTCAGTGGCTTAAGTTATTCCAAGGAAGTGAGTCCATGCCAACCGAAAGGAAAATAAGAGTTCAGTCTTGGCTCCCTACAAATGGGGTATCCTGGCTGGTAAGTACCCTGCTACATGTAATGGAAAAGACCTAATGGGCTCATAGGGTTCATCTTTGCTTTCCATTATCTTTGCAGGCTGTTTCTCAGTGTTCTCTGGCTCAGCAGGCTCTACCACAGATGCACAGGAGCAGGGCCCTTGCTATTGTACTCAACAGCCGGTGCAATGCCGTTTCCACGTTCCTGTGTGACAAGTTCCTCAAAATGAGAAACCGCTGTAGCAAAAAACTCTCCACAGCCAGCAGCTGACCATGCTCCAGAAAAATACATTATGATGGTTTTCATCAGAACCCAGGTCTTTTTCTGGACCCTTCTTCCTCTTTCTGGCCATTTTATAGATGGTTGGCCTTTTAAACCACTCAAACCTTGCACATCAAAACTGATACTCTTTCAGCATATGCAGTCAGCACAGTTTTGGAGCTAGTGACTCACTGCTTCACTTATTGCTCAGCCATAGGTGCAGGGGGCCAACTTGCATGGCTTGAAGCCTCACTGATCATGCAACTGTATTTAGCTTCTCTCTGCCAAGATGAAGAGAAGCTCTTAAAAAGTTCTGTAAATTGAGTCCTGGCCCTGTAGGATCAAGAGGGGGACAGCAGCTCTTGCTCTCTGCCTACTGGATATCTCTTGCAGAGTCAGGTCATTCTGCTGGTTCATCACCATCCTCTTCCCATGTGCCACTGCTCCTTCCTTCTTCCCCTCCAAACCTCTGTTCTGCTCATAGAACCAGAGAATCACAGAATGGTTTGAGTTGGAAGGGACCTTAAAGATCATCTGTTCCAACCTGCCTGCCATGGGCAGGAACACCCTCCACTAGAACAGATCCAACCTGCACTTGAACACTTCCAGGGATGGGGGACCCACAACTTCTCTGGGAAACCTGTTCCAGTGCCTCACCACCCTCATAGTGAAGAATTCCTTCCTAATATCTAATCTAAATCATCTGTCATTGTTCTTTCTCTCTGTGCAGTACTGAGCTCAACTGTGCTCCAAACCTGACGAGTTTCCTGCATGAATAGCTGAACTCCAGCGAGCTGAGAGAGGGAACCAGGGGAGGCAGGTGCAGGTGACAGTTGTGCTCTTCCAGTGAACATGGGGAGCAGGACAGGTCTCAGGTTATGTCATACAGGTTTCCTGTGCAGCACATGATTCCCTCAATGCCTACCTGAGCAGAGATTCCCAGGAGGACTTCAGAGTCATCTGTGCATGTGACTGTTGTTTGCAACTCTATAATTTTGTTATAAATATTTCATTTAGTTTATTAAAAAAAAAAAAGGAGGGGTGGACTTGGACTGACTGAAAAGATTATTCACAGATTTGGGACTACTTCAGCAGAAGTGGAGGGGGAATTATGAGAAGCTGAAACATTTCACTTGTAGTTTCTGCGTTTTGATTTCAGGGCAAAATAAAATTTGGACTAATTGAAAACTTTTATTTTTATTTCAGTTTACTCTTAGAACCAAGACTGTTCATTTGGCTTTGTATTGCTCATTTGAGTGATAGTTGTAAGAGGTGATAGGCTTTTCAAAAACGTGTTTCTTAGCACCATGTCACCACTCTATCACCAGTATTCTCATTAACTTTTTAGTAAAACTGGCTGAATAATGTTAATCAAATGATGCATGAGACAATTTATTTTTAAAAAAAAACAAGCTCTATGAATTTTTTTCCTTCAGTTTCACTCAGCCAGAAATAGAAATGGGGAAACTTTTGTAAGTACATATGCAAAATATTTCTATAGTTTTCAGTTAAATATTTCGTTTTGCTTTTGGACAAACTGCAGTAGGATGTATTGTTAAAAATGTTTTCTGAGACTATAAACAGATTTTTTGTTAAAAAAGGAAAAAAAAAGTGATTGAGTTTTACCTAAATCTGCCAAAGCCCTGCTAAATGTGTTTTTAGTTTGTTTTATTAATCTTTCTTGCCATTATATTTCTATAAAGCATTTTTTTGCATCTGATGCCTTTGGAAAACATCGCTTCTATTCACTGTAAAAATTCACTTTCAAACAAAATCTTTTGGCAACAGAGAGGAAAATGCTATCATTGGTAGAGGAGCACTGTATCATATTACGAATGTTCACTCTTATTAAGCTTTTTACTGTTGAGAACTAGAAACACTCACAAATTGTCAGGAAAGATACAGAAACACATTTGATATACCTAGCAGAACTAACAAGCTAAGGCTGCTTCATAACCAGCCGTAAAAGCGTGTGGAAAGCCAGCCAATCTCCCTGCTTCGGGTGAGCTTGTGAGAGCGTCTCATTCGAATTACTGGTAAGTCTTTACTTTCATACGTGTTGGCCCAATCTAGTTTCCAGCGATTCTCCTGGGAGTCAAAAGACAAAGCTGTAATGTCTAATGAAAACTCCAAGCTGGAAATGGCTATAAGATAGCATAAAATAACTTCAAAATCACAAGAAAGGGAAAAGGGAGAAGGAAAAATGAAAAAGGGAAAAAGGAAAAGGGAGAATAGGAAAGAGAAAAGGAAAAGGGAAAAGGGGAAAGGGAAGCCGTTATGGAACAGAAGACAAGCAGAAGATAGAATATCTGTTTCTCCGTCCTTTTTCAGAATCAATCCCATATGGACAGATTGGTGTTCAGTGAAGTCTATGCCTACAGTTTTAAGGGTTTACCAAAGTAACGTCTAATGGTTTGTTTCCAAGAGCAGAGAGGAAAATATTGTGGCTTGCAAGCAACAGGAACACAGAAAGGGTAAAAGACAGCAGTGGTGGCTGTTAAATGGTAAGTGAAAAAGAGGTGAAGAATCTTGGGGGTTGTGAAGACTGGAGAGAGGACACTAGCTCTAGAGGCAGGGGGACTCTCCTCAGAGCCGGGGACTTTGCACAGGTAGGGGTAGGAAGGAAAGGTCGCTGGCAGCATTTTGGAGAAAGTGGCTACATATAGGCAGGGGGATGTGGCATAAGTAAGGCGTCTCTGGGTGGAAAGGCAAGAGGATGGGAAGCACTTCTGGGGTCAGAGGGCTTGATGTGGAACAGAAGCAGCCCATATTAATACTCACATAGATACGCATATACCTTTAAGTGGAACCCCCGTTTTGGGTTTGGAGGTGCACACAGTGCCATTCTTCCTCTTTCACCCTTGGGAGCAAGGATACATTTGTGCACTCAAAATGAGCAGAGCCCCATGCTCTCACATACCGTGTCCCAGGCATCATTACCTTTTAGCCCACACATCCTAAAAGGGCAGTCCCTACAAACATGCTTCATAAAAGGAAAGTAGTGGGAGAGTTGAAGAGCACAGGGGATTATATATAAGGCATAAAAGAAACAAATACACAATAGAAAAGTAAAGGAAGTTGGATTTGGTATTTTTTATTTAAAAAAAAAAAGACTAAGAAATTTGAATGATTAAAGGAAACTTGGACAAGGGAGATGGGAGAAGAAGCAGCAGCAATCTGCAGAAGATTAAAGGAAGGACATGTGTTTTGGAGGATGTTTATACTTCAGTCATCACAAGGAGGAAATGGAGATACAAGCTGGAGAGTTTTTCTCCTCACTTTTCTTACCCAGCTAGTCAGCCTATAGCCTTTACGAGTACTCCTTTTTATAGGAACAAATAACTCCTCATGCTCTTCGCTCCTCGTACACTAGCACACAGCTAGCCACACCACTGGTTGCATTGGGCATCTCAGGAATCTCTTCATCTATAGCATATGTGCCTCTTCTCGGTGGCAGAAAATAGGTGGAAGAAAGAACAGGTGGAAATACAGGGAAAATAAAGTTGTCAGGAATAGGATTTAGGAGAGGAATCATTTTAGATTCTAAAAAAAAAAATAGTTAATTGACTACTTGATAAAGAGAACTAATTCCTATTCATTATTCTCCCCATTTAATGTGAAAAAAGCTAAATTTATACTACTGTACTTTACACGATCAAGAAAATCATGGTATGATGCAACTTTCCAGTTCCTTATAGATGAATAAAAATGGAAACAAACAGCTGAAATAGTGTAGGGAAAAAATAAATGTGAGGGTATTTGCGTAAGACATGTAAGCTTAAAGTTTAGTCATTTGCCATGCAATTCTCTTAGACCAGAATCTCCTCTCAGGCACTCTGATCTGCATTTCCACATGCATCTTCTGAGACACAAGATAATCCTTCAGATATGGGGTCCAAAACTCAAAGACAGCTTGGATAGGTGAATGAGCGGGTATTTTTCCAGGTGTATTTTGGCTTACTACATGCTGGACCATAGCCTAATCTACTTGAGGAGGAAATGGGAAGACACTTTACTCAGTTGGGATTCCGAGATCTAACAGCTGAAAGTTGAAATCCCCTCCACCTCAGACAGTAAATGCACACTTCCTTTAAAAGTGCAGTAATGTCAATTTAGCCACACTATGTAACACCTGACAAATTGATTTTCTTTCTGAAACACAATGGGAAGCAAATACATAGCAGAAGAAAAGCATTAATACAGATCATTCGAAAGAGATATTTTTTTAGGATGTGAATGATTTTATTAGACCTTGGGTTGCTGTTGTTGGTTTTCCCCTGCCTTCTGCCTTGCTATTAATAGAAGTTCAAAAATTAAAAGCAGAACTCGGATGTGAGAAGTTGGGAAACAAAACTAAAATGACTTTGCTTAAACTCTATTGCCTTAAGCAGAAAGCAGAGCAACAAAATAATTCCCCTACTCATCCTGTCTGTAACTCGAGGCAGGCTCAGGCTAGCAGCAGAACCATCTTTAGGCAGAGGCAGACAGACTAACTGGCAGAGACGGAAAACAGCCATGTCTCCTTGGCTGGCTTTGCTTGCGCTGGGATACTGGAAAGTGATGCTGGCTGCTGTGTTGCTACGAGGACCCAAGGTTGTGATTCCTGCCGGGAGCACTGCCCCTGGAGCACGCTTTGCTGGCACTGCTTCTCCCTTTGCCATGGCCAGAGTCCACCAGCCTGGCTCCCCGGAGCTTTCCGTGTAGTTTCCATCCAGCTCGGCTGTTGCCTGCAATCGTCCTCACCCGACTCACGTCTGAGGTGATGCAGTTCTCACAGCGGAGATTTTCTCCTCAGCTTTGGTACTTCCCTTTGCCAGAGAGTGGGAGAATGGCCAGAGACACAGGGAACGCAAGCGAAACCCTGACCTGTTTGCTACACAGAAATGCTTGCTAGACACAGAGACAAAGTTATAGCAGCTTCACAGTGACTTTTTCCTCTTCTCTACAAAATACAGGGAGGAAAATTACTGAATGTTTCCTTTTTTGTTTTGTTTGATTTTTTTTTTCCCTGGAAAAGCCACCCTAGGATCTGTACATGTTGTACCGGACACATACAGTTTTGAAATATGGAATTTGGCCCTTTGGCAACAGTGTAATGGGGCTGATGTACGCTCTGGTAAAGAGTATGAAGAAAATATTGTCGCCTGAACTTACTCCAGCCACTCACAGCACCTTAACTGATGTTCATGGCATGACATAGTCGCTATAAATAATTATAAAAGCACCTTTAATATGTAGCAACATTGATTGTCTTAAACTTTCATTTCTAAATAGTCTTTTTAGCTGTGACTCTATGTAAGAAAAATATGAAAAATGTGATGGAAAGTATAGAATTCACTATAGACTTGGACAGAAATACAATGAAGAGATGAAATAAAGCTCTTACCTTCTAGATAGTCATCTTAGGTATTTCTCACAATTATTGAGAAATAAGTAGGATTTAATGTAGTTAAATAAGGGTTACATAAAAACACAGACAGAACTGAGATGGAATTGATAATGCTTTTAAACATATTGAGCATTCTCTCTCTCTCTCTCAGCTTCTTATAAGCCAATGACTCTATCTTTTTTTACACAGTTGTTGCTATTTGCAGTGATTTTTTCTTTGGTCTAATTTCCAACTACTATCAGATCACATAACAGATGCAGAAGTATGTTTTCTTCACCAAAATGTCAATGAGATTTGGCCAGTTCCTTTACAATAGAGAATTTACAGCTGTAATGTGTATACTTTACATTTCTAGATTGAGAATGGTAATTTGTTCTATGGAACTACTTTTGGACTGTTGGACTATATTTTATCTCCAATTGATACCTAAAAGTGGTGCAAAACTTAACAGCTTGCTTTGACATATATTATTATGAGCATTTTATGCTATTATTTCTGACATGGCTTTTGGCTTTGCCTCTGGCTTTCTGAAAAACAAATGGATTTTTAGAGATTTGTTTTTTCTTCTACAATCCTGAACTTCCTAAGAGTGAGACTCACCTGAAACCACCCTGCCAGTTATGATCACAAAGATGTTTCAGTTAGACACCCTAATCTTTTGTAGGGCTTTTCAGCTTTTGCAGAGGTTTTCTTTCATCAGCCATCTCATCTGCATAATTGACTAAAGACTTGGCTGAGAAACTCCAAGGGCTGCTGCAAGACCAGCTAGGTTTCCGTTAGCGGGGATGGATTATGATATAGATTTTGAATGCCTGTGGTTATCGGTGGTTTCTGTGGAATGAGGTTTGTATTTCACTGATGTTTATTTAAGGATTGCCAAAGAAGAATCTAGAGCAGAATTAATATGTTTCTTTGAGTAGATGGAACCTAAGTATATACAAAAGAAAGGTAAGTTCAGAGAAGTGTGGTTATGCTATAAGCTTTAGCACTGAAAAGCTAGAGAATGGCAAAGTAATGCATCCTGTGCCAGCGTTGGACTACACTGCAGTTTCTGCTTCCCTGGCCATATACGCTTTTTTTTTCCCTCCAGAAAATGTCTGTCTTTTTCAGTGCGCAGACTGAACTGTTTTACTTTTTTTTTGCTCCTTCTCTTTCCTCTCCTCTGCCTTCCAAGTAGATGAGCCAGGATCCGCTTACCTGCCAAAATCAAGTGCAGCCAACATATCTGATGCCACTGCTGATCTACTCTCTTTCCACATCTTGTTTGTTATTCATTGTCCAAAATGTGGCCCACACCCTGTATAATGCACGTGACTTAAGGCCTTCCCTAGATACAAAATTATTATTTTCCTCCTGGGCTTTCCTGTAGCCTGCTGTAGTTGCCAAGTGATGCACAAACACCAATTAAGTTATTTTCACAACACACCAGCGAGACAGCAAGGTATTATTATACCAAATTTAGTTGCGGAGAACTAAGGTATGAGAAACTGTGGTTCCACATGTAAGCTATCAGTATCTTTAACTACACAAGCCTGGACCATTCTTGGAACAAGGCTGACCTATTAACTAAATGAGGTAGGGTTACTGTGGAAAAAAAAGTATGCGATCATGTAATTAAAGACTAAGTCATACCACAAGTGCCTGCCTGATAGGGTCAAAAGAACGTTACTCAATCAGCTGTAATTCTGACATTTCCTAATCTTTCAAGCTTAATTTATGGTCCTTAATTATGTTACTTTAATACAGCTAATGTTTGCAAATTGTAGTATTAACCCCCCACAAAATCAGAAAAAATGAAATTTCATTAGATCTTATTATCCTGATTTTCACGCGAGTCATCAGAAGGGTGCGAGCCTGCGACCTCATGGTATAGTCCTACAATACCTAAGCTGCCAAAGGCTGTGCTTCTGTGGAGGTCTAGACCCACCTGCTGCTACCTAAAAGGCAATCCGAGAGGAAAACAACTGCACGGTTTCTTTTCTGGATTATCTGTGAAGGATCAATGGCACCCACAGTAGATAGGTGCTATGAAACCACAACCTAAAGTAGTAGCAGGGGTTTTTTTGGTTGTTTTTTTTGTTTGTTTTTTGGGGGGTTTTTTGGTGGATGAGCATTAGTTCTGGAGATTCTGTTTTATCAGCAGGTTTCATGGGATTTTTTATAACATCAGAGACTCATATATGGTTGGTTTTGTTCCCAGCTTTGAAGACAGAGGTGTTGATTTTCTCAGTCTCCCAAATATGACCCTTGGGATTGCACTTGCACCTTAGGCTCTGTTGCTCATACACATTTTGAGCTGCTTCTAACACCTTCTTAATAAAATACTGCAGAGTGCTTTCTCTATTTGTAATTCATTAAACTGAAAAGCAGAATTCTCAGGTAATGCATGCAAGAAGGAGACTTAAGGTGCTTAGATTCGGATTTAATCTCCTGACAATTTCACTGAGAAACAATTCATAAAGCCTTTTAATTTGAAGACTTGGCCGGGTTCTTCTGCTGGAGTGGCTTGCCAGGTTTTCAAAGGCTTAAATGTTCTGTTTGAAAAGTTGCAGGATGTCTTGGAGCAATACTCTCTTATGAAGATGTATAAAGTGGGAAATACTGAAACCCAAAATGAAGGTTTGAGGCTCCTATATGTATGGGTTCAACACACAGAAACTGAGTTATTTTAAAACATTTCTCCTACTACTTTGCTTATGTTTATAGTTAAGTTTCGTGAAAACAGTAGTATATTGCCTACAGACTCCTAAAAGAAGACCCCGTGTCTTTC
Source organism: Grus americana (assembly GCF_028858705.1). Lineage (NCBI taxonomy): Eukaryota > Metazoa > Chordata > Aves > Gruiformes > Gruidae > Grus > Grus americana. The sequence continues at coordinate 142,382,495 of NC_072852.1, forward strand.
ACATTGTCAGGTATTCCAGGCAATCACTGTGTACAGAGGAGTGTATTCCAGAACCTGGCCTAAAAATAGGAGAATTGTAATCTCTCACTGTATGAGATAAAGGCATCAGAGACAATGAGACTGAAGAAATACAGTGAAAAATACACTAGAAATGAAATATGAATGTAGTTATGTGCTACATAGTGTCCCATCAGGTTCAATTCCCCTAATCTCAGTTTTCTCCCACTCCAGTGACCATTCTCCCTGACCTTTTCCCCTCCACGGGTACTTACCCTGCATATTTTTGTCCATCCAGTTCCAAGCACTCACTTCTGTTAGCTGGACAGTCACTCACTTGCCTACATTTCTTCAGCTCACTGGATTCCAGTAGCAATCTCACTCCCTGAACATCTTATTCAGTTTCAGTTTCACCTAAACAAGCTCCCATTTTTCCTCTTCTTACTGATACAGCTCTTCTTTTCCTACTCCCACTTCCATCCATCTTTCAAATTTTTTACCCAGGCTTGATCATTTTCTTGAGTAATCAGCCCCAGTCTTCAACTCAATGCCTACTCCTTTCCTAATCTACCTGTTCCTGGGGACTTCTTTCATACCCTTTCCTCAGATTCTTATCATCAGCTCCATTGTGCCCAACCTCCTCACCCACACCTTTCCTCATTCCACTTCAACACACTCAAACGCAGAGTAAAGAAGGTCTGGTTCCCATCCCATCTTTATTCAAATTACAGTTTCTTGCTACACAAATCCTGCATCTACTTCAGAACTCAGGGGAAACAGATAAAACCCCTTCCCTCATTTCAAGTATCCAGGTCAGGATACCTGCTGAAGAAAACCTATAGCTGAAGGAAGGTGGGTCTGAGCCCACACATTCTCCACATATGGAACATTCAAGGAAGTCCACAGAAAAATAGAAGATGTCTCCGATCCACAAAGTGATTTTCTTTCTTAGGTTTTGAACATGGCCAAATGTCTTCAAATTCTAACCTGGATTTCACAAGAGACGTCCATGGCAACATTATATACCCAGTTCTCATACTGAGTTCCTTCTTCAAGCTCAAGAAAGAAAGGTCAACAGCATTTATTGCTATGTAGATATGTACAGCTATAATAACAATCCATTATACATGAGACTTTTCAAGCACTATTATTACTTATAGACAGACTGGGAGCCATATTTTGTTCCTTAGCTTTTGTTTCAATAGTGGTCAAACTTTTGTGGCTTCTATTTATAAAATAATCCTATTCCAGGATCAACCCAGCTTCAGAAATATACACCCAAATGATTCATATTTGGCAAATTTAGAAGAAAATAAAAACAGAAAAATGGAAGACTGAGGCAAGCCCAACGATTGCTAAACTTGCCTTTAATAAAACAGTTTATTAGTCTTAATGAATCTCCTTGTAGAAACAGAGGTTGTTTGCTTAAGAAGTGAGTAATTTATAGGATTAACCTATTACAGGGGAAACTAGTTCATTTAGGAATCAGAACGTTTGAGAAAAGAAGTCCTTTGTATGTGTTGAATTATGGAAGGCTTTGCTCCACATTAGGACAAATTGCACATTTCTCAAGAACTCAGTACCTGTTGTACATTTGGCAAAGCACACAAATTACCCACTGCTCTCTTTTCCTAGGACTCAGCATTATATTCCCTGAAGAGAAGTCTCCTGGGAATACTTTTGAATGAACTTCTACAGACAAAGAAATATCTGCTCTTGAGTAAGCAAAATGAAGTGCTCGTCAGCAAACTGTTGATGAAAAATGAGTTCAAAAAGTTAGTGTCACATGATCTGCAGTATTATTGTAGCACATATTCTACTAGTAGTGCTCAACACATTCGGAATTAATTGCTGTATTTATTTTTTTATTAGCAGACAATACTAGGCTGACAAAGCAACGATATAGGGCTAGTCTGAAATTAAGTACAACAAATATTTACCTGCATATAAAAACTATATATTTGCTCTGTGTAATGAAATATATTTCATTTGGTTTCAGATTCATAGTAGTCTTTAAAAAAAAAACAAACCACCAATCACAAAAGAAATAATAAGTATATAAGAAAAAAATATTTCTTATTAATTGCTACGTTATTCCTCAAGGAAGGTATTTTAGTCCTTGTCACTGCTCTAGTTTGCTTTAACAACTTCTGTGATTTAATTGTGGGTTTGGTTTATCATTCAGGCAGGTGGCATGAGTCCAGTCTTCCAATATGCAAGAATTTTGCATTTTTATTTTGTCAAAAGCAATGTGTTCTATCTAAACTGGAAGTGTTGTTTTATCTTTTAGTTTGAAACCTGTAATCCATTCATTCCTCTTGGCAGCCAGGTACCAAGATGAATCAGGAGACTTTAATGATATCTAGATAAGTCATACACATAGCTTGTGCACATCAGCATCGTGACTCAGTGTATCAGCCTAGCCTGTGATTTGTGCCATGCTAGTAATACATCCTGTTCATCCGTTGGCTACATTATGCAAGGCTGGCCTTGAAAAGGGAATTGGATGGTCTCTAAAAATACGGGAGTATAGGAAGGATTAGGAATGTTTATTACTGTTATTTCTGGTTTGGTTTTTTTGTTGTTGGGTTAGGGATTTTTTTCCGTGCAGAAAGGGCTCTTTCACCTTCATGTTTTCTCCTATTTGTATGGCTGAGAAAATCCAGGAAAATCTGCCAGCAGCTGGAGCTGTAGGTTTGTGCAGTAGCTTACACATTAAAAGACCTGGAAATACCTCTTGTCATTCATTTTATTCTAAAATAATTTTCTCAGAACTAGTGTCTTGCGTGTTTAAAAAAGAAATTGAGTAAAACAGAAGTAACACTAAATCTTAAAAGTATTACTTTAAAAAGGTTAGCTCAGAAGGATTTTCCCCTTGAATTTGCTTTGTTTGTAGACAGTGACTGTAAGTCTCCTCCATAGCAATATTTCTCCTATGAGCACAGAGTCCTCAAGGGTTTATCAAGTGTGCTCCCTCTCTAGCGCTGATGCTGACGTATACACACTCTGGAGATAAAAGGGACACACATCTGACGGCACACCAGAGGCAAGGTCTAATTGTTTCAAATTCCTCTTCCCAAAGAAAGGCCACCTCTTTCCACCTCTTGCATAAGCACTACAAGGGTTTGGCCTTTTCGTGGTACTGTGCGTACCTTTAAAATTCTCACTGCTCTCAAGCCCTGCTGAAGTCAGTGGGAACTGAAGCGCATTTTGCTTCTAAGAGTGATCAAAGCCTGGCCAAAGGGAGGCTCAAACTGATGGTCAGAGTCATTATTAAGACTCAGACATGAATAATATCTAGGAAAGCTAGAGGTGCAGGCAAAACACAGTTTCAGACACACAATATGAGTATTTTCTTTCATGTACAGTCTGCCAGTTCTCGGTTATTCAAGGCTGTCCTCAGTTAGGCTCTAGCTCAGCAACACAATTGAGGCAAGTGCTTAAATTTAGATGTGTGAATATTCACGCTCAACTCACACTGAAATGTGTACTGTTACTGTCCCTTATTAGGATTTATTCTCTCCTCTATCCTTTCTTAGCTAAATTCTCCTTCCCTTCCCTTGAGACCCACAGAACAAGCTTTAAAAGCCCTTGGGAGCTTTCCCAGGCTGAGAATATTTATCTACGTTTCTAGCTTTGTCCCTCCTGTAAACATTTTCACAAATAAAATCTTACTCACCTGATTCTTGGGGGAAAAAAGGGGTTATTAAAGTGGCAAAATACAGTTTCCCACTTTTTTATTTTGTTTTTTCCTTGTTTTTTTTCAAATCAATTCTTTTTGTACAACTATTCTATTTTTACCAGAATCTCCTACTGATTTTTTTTTAATATATACTGCTTAATTTCAGCTACAGGCTTCTCAATGCCATTAGGCTATTTAATACTATTTTGATTTTAATGTGTCAGTGTAAATCAATAGCAAACTGTGTATCATCTCACCCATTAGTGCATCTTAATTCTTACCCTAAGTCTTTTATTTACCACATTTACAGATTTTTTTTTTTTAATGGGGAAACTAATCTTTGCTTTGTCTCTAGGAGGATTCTATAGCTTGTCAATTAATTTACAAGTTACAAAGTTTAACTTCAAGCCCTTGGGGCGCTCTGATCCCGCACTGAACAGAGCAGAGCTTTCCAAAATAAGCTTGCTAACGTCAGAACCTCTTGTTGCTAAGAGGAGTAGTGAGTGTAGCCTGGTAAAAGCACGTTGTTTCAACAAACCCATTTGAACTGGCAACCAACCTATCTAAAGACAATGAAAGTAGTTTTAAGCAATACATACCAGTTTGTTACATCAGCCTGTTTTACTGGAGCGAGAAAAAAGTGCAAGGGTATTGAGGAAAATAGCAGGAGAAAAAAAAAATCATATCCTCTACTTACGGATTGCAGAATGTAAATGTGTTCTATCAGTCAGAAAACTAATGGAGGTGAGAATGACCTACCCCAGGCTAATAATGTACAGTACATGCAAGTTTTCAAAAGAATTTCCAATTAAGCTTCTTTTTATTACCCCAGTAACTAAAGGCTCCATTACTGCATGGTACATTACTTTTAAGAATTGAATATTAATTCAGATCAGAGGTAGGTATTCCCGTCCCAACTAGGAGAAATGCTACGCAATATTGACCCTCCTCTAGGAACAGTATGTGAGTTTATAAAGCAATCCATACCTCACAATAGGTACAATTCACAATCAGCTACTGACCACCTGGATGGATCTCTGCGCCATGGTCCTTTCTAGCCCATTAAAAACGAAAGTCTTGCGTTCTGACCTTCTTAAAGACACGTGCAAACACACACGCGCTCCTGAGAGAACAGAGTAAAATACAAGAGGATCCTCAGCTTTCACAGATTATAAAATGACACACAGTACTGGTTGCATCAATGGGAATTGAAAACTTGTCACGTTTTGGAAGGTTCACAAGCTCTACAAATAAATGGTAGCTATCACATGTTTAACTAATGGTAGTGGAAAACAACTTGTTAATCCCCAGGTCATGGGAGAAAGCAGAACTGTGGCTCCACAGAGTGAAAACCTCCAGTGAGTTTCAGCGTGAAATATCTACCGTAACAGGCAAACCACTACATATGTATGGTTGATTCATTTATCACCTGTTTTGTAGAAATCACTTACATGCCAGTGGGACTGGTTTGATTTTAATTCGCAAAATTATTATATCTTAAAAATACTGAAAGTTCAAAAGCACAAGAAGAACTGGTTCTGGTGGTTTGTGTGTCCTACCTTTGCATCTTTTTTTTTTTTTAATTATTGCATTTTAATTCCCTTTAAATCACTGCAGGATGAAATGTCATGTTTTAATGACTGATTTTCATAGTCTTTGTGGATGCACATGCATTTATACCAAAATCGCTGTTTTAAATCCCTAAAGTAAGAAAAAAAAATCTGTGTTCAAAAGAGATTAAAAATGTTCCTGATTTTGGAAAATAGGTCTTGATTCAAAATATTATATTTTAGAGTTCTTTTTATTGGCTTAGGAGAGTTGTGAATCAAGTCGCTGATTAATGCCCCTATTGTATGGAGTGCACACAACTGACACTGACTTCAGGGAAATTCACTGAGTTCAGGGTACCCTTCCCTTGTTTATATATGTGATCATACTAATTGCTATGAGGAAAAGTCTTTTAAAGAACATAGGTAAAAAAGAAACATTATTTTTGTAATCAGTCAGCCAATACTGGAAGGAAAAATCAGGTTTGCATGACCCTGAACTAATTTCCCTGGGGGTCAGTAGAAAGACTTTGGATTTCATGGTGGTCTTCCCATGAACTGCAACAGACGTTTAAGCAGAACTTTCTGCTCTCTGGGCCGCATTTGTGTTCCTGCTTACTATATTGATTTAACATTAGGCACCAAACTCTGCCTTGGTTTTCCTAAAGTTATCATTAAGTTAATTAATTAGCATTAACTCTGTGAGGTCCTGTGGTGGAAGACTCCATGTTAGCATAATGTACTGGTAACGCTATGATTTCGTACAAGTAATTGGAAAATAATTGTACCTTAAATAGGAGTTTACCTCTGCTGTGGTCTTTTGAGATCATTTGCAGTACATATCTGAATCAGACTCTCTATATAAATTCCATAGACAAAATTTTCATGGGATTTTATTTCAAATTCTTACATACAAGACCTTGAAGGTGAAATGTACACTTACACAATCACAAGGCAAAAATGTAATGTCCCCCTAATTAGAAACATGACCGGTTCTGTTAATATACCTGGAGGAGGGAAGGCTGTGCAGTGGAGTGAGGATTAATCTGGGCCTCAGGAGACTGCCACTCAGCTCCTTGCTTCTCCAGGTGCCTCCTCTGTGACTTTGTATGAATTGCATATACCCAGATTCTGAAAGGTATTTCATTATCTGCCATTAAAATCTCATTCAATATCACTCAGCTGCCTAAATCACAGAACTAAAAATAACCCTATGGAAATAACCAGGGATTTATGATATCTCAGAATATTTCCTACCCCATTTAAATCGACCATCTATATCTATTGCATTACTTACAGACATTTGCTTGGTATTGCCACCTGTTTGTCCTGCTTTTATACTTAGTTCGTTAGGAAATTCCTTGATTTTTCTCAAAAAGCTATTCCATTACTTACTTAACCTTAAACGGATTTCTATGTATCAGAACTGAAATCATTCCTTGCTTCATTTCTTCACTTAGGAAATGGGGTGACTTTTGTTATTTAACTGAACTGCTGCAAGAATCAAAATACTTTCATCTAAGAAAGTTATATTAATCAAATTTAGGTGCTGAAATCAATGTACTCCACATTTTAACAGCTTACTTGGATATCTAATTAAAACTAAGCACTGCAATTTGGCAAATTTACAAACAGTCCACACTAACTATCTATCTGAAACATTCAAACATAGTCAAGCTACACAGGTTTTTGAGTAAATAAAATTCTGTTGACAGCAACAAATACATTTTTGTAAAATACAATAGATTATATTCTTCAATAGGTATTTTAAGGAAGAAAAAAAAAAGACTAAATAATTGCTTTCTTTCATGGTGTTACCTTCACCAACTCCTGTTATAGAAGTTGAATGCGAAAATACTATATGCAAGGAATACACCCCAAAGGAAATACACTCTGTCTACATCTTAAAGCACAGTGGTAGGATTCTTTTCAGAACTCATCTCTGTAAAAGTACGACAGGTGCTGCTGAACATGAAGACATAATACCATGTTTCCATATTTTTTGAACTTCATATCTTCAGTGAAAAGTTAATTTTTCTGATTCATACATGATTTTTAAATGTAAATTTTATTTCTATGAAAAATAAATAAATAGCTATCAAAATTGGAATTCAGGATTTTCAGACAATCAAGATGAAGTACTTGATTGGTCAATCACAATTTTCTGTTTGATTACTGGATCGTGAAAATGTTTGGAACTTTGATTTATTGTCTCAGTGGAAACATTTATTTTAGACTTGCATACTCAACTATGGGAGAGAATTTCTGCCTATTTGGCTTTCCTAATAATAGATAAAGTTGATGCCTTTATTTTTTTTTCCCCCCAGGAAATATTCAGGTTAGATTTGTTTGGCAGCTGGCATTCAAATGACAGTTTAAGCTGAAACAGCCTATTGCACAAATTTTGGAAAAGTTTGTTAACATTCCCTTTCCCACAACAGATTTTAAAATCTGACACTTTTCCCCACGTGTGAGTTAACAAGAAAGGTTTTTCTATGTTTCTTATCAGAATAGAGATTGCTGATTTCTAAGATCTGAAATTGAACATGTACCATGGACTCAATTCGTTCAGCTGTGCCTAGCTCAGGTAAAACAAAGACTCAGAACCCTTTCATCATTGTAAGTTACAAGACACTAAGTTTGCACTGTACCTTTGTTCCCAAACACCTCTGTAAATACCATCTGTGCTCCTTATTTATGTTCACCTGCTTTCTAATTAGCACCTTGCAAAGCTGCACACCTGCAGCAGCTCTGTTCTCACCTCACTGAACATTACCCATTAAGCGTCCACAGAACACCCTATGCAGTAATAATATTGTCACTACTTCATTATACCTCCTCCTCTTCCAGGGAATACAGGAAAAAATCAGCTGCTTAAAATGTTGTTATTCTTGTGGAACAATAGCTATTCCTTTTCTTTTGCATCTTTACACATTTTCACATAAAGTGAAAGTTTTGCACGTCCAATGTCAGTATTGCAATTGGCTCTGTTAAGACCAGGACAAGGGGTTGAAAATAAAAAAACCAAACCCAACAAGCCAAAGAAAAAAAGACAGAAACTCAGGGTTTTCTCTTTGGATCTTATTAACAAATATGCCAATCCACAGCCTAATGTTTTCAAATGCTCTCACTGTTGAAACATGTAATTTTGCATTAGATGCGTTTCTTGTAAAGTCAGACCCTGTTTTCTTTGTTAGGATTCTGTTGGGCTGGCTGTTCTTGATGAGGGGTTATTTTATTTTTCTGAGTTACATCACATTTTGTGTAAATCACATGCACATACAAATACACACCACGCTCACTGACACGCAGTAGAAGAACTGTATTCTGCTGAGCCGCTGTCATATGACCAGTACACCCTGTCATAGCCTGTATTTTATTCCGATTCCCAGACAGGTGTGCACATGTATCTCTGTGACTGTATGTATGCAAGGAGTGCATGGAGTGATAATCTGCCCTAATACCATTTAAATCACCATTGTACAATTGTGACTATTAGTGATAAATTGCATATGTAATGGAACTTTTTTTTAATGTTACAGTGGCTTTATTTTTCCTCTCCACCTATTTGGTATAAGTCTTATTTAAGTAAAAAAAAAAATAAAAAAATTGTGTTTTTCTTAATCCCTTAGTGCCTGTAAGTCTTTTCCTATGTGATCACATGCCTCTTGCCTCTTTGAAGCAGGTGGGATAGGATGCTAACACTACCCAAGCAGAACTACCATGAATCACTCTCATTTTGTGGTCATGATGCAGAGTTGTAAATAACTTCATGAAAGCCAGTAAGCTTTGACGATCCAGATTATCAAAATTGGTATCTTTACAAAAAACAAGGAGTAAAGGATATGCGGAATGGCATTTTCTACCTAAGCCATCTCCTCTGCTGAGCAGGATCTGTCTGTGCCTTCGGTGTGGTAGATCACTGGTCTGTCAGCCAAGGACTGGTCTGAAAGCTCTGTGCTGTTTACTGGTACTTTTAAGAAAAGACTATGCAACAGATCCTCATTGAAGAAAACAGTCATAATCCATTGACTTTATGGGCAAGACAGAATTAGGACTAAGAAAATACGCAAGCGATTTAAGAACAAAGATATTTCAAGAAAATTGCAGAGACTATTTGAGATCAGAACTTTCAGCAATCAAAAATACTTTAAAAAAATAAAAAGCATGTTAAGGGATGGAAATATGCAATACAATTTAACTGCCATATACATAAATGCAAAAAACACAGACCTTTGCACTGTAGAGATGATGTTGCATATTTGCAACTCAACAGTAACCAAATACTACCTTCACAGTGTGCCTCTTCTAATGATGCTCCAATGGATTAGCATTAAAGGATTTCTGCCAAGGAACTACAGTTAATGTAAAGCTCAAGTTGGTCATGCAACACAAGAATTTAATGTAAAATATTTTTTAAAAATATTGAATGAAAATAACTGTAGACTGGAAAATCTCATTAATTTGGAAGTTACTGGTTGGAAAACCATTTCTTTGCCACACCTTCAGAAGGGGAAAACCCCATCTCATTTCCTGTCCTAATCCATGTTCCAACTTGCACAGTGTATTTTGTTCTAATGATTGCACTAAGCAAGACACATTCCTGCCCAAGAAACCCAGCCAAGTGTTGAGATTATATCTTTATTTAAATTTTAAGATAAAAATAGTGCCACATGCATATTTTTGGATAGTACTTCTCCCTACCCCATGGCATTAAAAGCTAGATATCAATCTCTGTAACAACGATTCAGTGAAACAAGCCATAACTCTAAAATCCTGTTGAGAAAACACACATTATACGGTCACAGAATCACAGAATGGTTGAGGTTGGAAGGGACATCTTGTGGTCATCTGGCCCAACCCCTCTGCTCAGGTAGGGCCACCTAGAGTTAGTTGCCCAGGACCATGTCCAGACAACTTTTAAGTATCTCCAAGGATGGAGACTCCACCACCTCCCTGGGCAGCCTGTGCCAGTGCTCGGTCACCCTCACAGTAAAAAAAAAAAAGTTTCCTGATGTTCAGAGGGAACCTCCTGTTTTTCACGTTGTGCCCATTACCTCTGGTCCTGTCACTGAACACCACTGAAAAGAGCCTGGCTCTGTCGTCTTTATAACCTCTCTTCAGATATTTATACACATTGATGAGATCCCCCTCAAAGTCCCAACTCAACTTCATGTATCACAAAGATTAGCTCAAGCCTGTTTCAGCATTGGGCCAACGTTTAAATGGATGCACCAGGCAGCAGACAACTAATGTAATACATAAAACATGGACATCTGCCCTTAGCAAGGTGAGTCCTGATACTGTTAAACGTGGAGGACTTTTGATTATTTTCTTTTAACATTACAAATCACCCTGAGAGCCCATCTACTTGCTTTCTGAGTTAGCAGAAAAGCTGACTACCAGTTTAGACATGGGCTTGTCCCTGTGTGTGTCCGTACTCTCCAGGGAAGGGACAAAGTAGCCTGAATATGTCTGTACCCACCCATATGTAGCTAGGACTCCAAACATAGGACACAATACACAGAAAAAGCTAAATTTCTCTGATGGGGCACTTCAGCATTTATGCACATTAATGAGGAACCTGCCTGAAGCTGCATCATAGGACACGTTAGGCCCATCCCCTGTGGGAATTCAAACCAGAGTCATCTCTTGGCCTGTGCCCCCAAACTAGCAGGGGTCATGCTTTGTAAACAGAAGGAAGACGTCATTTAGCCATGCATGTCACCATCCAGCTTTTCTAATACCCTAGTGGTCAACCTATTCACATGAGGTGTGAGATTCTTGTCTTTTATCAGTGATGTCTTCTTCTAGGAAAGTGTCTAGCTACCCAAATATGGGATTGACTAAGAAGGAACATACTTCACCACTGTGTTGTAGCTGGACAGCTGTATAGCCAAGAGATAAGGGCGGTTACTTTTCTTCACAAATATTTATTTTAGATCACTCTATTATTATTCATAATAAAAATTATATTACATTTCAAGTACACTAATCATGTCTAATTCACTAAATCTACTAGCCAATCTACCTCTATTCTTTGTTCTTTCTTCACTAAATGCATTCTGAAATGCCTCTATGCAGTCAGAAAAAAATTGCTTATATGTCAAATAAATGAGTCCTATAGAAGATATAGTTTATAAAAAATATCTCATACATACATAAATACTGAAATGAATGTGCTTATTTTGCTGTACCAATGCAATTAAGTCCTGTCATTTTTCTGTACAGACTTGGGAATCACATCATCAGTTATCATTAATCAGAGGAAAGAATACAATAAATACTAATCTCTATAAAGAAAAATAATCCCTTCTTTTCTGACCCCTACCAAAATAAGACACAGTGGGAACACAAGTCATTTATATTTATAAGACTTATATGTTTATCCAGAGTATTTAGCATTTTAACTAGACTTTGACAGATTAAACACAATGCCCCAGTGATCAGCCAAGACCTGTACTCTGAAAATTCACACATGGCATTGACATAAAATATTTTAGTAACACAACTGGGAGACTAACTCTTAATAAACTATTTCTCCAAAGAACTCTGTTGCTTATGAAATACACGCCACATTCTCAAAATACACTTTTTTCTCAACTGTTTTATTATCTCTTATCACTCCAGTTGGTGAGGGATAGGGGGGTGGGGGACAGATCTTGCTAATTCTTGGAGCTGACTATGAAAACTTCAGTAGAAGCAGTCACTGTTCAATCTGTGTTACTTATTTTAGCCACGCAGTATGGTTTATACATTGTGAATGGAAGAGTTCATAGTCCCTTTTTCCTTGAATTCTTATACCTTCAGGTATAAAAAAGACTCCTCAAACATCAGTGCAAACAATTTTACCATTTATGGCAACCACAACTGACTACACAGATATTCACACACACAAATAATAGAAGTTTTCTGTCAAACACCCAGCGAACAGTTCTCCAGTACAGTAACACTTGCATCTATTAAACAAACACATAACTTAAAATTTCTCTCAAGTTTTCTCTGATATCTCCAAAAAAATTGTGGAAGAAAATATGTCCATCACCTGTGATTTGCATCAAAATATGATTATTTCCATTTTTGAATGATGTTTTTGATATAACAGAGTATGTACTACAGAAGCTATGAATTACAAACATTTTTACAGACACTTTTCCTTCCTTGTTTCTTCGGTGTCAATATGATTCCAGTTGGTCTCAAAATGTTCTATTATATCCAGACTTCCTTTAAAACAAATTATGGTTTTGGCTGTACTAACTTTTAAGCCAGTGTTTTACAGCTTCCCCACGAAGTGTTGTATGGATGTGCTTCATACTTTAGTTTTCAGTCATGAACAGAGACGGGAAAATGAGCACGTAAAAAAATTCATGGGTTATGGATATATTCGTATGAACTTTCTGCTGGAGAGTAGCAGAGCTGACTGCCGCAATTAGCAAAAAATGTGTATGGTTATCTCATTTTTCAGCAATACAAAGCAGTGTACTCGCATCCCCTCTGTATGAATGTAGTTTTAAACCAGTTACCTTGGCCAAAGCAAAAAGGAATTTTACTTTCATGAACTCAGGAGTCACATAGTGAAAAATATGTAAAGGTCTGTATGTGGCACTCCACTGTTTAAATAACTCATCTCTTGATCTCTTCAAAGATTGCTGATGGACACATATGTTATCCAAAAAAAAAAAAGAGTTTATGCTATTTTATAATTTATCAGGCTGTTCCATTAAATTTTCAAGCTCTCTCAGTAACAAAGGCTTAAAATATTTGGATAAGAGGAGAGGGGCAAACAAAACAAAAATTTCTTTATATCTTCCTTAAAGTATCTCCTCATTTATGGAACTGTTGTAGCTAGTTGCTTATTCAAATGGAATGCATTTTATTTCTCCTTATTTAAATTCAATAGTCATTTGATCAGCTAAATATATAATTGCATAATGTACGCACCTACCCAAAGTTTGGGGCTTTTTTATTTAGGGAAAATGAAGTATAGCTTGACTAGTACTGTAACACTGTAGATTCATTTCCCCTACAAACCAGCCTGTTGAGGAGGTGTAAGCTGCATTGTGTATACAGAAGTGCAAAGTATTTGCATATTTCAAATCTGTGAAGCTTCATGGATGAGCAAACAAAAATAATCACTGCTGCGCATACTTGTGTCAGATAGCAGTATAGATATATATTTCCGCTGCTGAAATCTTCATTTTTTTTATATGTCCAATTATTAAAGCATGCACAAGGCAAAGTACTTGAATTAATACCCAGTAAGCCAAAATAAAGGTACTATAATTGCGACAGTTGTTTCCTCTTAGAGGTTTGTTTGTGGCCTTTTATAGTTCCTGAAATACAGTTCCAGTGATATCAACTATTTTAAAGCATCTCTTAACGAAATGAATTTACATATTATCATGAGAACAGCTAAACAGATTTAGAAGGGGTAGGTTTTAGGAGTGGGTTAGTTGAAAAGTATTTTGAAATATGAAGGCCACCATTTTGCTTCCATTAAAAGCAAAGAAGAAATAAAGAGGGTTCCACTGAAGCAGTGCAGAGGCTGAAACGAGCTTTTTGATTCCAAAGCAAACAAATAAACAAACCGAAAACCCAAACAATCATTTGCATGTATCTGTTCAGAAATGCCTCACAGCTGCATATATTCCTATGGGAGATTCTTAGAATACGTGGAAGGCAATGATTAATCAATGTTTAATTTAGGTGTTTGGTTTAGGCTTTATTGTTTATAAACAAACAAATCTGTTTATTTATTCCCTTATGTACTGTGCCTTACAACAAAACTCAATAAAATGTATTAGAAATTATGTATATGTGTTTCTATTAATACTAAATATATTTTGTAGCGATTATTAAATCAATTAAGATTTAGCAGATATTTGCCTCAGAAAATTTTGTGGCATGGTTTAAGAATCCTATACAAAAGAATGCAATTCCGTATTAGATTTTCTGCGAAATGAATATAAGGAACAGGGAGCCTGCAGAACAGAATGAAAAATTTTTCAGGACATGAATAAAAATCCAAGAACAAAATTTTCAGTGTTTAGAAGAAACTATAGGATCACTGTGCAGAAACCATTTCTATTAAAATGTTAGTCATCTTTATACCTAATGTACATGGATTACAGGTGATCCTTTGTGTAAAGCAGATAAAATCCTATTAATGGAGGATTTTTTAAAAAATGTCATGCATATAAGGCACAGAGTATGGGTCCATGCTAATATGCATTGCCATGAAAATGGAACAGCTGTGAGGAGTTTTGCTGTCTGTTGCGCCAATGAAATGAAGAGCAAAGCCTAATTCAAAGCACAGAAGACTGGAAAACAAAGCAGGCTCCAGCATGCACTATGCATCATATCGTATACTTGGATTGATCAAATGGATTTTTGCTGTTACTTCATACAAATTTCACTGAATGAAGATTCCTGACATAGTGAAAAGAAGAAACTAGTCAAGTATAGGTAGATTCACAAGTGAGAATGTTCAATATAATATTAATTTCCTACAACATTTTTAAAATGAGCATACACCAGTTGACAGTAGGCAGAAAGGTGCTGCGCTTTTACTGTGTCTTTTTTCCCTCTGAAAAATTTCTTCAGACTAAGATGGAAAGACATAGCTCTGCTTTGCCAATGACAACCTCATATAGCGCAGTGATCACAGATTATTGCCTCTTGGTGCCTTGGCAAGGGTCAAGTTTGTAAATTCTCTCTGTATTCATGCAATTCAAACTCATTATACTGATATTGCTAGCTGGTGCCAGAAGGCTGCCACAAGGTTAGGGATGGGTAATCAGGCTGTCAGATTCTTTTTCATTACTTGTGAGTAGGTGATTCCCTCCTGGACAGCTCCAAATATATGTAATTTTTTTTTTTTTCCATCTTTAGAGGTCAGAATATCTCAATTCAGTCATAAGGACTGCAGAACTGAAAATTGTCTGGTATCAGATTTTGCAGTATTTCATAATAAAGAGTAACAATATGAAATATTTATCTTAAATACTTTCAGAGAAAGATAAAGTAAGGGCACAGGAATGATGGCACTAAATAATCAGTATCACTCTATCACTGTAACTGAAATATCCAAGTGGGATGTAACTGTATTCTAATGAATGCAACAATACATGTAATTTTAGCTTAAATTTCAACCAACATGGACATTCAACCCTAAATATTAGACCGAGGCCATCCTTTTTTTTTATGCAACAGCCAAAATAATGCAACATCATTTATGCAACATCGGCCAATACCTGTCCGTAGAGGTTCAGACTGGTCATGAAAGATATTAAGTCCAACAGCTACTTTCTTTCACCTGTCAGACACAATCAACTGTTGGGGATGACGTCAGAGGCGTCACCCTGTTAGGGAAGCAGTAAAGGTGGCTGCGGCTTGGCGGGAATGGAGGCACAGGACACAAGGGCCACAGGAGAGCTGGAGAGAAGAAGGAAGAAAGGAGGAAGGGAGGGACGGAGATAGTAGATGTCTGCATCAAACTTTGTACTTGTAATAAAACAGAATTAGAATTTGCCTTCTTAAAAAATATTGCTGTGCATGTTTATTTCATTAGAGACAGTATTATATTGCACATGCAGGCAGAAAATTGAAGTAACAACCTGTCTTCGTTGCTGCCATTTCTACTTTTGTGCTTTATTTTCATCTCTTATTCTCTGTCAACAAATTTTTATTCCAAAATCATTTTGCACCAACACAGAGCACTGCATCCAGTTTATTCTGTGCCAAAAGCAGTTTAGAGAGGTAGTATAAATCAACATCATCTCATAAAAGGTGACATAATAATGAAGCACTGCTACCCATGGACTTCACATTACCACACGAATATCAGTTCTTCCCTTTGAATATCTTTCTCTGCGATGGGCAAGTCAGCAGGCCAATATTTTGTTATCCAAAAGGCCAGTCGTGCCTCTGCCGTAACACAGAAACAGAACTAGAACAAAGGGATCAATTGCCAGCTTGGCATAAGGCGTATACAAGAGCTATTGAACAGCTTGGGATGATTCCTGTTACACGCACAAGTTTTGGGTTAAACTCCACTTAAGGATGGTCCTATGGCATTCCTGTTACAGAGCTCAGGAGTGATAGTAACATTGCCTCATTGCTGAATTTTTTAAGAACACCACCTCTGCTACACAGTTAGGTCCCCAAGTATAACTTCTTTGAAATAGTCTTTTGAACTGCATGGCCAAAATGTCCCTGTCTATATTCTTCCATGACTGAACACAGGTGGCACCATCCTTAAAGGTATAGGAGTAGTTGGAAAGAATGGTCAGTAAAACTAGCATGGGATTGTTTGTTAATACGGACTGCTAGTTGGTCAGCAGTGAGGAGCAAATACAGTAGTAGAAAAAAAAATATCACAAATAGTTCATAAAAATTATTATCAAATACTGTATTCATTGTAAATATCCAAATGTATACATCATTGAAAAGTGGAAAGTTGAAAAGTCTGATTATTAGATTTCTGATTTTGACAAGACGAACATTTAAGAAATACACGTACATGCATATACAGAAGCAGAAATGTATGTAGGATGAAAGGGAACTCTGGAGGTCAGAGTGAACTTCCAAGGCAGGTGATGTTGCTCTGGCTTTGTCCAGCCCAGGTTAGAACAACCCCACAGGTGGAAACTCCAGAGCCTCTCTGGGCAGCTGGTCAAGCCTCATGTTCTTAGCCACTTTGAATCCACAGTCATTTTTTCATTATTCATCTGTTATTGAAGTATAACACCCTCATGGCGAAGAAAACCAGTCACACTTGTCATTGGTATTCACTCTACTCTGCTTTGTGCATTTATATAGAGAGTACCTAACTCCCTGTGATACAAACTGAAGAAACTAATAGATACCATAAAGGAAAATCTTTCTTTCTGCAGTTAAAAGTGGAAGGATTTGGCCACATGAGGCTGTACTGATACTTTCCCAGTGGTATTGACACATGAGTGAAAGGTCATAATCAGCTCTTTTTATTAGCACTAGATAATATCACATTCATTGCAAGATTGGTCTCCAATCTCACAAGGACACCTTGAAATCCACTTACCTCTGGGGCAAAGAAGTCACTACAGTTTTACTAGCTGTAATCTGTAGTAATAGTTCATATATATACAGACAAAAAAGACTGGGATAATCTGACTCTGATTCACATTCATAGTTTAAATGGAGGCTATCTTTGATCAAATTGCCCATCTATTTGTGTGCATATTAAAAGAAAACAGAAATAATTCAGAAGAAAGAAAGAACAGTTATCTAAAAGGTAATTTGGGGGATAAAATATGGTCTTGACCCAGGAGATAGTGGAAAACATGTTTTTTGCATGGTCTTTTTGGAGGGCCAGAGGGGAAGGTTATCTCCAGATTTTCAGTGTGTAGGTGTCTGAAGATAATGATGAAAGGGAATTTATTTTTAAAACATCATGTTGTCAAAACAGGCATATGCAATTTCATCATAGACTGTTTAATTACAAACCCTTACAACATACATTAATATAAAAATATCCATTGTGGTGGTATTATCCCTTTCTTAATTCAGCAGGATGGCAACAGTTTTTGTCTGAAACATTCTGAATAGCTTGCCCTACAAAGTTAATCATGTTTATCGTGTAATTCTGAATTGTTTGGATTTGTGTTATATTGTAACATAAATGTTTTTAAAATATTTTTGAAAGCATTTCAAAAGACAAACCTAATCCAATTCTGTCTGCCAGAGCAGCCACATGCTGAACCTTGAAAAATCACATTACTGCATGAGTCAAGTTTCTCTCATCCTTTCACCTAATTTTGCTCTCTGATTTTTATGCCAAAGATATAAATTTAGAAATATTTAGAGTCAGTGCAATGTTGGATGGAAAATAAGTTTGCTATTCTTGTAAAATCAGTGATTTAAGTGTTTTATATACACAGACTAATGTAAATTATTCACGTAAACACACACTAGTTTTGATGCTATTTTTAGTGCAAGATCTAGTTAAAGACTTGGATGCCTTAAACAGTCTGAGTGTCCTATCACTGATTTTTTTTTCTCCTTATGACTGAACAAAGCATTCATAAGTGTCAAGAGCAAACCATTCTTTTTGCTTTTTCTCTCAAGCAGCTACAGAATTACACGAGAAAAGAAAGAAAATTGAGAGTGTTGTATTGAGAAATGGGCATGTTCATGCATGAAGTGCAAACAAAATATGCTGGCAACACAGAACAAAGTTCACCAGGTAATTCCAAATACATTCTTTGGGTAATTTTTCAGAGGGCAGTAATCACAGGGTTAGCACAATAAAGGCTCTTTCAATAAGTAAACTGCTAAAGGAACGAAAAATGCCCTTCTTCTCACACACTTCTCTTGAAGCGCAGACATAATGCCAAAACCCTGCCAGAATACTGGCTTTCGGTGTGCCTGCTATGTTCTGTATGCCTGCTACGCTGCTCCACGTGTTCTCCTGGCCTGCTTTTTTTTTTTTTGTGCGTGTCTCCCACGTAATTTTGCTCTTCTCCACGCCATGCCTTGGAGAAAAGAGGGTCACCCATTTCAACGGGCTGCATCCCCCGTTCCTGTTAGAGCTCCTTTGAATAAAAAGGACTCTCCTCATACTGCACTTCTGAAGTACAGCTCATACGCAGACACTTTTGAGCTGGTGGAGCACTCTCTTTATAGTTCCAGGTCTGCAGGTGTGGCCTGGGAAATGAATGTATCTGGCGCTGCCAGGATCAAGATATGTAATTTAGGTTAACCCACAAGAAGACCACAGGTAAAACTACACTAATGCAGAATCCCAAAAGGAGAAGGAAGCTTGGAGATGTTCTCAAATGTAAGCCACCACTGTAAAAATCAGAGAATGTGGCTGATACCATCAGGATTCAGTCCTCCTGGAAGTGTTGATGTCACATAGGAACGCTAGAGTTAGGCTGGTGTGAGGTGTATTAGAATATGCTAATATATGCTAGTATAGTTTGTTCTGGTACTAAGCTGGAAGGAACAATACATGGAAACAGGTATGTAATTAACAGTCACCCTTGTATCTTATCAGGATGACCACGAATTGATCTGTTCTGTATCTTTGATGTGGGTTAGCCTGTACCATGCAGCTATTTTCTAGACAGTAATCTACACAGCATCATGAATTCAACTTTTCCTCTATTTTGTGAATACGTAAGTATATTTTACATATATGTTTACATGTTTTAAATATACAGTTTTTTAGCCCTGCCTGCCTGCCTTAAGCTATGCAATGATAGTCAGACCTAAAAAAGAAGTACAGCAGATCCACTGTAAATCTACAAAGAAAGCCTAAAGCCAAAACACATACACAAGAGATGGAGAATAGCTCTACGAAATGCTTTTCAGTAATTCTCCACTGAATAGCCATGAAAAAGCATTAGGCATAGAGACGGGCAAACACAGCTGTGGATTCCTCTGTGATCCTGTATCAAGAGCTGTTCTGTGGATAATCCATTTAAAAATGCTCTTTGGCCTGAGCTAGCATGTGCCAAGTTTCTGCATCAATCATGACATTCTGCTTTGCCCAGATAGAAGCCAGTCAACAACTAATGCGATTACATGGCCTTGATAGGTTTTAACAGGAAAATGGCTTAGAAACTTGCAATTGGATTTGAACTGATAATCCCTTGAATGCAAAGGTGGTTTTTCATGTACTGATGCTGAATGACTATTTCTAGCAATGGAAACAGGAGATGAAAGTCCAAAACAATTTTGGTTTTCTGGTTTGGGGCTTTTTTTGGGTTTTTTTTTTAAGACTTCAGTGTGTTAAGGTCTTCATCACTTAGTTTGGAGGTCATACCTCAAACATTTCTCTGAGATGAAAGAAAGATCCATTTGGATACAGTGCACATTTTCTGATCAGCAAAATATCTACTGTAAATGGGCTACGTTCTTTGCAATCTACATTGCAGGGCATTGCAGCTCTGTTAGAAGGCAGCAACAGTCAAAGATGTCCATAAGCGTCATTTACTTCCTTTGGAAAGTGCAATTATGGTACAGTGAATTTGTACAACTTGCAGCTGAAAATTGCTTATTAACTATATGTGAAAATTTAAAGTATAATATCCTAGCAGCACTGTTCTATGTAATTTTAGCAGAACTAAATTCTATTTTAGTTTAGCAGAACTAACTTTATCTAAATAGCCAAAATGCATTACTTTAGACTACAGGATGAATGAGACAAAATGCAAATCACCCTAGCGAGGCTAATTGTCCCATGTCATTCGAGTGAACAGTAACTTATTAAATAACAAGTTGTTGCACAAATTTCCCTGTCACTTATATTTTTTCCTGAGTTTACTATGGAAAAACAGGAAGCAGAGCACAAAACCAAAAGTTTTGCCTTCTGAATACATGTGCCTATCCCAGCAGCAAGTTTTAACTGCCTCAATCAACCAGCACAAGGTGTAACCTCAGCTCTAGTCAGAGCAATCAGAAGGCACTGCAAACCCAGAATAAGATGCAGTATGAGGGTTACCTGAGCAGAATCATATAGAGCCTACATTTTTCTGTTTGCTTTTGTCTATCACAAATAGCACTTTTAATGGAAAATCTTGGAACTTTTCCTTCGTCATCTTACCATAATTTAGTAGGTAGCAATTACTTGATAATTTTAATCAATCAATATTTTATTTTTTTTTTATTCTCTCTGCAATTGTAAGCACTTGCATTTCCCCCACATTTACAGCCGGGAGAAGCTATCTTCAGGAGTTAACTGCCTACCTATAGTCTGAGGAGCTTTAGAGAATGCAGGAGTCCTTACACGACCTTAGGCTGACCCGTGCTTGACTCTCCATAAAACTAGGCTATGGTAAAACATTGTGGCTTCTCTGCAACATGATACATAAAGCACACCCCTCATATTAGACTCCATTTCTGTCTAAGGTTGCATTTGCCTGCGGATCCTTCATCACTGGAGAAAACTAGAGCTGTTTCTCTATGGCGACTTTCCATCCATCAGACATCTCTGCATTCTATGCTCTGTTACTTGTGTTAATATTACTTTCTATAATGGGTTTTGGGGTGGGTATTTTTCCCCCTTTTTCTGTAGTTTTTTTCATACTACTTATTAGGTTCTTTTTTTTAATGTAACCTTTTTAAATATTACAAGTGAGTTTACTGTTGGCAAAAGAGGCTGGAGTTCTTGCATTAAAAACTGATGTGCTCATCATCCTTTATTTTGAATAATTTATTAGTCCAAACCCCAAGAGTCCCTTTGAAAAACCCAAAACCATACCTCCTCTGAACATACCACACCCACATCCACAAATGCTGATCAGTTGAACACTCTCCCTACAACCTAATTAGTATATCTGAGCAATTTAGTTTTGTGCCAAAGAAATCTATGGCCAAAGATTCAGCCAAAAGCATGTCAGCTCCAAGTGGTTTTGTTGCTTTGCATCTGAAGTTAAATGACTTTTCAAACCTCAAAATAAGCTCAAAAAAGACCAATAAAAATGCATTACCTCTTCATACGGTGGGGAAGCTAGCAGCTCTGTGTAAGCCTCTTTTCTTCCCAGAAAGTCGCTGGATCTTGCCTCGAGCTATAATGTGATAAATGTGGGCACAAACTGAACAGGGTGGGTAGCGTTTAAGGGTGGGATTCATCAGATTTAAACCTCAGCAAAAGTTTCAAAGGGCTGGTTCACATCCAAAGACTTGACTGTCAGTTTTGAACTGTGCCAAAACGAACCAGTGACCCAAAAATAAGATTCTGCATTGTGTCGACCATCTTACTCCTTGTTCTATTCTTTTTCCTAAATAGAAGAAAGTTGCAGTGATACAAGCCATCGGGAAACAGAAGGAAAATGAAGGAGCTTTTTAAACCATTTCCCACTGAACAAAGAGGTGATCCAAATGAGAAAGGGTAAGCAGACAGTCCACATCAGACAAAGGAAAACAGAAAATAAGTCAGGTCCATCTATCCTTCTGGCTTTTATAACTCATTCATTTAAAAAATTAAAAAAAAAAAAGTGTTCTAACTAAATTAGGTTAACAGACAAGTGAGGCTGCCTGTTTCCTATTTCATCTTAATTATTTTTATTTTGTTAATTAATTTTTAGAATATTAACATGAGCTTTAATGTTGAGGTTCCTACTTCTTTGTAATTAGATTAAGTGATTCCAAGGTCTTTCATGTGTTTTCTAGTTCTCCTTTCAACGGCTTTCATAACTGCCTGCTTCTATTTATATTTCTCCTACCACAAAGCCAATGTCACTGAGACACTTCTGCTCTTGCTTGTAAGAAATGTTAAATATGCCATTTTTTTGAAAGGAGCTCAGCATCATTTGTGCTGACTAACTACTTTCATTTCTTTCATCTTGTTTTCTGTTTTCCATCTTTTTCATTTCGCATTAACCCCTTCTTACGGCTGCCATTCTCTGGGCAGCAGTCTAGTGGAGCCAGGCTACCACAGCGCTGACAGCTCCTTAACAACAGGCAGAGATGCTGGAGTATTTCTGTGTGACAGGCTGCAATAAACATCCCCACTTTCTTGATATGGTCACATTCAGAGATAAGCTGTGATGGGTCACATGTTTTCCTCTTGCACTGCCTGTTCCTGCCCACTTGAGCAATGGCAGCAGGGAGACATTTTTCTCCTAGCACTCATCAAGGTGTAATAACAGGGTTCCTATTGTTAGAGAGGCTAGCCTTGCTTTTGTTGGCACCGATAAGAGTTTTAATCTAAACATCGGCCTTGAAAGACAACATACTTGTAGTTAGGAGAATACAAAAATGTCTAATAATAACATATCTTCATTCTAAATTCTGACACATGCTTCTGAGATTGCCAGTCCTTCCTGTTTTAAGTCATAAACCTAACACCATACCTTAAGTTACAGCAATCCTATCAATGACATAGAGGTCAGAACACAAAGTGGTTTTCCCCCTCATGAAGCTTGTTTAAAGCTAATACTGAAAACAGCCAGAGCCTTCTCACAAAGAAGCGGATGTCAAAATAAAGGTCAGGTTCCTGGCTCTGGCTGCCTCTGCCTTGCCAGGACAACCAGCCCAGCAAAGACGTGGAAGCAGCTCACTTTGTGCTCCTTCAAAGGGGCAGCAAGGGTGACACTGACATGTGGTATGCATCAAAACACAGTGCCTCCTGTTCTTTGGTATTAGCTACCAGACTTGATTTTACTTTGCTCCACGCCTACAGGTACACAAAACACTTCAGGAGATCCTGAAGTCCAAAATACGTTCCAGCTTGGTACATGCTGTCCCTACTCTACTTGCAAGCAACAGATCTCAATACAAGATTTAGCATGATTTATATCTAACTATTAAATGTTGTTTAATAGTATAAGCCTACCCATTAATCTTTCTACATACCAGATAATTTTAGGAGTAGTCGAAGGTGGTAAAAACCTTTGGTATACTGGCCTGCTCTCTCCTGGTTGCAGAAAAGGAGTGGAATGAAAAAGTCACTTGCTGTTTGGTCACTACCATAGTTCTGGTTATAGAATCATAGAATCATACAATCATAGGATGGTTTGGGATGGAAGGGACCTCAAAGATCACCTAGTTCCAACCCCCCTGCTATGGGCAGGGACACCCTCTACTAGACCACGTTGCCCAAAGCCCCATCCAACCTGGCCTTGAACACTTCCAGGGATGGGGCTGCCACAGCTTCTCTGGGCAACCTGTTCCAATACCTCACCACTCAGTAAAGAATTTCTTCCTAATATCTGATCTAAATCAACCCTCCTTCAGCTTAAACCCATTACCCCTTGTCCTGTCACTGCACTCCCTCATAAACAGTCCCTCACCATCTTGCCTGGAGGCCCCTTCAGGTACTGGCAGGCCGCAATTAGATCTCCTCAGAGCCTTCTCTTCTCCAGGCTGAACAATCCCAACTCTCTCAGCCTGTCCTCACAGGAGAGGTGCTCCAGCCCTCTGATCAGCTTCATGGCCCTCCTCTGGACTCTCTCCAACAGCTCCATGTCTCTCCTGTACTGGGGCCCCCAGAGCTGGATGCAGTACTCCAGGTGGGGTCTCACAAGAGTGGAGTAGAGGGGCAGGATCACCTCCCTCGACATGCTGGTCACACCTCTTTTGATGCAGCCCAGGACACGGTTGGCTTTCTGGGCTGCAAGTGCACACTGCCGGCTCATGCTGAGCTTCTCATCAATCAATACCCCCAAGTCCTTCTCCTCGGGGCTGCTTTCAATCCATTCCTCGCCCAGCCTATAGTCGTGCTTGGGATTGCGCCGACCCACGTACAGGACCTTGCACTTGGCCTTGTTGAACTTCATGCGGTTCACACAGGCCCACCTCTCCAGCCTGTCAAGGTCCCTCTGGATGGCATCCCTTCCCTCCAGCATGTTGACCACACCACACAGCTTGGTGTCATCAGCAAACTTGCTGAGGGTGCACTCGATCCCACTGTCCATGTTGACGACAAAGATGTTAAACAGTGCCGGTCCCAGTACCGACCCCTGAGGAACACCACTCGTCACTGATCTCCACTTGGACATTTGCTCCACCAGAGCAAAATTATATCATAGTGAAATGCAAAGTCAGGAGAAAAAAAAGCAGCTCTAAAATGTCAAGCTCGTACTGCAACACTGGTGATTTAAATCATTGCTCAGACAGGTAACAAACCTGATCACCAGTTACTGAGGTCACAGGACCTCCACTGAGCCAAGTGTCTCATTTTGCAGATTTGGTTTCTGGCTGCCAGAGCACTGTCCAAATGTAAAGAAGTTTTTCAAAACATTGTATAGTTTATTAAAAAAGTCATCAGTGGCTTGAGAATAATTAGCCACAAGATCCACAATGTCATTAGGACCAGAGAGACCGGTCATAATGACATTCATTTTTCTATTGCCCACATAAAGCCAAGGGTAATGACTGCCAGATATATCCCATCCACTTTGCCTTGGTCTTACTGCCAGGGAATGTGTATAAAATGATTATAGACCTGGGCACATTGCTGTACTATGTCAGATGCTTTTTTAAACTGCCATCTTCCAGATTCATGATTTATATTTAAAACATCTCTAGTCCCAGTGCTTTAAAACATAAAATGAGTGTCTAATCAATGCAACGATGTCTCTCTGAGTTTACAGTCTGGAACAATGGCTTGAAATGGCATAAATTGCCTCATATTTCCTGGCAGGAGGTTATTGCTGAAGTCTGGTGACAATTCTCTTAACATCAATTATTTCATTGCTGATTCTGCTAGATCACTACTAGGTAATCAGCCACACTGGACATACCTACAGCTTTTGGCAAATGTTTGCTGTGCAAGGTTAAAGACATTCACATCTTTTTGCTGCATGTTTTAAGTAATTCCCTACCTAGCCAGCAAAGTCAGGGAATGAAGAAATATGTCTCTTCTGAATCAAATTGGTCCCTTGATACTGAAAACCAAACATTGTCTTATGCTTTTTTAGGTGCCTAAGGACCCAATTATCCCCTCTCTAACTGCCAAACTTCAGTTTTCTTTTAGTTTCTCAAATGTCTTGTGTTGCTGAATTTAATTAAATGATATTTTGTATAAATGTAATATAGAGGAACAGATACCTATTCAATGGGGCTGTGCAAGAAAGTGGGAAACAAGGAAGAAAGCACACTGAATGACCCAGTTAATTTCACGGTGCCTACCATACATTTAAAATCCAATGTGTGTCAGAAGTCACTGTTTATCTATTGTATCTAAATTGTCAGTGATATCCATGGATAGACACTGCTCCGAGGAGAAGTTATTGCTGAGTCCACAGAGACACCATCTAAACCTTCCTCACCTCCCCAGAAAACTTCCCAGCTTTCCAATACGCAGCGAATACTGCAGCATGCAATGAATGTCCCACAGTCGCCTTTCAGTTTTCTGACAAATTTATGACCACGCTTTCCTCACGAACAGTTGAATCAGTTACTTCATCATGTGCTACCATGCCTGTGGGAGAAAAAAGCCAGAAACAGTTTTATTTACTAAAAACGTATGCTGCCTTTTTCTTGAAGGTCATTTGGTTTCATTTGGTTAGCATAAGGGAAAGAGGGGGGGAAAGGAGGGAGCCAGCAATGCGGAGTAAGCTGTACCCTACCCTCTGAAAGCAGCATTTGGCACACAGACAGCTCACTAACTGTTTCTTAGTAGTGATAATTAGCAAGCCAGCTTCTGTCTGTTTGTCTGTCTCCTGTTCAGTTGTGTTTTGCTGTCACAGTAGTTCCAGTCATCTTCTTTCTTCCCACACAGCAAATCTACCAGTAGATGCATTATTCTGGCACTACTTAATAATTCATTTTTTTATTGTCCACAGGGTTTACATGTAGCTATTTTTGTAACTTGAGTGAAATTGCATTCACAGAGCATTTTTTAAGATTTGCCCTGTCACATCCTTTGCAAGTCTTGTACTCGTGGAGGATGAGTTGAACAAAGCAGTTTATGAGCTATATATAGGCACCACTAAATGAAGAACTAGCTCACGATGGGAGCAAATTTCTGGGATTACAGTTACAGTCCCTGGGCAGCAGCATTCCCAGAGGGCAGAGAGATGTTCAGGTGAAAGAGGAGCGTGATGAGCTTTGCAGAGGATGGCTTTAGGATAGCTTTATACATCTTCCAGAGAAATAGATCTTTTTTGCTAGACTGATTTACGTGTACTGTCACAACAGCTCCAAGGACACATCATGACAGATTTTCCCCCACTTGTGTACAGAAGAAATGCTCAGGAAAAGGTAAAGTTGCATGCTGCAAATGTTGAGGCCTCCATTGAGACAGAGTCCTTCAAACTCTTCTTTTCCCCTTTTTCTCCCTTCATGAGACACCTTCATCTTTTCACCAGGTTTCTTCCATCTTCTTTTCTTCATCTATACTCTTACTTTCTACTTGTTCTTACATTTTAAGAAAATTTTCATTCAGTTGCTACTACTTCTTCCTTCAATCAACTATAATTTTTTTCAAGTTGGGGGTGGGGTGGATGGGATATGTGGGGGACTTTTTTCCCTAGATGTACAAATAGATTACTTCTCACTCCCATGATGTTAGAAGGAGGGCAGGTCAAGGAAAATATGAAGGATAAAGAACACAAATCAAAAATTCTGCTTTGCATTCATGAACTGTTTATAAGAATAAAATCTGGCCACTGATTGTCCATCAAAATCAAGATGCACACCCCAAATGCTACTAGTAAAGTCTCTATGATCACAGCAGAAAAGCTGCAAGAACAATACAAATCAGGCAGCAAGGCAGAATGACTCTGCCAGACAAAGTGTTTCTAGCTTTCTTGAAAAGCTTTGCTGTAGGTTGGTTTGGAATAGAGAGCAGGGAAATAGCTACAAATATCAAAAGAGAAATAATAACACTTTTTGTATTTGGAGAAAAATATTCTCATGTTGCAACAGCAAGGAGACTTGCAATACCAAGGAGACAATGCACTGCAAAAGAAATCTGAAATCCTGACTGAAAAAATACATATATCATAAAAATGGAACTGTCTAGAACCATCTATTATCAAGTGGGGATGAACATAAACAGAAAAAGAAATAAACACAAGATGAAAAATGTTGGTATAAAACTGCCTAGAAATGAGGATGATTATAACAAGCTCCAGTGAAACTTGGATGAGAAGGCAGCTTTTAAAAGCAAATTTTCCTCTTCAGGATAAACGAAAACCAGTTAGATTGCAGAGAGATATTTACCCATGATAATTCATACTTTTCACAGGCAATTTTAGAGTGCTGAATCTAAGGCCAAGGCAAAGAACAGCCCAGGCTAGAAGAACTCAATGGACAAAATCAAGCTCTCAGAAAAAAAACAAGCAACCAAATTAGGGTCACCTATGCCACCTTGATTCAGGCTCCCACTACATCATCTGCATTAGTATGGATGTTATTACATGTTCATTATTCTTTTGCTACATTCAGTGAATAATTGCAGTACACAGAGTAGACGGCGGTTATTTAATAGAAAGCGAGACACTAATTTTTCAAAGCCTCCAGCTGCAGTGAAAATGAAACTTCAGGTGCTGAGATGACAATTGCCTGCATTATAAGAGCAGGCCCATGGGACCAGGTCCTGCGATCATGCAAATGAAGGTATTACTATAGCATAAGAGGCAAGCCTCTGTCTGGCATTTCTTAATTGTGAGTACTTGGAAACTTTGTATTTCTTTAACGTGTCCTTCTCTATATGTATTTTCTAAAATTTAAACTAAAGCAAAACAAAATAAAACAGAAACTTGTACCATGGTGAAGGTCTGTATAGGTTGTCAGTACAATCAGGAACTACAACAGAGGGTTGATGACACTTAAGGAGTGTCTACTTCAAACCTAATTTCTAAATAGGAGCATATGACTGTGGTCGCAGAGCTTTTTGCAGTCTTTACCCACTCTCTTCCACCTTCTCCTATTTGTTCCACATCAGGCTTTTCCCCATGGGTTACCTGCTTTTTCCCTTTTCCGTTCTTCTTGACTGCACAATGATGATTTCCCCCTTTCAGCATGTCACTCCCACAGTTTGCCCATCTTGTCTCAATACTTCACTAATAACCAGATTTGTCCCTCATGATCCCAGCCACCCAGCCTGGGTTCTTCCCTGCCCTGTCCCAGTTCTGCTGAGCTGTGTATCACAGCCTCCTCCTCCGCTTCCAGCTGACAGTCCAGGATTCTCCACCTCTGTATTTGAGGCAGGCACTCAGAGAGGTTTTCATAAAATGATCTTCTGGTTCAGAAGCCTCTCTTTCTTCATGAGCTCTACAGGATTTTAGAGCAAAATGGCTTTGTAACTTGCAAGCCTAATTTACGTGGTACATACATCATTAATAGTGCCTAGGCAGTGACAGCAGTGATGGGAGTTCCCTTATTTATCCCGGGATATAATCTCAAGTTTTTTACTGATGAAATCTAAGAAATCTACCCAGTGGTTGTATATGACTGTTCTTCACAACCTAGAATGGCTGAATTTCGAAAGGGATGTAAAGACGGAAGACAATGGAAACACCACAGTGGACTACCTCTATTTTCATAAGCAAATGATCAAAAAGAAGGAACATTCTGAATATTGCTACTGTATCTGAACAATCAACCATAAATATGGATTGACTTGCTTGTACGAAATAATAGATTTTACAGCAATTTAAGGATACATCTCATCTCACTCCTTTCACACCCTGGTACTAATGAATGTATTGCTTTTAAAGAGACTCAGTTATGTTATCATAAAAATGAATATCCCTAATGTTTTCTTCTACATAACAGAAGTTAATGGAAAACCTATTCTAGATAGGTATCTTAGTGTGATCATTCACAACATCTTATACAATAAGAGTACATTAATATATCACTACTTGCATAAAGACTGCCACTGTGTGGAACTATCATTTTTCTATTTATTCAGAGCAAATCAAAAATTTGTGTGGCATTACACTTTGCAGTTTTGTTTTTCATTAATACTGCAATGTTTACTTGTTTAGTGTTGGCTTATGTTGGCTTTTTTTTTTCCATAAGAAGTGTTACAATTTGAAATGTGTTTGGGTGGCAACTATTTTTCAAGTGCAAAGTTCTAAAATATCTTGTAGTCAGACAGCATTGCTGGACACTCAATCTCAGAACCGTAAAAATTGCTAATAGAAAATTCCTGGGTAGAAGCTCTGACCCTCCCTAAAAGCAGATGGTGGTATGAATGGGCTATTAAATCATTGCATTAATTATAACACTCGTTATGTGCTGGTGGCTTCCATTGTACAAGGCTAGCTTTTCAATGATGACTTCTCTGTAATTCATGATTGACATTGATTCAATAGGGAGATGTGATGTAAAATTTTCTTTCTACACTGAAAAAAATTAAGATGAAGAAGGCTCTAGCATTCAAATTTTCCAAGCATTTTCTCAAAAGTCAGTTTCTCTTCCAATATTTGAGGTGGGTGAGATTTTTTTATCTAGAACATTATCTGATTACTAAAGGTATAGTTTCATTTGGATTTATTCATTTATCTATGTTAATTTCTGCTTTTTTTCCCAATAATTCAAATAAGATTGATAACATATCATGCACAAGAATAAAAGCTTGTTAGACTGAGTCAATTATAATGAGAATTTATAATTTGAATCTGAAAGAAGGCACTGAAGTGGAAATTATTTTAATTTAAATTGTTAGCATGAATCTGAACTCCTATAATTATGAAAATTTTCAAATACAATGATGTAGTGGAGCTATGCGATTTTATACTACGCACAGAGTGTATTTTCCATCTAATTATCTAGTTTCTGGGGATAATACACTAAATCCTGTGATTCAGTATAAAAACTGGCAAGAGGTAAGGAGACATAAAGCTCACTCATGTATTCTGCCATTACATTTTCCATGTGTTAAACCAAATCCCTAGCTTCATAGTCCCCACAGGGTCCAGCTGTAGGATACCAGTTTTATACCACTCTTAGAATCATAAAATCATAGAATCATAGAATGGTTTGGGTTGGAAGGGACCTTAGCCACATCCAATTCATTCAGGGGGTAAAATCCTCTCCAAAGTTCAACGTGCTACTGCCATTAATGTAAAAGAACCCTGGAAATGTCAGAACGGCGTAAGAACAAGAAAGTTACCAAGTCCATCTCCCTCTACTGAGGTAGGCTAGACCATTCTTAATAGACGTTCACCTAGTCTCTCTTTCAAAGCTTTCAATAATAGCTATACTATTTTTACACTAGGCAGCTTGTTCCTGTTATTAATTATCAATGTGTTTTGAATATTATCTTTTTCTGTTTAACTTAAACCTCTCTCGTTGCAAATTCAGGCAATGTTGTCCTTGTTCTCCAATGGACATGGAAGATAACTGAATACCACACCACTATGTAACAGCCTGTATATGTTGGAGGATGTATCCTTTAACAGTCTTACTTTTCTAGACTAAGTAAACTCAGTGCTTTCAAATTGTCCTCAGAGATCACACTGTCTAAATCTTTTAGCATTTTTAGCTCTGCTCTGAACTTATTCTAACTTGCCTACATCTTTCATAGAGAGTAATTCCTAAAATTAGACACATCATTTTAGCTGAGGCCTCACTAGATCTGGAAAAAAGCAGAGTAATTACTACCTGTGTTATGTATAACACAGCTGCTAATACCCCTTAGAATGAAATTTGCAATTTTTTTAACCACATCACACTGTTGATTTACATCTATTATGTTGCTGTATGCAATATCTCCAAAATCCTTTTCTGTAGTTCTTCTGCCTAAGGAGTGATTCCTCATTTTGTATTTGTATTTTTATTTCTTTTGATCCCCAAATGCTTTAATATGCACTTTTCTTTATTGGATTTCATCTCACTAACTTCAGATAATTTCTCTATCATATTCGTTAAATTCTCACTTTTTTTTTGTATTGAAATACTTTGCTGTTGCAAAATTTAATTAATTTTTAAGTGAGTTATAGCTTTCTACCTTGATAGTTAACCTTCTTTCATTCTATCTTCCCAAGAGACCCTACCTAACAGCACTTTTATTCGCTAAGTCTCCTTTGTTGAAACGTACTTCTGCTAGTTTTTATCTTCCTCTTCCACCCATGCATCCTCTTCCTAGAATCAGAGATACATCATAATCACTTACATCAACATGTCTTCTGCCTTTGGATTTTCGAGTGGCATTGTCTGGCTAGTTAGAATCGCGTCTAAAACTGCTAGTACTAACCATTTATTCAAATAAAAATAGTGTCCATCTGACAAATTGTTATTCCTTCTGTGAAAATTACTCTTCCAAAGATATAAACTTAATTAAAACCATCTACTACAACCCTGCTATTTTGATGCATTACATAGCTACACAAAAATAGCCTCATCCACCTACTCCTTCTGTTTGGCAGTTTATAGTAAAACCTTACCATTAAATTAATCTTATTCTTTTCCCTTTCATCTTCACCCAAGTATACAACCACATTGCCTCCTCCTGAACTTCAGAGCAGGTATGTGTACATTCTTGATCCACAGAGCAACAGTTCCCCGTGTTTTTCCTTCAGCATGGGCAGGGTTTCACCCTATATTTAAACTAGACATGAGCATCGTAACTATTTCACATAAACGTTGTCTTATATCCTGAAGCCTCAAAACTTGCCTGGGTACTTTTCAGAGAAAACAAAGGATGACCCATTGTAGTGACCTGCATGTGTACCAGCCCAAGAACAATGCAGACTACAAGTGCATGTAAGGAGAAGCTGGCTGAGTAGGGATTAAAATGGATGAACATAAAAAGGCAGTATTTTATTAACACAACCAAATGCCACACAACATAGCCAAGCGAGTAAACAAGAAAAATCTGTAACAGCTCTATAATTATCATGAAAATTGAGATTAATAATAGTAGAAATACTCATCCCATGCTCTTCTAATCAACAAATAGTAGATTACAGGGTAATTAGTAGGGAATTTATATATGATTATTAAGCTCTAGATTACATGGTGACTAATTATAGTAGCAATCTGAAGGCACGCTAATGACCATAGAATCATCTGGAAAAAAGCACATAAATTAAAGGTGTAGTATGTCCTAGAATTGTCTACATGATCAAACATGGATATAAATATAACAAAATATTGTTCATTATTTATCCATTTCTCCAATGTAATGAAAAATAAGGCATCTAAGCAATGTTTTTGAAAAACCACAAAGTAGATTATCAGAACAACATTTAGTAGAAAATATTATTCAGGATTTATTGAAAGACCATGACCATAAAAATATCTGTATCAGTCTCACTAATTTGGAAAAAGGACCATTCCAAGAAATTTGAAAGCCCAAGCAGTATGATGGACACATGGTATTTTTGTGACTGTGACTCATAATTCATTCCAGTGAGCAATGTACAGGACAATCTCTGTCCTTTCAAATAAAAGCACATCCTTAAGAACTTAAAACCAACGTGAATTCTTCCTGAAAATGTAAAAATAAAATTTATGAGATTTTTCAATTCAACCAAATATAAAACTGGCTTCCTATGTCCACACAGGGACACCAATAGTATGATTTTTTGATGTGGTAGGGTATGCAGCAGCTGTCTTGGGTGAAACTACCAGAGACTGAGCATTAATGAAACTCAGACCTTAATTTAGGAGCCAAAAGTGAACTTTCAGTCTTAAGTTTAGACAGTCTTAAAAACAATCCTCAGAAGAAATTACCATAAAGCACTATTTTAGTATGACTATTTTAAAACAACAATAATTTATTTCCTGGGAAAACCAGAAGAGTGGGTAATTTCTGGGCAATAAACAAGAACATTTGTACAGCCACTGCCATATCCACTCCTTCATTTATCAATGTCTGCTTTCTACAGCAATCCAAAAAAATAACAATGATCTTTAAAATTGATAAAGACTCTGTAATAGGCATGAAAAGAGAGCCAGAGAGGTAATGGAATAGAGCATACACTCAGCAGAATGTAATTAGAAGAATGGAAAAGTTAAACGCTAGTAAAAAGAATAAAGTGTGGGAGAAAGAACATCTAATGAGAAATAATATGGAAAGAGTGTGGACCATACACTTGTAGCTGCCTAAACCAGCTTGACTTTTAAGATCTAGCTATAAATGCTAAACAAGATCAAAAGACTTGTTCTCAGGTGAACAATTTGACACAGCATGCTTCATTCTCATATTAATAAGGACCTGGGAATGTGCTAGAGAACGTTAAACTGTCCAGTGCTGCTTAGCCCTATGGAAGACGCTTCAGAAAGTCTTCCTTACACAAAGGCTCAATTCTGCTTATCAATTAGCAGTTCTCCTAAACTGCGAAGAGCACATATAGAATTGGGACATATATCGTCTGATCTATGAATCTTCCATTACTCAAGGCAAGAATTATTTCTGAAAGTCTAGAACTGCCTGATTTATTTTGAGAGTCAGGTTGGGAGGAGACCTGGCAGGTACAGTTCTTCCCCCTGCAGCGCAGAAGACTGGCTTGGTTGCCCCTATGGCATCATCCAGCCTCCTTTAAGCTGGTACAGAGATGTCACGGGCTGAGGAATCACACAG
The DNA here is from genome assembly GCF_028858705.1 of Grus americana. Lineage (NCBI taxonomy): Eukaryota > Metazoa > Chordata > Aves > Gruiformes > Gruidae > Grus > Grus americana. The sequence continues at coordinate 142,416,693 of NC_072852.1, forward strand.
AGAAGAAGAAATGTTTATTGAGTAGCCCATTTTCTGGAGCTAGTGATGCAGGGATCAAAACCAAGGCTGTTCTCAACCTCAAAAAATATTAGAAAGCCTGAAGCTATTTCTTTTCATTTTGTGCTAATATTATACACCTTCTCCGCAGGGCTTTTCTCCAGGGCCTTTTGCCAGACAAAGCTTAGCAGTGAAGTGACTCCAGTATTGCTGTGAAGAGCACAGTGAGGCCAGAGGTGGAAATGGATACCTTGGGCTGCAAGATGCAGTTAAAGCAGCAGACTTTATAATGATTTATATAGCTTATATCATAGTCTGTAAGCATGTTTCTCCTGTTCAGCTGAACTTTTATTTCCATATGGTCCTCACTAATGTTTTCTTAAAAACTTTCCCACGCTAAGGTCACAACTACAGGGCCCAATAGCGTTAATATATTCACCTGGTACAACATAGAAGCAGCATTGCTGCATTAGCGATCATTGCATCCGAGTTAAAACGCCCTGTCAGATGGGTACTTGCATGACTTCACTGCTTCCAGAATCCTGAGTGAGGATAACTATGGACTCTGTTCCACCCTTCACTCCACAGTGAAAACAAATTCTAACTTTTTCTTGATTTGCTATCCTTTTTTAGGGAAATCCAGCTGCTGTATTTACCTTATGTTCATTTATCAGCAATCATAGCAACAATTAATCAACCCATTAATCACTCAAAGGGAATTTTTGCCAAAGATTTTGAAAAATATTAAGGGTTTATCTGATAAAAGAAATATATGTGAAATAGATGAGAAGGACAATGGCACAGGAAATCTGCTAAATATTTATATTCCTGCAAAATAAATTAAAAAATTGAATCATTAGGGATCCATACATTTTTAAAGACACATATGCAACACATAAACAGATATAAATGCTGCTATAGAAGGTGAAATAAATCTAAAACAGCAGAAGGGAAGACAGTTGTGAGAGAGAATAAGTGAAATATGCCAGAAACTGTTCTATGTTTTGCAGAAATGAAAATTAGATAGAATGGAGGGTTTGTAGGCTACTAAACAACAAAAAGTAGTTAGAGCTCCAAAATAGACTGTTTGTATTCCAGAATGATGAAACAGATGAAAGATAGGCAGAAATACGGAGAAACAGAAATGAAGAAGAATAAAACCTAACACAGGTTAAGATGTATTTTACAGTAGCACAGGGTCTAGTCTTCAAACTAACAGCCATGACAGATTTCACACACTTTATATTATAAATGGTGAGATGCAATTACAGCAGAAAGAAAAGAGATTGTTAAAGACAGGAAAAACAGAGATGTGAAATAATGGAAAAAGGAATCAAAAAATGTCAAAAATCAGAAAAGATAATAGCACCTTGATAATAACTGTTGAGAAATTCATATGGGGATCTGTCCAATATTTGTGGCAATGTATTTCAAAAGAAGATAGTAAAGAACTATGAATGATAAAGAACTATGAAGTCAAGATTGGTAAGATCTTGGGTTGAATTTGGCTCTGATGAGAGATTGCAGTAATAAGACTACAAAACAAATAAACATTAGAATGTCAAATTTCTCTTTCAACTGCATGAAGATGGGTTCTTCTCAAATACTTCTGAGGATAAGGCTAAAATAAGAAAAAAAGACAACAACAAAAGATATGTCTATGTTATAAAAGGTAGATAATGCGCTATAGGAATACAAAAGAAATTACTTCACTTGAAATCAACTCATGGAGTATATTGCCAAGGACTACAGTTTAAGATTCAACTGTGAATGCACTCCAGAGAATGCTAGAAATAACTAAAGACAGGTTTCACTACCTTTGTGTTCTTTCTGACTACTCTCATTAATTTTCATGAACCAGATTACTTATTAGGTAAAACAACCAATTTCATAATTAAATGTAGAGAAGCAAATGTAAGCTGTTTTGTTTTCTTTTTTTTTTTTTTTTTTTTTTTTTTAAGAACAGCAGTCTTATAAAACAGCTTTAGATAATATCTAGATTCAGGAGGAAATGCAGGTGTTGTGACTCCACCATACTCTGTAGTGAGTCAATGGCAAGAAACAGTTTGACAAAAATATGTCTGTGAGGTCATCATCTTACGCGGGTTTCTTCAGCTGCAGCACCATCGCACATGGCTCACATACATCCTCTATTCCTGATCACCTCTTCCATTTTTCTGGGAGAGCTATATTCGCAGCTGTGTGGTGACCCAAACCAAGAAACTAGTGAGGCTGGAAAAAGCCCTCTCTTTCTATTACATCAGTTTTCAGCCTGATGACTCTGCCAGGACAGTTCACTGGGTCAGTGTGCAGCTGAGGGGACAAGTGGAAGGGGCTGGGGGAAAAAGATACAGTCAGCTGAGGGCTGCTTAACTGGGCCTGAATACCATTTTGCCACAACGGCTGAGGTGACAAGACACCTGCATTTCCATCTTGATTTTGTATCCTACTAATGCGCATATCAAAGGTAAAGTCTTAGCTTCGCCCGCACTGCCCTTGCCCTCGCCTCCTCTCGCCTCCACTCACCCATGGATGACCGCTAGCTCCCCACTCAGTGCACTGGGCTCTGCAACTCTGTTTTCAGTATTACATTAGTGTAGTTAGCAGTGCTCATTCTTCCTTCTTTTATGCCACAGAAATAATCTAGTCCTTCAGGGAGAAAGAAAAAGAATTTTGCAGAGTTAAATGAAAAATAGGTAATTCCACTGCACTCACAGAAATGGAATTTTGTTCAGAAAGCTGTGTGCTATCTTGAATAAATGTGCCTGTTTTCAAAATTTAAACAGTGAAAAAAATCAATTTTAGATGAAATTTCTGAGATACAGCATGGCATTTTACATTGTAATTATATGCCTTTGAGAAAGTGCAAAGCATAACTGTCATAGAGGCACTCAAGTAATTATCAAATGTGTCTCTAGAATAAAAATGTTAGACCCTTAAGTGATGTTTGGTTTAAATTTGAAACATTTTGCTTCAAACTAAAATATGGCAATACAAATTCTGATTCTAACCTAGTTTTAAAGTTCCCTGTGTCAGGTAAATGAAGTACTTGGAAAATGCCTGATTTTCATTAACACAAACCTAGATAAAAACCGGAATACTGAAATAGACTGAAATACTTCATGTTCATGTTTACATGTTGCAAAAGCAAAAAACTAAAGAATAAAACAGTGAGTTAACAATTTGAGTTGTTTTTTGGAGGCAACATGTAAAATTCTGGAAAGGTTTTGATATGAACACTTCCTTATTGTAATGATACGAAACGTTGCCCAATAGGACAAATAGACACCAACAGAAATCTTTCTGAGGTATATATAGCAAGAGGTCTTGAAGGGCTCCAGAGGTTATATAGTTTTCCCCATCTTAAAATAGTTCCCTACTTAGACCTTACTGGGCTTCACTGCAGAGGAGGTATTCTCCTGACCTTGAATCATTGTTACAGCTTCCACAGGAACACTTCTCAGAACAGAGGCAGACCTTCCTCTCAAGCAAAGAATAATCCTTTCAGGATATTTATATCACTGCAGTTTTATTTTGAGATGTCTAATGTAATGCATAGTCTCTTCTAGTGACAACTTACAGTATTTCTGTAATATGGGGGAATCTGGTTCTTTAGATTATATTAATATGTGTGGACTAATAGAAAATACTTTAATTCTTTGGAAGGTCTTAGCACAGAGATTCACATGTGTCAATGATGCATCATTTGCTAGCCTTTTATTTCTGCATGGCACTGTAGGGTTCATTTGGCAAGAAACGATTTCGTATTTTCAGCAAATGTATAAAACCACAAAAATGTACATTCCTAATATCATATTTCCTTTGCATCAATAGTTCCATTTTCAATATTTTTCACTGCTTTGTGAAACTAAAATTTAGTACATCTTTAGAAAATAATAAATTGGGGTGCTAAAGAAGTACTTGGAAGTGAATTTTTAAGTTTCCAGCAAACCTGTGTCATGAGTGCACCTTTTCTCTCTGTCAAATCATTACCCACTGTCAGAAACCATCAGTGCGGCACTTTATTTTTATGATGTATTCCTTGCTCTGTGCCTGTTTCATGCTTCTGGATTAGCAGAAAACAATTTCACACCCAGCGAAATTAGTGTTATATGTAATAAGAATATGTAGTTTGAAGCTTCATTCTGCTGAATTGGCCTGATTTGGTACAAATGGTTCCTAGAGAACCATGCCTATAATTTAAACAGTTCAGTGAGATCAAAGGTAATTTTTCTCCTTTCACTCTATTCTCACCTCAACTGCAGAAAGCATTTAAATTATGAGTTTCAATCTAGTAAAGCACTTACTGTTAAGTATGTGCTTAGGTTTTTGTTAGTCAACAAAGCACTTAAACATTTTTTTCATTCCTACTGACTTCAAATCATATCTAAGCTTAAACCGACACACAGACACATTTGCTTTCATGAAACAAGGCCAAACTGACAAATACATTTTAATGGACTTATCCAAGAAAAGCTTCAAGTTACCATCTGATTCCATTAAAATTCATTAAAGATTTTATCCTGTTCAAAATCCCTGAGTATAGCTGAGGAGATTAAATTGTCAGCCTTTGAAAACTTATCTAAAGTTAAAACCTTTCTCTCAAAAAACTTTAAATAAGTATCAAAGTTGTCATATTATGTTCAGCAAATAACTACCGATTTTTAAGAAATAAAAATAATCTATGGTGTAATGAGATTAAGATATGCAATATCTGTAATATTGCCAAATAAATGCTAGTAGTGCTGTTCAAATTAGCTAGTGACAACCACTTCTCACTGAATCTCAGAAATAATATCACCAATTATTCTCACATCTCTTCTCAAATGTGCAAGTCATTTTTGTGCTTTTTTTCTCCTATTAAATATTACAAATGAAATAATTTTGGCAGAACAGCAGCCTACACTGTTGAAGATCTTGAATATTTATAGTGAACAGAATATTTATCAACGGTCAGGTAAAAGTTACTCCATCCCATATAACAGAGTAGAAGAGTACTGAATAAACCTGAAGAAATGCTTGATGTGTCCGTCTTCCAATTTAGCCGTGTTACTTTTCTATCATCTGTAACACCATCATAATATGATTTTCACATATTTGGCTCTTGATTTCCTACCTTCTGAAAACCTGCCAGCATGTCCCTTTGTTAAGATCCTTGCTCATCCTAAGTGGCATCCACTGGGGGCACAGGCTGGCACAGTCAGCTATTACCACCGACAGAAAAATGAGGTGGTCAGCTGTCCAGCCTAAACAGCATATGCTCATTCAGAAACACCTCACCAGGTCTTCTCCATGTCACCTGTACCCTAAAATGTGTACCTCTGCATTTTTAGGGAAGCACTTCTGTCTCTTCACCACTGTTTCTTTGAAAAATCCCTGTATCCCCTTACCTACGTTTCTTTCTGAATTATAGCAATTTTCTTTTCAATATTCCCCAAGTTCCAGCTGTTCAAATTCAGGTACTAAAAAGCACTGATGAACCCAGCTACGTCGTCACTAAAGAATTTCATCCTTCTTCCATTAATTTTAGAATCAGATTCATATCTGGAGTTTAAATCAACCAAAGTTTACATAAACTACAGGCAGCACAGATGCCTTGACACAAAAAAAAAAAAAAAAAAAAGAAAAAAAGTCATGTGCTACCATATGTGCATTTGTTGCCCATTCCACCTGTGGGATTTGAAATGGACAGAGCTGGCCAGGAAAGTCATGTCATGAGCCATGGTATGTTTGGATCCAATTTCTCTCTTCAGCAGTTTCTATTGACTGGGCTTCTCAGTCCCCAGCGAAATATAAATCTGCCTTTCCCCACTAGAAGTTGAGAAGGAAGCGGAAAAAGGAAACCCTGCCAATGCTCTCCTTTGAGAGGCTCTCCCCAGGGCTCGGAATGCCTCGGCAGCCCTCCTCCTCCTCAGCAGTGCCACCTGGAAGTGCTGCCCTGATTCCCACTACCCTACCCACCCTGCATTTCACCCAGTTCTCAAACAGGAACGCTCTTTCCCCTTGGCCTATATGTCTGCTAATATTTATTATTTACATTTGTCATTTTACACATACTGTGCTTTTCTACAGTGAACGTGGGTATCCTTTTCAATGGAGAATGTGAAAAAGATGAAGCCATCTGGCACAGTCTTCTATTCATTTTTGAGTAGTAACCTTCTCAGCTGTATAAGTGTCACTGGGAGATATGAACTTTGTTCTAAGCAAGGAGACTGCTTGGCTGTCTGATGAAAGGGTGTGTAGAAACAGAAGCAGATAAGAAATCCACAGTATATAAACATGAGGAGAACAGCTTCTTATAACATGAAAGCAGCAGCACTGATAAAGTGATTAAGGCAGTAAAGTATCTGAACAATAACAGTCACAAAAAAGGAGTAATCAAACAAAGATCAAAACCTTGTCCCCATGCTACAGGGCCTATAAAGTAGTTAAATGCAGCCCAAGTTAAAAACAGAGTTAACAAAAACTATATTTTTATTAGAATATATATAGTCATTTTTTTAGTAAAATAGTTTATATATAACACAAATATATAGAGTCAGAGTTTTTTTAGTAAAATAGATTATATATAACATATATATAACACATATAGCATACAAGAAAGAAGGAAAATAGAACTATTCAAAATGAAAATAATTTGATTAAATAAGAAAAAAAATATTTTTTAGGTAAGTGCAGGAAGAGGATTATTATGGGTTTTTTGTCCTCTCTCCCACCCCAGATCCTATTTTTTTCCCCTTCTATTTCTGGTTAATAGGTTGCAGACACGCACAGGCACATCTGAGAGCAAAACAGTAAGAAGAAATAAATTTATATGTGGGAAAAAAGTGAGTGCAGATATACTAGATAAAATAGATTACAGATACATTATGTAAAATATATTTTAAAAAGTAATACATAATATTGAGGGTGCACAAATAAAAGAAACATCATACCTTATACCATACCTAAAAGAAAGCTCACCACCTTATTCTTCTGTACTCATTTATGCATGGCAATATCAGACCAAGAGGGACAGGAGTTCCAGGGGATTGCTGTGTCCTTTTCTCAGGCATGGCTAGAGATGGAGAAGCAGGATGTTCAACAGAGGCTATGGACCCAAGTGTTTGCCTTGCGAAGCCCGTCTGGAGCAGCTAGGAACTGTGAAGAGACAAGCTGTGGCTGAAAACAAAACCTCACAATCCATTCCAAAAGAAAACTAAGGAGAGGTGTCTCTCTTGCTCTGTGGTGTGCTGATTAGCGGTCAGCTCCCCGCCCCGAATGGTGAGCCCAGTGCAATCAATGGCAAAACTCCTCTTGTTTGCAGCATGAGCAGGATTGCTCATCACGTGTACAAAGGACAGCAGCAGCTACAAAGGGTCATCCGCAGTTCAGGTAGAATCTCCTAAATGTCTCTTCTACCTGCAGTTTCCTTTACCTGCAAATATACCAAAACAGGAAAAATGCTACAGTCAGAGCCAGGGAGAGCCTTCTGCACAAGAGGAATGTCCACATGCATGCAAAAAGGCAAGCACGGCATTTCAGACACACTTAGAGTATTACAAGAATTGCCTATATTGATCGGCGAGGAAAACACTTGATATGTCTAAATGGTAATGTTTAAAATTGGATTCCAAGTTACAATAATCTAAGTAATTTTAATACAACTTAAAGTTGTCATATTTTTTATATAGAGATATATACACACATTGTAGAAAATGGCAATAAGCACATAATAGATTTTGAGAAATTTGCTATAATGGAGAGAGGGAAACATCAGAACTAAAGACCTTTTTCCTGTAAGGTGAGACTCCCAAAAATAATTTCTTCTTTTACAAAATCATATTATCTAATAATAATATTTAATCTTGGACATCAGTAAGTGAAGATTCACATTAATTTCCAGTAGGTTTGAATCAGTGTCTACATAAACATCTTTTAATAGGTGAAGTGTTTCATTACTAACTATTCACAGTAAACAAACAAACCAACAAACAAACCAACCAACTCCAAGTGTATGTAGATTATACCTGATACAAAGCCTCTGCCATCACGAAAATACCCCCGTGCCTATGAGGAGTAGATGGGTGGATGAAGAAAGATAATCATGGCAAAAAGAGATAAACATGCAGAGAAACTTTCCAAAACACTGGGAATAAGCCTTGATAAAGTGAATTTGTTGTTAATAACTTCCCTGCCTCATGATGGACATGATCTAATTCCTAGATACACTAAGAACAAAGAATGCTTCCATTTATTTTTAGCTGACTTAAAGCATCTCTTCTTCCTAAATTAATTTTTCCTCTGATTCAAGCCACTGTCTTCCTCATTCTCCTTGGACTTGCAGGAAATTGCATTGACAGTGCATCAGTTGAATGCAGTTACCTATCTCCTGAAATGCTGTTAGCTTCAATTCCAGCTGTTCGATTTTGCATTTAATTAAATAATCCTAATTTCATCTGTAAAAAGTTCGTAAAATTACATCACTCTAAAACCTGGATAACAGAATGGCTATGCACCCAACCTTAGCTTTCTAAAAGTTCTCATCCTTAACAGAATTATGATGGAGTGATCCACTCCAGCTGTCCAGAGAAAAGATCCGTTGCCTTCCCACAAACACAAAGGCTGGAAACAAGATCAGCTCAAAGACCAGAGATCAGCTGCCGAGTATAGTGGGGGGGGTTATGTAATTAGGTATTTTGCAAGATCAATGAACTATTGGTCTGCTTATATGTTGCTGAACTCATCTACATTCATATATTATAATGCCCAACATTCACTGTGCTATATACTTGTTGACTATTTTGCAAACTTTATACTACACAAGAGCAACATACAGGGAAAAACAAAACGCACCATAAATTAGTAAAAAAATGTGAGAGCACTAAATGAATTCATATGTAAAGCCCTTGATGGTAAACTGTCCTTCTTCAGGAGTGAATGTGACCAGCTATATAGTATATATGCTTGGGCATAATTTAGGGTATGCACAGGTGTATAATGATCATATATTAACTCGACTTTTCCAAAAAGCCATGACGTATTTTTTCCTGAATTTCATAGGTAAATGGGCAAGATGCCCGAGTAGAACATATTTCCATTTTATATTTGAAAATGGATTAATTCTCAGTTTCATTGCTTGAACAGTTTTATGCTTTTTTGTTTATGGTCCCATTGATAAAAACATGTAAGTGCATGCATGACTTTAAGTATGCATGTAAACTCAACCGTAGTAATTGAAACGTTGCACCTTGTGACTAATTCTATTGGCTTTATCAGAACATGTTTAAAACTAATAGAAATTAAGGGCGCTTAAATACTTTGCTTAATGAGTCCGCAATGACTTTCATGTACTGAACAGTTCATGAAGTGAACTGTAAACAGAAGAATGAATCACGGTTATATCTTTTTGGAATGTTTGGAAAAATATACATTTGATTAGCAGAAAAAGTTCAAAAATCATATACAAATTTTATTTCATGCATACAACCACGAAATTTAATTCTAAGAAATCTAAAATCTATTTCTTCTCCTTCAGTAGTGATCAGATTGTAAGAGTATCAGCAGAAATATTTTGAAGGCTTTTCTATCCACTTTAGCTCATGTTTCTATAAGGATATTAACTGACAGTGAGAGACAAAAGTATATCATGGACCTGTTGGAGCAAGCCCAGAGGAGGGCCACAAAGCTGATCAGAGGGCTGGAGCACCTCTCCTATGAGGACAGGCTGAGAGAGTTGGGGTTGTTCAGCCTGGAGAAGAGAAGGCTCCGGGGGGATCTTATAGCAGCCTTCCAGTACCTGAAGGGGCCTACAGGAAAGGTGGTGAGGGACTGTTTACAAGGACTTGTAGTGATAGGACAAGGGGTAATGGGTTTAAACTAAAAGAGGGTAGATTTAGAGTGGATATAAGGCAGAAATTTTTTTATGATGAGGGTGGTGAGGCACTGGAACAGGTTGCCCAGAGAAGCTGTGGATGCCCCCTCCCTGGAAGTGTTCAAGGCCAGGTTGGATGGGGCTTTGGGCAACGTGGTCTAGTGAGGGTGTCCCTGCCTGCAGCAGGGGGTTGGAACTAGATGAACTTTAAGGTCCCTTCCAACCCAAACCATTCTATGATTCTATAAATCAGGCCAGCTTGCAATGTTAAAGTGGTAAGTGTGCCATTACAGAAAGAATTTACACAATTTGTAATATTTTAATTAAATTAATGAATTACAGAACAACAGAGAACAGATTAAGAAAAGAATATATTACTTTGCAGGAGAAGAGATCAGTTATGGAAAATAAAGGCATAATTAATGTTGCTGCATTCAACTGATAATGTCTTTTCTTTTCACAATTCCATTCCATTGTTAAAGATGTAGCTATCATGCATGCAGGCAATTTGATCTCAAAAAATAAGTAACAAAACTTGCTTACATTCACCCAGGAATATAAATATTTATAACATCTTTGCATAGTGTCTGTAAAACTTAAGGGACTGTGGTGTCATCTTCATTTTAGAGATAAACTGCAAAGATTTGTAGAGATTTACCTAAACTTGGAGTAAGTAAGGGTCAGACTTTGCTTAGCTGATGTGTCACAGAAGTAAGAGAGAGAATGCCAGCCTCTTACCTGGAGCTAACTTGGGTTAAATCTAACTACATATTTCCCAATAGAGATAGGCAGATATCTCCAGAATACAAGAAATACTCATAATCTAAACGGGGTGCCCATCTCTTTCCTCTGGTTTTATGGCCAGCCTCAATGCCACTGTGAAGTGATTTATTTGTCCAGAACACTGAATGAAGATCTATTTAAAAACCATTCATGGGAAACACAAACCTCAGCTGCAGCAATGTACATCCATGGCGTACTCAAAGCGCTGATTTTTTTCTTTTGAGAGGCAATGGGAGGGACAGCAAAGGCAGAAAGCAGAGGATGAAGCTGAACCAGCTTGATGGAAACACAGCCTGCCTCAGAGTTCCCCACAGCTGAGTGACTGGGGCACTCAATGCCCTAAAACCTTGTGCATGCCAATGTTTTGGGGAACTGATTTGGCTAAAAAGCCTCATAACTTTATTTTATAAATAAATCCCTAAACTGGCTCACGAGGGAGCTGCCTAAATGCCAAATGCAAAAGCAAGGGCGTAGGTGGAACTGCTGATGTGAGAGAGGGAGGAGGACGACAGAATTGTGGCAGCTGGGATTTGGATCAGCTTAAAATGAACCACACCTTTCTAAGGCTGAAGCCTGCATAAATTGTGACATGGGGAAAACCTGACACTAAGTCAATGAAGATACGATGGGCTCCTAAGCCTGGTATCTTCCTCGCTTTGATGCCTGTGATTAAAGGAAGAGTTTAGCTGTGTCTTTCTCCTCCTGCAAGTCATTAGTCTTGGATATGAAGATACCAACATGAAACCGAATAGAATTGAAAAAAAATGCTGAATTAAAAGATTTATTCTTTTCATGCATTAGATGTGTGTGCCTTAGAAAAACAAATTATATGCAATTTCACTCTAAAAGTCCAACTATTCTAAATATAGGGGAAAAAAATGGTTTGGCACAGAAATTTTACATTTATCTGAGGACTCCTTGATGAGATGACTTAGTTCCCTGAGGTTGGTAGCAACAGCTGTGTTTTATTACTCTGTTTGCCTATCCTGAATGTTATAAAGTAATGCATGTCTTGCTACAAAAATTTGATAAAGCTCAGATCAATTAATTATTTGTGGAATTTATTATTTTACAGCAATCTTTGTAGAACCTTGATAAAATTTGTAAAAATGCACCAGTTACATACCATAAATTGCATAAATGTGACTTGTACTGTATTTAATTTAATTTCTATGACTTTTGCAGCATTCCACAGAGCAGTGAACCAAACAGCTCATCTCATGGGTACAGTACAAAAGGAGCGTTTGTGAAGTAGGACTGCACAATATGGGAGAATATGTCCTGCAGTTGCCTTCGGTAATTTAAAGAAAGAAGGCTGGAATGAGAACTCCTTTCATAAAATTAAGATCAAAAATGCTGGATATTCCATTTTCTGAGTGACTGCTAAAACCAGTATTCAAAATAAGATGTGCTAGTATGAATATACATATGTGGTGAGGTACTGGAACAGGTTGCCCAGAGAGGTTGTGGAGGCCCCATCCCTGGAAGTGTTCAAGGCCAGGTTGGATGGGGCTTTGGGTAACGTGGTCTAGTGGAGGGTGTCCCTGCCCATGGCAGGGGGGTTGGAACTAGATGGTCTTTGAGATCCCTTCCAACCCAAACCATTCTAAGATTCTATGATTCTACTTAACTAGTTCTTTGTGGAAAAGAATGAACACAAAGATGTCCTAGCGCATTGCCACTCTATTCTGTCTTCCATTTGAAGAAAATATCACTGTCTTTGAAAAACTTTTCCAGCATGCTGGTATTTCAGTGTCTCCTATTAGATAACACAGCATTCCTCCAACATTTTCTTCTAAAAAGGTGGCCACAGCTTCATTTTGTGAGGGGAGCAGTTTTGCATATATGTGAGATACGCTTTCAGCATGCTTAACAGAACAAGTTCCTCAGCAAACGTAGGCAAAGCAATGTCTCGTTTCCAGATCTCAATCTAGTTTTGGCAGAAGCTAGGCACAAGCTTGCTCAACCTGGGCAGAAGTCTAGACACCCTAGTAACAGCATTTCCACATCTGAACTGGCTAAGTTGATGCACTTCCGAAGAGAGGCATCAACTCAGCAAGACTCGACAGAATCACAGTTTTGGATGTAGGCATCTACATTATATTCTTGGTGCTTAAATTCTCATTTGGATCCAGCCACTATACTCATAATCATTTAAATGCTTTTAAAAAAACATTAACCATAATCATATTAAAACACAAGTGTGATAGTTGCTTTATGAATGTGTAGATGCATTCGCAGGATGTGTGATTGCTCATTATACAAATGGTCTTATTTCCATAGTATGAAGGAACTCCTTCAGATGGGCAGAAAAATTTCCCCCTTTCTTTGTCACAGGCAGGGATTTCTTGCATGGAAGGTTAATTGTTTACTTCATAGAACTTGCCTGATCATGAGCTTCTTTACAAAAACAAAACAAATGAAAAACACATACCAGCACTAATTATCTTTACTAGTTATTCTTCCTCCTCAGAGCAGTCCCACATTTTTAAGCACTGTACATAATGTGACAAAAGGAGAAGATACAGAGCTATTTATTAGTAATAACCACCACTGAAGGACTTCACTTCCTCCCTACAGGTTTGAACAGGTTCTCTAGCAAACTTGTAGTAGTAGTTTTACTATGACAGTGATGGTAAAGATATGCTTTAACACGATTTGTAAGGAAAATTATATATTTGCAGGGAAGAAAATAGCATGCTTTCAGGTAGACAAACGCAAACCTGCTCAGACCACAGGAGAGACTCTTTTGTCTGCAGTCATGGAGACATTTAAATGACTGATTCCTTTCTCAGAGAGCCAAAGACCAAGAGCTAGGTTCTTAAATCACAGTCTATTTGCATATGTGTATCACAATGTCCCCTCAAAATGACAAAGAAACGATCTCTGATATCAACTCATTGATAGTAATAAAAACAAAAAACAAAAATAAAAATTAAAAAAAAAAAACAGAAAGGAAGGAATGGTACGTAGGTTAGTAATTTAGCACCCAAAGAATCATTGAACCAACAGTATGGCTGTATGTGCGGCAAACTGAAGTTGGGCAAAAGTACCTATATGAAAGGCAGCATGTAGGAACCAAATTGACACCTGGGACCCTTTTGGCCCGTCAAAATTCTGAGCTTATAAGGGAACAGAAGTACACTGAACACTTTTTGCAGCTGAAATAGAAGGAAAAAACCCTCAGCTAAAATGATGAGTATTGAGAAAACTGTTTAACTACTCTTCCTGTTTTTTTTTTAAATTAAATCTCTTTCAGTAAGGCATTCACTGTCTTTGGAAAGAATCATCTGTAACATCTGGTACTTTTAAGGAAAAATGAAAATAGAGCTAACCCCTGATGTAAGGGCGTGCAAGGTAAAGAAATGGAAATGCAAGGCATTAAACTCTGCTTTAAGCTAAAGGAACCTGGCTGAAGGCATCTACTGCATGTGTGGGGAAAGTGAAAAAGATGAGAACTACGAATTATCGAGGGCAAGGGAAAGGCTAAGATTATTCAAAAAGTACCTGTGACCAAATGTTTGCATATTGAGTTAAAGTAGTGGCAAAAATGAAAGACAAAAGAAGAACAGGGCTGCAGACTTTCCTACAAAGTGTGGCCAAATTGGGCAAGAAACTAAGTTTCATATCCAGATTGCAACCCAGTGGCCAGCTCTACTTCCACATGCAATTTATGAAGTTATGAGTTTTGATTCTCAACCTCATTGTATTTAGAAAGAACGACATCTTCTTTCCCTGAAATATTGTGAATAATAAACAGTATCTGCAAGATAAATTCTTTGTAGGTTATACAGAGGTGGTAAAGCACACTAATAATATATTGACAGTCTAAATACAAACATTGCAATTATATTGCTACAACTACAACTAGCGAATGCTTTGGATGCCAGTCTAGCAAGGTAGGAAGCTAACTTTAATCATAAGAGATGAGACACTGCATTGAATGGAGCTAAGCCTGTGCTTATGAACCTTGCTGAATCATACATAGCCTTTCTGTATGTGGCCTCTCATACAGGCCACCGTTGAAACACTGCAGCAGGAGGCTCTTTAAAGAAAGTTTTAAGTTCCTGAATGCCAGTAATTGAATCACTAAGTAAAGTTTGTAGCATACATAGAAATATCAGTTGAAAGTAATCAACACCTTCTATATTTAAGTGCTTTTTAACATCTGAGTAGTGAATGATTTCTTAGTTTTTATGAAAGCAAAAGAAAAGGTTTCAGGAAGTTCACATATTGATCTTCTTGGATAGGCTGAAGATAAGGTACTCTGTCTTGAAAATTATGATCACAATTAGCTTGTACCTTTTCCTAAAAATCATCTCAATTTGCAATTATTTGGCTAAAAAACCTGGTTTTATATAAACTAAGATGTCTTCAATGTACGAGTGTTTATTTTTCAGACTGTTATCTTAAACAAAATTTTCTGTTATTGTTAAGACAGGCTTGTTGGCTTGCTCGTCTTTTGACCAAACAGGAACTAAATTTACAGCCTGCCAAAACATTTATCGTCTAAGGAATCTTTAAAATATTCCATTCAGGCATGAATCACGATATTTTTTGTATACAATGTACAAAACATAATATAAAAGGAAACTAAGTAATAAAGAAAAATAGAAGTGCAAAACTTGGACTCCGAATAGTACACAAATGAAATTTAAAATTTTGTAGTAAAAGTGACATCATCTTCCTTGACTGGTGATTCTTTTCCCAGGCTAACAGGAAGCAGAGATGACCAAGCATTTTTTCAAATTAGTCATAACCCTTCATGTCAACAAGCTAGAAGATAAAAATACATGTTATATCCTCTGAGTATCATGACTATAAATGAGACTGTAAAGATGTCTTAAAATTCAGGGAAGATGTACATAAATTTGCAATTCTTATATATATTTGATATATTTATACTCACTTTTTGTATACACACATAATTATTTCTCATTATTATTGAACCTGCTCCACACAGAAACTAGTAGGCCTTCTATTCTCATGTTTTCACTTTTAATAAAAAGGAGATGCAAAATGCCACCTGTGTGACTTGATTTACACATCAGCTTTACAGATACCCTGCTTATTGGAGCATAGGGTAGGAGCTGTGAACTGTGTAAAACTGGGCCGGAACAAGGCATGGAAAAAATTAGGATTTCCTTCCCAATTTTGACACGAACGCTTCTCAGTGACTTGGCTCACACACCAATTTTCCCTGTCCTTCAGCATAAACGTCAAGTTTCTTGGCCGCCCTGGAAGGAGCTATATTCGGTACTCGACTGCTGCTACATTAAGTGCCTTCTCAGTTCAGCTCGGTGCCGCACAGCGCTCCCGCCAGCCACCCCCAGCCACCCAAGTGTTTCACAGGCTCGAGCAGAGAACACGGAGGGGCTGGGGCCGCTGTAATACCCACACCGACTTGAAAACAGGGAGTAAAATAACGCGTGAGAAACCCTGTGAAACGTGCGGATGAAGGACACTCACTAACCCCGAAACACTTGAGCTGCTCCAACACGCGCTCCTACGCGTGGGGAACTATTGAGTCCTCCTAGAGCTGTCAGTGTGAAACCAGCTGGGCCAGGAGCCGCTTTTCAAGGGCTCCATCAATCACTTTTAACTTTCCGTGGGGAGCGGACGGGACCTTCTCCCGCCCCGGCAGCCGCAGCACTGAGGGATCGCGGGGGCAGCCGCGGCAGTCACCAGTGTCCCTCTCCGTCCCCCCCGCAGCAGAACCTCATCGCCTCTCAGGCGGGACGCGAGGATGGGGAAGGACGAGCAAAGGACACCGGCATTACCAGACACCCCCGGGCTGTGCCCGCGGCGGGGGGCGAGCTCCGCGCTCCCGCCGTGCGGCGGGGCCGCGCCTCCCCCCTCCACCCCCTCCCCGCCCCGCCAGCCCTCTGCGGGACCGTGCCGCAGCGGCAGGAAGGCAAACCCCGCCCCTCCGTCCCGCTTGTGGCGCGGCTCGGCTCGGCTCGCACGGCACAGCGCGGCTCGGCCCGCCCGGGCTCACCCTCGCCATTGTCTGTCTGCGCGGCGGTCACTGCTGCGAGTGGCGGGCGGCGCGGCGGTTGGCCGCGATGCTGAAGGGCTTCGCGCCCCCTCAGAGGCAGCAGCAAGAACGGGCTCTAGCCCCGGGGAGCAGTCACTCCGCCTGCTGAAGACTGAAACTTTGCGTCCCTGCCGCTCCCTCTCCTCACCCTTCCCGTCGCCGACCCGGCTCGCCCTTCTCCATGCGCTGAGCGGCCGCGGGGCGCCCGCTCGGCCCCATGGACGCCTTCAGCGCCGCTAAGGCCAAAATGGGGGCGAAAAGCGGCGGCGAGGCGGCGGCGGCGGCGGGGCTGGTCGCGCCTCAGCCCGCCGCGCCGGCCCCCAGCCCCACCGGCCTCGGCTCGCCCGCCGCGCCCGAGCCCGCCGCCTACAAGCTAGAGGACCTGGAGACCCTGGCCACTGTGGGTGAGTGCGGGAAGGGGGTGAGGCGGTGGGACTGGGGAGGAACAAAGGAGCTGCCCAGGTGCCTGCCTGCGGCCGTGCCCGGCGGGCAGGAGGGCGGGTAGCTCCTAGCTGTGCCTAGCACTGCCCGCTTTCCTCCCGCCGGGCGTGGCCCCCGGAGATACCCCAACGGCCGGCTGCCCGTTCCCTGCCCGGGCGCCCTCCTTGTTTTTTTTGGGGGGCGCCCACCTCCTCCGCTCCTTTCTCTCCCCCGCCGCGCCCCGGAGCCGCGGCCGCTGGGCGTTGTGGGCCCGTTCTGAGACAGCGGGCTTGGATCATCGGCCGTTAACGGCCGGCAGGTGCCGCCGGCCGTTTGGGGTGACACAACCCCCCCCCCCCTCCACCCACCCGCCTCCACACACAGCCGCGGCGCTGGGGAGGGGGCCGCCGGCTGGCGTTAAGGCTGCTCGGCGCCGCAGGGCTGCCTGTGGTGGCTGTACGGCTCTCAGGAAGACGTGCTGCAGCCTCCGTGTAGTTTGGGAGCCGCGCTTTGAGTCTGCGGGAGGCTGTTGGCATTGTCTGTCCCTGGCGTGGTTGTGCCGGTGTCATCGTTGCCGGCTGCGAAATCTGCAGCTGAACGAGCCTGTAACCGGGTTTGGCCTGTTTGGGAGACGGGGACAGTGGCTGCTGAAGCCTAAAGCCCTGTCAGTGTAGAACCTGATTTATCTGGTTTAACTTCATTTACCTGCATCATGATAAAAAAAAATCATCATTTAAATGTAGTTGTCGGGCCACTGAAGAGATCAAACAGGTTAGCTGAATGCAGCTAAGTATATTTCAAAACCCCAATGCGCTGTTGCCCTGAATATCAATGCAAAGATGCTTTGTGTGTGTAGAATTTTGGTAGAAGGCAAGGTTGCATCTCACATCTAGCACGCTGAAAACTCAGCCACATTGCAGAGTAAATGTGTGTGTTTAGTAAATTGGTGTTTCATACGTCAGCGATGATGTTCGTTGTGTTCATATCCACTGTATCTGTCTGTGCATTGTGTTTGAACATATGTACGTGTAGTTACATAGATTTTTGTACCTGGTTTGAAGGATTTTATGTTCAACAATATGCAAGTTTTATTCTTTTTTCTGTATAGGACTGTGTAATGATTTTGGATAGATTTATTCCAATAAGTGCTGTAAGTCTCAATCTCCCCTAAGCTCTCTTCAGAAGAAAAGGTGTGATTTAAACTCTTTCTTAGTGAAGTTGATGTTTTTAATAGGTCTTTAAAAATGGGCTTAGAGAGTCCTAAGGTTATTGTAGTCGATGAAGACCCTGTTATCTTCTCATGAAGTGCATTGTTTTTTGAGATAATTTTTCCAATTTGAATTGTGAACAGGCATTTTATTGAGAAATTGAGATCATTAAGAGACTGCTTGAAGGGCTTGTGATGCTTTTTTTTTTTCCCCACCAGAAGTTATTCTTCTTGTTCGTTACATCATGACTAGTTGATGTGGATGGAGTTGTCATCACAGAGGATTATGACTTCAAGTGAAGCATAGGCTGCACAAAAATAGTAATTTTTAAAGAAGGCATAGTAGTCATGGAAATGTTCCTGAGGCCAATGCAGAAATGTAGAAGTAATCCTGGTGTCAATTTTAAACAGCATATCTTTTTAGAGTGTTCTTTAAGGTGCTCCTTAGAGGTTAAGGAAGAGGAAAGTCATGATTCCACAAGGAATAAAGAGAGGCTTAAAAAAAAAAGAGACACTTCTTGATATGAAGACACAGAGAAGGGAATAAAGTGTAAAAGGAGCAGGTAGCTCCTTGTCAGAGCACTGACAGAATACTTAAAAGAACAGTCTCCCTTCCTTCTCTGTCTTCCCTAGCTTGATTTTTTTAATTTTCTTCTCTAACAGCTGTGAGATGACCATTCTTTGCATCTCTTATGAACTGTGGCATCAGTTGTTTAGTAAGGAAAAGGGAGACAAACCACAAAACTTGAAGGATATAAAAATGTGCACAGATAAATACGTAAAGCTTTAGCTTATCAAAGAAGCTGAGCTGGCTTATTATAAGTTGGTTTTAAAATGAATTTATGACGTGCCTACGTGCCTCAATAGAAGACTGTGAGGAGGGAAGAGATCTAGCTCCTGACCAGGAAGCAATACAGCAGCCTCAAAGTGATACTGAAACTGAACACATTTATACCTGCCTCTGAGTGGCAGAGTTCATAAAAGATGCAGTGCTCTGCTAATGGCTCTGTGGTGCATCTGAGATCTGAGCCAGTAACTCCGTGTGAGGTTGGGCTGCTCTGTACACACCTACTAACGTGCTACATTGCATTCCTGGGTTAAATGGGCTACCGGTTAAATCAGTGCAGAATACTATGTAGATGTGTAGTGTAGCTTGAAAAGCTCATTTTTGCTTGGCTAAACCTTTTTTAAGTTAGTTAAGTATGGTTTAGGTTTATATCACATGTACTGAAAGACTATATCTACAATTTTTTTTCAGCAGTGGTTTCAGTCAATATCACCCTATCCTCCGTTTTGATCTCCGTGCACAAATAGATGAGATTAATGTATTGTCATCAGTTTCACTACAGCAATTTAAGGTCGTCTGCAGTTTGATTACTGTGATAAGAATAGCCATTTTCTTTCTGCTGATGTTCTCAAAAGCTGTGTACTCTGAGATATTTGGAGATCTTTGTGGAGGGGAGGAGGCTGTCAGAACTTCCTGTCCTGTGATTTCTGGGTATCTTTTCTACTAGAATCATTGTTGCTTACAGACATACCCAGGCTTCGAAACAGTATGGCCTTGGAAACTATCAGCTTCAGAAGGTGGCAAAATAGGGAGTGAGCTCAACGCCTTTACAGCTGTTTGTGAGTAATATTTAAGGTAACAGAATGATGTTGGTGTCTGTGAGATTGTGGTCATCTCTGACTTTAGGCACCTTCTCTTGGAGGAAGGAATAAAGTTCATGTAAAAAAAAAAAGTGGAAACAGTACCTGCTTTGAATATAATAGCTACTGTTTTAAATATCCTTCATAGTCTAAGAAGATTAAAATCTCTCTGCTAACCTGACCACCATAATGCAGGCTGGATTGCACATGGTCTCTGATTTCTGTTGGCCTCGGTGCATGGTGTAGCAAAGAACTCACTGTGAGGGAAGAAAGAGCAAAAAGGGAGAACAGTTTCACGTAATGATTGGGAGGATGTTTATCTCCCCCAAACATCCCAGGACTCAACCTTTGTTTTGATGTTTGTGGACCCTTTGGTAAAAGGCATTGGGAGTAGAGACTAGAGTACAGGTATGCTTTTGGGGGAGGTGCCCTAATATTTAGTCGATAAAGTGAAGTTATGGGTTTGGGGAGGGCACAGGAGTGGGGCATATACTGGTTTCTGGCACTAAGAGAGGTTGAACAGGAAGAATGTTTCTTTGAGGGTACTTCCGGAGAGGTTGAAGATGTGGCTTTGAATCTTTGAGGTATATGGTTTTTTAACTAGTCCTCTTATATGAAAGGTGAGCATTTTTGCTCTGGAGCGATTGAAGGTGCCTGGTTGTCTACTTCTGTTTTTGAATTAATTTTACTTTCAAAGGAGGTTGAAATATGAATATTTGCTCAGCATGCTCAGAAACTGCTGCTCAGACCAGGCTGAAATATTCTGTGAATCTCAGTTGAATTTACATGATCAGCTGTGCCAAGACTGAGAGAGTTCTGTGCTGCACAGAAGCAAAAAAATTATATGCCATGACTGCTATGTTCATTGAAATTTAACTGCTGAAAGTTCACGGTTCACCCATGCTTATCTGAACCCATTTCAAACTTTCTGTAGATCTGGTTGGTGGAAGAGAGAGACCGTGAAGACTAGTGGCATAGTTTCTGAATCATCCTTGGTTTTGATGAGTGTTTAACAAGAGCAACCTTCCTACTCCAGTAGTCAGGGCAGCTGCAGTATGATACCTGATATGTATCCTGAAATGGAGATATTAAATTTTTAATAATGCCATAATGAAGAAGTAATTCAGGTAAAATAGAATAATAAGTGCAAGAAAACCAGAAGATATTTCTTCACTTTTGGGAAGGTGAAGTTATGAGAACAGATGTTATGTTCCTAAATGAAATGTACTGTAATAGGGAAGGAGGAAGGAAGCGAACTCTAGGAGGAAAAAGATGACTAACTTATTCTTGCCCTCTCTCCTGTGAGATCGGTTTCTTGCCCATTTTTCAAAGTGCAGTGAATTCCATAGCAGGCTTTAAAAATATAAATTGGGTTTTGTAAATATATTCTATTGATTTGAAATGTTTTAGTAATAGTATTTTCATGTGAAAAGATTCTTTTAAACAACTGTTCCCATGAAGCTTTACTCTTAAACAAATGCAGAATAAAAAATTGGGCAAACCAGTATTTTAATTTTTATGAGCATGGGAAAATTTTAAAAAGGACATGGGAAAAGTGAGGTGTAACATATTTTTAAATACTTAATTTCATTGTGTTCACGCACAAAGTATGCTAGCCAAATATATTTGAAATGTCATTATATCAGCAGGACGGTAGGTACAGAACTGTACTCTAATGCTGTAAGAAGGAATCTGCTCCTGTATAGAACATTACAGTACTGTATTCACTGCATATAGTCTAAGTAAACAATTCTGCACCAGAATAGCTAAGTTGGTCTTCACTAGTAAAGAACACTGGTGGCTTTTTCTTTTTTTTTTTCTTAAGGGGCGCAAATTAGTTCTGTTTCTTACCAAGTGTTATATTTGGTTTCACTACTGAGATCCTCACCTATTCAAGATACTATATTCTAAGGGATGTGTGAGCATTTTTTCCGATTTTGTCAGGAAATTATAAATAATAATCCATACTGTAATGATAAATAATCCATGATTTTACTTGGCAATGTCCTTAAATAGCACAAGTTTTGAAGGAAAACATGGTCTGAATGTTGTGACTGTAATGGTGACCTGAATTCACCATTACATTTGTACATCTTTGAGACTTTAGTCATAAAACTAAATGATTTGGATTTTGTTTTCACTCTGTCTGTGGAATGTCTTTCTTGCTTCATTTTTCCCTCCCACAAGATCATACTTGTCCAAAAATAAATCCTTAGTATTGTTATAGCTGATGTACTAGAGAAAAAAATGACCAGGTGTGACTCAGCTTTCTTCTCTCGCTTTTCCTGTTACCCACTGCTGAGGTGAATTTCAGTAGCATAATGTTTATTGTGGAGTAGGCAGCAACAGGTCCTTTCTCATAAGGTTCTTGTTCTCGCTAGGCTGGAAAAAATGGATTGAAACAAATACTGTCTTTCAGAAAGGTCAGAAAAGTGAGAGTATATGGAAGAAGTCTGAACATGTGAAAACTGAAAGTTCACGTTTCTGCTCTTTTATTTTCAGTGTTTAAAATCAGTGTTGAAGTAAATGGCTAGTGTTTGTCACCTGTTTCATTTGTCTTAATCTTATTTAGATATCTGACTGGTTGCAGAAAGAAATTCAGTGTTCTTTCTCTGTTGTGAACTTGACAGTATGTTGTAGAATGGGCTTTGACACTCAAATATACTTCTTGAAAATAAATTACTTGTTAAGTCCTAAAAATAGCCCAGAGATGCCCCAAAGTGCCTGTTGCAATGCAAATAATCAGATAATCTGGAACCCAGCTAGTGCTAATACTTCAGAAATAAGAAGCATGCAAATCTCCTCTCCCACAAAATCAAAAGCACCTAACACCACACCTTTCCCCTGCCAAGTTTATGCTTAAATAAAACTAATCTTCCAGGTGAAGATACTCTTGAAAAGTTCTTCCATCAAGTGTTGTGTGTCAACCCAAACTGAATAAAAGATAGAAAACCTGAAAAGAGAGATTTTCATTACTTTTTTTTTTTCTTTCCCTTTTTTCAAAGGGAGGAAATATGAACTTAAAGTACTGGTGGTAGACAACATGTAGGCTCTTAGGGCTTGACTCACCTTTTCTATGTTTAGGTTCCTGAGTTTGCATGTCTGGACTGTTTGTAGCGGACAGGGAGAGCAGTGTTTTGGAGATGGATATCTTGATATTTTGGCTTTTATATCATGAAATCTTAGGGAAACAAATCCTAAGCTAAAGTGCATTTAATCCTGGTTTGGCCCACTTTAGGGGTGATATGCAATATACAAATATGAAAAGAAAGAAAATCGTGATGGAGTTATATACCAACTTTTTTTTTTTTTTAAATGAGAGGTATAGACATGTATACAGCAATGAAGAGTGAATTTTTGTGAAGTAATAGATGGGAACTTTGTGTTTACCTTGCAAGGGCTTGTCTGGGCATAAGCTGTTCTTAACCAAATTAGTTTAGGTTAAACAATACAGTTCCCTTACTGCTGATACTTATCAGTGCAAAACATCTTCGGCACTAGCTTGTACTACTTGGGAGTAGTTTAACACAATGTCTTTACTTGTGAAAGCATCCTTGCATTTCTACACAGCTTTAGATTTTTTTTTTTTAGCAGCTTTGAAGATGTCGGTAAGTATTATTTTGCTGAGTACTGTATGTTAGTGTGCACCTGGGATATTCAGGTGACAGGGAAGAGCAGTTCTCAAAATTAGACTGTATTTCTGTTTTCCCACAGGAAGACTATCTTTCAATTGAATGAACAAATGTGTCCCTTTTTTTTAAAAAAAAAAAAAAAAGAGGGCCAAGGAGAGAAGGCATATGATACAACTTTCTTTTAACCACTGTTTGTAGTTCATTTTTTATTTGAAATATGTATTATTATAATTTTTTTTAAAAAAATACTGAAGGTGGATCAGAGATTTTCCCTTAGTACAGCCTATTTTTTTATAGAAAGATTGCAAATTTAGAGTGCTAAGGAAATTCACCTGGGACACAGGCGAATAAATTGTGAAGGTAGTTAACTAAACACATTGTATTTGGAAAGTGAGTGGAATGTTACAGAATGAGAAAACATAAAAAAGCACACTTATGTCAGCCTCATTATTGTGTTTCTGTGGATAATTGTAGTCTTGCTTTGTTAATTTTGGTAAAAGAAATGTTTAATTTTTTGCCCTTTGTATTATGTTTACTATTTTATTTTGGGTAAATAATATATTTCAACAGTATTGAAATAATTTCAGTTTTGATGGTAAGACTGTAAATTGGCAAATTAAAGACTTCTTTCTTGAGTTTTAGCGGATGGTGTTTGAAAAGGTGGTATCTCTGAAACAGTGAGTGATGTGGGTTTTTTTCTTCTAAAGGTTTAGAAGGACAGGGTGTAAAATAGATATAGTGCTTCTGTGAGCAGTTTTGCTCTGAAAGCATTGACAATCTAGGGGAAAAAAGGTATTCTGAGAATAAGACGGATTTATAATTTTGGAAAGCTTCTTTGAACTTGAAGAAAACATCTTGTTCTACTCTGAAGAGCATTCTGAAAATATTAAAATAGCAATCTCATTATGAGGATTAAGTTAAGCTTTTGTTTTTACACAGTTTATGGGCAATAGTCTTAATGAACTCTGAATTTTTTGTTTTTACAATTCAAGCAACTTAACTATTCTATGTGAATACCTAAGCTCTTTCACTGGAAGGCCAGAAGATGACTGGAGCAGGGAAAATAGTGTTGAAACTGTAAATCTTAGCATATTATAATTATTCAGAATGTGCTCTTCTGGACATATCTACATTGTAGAATATACAATTAAAGTTCTCTTTTCTCAACATACCTAAATTAGATTTAAACTAGACATTTCAATACAACTGCTAGTTGTATTGCCAAAGTGCTTGTGCTTTTGTGTTAGTAAAATAAGCTTGCCTGAGCTGCTATGTGATGCTCATACTGAAGGATTTGGATTAGATATCTATACCTATTTTAAGGTAGTTTGAGGATGTTTGTGTTGCAGAGTTGCTCTTCAAACATGTGGACGATTGTCATGGTTTAACCCAGCAGGCAGCTAGAACAACCACACAGCCGTTTGCTCACCCCCTTCCCCAGTGGGATGGGGGAGAGAATCGAAAAGGAGGAAAAACAAAAAAGTGGGTTGAGATAAAGACAGCTTAATAGGATAGGAAAGGAAGATAATAGTAATAATGATAAAAGAATATACAAAACAAGTGATGCACAGCACAATTGCTTGCCACCCAAAGCCAACGCTCAGCTAATTCCTGAGCCGCACTGCCTCCCGGCCAACTCCCAGTTATATACAGAGCATGACAACATATGGTATGGAATAT
The DNA here is from genome assembly GCF_028858705.1 of Grus americana. Lineage (NCBI taxonomy): Eukaryota > Metazoa > Chordata > Aves > Gruiformes > Gruidae > Grus > Grus americana. The sequence goes on from NC_072852.1 coordinate 142,441,949, forward strand.
CCTGTTGATCAGTTTGGGTCAGCTGTCCTGGCTGTGTCCCCTTCCAGCTTCTTGGGCAGCCTCGCCTTCTTGTTGGCAGGCCAGTATGAGAAGCTGAAAAGTCCTTGACTGCTTGGCAATAACTAAAACATCAGTGTGTTATCATCAGCATTATTCTCATCCTAAATCCAAACCACAGCACTACACCAGCTGCTAGGAAGAAAATTAACTCTATCCCTGCCGAAACCAGGACAACACTCAAATTTTCCTCTAGTGAATTCTGACAGCTGCCCTATCCAGTCTTAAATTGTGGTGATCTGTGGCATTTGCTCATGAAAACTTTCCACTTGGCTGCCTTCTTTCTTCTCTTCTGTCCCAGCTTGGAGCAATTGATAGCTGGTCTGTTAATTGGTTGACAGTAACTTTTGTGTAAACGCGTTGTTATTTTTCTTCAGGGAATCAATTGGTCTGCTTTTACATGCTTCACCTCAGAGAAATTGCTAGTGTGTGATATTTATTTATAACTGAAACACATTAAAAGTAATGAAGGAAGCATCCTTTCCATGTGACTGAACTGCATGGTGCAACATATTTTTGTATAATGGCAATGGAATGCTGGACTTGTCTGTTGGGTTGATCTGGTCAGTGGAACCATTCCCAAAGTCTGGTTTTGAGCCTCAACTTTCTAGTCTGTTGAGGGAGCAGGGGAGTCCAGCTCAATTTGACCTGCTTTATAGTTAAGTAAATCTGAACTGCACCCCTCAGGCAATTTGAATACTTTGTGAAGTATCTGGATTTCTAGTCTTGTGACTCTTCATTTGTTGGGGAGTGTTTATTTAATAGCAAAGTAAAAGTAGATTGGTTATATGGCTTTATTTGGTTTGCAATGTGTTTCATAGCCCTTTTGCTAACAGGTTATGCTAAACCAGACTATTTTTTTATGTAAAATCTTTGCTCTAGTTTCTTTTCTGGATATTTATTTTGAATATCACCTATGACTTTATCTATTGCATTATAAATGATATATATATATGCATATATATTTTAATGTATATAAACTCATAAAACATAACAATTCTACAGCTTGATGTAGGACGAGTGAGAATATAGAAAAGTCTTCTACTCATTTTCTGTCAGCATATATAGGACTTCTTAAATGTCTTTCTATTGCACTTAGCAGATCTTTATTTCTACAAACCATGCAGTATCTAGAGCATGTAGCAATTTTTTTTTTTTAACTAGCGTATTTTTTACTTCCTGAAAGGATTGATTCTGAGATGATTTTTCATGGAAGGTCCCGTATCTGGTGTTTTTTAATTTGATTCTTCCATGCAATTTGCAAGAATTCAGGTGTGATGATTTATATTTTGTATGTATTGGGGTACTTGGGAAAGGCAACTCAGAGCAGAAGAGCTATATAGTATGAACTATTATTAGCAGATGTAGCTAACCTGTGGCTTAGACATGCATTTGTTTTTCTTGTGTACACTTGGCATTGTTTTATGCATACTTTTAAAAAGCACTAATGCTGTCAATGCAATACATTATTTTGCCTGGAAAATGTGACTATAAAATCTCTGACATTGTCTAGTAAAGAGGAGAGCATGTGGAGCTGCCAAGGTTTGGGATTTTTTTTTTTTCACATGATTCTTACAAAGGAGGTAATGGTTTGTTAGCAAAATCACAGAAAGTGACCATTTAAGGTACCCACTATGCAGTATTTTTTATGAATTTTGGTATGGTTTGTCATTAAAATGTAACTTCTTACACAGTGTTCTTGGCATTTGCTTAAGTGTTGTTCTGTTTGTATTGGGTAATATGGGGACTCTGAGCAATCTGTCATTATTGTAAATATTTCACTGCTATTATTGTTTAAGGTGCAGGGAGCTCTCTGGATTAAAGCAAAATGTCTAGTTAACATTGCTTTTTATGCCTCTCAGGTATTGCTCCGGTCAGTAAATTAAATGCTCCTCAGTTCTTCAGGCAGATGTTAAGAGAGCTATCCCTCTGTAGACTCTTCAAAAACAGGCTTAACTGGTGTAAGATTTTTACTTTGCTGATCTACTAATTAGGATGCACTGGAATAGCTATATGGATGGTGAATATAAAAAATAAGAGGCTGGGAGCTGACTGTGTTTATGTGAAGCTTCTGGGTGCTATTATAGCAGACCTCTTTAGCCACCTGCCCCAAAACTGATGACAGACTTCTAGCCTCAGACGTCTTCCCCCTAGCTTGGTATTGGCTTCTTACTGCTCCTTGGGTGCAGGAGATGATAGCCTGTACAGTTTTAATTTGCATGGTCTGCCAAAAATAACTTCAGAGTATGCATTGTAAAATTTTAGTTTGTTTTCAGGAAAATTAGTGGGTAACTCCTTGTCTGGCCCTGGAGAAGGAACAATGAGGACAGCTGCTGGTCAGTCTGTTTCTAAACTGGGATTCTTGTCCCCTCTTTCATTAAAATGTTTCAGGTTGCATGTCAGCATGCTGAATTTGTGTTCTGAGGCCACTAAATTCTCCCTGACTTTTTGTGACTTTCAAAGGCATATGAAGACTTCTGCAGTGTGTCTTTATTTAAGCCACCCAGTTGTCACACTCAGAAGTGGTGAATGTAGAAGTTAAACTGAATCAGCAACATTGTTCTTACTCCTTTTTTTTTAGTGACTGACATAGTTCAATCCACTCTAAATACATGTTAGCAACCATATATGTAGAAACTGTTCATTCACTAATATCTTTGGAAATAATGTCATTTGGGGCATAATAACCTTAAAAATATTTCTAAAAGTTTCCCAACTTAAGTATTGCAACTTAATTAAAATTATTCTGTTTAAAAGCTATCTACATCTCTTCTAGTAATTTCCCAGTGAGTAGCAGTGATTCCTTGGATCTGTTCATGGAAAATGTTCCTTGATTAAAGTTGGTTTTGTTACATATTTTTTTTTTTTCCTGCTACAAAAGGCAGCTGGGAAGAAGCTGTGAGAGACAGTGTGTCCTGCAAGGCAGAACCATTAGAAGGAAAACAAAGTAACTAAGAAGAAATTTGGGAAGAATCTGAAAAAAAGAACTAACACCAAAGTTAATGCAAAGTATTTTAGAAGACATGGAAATGTATTTCTTCTGAGGGAGGAAAAAAGGTGTTAAGTTTTTTGGATTTCAGTTGTATACATTTCATTCTTCATCAGTTGAAAAGTAGAAACGAGCTAGGGCACATCCATTCCTGATGCTGTAAAGCCTATGAAAGCTATCCCTTTTAAGTTTTTAATAATATAAACTATATCCTTTGTTCTAAATGTCTAAGTGAAGAGAGTTTCTAGAATTATTTGAGCTCTTTATCTGCAACACTTATCAGCTAAAACTTTTATTTTGATAGCGGTTGAGATGATTTTTTGCTGCTTTCATTGTTAGGTAGGCCTAAATTTTTCAGTGCTCCTACTGCACTGTTGGTTGTGGGTTAGGCAGAGTACAGCCTTGTTGGCTTGATTTGAGATAATTCTGGGAAAACGATGCTCTGGAAATCTGTGATAGGATAATTTGAGTGGATCATGTGCATTTTGCAAAATAACAGTATATGACATCAGAAATCTAAAGAATATTTTGGAATTATGCCTTTTTATCCATACCCCCACTCCCCCCACCCCCCCACCCCCCCCCAAGAAAAAAAGTGTAACATGATTTAATTTTATGAGCATAAGATGTGGCTAAGGTATAATTGCATAAATATTCAACCTGAGTGACATCAGAGATTGAGAAATAGAATCTCAAAATCCTGTTTAGCAAGGATTCTTAATATTCTTTTAACATGAAATATGTATGAATTGTACTATACTGCAGGTGATGTTGCTTATCAGTGAATTATCTGTTGAGAAGAGCTTGCAGGACATGCTGATGGTAAATAGAGAAGCAACACTGTGAAATGAGAAATGTGGAAGACAACTGGCTTTGTGGCTATTTAGCCAGTCGCTCAGCAATCTTTAGGTTTTTTTCTGACAGGTCTGCAGGTAGGCCCATCTAACTTAAAACTAAAGCAGGCGTTGGTTGCATAGTTATTCATGTCATAGCTTAGATTGACTCTTTCACATTGCTTTTAAGAGCTTCCTAGGAGCGTATCTGTGATAGGAGCCTGCAATATAAATAATTTTGTCTTTGAATCTTGATTTTAAGTGTTTAATTGCAAGTGAAATGCTTTGACGCTATGTATTTGGAGACAAGGGTTCACACCTCTGTGTTAATTTTAAGTATTCTTTTTGAATTTTACTGTCTTTTTTGCATGGTTGCTATTTGTGTTTTAATGAAGAGGGTTCTTAGTGAAATAAGGACTACCAAAGTGGATGAGTAGTCAGAGAAGGCTGGCAGGAAGTAACAGAGATGAATGCATAGGTGAGGCTATACCTTCAGATCAGAATGTTGGAATTCCTACTTAAAAATTATGTTGGAAAAAGCAGGATAAGGGGACTTACCACTATTTTGTGATGCTCTTCCATTTTGTTTAGGTAGGTTGTTTTTCCATGATTTTGTTTCTTTTCAGAGGAAAACAAGTAGAACGGATTGAAGGTTTTGCTAGGAGCGTGGTTGGATGTTTCAAATGATTGTATGGGAAGAAAAAAACATTACTATTGCTTAATTTCGTAGGTGTATCTGAACTTGTAGTTGTTGCTAGTTAATACTGAGTGTGCGATGTCAGTAGCTTTATGTGGAAATAAGCCAGCTATGGATTCACTGATATCCTAAAGTTGGGCACTCTTGCATGAAATATTGCCAGTTTATATTTTATAATAAAATACGTTGATAAATCTCTCTCTAATTTTCACATGTTTTGGTGTTTAAAATATTTGTAGTAGGAAAAAATTCTCCTGCTGGCAATTGGATGTGCCAGCTAGGGAGAGATTCGGAACTCCAGATACACACCCAGACTAGTTGTGATTTCTAGCCTAATTGGCTTTCATTTTTGATAGAGATGTTAGGAGCTGCATTGTTTGAGAAGAAACACAACTTTGTTGCTTTGTCTCCATTAGTTCTCTGAAATATGATTCTTGGAATAAAATTAAACAATGATTGCAGTAATATGAAAAAAAAAAAAACCAAAACCCAACCTAGAAATGCTAGGACACTTGGAGGAGGGAGGGTGCAGAGAGAAGGAAAAAAGCAGTACTGGGTCATCGCTTTGCTTTGGAGATCCTTCCATAGCATAGTTGGTTTAGTTTTATGAGCAAGACTTTTTTTTTTTTTTTTGGTGCAAACTATTGAATAATTTACCGTAAAGTGCAGTCATCTCTAAAGAGTTTTGCGTGTCATACACAGACCTCATTTTAAAGACTGAGGAACTCGACAAACTTGACTAAAAAGGGCAGTGCAGTGAAAACAGGTGCTAAGGGACTCTTTAAACATTAATGGCACTTAACTTGTACTGGCAAATTCTATTAAGGATAACATTTAATTTTTACATCAAGAAGTAAGATATTCATATTAGTCATTGGCACAGCTTTCTTCTGGTACTTTCTGAGGACGTATATTTTGGGTAGTGCAATGCTAGTTTCCTCTTCCATCAGTGATGTAGGAGGACCTCTTATATATGAAATAATTTAATCAGTCTCTGTCCTGTCTTCTGAGACTGTTACTTATTCCTAGGAAACATGCAAGCATCTGAAAGAAACTGCAGTTCACTTCATAGAACAGTAAATACCTAATATGCCAAATAATTTTTCTTGTTTGGCATATTTCATCTCTTTTCAGGGCGGAAGTATGCCTTTTATCTTTGCAAGCTCAACATGCTTCAGCTTCTGTAAAAAGTGTTAATGGATGATAAACTAACAACTGTCAGATACCAGTAACTTTCAGTTACAGCTGATTTGGGTTATATATGTATGAACTGATAAACCAGCCCAGATAGACTAGTTTTGTGTTCATTTCTGATCCCTGTATCTGGCCCTGCCTTCTAATTTTAGGACATTTGTGCATGTGCACTATTTTTTTAAAAGTCCTGAATTATAAATTATGTTGAAATGTTTATTCTTTAAAATGAATAATTTAAAATACATTTCTGTTGAAAGGTGTGCTATGTCAACTGTAATAGCAAATGAACCTCTTAGTAATCAATGATACTACAGTTTTGAAGAAACACTCTACAAGGGCATGTCAAGTACTCTTGGCGTGTGAACTACAGCTCATGAATTCAATTAGCTGTAATTTAATCTATCCTATCAAGGTGGTGTTGGATTGCTATTCATTGCTTTTAGTGCAGACTGTTATCTTGGTTTTAAATATATCAGTCTAGGCTCAGATAATTAATCCTGAGATTTTATGGGCTTAGAGAGTAGAAGTGAGAAGCAACTATTTGAGTAAACAAAAAAAAAAGTTAACCTGTGGTTTGGGGACATGGGTGTATGCGTATATGTTATATACCTATATAGCTGTGTATATGGACATGTGTCGCTAAGAAATTTGGTGTATGATGAAGACACACATAGGATAGCAGTGTGAAATAACTGAAAATCTAAAAGAAAATATTCATTCTTATAAAAAAACCAACTTGGATTAATTTTCAAGACTTGAGTATTAATGACAAACTGCTTTCAGCAACTGGAAAGGGAGAACACTGGGAACATAAAAAGGGCTCTGTATGGCTTACTGCTCATAACTGTTACTTTGATATGATGGGTTGGAAACTGTGTTTCTATTAGTAAGGTCTATCTAGTAGTCTTCACTATTATTACTATTATATAATATACTTGATACTCTTCAGGACGATACAGAGCATTGTAAGTTAAGATCCAGGAAATCACAGGCCCTGAGGAGTTGAACAGAGCAATTGATAAGTCTTTAATGCTGAAAATCGGTTTCCATGCAGTACTCTAAATACTATATGTAGAACTTAAACTCCTGTGTCTAGAGTAGAGGTTTGTGAGAGAGGATGTAACCAGGTAACACTAACGATGGACTGATCAGTTTTAGATCTCAAAGTTCTGATCTCCTGATGCATTTTGATAATGGAGAGGGCTTTCGGGGGTTTTTCCTTTTTCTTTTCCAGCTTTGTTTTCCATTTGAGGCATTCTGTAGATTAGCCAGTCCACTTACGATGGAGAGCTGTCCATGTGTATTGAGTCAGTGTATTGTCCAAACAGTTGTCCTGAAATGCAGTTTTTAACATCTCAATTGACTTTTCTTGTGCATATATCTTAAGTGATTTGCCACTGTGCTACTTCGAGCTTAGTCACCATCAGATTAGCGGGTGAATCCAACCAATTGTTAGGCTGAGATTTTGCAGTTTGAAGTGAGTCTTGAACACTGGGTCATTAGTAAGGATGAGATTTCATCAGACCAAACTCAATACCTGTGAAAAGTTATGTGGTCTTTTTCTTGTCAAGGTATTTAAAAACTGAGCTAAATGTGTTTGTCAGTGTTTGAAGTGCTTTCGGATTTTAGGGCAAGTTCTCAGGTCTTATGGAAAGATTTGTATAGGGTACATGCTCCTGTATGCATCTACTGTTTTCCTTCTGGATTTATATGGATTTTTGTGTATGGTATTGTTTAAATCCTACAACATGAAGATGAATTGACTTTTGTATTAACGGAGCCAGTCCTTGAATTGACAAATAATACTTAAGTAAGGCCTACTCATAAACAATGTAGAAATCATAAATTTGAAAAAAATTGCTATCAGAAATGACACTTGAGATGTGTATTTTGAAAGATTATATGCAATTTAAGGAAGCATATACAGTGCTATTAATGGGACTTAGTAGTGTTCTGCAATATGGACTTTGATTTTCTTGGATTTAAGCCTTCTCACACTACACATACTGTTTTATATTGGGTAATTTGATCGTTCTATAAAACTAGCTATCAAATAGTATAAAATGGGTCTGAAATCACTTGTCTGCATTTTAATATAGATATTCCAAGAAGTAATGAATTTAGCTCTTCTCCAGTGTTTATATTAGCTTAGAAATTTAGGAGTGATTATTATGGTTTGGTAAGTGTAAATCAAGGTAATCTAAATTGTCCTCACCTGTCCAAACAAAGCATCCTTTCAGGAATCTTAAAGCCTTAGCCTATGTGTGATTTAAGCATATGTATTGTAGGATATTTTATTTCTGTATGTCATTGGTGTTTAATATTGAACCTTATCCTTCTCTTTGCTCATCCTGTGACTGTATGAAGAATTCTCAGCTTCATATTGTGACTTATGAATAATTTCAAATCTGATAAATTCTTTACTATAAATATATATTCACTCTTCAAATATTTTTGTTCAGGAGCAGCTAATAGTCATTGCAAATGAGATTTATTTCCATAATGTTGTATTTCAATCTTGCTTTTGGATGTGGAAAGACTTATTGTTTAGGGAGTTCACCTATATCCTTGCCTGTTCGTGACACATTGCATCTTCCCACCTGTGTTCTCAGATGTGTGAAATTAGCAAACTATATTTAATGCAAACAGTGTTAAAATAAATATTGTACCTTAGATGATTTTATGCTTAAGAAAAAAAGGAGAGGGGTGGAAACTGTACAGAATTGTCCAGCACCAAAATGCCATTTAGTATCAACCAAAAAGTCTGTCCTTACTATTGCAAAATTAATCATTGTTATAATTGTTATGATATATGTCATAGCCTCTGAAACTTATTTTAATATTGACTGTAATGACCATTCATGTGTTGATTTCCATTTTCCTGTACAGTTTGTTTCTTGAGAGTCACTTTGACAATCAAGGATGTTTCAGGAAAGGAATTTATCTGTAGGTTGTTTGGGTGTAGGCTTTCATAAATTTTCGAATGTTCTCATCCTGGTTCATCTTCGTTCATTTAAATAGTTGTCAGTTATGTACAGCCTTCTATTTAAAGTCTTATTTGTTGGCTTGGATGTGTTTCTGGGGTATGATATTCAGAGATGTAATATTGGAGAGAGAATGGATCCCGCTTTGGACATGGAAGGGTAAAGGAAAGTGTGTATATAAAACAAAGGCAGTTGGCTTCTAACAGTGGAAACTTTGTAGAGTGTTTTTTCTTTCCTATTAAGAAGCTGCATAGTAAAAAATAGAAAAAAATAATCCATCCATTCTGTTTCACTCACAGGCTGAACCGAAGTTAGAAAACAGAGCAAGAATTTTAATTGAGTTTAGTTTATAGAGGAAAAAGTGTAGTGGTCCATACAATCCTGAATAGCATGAAAAATTTAAAGATCACAGTCTTTTTCTGCTAGAGTATTTAAGTGTTTACACTAAACATAATTGTTAAAGTACCATTGGCATATCTTCAGTAACATTAGGTATTAATACAAAGAATATTTTCAGTCTTTACTTCTATCAGTAATGTAATTCCTGGGCACTATAGAGATTTTCTTCTGAAATGTTTAATTGATATTTGAGAACTGAATTTGGAGACTGGGATTCTGAAACTTAATATTTGTGTTAGTGCATTTGTTTCAGTTCCATATCAGATATAACTTTATTTGGATATTCTAGACTGACTTCCTCTTTCTCACATAATAGCTCTTTGTGGAGAACATTATGATGTCCATTTTAGTGCCAAACAACAGTGATTTCATCACCTTTCCTTGGACAGTGTTACACTATTTTTTTGTACAGTGTAGTATGAGAGAATTTGGAAAGGTAATGAACACGTGAAGTAAATTCTAGATACGTAATGCATCTTTACTCTGTAGTCTCTCAGGAATATCAGTTGATACTGCCTTATGAATATAAACAAAGCCTTTCCTTTGAGGAATACTTTGTTCCACTCGTGAATTCTCTGTGTATTGACCCTTCACCAAACCTAAATCAATTTACAGTTCTTGTTCCAGGTTGAAATAGTATTTTAGGAGAAGATTCTTACTGGCTTGTTGCTTGATTTTGTTTTGTAAAACTTAATTTACAGGAGATAAAATACAGGATCTCAGTGGCCCAGCACACTTTTCATGGCATATAGATGCAAAGAAATTACCTCAGTCTTTCAGAAAGATATTAATTTTGCTGTAGTTACAACATTCAGTCCTTTGTGTCTATTACAATATAATCTTCATTACTCAGTACAACCAATTCAAAACAAAGATCAAACTAAAGTTTTCAGAAAAGGGCTTAGTTGTATCAGAAGTCTTTTTTCTGTTTTTTGCCTGTGTAACAGCTCAAGTAAACAAAACAATAGTTTTAAGTGCCTTCTAAGACTCTCTTGTGCTGTATAAACTTGAATAACATATGTGAAATTACAGATTATATGGGTAAATGCAAGCTTGCAAATTGCACGTGGTTTGAGCTGTGATTATTTGTAAAAACTATTCTTGTGTGTTATGTCTGTTTATTAACTATATCTGTATTTTTTTTAAAAAAATGCTAGATAAATGAGCTGGCTTTTTTAATAGCACATTTGTGATATTGTGCCAGTGTTTTATTTGGGTCACGGTGCTGAAGATTATACAGTTGTATAGGAATCATTTGGCATAGTTTTGGTGATGTGTGAAGAATTTAGTGAGTTGCTAATAATTCTTTTTTAAACCTCACAAATGTATACTTCCTTATACAAATTAGCATATTCTGTGTCAATAATTTCCATGTCATGAACTCCCACATGCGCATATCAGAGCATATAACTTCAAGGTTGGTTTCATCTGTCTGAATGCAGAACTATGCAGTGTAGTTGCCTATCGAACTTACACATGTAGAATCATTTTATACAGCAGAAGAAAACAGGTACTTCTGGGTTCATAAACTGCATGCATAAACCTGGTCAATTGAATACAGAAGTGTCTTTTTTCCCTCTTGAGTTGCACTGGATTCCACCTGGCTGGTCCAAAGGTAATCTCTGTAATTACATGAGGTAGTTCCAACCTAAGATGTCTGGGGAGGTTGTTGGTTGTTTGCCTGAAAGATGGAGAAAGTGCTTGTGCTTGGGGTACAAACAAGCTGGTCAGTTACTGCTTGTACATGGTTAGCCTGCAACTTTACTACTTCTGTTTTTTTGTATTGTGAAAAGACTTTTTATTAGTTCCCACCATAAACTGCAACAAACCAAGAACAATGGCAGCCTTTCAGGGCATATATCCACTGTAAAGAGATGATATGAGGATACGTGGTCCTCTGTGGTAGCCTTCTGTCTTTGAAAGAAGAACGAACTCGTTTGTCATTTTTCCAAAATACCAGTCTTAAGGTTTGAAGGTATAGTGTGAAAAATGAACTTTCTGATGCTCGAGGCCTTAAACTACTATAACAACAACTTGATGGACAGGCTTTGTGTCCAGAGGGTGGGTTGTTTTTTCTTTTGTTATCCTGAGTTAGCTCTAGATCAGTGAAATTTTAAAAATGAAAGTCAACAATCTGAATGAAAAAGGTTAAACTTAAAAGAAATTGGGAGAAGTAGGTACTGGCGACCACTGAACTTTAATTTCATTGCTAATTTGATAGAATTGCTTTCTGAATATCAGTGTATCTGGACTTCAACCTGGCCTTTATAGCTAAATCTCAGTTTTACTGGTGTACGTGTGCATAAATACGTATGCAAGTGTGTTTCTGGACTGGGGCTTTCTGTGTCTAATTCTGTGGTAACACACAAAATAGCAGGGAATAGGTAATCTTGAACAGTTTTCTATTAGTTTCCTATTTACCTGTTTCCTGAAACATACAAGAGAACTAAAATGAGCTGAGTGCATTTAAATTAAGTCAAAGTCTTTGATCTGTATTCATCCAGGAACTCTTCAACATAATTTACTCTTCAATCTTATACTTTAAAAGCATTGTAGAAATACCATATTAAGTAATGAATAAATAATCTGTTTCAAAAGTATTAAAAATATGGGTTTGTGCACTATGTGAAAGGTCCCCCTCAATTTGTTTCTCCTTTAGCACTACTTTAGATGAAGATGGAAGCGAAATGTAATCGAAAGGAATGTATTATAAGAGGTACCAGTCTCTCAAAGGCTTCTGTCCAGCACTAGTGAAGGAGGAAATCGGTCAAGTACAAACAATGCGGCTTTTATTACATTCATTCAGCAATAATAAACCTTTGTACTTTAACAAGATTTTTTTGTTTGCTTTTTAAAAGGACACAGACAAGGATATTAAGCCTGATACTTTCTTTGCATTAATGTGGAACTGAATTGCATCAAGTAGTTCTTTTGGAAAAAAACAAAGGAAGAGATCTGCAGGAGCTGAGTTTCAGGACAGACAAAAATATGCTGATTATGTAAAAAGTCTAGAAATGAGAGACACATATTTCTGTGTTGAAAAGGAAAGTGGCTAATCAGGTGTTGGATACCTACTAAGTAACCCCATTTAGCCTCACATAGTTCAGAGGGGGCTGCTTTTAAAGTTTTGACCCATTCTGCTACGTGTATCTCTAATATTTATCAGACTCCATGTAACAGAGTCTACAGAACAAAGTGACTCTTTAAATACTTCACAGGATTATTGCATTTGTAAGTGTTTGTTTCTTAGTCATCAAAATGTTAATTTTTTTTTTCTCAGATGAAAACATGAGGGCAGCCATGTTTTGTAGTTGTTTGGCTGGTCAACTTTATTTTAAGGTTTTCTTTTTTCTTTGGGTACAATTATAAGCTATGTCCATACAGTAGTTTTGCAGCAACGTATAGGACCTAGTGTGTTCAACTGTAGCAAATGAGAGCAAAAGCTACTGGAACAATCTATTAATGTACCTGAACTGTGGTGTGTTCGCTACAGAGGTGCTGTTTTAAACTCTTAAGAACTTAATGGCTGTTTCTTTTAGTTGAAGTTACTTGAAAAGCTTTTAAGTCTGTCTTTGACTTTGTGACACATCGAATTGTTTGGTTTTTTTGGGGGGGGGTGTGTTGGTTTGTTGGGTGTGGGGGTTTTTTTAGGTTCTTTTTTGTGTCTTTTTGGTTATGGTGGGGTGTTTTTTGTGGGTTTGTTTGTTTGTTGGGGTTTGTGTTATTTTTTCTTTTTTTCTGGTGGAAAACCAAACTAAATGTCTCCATGCCGAATTTGAGTAAAGCCAACTCAGTTTTGTAAATGCTTTCTGTAAACAGGGAAACTGCAGGTGAAGATAGAAGTGCTGACAAATGATGAGAGAGAAAGCTTTACTGTCCTCTTGGGTAAAGATTTGATTGTGGGAATTAAACTTAACAACAGAGCTGGTTTTTTTCCAATTTAATATGTCCCTGCATAGGTTTTACTCACCATTTTTTTTTCTTATCTTCATTGGGAGGGAAGAAAATCACTGGGAAGCACTTCTACCTCATAATCAGAACAGAAAAAGTGAAAAATGGTATATTAATGATTTATCAGAATTGATTATGCAGTATCAGAGATAACTTGCAGTTCATTTGTCTTCATAGAAAATTAGAGGTCAATCTCTTCTGGCTTAGAGTGCTTCTGATACATCCAGTTCAAAATTTTGAATGTAGTACTAATCCCAGGAACCATGTATGCACAACAACAGACCTAAAATTAAACAGTATCAGAAGAGAGATCAGGATTTGTCATTTTAGGTTATAATATAAAATGTTTCTGTCATAGTGTTTTTTAAACAATCAAAAGGAATCATGTAGCCTAAAATCTGAGATTTGATGATACTTAGAATAATACTAGACTCATCTTTTTGGTTTTCTTTCTCTTTCCCTGAGTCTAGTTACTTTGTGATGCATTCATGTATTATTTTGTTTGTGGTAAGCGAAAGCGTAACTCACTTCAATTACTATTGTAACTTTTAGCCTAAATATCCAACAATTTGTTTTAGGTTTCATTTTAAAGAAGCTGTTTCATAGTATTTGTAAACAATTAAAGAAAAAATAATTAAAGCAATTATGAAAGATTAACTTTGAGCATAAATTAATTTAGAAAGAATCCTGAGTCACTCTAAACTTGATTGGAATTTTGAGCACCAGCTAATGGACAGGAGGTGGCTAGATGTTGGGTTTTATATGTCTGGGTTTTATTGTTTGAGAGATTTTGGGGAAAAAAAAAATAAAATCCTTCCCTTTAATATTTGCATTCCAAGAAGCTCTCAGTTAACATGCTTATTTTAATCTCTCCCTATCTGAATAGGATTTGAATGACTCTTTATAACTTTAAAAATTCCAAAGATGGCCTATCTTGTTAGTATACATTCTAATTTACAGATTCTTTTCCAGCTATTACAAAGTGACACTTTCTGGTAATACTTTAATTACCTGAAATTCTTATCAGATTAAATAGATAATGCTTTCCAGTGTTCTATCTTGGAATGTGTTGCTAGCCAGACAGGTACCCAATTCTTAGTTTTAACGGTGCTTGTCTTTTAAAACATGATAGACCAAGTATTTTTTTAAAACTAGGTCAATACAGATTGATACGCTTTACTTTTAGCAAGGTTTTGGTATAATTTAAAATACGCTGTTTCAAGAGACCTCCTAAACTTAGTTCAGCAAAAGTAGTATAGAGCTTAGTTTCTAGGTGAAAAAGGAGTACATCTTCAAAGGTTTCTATTTGAGCTGTATTTATAAAATGTTTACATCTTTACAGTTTTGCAGTTGAGGCCTATCAACACTTCATGTGCAATATTTAACTAGGTAAAAGTAGGAGTAATAATGACTTTGCAATGTCCTATTTTCAGTACAGTGGAAAAACTTCTCATCCACTCATCTGTTCATATTCTTTATATCAACATGTGATGAATAAAAGGCAGCAGAAGGCATGGGAAAAGTTACAAAAATACCATTGAAGAATCAAGTGGGGAAATACCAGTTTTATGAGAATTGTTCTGAAGACTGTGGATGTTAAAGTTTTGTGAGGGGACATAGACGTGCATTTAAATTCCATGTTCGAAGAGCTATTTAGAAATTTAAAGGATTAAGGGTTACCTTAGCAGCAGCAGGCTGCTGATTTTCAGGTCTCACTTATGTATATATTTATTAATTATTTGTAAATACCAGAGACTAATAAAGAGAGGAGAAACTTTCCAGGATTCTGCTTATTTTGTTTAAAGACACTCTGATATTTGCAGTATTTTTATAGAGACTCAATAAAGTGTGTGTGTGTGTGTGTGTGGAGGGGGGGAAATTTACCTGGAATTAGAAAGGAACTCCTGTCATGGCTGTTGAATGGTGCTTTTTGGAAATCAGGAACCTGTCTTCGAACTATGTGAAAAACAGGAAGCTTGACTAATGAGTATTAATTAACCTGGTGATTCCCGTGTTCTTAATTCTTAAGGATTGTAATTCAGAAAGATTTAAATACGTGGGTTAACAGCAAGAGTTGTTGACACAATTGCTTGGTATTCTCTGGCTTATCAAATCTTATGCGAAGTTGACACTATACCAAATTCCAGATTGTTAAATGTAGTTGTAGTGGTGTGTTGTTACAGGCTCCCTGTAACACACCTTTCTGTAAGAAAGAACCTGAAACATATGTCAGATCTTTGGAAGCAGCAGAGGTAGGAAATTTTTACAGCGCATCTTTGAGTCAAAAGCTAGGCTGTACTTTGAAAGTAGCTACATTGCTACTTCTACTTCAACAGAGCTGGGATAAAGAATTAACGATACTGAGCTTTCAGTTGAACAACCGGCTGACAAAGGATGAGTCTAGAATCCAAAATAGGAGAGAGAACCACTGGTATGCCACTGGCAATAAAATTTCTGGGACAGGTAGTCTGAAAAGTGATGAACTTGCTTGGAATGTAGTGGGCATATTTCTTGCTGTGTAGTATCTCACATTATTACTAAGTAGAAAGACATTTTTCTCTGTCCAAGGAGTTCCTAGTGTAAACTGACTCATATAATGGATGAATGAACAAAGTCATGGAAGCAAGCTGCTCTGGTAGAGCTGCACATGGTGAGCACTTCATGAGGCATCTCTATTTTCTATGCTTTTAAGTTTATTTAATCAGACTGTCTCCTCAGATATATGATCATTGAAGGATATACAAAAGCTTTGCAGAAAGTATCGTCTGACACTTCTTGCATTCAATAGTATGAGATAGACAGTTCAAGATAGAACAATAGGCAACCTGTAAAACCTCCTCTAAATTTCTTTCTCTGGTGTGTTTTTCAGGTTTAGATCAGAACCCTCTAGAGTGGTATAGAAGCAGCGGTCTAAGAGTTATGGTGATCAGTCCACAGCTGGTTTGTGGAACAGTGTGAAGACACTGGATTTGAGAAGGTTGAGTGGTAGTCTGCAAGGCATTTTCAGTTGGCACTGGTCTATGGGTTGAAAAATTAAAAAAAAAAAAAAAGGTGAACTTGGCTACTGTGATACCCAAAATCATCATCCTCATTCTGTGTTGCCCTGTTCATGTGCCAATCACATCTTCTGTTGTAGAAGCCCACAGTTGTTCAGGTCATGTGGTTTCCACATATCTTTCTCTCAAGTGTTAATCTTCTGATTAGCAGTCTATTTGGGCAGGCTGGTTTCCTTTGCTGTGTCACTTCTTCTTTGTCAAGAATTATTGACGGCCCTCACTCCCCCTTTTGATGTGTATTGCTAGGCTGTTCAAGTTCCATCCCAAGATGAGACGGAGATTAAATAGCAGGCAAATTTGACATTCAATAGTGGGTTTGTAATCTGATACAATTCACTTAGTTTATCTTTGATATTCAACAGAATTGTCTGTTGTGCTTGTGGCTACCAATAAAGACTAATATGTGGCACAGTAGGAAAAATTTCTTTTAACTGTAAATAAAAGCAAATACATCTGATGCTTTTTGTAGGCATCTGTGGAAGTCAGGACCAACCCCTTGGGGACTCAGAAAGCAGCCCTCAGGGTCGTGGCTCTCACATGACCTAGTTTGTTCTTCATTAAAACAGATGGTATCTATCTGAACAAGGCAAGCTTGGTTTTAAGAAAGAGCTAGGGATTAAAAGGATGGGAAGCTGGAACAGCTGGGCCTAATTAATGGGAGCAAATAAAGAGGTAAACTGAGCATTAAATTAATTACCTACATCAATAGCAAAGTAGTCACTACATGACTACTTACTCAATTGTTTTAGCTGATCAAAAGTTTCAGGATTGGTTTTCTTAGCATCAAAAGTATCTAAAATTACATCAGAAATATTCCCACATTCTTTATTATTTTCTACCAAGCTTCAAAGAGAGTAAAATCCTGAAAGCTGGCTACGGTATTTTGGCATGACGTTAGGGAATCCAACTTGTTTTGTAAGACTGAGTATGCACATCTTGCGTTTGATACCTAGGCCAAGCTAGTCCTCTGCAGTTTTTTGCCTCCTCCCTTTGTGTGTGTTTAACATTAGAAGCTTACCTAATTGAGAAGATTGCTGGCATTCCTTCAAGTTCTGCAACCACATTAAATTTGCAAAGACATCCAAAAATTTTATTGTTTCTGTTGTAAACAGATTATACTGGATTAGTGGTTAACATTTTGCATGTTTTATTCTGTTTGCCCGTTTAGTCCTGAAAATCTTCAATTGTGTTGTTGCATGTTGCAAATAGCATGGGCACTCATTTGCTTTTGTTACTGGTGGCCAGAAACCTTCATTTGCTGTATGCCTTAGCATGGAAAAGGAAACTGTGCAAATAAACTACAAATCCTCCTTCAGACCTTCTAATAACAACGGTTTTCATGAGGTATAATTTTCTGATGTAAGTATATTTTTGCCCTAAAACTCTGTCATTATATGCTATAATAAAAAGAGACAGGTCGGCGTATGCACGCGCGTGTGTGTAGCTACTAGTCTTCCTTCAACAGAATAGTACTTGGTAGATCCCAGGGCTCATCCTGAACGGTACACAGTCTCTGAAATTCTCTTGGTTTTAACTAAACATTGAATACATGTCAGTACAACATTGTGCAAATCTGTAAACGCTGTAGTTCCTGTCTTTATTATGTGCAAGATGGACAAGCACAGAAAATTTCTATGTTAACGTAATCCTGAGGAATGTTTACTTATCTCTCACAAAAGATTGAATTTAGCCAGTCTATACAGCTGAGCTCTGAGGTGATCCGGGCAAAAAATTGAACAATTCTTTCATGGGTATTAACAGAAACTATTCATAAGCTTAGTGTCCCCTTCCTGGAGGGCAGGAGGCAGTGGTGCTTTTATAGAAGACTAGTAACCCTGCCTTTTTTCTGCTTCCAGAAACCTTCCCTCAAATTTATAGAGCTGGGCCTCTATCCTACATGCTGCCACTTCACTGCTTTGATTTTTTTAATTTTCTTTCCATGAATGTGAGGGGCAGAATTTCTACCTAGTCACAACAGTAAGAACTGTTTTTTATAAAACAGCTAGATTTTCTTGACTGTGCTAAACAACCATAACAATACCTTATTGCAGCCTCCCACCTTGACCATCAGGTCCCATCCCATTCCTCCCCTCCTCCCCCCATTTGCAAGGAAGAGAATTTTAAAAATCTCTGCAGAAATGACTAAAAACAGAAGCAGGAGATCCAGACCAAAAGTTTGAAGTGAGGTACTTGAATTGTAGCATCTTTGTATGCAAACTTTAGCTGGTTGTCTGAAGATTGGCTAAGCATTAAAAAAAAAAAAAAAGCTCAACAATTAGTCCCATATGTGGCTGTGCAAAGGCATAAATTAAACTCCATTTGCATACTTCTATACAACTGGTTTTAAGTTTCAGCAGGTTCCCCTGCTCCCCGTTGTTAATGGCCCCACATGGTTTAAGGCTTTTTTTTTTTCTTGGTTGAAAAAATACATAGGACTCACCATGTTCTCTCTGCTTCTGTTTGCAGTGAGAGGAGTTTGACTGAAGAGCTTAAATGGTGTAAGCAAATTCCAGAACATCACTATTATTTTCTTTAGGATTTTAAGAGAGTATATTGTTTGTCAGAAGTGCCGGAAGGGTGGTGGTTGTGTGTCTGGGTACTGTCACTACCAACTGATGTAGGCCTAATGGATTTTCTGAGGCTTGAATGGGAGAAAATTCATGTTATGAGATGTATGAAAACAAATGTTAGATGACTTCTTGATCTGTATTGTCTTCTTTCCATAGTTGCTTGAAATTGGGCTAAAGATGTTTGAAAAAAAGACTGCCTGCAATCAGTTCAGCAATAAAACTGGTTAGGGAGGTTGTATGTTCTCGCCTGTCTGTGTGGTCTTCTGGTTTTCCCGGAGGCTGTCTAGATTAGGTGCTTGCCACTACTCTGGAATAGCCTGCCAGGCTTTGCAGCTTCTGGCAGAGATGTTTTTAAAGAGGCCATGTTTCCAAAGTTAGAACTATTGCTAAATAAGTCCCCGACAAGTCCTGCTTTGAAAATGGATGGAACTTGGGATTGCTACTATTATTACTGTTATTGTTTCTGAGCAGTGCCATTTGTAAAGTTAGACCAACAGCACAATGAAAAATTAAAGCATTCTAAAATAAAAATTTGTAGCACAAGTAGAACAAGTCATGAAACCTGAGATCACTAGACACCTAGGAACAATTAGGTATGCGTTCACTTCTGACTTTCCTGTTGAGTATGTCTATGGAAGCACTTTGTTCATACAAGTATCAAAATGCATATAAACCAGCACTTACTTCTGGGGTTGGTGTGGTTAATTTCCCTGAGTCCACATTTGGAAGTCTTAAAATTTAAGATGACTTTTAGTTTCAGTGTGCAATAGTGTGTAGTTATTCTTGGCAGTGTTTTTACTCAGAACTTAAATTTCAGCTCCTAATTCTGAAATAACCTAAGTTATTTTTTTGTCTATGCATTCAACAAAGATGTAAATAATAAGTATTTTATGTAGCTTGAACAGATGGCTCTGCTTGGAAGCTTTTGGGACTTTTTTCTATGTTGTTTTTTTTTACTGCAGGAGCCCATCCCTGTGAAAATAAGACTGTTTACAGGTATAGTCATGTAATGTGACTGCATTGTTAAAGGATTTAATTGCATGATAAATTTTCCAGGGTAACCTGGTGGCTTACTTCACTATAACAGCAGGCTTTATCTGAGACCTGTTCACAGTTTTCATGGTTAAAGAACTGTAACTCAGGACAGGTGGGAACATAGCACTACTTTGATAGAATCTTTTGTGGTTGGACAACTGTAATCCTTCATGGGTTTGTGTAATGAGAAGTTGTATCTCGAAAGCCAGTTTCAAAAGCAGTGTTGGTACCAGAGCTGCAAGTTCCATAAAACTAGATTGCTGAGAAGTTGTTAGTTTCTAGTTTGTAGTATGAGTATTTTGTTTTGTTCTTAAACAATATTACAAATGACTGGAAAGAATAACTCAAAATTTAAATGTTTTAAGTGAGAATACATACACAGAAAACAATTTTTTTTTTTTTTAATTAAATTCTCAAGTTTCTTGACTGTACTAGAGGGGAAAACTCCCTTGTTTTTTCTCCCCTCCCCAAGTAATACAGTTTTGGAAGTTCATTTTTTATATCCCCCCCACCCTGCTGCCTCTCAAAAATCT
The DNA here is from genome assembly GCF_028858705.1 of Grus americana. Lineage (NCBI taxonomy): Eukaryota > Metazoa > Chordata > Aves > Gruiformes > Gruidae > Grus > Grus americana. The sequence continues at coordinate 142,462,247 of NC_072852.1, forward strand.
ATTTCCTTTCATGTACATAATCATCTCCCTGCACCCACTATATGTCTTAGAAAATTGTCTTTTAGTATAGGTTGATTGTAACTGGTTGGCACAACCTGAAATCTATTGACGTACCAGTTAATAATGCTGAAACAGGTCTATGGGCTGCCTTCCTGGGCTTTGTGCAATGAAGGAGATGATTGTGAGCTTAAGTATAAGGTTTTGATTTTTTTGAAAGGTGTTTCTCAACAAGAGAGTGACCTTTTACAAGTTAGGCAATTAGCATCCTTTATAGTGGCACATATTTCTGTCAGAGAATAGAATTAAAAATATCTGGTGTACTGTTCTAATGGAACCTACATGGCATTGTTTAATGAGCGAAAACACAATAAGCAACCACCCAACGAGCTCAAATGTATGTTCATCTTTAAATGTATAACACTGTGCTGCAGTACAAATATAAGCATGGCTAAATGTGCTAGTTTTAACTTTAATTTGAAACTAAAAAAACCCTCAGTTCAGCTATGTATAATTGTCTTGAGTGCAATGCACTTAAAAGGAACTTCAATGATTACTATATTGAATAGGGAAATGTATACTACATTATTTAAAAGATAATATGTTTTTATTTTCCTTTTATATTGTAAGAGTGAATTGAAAAAGGAATTCATTAACTTCAAACAAAAGGTGCCTGAAATCTAGTGTTTCCATGTGATGTAATGGTGCAGCACTATAAGCAGATTTTTTTTGGTTTTAGAAGGGTCAGTATATTTTTCCCATCACTCCCTTGTTCTATTGAATCACTTCACCTCTCTGTGCACATTTAAGGGAATAATCTCCTTACATGAATAATTGCAGACAGCTGCTCTCAGTCACTGACCTTGGTAGATAAATATTTTGGTTTTTTGTTGTTGTTGTCATAATTTCTGTTTATTCTGTACTCTTTGTGTTATGAGTTCCTACATTTTAAACCCTGATTGATTTTTAGCTACCTTGTTTTAATAAATAATATATGGAAAGTTAAGTAGTTTTTTGTGTTGAGGAATTATTAAATCCGTTACCATTGAACATTACATTCTTGGTCAGTGATGATTTTTTTTTCTTTTATGCCACACACTGTGGATATAATAAACTGAATGCTACTTTTGAGTTTATTCCCCCTCCCCACCTGATCAAAGTTAAAACTGATGTCCGAAATTTAAGAGAATGTCTCCCAGCCTTTCTTCTGCACTTGAGAACAGTTTTGCTTGTTTAATTTATATTGGCTGCATTTGAATCTTATCTATTATGTAGCTATTTTTTCGTACATCTTCCTTACCTTTCTCAGGACCATTTCTCTTTACAAGAAATGCTTCCCGTATCTAGCCAAAGAGTGGCAGTATCACAATACCATTGTTCTTAAGTCATTATCACTAAAAATTGAGAAAACCCAAGAAAAAAATTGTGTAAAAACAGGTATAAAATGTAATACTGATACATTGACGGGGGGGGGGAAACAACAACACAGGAATTTAGTTCCTGTAGGATTTAATTTTATTTATTTTATAAATTTTTTTATCATCTTTGCTTTTTTTTCTTTTCATTTTTACAATAAGTTGATGTTTCTTCTTTGACTTTCCAGGCACGGGCACCTTTGGGCGTGTTCATCTGGTGAAGGAAAAAATGGCCAAACGTTACTTTGCACTGAAAGTAATGAGCATTCCTGATGTCATTCGACTGAAGCAAGAACAACATGTGCACAATGAAAAGTCAGTCTTGAAAGAGGTCAACCACCCTTTTTTGATCAGATTGTAAGTTGTTGTATTTTTCAAATTCATCTAACTCATACATAAAGTGCAGTTAAAGTGTTCCAGAGTCTCACTGCAAGTTCTTGTGTACTTAAACAACACCATGCATTTGATTTCTGTTATGTAGTCTAGACTAAAATAGACTTCGGAGTAAAATATTTATTATAGAAGAATCAAGAATTTCAAGAGGCAGAATTTAAACATTTAAGCAATAATTTATTATAAGTTTTACTTTCACACTGTAGCTTTACTCTCTCTTACCTTCCTACTGCAGAAGAGAAATTTTTTTTATGTGAAAGGAAAATTACTAATGAAATGTTAGAATTGGCTCATCAAAATGACTTCTGCAATGATTCTTAATGTTAGAATGGTGAGAAAACAAGTATTTCTACATATGTTTCCTGTGGATATGTAGATAAAGATATAATTAGACTATATCTGCTTTTTGAAAACTTCTGTGAACTTTACTTTTGCAAACTTTATTTTCAAAGAGGTTAAATGACTGCAGCACTTCTTGGGTTTCTTTATTCCCATATTTGAGGTTAAATGATGGAACCTATTGAGAAACATGTTATGAACACAGTTCATGAAGAATAGGGTTTTTTTAGTGGAACTGTGATGATTCTAATGATCCCTTTATTAAGGAGACAAGGCATCATGCTCTTCTGTTCACAGCACCACAGTGCCTTTTCTGTATTTGAGTCCATATTTATTAACAGGATAACTAAACCTCTGGGTAATTGCATGGTTAATTTCCATTTATATTTTCTCATGCATGGATACAGGGCCATTGACCAAGATTTGTTTTGTGTTTACCTGCCTTAATCAGTTTTACATAAAAACAGACAAAATTAGCCTTAGTTAATCTCTAGTTGCAGGGAGTGCAGCCTCCTTCCAGGGCTAAGAAAGTATCACAGGGAAAAGAAGAGGCAAAAGCGTGGTAGGCATACGAAAGATGGAAAGAGCCCTGCAGGAGGACGCTTTTTCCCTGGTGTGCTGTTACTTTTTCCAGCATCATGATGCTATTAGTTTCCAGCCATTGTTCAGAAATCCTGTGTGTGGCATACTATCAGTAAGATGAGTTCTAGGGTGTGTGGAGCTTGAGATGCATGTGGGAAAGCAAGATGGAGAGGCTGAGTACATCTGGTTAGACTAGTTAAATATAGATGGAACATGGTTTTCTACATACATAAATTATTTAAAAAGAAAAACACAACCACCACCCCCAAAAAAACCCCTACCAAACCAACCAAACAAAAAAACCCCAGTACATCTGTGCATCTAGAACAGTGCAACAAGTGTAGGAATAAACTTGGGTGAGAAGTCTGAGACAGGGATGTGACGATTTGTGTCCATACAGAAGTGATCAAAAATCCAAACTGATAAGTTTTCCTGGATTTTGTTCATGCCTTATTTCCAAAATACCAGATTTTAAAGTTGCCAAAGGAAGGACACAATTCAAATGGAAGTTCACTTGTGTGCAAGGCAAAGATTCTTCATGTCTTCTAGCTCTATCTTTTCTGTTGACATGTTCAATAAGATGCTGCATCAGCTATGCTCATGTAATTGTCCATGTGCTGCCTTTGTCCTTTATCAAAGGAGACTCAAAGCAACCTAGCTGAAATGAGGTAGTTAAATTTTGTCATGTTAATATTTGTGTGCTTTAAGTTAAACAAGCATTCATGTATGATTATCGTTGACTGTATAACAAATAAAACTTTCTGCAGCTTTTTGTGTGGCTAACAGCTTTTTTCAGCCGCCTCCTCCCCTGACCAATACGTGTTTGTGTTCCATGAATTCTTTGACTATAATTGATCAGCAAAAAGGAGAAAAATTTTTCTATACAGTTCTGCTTCAATGCCTTGGAACTGTTTTATCTACACAGTCTGGTTGTTATATTTTCAATTAGTGTCACCACCTTAAGCATGGATAGTATCTCCCTCTGGCTGCAAAACAGGGATTATGTGCCAGTGCAGCATAATATGGTATGTTTTTAGCACTTCATGATGGAGAATTTTAAAGTAATGATGCACATAATTTATTTCTGGTGCTTGTCCTTCCTATATATTCCTATATAGCTCAAGAGTGTTTTTACATAGTCAATAAAGATACTATGAACATAATCAGTAGCCAATTAATGATATTGATGACTTTGTGATAGGGAAGTAGTGCTGTAAAAGCAAAAAGCAAGAATGGGCTCTGTTCCTTCATCATTTTGAAGAAATGGAGGGACCGTTGCTGATGTCTGAGTCTGTCTCATTTTCTTGGTTGCCTGCAGTGCTGGTATTGAGAAAGATCTTACTGAGCAAAAGTCCCTCATGGGTTTGGGAGCTCAGTTTGCTATGCTTATCTTTCTGGAGACTCTGTGCCTTGATTAAGAACCAGCTAATGAAGGGGAAAAAAAAGAAAAAGATATTTATTTCCATTCTTGTGATGCTGCAGAAGCAGTTACTAGAAACTTCTAGTAGGAACTTCTATCCTTGTATCATTAAAGTAGGTAGGGATACAGTGTTCTTTATCTGTTATCATGGTAATAGGGATAGCTGTTTGTTTTAAAATGGTAGAGTATTCTTCAAGACATTACTAGATACTTATTTTCAGCCACATGGAATGATTTTCTTTCTTCCTTAGCTGCTCTCTGCTGCACTAGTAATGAATGTACCACAATAATAGTTCTTAGATTAAGGGCAACAGTCTGAGGTGTGGAAGGTATTTATCATTAGGTTAGTTCTGAGGTACAGAAATTAATCTTGTTTTGCTGTCATTTTTGCTTTTCTATTGCTTTTGTTAAAGATACTGTAGAAGAGTAAGCATTGTAATCTGATGCTTATTGGTTGGGGTTATATATTTTGGGGGAGGAAGGATTAGGAGCGATGAAGGAGAACCCTCTGGTATCCTGGTTTTGAACATATTGTCATAAACATCTTTTTACAAAAGCATATTCTGCTTACCTCCCTTCACTTTGGCAATATTTGATTAAATAAAATGTAAAGTGTGTAACAATTATCTGGTCTTAGCAGACTGGCAGTATACTACATCAGTTATTAGGTGCTTAGCAGTGACCTCTTTTGTACAATGCAACCAAGTCTATCAGTTAGATTTTCTCTCTTAGCCTGTGCTGTGTGCATCCTGAACTATCTGTTTTACTTTTCAGATTAAGTCACCTACTTGAACGTCTGTTACGTAATTCTACTAGATTCTCGGGAGTTTAATATTTGCAGAATAAGAACCATAAATTAATTATGTATGTAGTTGGAACAACAGAGATAATTTTACAGAAATTTACTTCTAAAGTGAATCAGAGAGAGAATTTGTTTATTCAATGAAATAATATTTTTATTACAGATTTTGGACCAACCATGATGAACGTTTTTTATACATGTTAATGGAATATGTGCCAGGAGGAGAACTTTTTAGTTATCTGCGCAACATGGGGCGTTTCAACAACAGCACAGGACTGTTTTACTCAACAGAAATTATTTGTGCAATAGAATACTTGCACTCCAAAGAAATAGTTTACAGAGACTTAAAACCTGAAAACATATTACTAGACAAAGAAGGACATATCAAGCTTACTGATTTTGGATTTGCTAAAAAGCTGGTGGATAGGTAAGTGGGTTTTTGTTACGTTTTAACATGCAAAACGTAATTACAGTTGGAAGGAAAAAAAAAAGTTTGATTTCAGAGCTCAGCGTTTCACTTAATAGTCTGTGTGGTTCACGCATGTCAAATCCTTTAATATGAAGGAAATTACAGTCTTAAAATAGCTGTATGGAAATCAGTATTACACCTTAGGTGTAACTAGGAGCAATATCACAGATAAGCTACCATAGAAAAATATTTTATATGAGTAGGTATGTATATTTAAGTTGTCAGCAGTTATCTTGTAAAAAGAGAGTTCAGTGAAGTAAAATGAGTAAATATTGACACGTGTACATCAGTACGTTAAATGGGACATTGATCAAGTTGTTTCCTTCCGCTCTTCTTTGAGAGAGATTTTTGAAATGTGGGAATAACATTTTAAAACTGGATACTGTATTTTCACTAGCCTGTTGCTGAAATGAAACTGCAAAATCTAGACAGAAACAATAAGGCCAGCTTCAGCAGAAGTGTTTATTTAACTGTAACTTCTATAATACTGTCAGCCTTATGTCTGTTTTACTAGTGTATGTAACCTTTTTGATAATGCAGAGATTTTTTTCCCCAGTGATTTCTTGGTTCTCTCTGTTTGAACTACCCTTCCAAGATTATAATACATGTTCTTAAAAGGAAGGAAGAGCCATTACTGGGACTGAAAATAAGGGAGGAAAAAACTAGCCTGTCATAATAGAAAAGCAGGTTACAAGGTTTGGTATTACGCCCTTGGGCCACCTATCTGATTGTTCTAGTTGAGGCAGCCTAGTAAGCGAGTTAAGCATCACATAGGTGCTCATCTGTTTTACCTATTTGATGCTGCTTTTCCAGCAGTTCGGTGGGAACGGTGGGGGCAGCATTCTACAAGATCAATTTGAAATGAAGGTGGATCTGAGGGATCTACTCTTAATGGATCCCTTAGGAAGTAAAAGTCAGATGGGACAGATCGAGTCGTGTTATGGAGGTTATAAAGGTTGCTTCCCTATGGGTTACATGCTCACAGTGCTGGGTTGCCTCAGCACAGAAGAATTGTAGGCAACTAAGAAATATGCTGATTCTATTCACCCTTAAGGTCTAAAAGTCTGTTTTAAAACCATAATGTTTTAATATCACTATGTTTGATTGAATTCAATTTCTACTGGGCAAGCAGATAGGTCTACAAATGCTCACCTTTTTTTTTTTTTTTAAATATTTTGATTTTAAATCAGAATAACTTTTTGCTGGAAGAGAGGTAAGGCTACTTCCACGTAAAAAAGTAGGATGATCTCTTTATAAGACATTTTCATACAAATTCTTATGACTTCCTTCTCATATGTAGATACTGCCACTTAGTGGTTATTCTTAATTTGGATTTCTGTGGGTTTAAGGCACAACAGAAGTAACCCTTCATTAAATAAGGTGATAGTTCACATCAAAGTATATTTTTCAATCTGGAAGATGAGTCTATAAGTAAATTTGTTCAAATACATTGTAGGACATCAAAACAAGTTACCACTACTGGTTTCAGTTGGGGTTTTTTTGCATCCTGCCTTGCTGGGGGTGGGGAGAGGTACAGGCTGGGTGAAGTTGATCAGTTTGTGTTGAACTGAATCATAGAATGCTGTAGTAGTTTTATATTCAGTACCTGCTTTACCTCTAAATGTACAACAAATAATATAAAATGCAGAGTACAAAGTTGGAAGGAGCGAGGACTTTATCAATTAGAGCATGGTAGTTACCTATGCAAGTCTGATTTTCTTTTATCCCCCCCCGACTACATAGTGTTCACCCTCCTAGCTGTAGTCATTTTCACAATGCTGTTTTTGTCCCTGTAAAAACACACAGTCATCAGCAATTTATCCACTAATGTACTCCAGTAGCTTATTGTTCCATAGACTATTTGACTTAAAGTATAGGAGATGTTTTGTCATTTTTATACATGGCACACATCTAAACACGTGAACATTACGTGTATGTATGTGGGGGTGTGTGTGTATATATACACATATATATAGTGCATGAATTGTGAAAATAACACACAAAGTATATATGTTTTTCAAACGGCTGGGAGGAAGCATGCCACTTAAGACCAACAACTGTGTTCCTAGAGAAACACGATATGTAAAATAAAATATGGTCTGCAGAAGACCTTCAATACAAGTACACATTTCTTGATACATATTGTTTCCTATGAATGATTCTGTAGTTGTTTAATTGAGATTCTTCTGTAAGCATTTTCCTTTCTTCCCACTATCATGTGTGAAAGGATGAAGTGTTCACTATGTCTATCTACAATTAAGGTGCTCTTTACTCACTTTTAATTTTAGTTTGCTCAGTTTAAATTCCTAACAAAAAGCAAAAAAAAACCTTAAAGATTTTGAGGATATTTCTGCACTGTTGCTTAAACTGGATGTACCTCATGACTATTCTGCACAGTGGACTTGAAGAGAAGGAAAAAACAAAACAAGAAGTAGCAAATCTTGTTTGTAAAGTGTATTGTGTGTTGTTCTGTGAGACAATCTTGCTTCTACAGCAAACTTTTGTGGGCTGGAAACAAAGCAATCTCTATTGAGTGTAATTATGGAGAAACTTCCAGAAGAGAACACCAAAAAGGACATTGTTGTTAATCTCTGGTTTATATGCAAGAAGCTTGTCAGGGACTACAGAGATGGATCCTGAATAGTGTAGAACACTAAAATATGTTAACCACTGAGACTTAACTTCTTCAAATAATACTGTTAACAAGTCCTGCAAATATTTTATAGCTTATCTTTGTGACCAGAGTAGATTCTTTGTTTTACTTTCATGTTTTAAAATTACATTTCAACCTTATCAATTATTGCTTACCTGTATTTCAGCTTTTATCTTGAAAACCCAGAGCAGTGGAATTTTTGTAGCAGTTTGAAGGAAACAATCTATTCTTATTTTTCTGCTTTTTAATTTATTTTCGAAAGGATAATCTGGAGTTTCAGATGAATATGCAAGTCATGAAATAGTAATGATTAAAAAATACTTCCAACAATTTCATCTTTTCATAGAATTTACTTGATGTGTTTTCCAAAATAATAAATAGTTCTTCATGACCAACAAAAGAGGAGATACAAGTCATGATCATATGGCACAAATACACAGCCTCTCAAGTTTTTACATAGTTAGTAACCATAAATTTCTTGATTGAAATTAAGACACGTAGATGACCTGGTGGTGGTAATAAATTTTAATTCCTAGTGCAACTAGGGAACTTCAAGTTATGTTGGCCTTTCCTGGATTTGTGGTTTTCCTTTTGCTTAAATAAAAAAGATCTTGTTATTAACCTGTAAGATAATTGAGGATCACTTTAGTTACATTGTCACCAGCAAACTATGTGGGTCCTGGAAGTCATGGTCAAGTGTTAAACTGATTTTTTTGTATCCTAAGTGATCTTGATAAGGGATGAAAGCCACCAAAGACTGCATCTTTGTTGAATTTGTATATTCATAGTGTTGGCAATTTTGGGGAGAGGAAAGCATTGAGGGGGGATTGTCCTGCAAACAAACAGTCTGGCTTGTCTGCTTTATTTGTACAGCCCTTCCCAAATACAGTAAAACTGATAGCTGCCTCATTTGTAGAACTGGCTAAATCAGTATGAATAAAAATTCATATGATGGATTGCAATACAGCTTTTTAAATTTGGGGGGGACACGACTATTTTGTTTTAAAAGACAGCAAAGCTTTGTTGTTTTTCTTAATTACCTAGTACTGATGTAGGCAACTGCTAGATGGCAGTAGTGTGTAAAGCAGTGCTGTACATAAGAATTTTCTTTACTTATGCTTGATTTGGAAAATGAGGGTTTATATTTTGTAGAAATAAAAATTATGCCACCCTTTTATGATAAAAATTGAAGGTGTGTTCTTTACACTAATAACATAGTTTCAAGAACCACAGAGCACTTGGGTGCATAGTGTGTCTAATGCATTCTGACAGTTTAGTTGGAGTAATTTATCTTTTATCATATTAAAATCAAGCCTAAAGAAATTTAATTCTGTTTATCATGAATCTTCATTTAAAGTCTTGACTGACTGTACAGCTTCTCTTCCTTGATCTTAATTATTTTTACGAATCAAGGCTAAGGCTTAAAAAAACCAAACAAGCAAAAGGAAAAAAGGAAAGAAAAAACAGTCAAAAGCACTGTTTAAAATAATTCTGCAATCTCAAAAGTGTATTAGTTAATCTTTAAAAAAAAAAAAAATTGTGCACCATAGGTGCATCTTGAATATCCACTTCTGGTTAGGAAAAAGAAGGTTTGTTAAGTGTAGCAGAACAGTGGTAGGAAAAACTAGAACTTGAAAGTGGTATGTATTGCTTCTAAAAGTGATTGCTATTCGTCTTAATGCATTTGTTCAGGACCGTGTTACTAGTTTGATTTATGTCTGGGAGAAGATTCTTCCTGCACTCACACAGTTAGTGTTTCTTTTGCTGCAAGTTAGAAATCATGTGCAGTCACCATTAATTTTGTGACTATATTTGTTGTAACTTCTTACTGGAACTCTTCTTAAAATGCTCTATGCTTCCCCCCCCCCCCCCCCCTTATTTTCTGTTATTTTATCCTGTCTTGAATTGATGAGCACTTTTTTACAGTTTCATCTTCTGACTTACTATCAGGGAAGTGTAATTTATTCAGAATGAAAGCATGTTTTTTTTCTCTAGCATGTATTTAAACATAAGTCAAGGTAGTGAAGCCAAGCAAATTCTGGATGGGTATTTTTACAAAGATTTCACATTTTTGAAAGAAATTGTTTCAGAATATTCAGTGTTTCAAATTTTAATTTGGTCTTTGTAAACATTAACTCCCCAGCTTCAATTTATTTCATGAATTTATAGAACTTGAAATATACATTTGAATTAGGTAGCAATATAACACTTTTATATCTTGAATGTACATTAAGAAAGGTATGACTAAAAATGACATTAAAATATATCAAAAATAGTATTACTTACATATCTCACACTTGCTTAACTACATCTTGTGAGTATTTTAAACATTTTGTGGTTTTAATTATTTTCCTTTTAATGGATATTGTGGGAGTGATGGCAGGTTACGTTTCAATACTATTGGAAAAACGTTACTTAGATTGTAAAAAGATCTTACTTATGTTTGTAGCTCTGTACTGATTTAAACTATTATTTTTTTTATCTCCCCCATTTCCTTTTCTTTTTTTTCCTAAAGAAATTTTTTTCCTTTTGCTGGAAAAGGCCCATAAGTTTGCCTTTTGCTGCGCCTGTCAGAAGTAGTCCATGAATCCCAGGGTCTGCAGCTTACAGGATGAAAACCTGTTAATAATTTCAAAGCAATGTATAGACTAATGGGTAGATTACCACACCAGCAATCGGGAAACTCAGTGCATGGATGTTTCTTGCAGCCAAGAAGTTTCTTAATTTCTATGTATCTCTGTTACAGGAGAATTGGAAAGCATCATCAAAGCAGTCTTTTTAAATCTTGTGGAGGTCTTTCTTTTTTATCTTGTTCCTATAAAAAATAAATACATAGGCATCTGTTGGATGCTTCCTGTCTGTGTGATTGTTTTTTGATTTTTTGGGGTTTTTTTTATTACTGTTCTTTCAGTTTCACTTCAGTCTGGTTTTGTTGTGGGTTTTTTGTGGGGTTCTTTTTCTTCTTTTCCTCCCAGGACATGGACACTCTGTGGCACTCCTGAGTACCTTGCACCAGAAGTTATACAAAGCAAAGGCCATGGAAGAGCTGTGGATTGGTGGGCCCTAGGAATTCTTATATTTGAGATGTTGTCAGGGTAAGTGATAGTGATTACTATATCACAGCAATATTATATATATAATTTTAAATATATATATATGTATGTGCACAGGATTCTTTACTAGTTCTGTTTATGATACTTGGATAGCAAATTTGGGTTAAATGTATTATTGATATACCAGTTGCATTTCTGTCTTTGATAAAAGGAATTGGAAAGCTATACAAAAGAACATACTTAGAATCATAGAATGGTTTGGGTTGGAAGGGACCTTAAAGCCCCTGCCATGGGCAGGGACACCCTCCACTAGACCAGGGATGGGGCACCCACAACTTCTCTGGGCAACCTGTTCCAGTGCCTCACCACCCTTGTAGTGAAGAATTTCTTCCTACTGTCTAATCTCAATCTTCAGCTTAAGGCCATTACCCCTTGTCCTATCACTATATGCCCTTGTAAGTAGTCCCTCTCCAACTTCACTGTTCTTACTGGGATTTTTTAGTTTTTTAGGTTTGTTGAGTTTGTTTGATGGTTTGCTTTTGGTGTGGGGTTGTGTTTTGGTTTGGTTTTTTTACTTAAAATTTTTTTAACAGCTGCTCTTTTCATTATCCATTTTGGAAATTCAGGTTTTGTTGTTTAGATTTTTATACATAAAATCATTTATATTTAAAGGATGAAGACGACCACTATCAGTTTTCTTTGAAACTTCAATAATTAATTTCTAGCATAGTGAAATAATATTTGCAGTGGGAGCTTTAGTCTGTGAAAATGCATAGTGGCAAGTAGTAAGACTTTCATTAGTACAGCTTGTAGTGCTACAGAGCACAGGTTTTCTTTAAATCAGAGAAAAAGAAGAACAGGGGAAAAGCTTGAAAGGTCTATTTGGAAATCAGTTTGCTCAAATACTGCTTTTGATGCTTTGGAATTTGCTTGATAAGCAAAGTTTCCAAAAGATACAAATTTAAACTGAAGAGGGACTTTCTGGCGTTAGTATAATTGTTTCTGACTTTAAGTATTAGGTAGGAAAAAAGCAATTGTCTTAATTTACTCTGATTTCAAAAAAGAAATAGTTTACAGTAAAATAAATAAATACAGTAAAATAAATAACTAGTTTAGGGAGAAGGTGAAATTCTGCTTGTGTACTGAAAAAGGCATCTGAATGTTTTTCCTTGCTTTTTGTCATGGCCATATCTTTTGAAGATACTTGGTTTAAAAAAAAAAAGTGAGAATTTTGAAAGAAATCAGTTTTGCCATAGTCAGTGCAGTAGAACAAATGCAGGTGAAAGCAAGGCTTTCATTGCTTCAGAAGAAATGTAGTCTCTATTTCATCAGTTTTGGTTTCATAGTGCTTAGAACTTCTTCTTGGTTCCAGGCCCAGTGTGCTCTGTGCCTTCTCGCTCCTGGAGTGTGCATCGGGTTGCTTCTGTGGCCTTTCATTGTGGATCTGCAGCCCCCTAGAGTGGTTGGAACAAAAACATCCTTGCATGGATTTATTCCTCCTTTTTTGTATACAGTACTGTCAGCTCAGGGTAACTTTGGTGACTCTTCTGGTGTTTGGACAAGCTCATCAGATTGCCTGAGCAGACAGTTCCCATGATGGACGATCACTTCAGATCTCCAATCCATCGTGTGTGTTTTGCTGTGAAGAAGTCCACCCAATAGCATCAAAACTGTATCCCAGGACAGCATTGCTGTCCGCTGCTTGCTTCCTTAATGTCCTGAAAATTTGCATATTCATTTTCTTTCAATCGCAAGGCAACTTCTGGGCAGAAAAGGCATTAAAATGTACTATTAGTTCCCTGCTGACCCAGACGGGCTTGGCTGACCGGTCTAATAAAAAGTCGTTACTTATTTAGGCTGATCTGTGCAGAGGCCAGGCTTTACCTTTCTTCCACCACTCCCTGTAAGGATGAGCAGCCAAAGTTGGTCAAGGGAATCCTTCTTGGAGGGATTCCCAGCAGCCTTGTGGCCACTAATTATAGTACTAGACAGCATGAAGAGTGTGGATAAAAGTGTCTGGTGCTGCAGTCTCCCAGCTGTAGTCTGAGTGATTTACCTCCCTGCCATGGGTTTTGGTGGGACCACTTTCTGTCTGGTCTCAGTCTAAGGGGATGTTGGGCGTTTTTCCTTTCTATGCCTTACAGCGATGTTGATAGGATTCTTTCTATTAGAGCAGTAATAGAAACATGGTTTCCAAAGTTAACATACCGACTACTGGTGATAGGCAAGATCTCATCTCTGGAGCTGGTGAGACTTCAAGACGGCAGGGCACTGAAGTATGACTGCTACATATTCTACTGAAGTATGACCGACTGGTTTATATTCTTCATAATAACAGGGAGCAGCTGCAGTCGTTTCTAGGAGGATCTTCTGTGTCCTGACACTATCTGACTCAAGTGATGAGATCTGGATTCCCCCAAGCCTAATATAAATGCTTTGGCTATAGAGACTCTTAAGCAATAGAGATAAATTACACATTTCTAAAAGGCAACTGAGATCTTATATAGGCTGATGGACAGAGCAGCTGTCTCCTACAAGTGATTTTGTAATGGTTTTTACTACAGTATTTGTGTAGATATGCTCTTCCTAATGATAGGATGCTTTTTGTTATTTTTCAGTGTTCAGGTGGAGTGCCTATCCAAAGCTGGGATAGGGACTCCACCCAAGTTTGTTTGGGTTTTTTTGTTTGGAGGTTTTGGTTTGGGGTTTTTTGGGGAGAGGGGTGCATATATTGATGCTACTTCCTTAGGATTTTTGAGATTCTGGGGTTTGCAGGGTTGAGGGGGACAGGGATTGTAGCTTGTATGCATTTTCTTTAGGAGGGCAGGTTGTCACATAGGGCATATGCTTTTAGTATTTTATCAGCTTTTTGCTGTTGCTGGCAGTCATATTTTAAAATGCTTTTCCCTGCCAACTCAAGATGTGGCTTGATATTTACTATCAAGGCTTTCAATGCAAAACCAGTCCTTTTATAGGTAACTTTATCCCTCGAAATTCAAAGATGGTTTAAGAAATATGAAAATTATTTGAAGGTGAACAAAACCTGACTTCAAGACTAAGTTATTGTCTACAGGTAAATTACTTAAGACATTTGGTAGTTATTTCCTGAAGTTACTCTTCCTGAACCCCAAAAGCAATTGAAAAGAACTGGTGTATGTGTGCATGAGGAAATGGTCTCTTAAAAAAAACAAACAAACAAAACCACACTTTCCTGTTCTGCAGTGTCTTATTTCTCTAACTTAATCTCTAGAGGCCCATGGAATTCTAGTTCGGCACATACTAGACTTAAGGCAAGGTCCCATTTAGGTTTAAGATAGTGAAATATAGGAAAGGGAAAGAACAGGGAGAACCACATGTGAGAACAAATCTTTACAGATCAGATTAGTAATATCGAGTTCATAGACTTAATCTACATGAACTAAACTAACTGTCAATAGAAAGAGTTGAAAGGTCTATTTATTTTGAGTTACAGTCTGCCATAGAGGAAAATATACTTGTTATTTAACTGTAGATATGTTAAGTCATAATTTTAGTGTCATCAGATATGTAGCTAACTGAATTTTCTCATTTAATGAGGGCTTTGTGTTTTCATTTTTTTTCATATGTGATGTGCTGGCATATCATTTTAGGTAGCTAATGGTTCCTGTCTACGGTTTCATATTCTCAGACCTGTGTATTTTCCCTTGAGGTTTTACAACTTCTCTTCTTCACTGTTAACACTATCTGTCATCTTTGAGACCAATGTCAGTGCCATTGTTATGCATCAGTTAGCAAAAGGAATGGTTTGCAGCTGTTGTCCCCTATACAGAGATATTTTTTTCAGCTTCTTTTCAGTTGGTGGAAAAAAGGCAGCTGTTTGTGTTATGGTGTGAAGACAGTCTGAAACTCAAGGGTGGGTGTTGTTGATTTATTAGGTAGCTTCCAGCACAGTACTTGCGTTGTTTTGTCTACAATCTGTGCTGTGTTGCAGATTGACATTTACAAGTAGTATCAAGTTATTTGGTTTGTCCATAAGAAAACTATGTAACTTTTTAAAGCTATTCTCATTTTGCATACAGTCCAAATGCACTTTAAACTGTATTGCCATTAAATTATGATATAGCCAAGTGTGATTTAAATTTCTCTCAAGAATTCTAGATAATAATTTTAGATTTTCAAAGTGGGAAAGCAAAGAGAAATTTAAACATTTAAATATGTAAAAACCTATACGTACTTCTTATTCTTCTGGATTTCACACCTCGGTAGCATACAGAATGTTTGGAGATGGAAGGAGAAAACCCTGCATTTCATATCATTCTGCTTACTGCAGCTGATGCCTTTGTAATACATAGTTACAAAGTCTCATTCTAATTACATTTTGTGTTTATAGATGCTAATTAGTAATAAGAAATACAAAATTGGAAATTGAGTGTACTGTTTGTCAACTTGCTTTGGAGAATGTGAAGACAATGTTGCCTGACTAAAAAAGAAACTTTATATGATCGTCTCTCTGGTGTGGGAAAATTTTATACATGTTAAATACTGACTCTACTGATGCAACCATACTCTGAGCCTCTTGCAGTAATCAGTGTATGTATTATACTAGTAAAGGGTGGAAAACAGAAAACTCTCAATTTTTACTATAGCTGTAAGACAAGAAGTAGTCTCTCTGTTAGCTCATAACTTCACGAAGAACTTTCTAGAAAATGGTGTAGAACTTGAATTGCATCTTGATTTACTGATCATCTTGGGAAAATTATGAAATGAGTACTTTATCTGTCCAACACAGAAAGACAGCTGCACTTTGAGAGTGTTGTAGTTTAACCCAGATGGGAGCTAAAACAACTACACAGCCATTCACTCACATGCCCCCTCCCACTGCGATGGGGGAGAAAATTGAAAAGGAAAAGAAAAAAAAAGTTAAACTTGTGGGTTGAGGTAAAGACAGTTTAATAGGACAGAAAAGGAAGATGATGATGATAAACAAAATCAGTGAAACAGCACAATTTCTCATCACCGAAAGTCGATGCTCAGCGAGACCCTGAGCTGCCCCGCTGCCTGGCCCACACCCCAGCTATATACTGAGCATGACATCATATAGTATGGAAGATCCCTTTGGCCAGTTTGGGTCAGCTGCCCTGGCTGCATCCCCTCCCAGCTTCTTGTGTACCCTCGCCTTCTCGTTGGCAGGGCAGTATGAGAAGCTGAAAAGTCCTTGACTGCTTGGCAACAACTAAGAACATCAGTGTGTTATCAACTTTATTCTCATTCTAAATCCAAAACACAGCACTACACCAGCTGCTAGGAGGAAAATTAATTCTGTCCTGCCAAAACCAGGACAGAAAGAATTTCAGGTTCTGAACAGTCTGTCTCTTTCAAACCTTCTCTAACAAAACATACACGTGAATTCAAGAAGTACAATAAATAACTGAAGTGGACAGTCTATTCATATGAGGGTCCTTTGACACTTTAGATAGGTACTCGTGAATAAGAGTATGCCTGCAGTTACAGGACAAGATAAAAATGGTAATGCTGTTTTGGAAAGTATACCCCTGGGTTTTATAGATAAAGGCAAAGCATTTTTTACTTTAACACTGAAAATTTGTTTCATAAATTATATTTTTACTGTA
Source organism: Grus americana (assembly GCF_028858705.1). NCBI lineage: Eukaryota > Metazoa > Chordata > Aves > Gruiformes > Gruidae > Grus > Grus americana. The sequence goes on from NC_072852.1 coordinate 142,478,979, forward strand.
TTAATGTAACAAAAATCTCTCTTGTAATACTTCAGTAATTCTATATTCAATGTGTTGCATACAAACATGTTTTCTCTTTTGTAATAGCAGTCTTAAGTTACTCTTCAAGTTAGTATTTGATTGATGATACGCTACCAAAACCAACAATATAATTAATAATTTCTGAGGGGAATTACTATAACATAATGTTGTGTATAAGATTTTTAGAAATTCTTTTTCTAACCTCTAAAAATTTGCTGTATTAAAATAGGTTTCCTCCATTTTTTGATGACAATCCATTTGGTATATATCAGAAGATTCTTGCTGGCAAAATAGATTTCCCGAGGCATTTGGATTTATATGTAAAGTAAGTCCATGATTCCCAACACTGTCTTTTATATTCTAAACCCCTCCTGAGCACTGTTTCTAAAGGATCTTCATAGAAGACCAGATACCAGATTCTGATTTTTCTAAAACACCATGTTAGAAGATATTTTAGATAACATTTACTCTTGCAGTCCAAGTAAAATTGTGTGTTTGTTAGACTTCAAGCTGGCGATACAGTTGTAAGATAGTATCTTCCTCTCTTACTTTTCTGCATATTTTGGAATATTAAATGTTTTTCCACCTTGTACAAAGCTCATTGGTACCAGGTTGGTGCCCGGAAGAAAGAAAAGGGGAGAAATATGAGATGATTTAATATGAGTAAAAATTAGGAGAGCAGGAAGCAAACACTAAACTATTCCTTTGTATGCATATGTAACAGTTAAATCACTCTCAACATAACTACATGAATTAACTCACTGATACTTCAGAAGCTTCAGTGTAAAATTGCCTTCCGCTTCTGACAGCAGGGCCTCAGTTCAGTATACAGTCCTGTATATGCATGTGTGGGTTTATTCACAGTATTTTGCAATTGTTATAGGTATATTGCAGATGAAATGCCTTTTTCCCCCATTTAAAAATTCCATAATTGAACTAATTGTTAGTAAACATTAGAACCGAGGAAGTGCAATTTTAAACATGAAGGTTCTCCTTAGAAGCAGAGGTGATTGAGGGAGTGAGGACAGGAAGTTATTTTTACATTCCCAGGTTAATCATTCAAGGGATTTTGAAGAAGTGACTGTAGAGATGGCACTTGCTTACTGTCACCATTAGGTAAATAGATAAAATGTTGTATGGCAAGTCTAATGAGATCTGTTCAACTTTCTCTGAACTTTTATGAATTCTCTTGTAAAAATAATCATTTGGGGAGAATTTTTTAAGCTTCCATTGAATCATCAGGTACACTGAATCAAGCACGTCTACATCATCTTTGGTTGATTAGTGTCTCATATTTGTGTCTATTCTTAACAGAGTTTTCCTTTAATATCTTGATGCTGTTTCCAGTTTATTGTAGTCTCATTGTCTGGTCTTCCCAACCCAGTCTATCTTAGGAAGAAAACCGAATATCTCACCTAGTATTGTGTGCAGTAAAGTATAAGATTGTGAGCATAAGATGAACAGCTTAGGTTATTATCACTAGCAACCTGTCTAACATGGTGAAAGCATTTAAAAGTAGAGATGCTGTTACCTTCTGTTTGTGCTCAAAATTCACATACGAACACTGATTTCTGCTATCTAGAAGACACCTGATGCTGTGAAGTTTCCTAGTTTTGGTAGTAAGCATGCATATGCAGGTTTTGCTCTTCAGTCTAGACCTGACTGTCAATGAATTGTAGGGTACGTTAATCAGCATAGCTGTTGATACACCTCTTTCCCAGCTTTTCTTATCCAGATATTCTTTCAGTGTGTGCTTGGCAGCTCATTCGCAATACAGTCCTGCTTTTAAGGGGTCTCCTGGGATTCTAGCTTGGGCTTTCCTCCTCTCACACCCTGGCTTTGGGTAATTGCATTCATTTGCATGGCTTCACCTGTTTTCTGCAGTGAGTTGTAAGCATAATATATCTCTCTTGTTCCATCAACCCCTTTTCCTTGTTTAAACCACAATGTGCAGAACTTTGACATCTCTGCACCATTAACTTAAAGCAAGTGCCAAGATTGTTTTGTCCTAAGATGACAGTCTGCTTCTTACCTTACTTGTATCCCATTTGTTTTCTCTCTCTTCTTCCTGTCAGTTGGTATCTCAGCAAGGATGAAGACTATCTTGGGTCCTGTCACATCCAGGCTATGTCTGAAGTATTGGTGCTATACAGTGTTGATAATAATTGAACTTCAACTCTCTGCTCTTAGGCAGCAAAACTATTTTCCTTTTTGAACTCTGAGAAAACTTTTCTACCTAGATGTACTACATAAACTTACTGGTTGACATTTTTCTACCCACCTACCCCCTGTCACCCTCCCATGCTTTTTACCTTTTGAATTTGTACCACTTTTACTTTCCCTCTTGCTTCATGACGTTCACTGTGTCTTACTGTGCTGTGTAACTGCTGTGTGTCTTGTGTAAGTGCTGTTCCTTCTGGCCTGAGCTAGCATCTCTTCACATTGTTCTCTACTGTGTCCTTTTTGTTAGCTTCTTTGCAATTTGATCAGATATTTTCTCCAAGTTCTTTGTCCTGTATACATGAAGTCTGAGACACATTTAATGATTAGTTCAAATATCTTCTGAAGAGCAGCTTCTGCCATGATGATGATAAATTAACCAATTAGAAATTCCAAAATAAGACTGTCAGCAGAGTTTTATGTTACTTCATTTCTTCTAAAACATATTTTTTTCTTTTTCTAATGAGTTTATAAGTTATTTCTTTATATTTTTTTTTTTTTTAATTTTGGTTTGTAAACTGTTCTTTACCAAGACAGTTTTGGAAAATACCAAGTGAAAGTGCTACAGCAGTTTAATGATTATTGGTCTGGAAATACCTTGGTGTAGAATTCAATTCCCCAAATACATACAGCAACGTATCTATGCCATTGACTTTAACATGATCATTTCCAAATTATTCTTTAGAAACTATGTAATAAAGAAGCACTAAATTATTTTGTTACTTGATTCAGTTTAATGGATATTTGTTCTACTGAAGGCAGCAAATGTCTTCATCTTTAGTGACAACACAGTATCGCTGAGCAAGCTCATGCCTTAACTGTGCTTTTCTAAGATTAATTTTTAAAACAAGCCAAAAATGATCCATTGAATGCTTTCTGGTTATATAGAAATAGGAGACTCCATTTAGCCATATAGGCTGTGAATCTAGTTCCAGATTTCTAGATTTCTTGTTTGGTCCTACTTCTGTTTTAAAATCTGGTTATAGGTATTTGTGTAGCCTTCTCCATAAGGAACAGTTGCTTTGTGAAGAGCTAGAAGGAGGTATATCTGCAAAGGTCACTGTAAAAGGAGTCAGTCATATGATTTCATGTAATCCACACATTCATTGGCTGGAATGATCATGAGAGTTTTAAAAATTGCTTTCTACCTTGATTTTTTTTATTCTCCTTTTATCTGACAATTGGATATTTTTTCAGTTGAATTTTAGAACTATATCCCTGCCAAACACAACAGCTTTTCAAATAGTCTAGCATGTTCACTCTAAGTTCATGTATTCTTTGTGGATACACTTTTGCGATTTCAAGGATAGGTGACAGAATACTGTTTTTCTTTTGGGATAGGTGTTAGTTAGGGGTGGAGAGAGGCAGGAGTGTCATTAGTATGTTTGCATTCTTTTCTGTAAATAAAGATGGTTTTTTGGTTTAGGGGGGGGTGGTTTTGTCTGTGTTTTTAAACCTTCTGCAAAGTTAAGAATTGGAATTAGCCATATTCTTTAGATCCCCAGTATTTCATGCAGTATTGCATCTCTCAGGTCTATTTGAGGCTGTAGAAATAAGCAGGGCGGCTAAAGCTTTGTTCTTTCCTGTCATTGGTATTTTATGCAATGAATTCTAAAATAGCAAAATAATCTTTGAGATAGAAAGTAACTGCTTATAGAAATGTGAAGTGAGATTTTTCTCTCAACTCAGAGGTAATCAAGCTAACTCAATAAATTGTGATACTCAGTTTGATTTATGTTGGAGTTTTTCAGTGTTTAATATTTAAAGTGGTTTGCTAATAAAATGGAAGTCCTTATGTCTCTGAATTTACGCTCATCTTTTAAAATTTTGATTTAGCTTTATATAGAACTGTATGAACTTTATGAACTAGAAGCTCGGGGAGGCTTTTCATTTTCGATGAAATTAAAGCTTATAGATATGACTAGCTTTAGGCAGATGACTAGCTTTTCCATGGTTTCTCTGAATATTTAGCTGCCACAGAATTTAAATGTCAATGTATAAACTTGAGGATGCAGCTTTATGTGTATTTTTTGTATATATCAGGGTTGTGTTCTGCCAAGTAGGTTTGAGATCCATTTTGAGATTTGGAATGCCGAGTAAAATACCAAAATACAAAGAAAGAGATGGTACTACTTGGGGGTGGGCAGAGAGGAGAGAGAAAGTTTTTGTTTGGTTGTTTTTTTCTCCTTTTAGACTCTTTCAAGAAACAAAGGAACTTGTAAGAATTCTGCAAGTTCCTTTTAGAACAGGTTATTCCTTTTTATCATTCACTCTAAAGTGTCTTAAAATATGAAGGAAATTAATAGGTAAATTATGCACAGTATTGGCTAGTCAAAAGGAAGTATGTTCATATTCTGTGAGATTTGTATGATAGTCAAATATAAATTACTTTTGTTTAACAGAGAACACTTTCTTTACTGCAGAGACCTTATTAAGAAGCTGCTTGTGGTTGACAGGACAAGACGATTAGGAAATATGAAGGTCAGTATAAAATGTTAGTTGTAGTGCAGAACATAGCACAAGGTTGAAAGGATTCGATAGGAAAGATGTAGAACAACTCTTGTATGGCTTTTGTTTTTATAAGCATGAAATTGAGATATACTTTTCCATACATTACTTTGGTTGTACAATCCTAAACACAAAGTTTAGCTGTGTATTTCTGGAAATCATATTCCTGCTGTCTGGATTAATGCTATCTTTCATGATAGCTCACCACACACACACACTCCCACACTCCCCAAAAAAGGAAAACCCAACCTGTTTACGGATTAATTTGAAGACTTGACTTAGACCAGAAACATGGTGCTAAGTTCTGTAGGACAGGGCACCAGTTGATTTGGTTCTTTCTTTGGAGTTGTTTAATCCCTGAAGGAACACTAATCAAATTTAAAGTTTAAAAATTATTTTAAATAATAAGTTTGTTGTAGTACCATGATGTTTGGTTATTGTCCTGATAGTTTGGTGGTGGGGCTGATTAAGCACAGTCAAATAGTCTTGCACTAAGAATTATTCATCCTGTTCTGGACAGTCTCCTGAAGGTAATAGCTTACTAGTCAAAAATACTCTCGCATATCTCCAGTAGCAATTCCAGCCTGCTTCAGAAATACGTCTATATCTGTGATATGTCAAGGAGGAACACAAAACAACCCTGTGAATTCTGTAAGATGTCCTGATGTGGTACTACTTGTAATGCCAAGAAGGTAACAGCTGTATTACAAGCTTATTTGATTCTGCAGCTGTGCAGTGGCTGTGGTTGGTAGTGCAGTGAGAAGTTAGCTGCATGTGAACTAACTCAGGTACTTCAACAAGATGGCCAAAGCATCACACAAAATGCACCGTAGGCTAATTTACCCTTCTGGCAGAGTAAATTAATCCTGTACTCATTCACTTATTACTGTTGTTACAGTGTTGCAGATACCTAAATTAGCCTCTGTAATCTTTCAGTTCTTTAGAGGCAGCTACAATTTCCATTTCCCTGGGCAGGGGAGGTTAGAGGTTTGCTTTTTTGCACAAAGCACAATTTATGTTGCACATAGGTGAAGAAGTGAAAAGATGCACAGTCATCCATGTTCTCTGAACATATTGATCTAAGTAATGATGCTAGAACCCGCTGTCCAAAGCTCCTTTTCAGAGCCTTTTATGGAACAAAGTTAGACTGGAAATTTTCTCTTATCCTTCAGAATTCTTTGCAGTGTTTTTTGGGGAGGCAGCAGGAAGATTAAAACCAAACTTTCATAAGCTGAAAATTTAGAAGGTTATTGACCAGAGAAAACTTGTATATCTTTTGACAGTTTTGAACAAAAACAAAAGCAAATCTTGATTTATTCAAAGATGGATTTTGGGAAATGTGTTCGGCTGGCTTTTGGGTATTTTTTTTTTTTTTTTTTTTTTTAGTCCGTGGTTGTTTTGGTTTGTTTGGGGGTTTTTCCCTACAATTGGCTAAAATGTCAAAATCAAAAATAGTTCTAATTAGAAGCGGGATTTCGGGTGGGGGTGATAGGTCAGTCTTAAGGCTGATCCTTTTTTTTTTTTTTCATAATCATAGTTGGTTTAAAACAATTTCAATCCCATTGGGCATTTTATGGTAAAGCATTCAGTCAGATGTGCTTTTGAGGGAACTGGGTGATAAATTACTCTCCTTATTGCCTCTTTGGATATAAGCATGGATAGTCTCACTCTATATAAATCTAAAAAAAACCCAAATGTGTGGTATGCTTTGTTCCATGGAGCTGCATGTGGTATGAGCTTGAGTGCTGTGCATTAAAACTGTGCTGTGATCAGGCCTGAAACAGAGAAGCAGCTGGTTTTCCCCAGTGCTTAAACCAAGCTTCATCCTGGAAGGAAAGGGGAAAAAAAAAAAAGACAGTTTTGTTCTTTGTGTACATAATCAAAACAGTCAGCCCAGAGAGAATAATCATTACAATACAAGTTTGCCTTTAACCATATATCTAAAATGAAAACAAACTTTCTATATATTATATATGTGTATTTATATATATGAATATATATGTTTTGTAACAGTACTGAGAGGCTCTTGTTATTGGCACTAAACATCTGTAATATTTGATAGAACTATGTGATAGAACTGTACATTCTATAATATTACAGAACATCTGTAATATTTGATAGAACTATGTGATAGAAGTGTATGATTTTAGATACCATCAACCCTCAGTTTTTGGTGGGTTTGGGTTTTTTTAAGTGGTGGAAGAATTAGAAAGTATGTCTGAATAAAAGGCGTTCTGTAAAATGTTGGAGAAAACAGAAGTGGATAGAACTGCAGTGAATGGTTTCGTGGGTATTTTAAAACCTATTCTTGATCTCTCCTGTATCAGAAGAATGTTGCTAAAAAAGGAAATTTGGATCTTATTGCTGGAACACAGGATCTGCTAGGGAAATTACACTATGAATTTATCCTGTAGAATCTTTTAATGATTATCACCTATGAAAAGAAAAATGGTTAGATAGACCATTAGTCTGCCTTGATACTACAGTTCTTACGATGAAATACTTGGTTTGGCATACATATAACTTACTAAATATTTATTTTGATTTTTTTTCTTTAAAGAATGGAGCAGATGATGTGAAGAGACATCGATGGTTCAGGTCTATAGATTGGGATGCTGTTCCTCAAAGGAGACTGAAGGTATATTCTGCAAAATACTGTATAGGACACTGCAACAAGAAATCATTGTTCATTTATGGTGATCTGTTGAGGTTTTGTTGCCTGTTGCGTCTGTGTGTTCATATGTACACATCATTAATTACATTATTAAAAAAAAAAAATCACTGCTTTCTTTTGCCAAAGTTGATTAGTTAATACATTTAATTTTCAGTTTTAGTTTTGTAAGTAACTACATATTGTAGGTGGTTTTTTGTTAAGGATGCAAGGGAATTGGTGACTTGTTGGTTTGATTCCCCCCGCCCTCCCCCCCCCTTGCCCTTATATCTGTGAAAGTATTTTACTCTGAGCTTTAAATTTTTGTGCCAAGTTCAATTCAGGTAAATGCTTTAATACAATGTAAAGCATATGGGAGTAGGAGGAATAAGGAAGGTGAGGGAGAAGGATTTATGAATGTAATTCTAACATACTTTTTAACAGCACTGAATTCCAATATTGTATAAGGGCAGATGTTTGCAAAAGCTATCAACAGTGCAAAATACTTCTTAAAATCCTTTGGAAGTAAAACTGCCTGCCTTCCTTTCCTTCCTCAAAGTTCTAACTAGTACGATTTCTTACAGCAATGACTTTCAGTAACATAGGTTGCCATGCACTGTCCATCAAGTACTGATTAAATGTTTGGTTTTCCTTTTCTTTGTATTAGTTTCTTACATTGAATTTCTGGCTAGATATCTTTGAGTTCTTGCAAAATAGATAAGAGATGAAAATGTTCTTTATATGTTCTTGTAGACATCCTATCGCAAAGCTGTAGGTGACTTTTCTTTTTAAAAAAACCCACAACTTTACATTGTTTTAAATCCGTAGGCTTTGGTTTGTGGTGTTTGGGTTTTTTAATGATTACTATGCTCAGTTGATGTTTTATGTAGGTCTATTGTAATGAAGTCACATTTTTCCAATTATTTACTGTAAATTGTGGTCACACAAATCTGCAAAGAACACAAACCGGATGATAACAACTTTTTTAAGTATTTCAACTGAAGTTTATGACAACCTGCTGTATTACCAAAGAAGTAACAAATAGTATTAAAACCTGAATGTTAGAGGTACAAATCAAAAGTCTCAGGTCCAAACATCCTTTTTGTTGAATTTTTATTAAGAAAAAAAAGAGTCACCATGTCATTCAGATTATTATGAATCCAAAACTTGTCTCTTAATCTTTGTGGTGGTTGCATTAAGCTCTTAGAAGACAAGATGCTGCTTAATTATACTTCAGAGCAAGGATGTGAAGTGGGTCAGAAATTTACTTTATTTCTAGAGGCAGCCATATTCTTCAGAATTAGTTTTCATCGTTTATTTCATATTTTCAGTCTCTTCATCAGTGTGAAATAATAGATACAGTGCTGCTTTTTCCCTGTAAAAAGTGTGACCTATTGTACAAATGAAGCATTGAGTCACGGTCCTGATAAGATCTTAAAAATCAGTATTATATAAATAATGGTCATGACTGAAAGAGAGAAAATAATTTTGTTAATATAAAATAGAGGATTCTTTCCTTTTTTTTTTTTTTTTTTTTTTTTTTTACTTTTTTCTGTGTATCATTTCACAAAAATGATTTTCCTACCAAAATGCTTACAGGGAGGTGGAGGTACCAGGCATTGTGCACAGTGGAGCAGATAGTGCTCTGGAGCAAAGCAGATTCTGCCTGTTTTCTTAAGCATCTGGGCAGTACGCTGTGACTGCCACATGCAAAAACAGGACTTTGCCTTTGGTTGAAGCTTAGAAGTACCATCCCTCAGGACTCTCTTTCCCACTGAAAACCTGCTGATGGCATTGTTTTAAAGTGAGAAGCCCAAAAGATCTCAAGCTAGTGGAAGGCAGACTTCTGTCTTTTTGAGGAGATGCAGAATAACGTTTTGCTGTACTTTATAGTTCTGTCTGTGGTATGACTTTTATTAGCCAGTTTGGTGATCGTCCGTAAGGTTTTCTCATCCTAAAGTGTTTTATTGGACTCATGACAATAGTTAAGCTCTCTTTTACTGAGAATGGGAGAGATGAATGTCCTTTGAGAGAAGTGGGATTTACCCTACATTAACCCCTGCAATTAATGAAATGTTCCAGAAAGGAGCTTTTTCTCATAGCCTGTGGCCAGAAGGGCAGAGTAATCTTGATGCTAGATATAAGACAAGGAAAAACTACAGGTACTGTGAAGCTGGTGGGCAGTACTAGAAATCCAAAGCATCCTCTGAGGAAGGAAATAGAAAACGGGTATTTCACTTGGCACCTCCAGGTTTCCTTAAAAAGGTCCATTTGAATTAAGATTCTTTTACAGACATCCTTGTGAAATGAGTTTTTACAGTGCAGCAATTTCTTTACCAGCTTGATTTTATTGCTAGGCTAGGAGAAAGCATAGTAGGTAGTGTGAGGCGTACACAAGTTAGTCATTTCAACCTCCTTAAAAGCAATCAATCTGTTTGAAAGCAATGAAGAGGAGGCTTTTTTTTTCCTTCAGTTAGAAAGCAGTTACCCACACTTGCTGTCAAGACCCTTTCTTAGTTGAAAGGAACCTAATGTGATTACGCTCCTTTTTGCTCATAGGCCACAGAAGAGGGGAGGAGTAAGGAAGGAGTGGCAGGTTATGCTGTTAATGGCATGTGCCTGGAAGCTTAGTTGCAGTAATCTTTCGCAGTAGTTACCTTCAGTTTGCAAAGCAGCTGAAACTTGAGTGCTAAATAAAATAGGGATCTGTATTGTAAGTGGTGTTTAACCACAATATTTAACTGCAATGTAGACAAAGCATTGGAACGTGTCTGTGTCACTGCAAGCTTCTCTCTCTTATGCCATTTGTTATTGGTGAAAAAGATGAACTTTTTTTATAAAAGACTGTTTGATCAGTCTTTTACAGAATTTTGCTCATTGAGGAAACTGTACTAACATTTTTGTTGTGCTGCTTCTGACTAGCCTCCCATAGTACCGAAAGTATCCAACGATGGGGATACTTCCAATTTTGAAGCTTATCCTGAAGATGACTGGAACAAGACGCCTCCAGTACCCCCTAAAGATCTAGAAATTTTCAAGAACTTCTGAATGCGACATCTACACTGGGCGAGGTATGTCCAAATGTCAGGAGTCCTGTTCCAAACATTGCACGTTTCTGAGTGAGAGCTCTATGCAGAAATTACATCTTCTGATTCATAACAGTGATTAGTACTTCCTTACAGCTTGTAAAACCAACACGAAGCACAGTAATAGACAGTATAAAGTAAACTTTTGAAATAAAATATTGTAAAGCAGGCTTACAGAATGACAAAGGTAATTTATCTCATAGGCCTTGGTGTTCTAAAGTGATGAAGAGTTATTCACATACAGATATTTAAGTCCTTCTGTCCTTAAATTTTTTAAAATACTGTGTTAAAAGCAAATATCTAGATTGATTTGACAGATAAGGAAACATGATTGTTCTTGATTGTAAGATTTGTATATTAAGAATGAAGACTTTAATTAGAGAAATAAGATTGTCAGATTAATTCTGTACCCTGGATTCTTTTCTGTCTTATAACTGCGATAGGCTGGTACTTGTCATTCAGTTCACATGCTTCCTGTTGTATTTTGTGTTCCTTTTTCTTTTTTTTTTTTCTTAGAAATTGGAAGGAAATGGAAATGCTAAGAGCAAGTCTGAAGAAAAATAGAGTTCATACATAAATGAAGACATTCTTTGTGGATAAGAATGAAACCGCATTCAGATATACATATTAGTATGTAGTAAATATCTAAAGGGTTGGAGGCAGGCAAGAATAATTTTTTGCTGTAAACATTTGACATTAGTAAATTGTAATATTGATAGTCTACTCTGAAGTAGACTCACTAAAATGGTATATTTTAGGATTTTTTTTTTAACTTATGGTTTGGTTAAGTTTCCTGCTGTTCCCAGATCCTTTTTGCATAGTTAACTCATAGACTTAATTTTATAAGTTTATACTAAACTTGTGTAATTAAAAGCACAAATTAGTATATATGTATATAATGAATACAATACAACTAAAGCACAGGAACTGTGCAAAGATGTAAATTTTTGTACTTTGAAGAGTCTATGATTTTTATTTTTCAAATAATGTTTTTCAAGAAGTTCTCTAGGAATAAAAATCTTAAAAGGATAAATGAGTTTTTCATCATCTTATATGCATTTTATAATTCTTTGTAAAAAATAAAAATAATTAAGTTTTAAAGTAGATTTGTACCTAAAACTTCCAATGCCTCACATTTGCAACCATGGTACTTGAAAGCAGAAAGACAAGGGCATGTTTTCTTGTTGATTAAGATGCGTCTTAATGGCTAATTTATGAAGTTCTGTTACAGTGATGTCTCTTTACAAACCAGGATAGCGAGTGATTATACACTGTCTGAAATGAGATTCCTCACACAAAGGCTCTCTATAAACATTCAATTCAGTGCATACTGATAAAAGGGCTCTAACTGGCTCTTAGAGAGTTCTCTCTCAATCTTGCTGTCTTCTCCAAATGTAAAGCATGAGCCATAACAGACTTTTTTCATTATTGAAATTGTTGTTGTTGAATGCTTGGCACCTCAGAATATCAGAGGGAAGTCTGAATATGTATTAGAGCCTAATTTTTCTGCTCCTGGAGAAGTCCTAAAGTCTCTGCTGCCAGGAATTCCATATGTACAGAGTTCAAACCTTAGATGTAAGGACTCTCTTTTTTCATTCCGCACTAACATCTTTCTAGCAGCTTGAGTACACTGTATTTAGGAAGTATTTGCAATACTGCTTCATTTTAAGTAGCACCGAATATCAGTATGTGCATATGTATGTATCTATGTATATGAATACACATAAACATGAAGGTAGATTGTATACAAGTCAGAATCTTTTTTTAGTTTTTTTCATGTTACATATTGTGATACTTGTGTTAATATAGGGGAATTGATTTTGAAGTGCTTCGATTTCAAAAAGTAAATACATTCTTTGAGATGTTGTGGTTTTAGATAACTTTTTGTGGAATTGTGATATTTAAACCAATTTTTTTTTTAAAGCACATCAGCTCACTGGAGTTCCACTACTATGACTGATGGCTCTACATAAAACTGTTTAAGTAGATCATACAGTTAGTTTCTCCCACAAACTGCTCTCTACATTTTTGATCTGAAATTCCATAAGAAATCTAGGCCAAAGATTCATTTTTCTGTACTAAATCCTGAATGCTTATGAAGTAGACGTTCTGAAATCGCTAATGAAATTGCCCTGTTTATAATTTTATGACAGATCTGCAGCTGTATTCTCCTCGTGGAAAAGTGACCTCCATTTTCTTTTGTTTAGCTCTAAAATAGTACAGAAGTGCTGTTCAGAACTTGCGATTTCTAGGGTATTAGATCTATGTCTTCATAAAGCAAGTCTAACTTTAAGAGATTGCATAACTCTTTGCAAAAATACACTATGTGTAACAAAATCAGGATACCTCAAAGTGGTAATTCTGGAATATTGCAAAGTTGTCTTGGTGTTATGCAAGTGCCACAAGTTGATGGCCCCAGCTGCCACTCAGTACATACTGTGTAGGAATGTATAATGAAATACAGGAAAATCATGGAAAATGATCACTTTATCCTGGTAAAAATACCTTATTCTTTTGAAAAAATGAATCTGGTCCACTGTATTTGTATCTGTGGAGTTAGTTATTCATGTGGAAAAGCCGAAGCACATAAAACACAACTTTGTTAAAGGAGAGCAAGCACAGTTCAAGGGGTTTTTTTTAATGTGTAAGCTTACAGTATTTTATGGAATCTGAGTACTACAAAACCAGTTTCTTATTTAAAAATGTACATACTGCAACAAGCAAGTGTGCTAAATATTTTTTTTTTTCCAAATTTAAAAGCTGCACTGTGTTTAAGTCTTCAGAGCTGAGGAAATGAAGTGCATTTGACTAATGTGCCACATTGGTGGTTAGAAGTTTTGAATGCTTGAACAACAGGAGATCGTGGATTTTCTTTTTACAAATCTTATCCATTGCTGGCAGTGGATGCACAGACACTCGTTATGATAGAGACTAAAGAAACGAATACAATCTTAATAATGCTAATCCATTGACTTTACATTGTTTCCAGAGCCATGTGTACATATGCCTAACTACTGACCTCGTCAACATGCTTTCTAGTACAATATTGCTTTCAATTTTTTTTAATTAAAATCCTTAACTAAAAAAACTAAAACATTTTTTAAGCATTATTTTAAGTGATCACTTATTTTCTCTACAATCTTGAACTTAATGAGCTGTTATTACCTGCCCATTTTATTTATTTGCACAAGTGAGTCTTTTATTTTAAGTCTTTGCTGGGACTTCATGGCCCACTAACATAATTCTGTCCAAGTGCTCACGCAGAAATCCCCAGATACAACTGCACTAAGGACTCAGGATTTATTGGGTTTTTTAAGGAGACCTAGATCACATTTTTGTTTTCTATTCAAGTATGGTATTCTCTGAAATTCAGTTTATTATGGTTGCTTCTGTTAACATGTGGTTTTGCATTCAGACTGTTGCATAAGGACTGTTTTCTTGCAAGAGCCCACAGGCCTTTGGTATTCTGCTTCGGTGAACAAGAATGTTAAACATTAAAAAACAACCTTTATTTTTTAGTTTTTTATATATATATATTTTTAATTGCCCAATCTGAGGTTTTAAGTGATAAACATGCATTGTAAACTCAATTGCCTTGTAACCAAATGATATGAATGCTTCATGATTTCAGTGGAGAACATGCTGTAGATTTTCCTGTAAATTAGCTTGATCAATGAATATGTGTGCTACTGAGCTTTAACTAATGTGATCTTCCACTGTAGAAAGTCATTGTTAATGGATCGAATATAGGTACTAAACTATGTTTAAATGGATGAACAGGGATTTTGCAGTTTTGAAAGCAATTAAGATATGGCTGTTCCTCAGCCCATCTGCTTGCCATTCAGAAGAGTTGTGATGCAGTGCTTCCTATGCTATAGAATTATTTTTCAGCTTTCAATGACTGTAGCATGATTCCTTTTTGTACTGTACTGTGTACAGACTTCCCATGTTTTGCACTTTTCTATGGCAAACCTTGACTGCTTTATAAATACTCTGTTGTGTAGTAAGTAGTGATAGTGGTAGCAGGAGTTTGTGTACTGCATAATCAGTTTGAACTGCTAGATTTGCGAGGTTAACTTGGACTAACGTTGTATGTTGCTGGTTGCTTGTTGTAGCTCACATGTATAAGTACTGTTCAAAGTTAAAGTCAGCCCTCATTGCACAATGAAAATCACTGTGATCTGTACATAAACCCTAGTAAAATTTTATGCTGTTTAATTTATGTAATATCTGTCAAATCTGGATTCATTTAATAAACCTTTATATCTTTTTAAATGTTTAAACCTAGTTTGCTTCCATTTATGTTGGGAGGAGGTAGACGTTCTTCATCCAAAAAAATGATGAAGGGGGAGAGGAAAGGAGTAGAAAAACAACTGTTCCTTCTTTTCAGGAGTTAAGTCTTTCCAGAGCAAGACACAAGTGGGGGAACATATTTCAGTTGGCGTGGAAGAAGCATCAGGAAAGTATATTTTTCAAATTCATTTCAGTAGTGCACCAATAATGAAAAGTGTTAACTTAGACTTCTCATTAAACATTGATTATATGACCCTAATTGCTCTGACATTTCAACAACTTATTGACCTGAACTGTCCGGAACGCTCATTTCAATCTGTTTCTTTAGGCATCAAAAAATATTTGTATGATGTCAGGCACACCTAACTAAACCTTTATTTTATCTTCCATCAGGAACTTCAGCAGTCCTTTTTTAACAAAATTTGTTTAGGTGTTGGTGTTAAATTACTTCTCTCAGGTCAATTGTATTTTCTTTCTTACCCACTAGATAGCTTAATCTTGCAGCGATAATTACGTAGGCATAGAACCAACTGGATACAGTTTGGACTAGTTAAGGCTTGCTTTTTAACACAGAACTTTGTGCTTTCTTTCTGCCTGGCCTAATTCTAAATTTTGTGCATTGACGTTTTTCCCTTGTAAACCACTATGTCATGCGCTTCAAGAAACTGCTAATGGAAAGTGCAGGAACACTGCAATGAGCCCTGGCAAGCTTCTAGTCATGTCTTTGACATGAATCAAAAGAACTATTCAGTTAAAACATATCAATTTTTTTAATGTTAGCAAGTATCCAGAGTGTTTGTAAAGAACTTGGTTTGGCATCTTTTTCTTACCCCAACCTTTTGCCACATGGTTGAGTTTTTGTCCATTTGTTCTAACTTGAGTACTGTACCTGATTGGACTGCACATGTAACTGTAGATCTTATCCGACAAAGACCATTTTAAATATGCTTTTTTACTCACGCAGGGCAGGTAAGTTTTGCTGGTGTATAATTTTGGACTGTACTCACATATCATTACTCACTACTTCCAAATCTCTCTCACTTCCATGGTTCATTAGCGCTTTTTACTGCAAAACACTGTTAAAACAGCATTTGACAAGAACCCACCTTTCTGTGACCTACTGTTAAGCAGTAACAGTATGATATTATAGGAGATGCTTGAAAGCAACTGGCACAGTTGCCCAGTAGTTTGTGATTTGGTATGTAATTTACATATCAAGCTCTTCCTTGTGCAAATTCCTGTTAGGTGCCACAATCTCAGCTTCAGAATTTAAGCAGCTTTTCACAGGGAAAGTAAAAGGTTCTTCTTCTGTCCTCTGTAGAATAGTCTAGCTTTCCTTTCTCTCTTCCACTACCCCTTTCCATCTACCCCTCAAAAAACTGCCACGTGTGAACATATGTCAAGCTTCATATTGGTCCTTGAAACCAGGAGTATTGTAAAATTTTACCGAGCTGAATTATAAGAACTTATTTCAGTGTATCAAGATATTTGTATAGTCTTGTGCAGGAATATTCCAAACTGACAACAGAAAATTTCAGCAGTAAGTAGGGCTGTTACGCCAGCTTTGACTTACGGTACATTTTTGTCTGACTTGCTGCATTTGTTTCAGTGCCAACAAGAATGAGTTGTTGAGGCATTTGAGAGCCAAGCATCTCTTACTGCATCTGTAATTTAGGACACAGGGCACTGAAGTTTCTGAGGGAAATCACAAAACTGGTGTGTAACCTGAAGCACAAAATTGCAGGCCTGTCCTACTTCTGGTATGTGAAACTCTAAGGCGCTGTGCAGGTGCTGTCTCTACTGCACTGATTTTTGTTTAGTTTATCACAGATGTCTTGAAAAGTGTGGTCTACTTCAGCTTAAACAACTAACCAACTTGAGATGTATGTCTCTAGCATGTTGTCCGTGTTCTGGACTGTGGTAATAAAGAAGGCAAATGGAAGAGAGAACTCTTTTAGAAACCAAATAAGCTCAAATTGAACTTTAATCCAAGAAATAATTTAGTATGCCTGAACAGTATGTACTTGTACACCTACTTGCTCTATCACTAAAGGTTGTAGAGAGTTGTGCTTGTTCTAGCTTTGTGCTGGCTCTAAAAAGAGTTCATTGTAGGAGCCAGAATTTATTTCAACTTTAGCCAGTAATTAGTCTAGCTTAGAGAATCCTTGAGACTAAAACCCCTTGGTTAGAGAAGGAGAAAAGTGCTTTGCAGTAATCATCCTCTTAATTTTCTGATCCGTGCCAAGTGTGAGCTGTGCAGAGGAGATGGCTGTCCTTTAAATATACATGCAGAAAACAGCAGCTTGCTCGAATGTGAACACGTTGCAGTATGTCAGGCTTCCTTCAGAGCCTGAGCTTAAGTCTTCTTGCCTTGAAGGGCCAAGTCTTTTTTTTTTTTTTTTTTTTCTTTCAGCAGCTCTGTGGGAGCATAACTGAGCAGCCTAGCAAATATTAAGACTGAGCCTCAGAAAAACTCTTGAGCTTTTCAATTGCAGCTTCCTTTAAGTCCACATTTCTTCAGAAATTAAGCATTACACATAGACATTTTGATTTAGGATACAAAAATAAAAGATTCTCGGCTGTTCTAGTGCTTCTGAAGTTTGGTGAATAAACATCATAAATATGGAGTGTTTCAAATTGTGTGTGTAATATCTAGTACTTTCTCTGGCCTGATTTAAATTTCTTAGAAATTTTAAGTTAATTAAGGACCCTCTTCTAATCAAGGTGCTTGTAAAAACACTTAACTGAAGCAGGGCTGCTAGACTATGTTAATACAGTAAAACTTTCACAAGTGGCAGGTCTTTCTTTTCTACTGATTAACAGTTTCCTTTGAGGCATGCTGACTTAAATGACTCAACATTCTGTTCTTAGTTTTTGGTCAAGTTTTTACCCATTCCAGTAACACATTTTGGGGTGGGGGGGGGAAGCACAGGTAACTAAATAGAAGTAGTTACGTTATTTCACCTTGGTGTTAATAAGACAGAGCTGGGAGTGCATATGTAAATACATTATAGAGGAATGGCAAAGTTTGTTCCGGATTAATGTATTCATGGTTTGAACATATTCAGATTTAGGATTTCTCCATACTGGCCTGTGTCTTAAAGCAGCGCTGCGGTCCTGTGCCACAACGCTTGCTTCCTCCTGCCGGCCTGCCGTCATCCCCGCAGCAGCAGCAGCAAGTCAGCCCACTGACTCAACTGAGCTATGAGAAACGTTTCCCTGCTGTGAACTGAACTTTGGATCAAAAGCACTACTTCTGCTTCCTTCATCTGAAAAGGCATTTCCAATAACTAAGTGTAGCTGAAGTCCTTCTATTCTCTCTGCAGGTATTTGCCACCGGGGAGCAATACTATTGCAATATGCTGTAAAGTAACACAAAATTCAAACAGCACGTTTCGAACCCGTTTTAAAATATTTATGTAAAGCTCCTGTGACTCATGTAATCCTCAGCAAAAATCTTGGTGATGCAAAAAGGAAAGTGTGGTGATGGATCACTTAAGTAAGCATTGTTAGAGACTGAGTCTGTTCTTTAATTTCACTGTCTGGCCATTGAGGAAAGGGAGATTTTTATTTATTTTTTTTTATTTCATTTTTTAGGCAGGCCATCAGTAGGTGAGTGGCCATTACTCTTGAGTCAGGTTTTCCTGTTGACCCTTGGTTTTGAGATAATGACTTGTTGGATTGTGAAAATGTCTGTGAAGTCTGTTTGGAGACTCTGTAGATTCTGCCAGTAATCAACTATTTTAAATTTTATTTATACAGCTGGTGATTATTTACACACAAATATGACAGGTTTGAAATTAATATGTTAATTTGTTTAAAATTTTAATACTTTAATACACTGACTTGGCAGTCAAATAAAATCTGTGCATTCAATTTAAGATCAAGATATTTAAAAATATCAAAGCTTTTGATGTAAAATATTTTAACATCGGAAATAGAATAATATTGTCTGACTAAACAGGGAGCAGGAAGGTGGACTGATTTCAGTTCTTCAGCTGGGGATTAAAACTGGAAGCTATTGAATGAAGAATGAAGAGAGGAAGTTGACACCCACTCGTCTCTTCCACCCACGTGTCAAAACTTCTGTAGTTGAAAAAAATGTGGCTACGGCACTAGCTAATGTCTAACAGTGAAGCTGAGGTATCTACAGGGCATTTCACAAAACTGCAATCCAGGTGATGGTGAATGCTCCAACGCTTGTCCTCTGTTTTGTATTAGACAGATTTTACTAGGGGGCTTTCGTTAAAAAATTGATGAGACATCTTGGGAGTCACTTCCTTTGTGAAGACAAATTGTTGATTATTGTCATTCATTGATACTCTAAATACCTTTTGTGTGACTTTAAAGTGTAAGTCTTTGATAGAAGTATAACCTCTGATTTACTACCCCAAAAAGCAGTGCTTACCTGGATGGAAAAGGAGCAGCTGAGTTAATAGTGTTAACTGCATCTTTTTTGTTTGTTTGTTTACATTCTATGTGAAATATTAAATGACTTGAAGTGCAACATGTGACATACCATTTTTTTAAGCAAAGGAGGCATTACAGCTTTAAAATATGAGGCTTTTTCACTGGTTTTGTCTCCGTATGTGTATTAAGCAATACATATGGATGTCAAAGGAAGAGTGAAATTGCCAATACAAGCAAGTTTTCAGCTTCTGGGTTTTCTACAGAGTAGATACCTTTCCATAGGTAGTAAATTTACCAGAGGATGGGATTCGTGGATTGAAACTAAGGATAACCTATCAGCTTAGGAAACAAGCTTCCATTGAGCTTGTGGTGACAGACAACACTTGCAAAAGATTTTTAAAACTTCCAAATATGAAATGGGAAGATTCAATGATAAAACAGTGGAGTGAAGATTTTTGTCACTGTAATTAAAAAAAAAAAACAAATAGACTTTCTTATCATGCCAGTGCCAAAATCATGAACAGTACTGAAACATAGCCTCCTTATTTAACTTTGTTCTGGGTTTTTCTTCTGATTTCAAACTGGCCATTGAGGAAAGGGAGATTTATTGTTTTCAAAACAATAACAGTAATTAATACAATAAAAAGGCAAATGAGGAGAAATTTACCTTGTAATGTCTTTAAGCTTCTAGTGTATTCTGTACACTGAGTGGAGATTTCATCCTACTTGAAATAATTCAATCCATAACTTTTTTCTCTCTAAATGTTTGGTTGATCTTAGATTGGCATAGCTTCAAGCAGCTAAAAAGAGAAAAGCTGCAAGAACATTATACAGTCAATGACTTTTAGAACAGATGTTGTCCGAAAGTGTGTTGGGTGTTTTGGGGGGTTGTTTAGTTTGGTTTTTTTTCTTTTCTCTGCATAGAGCCATAGTATATGATGTACTGGAAGGAAAAATACAAGCAACCTTGAAAATCAGGTTTGAGTTACAGTATAGTTTCATATATTGCCAAAAAATTGTTGCATTTACTGGCTCCTAGCTAGTTCCCTTTAAAGACAGCCGTAGCTGTATCTTCCTGTATTGTTTTGGAAGTGCTTGCTTCGTGTTCAGGCCTGTTTCCCTGTTGCCCAAAGGGTGATGTTCAGTGGAGTTCACTTCTGTTTATTCTATCGAAAAAAATCTCTGATACTCTTTCTTCTCAAGGTGTTATGGGAGATAGCAGCAATAAATTATTTAGAAACAATGCATCATTTTGAGTCACACGAATGAGAAATGGAAGGACCAAATGATGAAAATGACCAAAGCATTCCAAACGAAAGAGAAAAAGCCCTATCATACTGGTGTTCTTAAAAGATTTCCAATAACACAATTAAGTCAAATCTCTTTAAAACAAGGTCTTAAGATAGAAAGCCAATTTCTCCTATTAATGTCACTTGTTTCATCTACCCAATCTATCTCATTTTGGACGTTTTGAATATGGGGAAGTCAGTCAGAAGGGTTGTATGTATTTGGCTGGAAAAAGAGGGTTTCTGCGTAAGGGAATGAGTGAAAACAATTATTTTCTACTAACTTCTCTAATAGAAATGCAACACTGCATAGCAAATGTTTACCTGTGTCTAGAAGGGGGGGGGGACGACGACACACGACCATCATCAACATTGCATTTGCTTCATGGTTTTGTTGTAGCAGTGTTAGGCAGTGTTCTTAGGTTGAGCTTTTAATATTTTTCATATTGGAAAAGGGACTATGCAAAATAAAAATCTTCAACGCCTGTTTGCTTTGATACTATATCCTCTTACTTGTACAAGAATAAAATCAAAACCAACTAGAAGTACTCTACCACCCATGAAGTAGTTGATTTAAGGCAGATGCAGCTTCTAGGGGTGGTGAGAGTATTTGAAACTAAATAGCAACATTTTGGGAACTGGAGAGGAAGTGTGATTCCCTCGATTTTGAAAATTTTCTATCTGAATCTCATACTCGGTGCCTTATGTTACAACAGAGGGACTGAGGACTGCAACGATCAAATTAGGTAAATTAATGTGAGGGAGGGAAGGAAACACTTAGGAAAAGTTTTGACTTTCACTTGACGATTTCACAGAATCACAGGATGATTGCGGTAGGAAGGGACCTCTGGAGATCATCTGGTCCAACCCCTCTGCTCACGCAGGGCCACCTAGAGCTAAAACAATAAAACCGCATTTTGCATTAATTCCAAATGACATTTTTGGAACTGTCCCCAAAAAATAAAATATACAGTGCTTTTTTTTTTTTTTTATTTCGCTAAAAAATAAAGCATTTATTTATAGACTTTTTTTTCCATTTTAAAGTTTTTCAAACAGCCACCAAACTAATAAATTCATTATTCTTACAACTTTAACTTCAGCAAACTTGAAATAGCGAGCTAAGGGATTTGTTCAGTTACTTGTCTTCTCAAATGCTGTGGAAGAGCTGTTTAACCTCTCTGGACTTAATGGAGGTCTGAAGTGGTGAAATGGACTATGTGTTGATGTCAGCTGGTGCCCGCTGGTTGCTCATGACAAGCAAATTGTTCTGTTTGAAGGTGGTGCTGATTTGCTGTCTCTATAGACAGCTTTGGATTTTCATTTGGAAGAAAACTGATTTTGTATGTCTACCAGCTCCTGGTAGAAAGAATGTTACCTCATTGACTTCCATATATGTTTCCAGCAGTTCATATGCTTTTTCACCTCAGAGGTGTTTTAAATGGCCACGCCACTCAACCTCATTTCTTTCAAGTCTAGAAAGCTAGCGTGGCCTTTCTCTGGCTTGTGGAGGGGGGTTGAAATCAGCGTAGGGCCCGGCTCTTCGCAAACCGAGGGACAGAAGACTGGTGTGCTCGCATGTTGCCGGACGTGCACTGCGTCCAAAGAATATTGGATGCTGCTCAAAATATGCCTCTGTAAGATAAAGAAGTTTCACCAGGAACTTACTTTCACCCAGTTCTTTCTATGGCGATGTGACAAGCTGGCAAATAACGAAGCCTTGTAACATTGTGCTTGCATTTCCACAAGACGTGGTTGTCTGGATGATTCATAAACGCTGAGGAGCTCCCGTACGGCTAGCTGGAGTGTGGAAAGAGAATGTGTCACCACAAAAAAGCCCTTCCAGGAACCATGAGCCCAAGCATGATCGCATTTGGCTTGCCAGCCAACTCTTTCATCACAGGCAGACAGCGATGGAGCACAGCGAGACCTCTCGGAGAAGACGACGTTGCCTCGGGCAGGAAAGGCATTCAAGGCAAAGGCTGGAGCAGCTACGCCTCTGTTCCTTGGGCTGGGTGAGGGTTGTGCGACAGGTCTCAAGATGCAGACCTGTCCGCACCCGCCCTGCTTTGTTCAGGCACCCCGAATATGTAACTACCCTATTGCTCAGGCAAGGCTCCTCATGTCAACAAAATAATTCCCTCTAATGTTTTGGCTTTTACTAATACAGAGAGTACATCTCCTTCTTCCTCCGCTGAAAACCGTGCCATGGGAATTGGCCTGGAATATGCTTAATTGAAAACAGAGGAAGACTGATGCCATTTTCAAGCAATGCCTTTCTTGTGATATACTCCTCGTTTACTTAGCAATCAGTTTATGTACATACAGTAATAACACCATCTATTTTTTTTAATCCCCCTATTTTAAAATACCATATAATGAAAAAGAAAAAAATTCCAAAGTCAAGAAGCGTTTGACCGCTGTTAATTAATAGAACATGAATTGTTCTTGTCCCTTAGGTGACAGGAGACTAGAGGAAGAATTGTTCTCCCTCTGAAAAAAAAGTACATTAAGGAATAAAATAACCACAGAAGTACTTTTATAGTATACTCCAGAGTCGTAGTATTTATTTTTAAACAATAGTAAATCATGCAATTGTTTCAGGCTTCATTCCAAACAGTTCTAAATTTGGAGTTAAAGAATTGATCTTGAGAAGATGTACAGGAAAACAAACCCCTTTTCCTCTCTCATTTCCTGTTTGAATCGATGAGAGTTGGGGCTCCTCTTTAGTTAACTTAGCAAGCATTACTCCCCCATGAACTGTCTTTTTAGTCAAGGATCACAGAATGTCCTCTCCTTATATGAAAAGCATGAATTTATTATCTAGTGTGTGTTGCAAAGAAGGTTTGTTGGGGTTTTTTTCTTTAAAAATGAGCCATAGCACTATTAATAGCATTTGAATGGCTTTATACTACTGTGTACAGAAGTGATTCCGCTTTCAGCTTGCTGCGTTTTGGATACGGTATGTCTTGCTTTCTAACACTGCTGATCCCAACCTTAAAAGTATAATACATAGCAATAAAAGCACAGCAAGGCACAGTGGGATAACGAGGATGCCAGCTGGCATGCACCAAGGGCTCTGATTCCTCCTGATGGTCCTGAATCAAAAAGAAGTGATATAAACGAATTGTGAGATGGAGACTCGGCACCAAGAATTTAAGTAAATGGCCAAGGAGATTCAAACTGTCCTTAGGCAAAAGGAGGTTGCACGGACCTCTGGAGGGGGTGTGTGGGGCATTCTTTGGGACATTAAGTATGGACTTAAAGTGTAAGGAGGCTTAAGGGTTTTGAGACTTTGGTCACAAGATTTTAATTGTATCCTTGTGAGTCTGCCAAACAACATTTTATAATTGAAATATGTATTTTGTGATATTTATGTATGCAAATACTAGAGATTTTTGGAAGCGACAGCATCGTTAGGGTCAGTGAGTCTGATGTGTGCCTGAGCAAAGCTGGGTGGGTGCAAACATAGTAGACATCACTCACAAAACGTAGTCCATTTAACTGAAAGGCATCTAATGGCAGCATTTTCCAAAACAAAGGCAATTTTGTTTTTCATTTGTTTTTCTGGTATTTTCTAAGAATTTCTATACCTAGAGTGGTAATCGTAGGTTTATTGAGATGAAAATTATGCAGCTATTTAACTAATCATTAAAGACTCCCAACTCAGGTAAGTCAAGGTCACACAAGTAGCTCTGACATCTGATTTAAGGCGCCTGTGATGTTAACATGCTCTGCTATCCTGACTGAAAAATAGGTTTGTCATCACATTAATCCCATCTGTAAACTTGGCCTAAACTTGAACATGGTAACGGGATTGGAAAGATTATTATTTCTTCTGTAAAAGTTTAGGAGTTTCAAAGCACTTCACAAAAACAAGATAATAAATTTCTTCCTGTGTCTGCAAGTCTATCTCCCCTACCCCAGTTAACATCATAATGTTTCTGTTTTAACTGAATGAAACATTTATTATTAGTTTTGAATGTATAAATCAGGCATTGTGAAGGGAAAAATGTATGGTACTTGGGCTAGCACCAGAGTACTGTGAATTAAAAAAAAATCCAGACCTGAATCAAAATTTCTGGTTTTTGCTTTAAGTAGTCTCCCAGAGAAGTAGCTGGGAGATAAATTAAGGACAAAGTGATTCGATTCATAAGAATGCCTTAACACATGATTTCACAGACAAGAAAAACCTTTACTAATACACCGAAATATTTTTGTATCCAGGTCCCATATGTGATCATTAAAAAAACTGTGATTCAACAGGCTGGAAATGCCTCATCATCATGTACAATAACAGTGCCATGATCCAATAAAGAGCTTCTGCAGACCTTTTTCAATCTGAACTTTCCACAATATCCTAGATACCTCCAAGCAGCGGGTAAAAATTCTCTGGAAGGCCTGTGGTACACTGGATTTTTGCACGCTGTCGGACACTGTACCACAGGGAGTCTGGCACCCAGAGTCACGTATTTCAGCCTGAGTCAAGGGCTTAGTACCTTCCAGGCGGTTATCCAGCATCTGTCACGAGCAGTCGCTGTAAATGTGCTTCTGGAGTCAAATTAGTACCTAGAATTCTTTGATAACTTTACCTCTGCAAGCGCCTGCCGGCGTTAATGAAGTGGGAGGAGGCGGATGAGCTACTGCTGGGGAGGGCGAAACCCTGCCGGTGGTGGTGCGGCGCGGGGAGACGCGACGGCGTGGGGGACCGGAGGGACTGGGACCTGCCGGCTGACGCAGAGCGGTTGTCTCCACCTGTCAGTACCTGCAACCGCAGGCGCGCAGCCCGAAAGGGCGGGTGTCGTAGGCGCATTTGTGGTGGAGGTGTCAAAGCATCCCGCTGTGCGAGGCGCAAACCCCGACACCCGCACGTCTCTTCTGTCTTTCAGCAGGCCTATAATGGTAGCATAAATAGGGAGCCAAAATAAGGAGTGGTCTTTTTCCAGTGTATTTTAGTAAGATGAGAGTCTGTAAGCATGATTCAAGGGGGGAAAAAAGGGAAAAAAAAATACTTGTGGGGTAGATCCTGTGATCTGGGGTTTGCACAAAGATGTTAAATAGCAGCCAGAGAGAGAAAGCAGAGCTTTGACAGCTAGCTGGGGAAGAGGCGAGATCTGAAGGAGCAACGGGGTAGGAAAGAGAAACTGTCACAAAGCCAAAATGAATTAAAAATGAGTGAGGCTGAAAGGACTTGAATGGAGATATTTCATTTGCCTCTTCTTGGATGAAGAAGCAACCTCCTCAGAAAGGAAAAATATTTTTAAAGTGTTTTGAGCACGTTGCTCCCTAGGAGTAGGCCCGTTCTTATGGCGTACGTCGGTCTGCAGAGAAATCCCCTTTTTCCGAGGGGAGCGAGGACAGACCCGTCTCAGCCCACCACGCTTGGCAGCGGCGCGATCCCGTTCAGTGCAGCAGGCAGGGCTCCTGCTTCTGGTGGCTGCTGCGATCAGTTCAGCGAAGCTGATTGCCCTGCTGGGAACCCCAGGCTTCTTCAGCTTTAGAGGCTGCAAATGTGCTGTTGTTTGTCCTCTCCTTGCAGTCATCTCTCTTTTGGCCGCTTTTAATGGATACTATTTTATTATATTTGGATAACTCAAATGAACATATATATTACTGCAGTTACATATGTAATAACATGGCTTTCTCTCCTTCACTCTCACGGATTTTCCTGTGAAAACAGAGCCTACTTTTTAGGTATCAGGTATCCGTTGTGCACCACCAGAACTGCAAGTTCAATTCTGTTTTCGAGTATAAATAGATAACTTAATCTTATTAGCTGTAGTATTTTTTTATACTGACACCCGATATTATTGCTACCTGCGCTGTGTTCCCTGTGGGTACCTGTGTCTGCCTGGTACCTTTGCCTAGCAGTACATTCCTGTACTTAAGAGTTTTGATTGCCATGTGAGAATTTATGTTTTTCAGTACTCATGGGATAAAATTATGTAGAAATACTGTAGTGGGAGGGAAGAGAAAATTATTTAGAGCCAGGGCTACCGAATCTTTTTCTCTAGCCGGAGATGGAGAAAACACTAGAAAAATTGTAATAGGGGATAAGCAGGCAACTGGTTTTGCAGGCTAATTACTAATAACTAGCTTTTGCTGTTAGCTGAACAAAATCCTCCTGGCAATCCTTAGTTTCTGTTTTGCTTCTTACCTGCTCTGCCTCTGTATCCCTTTTCTGGCCTTCCTACTGCTGTCCCCACTTGTTTCCAGAATGATAGTCCGGGGGCAGCAGTATGGGTCAGGAGGAGTGAAGCAAAGATCAGTGTAAATTATAGGGCAATTATTTCAAAAATTTTTAAATGAGATTCAAAAATACAATGGGATAAGCTTAGAAAAAGAGTGTTCTAGAGTCTCACTGTATAAATGAATCCAGACCTTGTACTTGCTTTACATTAAGGTCTTTTTTTTTGAGCATAAAATGTCATATCCTACCTATAGGTGTTTCCAGATCCTGTCTGATCTTGGCAAATTAAAAAGAAAAACCCATTTTTTTAGGACCATACAAAGTCAAGGAAGATGCCACTGGCATGAGAAGAGAGAAGTGTGATTCCTGAGAGGATACCTCCGATAAAAGACCCAACCTGCAGATGTGGAGCTGTGAATTTCCTAGAGATATCTGTGACTGAGGAAGGAGCCCTGATTCTTCAGAACGCCACTCTGCCCACTCGCAGGGCCAGCCCAGTTAAACCACTGCTTCTTGGCCTTAGGAGAAGCAACAAAATGGGGCACATGGTTACTCACATAGTAAGAATTACTGGAAGACTGGCAAACTGGCAAAAATTAGGTGTGTATCTGAAAAAGCAAGTAAGTGATCCTGCTGAAAATGATAGACATACTGCTGTCATGGGGCTGAATTTCCTCTCCTTTCTCGAGCTTAAGCAGTCGCATACAGACACGCTCACAAGGTGCCTCAATCTGAGAGTGAAAGCCTCAAATCCTCTTTTACAGGTTGGCACGGGGAACCATGAAAGCCCAGTCTCCCAAGGAAATGGTGCTACTGTCTTTTGTAAAACAGAGTGATTACTTCCCAAAAAATGAAAACAGAAGTTGAGAGACCACTGTTTACTTTCCTAGCTCTGATTTCACGGAGTGCCTGACTGTGTTTTGTATTGAAGCAATGTGGTATTATAGGGGCAAGGATCTAGTATGAATGGATGAGAAAGAGAGCAAAAGCTCAGGGTTTTGGAGCTTGGTAGGCAGTCTTGGGCTCCATCCCTGCACCACAGATTATTTCTCTATGCAATGTAAATCCGTCTAACTAGGAAACACATATCCCTGCTTTCTCAGCATCCTAACTGTCTTTGTGAATTCTACTCTTGGTAACTTACTCTCTGCCTAGTCCTGAGCCTGCAGGACAGAAGACCCTGGAAATACCTCAGGTTCCTTTCTTTGCTTATTAAATTTCTTTTGTTCCTTTCTTTCCTGAGGAAGTTGAAAGGATAAGGGATAAATAATTAGAAATGAATTACTTATATATTCATATAACGATCAAGAAAATAAACAAAATGCAAACAGGTCACATAATTACAGCTGTGCTGCTAAGCCCTGGCAGCCTGACTTGCTGAGTTTCACTGTCCCCGTCCACGCAAGGTCCCGGTGAGTCTGCAAAGAGCCAGAGCTTTGCTGCCTCCCCGCTCTTCCACGGTTAGTTTCCAAGGGGGAGGGCTCCACACAAGCGGGATACCAGCACAGAGCCCCTTTCCTTGCTCTCCATGTATTTTCAATCCTGTTCCAAAGTAGAGGCAAACAGCTGTGAGGTCAGTGCGAACCATTTACTCTAGGTCATATGTCGAAGGGTTCTTGTGTCCTTTCATGGTTGTGAACACGGTGATGATCTATTAGCATTTACATGCAATACAGTCGTGGTGCAGCTGCAAGTCATAGCAGTGCTGCAAGTGATACAAATGAGGCTGGCCAAAGCTCCTTCTATCGCTATATGTTCTCTAGCTCTGGGGTTTACACTTGCGTTGTGTTACAAAGGCTTTGGCCAAACTCCTTTTTTCCCCGAGGAAGCTCAGCACAGCTCCCTCACCCATCACAAAGTCCATATCAGAATCACATTTCTGGACAATGAGCCGGACTCCTGGCCCCAGGCCCAGCAGCTCTGGCTGGCTGGGGAAGCATATAACTGCCTTGAAAGCTGCCCTGAACATGCTGTGGCGTAAAACAGAGAGGAAAAAGGCTTTTGCCCATACTAAAGTCTCACAGCAGTAAGGAGAGATGGATGTGCCAGAGCTGACTGGGGCTCCTGATGGTGCCTAGGTTAAAGGAAACATAGGTCTCCTCCCACTCTTCAAATATCTGCTCCATTGATTTGGTCTGATTTTCCTCTAGCATGAGAAATTTAGGAGGTGGAAGCTGAGATCATTTTCTGATAAAGCAAAAACATCTGTTAACCTTGAGTGCTGTCATGTCTGCCTGCGGCAGCCAAGAAATCGCCATTTCTGCTCCACATTATCACCGGGCGATACTTTGATCAGCAGGAAAGGTCTAGGGAAATCAGATTTATGGAGAACAGAGCTTTGCTGGTGTGAATCAGAAGGGTGGCTGCTCTCGCTCAGCAGTGGGGTCCCTTGAAACGCAGGTCTTCCCCTTCACTTGCTCAGTGAATTAATTAGTTCTGCATCGTCAGTCCTGCACGAAGGACTTGGAGGGGGAAGGAATTTCTGGTAAATGAATAGCTAGGAAATGGACCAGCAGAGGATGCCGGTCACAAACCAATGTCTTCTCAGAGTTATTTTAAATAAAGATATTTGGGAGTGGGGGACTGGAAGCGGTGTTGGTGTGTATGGTGATCCCAGCTGTCACTGTATGGAAGTTCTGCATTGTCAAAGAACATTTGAGTACACAAAACCCTTTTTTTTTTTCAGTACAAAAGTGTCCGTGCAATCCTATCTATATATATGTGTATATATATAGGGATTCAAACTGAGAGTTAGTTATCTTAAATAAGTACTAAAAAATAAAAATCTTAATTTAGGATGTCTGTGACCGTAATATCAGGCGGCACCATCTCAGACATAATTGTTGGACTGCCTCAGGACTCAGACAATCAGTACCCTGATGTCCTTTCCGTGCATGTGAGAATGACAGGCAGTCTAACAGCTGCCTTTGATATTTAAATTTTCATATCTCTGTTCCTGAATCTTGCCTCTTAGTGGCCTGAAACTCGTGGTCCAGGACATTAATACTTCCCTGAATATTTCTAATCAGAAACGTTTGTAATTGGTATCTGTTCATGTAAATTTGGTTACTGAGAAAGTAGACCAGAGAGACAATATCTAGTAAATTATTTTGATTAAATCCTAGATACTGGGTTCTGAACGGAAAATCAAACCATTTTGCAGTGAGGCCTCCATTATCTAACAAATCACCAATGATGTAAGTAGGATTCTCTACCTAGTATTGCTATGGTTCTATAGTCGTTACTCTTTCAAGGTTCTTTAAATACATCTCAACAGCAATGCTAACAGCTGTGGGTTCAGGAATGCAGAAGGCAGTTATTATTCAGGAGATCTGGCTGAATTTGGACGCTTTCCTTGCAATTTACTGTAATTATGTGACTGCAAGAGGTGCTGTTAAAGATTTTAAGGGTCACTGAGAGAGAATTTAATTATATCATGCTGACAGTTCTTTTGCTTTCCACGCATAAAGTATTAGGTGTTAAAACCCTCGGACTGATTAGTAGAAAATAAAGATTAATGTCTTATCATACTGTAAAGACAAGGAAATGTGGGCATTGTTAGCAAAAAAAAATGAACCCTGATAAACTAGACAGCTATAATCCTTTTGTGGAAAGGACTACGATAACAGAATATGACATTTGGCTTTGTTAATGAAAAAAGTGTTATGAAATAAAACAAAACTCAGATGTTTGATTGCTTCAGGGTGGCATCATAGAGACGCTAGCTGCCTCCACGTATGCTCGCCGTACACTTTCTGTGCAGAGCTCACTCTGGAGAGGGGCAGCTGGAAGCAGCTGCTTTGCCTCAAATATTCCAGATAGCAGTTTCTCAAAATAATCTGCTGGTGAGCGGGGAACTTGTTGTGACTAAGTCATTTTTAGTGGATGTTTCATCTATTTGTCTCATTTTCAAAGCTCTGCCTCCTTCAGGATTTTCTAGTGCAAGAGTCATGAAAGACAGCTAATGTTAATGTTGTTTGCATTATGGATTATTGTTACTTTGTCCCTAACGCATGATTTTACAATCTGTATATGTGTGTTTGTCAGTTTTGTACTGTGTTCAACACAGATGGGTTGTCTCTGTGACCGGGGCTCTTGGAAGTGAGTCATGCAAATAATTAATAACAGCGCCACCCACCCAGAAATCTGAGTGTCCTGGATATTACAAATGACAGTCATGAGGGAAAACTGATGTGCAGAATGAAATTACTTGCTGAGGGTCACTCAATTAAATGCTTAATTTAAGCCTGCCATCCAAGACTCCTGACCTCCAAAGCCTTTTTCTTCTCTAACCAATCCCTTGGTAATACCACATGACACAGGAATACAGCAGAAGAAAAGGCATCTTTTAGTTTCCATTCACATACATCTACATTAAAATGAAAAGCAAGAAATATGATGGAGTTGAGTCACCAAAGCCTTCAGGACAGCTGAGATAACTCTTGACAATCTTCTAAGAACATGTTCTGCAGTGATTAAGAGGAACCCATTTCACATCCTGTCACCTACATCAAAGGCCAGATCTGGAATGTAGATGGGGAAAAGTATTTCAGATTGCATGGAAATGAAAACAAATTCACTGTACTTACAGGCCGGCTGAAAACATAACTCAAAAGAAAGAGGTAAACACACCCTGGTCTTTTCTCTCACAGAAGTGTCCTGGTTTCGGCTGAGATAGATAGAGTTAATTTTCTTTCTAGTAGGTGGTATAGTGCTGTGGTTTGGATTTAGGATGAGAGTGATGTTGATAACACACTGATGTGTTTAGTTGTTGCTGGGCAGTTGTAGTGCCTACACTCAGTGAAGGACTTTTCAGCTTCTCAGGCCCTGCCAGGTGCAGCAGAAGCTGGGAGAGCACAGCCAGGACAGCTGGCCCAGGCTGGCCACAGGGATATTCCCTGCCACAGAACGTCAGGCTCCCTGTGGAACTGGGGAGGTGGGATTGCTGCTCAGAAACAGATGGGGCTTCGGGTTGTTTTTTTTAACCTTTTGCATGTGGCGAGTAATTGCATTTGTGCATCATTTGTATTATTGTTATTACTGTTGTTGTTATTGTTATTATTTTTTTCCTTTGTTATCCTATTAAACTGTCTTTATGTCAACCCATGAGTTTTTTCCCGTTCTCTCCCCCATCCCACTGGGGGAGGGGGGTTGAGTGAACAGCTGCATGGTGCTTAGTTACCAGCCAGGGTTAAACCACAACAAGAAGAGCAAACACAAACTTGTAGTATTTCCTGATTTTCTTTTGGCTACATATGCATTTGAGTAGAAGTATTATCAAAACCAACAGTGTTTGAGTTTAATGCAAATATTATTGCTTTTTTTCAACAACAGTTACACAGCTTCAGAATTCTTTAGACCACTTTCTGAATGTTTTTTTAGCATCCACTTGCCATTGGTTTTGGGATAATCCGATTAGTAAGTACTCTATCAACTCCCTACGGCACTTTACTTAGCAATATTTTCTACAAACCACGTGATGAAAATGTATATCATTTGGATGAAATAATGAAACTGACCTTACTTGATTTCCCTGTGTAATGCTGCCTAAGTCCGTAACAGTAACAATGATAAATATAAACTCAGAAATTCTTAGCCAAGATTCTGTAATGAAAAAGCATCAAATTCCACAGACATTATATTCAGCTGTGTAATTGCTTTGTAGGGACTCTGAGATAGAGCAGGTGGTTGGGAACAGAAATGGTTCAGTTTGCCTCATTTGGGTGTGTGTTTACACAGTGAAATACTCTTGATTTGTACACAAAAATTGTACAAAAGGCCAAAGACACCCCCAGAGTCCATATATGAGGGTGTAAAACTGCAACATAGCATGAAATAGAGCAAGACAGAGATTTTTTTCAAAAATAGATATCCCTAGTCCAAAACCCAGAATACCCTCTAAAAATACCCAATTGCAACAATAACTTTAGCCATGTCTGTGTTTACCACCTAAAAAGCACTGTTCAGTCATTAAAATCAATATGCCAATTAATAAATCCACACAAACCTCTGCTCTTTTCTGGTATTTGCATGCCAGACATTTAAACCTGATTTAGCTGCTCCATTTAAGACCGTCTGCATAGGAAGAAAACAGGAGTTGTAGGAAGCAACCCACCCGTGACCTATCGGGTTTCCCTGAAACCGCTGTGTGGGATTAAGCGGAGAGATTGCAGAAAAGGAGAATGGAAAAATCTATGCATCTTTGTGTCCTGAGGCAATGTCTGACAGTTAATTTAAGCCTTCTTAGACCCATTTACGCACTGTCGTATCATCTGAGAAGCAAGATTTCGCTGCCTAGCTGGAGCTGCAGAATCGCCTGGCCGCTGCGAGGACGTGAGGATTGCTGGTATTCCCAGCTGACCCGATAACAGCAGCGCTGGTGCCTTCTGCTATTGCCTTGGTTTCACAATAAATACGTAGGTGGTGGGTGGGTATTTCCAGTCGGCGGAGTCTACGTGCTGTGTTTAGCAATAGCCATGTAGCTATAAAAATAACCAAGCCAGACTTTCCCGACAGATCTCTTCCCCTTACGCTGAAAGCAAGAAAGACAAAACACATTGCCTGCACTTCCTACACCCTGGATGTAATTTCAAGGGCTTTCTTTTTTAATATCACACATCATACTTTCCTTTCACTGCCCCTCTCCATCCAGAAAGTACTAGATGCATAACAAAATCTTTAGACAAAGCCACAGGTGATGGCAAGTCTGGAAATAAGTAACTATTACTGTCCTGGTAAGGTGCTCTTTGGCCTTTATCAGTGCAAAGACAGGCTCATCTCCCTTGTTTGCTTTCCCCAACTTGTCCGCGACTTTCAGCTCAGTGCCAATTTCCAGTAGCAGGTAACATGTTTAAAAGATAACATTTTTCTGCTGATTGTAGCAGAGACGGCATGAAGCCTCAAAACGTGAAGTCTGGGTCTGTTGTGGTTGGATCTGTTTTCAGATCCGGGAATGCTAGGTGCAAGGAGAGGAGATTTACTTGATCAGTCGGCACATCTCCCTGCCAGGGCAGCCATGTGCCCCTCAGCAAGTTTTCTGCTGTTAAGTCTAATTTTAAATGTGGTTTCTACCACTTCCTTACACTACCCTTTCGTACTTAGAGTTGATCTCATTGTTAGGCAGTTTTTCCATGTGTTCAAGTGTTCGCTTTCTCAATTCCACCCTATTGCTCCTAATAAACTCCCTCATACCATGTTTAATAACTTCTCCTTTTACTACCTCCAACTATACACAGACGATTATATGTTTCCCTGTAGTCAGAGCTTAATCGGCTCGCACATGCTGAACACATTAGGACCTTCCAGGGTTTTGTGTGCAGAGCGGCTGGCCCCGTGTCACCGGGTTTTTCTGAAAGAGGCCAGTCCCTCGCACATGCTGGTGACCTGGGAGCCTTAGTCAGAGCTGCTGAAGGGTGCTCCAAGGGGACAGTGGCCAGGGGACGTCTGTCTGGGGTAGAAGGGGAGCAGGGAGAAAGAGAAAGATGGACTTCGTTCCCTTCTAGCACCTAGAGGAGAGCCTGGGCACGGGTGGCAGGGAAGGGAACGGAGCTCTGTGTTTATCAGATACCCGTTTCTGGCAATACAAGGGGTGAAAGCCTTGTACTGAATGAGAAACCGCTCTGAGCATCTCTCCTTCTTCCTGACAGCAGGGAGAGGAATGGAGGGAATAACTTCTCAGCTCACTATTTCATCACACACTTCCTCCCTCTCTCCCCCATTCCGGGTGCCTAATCTTTATTTACCGTTGCCCATATATTTTAGGCTTCTGACATCTCAAAGATATATGTGTTCAGCTCGAATTGAGGTGAGGGGCACTGGTCGAGTGCAATGTGACTGGGTGGACAGTCCTGTGTGACCAAGGGGTGCTTCCTCGCAGCAGTAGAGGAGAAACAGGCAATAGGAAAGAGAATAGTGAGAGGGAAGATGTTTGGATAAGGTAACTATTAGTCCACTAAACGAAACCAATAAGGATTCCTCATGCTAAATTTCAATGAATATAGGTAATGCTTTACTCTGTTTTGGAGAGATTAGGATAGCAGATCTTATTCATCCCATTAGGTACAGTCTTTACCAGCCAACTTCCATCTCCTTACCATGAAGGAATTTACATCAGCATCATGTGCTCGAGACATGCACAAAACTCTCCTTCAGCTGCCACCTTATCTCATAGGCATGTAACTTCCACTGTCAAACCAGTGTAGGTACATTTAGTCTGTGACTGTCCCAGCAGAACACAGTAATCAGTATGTTTTTAGAATCATTGATCATAGAATCATTTAGGTTGGAAAAGACCATTAAGATCATTGAGTCCAATTGTAAACCTAGCATTGCCAAGTCCACCACTAAACCATGTCCCTAAGCACCACATCTAAACATCTTTTAAATACCTCCAGGGATGGTGACTCAGCCACTTCCCTGGGCAGCCTGTTCCAATGCTTGTCAATCCTTTTGGTGAAGAAATTTTTCCTAATACTCAATCTAAACCTCCCCTGGCACAACTTGAGGCCATTTCCACTCATCTTATCACTTGTTACTTGGGAGGAGAGACCTACATGCACCTGGCTACAACCTCCTGTCAGGTAGTTGTAGAGAGTGACAAGGTCTCCCTTCCCCTCCCCTTTTCTCCAGACTAAACAACCCCAGTTCCCTCAGCCACTCCTCATAACAATTGTGCTCCATACCCTTCACCAGCTTCGTTGCCCTTCTCTGGACATGCTCCAGCACCTCAATGTCTTTCTTGTAGTGAGGGGCCCAAAACTGAACACAGCACTTGAGGTGCGGCCTCACCAGTGCCAAGTACAGGGGGACGACCACTTCCCTAGTCCTGCTGGCCACACCATTTCTGATACAAGCCAGGATGCTGTTGGCCTTCTTGGCCACCTGGGCACACTGCTGGCTCATATTCAGCTGGCTGTCGACCAACACCTCCAGGTAATGTTGTCCAAGGGACTGGTTTTACAGCTGTGTTCTGAGTACCTAGACTAAATAAGACTGTGCTCAAAGCAGTGGCTTCTCACTTTTCCAATATTTCAGTGAAGAGAAAATTAATCCAATTTGTGCAGGATCCAGTTTCTTATTTGCTTGTCAAGATTTGAACCAACATCACCCTCCTCTCCAATGGATGTACCACTGAGGAAAGTCATCTCCTGCTTACTAATTAATGCTACTTACACTATGTATATACTGCTTTAATACACAAGCAAATAGGGAATGGAACCAAGCTTATCTGCTTTTGTGGAAGAAAGCTGGTCTGCAAGGTTATCCTTCTTTACATCTTCCCATGCAAATGCTTGTATTGAGTTGTGTGGCAAGGTTTTGGTAGCGGGAGGCCACAGGGGTGGCTTCTGCAAGAAGCTGCTAGAAGCTTCCCCTGTGTCTGACAGAGCCAATGCCAGCCGGCTCTAAGATGGACGCACTGCTGACCAAGGCCGAGCCCATCAGCCACGGTGGTAGCGCCTCTGGGATAACATGGTTAAGAAGGGGAGAGGAGTGAGAACGTGTGAGAGGAACAACTCTGCAGACACCAAGGTCAGTGAAGAAGGAGGGGGAGGAGGTGCTCCAGGTACCAGAGCAGAGATTCCTCTGCATCCCATGGAGAAGACCATGGTGAGGCAGGCTGTCCCCCTGCAGCCCATGGAGGAAGGATGAGGGGGTGTAGAGATTCCACCTGCAGCCCGTGGAGGACCCCACGCCGGAGCAGGTGGAGGCACCTGAAGGACGCTGTGGCCTGTGGGAAGCCCACGCTGGAGCAAGCTCCTGGCAGGACCTGTGGACCCATGGAGAGAGGAGCCCACACTGGAGCAGGTTTGCTGGCAGGACTTGTGACCCCATGGGGGACCCACGCTGGAGCAGTTTGCTCCTGAAGGTCTACACCCCATGGAAGGGACGTTCATGGAGAACTGCAGCCCATGGGAAGGACTCATGTTGGAGAAGTTCATGGACAACTGTCTCCTGTGAGAGGAACCCCCCCACTGGAGCAGGGGCAGCGTGTGAGGATTCCTCCCCCTGAGGAGGAAGGAGCGGCAGAGACAGTGTGTGATGAACTGACTGCAACCCCCATTCCCCATCCTCCTGTGCTGCTGAGGGGAGGAGGGAGAGATCTCAGGAGTGAAGTTGAGCCTGGGAAGAAGGGAGGGGTGGGGGGGAAGATGTTTTAAGATTTGGTTTCATTTCTCATTACACTACTCTGATTTGATTGCTAATAAATTAAATTAATTTTCCCAGTTGAGTCTGTTTTGCCCCTGATGGTAACTGGTGAATGATCTCTCCCTGTCCTTTCCCCTGTGCAGTTGAGGAGGGGAGTGACAGAGTGGTTTTGGTGGGCCAGGGTCAACCCACCACAATGTTGAACCCCCTAGACCATTAGATACCAGGGATGCTAGTTCCTTCATTTTGTGTAAAAAGGGCTTATTTCAGGCAGATAATTCCAAAAAAAGAGATCCCAGAGATAGCTGGGACAGGTGCCTTCTTCACTGGGACAAGCATTGGTGATTTGGGAGAACATGATGTCCCAATAGGCCAACTCCTTAGCGTTGGCATTTACTACTAGATAGCTCACGTAGCTCACCATCCAGGGCTGTATGGATCTCCTGCTCAGGTGTCTGTGCATTTCATAGGAGTACACTTTGCTGGGGATATGGATTTGATTTTGCAACCTGATCCAAAAAAAATCAATCAATAAATGCTCTCCTCCCTTCCAGCTGAACAACCTAATCAGTGTGTTATAGATCCACACTTTCACCGTATCACTCTACGCTTCCTCTTAGAGTAAGATTTAAGTGATTTTTATGCACAGCTTCACTGGGGGGGGGGGGGGGCGGGCTGAGGCGTGCTCCCGCCCCAGCTTCATGAGATCTTTAGGTTTTAATTCCTCCAGGTGGAAGGACACTTTCAATGCTCCCAGACCGAGGGATTAATTCTGTCCAGGAGTGTGCTCAACAGAAGCTTGCTTTCTTTATATCCTCCACAGGCCATACTTAATGAAAAACTCTGCCTGGACTCACCTTTAGCAGAGGCTTCTGGTTTTTAAGGGGTTTCTTCATAGTAAAAAGGCACTTCAGCATCCGAAAGCAGGACTGAAGACGCCCTTCAACTTAGCGTTTTCATATAAATGCTTTCCTACTCACAGGGTTGGATTTTTTTTTTTTTTTAAATGATTGTATTTGAATCTACCTAATTTTTCCCTTGTGCTATGGAGGGAAGCCTCAGTGCTTTGTTCCCTGTTGCAATGGGAAGCAAAGTACCAAAGTCTGTCTGACTTGCCCATGGATATTGGGTATTTCCATCTCTGATGGTTCACTGCAGAGGCCCCAGTTTTATTTTATTTTATGTGTATCAAATCTAGATTTATACGAGGGAATAGAAATAATCTATATCCCTATTTTTTTTTCCTAATATAAATGTGTGGGATTTCTAACACACTGGAAGTTGGTAACATATTTTTAGATAGTATTTATAGTAAAGGGATAAATTAAGAAACATAATCAAGAAATAGGTGAAAAGGGCATTCTAGATGTCTTTGTGTTAAAAACACTTCCATTCATGACTTCTTCCTGGAGCTGATGGGTTTTCATAACACTGAATAAAATAAAAATAAATTATAACCACTTGCATTGTTTTGAAGCCCAGAATATGACTTAGAAAAACAATGATGTGAGATCACAATGAAAATGGCTTATTACTGAAGAAGCTGAAGTATCACCAGACTTAATCCATCATCTACTTGCATGCCAGTGAAATTGTGCCTTGTGTGTATTTACTACTCTGCCCTTCCAATTCTGCATGTTAATACATACAGAAACTTTCTTTTAAAAGATTAAAGAAATATCGAGCTGGCACTAGCTGCAGAGATTTTGTCCTATCGGAGAGAATAATAACAACCATTCCCATTTCAGGGGCAGTGCACACAAAAGCCTTATGATAGGATTGAAATGCTCAGGGGGTGGAGGAAACGTCTGGAAGTTGTTCAATGCAGCCTGGACTTCTTTATTTTTTTCTTTTTTTTTTTTTTTTCATTTGAAATGAAGGCTGAGCTGTTCAGTCATGAATGAGAACAATAGTGGCTTTTAAAGGAATGCAGTTGGGAAGGTTGGCTTTTATTGGCAGTTTGTGCAAGGTCTGTGCTTCCAGAGTGCTGTCAGATGCAAGTCTGGAGTGACTGAGGAGTTGGACCGGCTCTTTTGTGTTGCATAAACTCAGATTTGGTCTTGCGGCACGCAGACCGTGATAGTGGCACCAGCCCAGCAATAATCAAAGACAGACAGGAAAGAGAAGACAGTCTCCTCTGAAAAGGGCACTATAAAAATTGAATTAAAAACCAGAATGTGCAGATTCCACTTGGCTGGATGGAAAAGCCCACTGTTTCTCTGTTGTTGCAGTAAGGTTTTAATTAAAGGTAAGTTCTGGTTATAAATTTTATGGCAACCGCATCTGGATGGTTTCTTAACGCTTAGGTAAATGACTAAAGGTATGGCTTTCCCAAGATTTCAGAGGGAAAGTTTGGTATAGTATTTTCTCTTGGCAGATTTGAAGCTTCTGTGAAACCAAGAATCAAAAAGAAATCTTCAGCAATTCATTGACTTTTGCTGACCAAAAATAAGGTTAAATCTGTTCAATCATTTAATGTCTCTCTTAATGGAAAGTCACAAATGTGTAGGAAGGAACAAATAGTTCCCAGAATAGGGAAGCAAAAAGCATTGGCCAGGTCAAAGCACATTCAGATGTACTGCAGTAATATCCTGAAGAAGGAAGCCTGGCAGGCAGAATTGTTAGCATTTTATTATTATTTATACTACCATTGCCCCCAAGGAGATCCCATCGCACTAGAGTTGCTCAGGCCTGTCCCAGAACACTTGTGACCTGCTCTCCACCAACCTCTTTCCCAAAATCATGTTCTGCAAGAAGGGTACTGTAAAAAGTATGAAATGCAAATTAAACATATCATTACCAGACTCTTCCATGTCAGGGGTGTTTTTTTTTAAATAGAAATGACCACTATGATGAATATACAGTTAAAGGGATTAAAGGTAGGCAGTGTAGCAAATCAAGCCTATTCAAAAGGGGTTATTTCTGAATAGAAGGGATGTTTAGGTGATCTAAGAACATTACAACATATTGTGAGTTTCTCATCTTGCCATTTTTTTCTGGGACTTAAACTCCATATTCAGTAAGCTGATTGATCATCTGACTGATGATCTTCTCCCAAAGTATACTTTGATGCTATAGGATTTGTCACACACTCAGTTCAGAAGTGGTATTTCAGATTGTAATAAGCATGAGGCCATATTCCAGATGTATCGTCCCATTTCCACCACATATGTGTGCACTGAACTTTCTCCCCCAATGTGACAGCTTTATCTCAGAACAAGTTTCTGAAACTCCCACTTACCTTGTAAATTCCTTAAATACAGTTATATGATGTTTAGTTTTGTGTAACGAACCAGACATATACTGCAGGATTTAAAAATTCCTTTTATCCCATTGGATTGAACACACTAAATAACTTGAAGAAATCCAAAACACCTGTCCTTTATCATAGTATTTCTAGAATGCTGGCATATGCAGGAATATACTTGTCAGAGGAGAAAAAAAATCTGTCTGTGATAATACTACATTTGGTAAACAGAATAGTCTATTAAATCATTTTCTTGGTTCTTAAGTTGGGAAAGTTCAATAAAATTAAATCCGGTTATTAATAATGTTTATTTCCCTTGCACTACAGCTACAAATCCTGGTTAGACCCTATTCTGCTACATTTCATACAAAGGTAGCCTCAGCCTAGAAAGCCTACAGCCTACATCTGCAATGCATAGATGAGCAAGCCGCATAATGGGAGCACATAAATATGGAAAACCTAACGGAGAAAACAAACAGAATACACAGAGGAGGCCAATTCTCCACGAGCATTAGCTTTAAGTCCTTGCTTGTCATTATCTATTATTGATAGACTCAATCACAGGTTACAGAGTAGTAATTTTTTTGACATTTTTATAATTTGATTTCTGACATTTGTCTGATGTTGGCTGAACAGGAGCCTGTAATGCATAAAGGCTCCAAAAGCTTGATCAGGATATTGGGAATGAGTTACGAAGGGCACGTGCTTGGCAGTATGAGGATTTTTGTCATTGCCTTCACTAGATCCTCGGCATCTGTGGACCAGTCACCAAGTGGGATTATTTAACTCATTCCATCCGTAAGCTGTGTGAGAGAAGCAAGCAATACAGGTGCCCTCACCTCCAAGCGCAGAGAGGCGAGGGCTTGCCTGAGTACTTGCACGGTGTTTGTAAAAGCTGGGCTCTGGCCCTGACCGAGGGCTGAATTTGTAGTTTGGTTGAACATACGACATTACTACACAGATTGCCTGTCACTCATAGTACTTCAACAGGTTTCTCCGCACATGGCCGCCAAACATTTGCGCAAAGGTGCAATACTGTCTTACAGATGTTCCTGTCTTTTAAAAACGTTTCTGAGGTGGAGAAAACTTTGCCTAGGCTTTCTGATGATTTGAATTTTAGAGCACACAAAGCCATCTGCATCTCATAATTCCACCCACTCCAAAATAGGTATTAACTGCATCATTATATACTGTTTTTCCACAGAAGTTGTGCTCTTGGTCTAGTTTGTATTTCTTGTGTACGTTGCTGGCTCTGATAATTTGTTTTACACTGTGTCACATAGTCCATATCTGAAGATATTTCACCTGGTTTATTGAATAGTTCTCCCACTAGTGCTTGCTTTAGGCAACATATGAAGGGAAAAAAAAAAAGGTTTGGGGAATGCAGAAATAGAAAATAAGAATGCCTAGAAAGAAAGAGTTGTTTAGGATTGTGAGGAAGAGTCATGGAAAAAAACCCCAAACAAACAAAAAAACCCAAAACAAACAAACAAACAAAAAAATAAAACCAAAGAGGAGTAAAGAATCTTTTAGTAAAAATAGTGATAAGCAAATAACCTGACTCAAGGACTGTTGACAATATTAACAAAAATCACTGGTAACATTACCTTTTTTTTTCAATTCCCTTCTGAATTGCTGTCAGCCTTTGAAACCTTGTGTGCACAAATTGCATGTGAGAACTACAGCAGGGTATAGCACTTCCCCAAACCCTCCCCTCCCCTCCCCTCCCCTCCCCTCCCCTCCCCTCCCCTCCCCTTCCCTTCCCTTCCCTTCCCTTCCCTTCCCTTCCCTTCCCTTCCCTTCCCTTCCCTTCCCTTCCCTTCCCTTCCCTTCCCTTCCCTTCCCTTCCCTTCCCTTCCCTTCCCTTCCCTTCCCTTCCCTTCCCTTCCCTTCCCTTCCCTTCCCTTCCCTTCCCTTCCCTTCCCTTCCCTTCCCTTCCCTTCCCTTCCCTTCCCTTCCCTTCTTGTTCTGTTCCCGTTCCCTTCCCTTTCTTTTCCCTGCCATCACCTTTTTTTAAGGAGGTTTGTCCTTAACAGGTAGTAAATACCAGCTTTAAATCAAAAGATCAAACGTAAAAAGGAAAAAAAAATAGAAAAAACAGAGGAGGAAAAAGAGTCAGAAAGAGGGCTGAAGTCTCCCAACCCCAGGATGTACTTTTTATGAGAACTATACTTGAGTGAGGCTTGCTTGGTCCCCTGATCCTGGGGATCTCCTGGAGATGTTGATGTGCTTTCCTGCAGAAATCAGACTCCTGGGAAATGGTGCATACCCATTATCTTTTTTTCAGAATGGAGCTAGAATACCTCCCTATAACTGGGAATTGAGAAGGATTGTACTTACCAATACAACAGTTAAGAAATTAAAACTGCATTTGTTATTAAACAAACATTTTGGGTCTTTATTGAGCTCAGAAGATGTAGATGTCTCAACAGTTTTACTTGTTTTAGAGAAACCAAAGAGAAAAATCTCTTTTCGTATGAAAAATATAAATAAATTCAAATAACCTAAATTGTAACCTCCACCACTAAAGTTAAGAATGTTATGTAATGCATTAAAAATGAAAACCTTTATCCAACAGAGATCAATATTTTATATGAACATTAAAATAGGTGTGGTTTTACTACTTTCCACTGCTTTAATAACACAATAGACCCCCAAGCATAATGGAGAAGGGTAAGTCAGCATGATGTCTGCTTTATATTGCTGAAATAGCTACCAAGAATAGTAATGAAT
Organism: Grus americana; assembly: GCF_028858705.1. Classification (NCBI taxonomy): domain Eukaryota; kingdom Metazoa; phylum Chordata; class Aves; order Gruiformes; family Gruidae; genus Grus; species Grus americana. The sequence goes on from NC_072852.1 coordinate 142,521,766, forward strand.
GTGATCTCAGTGGATGCATTATAAAGCATATTCTAATGAATTTTCCCTTTTGAAAAGCCGGTTGGCAGATGAACACAGCTACGTAAAGGGGAAAGCCAGGGGAATGAGTGTATAACGGTGTCCGTTGTTAGGATATGGTTGCTAACATTATGTTCTTGCCTATTTTATATGAAGCCTTCCAGAAAACAATCTTTTAGTAGAATGCAATGTACTGCTTTACCTTCTGATGTCCCTTACTTAAAACTTGGGTAATTGGAAAGAGAGGAAACAAGGCATTCAAAAGAAAAAAAATGGATTGAGAACCTTTACAGTCGTCAAAATCCAGTGATTTTCATACAGTCACCTCTGAGGATTAGGGTTTTTGTTGATTTTCTGAGAGGGTTCCCTGGGAAGTTGCTCTAAAAGCTTCTATCCAGGATCTCTGAACTGTCACGCTGCAGTAATTCTCTTTTAATTATGACCATTTTTCTGGAAAAGGGGTCTTAATTTTCTAATTGTTCTTAGTTTTAAAGAAAAATTCTTCCTTGTGAATTCAGTTACAGCTGCATAAATAAGGGTTGGGGAAGGCTGCTACATTTAAAAAAACCCAAATGTTATTGAAGACTATTTTCCATTTGCACAAGAGTTGTTGATCTATGTTCGATGACCAAGTTCCTCGCTCTTGTAAATGTGCTGAACTTCATAGAATCATAGGATCATAGAATAGGTTTGGGTTGGAAGGGACCTTAAAGATCATCTAGTTCCAACGCCCCTGCTGCAGGCGGGGATGCCCTCCACTAGACCACGTTGCCCAAAGCCTCATCCAACCTGGTCTTAAACAATCTGAAGACACTGAAGTGCTCCCAGTTAAACTCACTCAAAATTAACCTTTCCTGAAACCCAAAATTTTAAGGATGGAAATAAAATCAAGAACACTGGTCAAGGCTGATTCGACTTCAGAGCTTTCTTAGGCCTTCCTGAGACACTCTGAAGGAAAGCCATCATTAATCCATCATTATTGGGAAGATTATAGTCAAGTCTGCAATACTTTAGGGTGGGATCATATGGGTTTTTGGATTATCCATGCAGAGACCCTTTACTTCATATGCTTCCAAAACACAACTGTGACTTGTGGATTCCCCAGCTCAGGCCAGCTCCAGCTCAGAGCTTCTTCATGCCACAGCTGATGCAACCACCTATGTCCTGTCTCTTTCCCAGTTCTTCTAGACCAGATTAAATTTGTTTTGTATTACCTGGGGGTTTGTATTATCCAAGTTACCTGTGGCAATGGGATATTAGGATGTTTGAGCAGATCCCATGTCTACCTTAGTTTCTCTCAAAAGCACAACATGTTCCTATAGTACAGGCAGAACAACTATTTTCCCAACAATGTATGCCACTGACAGCTCTGTAGGCCTACATTTGGTAGGACTCAGGGTAGATGTTCGTAGAAACAGAAACACTGGTGCCTTTCTTTGCAAAGCTGTATTGCAGTTTCAGCTGCTCTTACTATGTGTGTTTTTAGAGACCTACAGTACCTTTACTGTTATCAGATTAAATAAAATTGTACTGATGCTTTTATTCTTTGGGGAAAAATGAAGTTTCATATTCCAGGTTAAAAAAATGTGTGGCTAGACAGACTTTATGCCAGTTTTTGCCATTTGGTACTGACTTAGTATAAAATTATTTTTATTGGGAGTGATGTTCGATGAACATAATACCTTGTTTTATGGACTGTTTCTTAGGATGTTCATATACTGACTTTCTTCAGCATCACATGCTTTGATATCATGAAGAAGTTTTTTGTATTCAAATGATTTATTACAGGAGAGAGAAATGGGGTTTTTTGATTCTGAAATATTTAAACTGAGCTTTTTCTTTTCTCTCTGTTTTTAAAAGGATCAATATCTCAGAAAGTATATGGGAGAAAGGATAAAGGATATGGATGTTGGAGTTCTTGCTTAACTTATTGCTAAGAATAGGGAAGTACGATAAAATAAAAGGAGAACAAAGCTTACCTTTTTTTTTCTACCAGCCCAGGACCACCATGGCAGAGTGAGAAAACAGGTATGATTCAGAGGTGACACTTTGAAGGGAAAATAAATAGAAGACTAGATTAAAGCACACAACCATATCACAAGGTTTCTTACTAATTCTTCACAGACATAATTCCAAAGCCCTAAAAGTCAACGGAGAAGATAAGAGACAGAGCCACTGGCTGGCATTCATCCCAGGGACACAGCTATATGTAATTGGTTTTCAGTAGCCTTTCTTTCCTGAAAATTGAGAATATAAAAACAAAAAGACTTTTCCCATCCTAGAACTCTTTTTTAACATTTTAGCAGTCTAAAACTCACATGTTTTCATCTGTTCTAGGTAGAGCTGTGTGAAGTATTACATAGATATCAGCTAAAATCTTAAGGACACAATTAAAACTTATATGAGGCGTTTTATTAAAAAGATCTGTGGACACAATAGTTTCATTAAGGATGCAGAAGCAAACTTCCTACAGGTGTAAGTGTCTGCAGCTTGTTGGTTTCCATGCAACTTGGTTATTATTTGTACAAATAAATCTTTCATTGCCAAATGATAGTTTTAACCTCTTTTACTGTGGCATTTACTTCTCCTGACTGACATGTGGACTGTCTTTTATCTCTTTTCCTGTACCCTGTAAATGCATGACCACTGTAAATTGTTTCTTGACAAATACAGTGAGTGCAGTGAAAGTAGATGATGTGTTATCTCTTGAGAAGGTGTTTAAAAACACCCTCAAGCTTCTGGAAAAACTGAAGGCAGCTGTTTGATCTTAAACTGGACAGTATAAATTTTCCTGGAAGACTTAGACACACTGATGAATTATCTCTCTGGAAAAGATATCACCGTTGATTCTTATAAAAATTAAGCAGTCTTTTTACAGTTTTGAAATGGTTTGTTAAATATGGAGAACTGGCAACACCCACTTAGCTAATGACTACAGGTTTTGCCAAATGGGTTGAGCCTTACCACTATGGGAAGCCCTGTCCATACCCATAGCTGATAGATGAGAATCATGTGCCCACACCAAACCCTCTTACAAAAACACGGAGAAGTCATACAGATAATTTTTCTTAGTGAGGTTGGCCGTTTTCAACAGTTCTTTGTGTGAGTCTACATTTTCAGGGATCTGGAATTTGTCTGGGAAGTAAGAGAAAGCTACTGAGGTATAAACTGACTGCCTTACGGCACCACCAGTGCTGAGGCCAAAGTATTAATAGATGCACTACATCTTTCTAGGAATTTTCCTCCACAAATTCTAAATGACCAAGATAATAATTCTCTGTCACTTGGTTTCATGTTTCTTTTATACTTTTATAATCCATCTTTCCACTCTTTTTTTTTTTTTTCCCTACTAAATCCTACTACTTCTGTTAAATAACAGTAGTGGGATTTTTTTATTATTATTATTTTTACTCAAAAGAAAAAGATAGAAACAGGACAGGTTATTAAAGCCCAAATTCACATGATTGTATCTACAGATGTAAAAAGATGATCTGCGAGTGGAAGACAATATATTAAGGTGATATTGTTGTCTTTTTACTTGGCTAAGATTTGAGCTTAGGATTCTTGGGTTCTCCTGTAGCAAATGAAGACATCACTAACACCCAAAACACAGCAAGGAACTGAATGACTTAGACAGCTTTGCATTTAGAGGAGGAACCTCTGGGGTAATTTCCATATGGATTTGACATCTATATGAAAAAAAAAGATAAAACAAAAAAAAATCCATTAAAAAATACACTTCCAGAAATTTGGAGTCTGTACTCATGTTTGCAACTCAGGCCCATTTCTATGACAAGGTGATGTCATGAACTTGACTTGTGGGGGGAAAAAAAAAAAAAGAGCAATTTGTTTTTAGGACAGTATGTGTATTTCAGGTTTTACTTTGGAAAAAATAAAAAAGGGGAAGATTGTAGAATTATAAGTGATTCCCCACCCCCCCGTGATAAACTATAGGGACAGCCTTTATATTTCTTTATTAAAAAAAAAAAAATAAATTAATCCCCCCCTCAGACTAGAGGATGGATTTTTCAGGCAAGTACTGTCCCTGTACTACATTGCGAATATAAACTCCATAGACATAAACAGGAGGCATATGGACACTCGGAAACTCTTCAATACCTTGCAAAAGAAAGGAATAGAAGCAAAGAAAAAGAAAACACCAGAAGCCAGCAGTCACACTGCTTTTTCCAATACTCTTCTCCTTCACTGTCAGGACCAAGTCCAAATCTGTTACAGTAAACATCCTTTGCAGAGTCGATGGGCGCAGATCTCCGTCAGTAAACAGCAGGGTTGCTTTCACAGCTCAGACTGTATCTGGTGTGAGTATGAAGCAGTTAAAGTAAACCTCTAATGAGCAGCCTGAATTTAGAATATCTTCCCTTCTCTTTTAATGACCTGTTGGCTTACTGATTTCTTTTCCAATCTGGATGCAGGTTTGGATTCCGTGCCTGGACTGAGGAAAATTGCAGCAGCAGCAGTTGTTCATTTAAGTTTTCTTTCTCGTTCCTCCTTTTTATTTGTGATCATTCCTTGTCCCTTCCTCTCCCTACTGCAGCTGTAAGTGCACAGTTAATTGCTTCAAAGGGACTAATAGATTACTTGACTTGATTAACTTTTTTTTTTTTCCCCTAAGTCTTTATTTATGACCTTTCTGGTTGTTATTTTTACTTTCTACTTCAGAATCCTCCGACTCTGGCAGTTAATTATAATTGATTATTTCTTTATTTTTGTTCAACACCTTTCTGAAACAAAGGAAAATGCATTTACTGCCTACAAACCACGGTTTTCCTGAAGCCTGTTATGTGATGATGGCTTGGAACAAGGGGACCCAGCAGAGGTCTGCCTTGCTGGCAGAGGTCTGACAGATCACTATTTTGTAAGACAACCTTTTGCATAAAATTGCAGGCTGTTCCAGCTGGCTTTTTTGACCGTGTCTATACAGAAAGGCAAAGGAGAGGGTCTGAGACCAGGCGTGTGATTTCCCAGCCCTGCGCGTACTACTGGCGAGCACTTGGCCGTACCTGCCTCTCAGTTTCCCCGCTACTTTTTGTATCTGCCAATGATTATTTCAGATCACTCCCGTGCCTCTACAGGCTACATGAAAAATATAGTGAGCTTTTGGAGTAGGTCACTGAGGGAGGCTAGGGAGTTTGTAGCTTTTAAGAACAAGGTATATATGATAAGAGTGAAGTAGGAGCAGCTTGAGGAGGCGGGTAGATTTCAGTATCACCTGAAGATCTCTCCAGCACTGCCTGTTATTCTTTCATGATACGTCTGGCTATACGATGGCACGCTAAATGTATTGGAGCCTAGCTTCTGCAAGGAGGGCAAGGAGCATTTTTAGGGTAGTCTGTCAGCTCACAAAGTGGTGATCTTGATGAGTCTGGATTAAATTTAACAAAAAAAATCCCTGTAAGCAGATCCTAGGAATTCCAGCTCCCTACAGATACGAATATCTGTCAGGAAAAGCCGGAGTTGCGCATTGTACAAACACATGAATTAGGCTAGATTAGGCCTAGGCAGTGCTTGGGTGAGATTTCACCTAGCAGATAGCTTAGAAAGATAGTGTCATTTCTTCAGAACTGGCACCTGTTTTCAAACGTCTTCTGCATTGTGATAGGACCATCTGACATATTTGGCACATTACACCTTGCCCACCACGCAATAAAAACTGACTAAACAGGAATGATGAGATTACCTTTGAAAAGAGTAGATGTTAAATATACATATTTTTAATAGAAAATATTTCAGAAATATTTTGTGGTGTTCTTTGAGAAGAAGAAAGTGATTTTCATTGTTCTTCATCCTCCCACAGAGTGATAGAAAGAGATTATTACTGCTCTGTGGAGGTGCTGTGTAGTACCAACTGTGGCATATCAGTGCACAAGGCTCAAAAAATCATTTGCAGCTTCCAGACTCTAATATCTCAGGAGAGGTTTTGGTTTCATTTTTGTTTTTTAAGAAGCTGTACACTACTAAGAGCTAGGGGAGAGAACTGGAGGGGGACGTATGTCCCCTAAAGGTCATAAGAAGTTTTTTGAGAAGAAATAACAAGCTTATTCTGTTCTTGTCAATACTAAGACTCAAAAATGTCATACATAAATGAAACATATAGTTGCTTAGGTCGCATAATGATGAATACAGCGTAAAAACATAGATATATTTTGAGCAGTCAAGCCATATAATAAAACAGGTGTGTTTTATCTATCAGCATATTTGAAACCCCAACTGCATGCATTTGTTATAGCACAGGTATGTGTTGGATTAATGTAATTTCATATATACATATAAATTACATATATCTACATATGCAGATATATGTATACACCTGTCTAAAAATGTTACCTATGTGCTTTCTTCCCAAATTGGATTCTACTGAAATTCAATAATTGAAAATCAGAGTTTCCCCTTGCATTAAATTCTGAAATTCCAGTTTCATTCTGAGGATGCTGAATTTGAATTTTCATCAGCACAATCCTCCCAAGCCCACACTGGCATCTCCACAAAAGTGTTTGCCATAGAATATAGCATTTTGGGGGTTCACTGTGTATGAAATGAGATCTTTAGCTGAGAAGTATGGTAATGCGCAAGAACTGTTTGACATAGATGTTGCTTGCCAGTGGCAGCAGCTATTGTGATCTTGGCCAGCACATGGTTTTCAGAACTGGTGACGCTGACCACGTGCAACTGTAGTCTATTTTACTGCTTCGGTAATTGTGAAGGTGATATATCCAGCATAGACAAGAATGGGGTCCATGGGATTTTCCTTGCACTCCAACTTGTGGTGGACGACAGTGATTATAATTTTCTTCCCAGCACTGTTTGTATTACAAATTATCTAACACACACCATGATTTGGTGCTAGCTGGGTGAGCAATGGCCCACAGCTACCTGAGGCAATGCCCTTCACTTAAAAGTATTGGAAATAACATTGTTTCAGAAATGGACCTGGCACCAATTCTCTGAAAATGCCCGATAAAGATTTATAAGTATAAACTGTACTCTAATACAGTATAGGTGTTAATGATACTTGGAGAAAATGACAAAGAAATAGCTAATAGAAAATCCCTCCAGAGATATTTCAAATAAGCTTGTTGGACTGATGTTCATTTGATTCTCCATTAATGCACACCTGGAATAGTCATTACACCACTCAGCAGAAAGTTCACTGTGCTCCCATTGTGATTAAATGGTGTCTGACACCTTCTGCTTGTTCGTTTTATGCCATGCTTCCATAAGGTGGAAAGCGAGGGAGAAACAGGCTTCATGTTTTCATTTAATAATAGTGTTACAGAAGACTTAGCAGTATTTTTGAGAAAAAAAAAATCTCCACTAGAATAGATATAAACCATCACAACCTCAACATATATGTTTGTTTAAATTATGTTTCCCTTATTTTCCTGTTTTTAAACCATTGGGTTTGTATTTGTGGATGTAGGACAAAACAACAGTTACAGAGGGCAGGTTGTAGAAGTTACACAGCCTGGTCATGGATTTGCCCACAGAAACTGGGTAAATTGGTCAAAAACCAAAGGATTTTTTGATAAGCACTTTCTAAAGTTTATATTTCTAAACCTGTAATAACAGTGGAAATAGAAGTCTTCAGTGTTTCAGGATTTACAGGTCTGTATTATTAGACACTTACATGTGGACACTTGCAAGTACAGAATTCATGTATGAGCAGGCACACCCAGACACTTTGGAGCAAGCTATTTTTCTGAGCAAGCTCACTAGAAATGATTGAATTTCCATTCAGGGATGCCAGAAACACTTTCCACATTTCCTAAATACTGTAAGAGACTAGTTTTGAATTATATGCCTTGGTATGCAGTAGAAATATATTTTACCAATAAGTTTCTGAATCTGAGCTTTTCCCATATCAGTTTCAATCTTTTATTTGGAAGATATGAAATCGTAATGCAATAAGCAGTCTTAATTTCATGCAAGGTATGTGCAAAATCTCCCTTCTTGCATTCCTTAAAAAAGTTTGGATACCATCCCTGGAACTGTTTCTGCAAATAATTCTAGGTAGCTACACCAGGGACTGTGGTGATTCCACTATTTTTTTAAAATTGTTACAAAATTTACTAACTTTCCTCGTGATGTGGTACAGGGTGACATAGTGTATGTATACATCTGAAAGTTGTTTATATCCAGAAAAGGCATATATTTCAGAATAACTGGAGAATTTCTCTGATGTAACAGCCAATTGATCATCATCGCAGAGTGCTCAGGGCTTAGGAGTTTGATGGTGAATTTCTTTGGGAACATGTTTTTATGGAGAAATTGATACAGAATATGGACAGATGTTAGGGCTGATTCTAGGAGGGTATTAGCCTACAATAATTGGTGGTATATATACCAAGCAAATCTCAGAAGGGAAGAGATTTCATCTTGTAAGTGATGCAATTGAGCAGATATAAACAGACTTCTCAAGTTTCTTTTCCCCCAAAAATTGTGACCCTTTCGCTCACTTGTGCGAGTGGGAGGTGGGAAGGAGAGCAGGGGATGGCAGGAGAGATGCGACGGCAGCAGACCTCCTCTGCGTGGGGCTCTGCAGGTGGCCCAGCCCACAGCGCGGTGCTGGGACCTCTCTTCTGCTCTCAGGCCAGCAGCAAACAAAGCGGCTGCCTGGCAGGGCACTACCATGGCCACTGGTGGGCTTCCAGAGCCAAAGTCAAGGCACTTGTGTCTTGAAGAGCTCCAACAGACATGCAACCACTGTGAAAGACACAGCCCTCACACTTACTAGGGGCTAATTTTTGTCACCTTGGCAAGGTCTGTGTGAAGGTGCACACGTTGCCACTTGTTTTATCTTCTGTTTACCAAAGGTAAAAATGAAAATATTTACCACTGAAGATTCCAGTTCACTCTCTTCTTCTGTTTTCTTTTTGGATTAAATGAATGCACTCCTTCTTGTCCTTTTCTCAGGGTTTACCAAGCAAAACAAAACCAAATCAAACCAGAAAACCCCTGCAGAAAATGGCATATTTCAGGGCCTGAAATTCATGGGACATCTTTAGTGACACAAACACAAATATAAGTATGTAGCATAAAAATGGCAAATCATTCCTTAGAAGTATGGTGTGCTTTACCATGAACCAAGAACCAAGCAGATTCTTTCTTTTGAACAAGGGAAGGCTTCTGGTAGGTTAAGGCTAAAATTATTAAAGGATTTCTCAGTATCATAATTTACATAAAATTTCCAAGTGTAGTTACTAGAAATTTGTATGATCCAATCTTACAGCTTTGGAGAGCATTAAGCTTTGACTAGTGGGCCTGTTAGGAGGACTGTGACCAATGGAGCCTTGCTGGTCTATAGTAACATATGTGTCTCCAAATCTGGAGGGAGTAAGTAGTAATAATATTTTTTTCCCAGCTCTTAAATAAGCAGAATACAACATAGCTGGGTAAGATAAAAGTAGAACATGGTTTGTGATTTCTGTTGAGTAATCCCAGTTAATCAAGCTCTCCAACCCCTTCAGAAGATCCAAATCTCGAAGTAAGGACCTTTATGAGTTAAAGCCTTTGTTTAGAGGTGATACAGACTATGTATTTTTATATTAAAAAGTCAGATCATCTGGTTTATATATAGTGGGAAAAAATATGTGAATTGTTGACCTTATTTGTAAAATGTTTATATTTCCTGTCTTTCTGTACATACCAATATAGCAAGGTCAAACATACTGTAGGAGAGATATGTGGAAGAGGAAGTTAGCAGTAGATAACAGGAGGGCCCTTTTCTCAAGGAAGAACTTGGAGGAGGGTTTGGCACAAGATGAATAGGAGAGCGCTCCATGCATGGAAGACCAAATTATTAAGAATGAAAGTAAAGAAAAGAAGGAAGAGAGGAAGCTCTGCCTATCTGGGTATGAAGCACTCATGTACTGCTCAGCTTATCCCTAAGAAGTTCTCTCTAACCGGTCAGATGAACCCTTCCCTAGGAGCACCCATTTCCCTCTGTTGATGGACCATGGGTTCCCCAAGTGACTGGCTCAGCTATAAAAGTCTCTCCTGTAGATATCTTAAATGGGCCAAGTCAAATGTCACTTTAGCACAGTAAGGTTTTATCCCAGTTTTAGGGGAACATTTATATTCCAGTAACGCTAAAAATATTAATGGTTCAGGGTCTTTGACCTAGTTGTGTTACGGTGCTGATAGGGCTTTAGAAATGCATGACCATCGTCATGTCCTAACTCCACAGTGGACTGTAGGGGCTATGAGAGTCAGTGTTGCTTTGACTGCCTTTCTCACACCAGTTCTGGCATCCAGGGTGAATTTCAGTAACTATCAGATTCATCAGAAAGGAAGAGGAACACTCCTGCACTGCCACAGAAGATAGTCTGGATTTTTGATCACTTGTGGGAGCTGAGAGATCAGTCTGAATCCTTTCAGGCACAGGGAGAAGGTGACCTATGATCTCCTACCTGCTTCTTTGACTTCCCACATTTACCAAGGAGTATACTTTTCCTAAGACTGTCCAATTGCAATAAGAAGTAAAAGGAGTAACTTACAAGTAAAGAGGTAGTTCCCACTGCATGTTGCATAAAGACCATTTGAGCAAGTGCTGTCTGTGGAGAAAACCTCTTTATCTTCAGGTAAGCAAGCCAAAACTATATCTAGTTTATGTGTCCTGACTCAATATGTGATACTCTTCTACTGCTCAGCACCACAGGACTCAGGTTACTGTGGGGCTGCCCCAAATCAGAACTGTGAAGAACCTTAAGATATCACAGAATCACAGAACGGTAGGGGTTGGAAGGGGCCTCTGGAGATCATCTAGCCCAACCCCCCTGCTAGAGCAGGATCACCTAGAGCAGGTTGCACAGGATCACATCCAGGTGGGTTTTGAATATCTCCAGAGAAGGAGACTCCACAACCTCTCTGGGCAGCCTGTTCCAGGGCTCGGTCACCCTCACAGTGAAGAAGGTTTTCCCCATATTGAGATGGAACTTCCTGTGTTCCAGTTTGTGCCCGTTGCCCCTTGTCCTGTCACTGGGCACCACTGAGAAGAGTCTGACTCTTGGCATCTGCCCTTTAGATATTTATAAGTATTGACCAGATCCCCTCCCAGTCTTCTCTTCTCCAGGCTAAACAGACCCAGCTCTCTCAGCTTTTCCTCATACAAGAGATGCTCCAGTCCCCTCATCATTCTTGTAGCCCTCCGCTGGACTCTCTCCAGTAGTTCCCTGTCTGTCTTGAACTGGGGAGCCCAGAACTGGACACAGAACTCCAGATGTGTCCTCACCAGGGCAGAGTAGAAGGGGAGGAGAACCTCCCTCGACCTGCTGGCCACACTCTGCTTAATGCACCCCAGGATACCATTGGCCTTCTTGGCCACAAGGGCCCATTGCTGGCTCATGGAGAGCTTGTTGTCCACCAGGACTCCCAGGTCCTTCTCTGCAGTGCTGCTTCCCGTCAGGTCAACCCCTAACCTGTACTGGTGCACAGGGTTATTCCTCCCTAGGTGCAGGACCCTACACTTGCCTTTGTTGAATTTCATTTGGTTCCTCTCTGCCCAGCTCTCTAGCCTGTCCGGGTCTCGCTGAATGGCAGCGCAGCCTTCTGCTGTGTCGGCCACTCCTCTCAGCTTAGTATCGTCAGCAAACTAGGACTTAAGGCTCCCACAATGTATATGCACCTCTAGGATTAGATGAGACCAAAGCAAAAATTTTGAGGATTTATACTTTGGACTTGGAGGCACCTCGCCAGCAATATTTTTCTATTCAACTGTTCTCTACGTTGTAATAAGTTAAGATGAAGGAATTTCACGTGGCTATTTGCAGTGCACATGTTCTGGAGCTAAAAACTTTGGAGCTGAACCCAATCTTCTTATCTTTTTATAAGGATGTTTAAATTAAGGGGTTGGTTTCAAACCTATCTCTAATTTATATGTATCTTGCATAGAGCTATACATATATATATTTAACTATATATTTCTATTACTGGCAGATTTCCTTCCAGAAGATTAACAATGTCTGGCACTTACGTACAGTTACAAATACACAGAGCTAATAAATATGTCATTTAGCCTAACATAATATGTTTGAAATAAACCACCCCAAGAAGTATTTTTTAAAATATGGCAGCTGTCGTATTTTTGTCTGAAGACAGGAGCCACTAGGGGCCACCATACACCTCAGAAAAATGCGATTTTCCCTGGGGAAAATCTTAAAACACATTCCACTGGTACATAACTGACTTCACCTTTCTCAAGAAATTTATTTGCAAAATTTGCAAATAAAGGGGGTTTTTGTAATTAGGTTTTCCTTTCTATCCCATACATTTCCAGTGGCACAGTTGTGGACATGATCATAACAACAGCCTGAAGGTTGGGAAGCACTAAATGACAACCTCACTTCATGAAAGGTACTTTCTCTGTGAATTACTCCTGGATAAAATGGACTGTGTTCAACATTAGTTTTAAAAATAATGAAAATAGCAAAGTAGTTTGCTTTGTGTTTTCAAATAGATGCCTTTTGAGAAAAGGCGATACAATTTTAACAAGGAATTATTTATGCCAAAGCCGTAATTGAAGTTATGATGCATTGCAATTACTTTCATTGAAGCTAGCTCTTCACTTGAGGTCTTTAGGATTTTCAAGGAAAATGTTCTGTTCAGTCACTCAGCTAACTACTTATAATACATACAATTTCTGCAGGAATCACAGTAAAAATAACATTTAGAAAAGTTATCTTGTTTCTTTGGCAGAGGCTGTATATACATAATTTTCCACCTACACCTCTTTTCTTTATCCACACATTAATCCCAGTTGAATAGTAATTGACAGTACAGAGCATCCTGTAAGACTGAGTCCTTTGTCAGTGCTAGAAACAAGAGAACTCTAAAATTACTGAGTGGAAAGGTTTTCTTCTAACTAGTAGACCATTTAGATTTATAAGATAGCTATGTATATGTACACACAGCTAGTTGGATACTTGGGCAGATGTTCAGTCCATATGTGTATTGATGATATTATTCCATTGGACCCAGAAAAAACTGTCTGTATAGATTCCCACAAACTAGCTGGTAAGATTCACAGTTACCTTCACATTTGTTTATGGGTTTCATGTGAGAAATTTAAAGCTTTATTAGCAAATTTCTAATATAAGCTACTAGAATTCAGATTCCACTTAAAATCTCTTTTTTTTTTTTTTTTCCTCCTGTTTCCATTTGGGATATTCTGTACAGAATACTGGGTTTTCCATTCTCAAAATGCTTACATTTAAGGCAAGTTCTTAGCCACAGTGGAAGGATTAAAAATAACAATTTATACCAATTAATATTTCTCGATTAAGATCATGTGACATTCACTGGAGTCATAATGAGACTCCTATTAAAATGAGGTTGAATCTTGCACTTTTACATTTTTTCCCTTTTATATGCAGAAATAATTCTTTAGCTGAAAGCAGTCTTTCTTTCTTCTGTTTATTGCTTGATCTCTGTGTTCAGTCAGCTGCACAGCCTCTGCTGCTTTGCAGAATCGAACGGCCTTCGGCTGCCGTTGCCTTTCTGGAGCAGCCTGGACACAAAGAAGAGTTTATTAGGAGTCTAATATGTACGTACCGTTGTGCTATGATTCGCACTCGCAGTGCATATTGGTTTCAAACTGCTGCTCCTTTGACCGTGTGAGATGGACAAAGAGAGTGTTAAATTTTGTTTAATATTTATTGTCTTTGTCCTCATTTGAGAACAATTTAAAGCATGAAGTTACCGAGAAATTTAAAGTCATACTGAAGCTCTTTTAGCCACTAAGGCTTTGTTAAGTCATTGATCTCCGTAATGCAGTATCCTCATGTTCATCATCTGTGCTCTTGCAGGTAAAAATCAATGGTCAAATCTAATGAAAACAGAGTGCCGCTAAGAAGACCGGGTGATTCATGAGAGGGATAGAGTTCAAATGTTGTTCCTGCATGTTTTTTATTTTCTGAAAAGTCAGTGTAAGATGATAGCATAAGAATAAGAAGTATTAAACCATTGCCAAGTGTAATACTCCAGGACAATTACAGACTGGTGAATTCTGGCATAAGATACTGATCAAGACATAAATCATAAATGGGGATAGCAAAAACATTTATGATTTATTACAGAGTAAACCTTGTTCTTCAGTGGGATAGTACCATCTATCACAAATGATGTCCTGGATTTTCAAAGGATCCTCTCAATATTAGGCATTGAGTTCTTGACAGCATTCAGCAGGATTTGATGATTATACTCCCTTAAGAGCTAAATGTTGCTTGTGTATTGGAAAATGAACATACATGTGGGGAAAGAGCTCGGTATCAGTTATTCCATTCACACATGTGGAGCTGTGTTCTCATTCTTTCGCTCACAAACATAACGCGTACCAGAAGTCTTGCCACCCCAGCTGAGTGTTTTCTCTAATTACTAACCGTAAATGATAATAAGCAACACATAACTGCCATGCTGAGCAGTATCATGCTGTCAAGGGGATACTGCCTTGAGCAACAATTATGATTCGTGTTTTATGTCTTCCTCAGAAGAAAAATGCTGTTAATTTATTGGCCCATTGGGAAGGGAATATCCATGGCTTCAAGACACAATGAACACTTCTAAAACTGGTTTTGTTTGCTTTTTTGCTGGTGTTTTTGTTCTCAGTGCAAATAGGTTTGGTCATAAATCCATATCCAACATTTATTTTTTTTTAATGGATTATATGATGTATGTTAGACTTCACCTTTCAAACAGTAGGGATGAAAAATGTTTTGTTTCCTCATACTTTAGCTTTGGAAAATGTATTTTTAATTTTTGCTTCACAAAATTGCTTACTTACACAAAGACGTCATTAGCTGAGGCTTAAAATTATTACAGAATTTGGTGAAATTTCAGCAACAAGTTTTTTCTGGGGGTGAGTCAGAGAGTGAAAAGATTTCATTTCAGACTTCATAGCATATCTGTAGTTTTTAGACATCTTGCAGTGTTTCCATACTTTATTCATAGTAATTGTGTTTAAAAATAATGAATCTATAATTTAGAAAGTTTTTGAAGAGTTTTAAAAAATCAAAATTGAATCTGAAATTAAGCTAAATTAAGCTGATATGTTTGCTTGCTTGCTTTTCATTGTTCAAAGGGAAAAAAATCACACGGATTTCATATGAGAACCACATGAAGTTCGACAAGGCCAAGTGCAAGGTCCTGCACGTGGGTCAGCGCAGTCCCAAGCACAACTACAGAATGGATTGAGAGCAGCCCCGAGGAGAAGGACTTGGGGGTGTTGGTGGATGAGAAGCTCAACATGAGCCGGCAGTGTGCTCTTGCAGCCCAGAAAGCCAACTGTGTCCTGGGCTGCATCAACAGAGGTGTGACCAGCAGGTCGAGGGAGGTGATCCTGCCCCTCTACTCAGCTCTTGTGAGACCCCACCTGGAGTACTGCGTCCAGCTCTGGGGGCCCCAGTACAGGAGAGACATGGAGCTGTTGGAGAGAGTCCAGAGGAGGGACACGAAGCTGACCAGAGGGCTGGAGCACCTCTCCTGTGAGGACAGGCTGAGAGAGTTGGGGTTGTTCAGCCTGGAGAAGAGAAGGCTCTGGGGAGATCTAATTGCGGCCTTCCAGTACCTGAAGGGGCCTACAGGAAAGCTGGTGAGGGACTGTTTGTCAGGGAGTGTAGTGACAGGACAAGGGGTAATGGGTTTAAGCTGAAGAAGGGTCGATTTAGATGAGATGTTAGAAAGAAATTCTTTACTGTGAGGGTGGTGAGGCACTGGAACAGGTTGCCCAGAGAGGTTGTGGATGCCCCCTCCCTGGAAGTGTTCAAGCCCAGGTTGGATGAGGCTTTGGGCAACGTGGTCTAGTGGAGGGTGTCCCTTCCTGTGGCAGGGGGGTTGGAACTGGATGATCTTTAAGGTCCCTTCCAACCCAAACCATTCTGTGATTGTATGGTGTTAAAGTAGGGTCCCTCCCACTCCCCAGTTAAGCAAATAACTGAAAGTGTGTTCACTACCACAGTTATGTTTATGACTTTTCCAATGGCACTTTCCATCTCTTGTTTTTTTGATCCAGCTACCTGCAGACTGCTTTTTCAGAAGGCCTTTCCTCCGCATATCATTTTTCTGTGAATCTTTTATTTCTCCTTCACATGTATGTATAACTTCTGTTAAAGCCAGCAGGACTTTTTTTCTTTTTCTCCCTTCTGCTTTCTAGAAACTGTTCAGTTCATTTACTTCCCTGTTATACTGCCTTTTCCTAGACTGACCATCAATTCACCATTTTGCGTCGGTGCCCCCCAGTAACTAACTCTTCGGCACAGTGTGTCCCAATGCACAGACTCCCCCCCTCCCCTCTCTGCCCCCTCCCTTCTCCCCCACTGTCAGGGCTGTTCCCGATGGGCGAGATGACCCCCTGACCCATGTGCAGCAAGCTGGAACTCCCTTTTTCACAATCTTAGCAAAACATTCCTCTTTCGTGATTCCCAGAGGAAGTGAATGAGTTATAATAATGGAGGGAAGGGAGAAAAAAATTGCCAGTTGTTTCCACCTCTGGATATTTTGGTTGCAGGGAGGGGGGGTTACTGTATTATTGGGAAAGGATGCTCTGCTATTCTGAGATCTCAAAACAAGAGGAGGGTAAACAATTTAATATTTTTATTTCCGTGTTTACAGATATGGGAGACAATCTGTCTCATTTGTCCTCTGCACTCAGAAACTGATTAACAAAATCCGCCTTCATTTGGGGGTTTAAGGTTGTACTTTGGACTGGAATAATAGGCACGCTGACCTTTCTGAGGTTCAGGTGCCTGTTTTGCTTGTGACCACATCTCAAATACGTATGCTGGGTCTCTGCAGTGCGGCGAGTTTGTTGCCATCACTTCTCCCTGCTGGCAGGTGGCCTGCAGTCCACCGAGACGCCTTTCCCCATCAGAGGCAGAGAACTGTGCAAGGCTGAGAGCTTCACCCCGCCAGCACCCCCCTGGGCACAGCCCAGACCCCGGCAGGGGTCCCCAGCTGCCTCGGAGGGGCTACAGGCATGAGGGTCTTCTGCAGAGACCCATGCTCCTCAGCCCCTTGGAGACCTCTGCATTTTCCTGTTAATGAACTCAGAGGACTGTTAACGAGCTGGTTTCTATGCCCATGTGGGTGTACATTTATAGGACTCAAAGCAAAAGAAAGCTGGGCAGCAGATGCAGCGACACTGTGTGTGCTACAGGTAAGCGCTAATGAGACATCTTCCTGTAACAACTGGAACAATTAGACATGGAGTTTCAGTTCTGGTGCGTTAACATGTATGAACATCACTTCCCGGAGTTTTAGATAGGGATGGGGGCCTGAAAGGTAGCTGGTTTGCTTTACATTTTGTAGAGCAGATGAATCTGAGATGTAGAGCAGATGACTCCAAGATGTAGATCAGCTCTTTCCTCCCATTTTGTAAGGTAAAAAGTTCAGCATTTTTCTCCCTTTTTCCATTCAGCCCTGCGTAGATCAAAACTGATTTATCAGTTACGTGTCATTACGGACAGCCTCAGAGCCAGGTTTATTCGATTGCTGTCAGAGCGGCATGCTGTTACCTACACCTCCCGCACTGTCAGTGCCGAACACCCCGTCAGAGAGCCTGCTATTGGCAGCTGGGACCCATCAGGTACCGCTGCCACGTCCAAGCAGCCGGTAACACGACCTCTCCCAGGAGAAATAGGTACCGTACTGTTACTTGATTCAGGAGGCCGAGACTGCTTTGGCTGTTTCTGCATTAAAAAAGAAATAAATCGTGGGGTTCTTTCAAATGTCTGCAGGTCTCTGAGAAAGAAGTTATCAGATAGACAAAGAAAAGATTAAATATCCTAATGCAAAAAGCAGGAAAGTAAGACAGTGAGAGAAAGTAACAAAGTAATGATCTTTTCTTTTTTTCCCCCCTATTATGCCCATCTGCATGGTTTTTCTTGATTCTAGGTTCTTTTCTAGAAAAAGCCACCTGGAAGTATATCTGGCCAGCAGATGTTCTAGTCATCATGGCTATGAAGATCGCTTACAGCATCCGCTTTATATTGATATGTGAGCTCATGTGAGAAAGAAACATTTAAAATTAGCACTAAGATAGTGTATATTTTGATACTGTTGAATAAATAAAAATACAAAGGACAGAAGAAAAGAAATGGCACACTGACAAATAACAAATTTTTTCACCCATGTCTTAATTCTTGACACCCCAAATTGAAAATGAAGGTTGCTGCTTTGAAGAATGCTGAACTAAAGAAATTCTGATGTTGAACACCATGTTCACACAAGAAGCTATTGAGATGGCATGATCTTGTTATCACTTGGGGAGAGAACTGTGATTCCTATGCATTTTAGGTGGCAAACAGGATGAATTATCTCAAGCCATGTACATTCATCAGTGTTGAAGGATTACATACATTTATACTAGACTGTTTATACCAGGTTAATTTTAATACAACAGAGTGACATGAAACTTTCCTCCTCAATTAAGTTTGCTGTGCTGTTAGAGATTAAATAAAAAGGTGTTCCCAATGTTATTTTTGGTCTGGAGATGATTTTATGCTAATAAACTTCACACGTTGCATGTTGTACCTAATCAGCCTTTATTTTCCCTGCGTTATGGTAACATTTTCTATTAATGTATTTAACAGCACCAGCTATAGCATTACACAGGGTTTGTGCATATGACTTAAAGAATACACATACATGTATGCAAAGTACTCAAATGGGTACTTCTGCCCTAAACAATACTGAAGCAGGAAAATGCAGGTAGTGCAGGGGGGAAGAATTAGACCCTGAGAGTCTCCATTTGATCCATGTATATAAAACACGGTACATGCGTATGATTGACAAGGTCTGCAGTAATCCTAGACTTGTTGCCCTAGTTCTGACACCTCCGTGGTTATGAACTTAACATGTGGTATGTGCTTCATAAAACAATTCTGCCATTGTTAAGCTTCTTTGCACAGACAATGAACAAATTTATTGGACTATGCACACTGTGCATGAAAATTCAGTCTCCAAGGATTACTTTGTGTTTGCCAGAACCTGAGCTATTTCCAGTACATTTGAGGACTTTCCACAATTGGAAAACATCTAACTGTGGGTGTGGGATAAACAGGGAGAGGAAAAAAAAAAGCCTATAACTGTTTAAAATTTCCCCTAATAGGATTGAAAGCTGTGAGTAAATGTGCCTGGGATGGCAAAAAGCATTTCACAGAGCATTGCACATCCAGAATTAGCAAGTCTTTTTTTACATGTAGCAGATTTGTGGCATATGCAGGATAACACCCCTTTCAATAGATATCATAAACCTTGTTTCACATTTAAAATTTCAAGGGTTGTTGCTGTTTTCAATTGCTGATGTAACCTTACTGACTGCTTCTTTCAAAAGTTCTGGGATACTGCAAGTCACCGTGCAAAAAAGAGCATTGGGAAAATCAGGGGATATAGAAAGCAAAGGAACACTGCATGACCGCCTGTTTTCAGGCTACACTTTGGAGGCATGAGCTACTGCTCTTACTTCACTTGATGTGGAAATGTCTTTATGGGTGAACTCTTCCAAATCGATGCAACTTCCTTTCTACTAATTTACTGTTTGGCTACTGTAATTGTTCTCATAACAACAATAATGCAAAGTCCTCATACCTTCAGTTTTTCTTTAGGAAAAGGATCATTATTCCAGGTTTACATATGGAGGGGCAAACAGAAGGAAGTGTAAATGCCAGGTCAGTAGCATAACTAAGGAAAATATTGCTTTCACTGCAGTTGTGCAACCCCGTTGATTTGATGAGAACAAATTAAAATTGTAAATCAAGATGTAATGCAATGGTGCCCGTATCTGGGGATTCAAATTCTTAAGAGGACTTTGGTTTAGGTCCCAGCGAATTAAATTTTAGGCACTAAATGCTGAGGCCGTAAAGCAAGAAAAACATGATCCGCGGCCACCTAGCACAGAAGTCATCTGAAATCATTAAGTATCTTCCTCTTTGGCCTAAAAATTGCCTTGTAGCTGTATTTCTGCTGGCGCAGTTACTCGGTGACTGAGCCTGAGCGCTCAGATTCCCACTTTCCCTCTGCTCCATACTGGGATCAGCGAAGCTGGCAGAGCTGCCCCTGACCTTCTGTGCAGTGCCTGGCAGTTCAAGCACACAGCAAAGAAAGGGAAGTCTTGGGAGCCAGTCCCTAACCCCAGTACTATTTCTGTTTGCTTCTTTTCTGATTCTAACTCATGCCTGGATTCTGTCTCTGTTCCCAGAACCATTCACACATTTTTACATTGAATAGACATTGGAATCAAACAAAAATTTTTTTCCATTTTCTGACTCCCAGACTTAGATCCCACTGCTTAGGTCTTCTTTCCTAGAAGAAGCAAAACGTGAATTTGTCACTTCTTTAGCTGAGGAGGGGACTGAACCCTGGCTCACCATTTTCTAAATAAGTGCTCTCACCAAGGGGTTGTTGCTAAGGGCTGTGGGCATCTCTTCCTGTTGCTTTAGCATCAGTATCTTTGAAAAGAGATGACTCTCTCTTTCAAATAATGTTTTATAGATGTTTACACTCAAAGTTTCTAAATCCTAGAACAGAGGCAGAATAACCTCTCCCAGTCCCCGAGTCACACATTCAAACACTGTATGTGATTTAAGTCCTATATTCTGCACAGCCTTTCGCAAGAGGTGTAAGGAGTCCCCTGTCCACTTTCGTGGACGGAGCTGCTACTGTGAATCTTATCCTTTACAAATCCTCAAGGTTTAATTCTGGGTTGTCAGTTCAGAGCGGTGATGAGCCACCTAAAAGCCAGCATCAGGCTGGTAGGAATGGGCAAGCCCTTAAGATTAATATATCTAGAAAAAGGTGGGCAGCCTAATCTGCCTAGGCAGAGAGAAAAGGCAGAGGAAGGGACTCCTGGGCAAGAAGGGACAATGAGAACTGAAGCTCTCCAGCATTGCTGCAGAGCCTTGGAAGAACATCCTGGCAAGAACTAAAACATGTACATGAACAGTTAGATTTAATGACATGAAATAGAGCCAGAAAAGGGATTATTTGATCTGGACTATTATCCCAGTATTATAGAAAAAATAGGGTTGGACAAGATTTGCAGAGGTTGTATGGTAATTCTGATTTTTCCCTCTTATCCCTCAGAAGAATCTGTACGTATGCTTGTCTAATCTGCATGTAAAGACAACCAGTAACTGAAACAGCATAACCTCCTCACACATTTTATTCTTCTAAAGTCTCTTGATTTCTAGGAATTTCTTCCTAGCAGCTAACCTGAATCTCCTTGTAGCTGAAATCCATGTCATCTTGCTTTTGTCCATGAACCCAAAAACCAGATTTTTTTCCTTGCTCCTTTACAGAGTAATGTGAAACTTTTTTTTTTTTTTTTTTTACTTTCTTGGGTGCTATTATGATGTCCTCCCTCAGTTTTCTCTCTTCTACTCAAAACAAGCCCATTTTTAATCTTTCTGCTCTGAATCAGGTTTTCTAACTGTCAGATCAGTCTCTTTTGTCTTCCTCAAGTGTTGTGTCTAAAACTAGACACATTATTCTAGCTAAGGCTCTAGCAATGCTGAATTGACTGAAGAATTAGTTAACATTTTTTTTGTTTGTTTATATATCTCAATATGCTCCTCTCAGTCTTTTGATTGATCTCAATATGTGTGACTCTCCTGCAACAGCATGGTACAATTGACTCATGTTAGCTCCACATGTATGTCAAGATTCTTTCACAAAGAACTGCTAGCAGCTTGTTCTACAGCTGTGTTTCTGCTGTTGATTATTCCTTCATGAGACTAAAATCTTGTATTTGTTCTTATTGTGCCCCATTTTTTCAGACGATTTCTCCAGTCTGTCCAAATCAATTCCTAATCCTGTCTTCTGGTTGTCATCCTACTCTGTCTTCGAATAGTTTGCAAATTTTACAAGCCTTTCTTTTCCATCATCTAGGTTCCCAAAGATATATTGAAGAGGACTAGAACCAGAAACAAACCATTATCTATTATATATCTTTCTATTTTGGACTTGAAGTTATTGATATTTATTAATAATAAAACAATAAACTAGAATGATAGCTTGAAATCTGAAAGTGAGGAGGCTTGATGTATATTGCATGCCCGGGAAAAAAATGAAATCTCTGTAAGGTCAGACTTCATCTGAAATTGCAGAAGCAGAGAGAGTTCTCTGAGGAATTCCTGTCTGACCCTAAATTAATGAGAACCATGTTAACTGTGGCACTTTGCCAGATTTAATTATCACAGATCAGATAGTAATTGGAATTAAAGATCCAAAACTACAGCTAGGACTTCTGGAAGATGCAGACTTAAGCTTATGTCAGTCTGCATTAATCTGCAGAAATCACTTAAGAGAGGCTGAAAGTACAAGAAGGAAAGCAAGATGTGGGTGCACCAGGCAGATTGAGTGGTGAGACAGGCAGCTGGAAAACAGATTCTATAAAGTAGAAATACTCAGATCAAAGAGCAAGAAATCACAAAAAAAAAAAAAAAGTGCACAAGAGATGGAAACATGCATGTCCAGAATTTGGAAAACACTTTAAGAACAGTGAGGAATGTAACAAGTTTAGAAAAATTCACAAGCCAGAGCGAGAGAAGCAGAGGCAGGAAAACACAGAGTTAAAGAGGTGAGTGGAGTATGACAGCGCAGAACACAACAAAGAAAAACTGCATAGGAACCCTGAGTGGCATTCATCTCCTCTTTCTTCAATAGTTGAAAAAGAGAATTGTATCTTCTACGCTAGATGCTTAGGGTCCCTCTGCAATCACTGATAAGAAATAGACATCTCTGGAGTAAAATCCTATATAAAAGAGAATGTGAATAAGGAACAATGATTCTTGTTAGCTGTTTCAAATAATGACAGAATTTGGAAACCAGTGCAGAAAGGGATGAGAAATGCAACCGCTTGTCAACATTTAAATTTGGGAGCAGCAGAAGTGGAAAAGAATTCATAAATGTGCTGCTACGGTGTCCAGAGGAAGCTGCAAATGATGGTCAGAGATATCTAGTTGTGCCTACAACCCAGAGAAAAAGGTAACGGCAAGCCAGGAGGACAAGAATTGCACCGTAAGATCAGAACATGCTTGTTCACTCTTCTTGAAGCATTTAGCATTTATCCTGGTTGGAAATGTCGTACAGTACAAGATGGAGCTTTGATCATCAAATCCACTGTGGTTGTGCTGGTGTCTGGAGACTCGAGAGCGCAACAGGAAGTGAAATAAACTTACAAGTGTTTTGGGAGATCCACAGGAGTGAGCAGCCCCCCAGGAGCTTGTGCCAATTGCTATTTATAATCGCACAGTTTTCAGTTATGAAGGAAGTTGTAGGTTATACATAACCCTTAACACTTCCACAGGCAGGAGGTGGATAACCTGAGGTGGTTGGATACAAAGCATGTATAGGTGCAAGAGGTGAGATCAAGAAGACTGGTCCCATTGTAAAATGCTGTTCCTACTTGAAGTCTTGCTTAAACTTGCCTTCTTTTAGGATCTCAAATGTCTTATTGGCCATTTACATAAATAAACCATACTCTTTATTTTGGCACATCCTTCAGTGTTCAGCTGACAGACACCTCAATCTAGCTGGAACTTATGCTAAAAAGTAGAACTACTGAATCAGCACCTTATGTTTGTCTGAATTAAGGATAATTTCAGTATTACCCACGGTAAAATCAGTCTAATATGTCAACTAAGCTAACTGGCCTGTAAAGTTCCGGGTCCACCAAGACTGTTAATGATGCTATGGAAATCATCACGTTTCATTCTGAGAGCTACCTTTCCAGTCAATACCAATATAACTCAGATTTTATCATATGTGAAGGGTTTTGCCTCTGTGTAGGTGAAGTTAGGCTGCCTATTTTTAAAAGCAGGAAATATTTGTTCGGTTCTAATGTACTATTCTCGTGATTTCCTTTTTAAAATACCAAATGAGTCAAAACAAGTACAAGAAAATCAGTGGGATATTCTGCTAGGCTAATAAAAAGCAATTCACTTGGAAACAGTTGGCAGGCTGTTACTCGCCATGTCTTACTGGAGGAGTTGTAGGGAGGCTGAAGCAGACAAAACTCCTCAGAGATCTTTCCATTGCTCAATGGATGGAGCCCACATATTTCACATAGTGTCTTCAATGAGATGAAGGTAATAATAACTTTTGAATCATACATGAAAACATGTAAGACTTAGAAGCAGTTGTAGTTCATATATATAGGATTTATGAGCATAGAAGGTCTGGAACCTGACTTTTAATAATGAGGTGTTGAGCCACCACAGGACGATCAGTGCAATTATTAATGCTGCTCTGTCTAAAAATGTTTCTGTTATTTATTTGGATGTTTAACAACAGAAACACTTCCAAGACACTCTGCTACTGGAAAATGAAAAGCAGTTTAGCTTTTTGTGTATTTTAATAAGAGTTATTGTGGACTCTGCTGGACGGGGTTAGGGAAAAGATGTTAAAGAAGAAGTTAAATTGTATGAAATTTAGCAGGACCTGTGAATGAAGGGTGAAAGTAGGATGCAAATTAATTTATGCCCTAAAATGCTCTGTAAAGATGAGAAAATACAGTTTGCTCAAGGGTTTCACAGCTTTCTTGTATAAACCCCTGCATAAACATACGGGAGAATCAGTGGCTTTGTGCAATGCCACAGGTCATGAAGCTAAAATCTATTTTACTGTTGCACGGTGGGTCATATTTGCCTCTGCAAACTCTTATCCAATGTGAATATATGGAGCACTCTTGTTTTTTACTGTTACTACGTATTCAGATTAGCGTAACGTCTTGGAAAACAGTCACAAGCTAAATTGCAAACTGTATAAAGGAGTAGAACGTACTGTTTACTGACCTTAGTTTGTCACTATGTTGCCATTTTATCAATCTTGGCTACCATTTCACATCAGGACCACAACATTGGCAAACATAACCAGTGTTTAATTATGTATTCTGTGGGACCATTAACACCCGGTTTCACTGGATATTCATTGTCTAGCAGTGAATTCAAGTGGTAACCGTGTGTTAAATGTTAATGAGTATCATATAATTTACTCATCTTGGTTATTATAGCTTTCACTCAGCTACGATGGAAAAATAAGTGGTTTTTTCTTGGGGCAGGGCTTGTAAAATGTGTTGCACGTTTCTGGTGTTACACTAGAGCCTGAAACGGAAAATATTCATCCACTTGGGCGACTTAACTTGCTAAAACAGCTTCATGATTATAATACTGTGATAGAAAAGGCCTTGAAATGCTTAATTAATTAAGCTATTCTGTAACTACAGAGTAATACACAAACTGCAAAGACCGTCTTCTTCAGCAAATGCCTGAGGAAAGAGGTTGTAACTTGGTCACTAAATGTGTCCTAAAACTAAAAAAAAAAAAAAAAACAAACAAAACCTAAAAAAGAAAAACTAAATACTGTGTTGGACCTACAGGACCTGAAGGCATATGCAAGTATTTGTTGAAGAGTTGTGGCATTACAAAGGGTTATTACACTTAATCACAATAGCTCTTTTGTCAGAAAATATAGCTAACTTTAAAATGACCACCTTTATTTCAGTTGAATAGGGGAAAAGGTGATCAGAGAAAAAATCTGCAAATCCAACTGAAGGGAAGTGACCTTGTTTCCGTGGAAACCTGAATAAAACAGCTGAAACTTTATAGAACTTGCATGGAAAAGATTGCATAATAAGTAGAAATCTGTTTGCTGTAATTTATCTCTGAAAACATCTGGTCTTTCTTGTTAAATGTGATTAGTAGTACTTGAATCAAATTCAAGTACTTCATCAAATTATCATTGTTTAAGTTGGTGGCAATAATAATGATTATATGTATGAATTAAGACAGATTTTCTTCACTAGTATTTATCCTCAATATTTAGTGTTTGTCATCCTTATGAACAAGGAAGACAGTGGTGTATCGGAATGGCTGAATCAAGCCTGGCATAGGTATATACCCTAGTTATGCCACATGGGAGCTGCTTGGGGATTCGGGATTCATCCTCTTACACCATTAATAACCTTTGCTATTGAAGCTTCTCAGGCTACAGGCTGGCCATAGCAGTGTCTTGCAATCTGCTGAAGACTAGTTGCTACCTCGTGGACAAACGTCTGTGAAATAATGTTCAATCTCATAATGTTCCAGTCAACAATACCAGTGTAAAAGCTTTAACGTGGGGGAGAATGAGATCATGTAATGACCGCATGCATTTTGATTGCTTGCCTTTGTAGAAATGAGAGATGACTTCTCCATCTGCAGTTTCTTCAAAGCTGACTTGGAGGTCATCTCCACTCATGTCTCCCTTCCAGATGCTGTTTTATGCATCATATTGCTTTTCCTCAAACAGAAATGTAGTCCAAAGCCTGTCATAAAACCAGCAAATCAGTTCTGTTCAGTGTGGATCATCAGCACCCTGTGACTGTGTATAGGAATTCCTTTTTCCTTTTTGGCGGTCGTAAACCCAATGAAATGGGATTCTGAAGATTTTAATCAACTCATCTGCAGCTTGAAAGTGACCGCTAATATCAGTTACAGGGCTACCGGATGATTTTCTGCATAATACATTGGAAATGGGATATGCACATCAGCCTTACAAAGAAGTCGAATAGGGTTCTCCCAAACTTTATTCTGGCATCACAGCCCACAGCTATCTCAGAAGCATCAGAAACCGTATGGGAAAGGCCTCACAGAGCTCTGCAGGATAGGCTTGCACACTTGGCTTTTATTAGATCAGTGAAAGCTACACAGAAACTGAACCTTTGCACTTGAAGTAGTATATTTGTCACATGCCCAAAAGATGTTGACAAGTGATCCGCAATCAGACTCCTCTCTTTTCTCTTTGCAGCTTTTGGTAACAGCAGTACCATTCAGTTTCTGAGATGATCTTGGTGTCCATAGTCCTGCAGGAAAGCAAATGCACTCTCTCCGCCAGGAGCTGCCATTTGCTTTGCAGATTTCTAAGAAGATGGCTTACCTGCCAGGTCCCCAGGCCAGGCATCTTTCACGGCCACGTAAGCTTATTGATGCTCAGACCTCATGAGCTCTCTGGTTTTCACCAATCATCTCATCTATGTTTGCAGGCTCAGAAATAACCAGGAACCTCAATCTACAGGTCAACAATCATGTTTATTCTGAAGAGCTATTAAAAATTTTAGGTCTAGCACTATCTTATGCTTTTGATATCTGTGACTGATATACATTTGTCTTCAGATTTGACCAGACCCAGACTGGCTCATGTGCCAGATTGAATCAGTACAGGTACATTCATATGGTGTTCATCTGCTTCAGCCCGAAAATAGTTAGTGCTGATTTTTCTTTTAACGTTGCCTGAGCTGAACTTGTAGCAAATCTTGTAATAAACCAGCTTACCTGCAGCCGAAGCCTGATCAGCAGACGCTGAGTGCTTGGGTTTTGTTTATCCTGTGAAGCTGGTGATATACTTCAAGTAAAAGGCAGTCCTGGACATGAAGTGCTATTATGTAGCAAAATACATAAATGGTGGAAGAAAAAAGAGAAGAATGTGGAAGTAAGGACAAAGAAAAAAATTATAAGATGCTTTGATACATATTTTTCAAATGAAAATGAAGGGAAAAAAGCAAACTGTTAATCACAGTGAGCAAAAATAAGCTTTCAACTGTTGTCAAAAGGCACCGAACTTATCTGTGTCTGGTATTTTTTTAAGGAGATGAATACTGTGGGTTTGTTTTTTTATTTACTATCCATGTGTACTTAATGCTTTTCTAGCATCTCACTGCTAAACAGCAAGCTGGCCTCTTAATTATATATATTAAAAAAAAATAGCCCTAATTAACCACACAGGTATTCTACTTTCCACTGTAATAAGGGCATCACAGCTATCACATGATATTGCTCAGGAGTTTATTTTAATTAGCATTGCTGAAAGTATAGCCAAAGGCCTGGGCTGTTTTGGTTTTTTTCCCTGTTACTTTCTACTTGCTTTTTAAAGATCATTCCAGCTTGTATAAGTGGTGAAGAAATTACCTCCTTCACTTCAGGAGGAATACTGAAATTTGATTTATTTTTTACAAAAATCAAATAATGCTATATCTACTGTTCTGCAAAATTAAATTATTTAGATAACAATATTCTAGAATTATAA
Organism: Grus americana; assembly: GCF_028858705.1. Taxonomy (NCBI): domain Eukaryota; kingdom Metazoa; phylum Chordata; class Aves; order Gruiformes; family Gruidae; genus Grus; species Grus americana. The sequence goes on from NC_072852.1 coordinate 142,549,852, forward strand.
ATTACTTGCAGATATCTTTCTATGTCAAAATGAATAGTTACTCTATCTGAGAACGTCAAAATCATACTTAGAATCAAACAATTCTAAGATAAAGTTACACATTGCAATATAGTCAAAGAACATATTGAATTATAACAGTGATTTGTATTTGTGTTCTATTTTTATCCTTTCACCTTCACAATGTTACAAGAAATGTCAAAAAAGGGGAAAGCTTTCAAGGAAAACTTTTCCATTAATGGCAAGACATATTGGATCAGATTCTATGGCAAAATTTTTATTGTGTGAAATGTTCAGTAAAGAGCAAAACCACACGGTGACTTCTGAGGATTCATAGAATGATAGAGTTCAAGATCAAAAAGCAATGTTTGTGGTCACTAAATATGATGTTTCCGTCACTGAAGCCGAGACTAATCACATCTTTTGGGAGTAATGAATATTGCAGATAGACTTATAGTTTAATGAAGAAAATATTTAATATTTCACAGAAAAATCAGAGATAAAAACATTTAGTTTTGATTAAATTGTTTTCTGGAGAGTAAAACAAGACAAAAGCATGGTTATTGTTCATGTACAGTCATATTTTGCCTAGTTTTATTTACCTACTTATTCACAGGTAACTGAGATTGAGTGTAATAATTTTGCCATTAACGTCTTCAGGCTTTACATCAAGTTATTAGATAATCTAGGTGTTTACTTTCTAAGATTTTTTTTTTAACTATTTCCCAAAACTCTTCGCTCAGAAATCCGCATAGCCGGCTGAGCTGCACCCTGGTACGTGCTATGCTATGACATAGATCTCTTTGGCGATTTGCAGGCACTCTGTTTCAGCGTTGACTTGGTTACTGTGTGTTGACTCATGTCTCAGTTCCTCAAAACCTTATATGGCCAAATAATACTGCATGTGAACCATTAAAAAATAAGTGTTGCCATACTTTGCTGAAGACACGGAGCAATGAAAAAAAAAGTCATTCTTCTATCATTCTTCCCTCTTCTTCCCTCATTATTCCCTCGCCTCCAACAAGGTGCTGAAAAACAATACTACAGAGGTGCCACTCTTTGTTGAAAGAAAGAAAAAGTTGTCTTTGGTTGAACTACACTGGATAATCCAGGAGCAGATGCTATAAGCCTGCTACGCTTAGGAGAGAGAAAACTTCAGTTCCAGGCCAGGATTGACAGAGCTCATTTAATCCTGGCAGCTGAACTGTCTAAGAGGAAGATCTCGAATTTAAAGTAGGACACAGAACTGACATGTAACTTGCATAATGTGTTATGAAAGCATGTAGAAGAAATATTCACAACAGGTTATTGTGCCAGTAACAGTTTCATTGTGGACAGTTGACACAGATGAGAAAAAAAATAATCACCATTTCATAAATGTGTCAAATTTTTCTCCCTTTCCAAGCATCTCTAAAGGCTACTTATCAGTATGTGGTTAAAATTTAGAAAATAAAGTTGTGCAAATTTTTTACCTTAATTTTTATACAGATTATGAACAAAGAGGGGGTTTGAGATCTTTATATATGCTTACACTATGGGAAACCTCAGAACTGAATCCAGAAATGCGCTACAGTCTTTCCTGTTCTGCATCCTGGGACATTGCCACTCCTGGACAAGCAAGTGGCCAGAATAGAGGGAGAGAGAGGGAAAAGAATTTGTGCCCTGATTCACAGAAGTGTTTTGAAATCTAACTGGGATTTAGACATCTGAAGTGAATGAAAGACCATGGAGCCTGAATACATCCACTGTCCACTATCTGTGGGCAATGTATTCCGGGTCCAGATAACCCATGCCTTATGTCCTTGATGGCTAGCCAAAGTCTAACAAGACTGATCATATCAAGCATAATGTTTTTTTCATGTGAATACATTGCCACTGAATCCCAAAAGCACTACAGCCAAGGCAGCGCAGCACTGAGACAAATCTGCTGAGCTTTGTTGAGCCTCTGCCAGCCCACGTAAAACCAGACTTCACTGTAGTGTGGGTACACTACAGTAAGAGCCGAGCTTAGTTCTGGTGGACATAGCTCAGATCCAGAGCAGTGGTACTACTCAGACTGTCCCACTTCATCTTGGTTTGGGAAGAGCAGGCAACAGTAAGCAGAGACCTGAGGGCCCTCATCCGTGCTTGCGTGGTGAGGGACTGTGCTCCACGGACCCCAGGCAGTCCCGACTCCTGAGTCCAGATTCTGACCATGTGCTCACAGCTGTGTGTCAGGAGGTGATCTCAGTGTGCACTATCCCTCTATGCTCCCCTGGCTCCTTCATAGAGACGTCCAATTCTGCAGAACAAAAGCCTTGCCCCCCGATAGCCCTGCTGCAGGTTCCCCGGGATGCAGAACACAGGGGCTGTGCAGCCAAACCCTTTGTGGATCTGGGAATGGGCAACCTGGCTCTGCAGTCTGCAATTTGCCACGTGTCTGAAATACTGAGATAAGGAAATTAAATTTAAAATTGTATCAGGGAGATAGTCCATCCTATGGGTGAGAGGAGGTACTGGAAAATAATAAGTGAAAAACTTTTTTTTTTTTTTTGTGAAGGACAGATGTGTTATGAACAATTCCTTCCAAAGCAGTTAGAGAAGACTCCCCATCTAGCTATCATATGCAAACAGGCATTTTCAAATCATGCTTTTAAGCAGAAATAGGAGTGCACTATAAAGCTCAGATCCAGTTTTTTCCAAATAGAGAGAGGTGGTAGTGCTCCAGTTCGGAACCATCCCTACCTCTTCCATATGATTTCTGCATATTAGAAGAATTTATCAAACTCTGTGGAGAAAGAAGTTTGAGTCTGTTTTTCTTCATTTGGCTTGTGAGTGTTTTTCAGATGTGATCAAAACAAAGCATATCCTGCCCCTGTGGAAAATACATTTATACTCAAGATATGCAAAACAGGATATGACAAAATTCTGGAGAAAAAGTACAGCACTACTGATACATGAGGTTCTGCTATAAATCATTCCGCAGCTCTGGGATTCATGTTGGAAACTGCTCAGATAGATGATTTGATGCTTCTGAGCTCTAAAGGAATAAATAGAAAGGAGAACAAAAAGACACTGATTTACAGTGAAAGTGAAGTCATGTATTTACATTGAAGGAGTTAAGTCCTCATTAGGATCTGTAATTGCAATGTATAATCTACTTTAGGTTTATATCCAGCAAGTGACAGAATTATGATATAGTTATTTAATCAGAGCTTTCCAGTTTGGTCATGTGCTAAAACTTCTTAGTTAATCAGCTACAACTGATTTGCCTTTTTTTTTTTTTTTTTTCACATTATCTGCTGTTTGCTAACTTCTACTGTTTCTTTGCCTTTAATTTAACATATATCTCACCCACTTTGTGTACACTGTAAAGTCACTGCAGATGCCATTACTTCCAACTGTGCTTTTTCAGTACAGTAGGCATCTTCTCAAAGTTTAATCGAATGAGGAAAACCTAATTTTCCTGTTTTGGAGCACAGAAGGGCTAACTCCAATGAAAAACATAGGTAGGTCTTAAGAGTTAAGCAGTTTCATGACTAACATTTTAACTGCTTGGTCCTGGAGTTGTACCAGAAAATTAGTGAAGTATTTAGGTTCTGTGGATGGCACTTGAAATGTGATTAGGGCAATCCGAAGAGCTCCGTTCCTGCTGAGGTCTAGTCGAGAGGGGCCATTGAACACTGAATGCTCTTCAACTTCTGTTGCTGTGGGCACCTCTTCTCATCTGGTGCAGGTTGGAACCACCAACTGAGAGTGGATGCTTCCGTCTGTTATGCTTGAAAAACTAAATAAGGCTGACATCCTTTTTAAATACAACTGTTGTAGTAGAAAGCGGGTGTGCTAAATAAGTCTGCAAGAAGCTTTGGTTTTCACCTTCATTTCCTGTTTTTACTTCATCCATTTCAACTTCAATTTTCCATCTCCCAGAAAAATCCCCCTAAGCAAAACATAGGTAAAAACTCAGGCCTCAAGATTTATTACACTGTATCCAGTATTTTCTGGGTACTGGTAAGTTTTAAGTAGAATATGGGTGCTAAAATGCTTAGATCCATTCGTACTCTGATCAGAAGTAAAACTTTATCCAAAGTGCCTGAAGTTCTGTTTTAGGCTCCAGCATTCCTAGTCAAATCAATCATTTAGTACAAGATATCAACAAGAGCCAAACTTCTTTTGTTCTGGCAAAAAGTGGAATAGTGATGATTTAACGTAAAATGGATATAATACAATAAGAAAACTTACAAAACATAAGAAATAAGAAGCAAAACCAAAAAATAGTCTATTCAAATAAGTTATAAATGCTTGCCTCACCATATAGTCACAGTTTATGAAGTTCTAAAATCTACAGTGCCTAATGATTTCAAGTATTGCAAGACAAGCATGAGAATCTTGAGTACAGTTTTTAACAAAGAAACTATGTCAGCATCAAAAATTGCCAAAGGCAGCTGGTCCAGATGTTCAAATTGTAGGACAGAAGAGATGTTTTTACGGATGCATCAGTGTTCTCTTCTGTTTTTGTATGGATGTGTGTTTGGGTGGTAAAGAAAGCTGGCTCAGATCTTTCTATTTTCTTTTTTCACAAGATGTTAGACACATTTTCTCCCATGGTCTTTGATCTTATTGACACAAGCATCTCAAAACATGCTGAGACACCAGCAAGCAGCAACAGAGTTAATTTACCCATTGAAATTACTTCATCTCTGGCACAGACTCTTCCATATGCTCTTCTTTACTATATGAAGTCCTACCCAAGCCATTGTAGAGCAGCAGTGGCAACGAGGTTACTGAATCCGATGTGTTGGACTAAGACGGAGGGAAACTAGTAGGTGAAGAATGACCTTGCAAACACAAAGACAGATCCCACACAGTAGATTGTGGGACTGCATAACTTCATTATCCCTTTGTCACAAGCACATGAAAACAACTGTCAGTCAGGTGTAAGCACCTTGCGCCTGAGCAAGTGAGAGTTCTCAAAACTTTTTTCCTCCAGCTTCATCAGTTTACATTTAGGAAAACTGAGCTGAAACAAGGCTAAATGAATTTTCCAGATCATACTTTTTGAAGTGTATATTCCCATCCTTCTCCACAGAACACATTCAGATCCAGCATATCTTCTTTTCTTGGGTTTGCCTTTATCAGTAATTCACATATTAATAAACCCAAAGAAACTCCATTATATTTTCAGTTTATTTTCCAGTTTGTTTTTCAAACCTGTTTGCTGTTGCCTTCTTTCATTTACTTAAGCTCCCCTTGTATTACAGGGAGGTGACCAAACTCTTTCATAATCTATAAAGCAGAAGGAGAAACTGAATCATCCAGCCTGACTTCTGCATATAAGATGGTAAATAGGTAAATAGAAGTAGAAGATATGTAGAAGAAGGAAGGGTGGAAGGAAGAGTGGAAGGAAGGGTGGAAGGAAGGGTGGAAGGAAGGAAGGAAGGAAGGAAGGAAGGAAGGAAGGAAGGATGGAAGGAAGGAAGGAAGGAAGGAAGGAAGGAAGGAAGGAAAGGTGGAAGGCAGGCAGGAAGAGTGGAAGGAAAGAAAGTTAATTGTGGATATTATTACAGACACAATATACAGATACAATATATTATATAATTTCATTTTCAAAAAAGACTTTCTTTATATTCATCTCAAGAACTTACTCTTGACATAAGTAGCAAATATGTCTTCATAAGACCAATGTTAACATTTGCCTTTAGTATTATTAAACAGAAGTCTTACACTAGTTTTCAGCATTCTGGCAGTGGTTATAGTCAAACAGTGAAACAATAACCAAATAAAACTATGCTGCAGAAAACTTGCAGACACTGGACAGTGTTTACTATTTCTTTAAGATACATTTTATCTTTATGTAAGGTAGGAAAATATGAGGAATGTTATTTTAGTCCCTGTTTTTAACCGTCCTTTATTTTACAAGACTAAAAGAAAATCACCGTCTCCTATAAGTATTCATATTCCAACGTTAAAGGACAGAGTGAAACAAGGTGACCTATTAGTGTGACATTTAAAATTACTTATGCTTAGTTTAAGATTGTTAATTTGAGCTTGTAATCATAATTGGTGATCAAACAGAAAAACATTTGTTTGAAAGTTAGATCACTCTCCATTTAGCACATTTGTCTTTACACCTTTCCATTTCTGTCTCTTGATTCCAGGTTTATTCCCCTCAAGCAGAGACAGCCTGGAACTCTCCTGCCCTCCTGTCCCAGCTCTCTCTGCTCAAACTTTTTCCCTCCAGCTACCCCAGTCTCCCCAGCTCAGCTGAGCTCTTCACATGTACCTCCACGGAGGCTCACGGACTTCCCATGGAGGCTCACTAGCTGTCGAGCGAAGACTCCAACCAGAAATGTCCAATGCGGATGAAAACAGATGAAAGCCTTAGTGAAGAAAGCACAATGGAATAGGAGCAGCCCCAGCAGGGTGGTCTCTCCATCACCAAAACATTTTCTAAATCCTCTAAATCCTTTTTTTGAGAAAAATGTAATAACCAGATCATTTTAAATTGGCAACTAGAAAACGAGTAACTGTAAAAAGCCTAATGCAACTCACAGCTGGAAGTCTCAGAATCACTTTTTGTTTTTCAGGTGTGCATATGCTTCCTTAATGGTTTCAGTCTGCAATGGGAAATATCAGTAAAAACCACCAAGGTTTTTATTCAGTGGAAAATGCAGCTTCTTGTGAATGTATCCAGGTTAGTTCAGTTTTCTGTGACCATGTGATAGTTTTGCAGATCTTGAATCTGCTATGACCAAAGGGTTTTAATTAAATTGTGGTATGTTGACAGACTCCATCCTTCTACCCCATGCTTCTGATTGAGAGGGAGGAAAATGGAGAGACTAGAAATGGGAGGGGAAAGACAGAGTCTTCCATCCTTTTCCTCAGATGCTGCTGGTTGGTGCTGTCAGGGTATAGGCTAGCTGCACCTCCAACCTGATACGCAGTCCTGGAACATTTCAGAAGCAGGTCAGAGAGTGGCCAAACATAGTTACCCACCTTGGGAAGGTATAGTGGTGCTGGGCACTGCGGCACTCTAAATCATCAGCAACAGCAGCCAGGTTAGCTGATAGTATTCCTCTATCATAACAGCACCAAAGTTTTTAATGAGAGTCAATGAAATCTTTAGCTCAGTGTAATCCCAGTCTCTTAAAGACAGTAGGAAAAAAGCTCATCATCTTCCCTGGATTTGCATCAGGCTTGCAGTGATAAGTTTATTGAGTGCTGACTGCATCTTTGTCATTTGGCATCTATTTTCAGCAAAACAAAAAACTGAGCTTGTCAAACAGAACCATAGTAGTGTCCTCAAAAGAGACATGAGGCATTAATGCTATGTCTTTCCAAAATGTGGCATGCACTTTCGAGATGTTAATGTCTCCCACTGCTATCACTTTGTGATACAGGAATGTTGTATTCCGATTTACAGAAAAAGATAAAATTTCAGTAGAATTTTCAGAAAAAATATATAATTTGAAACTTAATCTATCCCCATGTGCAGAACACGTTCATCAACAGAGTCCTTCACGTGTGTGTGAAGCAACTAACAGCCCCGGTTTAGCAGAGGCATGGCACATAATATAGCAGTGATTTGTTTATCATTTTCAAATTCATACAGAATTTAAAAGCTTACTGAATGTACCATCAGGTACATTTTCAGTGTGCAGCATCATGCCTCAGACTTGATCTGTTCACTCTGATCTGCTACTTTGTTGTTCTTAAGTATTTTCTTTTTTTCTTAACGAATATTTGAATTATTTGTCCATTTGTGCGTTATTGCATGCGTTCTGTTTCTGCCTCGTTCTAGATATTAAGCACTACATTTATGACCGCTGCCAATAGTTTGATTTTATGACAGATGGCCTTGAAGTTAATGGCTTATACATTCTCATTTGCATGTCATATGTAGATATTTCTAGTCGATTCTCCACACATATTTGATGGTAATTAGAAGGTAAAGAATACATTAAAAATGTGTTAGATGCATTTAGTTCTTTCTGTTGATGAAATGTGTGCAGTTTGCTGCATTCTCAGATTCATTATTTATTCTTTGTAATTATTCACCAAATACCTTCTGATAGTTCTTTCTATCTCCTGTAGTGTTGTTGAGAGTATTCATTAGTCAAAACCAAGCTAGTTTGACAGGGTGCATAAACAGTAATATTTCTATTCAGTTAAAAAGCATATTTCATGACAGTTTGCTCTGAATATCTGAAATTTTGCATATTTTCATTTTTTAAAAAATATGCAATGCATGCAATATACATGTTTGACATTCGGTTTTTGAGTGAATTAATGTACTTCAGTTGATTTACCAGTTAGTTAGTATTCTAGATTTCTTGTGTTATTTTTTTATATATATAAGCAAAAAGATTTCTGCAGAAAACATCAGCCATAGGGTAGAGCTGATCTGTTAAGTAATTGCACTCTGCACAACTGGCAAATTTCAGCTGGAAGAGGCGGGCTAGATTCTTTACATTTGCCAAGGATGCCAAGGTTTCTGATCCCTTTCAGATCAGTAACCTGCAGGGCCTTAGTGCTTTATTCTCAGTTTTGTCCTCCTAAATATTCTTGTACAGAGTAGTCACTGTTAAAAGGTGACAGTACTAGATGCCTCTTCATCCCTTAGGAGCTCCTTACTCTAGCACGTATTAGCTTGTTTTCCTATTGAATTCTCACTTTCTCAATGAAAAGCCCTCCCATTCAAAAGAAAATAAGAACACAACAGGTAGGAATCTCTAATTGGAAAAAAAACAAAACCAAAACCAAAAACAACCCAGGACTGTAACACCCTGGGAAGTCCCTGGTATGAGCAGAACGAGTCCTAGATGGAGTAAGGGCCACTTCAGAGACCTAGTTCATCCTACCAGATCCTTTGGTAGGATTTCGTCTAGATGATTCCAAGTGACTCGGCAGATTCTCCAAGACCTGAGGTCACAATTTGCTGCCTTTCTGGAAGATCAGCTGTAGTCAAACAGATGGTGCTTTCCTCTCCTCAGAAAAAGAGAAAACCGGCAAAGGACTTCTCAAAGGAAGTCATATCAAGTCATTTAATGATCTATTCTGACTTTATCTGAATCTATAAAAGTGGCCCAAAACTAATAACCAAAAATTACATTTTTGCCTATAGGTCTGAGCAATCATTAACATCTGAATTGGTATCTTTCCGTTTCTGTGCACATCTCTGAAGCTGGTTAGCTAAACATTGAAATATGCTGTTCTTTCGTGTCCAGGCCTACAGATTCTCCATTACTTTTGTCTTTCCTTAATAGAAATCTTAAGGCTACTCTGATTTTTTTAACATAAGATTATTGTTGTTGTTGTCATTGTTATTATTATTACTGTTATTAAATAAGTTATTTCTGTGCTCATCTGTAAGTGATTACAATAATTACAACTACTGAATTAACAACATTTAAAAATGAAAACAGGAAAAACCAACCCTAGCGAAGTGCTGTTTTGGGGCTGTGCCTAGATAATCAGTAATTCTGCCAAGAAAAGATGGAGTATTTTGTTTTCAAGGCAGTAGAGGCTAAGCCAACAATTATATGGTAACTTCATTTTTATGGTGAATACATTTGAAACTGTCTGTTTCAAAAGAACAGAATGAGAATTTACTAGACATTTAATAAGAGAATAAAGCAAGAGATTCTACTCAAAATCGTCTTCTCAGAGCTTCATGATAGGTCTCAGCAGCAGCCTTTCACTATGTCTCTATGTATTTCACACTGGAAATATTAGGCCTGAAAGGAGAGCAGAATAATGTAGCTGAGATGCAGTTTATGACTGTGAAGGAGAATTTTTCCCCTGAGATTTAATGCCTTTTTTTACATTAACCTTTAAAAAGCACAGCACTTTTAGAGTTTCTGAAATGTTCGCATTTCTCCCTAAAGCCAAATATATTTTTAAATATTGCTTGCCCTAAAATATGTATAGGTGTTCTGCAACCTTTTTTTGAATTTTTTTTGTCTAAATAACTTTTCATTTGAGAATGAAAAAAACCCTAACATTTTTAAACAGCAGCAACAACAAAATCATTCTGATGACACCGTGTTTTAAAGCTCAGTGAAATGTTTTTGAGATGCCATTGTGTCTCCTTTAGACACTTTCAGAAACACCTTTAATGTTTGGTTTAAAACTATGGTGTTCAGAATTCTGTTTTGACTGAATACTTGAAAACACCATGTTGAATTTACAAAATGAAAATGGTTGTCCCATAAACTATTCTGCTAAGAATTTTACATCAAAATGTGTTTATTTTAAAATGCACTTTTTTCTTCTTCTTTCTTTTTTTCTCCTCCCCTGCCTCTCCCCCTTGACTACAGAGAAATAACATTTGGGAAGTTTTAATAGCAAGGAAGTAATTTTCTAATGAAGGCTGAATTTTCTGTCAGTTAGCAAATTATTGCCTTAGGTAAATCATCATATAAAAGAAGGCTGCTTTCCTGAACACACACAAACATGCACTTGGGGAAAAAAACCCCACAAAACGTTGGAACATAAAGACATTAATTTTCTTCCAAATGTTTAAATAGTGCACATCTAGTTTAGGTAGATGAAAGTTAGAAAAGTTTGGAGCAAACTTCCCTCATCTGATTTTGCACACTTGTAGCATTCTTCATATAATTCTTCTTGCATAATTCATATAATTCCAAAATATTAGAACTAAATTTCTGCAGGAATGAATGTATTTCTGTGATAATAGAATCTGAATTTAAAAGAGAACAAATTTGGGTAGCATATATATTATGGAACTGCAGCTGAAAAATTGCTCTGATTTCTGCTGTTGTAGAGATATCTCTAAGATCAGCCTTATTATGGTTATATGTGTCCTTATGAGCATACTGATGTGTTGCACACTTCTATTTTTCTGAAGATTTTTAAGGTTACTAGCAGAATTTTATGATTAATGATTATTCTGCTAGCCAAACCTGAGAGAAACTAAGATAAGTTAATGACTTAAGCATGCAAACAGAGAGAGTTTTGCTTGTATATTGGGAATTTAGCAGCTTTTTTGTTGTTATTTTCTAAAAGTTGCAAAACTAGGTTATAAGTAGTTCCCACAATTATAGAATAGCTAAAGCTCCAAACAGGATAGATTCTACAGGTGTAGTCTGCCATTATGGTCATTAGAGGTGCAACCAATTTCGCCCTGGAGCCTAGAAAGAAGCTAACTTCATCCTGTCATTCTAGGCACACACCTAATCCAACACCTACTGCGTAGACATCTAATGCTGGGTGAGATGAATCCCGCCTTGGATGTTGCTTAGGTTACATTCCTTCTGCCTGACTCTAAACTGGCATTTGAGTCCATTTTCCCTTGTGTGAATTCAAGGCTTTGTTCATGGGTCCTACAAGGAGGTGTAACTGCAGTTCAAGCTGTCCCCAGGCATGAACCCAAAGTGTATTTAATTGCATTGCAATCATCCCTGTGTGTCCCATCAACTCCTTGCAAACGTACTGTTTCCTAGACTGTTACTGCCAGGCCTTCATCTCAGGCAGCCTGAGCTTGAGTTCCTGTAAACCCGTGTAGCCCCGTGCCTAAGCTGAGGGACACCGCATGCGGTAATGCAGGTGGAAAGAGCTGATGTACTTCCTGGGGCTTGAGCTCACTCCTTGGTATAGTCTCACTTTGCTGCGTAGGTGAATTCTTTAGTGACTACTCAGAGTCATTGACATCGCAACTCATCCTGGTTGTTTTAGGACACATAAATTTCTTTCTGGAGTTATCAGCCTTTCTCTGTTGAAGCATGTGTGATGTGAGCATAGATTAGCTGCCTAATTTTTCGGCAGTGTCTAATGAATACTAGAATATATACAAAACATAAATGGGAAGCATGGTAACACTGTGTAAAGGTCTGTGGTTTATCCTGAAATTCATACTCTACAGAAATGATAGAGGGTCTATCTTGTAGTTTCTAAGGCACACAAGCCAGTCACAAAAGGTGTCTTTCAGCTAGCTGGTGTGACCACTGTTGGCACTCCAGTAGATTTCATAAGCTTCTACTCCAGCAGTAACGGTGTGTTTTTCATGAGATTAGCACCAGCATAGCCACGGTACTAAAAGCATCATGAGTTGGCTTTATTTTGTCCATGCTAGTGGCAATTTACCTTTGGGGGGGTCATCCGGCAGTTAGGCTGTGTTCACTGCAGGGCCTGTGGGCAGAACAACTTCATTAAAATCACACTTTGTACTACTTTTGTATTATTTACTGTTATTTTCCAAAACAGTAATGATGAAGTCTAATAAGGACAGTTTTATAACAGAAGTGGGTTTGGTTTGGTTTTGTTGAAATTCCAGAGCAAATAAGTGAACTTCAATTTCTTTGAACTTTTTTATGGCATTCCGGAATGGGATTGTACCAAGTTGCCACTTCCTTATTAACCTGCTGCATGTACTTTGACCAGCACAGATGTCAAATAAATAAATAAATTGTGCTTATTATCTTTTTGTCAAAAAGTATGTGACTTTCCTAATATGTCTTTTTGTAGCAAATTTCCTCTAATCACAGCTCTCATCTTCACGGTTTAATTTCACCAAAATCACCTGACTTTTTACTTATATTAAACCCTATGCATTTTCTCCATTTTCACTTAGTATTTGGCTCTTAGCTGCTCTTTCAGAAATGCTTCTATTTTTCTTTTTCCTTTCATTTGGTGATGATTTACACATACATGTGAAAGCGACTCTTGAACTTCTGATTCATGTCCAAAGGCTGCAGCTTCAGTGAATAACAGACACAAACATGAAGAAGGGGGGAAAAAAGCTTATTCCTTACAGTAAAATATGACTGGTCAACAATTCCTAATTCCCAATCTCCATTTATTGACCCAATTTCTGGGAAAGGTTCCATCAAGCTACTCAGATGCTTGGCTTGAGCCATTAGCTAAATCTTCAGCAGTGTTGATGATGTTCTCTTTGGACACATTGAAGCCAAAGCCCTGACTGATTAATTCCAGAGTTCACTACTGTTCCTAACCTCTGGTTAACAATGTATAAAACAATCGACATCATTAGAAATCTATAGCTGCTTATATTACTACGCTCAGCTTAGACAACACAACAATAATAAGCTGCTTGGGGATCTTATTTCCAGCACAATAGCAAGCTCAACACAAGTTTGTTACCATAGCACAGAAGCAAAAAGAAAGCTAGCAATAATACAGATGTTCCAAAAGTTTTTTCCCGTATGCAAAATAATGCTTCCTCACTTTTTTTTTTATTTTCCCTGTTTCCTTTATAAGTCTTTGTTTTCTTTGTAAGTCACATCAGATCCAAGTGATCTTTGCTTCCTCAACTCACAAGACTGTCAGCATATATATAGTTCTAAAAAGTATTGTATGTCAGGAAGATTGTTTCAGCAGCTAGAAAGCACACAAAGACGTTTCTCTTCACCTTCCATAGACATCTTGAACTTTTCTTTCATAGCTTAATATTATGGGAGGAGTAGGGACAGTCAGAATATGATGCATGCATGCCTACATGCACAAGGGGAAGAGATGTTCTACATATTTCAATTTTCCTGCTGCCGTGCCTTCACAAACTGGCACCTATGATGTCTATAGAGACAGAAATTGAAAATGCTGCCACCCATTGTGTCTCTCAATAAATTCTAGATGCGTATTTTAAACCATTCACATTCTTTCTATTAAATTCTCTATTGTACTAAGTTATGAATACATTTTGTAAGCAAATCTGTTACTATGAGACTGCACACATAGAAGAATTAAGTCTTTTGTGTCTAAATTGACAGTTCATGGCCAGTTTATATGAACTTAAGCTATTTAAAGTGTGGCAAACATTTTTCTTTATGCCTCAGTTCTCAATAGGAAAATGAAACAATCTTTCCCTTTCTTCTGTAAAGCTCATTTAGTATCAGAAAGTATTTAGAGGGATCTTTATTTGAATAGTGAAAGTAATTCCACCAAGAGAACTTCCAGTTCATGTAGATTTAGTAAGACTTTATTTCCCTTTCAGCATCTTGATTTTTCATGCTAGCCTGGATACTTACAATGTCCTGTCTCATTTCTGTAAAAATAGGGGATTTCCATCTATTCTGAGTGTATTAAGAGTGTGGCTAATAATATGCCTTCAATGCATGCAAGCTTCAAAGAATGTAAGACCTATCACATCATCAAAATGCAATAGAATATCAGGAATTGAATACCCTGTCAGCAGTCATTGAGCATGTACAACGTGAATGAAAAGCATTCTCTCTGCAACTGCAAAACAAAATGCTGTTAGTAGCTTCAAAGTATCTTTTAGTTCCTCATGTTTATTTTCACAGTGTATTGGGTTTGCGTGGCAAGGTTTTGGTAGCAGGGGGGCTACAGGGGTGGCTTCTCCGAGAAGATGCTACAAGCTTGCCCCATGTTTGGTAGAGCCGCTGGCCAAGGCCAAGCCCACCAATGGCAGTGGCAGCGCCTTTGGGATAATATAGTTAAGAAGGGGGAAAAAAAACCCCACCTGTGCAACAGCAATTACAGCCGGAGAGAGGAGTGAGATACGCCCCGTGCACCCTACAGGCTTGAGGAAGAGTGGCTGGAAAGCTGCCTGGCAGCAGGGGTACTGGTCGACAGCTGGCTGAAGATGAGCCACCAGTGTGCCCAGGTGGCCAAGAAGGCCAACAGCATCCTGGCTTGTATTAGAAATGGTGTGGCCAGCAGGACTAGGGGAGTGAACGTCCCCCTGTACTCGGCGCTGGTGAGGCCGCACCTCGAGTGCTGTGTTCAGTTTTGGGCCCCTCACTACAAGAAAGACATTGAGGTGCTGGAGCATGTCCAGAGAAGGGCAACGAAGCTGGTGAAGGGTCTGGAGCACAAGTCTGATGAGGAGCGGCTGCGGGAACTGGGGTTGTTTAGCCTGGGGAAAAGGAGGCTGAGGGGAGACCTTATTGCTCTCTACAACTACCTGACAGGAGGTTGTAGCCAGGTGGGTATTGGTCTCTCCTCCCAAGTAACAAGTGATAAGATGAGTGGAAATGGCCTCAAGTTGTGGCAGGGGAGGTTTAGATTGGATATTAGGAAAAATTTCTTGACTGAAAGGGTTGTCAAGCATTGGAACAGGCTGCCCAGGGAAGTGGTGGAGTCACCAGCCCTGGAGGTATTTAAAAGATGTTTAGATGTGGTGCTTAGGGACATGATTTAGTGGTGGACTAGGCAGTGCTAAGTTAATGGCTAGACTTGATGACCTTAAAGGTCTTTTCCTACCAAAACAATTCTATGCTTCTACATGAGGGGAACAGCTCTACAGACACCAAGGTCAGCGAAGAAAGAGGCGCAGGAAGTGCTCCAGGTGCCAGAGCAGAGATTCCCCTGCAGCCCATGGAGAAGACCATGGTGAGGCAGGGTATCCCCCTGCAGCCCATGGAGGAAGGATGATGGTGGAGCAGATATCCACCTGCAGCCCAGGGAGGACCCCACGCCAGAGCAGGTGGAGGCACCCAAAGGAGGCTGTGACCCCATGGGAAGTCTGCACTGGAGCAGACTCCTGGCAGGACCTGTGGCCTCATGGAGAGAGGAGCCCACCCCAGGGCAGGTTTGCTGGCAGGACTTGTGACCCCGTGGGGGACCCACACTGGAGCAGGGGCAGAGTGTGAGGAGTCCTCCCCCTGAGGATGAAGAAGCAGCAGAGACAACGTGTGATGAACTGACCACAACCCCCATTCCCCGTCCTCTTGGTGCTGCCGGGTGAGAGGAGGTAGAGAAACCAGGAGTGAAGTCGAGCTCGGGAAGATGGGAGAGGTGGGGGGGAGGTGTTTTAAGATTTGGTTTTATTTCTCATTACACTGTTTTGCTTGGTAATAAATTAAATTAATTTTCCCAAGTCGAGTCTGTTTTGCTCATGACAGTAACTGGTGAGTGACCTCCCTGTCCTTATCTCGATCCATGAGTCTTCCCTTATATTTTCTCTCCCCTGTCCAGCTGAGAAGGGGGAGTGGTAGAGCAACTTTGATGTGCACCTGGCATCCAGCCAGGGTCAACCCATCACGCACAGTGAAAGCCAGCAGAAAATATCCAAGGCATAGTGTCATTTTTGAGAGCTGATTATGATACAAGTCAGCTTCATCAGAAAACAACAGAAAAATAATTAATTTTAAATACAGGCAATTTTTTTTTTTTTTAAAGTTAACATGACAGGATGCTTCAATGTTTCACACATTGTGAAACAGTTCCATTTGTTGTGTTTATCCCGTGTCAGGCTTCTCCTTGCTAGTTCTCTGTGAAGCAATGATTGTTTCTGTAAATGTGGTCCAGTTTCAGCTGGATAAATCTTTTAGGATATCGATAGTTATATATATAAATGTCTCGCCTTTTACTTGAGATGCTTTTCAATAGTTAATCACAAATAATTTGTCAAATTGTTTTCAAGCATAAAATATAGATGTTCTTTTCTTATAATTACTCATTATTCACAAGGTGTTATTTTGATTTTCATTATTTGGAAGACAATTCAAAAATTCTTCATCAAATACGGTAAGAAAGACACACTGAGAAATCTGGTAACTGTAGAATTTGTTGTGTATGAGTGCTATGCGTATGCAGGCAGGTGGGTGTTTATGCCTGTCTCTGTGATTGTTTTCCGTTTGGAACAGGTATATTTCATACAAAATATTATGCCACACATGATACTAAATCTCCCAAAATGACTGTGGGAAAGTGTAAGAAAACTGGAAATTAAACAGAACTAGATTATTTTATAGTATTCTATACCTTGTTCCATCTTCTTTTCTGTAAGAGAGCATAGAATTTGGCAAGCCAGCCTGGAAACAAAGCTTAAAAATAGCTAAGCTCTCTTCCTTACAGAAGACAGAAAAAATACGCAGATTTGACTATCGGAACTATCTATCACAGTCTGAATTTAAATTTTTGATTAACCTTGTTTCTGTGTGGAAGTAGTGCTTGTATGATCCGTGTATGGATGTATCCATGCATAGTTCCTTTTTCCTTATGACTGTTTATTCTTTGAATTTATCATTCCATTTCAGTCACTTTAAATCAACTCTTTAGGCATTAATAACACTTCTGGATTAAATTTCTGTCTGCACAGAAAGAACAGACTGTATCTGAACCACACTACTGGCACTTAAAGCAAAGAGGGTCATCAGTATGCTTTAAAGTGGAAGGAGAAGAAAAACAGCAGATGCAGAAAAGCACATGGTTTGGAAATTTCATGATTAGTAGACAATGCTGTTGCAACAGGATAAAATAAAAAGGAAAGAAAGAGTGGGCCATGCTGATGTTAGATTAGTTATCTGTTACAGAACACCTAGAATCAAACAAAATGAAAAAACCAATCACCTCAGTAGCTATCATAATCTATACCGATTGAAATTCTAGGACTAACTAGGAAAACTACAGTTTAAGTTTATATTTATCAGCTACACATACACAATGTCAATGATGACTGCCATACAGAGAGATTAAAAGCACTGAAACCAGAAAACACTATGGAAACCCATGTGAACTGGGAAAATACCATATGTGGCTGCAATACAAAGAAAAAACTCCTAGACATCATCAATGACTGTTTCATACTCTAACTGACCTGCATCCCATTTCAGAAGGTGCAAATGTTTGACTGGTTTTCAGTAGCACCCAGCATCTTATTCAAAATCCTACAGCTGAAGAGGTTGCCTTCACTTTCATTCAACAGCAACCATTACTTTGATTCAACAATCTCACAGGCTCCAAAAGGCAAAAAAATGTAATGAACTCACACTTAGCACTAAGAAGGTGATTGACATAACAATAAGAAAACTTGTTAAAAAGAGGCTAAAAAAAGCAGCTGAGAGAATTAAATCTTTGCAAGGTATACCGACACAACTAAGGATATCATGCTAGAACCAGGAGGTCAAAATATACCAACTGATACAGTCCTGAGAAAGAGCAAAAGAAAGCTGGCAGGACTAAACAGCAGAGTAATGGAAGAAGGTTTTTAGAATTAAAATGGCATTCTTTCGGAAGCTGAAGTGCTGTCAAGCTGTACAAAATAGAAAGGCTCATAAACTTGTGTTGATGAAAAAAAGATTGTAAGGAACAAGTAATAAAAGGAACAAAAAATTGTAATGAATCTTTAAACACTGGCAGAAGTCTGCCAGAGAACTGTTGATGACCAGGAGACAAATTCATACGCACACTCTCATTCTCCTACATCGGTTTTGCTATTGTTTGTAGCCTCTGTACAATGTGGTTAAACTGGCATTTTAGCCAAAGTTCTCATCTGCATGAGAAAGACAACTGTGTTTTTATAATAGGAGCAGCAGAGATTTGATTGCAGCAAGGAGCGACTGGGTTACAATTTCTTGACATAAAATGCAGTTATTGGCAATGAGTTGAGATTGAATTCCTGATTAGTTTTAGCTGAATCACGAAATATTATTATTTTTTACTTATTGAAGCTCCATTCTAGGTTTTTCAAAGCTGATCCTCCTGGAAGATGTATTGAATATTAGGCCTAAGTCAACAATGCTTTATCTATACTTGATGAACATTGAGGAATATTATAAAGTGGTGGAGATAAAGAATATTTGCTCACTCATTATTAACTCTACTCAGGGACATGTTTCTTCTTCCAGTCTTATGACTTATTCTTCCCTCCCTTTCTCCCTTTCTCCCTTCCTACAGAAAAGTAATATAAACTGAAATAGTATGAATTTATCACTTCTGCATTCCTACAAATAGTTTAACTGTTCAACTGATGGTGATTAATATGGAACTTGAGGTAAATATTTTTTAAAAAATATGAAATAGACTGCCCTAGGGAAACTAGCATGCCTATGTTTCTGACATAACTACAAAAGAAAGTATTTATGTCCAGCATAATTCATTTAAGAAATCTTTGTGGTCATAAATAAATTAAACCAATAGATGTTCTCCTCCCCCTTGCAATGTGGTCTAGCAAACGTGACGGTCAGTGATTTGGGGGCAATTCTTGATCTCCACCCTTCAGTTACTATAGTGAGGGCAGATTTGCCAAAATCTTGCAAGAACCAGCATTTGATATCACATGAATCTCTAGGGCAGATTGCATATTGGGTATCAGCACTGGTGAGGAAAGATCTATTCCTTTGCTATCTTCTAAAAGATGATATTCCTTTTCCTTGACTAGAAGCCCTTAAACAGGAGACTGACTTACCTCAGCTTTTTAAAACATTGATGGGAAAGCTGCACAGAGAGAGCTGAGAGCTATCATGCTGCTGGTTTATGATTTATTGGTGCTCAACATTCTTCTGTGACCGCGGGCTAACTTTTGTTTACATTTCTTAGAAATTTGACATTATACCAACACACTTCACTCATTTGTCATATCAATATTCCTTTTACATTCTCTTTGGTTATAAAGCTGAAATTAAATCCGTATGGACCTCCCGTATGTTTCTTCTTTGACATAATTGCCACATTCTTCTTTCTCTGCTTTATTCTCCTAATGCCTCTCAATATTTCTCGTAACGGTCAGTCTTCCTCCTCTTAGGATGCTCTTCTGACCTCAACAGAAAGGGGAGAAGGTAACTTTCCCAAATAACTGAAATTTGCTGGTCAAGATACCCTGTGGCATACATAAAATTGATGGTTCTGTTTCTGGTTTGAATTCAAGGATGCCAAAGAGGACCTCCTGCATCACAGATACTTGTCTCTATCACTGAGCTATTCGCTGTTCTAAGAAGGACTTCAAAGGGTTTTCAAGCAAAAAAACCTCAGAGACCTTTGGGCTCATTAAAATGTAGACCATGGGGATATTTTTAACTCCTCAAAGCTTTCACTACAAAAGGAAATGGTTTACCATCTAGTTCAAATTAATAGCTCCTGCTTGCAGGAGTTATTGTTGCAACAATAATCTTGGGTTTGTTCTCTTTCTTTCCACTGGTGAGTATGAGTCTTCTGGTCTAGATGCAAGAGGAAAAAATTCAGGAGCAGCTGTGTGAAGTCCATTCCAGCAACAGCTGGCTTATGGAAGGAACAGGGGCCTAAAAATGGCTGTCTCACTCACTTGAGTCCAAATATACTCCCTTGGTATGTTTTAATGTTAAAGTTTCATTTAGCAAAGTCAAATAAGATGCTCGATCCAGCTATAAAAGAAATTCTTGAATTTAAAACAGTCACTAGTGAGGCATTAGGCAGTTCAGAAGCAAGGTGCAGTCATGAAAGCCAGAACCATCGTCTGTTCCTGGCAGACAAGAAGTTCACCCTTTTTGTCTCTGTTGTCACTATCACTGGGATAAGGAAGCCTAGTTTTGCCTTGTAGTTTTGTAAGAAAATAATCTATATGTGAACAATTTAACTTTTCTGATTCCATGAGGGGCAAAGATCTTCCTAGGCTTTCTGGAAAGCCCAACAGTGTAGAAGTACTAGTAGTAACAGCTGGATGGAAAGTAGGAAGAGAAAGTATGCACCAACCGTTAGTGTGAATACAGTTTAACGTAACTATTTGGGGATGTATTCTTACTATCTCATGGCAAAGAGACTGACAATTCTTCATTAAAATGTTTATGTAGGGATGATCAGTAAGTCCTGTGGTGAATAGATTGTCTCATATTTTATTATTGTCTAAAGTGCATATGAATTATCCATGACAGTCTTCATGCAACACCTAGCCCATCAGATGAAAAGCTGACAGTTTCTTGATGGCCTTTCAACACCAACTGACCAGGACAGAGTGAATTGATTCTCTGTTGGCTATTCAAACCGCAACTGGGAAAAAAACCTGACTCAAGTATAATCAGTTTTCATGGTCTGTGTTCAGAAATATTTTATTACCTTAAAATACTGCTCTTGTTGCCAAAACTGGAAACGAATTACTGCGAAAACATTTTAGGATGAGCAGGATTAATATTTCTTCTTTGGGAAGAATTTCTTCCAGACATTTTTTACTTGAATAAACAAGGATTGCATTGATTTAATGGCATCGATTTAATACACTTGGAGTGCAGAAGATGAAAGCAAAATTAGTATTGTACCTAATCATTATCAAAAGTGCTTTATGGCTTGTAAATTGAGCATAGGTATAACACCTTTAACTATAGTTTTATTACCTTTATTATATCAGGAGTTAGCAGCCTGGGGAAAATTTATATTTTTCTCCATGAACTCCTCAAGTGAAACAGATTCCACTTTCCTCAGAAGACAGACCAATAAAGCACAGCCTTTGTTCTAAGAAAAGAAGTGTATGAAAAACTAATATTGGAGTACAAACCATCAGTCCATGGTAAGGTTGCAAAATAATCATTCCTCGAACCAAAGGATTACCACCTGCACTTACTTTTCCAGAAATAACTGCATTCCATCAAATAGCGTTTATGAACAAAATGTGATTGAGAAACTAATCACCGAGTAGTTGTTTACAATGACCTTCACCCCTGAAAAAACCCCCCACATTTCTGAGCTACATTTGGGGTTTCCAGGTCTTGGTCCTGGTACATGGTTCACCCCTGCCTTGACTCCGGCTCGCCATGAGACCTAGGTGCAGTTAAGAGCTCATACTTAATGCCTTAGATTTTGTAGGAAGGAAACCTGTGAGAGTTGTCCAATCTAGGAGCCATGGGGCACTCCAAGGAGTTTCCAGCGTCCTGTAATACCCTCCAATACGTACATTTTAAGATAAACTTTACAGTGCAGTGCCACTGGCAAAAGGAGCTGAAAGCTCAGTCACAGTCTTTGTGGAGTTACCATTTAATCATAGTGGTTCATCCCAACTCCACCCTAAGAGTCATGAACTAACTGACTGTGACATTTAATCTCTGCTTCTGAAGTGGGAGAAACATATTTAAGGAGTCCTCGTTACCATCCAACACTAATTTGCGTTTATGCCAAGTGAGTAGCGCAGAGCACGATACCTGAACCGGTCCTTTCCTGAGAGAGTTACGCAGGCAAAATCAGCAGTCTAACCTACCACATAAGGAAACAATGTTAAGTCTACAACCCACTGCCATGAAGGTTCAGAACCTTCCTTTTTTAGTTAGTTCCTCGAAGTTTCTGTAAATTGTTATAGTACATTGCCAAATTAACTGCAATGTAGTCTGGCTGAAGAGAATCCTGAGATTTCTTTTCCTTGCTGCCCATCTCTTCTTGCAATCATTTCATCATGTACACCTCATGAATTATTTCACAACGCAGGTCTCCCTCGAGTGCTGGCCCACTCTGTCATAATATCTGTTTTGAGAAATTGCTGCTGCCTTCCTATAATTACTACAGTGACTTTTTTCCCCGTCTTCAAAAATTCTTTGGCTCAATTGCAAGGTTCTTACTCCAGAAGACACATATGCATAATTTAAAAGACAAATAGTGTTACAGAGCAATCCCAGGTTCATTTCAATCATGATGTAAAAAAACAGTCAAGAAAACAGAATTTTGCACATAATATTTTTGTAGACATAAATAGCCCTAAGACAGTGAAGAGTCAAAACTGAAGCCTCCATTCTAGATACTTATGGCCTGTTTAATGTACCAAACATTATTCTTGAATTTTCTATCAAAAGAGGGCTGGAAATAGAAAAAGACCCACTTTTTGCCAGTTTTTATTATTATCTTGTATCTTCATCATGTGGAAAGGTGAAGTAATTTAATACAGCTACATCTTATCAGCTTACTGGAGAACTGGTTTCCGTCAAGGCCATACATTTTTTGCTTTTTGGTGAAAGATGTTGGGACTTTCAGGAGATGAGGCAGGTTATGACAGATGATGTAAGAAATCCAAAAGAGACAGAAACTATATAGTTAATAACATTTTTATGCCATGAAATTCTTGTGTATATCTTCCAGCTCACATTTATTTTCTATGTAATTCCAGATGAATGTTTTTTACATCACTTTCTGGCATGAGTGGGGGGGAGTAAATCTGTCAATATAAAATGAGCTCAAATGAAACCAATTTTCCTGTAGAGGACTTATTGTTTATACTTCTAATGGACATTATATCCCTTCATCTTAAAAGATGTCATTATTTTTTCCACATATTTTTATTTTAGTAAAAACCCGAAAAAAAAAATCCATTTTACTGTCTGCTGATGTGGCCTAAATTTAGCACTACCGAGGATTTCTCCCAGTGATTTTTAACCTTAAAAACTTTTTCTTCATTGCTTGTGTCATGGTTTAGCCCCAGTGGGCAGCTCAGCCCCATGCAGCCATTTGCTCACTCATCCCCTCAGCAGGGTGGGGAAGAGAATCGGAAGAGTAAAAGTGAGAAAACTCATGGATTGAGATAAAGACAGTTTAATGGGTAAAGCAAAAGCCACATGCACACAAGCAAAGCAAGACAAGGAATTCATTCACCACTTCCCATGGGCAGGCAGGTGTTCAGCCATCCCCAGGAAAACAGGGCTGCATCACGTGTAACGGTGACTTGGGAAGAGAAACGCCATCACTCCAAACGTCTCCCCCTTCCTCCTTCTTCCCCAAGCCCCTTATAAGCTGAGCACGATGTCATATGGTATGGGATATCCCTTGGGTCAGGTGGGGTCAGCTGTCCCGGCTGTGTCCCCTCCCAACTCCTTGTGCACCCCCAGCCCACTTGCTGGTGGGGTGGGGTGAGAAGCAGCAAAGGCCTTGGCTCTGTGTGAGCACTGCTCAGCAGTAACGAAAACATCCCTGTGTTAGCAATGCTGTTTTCAGCACAAATCCAAACCACAGCCCTGTACTAGCTACTATGAAGAAAATTAACTCTGTCCCAGCCAAAACCTGTACAGCTTGTTAAAATCTTCAGGTTCATTGTCTGTTTCCAATGCTCCCTGTTTGGTACAATATTGGTTAGTGAAATACTTCCTTCTAAAACAATGAAAATCCCAACCCAAAAGTTCCTGACTCTTAGTATCAGCTCTTTTGTGTAAACATAGAAGACTGAACCCAAATGAAAGGACATGGGAGGGTTAAGAATGTTAGTCACATCGTATCAGAAATAATGCAGACTTGTGTTCTACAGTGAGAGATTTATCATAAAGGTATACTCATATATGGAAGAGAGACATACTCCTATAGACGAGAGAGATATATGCATATATGGAAGAAGGAGTAACAATCTACATGGTGCTATAATATATCCTTTGCCCAAGTATATCCAACAATGACTCACTGTTAAGATGCAAAATCATTTCAGCATCCATATGTCTGTTACATGTCTACTTACAGGAAAAAAATACATTCAGACAAAAAGTTTTAAACATTTCATTTCCACATTTCTCTTCTGTCCTCCTGTGAAAGCAGCCAATGCTTGAATTTTCCTTTTTTTGTTGTTTTGCTTTGTTTTGTTTGTATGTTTTCTGTTTTGTTTTCCTAGTGAAAAGCTGATTTAGGTCCCGTTTAAATTAGAGGTGGCAAAGTAGCTTGCACAGTCAGCAGTTCCAACAGCCAGCCTGCCTGGTGAGTTTTTGCTGAGCTGAAATATTCTGCTTTGAAAAATAAATCGTTCATTGTCATGGCATTCATTGTCAACACATGTGACTGCTCTATTGGTCAGTTCTGAGATTCCTTTTTACTGTGTCTTAGAAGGTACCAGGTGCCATTGATGGTCTCTTCTATATAAATATCAGAATTAATTTTTTTTTTCCTCAGGTAATTTTAATGACATAAAAAAATAAAGTATTAAAAGTGATTCTGTTTTATATCTCTGGCTTGCAAATTGCCTTATGACACCATTAAAAAAAAATTACACAAGAAGTTTAAAAGATGGCAAGAGAGGCAGAAAAATATTGATGTGAGTTTGAAGGAAACTGAGTTAGAGGCTTTAAAGGGGTAAAACTTCACCGGTACTTAATACAGAGGTAATATATAAAGTGCTCCCATATGGGAACGATCTGCCTCAGCTACGCTGTAGGAGTAAAGACAGGCTGCCACCTCACCTACAACCTTATCTTCCCCAAACTGAACAGAACCTTGGCATCTTCCAGAACATGGAAGCAGCAGGAAAATGCAATCAGAAGATCTGTGCTAGACCTATCATTTCATTCAGTGGGTCTAGTTTTCACTTGCCTCACATATTTCAATATTGTAGTCAACCACTCTTTTCTGTAATTATAGATTTTATGGTTTGTATTTACAGGCTTATGAAGAGGAGTGATAAAAGACCTTTAAGCTGATTGCACACCATGCAGAGTCTGAAAGTATTCCTCGATGATTATATTGACTGACTTTATGACCCCTTTGTGCTGCCAAAACCTCATAAAAAAGCACATAATGTGAAGTAGAATACATCATTGCACAGGTGTAAATGACTACACAAGATGCAAGGAAAGCAGAATCAAGCCAGTTGTACCTAATAAACACTTTCAGCCCAGGAACTGTTGCAGACTCATGTAAATACTTAACATGTGGTTCTGCTCTAAAAAGTGACTATAAAATGCATTGTGGGTTTTTATTGTATTTCAGTGGTACAATATTAAATTTGCTCAGCTTATACGTAACAAGCATTTTTTCTAACAGACATGTTAGCAAACTCCATGTAAGCATTCAAACTCAATTTTCTTTTCTTCTGATGCACTGCAAGTGTAAAGATTATTCAAACTCAGCTTTACCTCCTTGATACCTTTGCAGACTTACAGGTTTTACTTCTCATGGCACCAAATCATGTTGCAACTTCTGAACGTGGAGTTTAAAGGTTTCAAAAAACACATCTGAAAAATTGTACACAGCAGCTGCATATTGAATTTCTAATGAACCAGATTGATTATAAAATCCAGCCTAAGCTCTTGTTCGTGCTGAATTCTTCAGTTTTGTTTTCTTCAGAGTTTTGCCCATATCTGCTGAAATAAAAGCCAAGCACTTTTATTGTTCATTTAAGATGTTATTTCTCATGTAGAATGGCCTTTTTCACTTTTAATAGTAGTATGGGCAAAGTAAAACTTAGTTTAATAGTTAAAAACTTATAATGAAGGCCACTTAAGCTCAATTATTCCCCAGAGGGGCAAAACTCCCATTGTTTAAAATATGAGTAAGTTGGGATGTAGGATATTGTCTGAGTCTGGAGGCAGTATGAATAAAACATGTTCATGGGAATGATGTTGCAATGGTAGGGAGGCAGACTAGGTGATCTCACAGGTCATTTTCCCGCTTATACTGTGCATTGGCATTCTCTGCAGTATTGGAAATTTGATTAATTTCCTGATACAGGAGTCACCACAGCCTGGGAACTGCAAAGAAAGGAGTGTAATGACTTAACACACACATTCATTTCGATTGTCCTTAATTTTGTGTAATAAAGAGCAGTCCACTCCATTAATCATCTGTAGTTCTGTGTTGGGTTTGCATGGCAAGGTTTTGGTAGCGGGGGGGCTACAGGGGTGGCTTCTGTGAGAAGCTGCTAGAAGCTCCCCCTGTGTCTGACAGAGCCAATGCCAGCCGGCTCCAAGACGGACCCGCCCCTGGCCAAGGCCAAGTCAATCAGCACCTCTGTGATAACATATTTAGGAAGAAGAAAAACACTTAGAGAGAGAGCTTTTGCAGCTGGAGAGAGGAGTGAGAAGATGTGAGAAACTCTGCAGACACCCAGGTCAGTGCAGGAGGAGGGGGAGGAGGTGCTCCAGGCGCCGGAGCAGAGATCCCCCTGCAGCCCGTGGTGAAGGCCATGGTGAAGCAGGCTGTCCCCCTGCAGCCCATGGAGGAAGGATGAGGGGGTGTAGAGATTCCACCTGCAGCCCGTGGAGGACCCCACGCCGGAGCAGGTGGAGGCACCTGAAGGAGGCTGTGGCCCGTGGGAAGCCCACGCTGGAGCAAGCTCCTGGCAGGACCTGTGGACCCGTGCAGAGGGGAGCCCACGCCAGGGCAGGTTTGCTGGCAGGACTTGTGACCCCGTGGGGGACCCCACGCTGGAGCAGTTTGCTCCTGAAGGTCTGCACCCCATGGGAGAGACTCACATTGGAGCAGTTTGTGAAGGACTGTCTCCCGTGAGAGGGACTCCATGTTGGAGCAGGGGAACGATGAGAGGATTCCTCCCCCTGAGGATGAAGAAGCAGCAGAAACAACGTGAGATGAACTGACCGTAACCCCCATTCCCCATCCCCCTGTGCCGCTGAGGGGGGAGGAGGTTGAAGCCGGGAGTGAAGTTGAGCCCGGGAAGATGGGAGGGGTGGGGGGAGGTGTTTTAAGATTTGATTTTATTTCTCATTCCTCTACTCTGTTTTGCTTGGTAATAAATTAGATTAATTCCCTCTCTCAGTTCAGTCTGTTTTGCCCGTGACGATAATTAGTGAGTGATCTCCCCCTGTCCTTATCTCGACCCACAAGCGCTTCGTTATACCTTTTCTCCCCTGTCTGGTGAATGAGGGGAGTGATAGAGCGGCTCTGGTGGGCACCTGGCCCCCAGCCAGGGTCAACCCACCACAAGTTCTTAAAAGAGAGCAGCAATCTAGTAAACTTCAGAGAACTGAGAAACTGCTGAAGTGTGTTTACATATAGGGTATAATCACTGTACAGGTAGCAGAGGGGTCTGACAGTCTCAGACATCAACAGCGATACTATAACCTAGCAAGTTTTTCTAGTATAATTTCTGGGTTTTTTCATATTTTGAGTGGGACGATAGTGTCACAAATATTTCACGTTACATTAGACAAATACATGCCAGGGCCCTTTGGGGGCCAGGGGCTCCCTGAGCGCTGTAGAGAGGTTTCCCCCAAATCAGCACCCTCACCAGTCTCTGGCCAGGAGGAAATCCCTGAGCAAAGAGGATTCCTTCAACTCTGGGCTTCTCCAGGGCTCATGGGTCCTTTCTGTTTTCGCAAGAGTGGAATGATGTGCCCCAATAGCAGAAGAGGTGAGTGAGCCATGATATCACCAAGTGCTCTGCCTATACATTTCCATACATTATCATCCATGTGTTGGATGGCTGCCCCATGGGAGGGAGCCAGGAGCCAAGGGCGGCCATGAGGCCAGCAGGGCCATGCCCTCCCCAACCAGGGTCCATCCAGCAGCACCCAGTGAGGGAGCAGGGATGGCACGGGGACGGTGTCCAGGGCCAGCCCGGAGCCCTACAACTGCCTGGCAAGGCCACAGCGATGGGGCTGGTGCAAGGTCCATCAGGGTCCTGTAGGTGATGGCCAGCAGGTACAAGGTTGGGCACAGACTGTGGTGTGGCTCAGGAAGGACCAAGGCTGAGGATCTGGTCACAAATGCAGTTCCGAAGAAAATGGGAGATGTAAAGCCGCCCCAGTGAAACTCCCGGCTCGTTCCCAGCGGTGTGATCCCAGGCTACGCAGCCGGGCTGCAGCAGGGCTGGCCTGGCCCCGAGGATCGGGGATGGGTGCCAGAGCTGGGGGCTGCACTCGGGGCCCAGAGGCATAGAAGTAGGGGGTCCTCCTTCCCACGTGTTCTTTATAGAGCTTCATCCATCGCTATGCATTATGTGCTGCCCACACAGGAATGGTCTGGCTATGTATGCAAGAGTGCCCTTTGGACTGCAGTCCTGTTTTCAAGTATCCTTACCTGAGAGTGGGAGAGGGATGTCGTCCCAGCTCAGCACCGCGAGAACAGCGGCTGAGCAGCCAAGCAAACAAAACTCTGGCTGCTTGAACAACATAGAGACCAGCAGGCACTGTGGCTGTATGTGCTTTACGGGTTTGTTAGAAGCTGAGCAGGGATTTTCAGGACCGAATTTTTTTATTTCAGTGCTGTTTTTAAGCACCTCTGTCTGGCACTGTATACTCACCAGGGAACTGTAGACGTCGTCTCGACAATGACACAGAACTCTATTGTATTTTCTCCAGTTTTCTCCATCACCGAATGACAGACAAACATACTGTCCAGTTCCACGGTATTGAACTGAAAGATGCAGATTGTTGTTTTAGGCTCTCAGCAATGAACCATGAAAATTAAAATGATTTGGAGAGCTATCCAAGACATATAGCTTGGAAATGACAAACATCTGTCAAAATACATAAGCAAAATACAAACCCGTTGTATGAGAATTTTGTCTGTGAGACATAACTCACCATTTCTAACTGAACCCACACACTGTATTGAGGATGCATGTTTCTTATTTCTTACATAAAAGGGGGTTACATTTATTAACACAAGTGAACTCTGTAACCACACTTTTTTTTACTAGCAAGTTAGGCTGTTATTAGGTCCTGCTAATATCTCGGGGCTGGCATAACCCTCTCCTCTGCCCTTTTAATGTCTGTTTTAAATGGAATATAGCTCACAGTGAGTTAATAAGCAATAGGCATTATTCTGGTTTGGGTGAGGAAGTGGGACGTGACTGTCCTCTGGTCTGCCCTTCTAGCTGTTTCTTAGCATCTTAGAGTTTATGTGGAACTGGCTTCCTTGGAAATAATAGCACAATAAAGAAATATTACTTCCATGTTGACCAATGTCCCCAAGCTTTTTTTCTCCTGTTTTAATGCAAATGAACAATTTATTCACTTATTGTATGTGTAAGAGAAATCAGAGCATAAGTCTGTAATTCAGCTACATATTGCTCCTACATGCATCCATTCACCAGGCTCTGAAGACACTTGGGGAATTCTGAGATTTTTGCTGTGCTTCATAAGTCTTCTCCTCCACTCCGAGAAGCCCATTGCAGAGTGCAAGGACTACGTTAACTCACTGGGAACATCCAGGCAGCCTGCTTCTTGAGCAAGTTCATATTGTCATGGAGCGAGATGGTAACCTTAAACGTCCCTGGTTTCCGAACTCACCCTCTGATATTTTTTAATGAAGTTAAAAAGCAATTTGTGTCTATAAATTCTAATCCTGACAGGTGGGACAATCCCATTTGCCTTAAGCAGATACTATAAGAAAACTGCAAATTGAAGCTGTTTCTGGCAAATAGCACTACAGGAACAGCATTTAGCCTGTTTGCTTAGTTTTTTTCACCACCTGTCACACTTCATTGCATTTCATCATCACAATATTAGATCTAGTTCAACCATGGTCTCTTTCTGTTTGTTTTGGGGGTTTTTTTCTTCTTTTTTTTTTTTTTTTAAGGTGACATAAATTGTGAAACATTCAATTGCACATTGCTATGGAGTCCAAAGTATAAACCAAAGCAGAGAGTATCTCTCTCTCTCTACTTACCTTGGTTCTTGTACTCTGCTCTAAGCCTCTGTTACTGACAGGATCATGAGCTGGACCTTTGATGTGACCCAGTATGACAGTTCTTACAGATGGTATTTATAATTTTTATCTTGGCTTGTTTAATGAAGGGTAAAGAAACAGAATAGATATTGTTGGTCATGGTTAACTCTCCTGTTAACAATCTTTACTACTTCCTACATTTTTTCTAATGTCAAATGATCTTTGAATTGCACTGAGACATACAAAAAGTCACAGCCTTGCTACTCATTTACGTCTTTTGGTACCTGGCTCAAAATAAAAGACACTTCATTTTAGAAGTATTTGTATTATCAAACAAAATAATTACAGAAGGCAAGGTCATCGGGTGGCTTTTTACGTTAGTACGTTGTAGGAAGTACAATGATTCCATGTGCTGCAGCGCTGGAAAGTATATTGCGCTTTTAAGAAGCGCAGAGAAGATGATAGCTTTTGTTCTCAATGTCGAGGAACTAGAAGTTTTAAGTATCGGACACTGTCTGCAGAAAATAGACGCTATTACATGAAATGTTTTTAACAGCCTGATAGTCCCTCTGCAAAAATAGGCTGCTAAATTGGGAATTAGGTCTTCCAGATTTTTCTGCAAGAGTAGTTAAAAACTAACATCATAAAGTACTTTTTGGGCTGGATCCTTCAGATGCTGAGTGCCTCCTAACCCAGAGAAGAAGATACTCTGTGCCCCACAAAGCCTTTTGGTTGGCAAAGAGTTTGGGAAGGGAAGCAGAGAATAGGTCTTTATCCAGCAGCAGGCTTCAAGCCAGTCTTGCAAGGAGGTGCCGGCTTTTCTCCCCAGTTGTTGTCATGCCATTTCCTTCTGCTTTCATGGCTCTGCATAAAAGGGAAGGAGAAGCTGGTCCCCATGGCTATAATTACTGGCCCACTGCTGAGACATTATTAGAGGGTAAGTCAAGCTGGCTCTGCAAATGGGCAAGGGCAATACAGAATGTGTGCGCTGGCTTCACCACAACAGTTTATATTTCCTCACCTTTCCTCCAGCCTTTAGTTGTTTTTTAAGCATATGTGGCTTCAGAATAGGAAATGACAGGGAAAAGTGTGAAAAAAGGAAAAAAAAAAAAGTAGGTACACGATGGGATATTGCCCTAAACAGTGTTGTTCAATCTCTGGTTTTATGTCGATCTATGAAAGCATACTTGATAAATTACAGTTTTAATTTTTAAAAGTAACTTGCTTTATGTCAACACCATTGGAATGTTCTACATGGAATAAACCTTTTACTCTTTTCTACCTGAAACTTCTGTTATTTCTCAGAGCAAGTACGTAATGCTGTATGTTTCATTTGTTGTTCGTTAGAACGTAATCTAACTTGCAAGTAATGGTGATAGGTACTCACTATCCACAAATCATTATGATTTTGAATTCATGTAATGCAAATATCCAGAACATAACAGAACCACTTGATAAATACAATTATCACCTAAATGCATTAGAGAAGATCAAGACCTTTTGTTTGTGAGGCTTACAGGCAGCAATAATTTCACTACTAGGTGGATAGTCTAAATACTCAAATTCTTAGAGAGGGCAGAAGGATAAAGAAAAGATAAAACAGAAATTAAATAACCTCAGTGTTTTTTTCAAGGTCAAGTCAATGATGGAACAGAAGGTGAACCCAGAATTCTGTCTCCTATGTTAACACTTCACTACCACCCTATGCCTAACTGTGCCTTTCAGTTGTGTACTGTATCCAAGTACATGATTTATTGCCTAAAGAATAATCTTTTTATGAATAGAACAGTTTTATCTCACTCCTTTTATTTGTACTTTCTTTTATAGAAGTCACTGTTTGAGCACAGTGTGTAATCTGAAAAATTTCCTCACTGCATTACTTGTAAGAATATTGGCTTTTGGATTCTGAAATAAACGTTACCTGTGTCAGCCAACTGCTGACTGGAACTGTACAGTCAGTTTACAGCCTTCTAGAGGGATGCAACACTAGGCTACATATATATATATATATATATATATTAGAGCTTGCTTCTGTTGCTTACCTGTAGATACCCAGGGCTATTGAAAATTCTTTACAGATTACAACTGGGTACCTACTTGTCAAGTGAGTGTCTAATCCTTTGCAGTCAGTAGTGACCTGATGAACAGAAAAGAGTCTAAAAATCTGTTCAACACATTGGAATGTCAGCTGAGTAGCTGTTAATACACTCTGTTTACTAAAGGGAGGATTCAGTTACCTAAATACAGGTGCCTTATCAGAAACACGAGATTTCTGAGACATTTGCTCAGGACTAGCAGTTCTGACCACAGCCAATCCCTGCCCTGGTGGAGTAGCAGGTTGAGACCAGGTGGGACGTCCAAGGACATCTCAAATAGCACCAGAAATCTGTGAAAGGCAACTGAACTAAGCTGTAGACCTCCATTGACTATAGTAAAGATTGGATATCTAGCTCATACACAGAGCCTAACAATTAGACATCCCAGTCTTGCCTCTCTAAAACTTGTTCTCTGTGTTCTACCTGCAGTCAAAATTACCTTTGTCTCTTACCATGACCACCTGTCCTTTAAGCGCTGATCTTGCTCCCTACTGCTTACTAACAAACGGGGATGATCTTATCCAGAATCGGCTACTGTATACCACAATTTCACATTTGGGTAGAGCAGCATGGCAAAGTGTGTTCCATCCCTTTGAGCACATGAGGGACAAAGCATTTACGAAGTCTGCTGAATACTCCTAGAAACAGCTCCTCTTTGCACAAGCATGCATTTCCTTACAACCAGGAATTGTCTGCAATCCTCCCTTTTAAAGGGAGTTTTTTTAAGACAATACAGCTTTAAACCCCCTTTTTCAAATTAATGCTGTAGAATAAATAAACTCCCAAACAAGTAATATTTGTAACAGGAAGAATGAAGTGATACAAAACACAAAAAATGGCTGCTCACAGATTAAATGGCATGAATGACAGTGAAATGACACAATACAGTGTGTTTTTCTTCGAGACGTAAGCAGCTGTGCCGTTCTTCGCATAAGGGAGTTGAAGTTGAGAGTTGCCATAGCTGTTGAGGGGGTAACAATTTCTACCTCCTGCTGCTGTTCTTCTTCTTTTCCTAGTTTTCCCCCAACTCCTCTGTGCTCTGGAGAACCATTCTGCTCCTTTGGCTGTCGCTGCCTTTCTCTCCATGCTCCTGACTCACTGGTAGCACAGATGTGCTTGTAAAGAAGTCTCTGTGGTAAATTAACCTTTGTGGCATCTTTTATTCTCTGAAACTGATTCAGATCTTTACCCCGACTCATCAACATCAAATGCTCAGCCATCTTCTAATAGCCCTCACAGCACTGGTTTCTGGTACTCACATTATATGCTGTTTGTTGCCTTTTATTCATTTTTACTTCTTGATTGATTAAAAAAAAAATTGTTCTACCAGTGTTGCATTCTTTCTTTCCAGAAATCAGCCCAATTTAAATTGTACAGTCAGTAACTTTCTTTTGTTGTCACTGTCTGCTTTCATTTTTTAACAGAAAAATATGGGGAAAAGGTACAAAGCTGCAAGAGCAAATTGTATATATGAAAACTATTTTTCCTTGATGTTTGAAATTTGTTTTCACTGTTGCTTATTAAAGAGCTAGCCTTGATCAAGAGAAACCGAACTCGAGATTTTCTTAATTTCTTCCCAGACGCTAAACTTGATTAAACAAGTGTGGCGACTCTAGTTCAGACATAACATTCCTCATAGTGGGGAGCTCTAGTCAGACCGCACCACGCACTTTAACACCAGCACCTGTTTTCTATCGAATTTGTTTGATATAATGCAAGATTTGTACTCCTAGTCCTTTTAACCACTGGGTGCCACCTAGTCTGAGTTTGTGATGCAAAAAGACTCTTTTATATAAACATAAATACTCAGTAATGTGGTAAGTCTGTGACTCCAGCAAAGCAACAAAACAGAGCTTCCAACAGGTTATGAGAAAATGCTATCCAGACTTTAACCAACACTAAGATACTTAATCCCTTTGTGTATCACAACTGCCTCAAAAGTGTATTTCTTCAAGTTTATCTTTCTCCTAGATCTCCTAGTGTATTATCCTCAAATCCACTACACAAATGTGGTACAAGGCCTGCAGTTATAATGAAATCCTGGAAAACAGTGGAAGTGGTGTTGCCCAGAATGACTCCACAATGATGAAACTTTTAGATAAGATAAGTGTGCACAACAAGCTTTGAATTGAAAGCTATTGAATCGCTTGGTTTAAATTTCCTATTCATGGGACAGTCTTTGTACAGAAAACAAGATATAAACCCAGCTTCCATCATCTTTCTGATTTCCCACCAATTCCCTTCTTTGTTTGTCTCCTCCCTGCTGGACACTCCTTGTACCTATTTACAGAACTATTGAAGAGTTAGAGATTTGTGGTGACAGGCTAAATACTGAGCTGGAACTTATTTGCATTATGCTTTATTCTCTAAAAAATATGCATTTAGGCACCTCAAAAAGATCCATAAATTTGAATCAAGTTTTCTGCATACGTTCAGCTGAACAGTACTTGGCAAAGAGGGGCTAAATTCATAGAGCAGGAGGTGGAGCTCTCTGCCTTTTCTTTTCCTTCTCTCCACAAATATATTGACAGGAATTAACACTATTTAGAATTAGGCTATTAGTATTCCGATCAGGAATACTGTGTGCAGTCGAAGATCCACCAGGACTGTAACATTCAATGTAGTGGAAGTATTCTGGGAAAAGTTCTGCTTTGCTTGCTGACATTATTGTACTGCACAGAAAATGTTTAAATATTCACTGAGACAAGGAGAATGGTGATCAGGCTCTGTGTAAATATCTAAATACCTCATCTGCATCTGATCTCTGCCTGAATTTCTTCCAGCCTCTCCGGTTAGCTGCTGGGACCTGCTGGGACCACTGGATCTCCTGCAGGCCAGAGCAGGATAGATATCTTGGGGTTCCCAGTGTCCCTAACACAGAATTTAGTTCCTGCAACATAGCTCCTGAGGCACCATATGGCCTCAGACAGATTCCTATGAGGTTTTCCTATATTCCTTTCTTCAGAAATTTTTAAATTAAGAACATCCATTCCAATTCAGAAAGTAGAGGTGTTGGGGGTTTTTTAAAATTATTTTCATGTCAGAACTGCAGGAAAATCCTCATTATGGCAATTTTTTTCCGAGCATAAATGCTGTTAGGACACTATTTGGGGAAGAGTTATGTTGCACTGTTAACCTACACAGTAGATATTCGATGAATATTTACAACAGCGGGATCTGGATCATTGATGACATAGTAAATAGCACAGCAATATTTATCTGTTCATTCATGCTGGGGAGCCAAAGGTGACATGAAGACTTAGAAAATTGCCCTCCATTTTCAAAAGAAACATTTCCTTCTAGCAGCAGAAATTATATGAAGACCTGGGGAGAGACTTCTTGCAAAACATAACATTGCAGAGAAGCACTCATTATTTAAAACCCTGAGCCAACCTCCAAAAATACTCATTTTAAATAAATGAGATTTAACTAGATTAGCCTAGATTTAACCAGACAATAAACGCATACGCAGTCAGCCAGGGCAAAGCTTTCAGTTAGACATCTGTCATGAGAACTTCTCTGGATATAAGTTATTGTTTGATCCTTCTAAAAGATATGTTGCCAAACACTCATTATTGCTAAAATGTCAGTAACATTTGTGCCAAGTGTGGGGGAAGTGAGGAATGTGGCCTTTAGACTATAGTAATTTGTCTTCCCCAAAACATCTGTAAATGAATCAAAATTAATATTTTATTACAAACTGGAAGGTGATGAGACTCTGCAACTTATCTTAGATTCAAAGAGAATTTATAGCTATTCATTACACATAATCTTGTGTAATCTGCTCTGAAGGAGGGAGAAAACATTCCATTAAATTCAAAATGCTATTAAATGACCAGAACAACTTGCTTCATATTTGGCCATAATTTGCTTGATCTTGACTTCCTCTCTCTCCAAAACAGTAATTAACTAGTGTTTGTGTGAAAGAGAAAGGGGGAAAAGAAATTAACATTAGAATTAAAGGGAATAATCAGATTTCAGAAAATACTTAGTTGTCTGGACTCTGTTTAATTTGATAGTTTGGATATGTAAATAACCTTACAATTCTCACCTTTCAGGAAAGAAATGGTGCCAATATTCTGAATAAAATAAAATATTTCCAACTGGAAATCTCTACCGATCTCATGCTTCTCTGCATCTGGTCTGCTAACGGTTAGTCAGAAATTAGAGTATGTAGTCTCATGGATACAAGCAGTGAAACAGTATGCAGTACATGATGGCTTTTTGTCAGAGGGGTTACCTGATATTTGCATGATGCAGGTAGTAGTCTTTCTGCTGACTTTAAGATTCATTGAATTGACTTAGTCATTAGTCTTGACTTTACATTAGAAAAGGGACTTGAGTAAGCAGCAGAAAGATACCACCATTTTATCTTCAGTTCTCCTATTAAACTTGCATTAAATACATTAATTGCAGTTTAAAGCTGAGTAATTTGTAATTATTTTTCTATTCTTCGTTTTAATAGTGATACCATGAAGTACCATAAGCAAATGAAATCAATGTGTGTGAAGTACAGTTTATGTCATACCCTAAAAGGTATCTTATCACTAGTGAAACAAACACATTGATAATGTAACCACAGACAGATTATGTATATGCATATATATCTATATTCATAATAATATTGGTATCAAGCACATCTCTCAGAAGAGAGCCAAACCTTCCCGGAGGGGAGGTCAAACAGATCCCAGAGGGGAGGGCCTAACCGTCCCAGAAACGGGAGGACAAACCGGAGTGATCCCAGAGGCGGGCCCTGAGGGGGACCAGCAGAGCAGCAGACAGAGTCTCACTTCAAAGACGATCCACGCCACAGAGTCTGGAGTAAGCCGGGTGTCCCTGGCAAGGGTCAAAGATCTCACAGAAAGTTCGTGTGGAGAGTTTGGGAAAGTACGTGAGCACGGGAAGTTCTCAGAGAGAGAGGCTCCATTTCGGATAAAAATTAAGTCATTCTTATATCATAGGAACATAAGAGGGCGTAGGACACTGCCACTTTGAGCAGCCAGTAGGTGCTGTTAATTTCTATTTTTCACTTGGGGCAGCCAATAGATGATGATGTTTTCTGTTCTTTCAGAACATTTTTTACTTTTCCAGACTGTTTTCCTGGTTT
The DNA here is from genome assembly GCF_028858705.1 of Grus americana. Taxonomy (NCBI): domain Eukaryota; kingdom Metazoa; phylum Chordata; class Aves; order Gruiformes; family Gruidae; genus Grus; species Grus americana. Next base: position 142,587,022 of record NC_072852.1, read on the forward strand.
TGCAGTTAGAACAGCCCATGGCAGTTACAGATTCTTACTTTCTGTGGAGGTTTTCCCCCTTTTCCAGACTATTTTTCACCTTTTTTGGACAAAAAGCTGTAATTACAGTTCATTGTTTTCTCACTTACCAATGGTGTCTCAGGATGTCTTCACTTTCTAGGTACCCAGCTGCACTTCAAAGATGCCAGCTGCGCTTGTCAAGGATGCTTCTGGTTCACAGGTCTGCTTCCCAGGCTCACAGCTCCCAGGCTGGCAGACATTTTCTCTGTCAGTACTTCAGCAGACATCTTCTGCTCAGTGATTTTCCCCTTCTAACTAGGTCACCTTTCTGGCTGCTCACATCACCATCTCGTTCAGAGCAGGAAGGGGAAGCAAGGCTTCCTGTTGGAGCTTCTCTATTTGACAGATATGTCTTGTGAGCAATACCCAAGTTTCAGAGTGTGATGTGGGAAGCACAGTGGTGTTGCACACCTAAGTTTATATTTTATAACACCTTGTTCACTACAGTCAGACTAATTTTAAAATCTCCTTTTAGGCTTCAGGCTGACTAGCTGAATGTATATTATTGAAAGTATGCATAATCTATGTTGAGATATAAAAGATGTTAACACATTCTCTGATGTACTGTCACTATAACTTAAAGCAAAGCTTATATGTTGTAATATAGGTATTATGCCTCCTATTGTTCTGTCATTATGTACTCAGCTAACAACATCAACATCAGTTAGGAAATATTCGTACGTCTAGTCTCCTCTGCTCTTTGTTCAGCTGGCCGCTGACGGAAGTTTAACGCTCCACCGGGAACTTCCTTCCAGCTCCGTTCCCCATGCAGAGCCTAGGAAGGTCTGTCCCACGTTGGGGTCAAGTTTCTAATATTTCAAAAATCTGCAGGAGACCGAAGATAATAGAGTGGGATTTCCTGTTCCAGTTGCAGTAGATCCCTTGTTTGAAGCATTAGTTTCCCTGGACCATAACTCAGAAATATATATATATATATATATTCTGCTTTTAGATAAAAGCTTATCTAGCCAGCCTGAAAAAATAACCTATAATTTTAATACAATGCTGTGAATGGCAATAAGGGCAAGTACTAGGTTTCAAGCCTGCAGTGAGACTTTTACACCTTTAAATACTTTGAATACCAGAGGAAACATTAATTTAATCTGAATTGAATTTACTTTGCAAGGACAGTACTTCTTGTTCTCTGCTACCTGCTGGTTCATTGTATGTCCACGGCAAAGCTTTCAGTATTCATTTTCATTTCAGTACGTGGGTGTCATTTTTCGTTAAGTATGAAACAGGCTGTTCCAAGTTTTTGTGAAATGGTAATTTGTCCCACCAACTGGTTTCCATATCTTTGCACAAAAAGTAATTGGTACAAGAGAAGCCAGTATTCTAGCTCACTACATATTTTGGGTTTGACACTTACTTTTCAAAACCCAGCAGAACCCATTTTGTTTCCCTTACTGGGGAAGAAAAAAAAAAAAAAAAGTGGCTTTCACCTGTTACCAGTAATCCTAGCAGAGAAAAAGAAAATGTAAATACAGCAAAATGAAGATGAATTACCACACAGACGCTATGCAGGAAGAATGTAAAGTGGTTGGGGCTCTGCCCAGTGCTGGCCTCACAGCTGCTGGCTGTTCAGCCTGCAAGACTGCAGCTGCAGCTGTGATGCCCTCTTCAGTGGGCTATGATAACTCTCAGATTTAGTGAGTCTCTCTGGGCTTATTAATCTTGCATTTTTGTCTGAACTTGTAGCTCAGCTTTGCCTATGTTAGGAGGTCCTAACATAACCTCCAATCTCATGATCATGAGATGAGAGCTTGGGCCCGGATTTGGCTTAGGACATAATTTTGCTTGGGTCTCCATCTTCCTTGACCAGCACTGTGAGTGTTTGTGTGATTATATGATCTTGCTCACCAGCCACGTTTTCAGCAAACAGGAGCGAGCCAAAAGAATGTCAGCGTTTAAATTTTGTTGAGGAGGGATGGGGAGGAGGGGATTAGGCACTGAAGCTTACACTCGTATAGGCACCCCGCTGCATAAGTCCAGGAGGACTCTGGAAATTCAGATACATCCACTCCAGCACATCTTCAGGATCAACTAGTTCCTCCCTAATCAGTCTCATGGTTGAAGCCAGGTATCCTGTTCCTAGATGCCAGGGGATCCAAACCCCGTAGGTAGGCAGCCAGTGTCCAGGCTTGGGAATGGGAATTCATCCGATTGGAGAGTAAGAGCTTAATTTATCTCATCTGAAAGAAGATGTCAAAAATGTGGCAGATGAATCACTCTACCAATGGCCACTTTTAGGATACTGTCTCAGATGTAGCCCTCTTTGATATAGATGGAAACAATGAGAATTAGATATGATGAAACTCACCTTGAGGGTCCCTTTTCCATCCTCCTGGCCGGGATCAAAATCAATTGATTTTTAATGATTTTTTTTAGACAAACAGAAAATTGATTGTTCCAGTGAAATACAGTGAACAACTGGCAAAAAGCATGGAATCATTTGTCTGACTTAATTCTTTAAACTCAAATAACAACTAATAGCAAGGAGCAGACGTGTAGGAGACCAGGGTATGACCATAACATTCTGAGTATAGCATATTCAGCAATTCTTCTAAAGCCATCTGTGATTTGGGATGTAATTACACAGAGGAAAAGTTATACAACTGCAGTAATATGGATTTCTTTGAAGATACATTCTGCTATGCGCAGCCTTAATAACCTTTTATGAAATATCATACAATGTCTTTTTTGTCCATGGAAGTCCCAAAATTCAGCACATTGATTAGTCTTTTCAAAGCCTGTGGGTAGCTCCAGGAAAAGCAAATGAGTATTCACCAAATATATTGATTAGTTTTAATGTTTAAGGCTTGAGATCTACATCACAGATATTTTTTCCCTTCTTTAAACTGTAGATATAGAGAAAGAATGTTGAATAGTTTCCCTCATATAACCTTGAAGTTAAATCGTATCTTGTTTGTTAATTAAAGCAGCACTGAACAGTTTCTATCTACCAGATCTTTGCTTGGATTCTACCTGGAAAAGGGTATGGTCACTTTGTCCTGCACTGTTCACACCTCAGTGAACATCCACCTGGGCTTGACTGGCACTTTGAGGCTATGAGAAAGCCGGGGCTGCCAAGGTGGTACGGGCCAAAACACGGGCAGACCAGTGCGAAGTTTTTACACAGTGTCTAGCTGCATTTTTCTGGATTGGAGCCAGTACTAGTAACTGTCTGTACTTTCAGAAACACTAGATTCATGCACGGATTCTCAAACCTTATTTGTTTATTTCACAGGGATAATTGCTGAGAGAGTTCTCTCAGTTTCACCCTAGGTGGTTCAGAGCGGTTAATATTTTCATTTTTCAGCTCTTCTCTAGTCAGGAATTTCAATTTCTTATTGTGAGTTTTGTTAATTTAATCTTCAGTTTCAATCCAATATTCTTTTTAAAAACAAAAACAAAACCAAACAACACAGAAACAAACAAACCAAAACCAAAAAACCACAACAACCAACAGTTGCATTTCTCTTTGGGAATGCATGAGCAGCCCTGGGAAACCAATGTCCAAGTCTTTCATTTGAATCAAGCAAAGCAGAGAGTTGATCCCAGGATTCCAGCATTACAGGCAAGCAATATGTTTGTAACATTGATGCAAAATAGTGGGAAGAAAATCTCAGCATGCTAACTTTCGATCTTTGTCTCACAGACACACCTACAAAGCCACAGACATGCATGTGTTTTTCTTCTTGAGTGCAATTTCCATCCTGACATGATTATTCTCTCCAGACCAGCTCTAGAAGGACCTTCCATGTAGCGCAATGCTACTCATTATTAATGCTATTTAGTTATACTCAAATACCTTGATAAATTCTTGAAAACCAGCTTCGTAATTTCAGTCCTATCATATATAATTCATATTGTTAATGTAATAATATTATTTAAATACAATCAGCTGTGCATTTCACAATGAACATTCAGTGTTTTGCTCAGCCTCAAAGCTTTTAAGCTAAGCAGAATTATTATTTTTATTATTATTATAGCTGTTCCAATGGAGTATGCAAAACACAAATGTTCATAACATCCTGTTTTTACATACTCAGAACTCCGTGAAAAACTTACAAAGCAACCTGAAGCTTCGATACTAAGTTTCTGTCCTAATATGATTTTCTTGGAAATAGATGAAGGTCAAGAACCTCACTGTATTACTTCCTTCTCTTTTCCCCAAACAAATGTGATTAAAAACCAGGCAATTCCATGAAGAGCAGAATTAATGAGGTCTGATTTCCTGTTGATTTCTCCTTTTGTCTCTCAGGATTTGCTTAAAAGAAATATGGGTTGGAAAGCCAATCCTGTCTCTGCTTATTTTATATGCACTCCAAAAGAAAAGACAAACCAAAAAAAACCCCAAAAACTTGTGTCATGCCAGGGAAGAAATTGTTTGGTATCTAATTAGGTGCAAACTCCAGTTGAAATATTTTCCATATGTGTGACATTAGTAACACTCTTTCTTTTGTGTATTCTCCAGAGCTTTAGAAAAAGTCTGGTCATGCTTCAGCCTTTCCATCAGTAGAAGCATTCGTTCATGCAGTCTCCTCCTTGATCTGAATGCCTGTTTTCATTGAACAGATTAAGGCAGGACACAGCCTACCAAATTTATATTTTTTACGCCTTCCAAATTTTAGTTACTGGAGGAGCAATCAACATCAAGGCTCTAAGTGACACTTTCAATACGTTGAGATGCTCACTTCAAATGCTGCTCCAGAAGGACATAAGTCTCCTGTAGGTCCTGAGTTATATCTGCCAGCTTTGTGTGAAGTCTTGGATACCCTGCAGAAAGATGACACTAGATGCCTCAGTTTGGCAGCTGAGTCATTCTCTCAGGGAAACAGGCTTCCTAAAGTAAGTGTCTAGGTACCTTCTAAAGCCAGGGGGAAGTGCATACCCAGAAGAAGAAGGTCGTAATTCCTAAAGCCCAGACATTTATCCTTTCTAGCCTCTGGTGGCCTTAAAAAAAGGCAATTATCTCCTCTTTTCACTGACTATCTGAAAAATATAGCCACTTCCTTAGGAGGTCTGTTTCACCTTGTGCCTAAAATTTTGGGGCAAATGAAAAATATCATCCCTCAAGACATTGTATATCCCCAGTATATTAAGACCTTGTCCTCTGTCAATTTGGTTGTTAGCCAATCAGGTTTAGAAACTACTGCACAGGACAGAACAGACAGACAGGCCTGCATGGACATACATGTCTGTCTACTCACAAAAAATGAATTATAAAAGCTGACCTGCCTTAGGGGGAAAAAAAAGTTAAATTTATTACAGCTATGAAAGTTACTTTTTGAGCCTTAAAAATGTAAAGCATTTTATATACAAAGCATCCGAGAACATCAATAAAACAGCAATGTTTAAGCCCAGAAATGCAGACTACAGAGTGAGTGAACTATACATATGTCCTGGTTTCGGCTGAGATAGAGTTAATTTTCTTTCTAGTAGCTGGTACAGTGCTGTGGTTTGGATTTAGGATGAGAGTGATGTTGATAACACACTGACGTGTTTAGTTGTTGCTGGGCAGTTGTGGTGCCTGCACTCAGTGAAGGACTTTTCAGCTTCTCACGCCCTGCCAGGTGCAGCAGAAGCTGGGAGAGCACAGCCAGGACAGCTGGCCCAGGCTGGCCACAGGGATATTCCCTGCCACAGAACGTCAGGCTCCCTGTGGAACTGGGGAAGTGAGCTGGGAGGTGGGATTGCTGCTTGGAAACAGACGGGGCATCAGATTGGGTTTTTTTCTTTCCATTGTGGTGAGCAATTGCATTTGTGCATCATTTGTATTATTGTTGTTGTTGTTCTTGTTGTTGTTGTTGTTGTGCATCACTTGTGGCAGTGGTGGTGGTGGTGGTGGTGGTGGTGGTGTTGCTGTTGCTGCTGCTGCTGTTATTATTACTCTCTTCTTTGTTATCCTATTAAATTGCCTTTATCTCAACTCAAGAGGTTTTTTTCATTCTCCTCCCCATGCCGCTGGGCTGCATGGTGCTTAGTTACTAGCTGGGGTTAAACCACAAAAATATATTAAAATAAAATTATTTGTGTCCAAGTTGTTTTAATTGTTTGCTAAGCATTTTAAAAAGGAAAGGGTAGCAGATATTTGGTTTTCAGTTAATGATGTGTCATTATGACGGGGCAGGGGAGGGGAGGAATTTTAAATATTACTTTTATTCTTTTATTCCAGTAAAATAAAACAACCGTCACCATTTATTTCTGGCACCATCAGAGCCACAACTAGTTTTATATAACTTTGTGTTTGTTTATGATTCCTGCCAAAAGCACAGAAATAGATTTAAGCCCAACTACAGTACCCAATTAAAAAACACTCACAACGGGCCTCGCTTGAGCCCAGCCCGCACTTGAGGCACGTGTAGCTCCGTGGATGTCACTGCAGTGCTTTTCGACTGGTAGCCGAATGCTGTGCCTCTGTTCCCTAACACCCGAGAACCTGCCCGGTGCTTGGGCAGGCCAACCCCTACCTAAATAACGCATCCGGCTGGGCAGAGCTTGGCAAGCCCCATGGTGCCCACAGCAAGCCCTGTGTGAAGCCCGAACCATGCCGGCCCAACAAAGTTTCTGGGATCTCATGCAGCACTCAGAGGATCACTGCCCTGGCAGGCAAAGTAAACTATCCTTTCCATGTGAGAAGCTGTGAGAAAACCACACACCAATACCGGGGGGTGGGGGGAAGAAAAACAAAAAGGAAGAAAAAGAAAAACAAAAGAAAAACAAAAAAAAAAGGCAGAAAGTCATGGAAGAAAGAGAAAGGGAGAAGAATATAAAGGTCTTCACCCTTAGGAAAAGGCTGCAGACCTTTGCGGGTGTAGTGCTGACTGAAATGATGCTTCTAGCAATCTCCATCTTTCAAAAGTGTTGCTGTTCTTTGTAAATAAACGGAGCTGCAGCCAAAGAATAGCAACTGTTTCTCTCATCAGTTTTTCCTCCTGACTAAAATGGCCAGAAAAATCTTGAATTTTGACTGAGCAAAAGAAGAGAGAGTAACAACATAATCTTGATACTTTCTGCCCTTAATATCAACTCCATCTACATAGTTAAGAATTCATCATTTATGATTATATACTGCTGACATTGTTACTCTCTTTTGAATCTCTTTTTAAATTATCTAGAAAACATTCACAATTGCTTCATCTGTAATGCAGCATGGAGGTGAGCATAGTAAAACTGAAGAAAAATATTCTAAACATCCCTAGTGTAGTGCGAGGTATCACGTCAACTTTAAAAAAGATGTTTAATCTCTAGACTTCAGGGAAAGCTTGGGCCTTTGACATTTCTTTTTACTTTCTCAGGTGGGTTTCTACTATGGGGATGTATTAACCTGCAAGTTACCAGTCTGTCTACTCAGAAGAAGAGCCTTAAGAAGGAGATTCTGAAAGAAATTTCCTTTTCCCATGAGAAAAATGCTGGCTTTTACATGCATTTTACCAGATAGTCAGTAGATGTAAATCTGTAAATCGCTACAGTTAAAATTAATTTCCATCTGAAATTAAGTTTCATCCACTTACTGACAAATGGAGGGAGAGGATAATCTATTATGTTTAAAATTAGCTCAATGTGCCATGTCCATAAACATATGAAATACTTAGAAGTGATTTATGTATAAATATCAAGAACAATGACATCAGTAGCATTTGCTTTGGTAGGTCAGCCTTAAAAAAATTTCAATTAGTTTCAGACAGACTTTACCAAACCTTATATAAAACAGAAGAAACAAATCGTAGGAAACTGGCATATTGGAGGCCAAAGGTCTATGAGCCAAGGTAATTTAGCATTGCCAAGATGACGTTAATAATTCTGAGCAGCGAAATATCAACAGCATGAGAAAAATATTGGCCAATGAAGAAGTTTAGAATACATGAAGTATATTAACTGGACGCAGAAAGAAACAAATGTTGTAAAAATTAAACACACCATTACATATACATCTGCTGGCCAGCTGTAGAGAGGAAATCTAGGCAATTATTTTGGTGGGCTGATCTGCAGGACCTCACTGAGATGACAATGTGCATCCAACTCCCACACTGTTGTTGTGGGACACCACAATGACACTGTGGTCAACGAGTGACCTCAGTATAGGACAACTGGTGTGTGCAAACAAAATACACAACGTATTTCTTATCAAGACCGTTTTGAGGCAGACATTTCAGCCTTGAGCCCTAGCAGTGTTGCTGCAGTCAGCGTTAGAGCAGAGAGTAACTTGTGTTTTCAGGGTTAGAACCCCAAGTGATGTATTTCCCGATTTCTCTAAATAGGCTCTATACTTTCTCCTCTGATTTTATATCGATGTTCATTCACTGTTTATACAGCTTTGACAGAGTGGGAAGAAATAATCCTTTCTCCAGGGAAAGGGATGGAGGTTAGCAAAAAGGCTGAGAGCATACCAGCGGCACATCTACACAGAGGACAGCCCAATAATGAGGTAGCTTCAGTGTTATGACCACACCGTACAGACCGAGGATACTAAAAGCCATTCAGCCCACCCATCAGCAGAGCTTGGTGCACCATATACCCATCTAGGATAGCTGAATATCTACTAGCCTAGTCTCAGCAGCAGCCCAAAGTCCTGATCACACATCAGAGTCTAGTGCACTCACCGTTGACCTCGCCACACACGTGCTACAGAGTCTGTCCAGGCACCTTCCGCTTTGCGTACCCTATGAAGGGTAAAACCCTATCACACGAGATTCACCGCATTCATGTCACCCCAGATCAGGCACGTGCCCATTTTTCTGCTCTACAGCCAGAAACAGAGGATCGCCAGCTGCATGCTTTTGTGTGGGACAGTGTCGTCATGAGGCTGTGCCGCCTCCCCCCTCCACCGCTGGGAGACTGGGACGGTACCCACGACCGCCTGTGTCAGCTCTGGTCTTTGTCTCTCGGCACGACTCGGTAAGTCAGGCAGGGTGCCAGGATGACACGACCATATGGCCTCTGATCAAGGGGTAAGTTCCATTACAGCTATATGCTGTTTTTGCTGAGCAGCACAGACATGCCTTCGGTATGTTATCTGTCTGCCTCTGCTGCCAGCCAGATGTTGGGAAGGAACTGGGATGATTCTCCCAGTGTGCTGATCTGTAGGACATCAGTGTGACTAAAACTGACACTCATGCATCCGTAGTACAAATAGAAAACAACTGACCAAAAAACTATATAAGTCCAGGGAATTTACATCAGAATCCTCCTTTACTTTGGTTTAGTAATCCCAATTAAAAAAAAAAAAATAAATTTTATATCTATATATATGAGTTTCAAATAAGGTGTCCCTGCAAAAATGGGCATCTGTCTAAATTAGCACTGAACTTCAAGTTGTGAAAAATTAAACCCTGTAATCAACAGGACAGCCAAAAAAGTTCAAGAGGTAGTCAAATAACAGAGGAAACAAGGTAGCAGAATATGAATCAGTTTGTAAATACAGCGAGGATGGCAACTTTGAAATTCTTCAGTGTCTTGGAAAGTGCTAATGAGAGGATAGAGACAGTTACAGACCTGGAAAGCTTTCGTGAAATGTATTGAAAAATAGGAAAGGATTTGGGGAGTTCTTGGGGGAAGATGGTTGTTTTTCTGAATTAGTCCATACTGCTACTGTAAAAATAGAAGCAATTAGCTCTACTAAATTAAAAAATCATGAAAGGAAGGAAAACATTTAATCTGAGACTGCTTTTTAAAAAAGTTTTTTCTCTTTCTCTGAAGTTAGTGTTACAAAGCACTTTTCTGTCGATATCTTACTTCAAGTGAACTTTGTGTTTCAGAAGTCTAGCAGTTGAGTCAGTGGCAACTGGAAAAAAAGGGCCTTACACATTGTCTGCTTTCACAAACTGGTAAAATGTAACTGGAGCTTGCTCAGAACTTAGAGGTGGATATACTACTGAGCAATTTTATTTATTTATTTATTTTGCATTATTGGTGTGTTTGTAGAAAGTATTTGTTTTTTTATTTCAGTAGCTGCTTGAGAGAGACTCCTTGAAGAGAGGTACAAGTTCAAAGGTGGAGAATAGAGTACGCTTTCTGCTTTAGAAATATTCAAAGGAAAAATACTGTAATATTCGCCTTTTTGTCTTGTATGATTTTAATTTTTTTCTAGTGGTAGAAGCAGCAAACAATTATTTAAAGGAAAATGAAAATTATTATTTCATCATGAAAATGGCAAATACAAATTGGGAAAACTAAAACATGTAAAACTTGGAAATTGCATATGTGAAATCAAAACAGAAACAAGACTTTTATTTTTACAGCATAAAAATAATACAAATTATTTTTTACTAGAATCTTAAAGAGTGTAAGAAATTTGTGTACAGTTTGGGGCTCAAAAATACAAGAAACAAACACAGCTAATACAGTCATGTATACAATTTTTGGTATGGAACACTGGGCAAATGAAATACAAATTATGATGTGGTATATGAGAAAGAAGAGAGCTCAATTAGTCAATCATTTCATTCTGGAGGCTCGTTTCTTCCACCAGGTCTTTTAGTTTCTCTCTAATAAGTATGTCAGATTCCTTGAGATTTCCTTATTGTTTCTGCTTATTTTGCTTAACTGTGTTGTTGCTCTTCTTCGGGGCCATCTGACCTCATTAAATACTGTTTTCTGTCTCATAAATCGCTTGCAAGAAGAAGAGGGTCTCTGATCTAGTTATTGTTGGCAATCTTTCAGAAAGCAAAGTCATTTATCCTTATTTTCAGAAACGGCATCACTGCATTCAGCTACCTAAATCTCCCCTTCCCTCCCCGCAAAGAAAACAAACATTGACAAGAATAAGAAATAAGAGATGAATTCCGTTCAAAATTAAAATTGGACTCAAGTAGGAAATACCAATATTTTTTTTTTTTTTTTTTTTTTTAAGGAGCAGTTATTTACTAGCTGCCTTACACATAAATTTTTAGTTAGGTGCCTGTGAAAAGCAATAAAGTGGCTGGTCTACAGTCACACAATCAAATCGGTATTGATCTAAGCTTACAGCTCTAGGTGTTTTAGAGATCCTTATTCAGACCCTGTGCTCACCTGTCTTACCGTATTGATTCGACACACGTTTTTAGCTTGAGGAAGATAGGAAATCATAGCTTACTTGACCCAAGCAGGATAACAGCTGCTCTCACGGGTGAAGACTGCTTGGCTTAGACCCTAACCAGACATAATGATGAAATCTGATCCAGCAAATGCTCTGGGGTAATATCTGTTTGCCAAAACTTGAACAAAGGTAAGGCAATACAAGCAGGAGTGTGAAGTGTTGGAGTGTTTATATGAGCATGGGATTGTCTAGACACTTGAAAGTAATGGGAAAATCAGCTCTAATTGCATCAAAGTGAAACTGAAGTGGGGGAGGGGTGGCAGAGCTTTTTGGCAAAACAGAGGTTAGGTTTAGTCAGATGGAGTTGCTGGGGCGCTCCTGTGTAACGTCTCAGCAAAAAGCCAAGAATCGGTCTATTCAGCTGTTACTAAAAAAGACACTTCTTCTGGGCTCGGGTGAAAATTGTTAACTGCTTTTCCCTTGTAGTAAAAACCATTCTATAGATGATTCCCAGGTTATTGGAGAGTCATCATGCCCAGATGGCTTTTAAAGCAGGTGTAACAATGTGTGCTGTAGTTTGTGGGAATAAGGTCAGACAAGATTACAGACAAGTCTACCGTCTGCCTCCACCAGCACATTGGCTTGTGATGCCCCAGGGAGTGGAAACAAACCCTACTAGTGTAGACACAGCAGCCAAAACATAGAAAATAAAGAAAAGGATTTTTTTTTTTTTTTCTGCCACAGGTTTTGCTTTTGTTTAAAGAAAGGGTAAAAGCTGTACTGGCAAAAGGACATTTTACTGGTATAACTCCTAGGCCTCCTTCCAGCATAGCTGCATCAGCAAAATATATCCCTCAACTAACAGACCGATGTGAGCCAGTAAATCTTCTAAGTCTAGACCAGTACTTAACATTCGATTCGAAATCCAGTCTGGGGAGATGCTATGTATTCTTATTAAAACCCTAACTGATCGTGACTAAGCAATAATAGTTATAAATAGAATGTATCTAGCCATCATGAAATCCGTGGTTATTGTTTTGCATTCTGATATCTTGATACAGACAGGAAAAATGTCTGTGATTTGTCTTCTTTGTGAAAGCTACTTGTAAATTAGTCTTAAAAAATGAACTAGAAGATGAGGGCTACTGGAATAGCCCCAAAGTGAAACACCAGAACCTGCTCAGCCTTTCTTGACCTATCACTCTAGAAACGCATGATAGGAATGATGGTGCCTTGATTACCACATGTGCAAAAGGTGAATGGTGGGACGAACAGAGAGCACATAATAAAGTTAGTTGTTGCATCATGCCGCTCTGTGGAGTAGGGATTTCTGCCAGCAGCCAAGAGTTTTGCCCTTGAAGCATGTTTAACCTCATAGAGTGAAAATCTTCCCATGGTGTTTGAGCTTTACAGATTTAAAATTGCTGTGCTCCTCCAGATGTGACCTTCCCTTCTCCACACCCAACAAAAGCAGCTGTTGAAAGGACTGGATCACTCTTCCCTATCATAAATTCCACAGAAAGGGTCTAGGGAAAAGGAAAATTCCATGAGTTTCTTTTCATCAAACTTTCTGCAATTTTTTCTTTCTTTGTAGAATGACAAGGAATAAAGGATGGAGGCAAAAAAAAACCCAAAACAGCTCAACATTAAATAGATGAGAAAGAAAATGAAGAAATCTAGCTTTTTCCCAAATTTCTTCAGTTTTCTTTAAAAAAGTGAAAGGATTAAGACAGCATATCCTAAAAAATGTGAAATTGTTAATGGAGTTCAAAAAGAGAAATTTAACAAGGTCATTGAAGTCCATGTTAGAGAGAGAGAGCGCGTAATAAACATACACTATAGAAAGTCCCTGCACCAAAGGAAATTAGGTACAATTTTGAAAACAGGGAACAGTTTTTAAACCAAATACCATACTAAGAGAAGAAATTGAAGGCAGTGCTCTAAACAATTCACAGAAAAAATTAGGCAAAGATTTGGAGGGAAAGTAACCTATTCTGACATTCTGGTTAGAGGACAGCTGTTAGGAGATAAGACAGATAAGAGACAAGACTGACATAAGACTGAGATAAGACTCAAATTACTTGTTCATTTTTTTTCTTAAAGTGTCTTATTATCCTTCATAGAAGGAATTGCAAGTGCCTCTGTTAATAATTTTAAAAACATATTTTTGACTCAGAACTAGCTCAGAATGAATTCTTTCAGGGTTACTCAGCTTAATCTGGCAAGTATTGTGCACATTTTCTAAACTCAAGATTGCTCAGCTGATAAATGTTATATGTTATGTGTCATACATATACAATAGGCATATACTAGAAAAGCCAAATTCACCCCATTAAAATCTTATTATGAACACAGTTTTAACAGTGTTTTAGATGTTAAAACCAAAGATAAATTTTGGAGGCTACTTTAACATTTGTGTATGAAAAATACTGATACTGCGGAGATTCTTCTCTTTCCTGACAAAGGCATAATGTGATAAATAGCTGGAAATTAAAGGCAGACAAATAGCGCTAAAATTTAGGATTCACGCTCCTAGCTAGAGAGAGAGTTACAGAGAGAAAAAGCCTTGGCAGATAGACTTTCACTTGGTATGTTTTGATGAGATTCTATTTTTAATAGGTATAGTTGAACCTAACTCCTGGGAGAAAGTCTATAGCATACGTATACAGGAGACTTGCCTGGAAGACGTGCTTGTTCTCTCAGTCCTTACATTGTATGGCTCCATCGTAGCAGTAAGTAAAATGAGCAAGGGACCATTCTGTGGCCCTGATGACAACTAACTTATGTCCACAGAGCTGACTTCTTTTCCTTTCCAAAACAAGGTAGCTGCATCGAGACCGCAAAGCAGGACAGGTCCCTATCACGTGCAGACCCCTTACCGCTGTTCGGCAGACTCCTAGCTGGCCAAAGCTATATACCACTGGTCGACAGAACTATTGATAGAACAGCGGGCACTCACATGCTTGTGCCTAGGACCCCACTCTGGGCCTAAGCAATGTGCTAGTAGAGGTGTATTAAATAAGTTTTCATGTTTCTCACAGTCTTCCTCTGAGAGATGCAGGTCTCTGCATCGTGCTGGACATTTTTACATAACTTCCTGCTCTGCTTTGGAATGGTATCGGTAAGTTAAATCTCAGGCGTCAGAGCATCAGATGATTTCTTGCAGGCATCATGAAATTTTCTCCCTCTCAATTTGATAATGTCCATTTTAGAATTGATTTGGGGGATTATTTTTGTTTGCTAGCTTGTTTTCTCCTCTAAAATATTTGAGATTGGTCAAAGGTTACAGTTTTAAAGAGATGAAAATAACCATTAAATAAGAATAGTTATAAAATAAAATGCACCCAAAATATAATCTAGGAACCCCCAAGTCTTGACTCTCTTAGTTTTTTATATTATTATTCTGAAATAGCTCTGTTTCAAAATGTGAAATCTTATTCACAGAAAGGTCATAACATTAAATAGTGCATACACCTGAGAAGAAACAGCAACAGCAATAGCAACATTTACAGCTGAAAGAAACTGTAAGGCAGCTCTTAGATGACTTGACTTCTATCTTTCATCCTCCCACTCCCTTGTTTTGTGAAACATTTCTACACTTGGTCTTTTAAAAGAATGTAGAAAGTATTTACAAACAAAAGTGTCCATCTAGTTTGGATTTGACCCCAAAATCATTAACTGGAGCAACTGCATTCCTTTCTTCTTTGCTTTTGTATGCAAGTGCGCCTTTGCACGTGTACGATAGACGAAGGTAGGCAGCAGTAGGAGGACACGTACGATCTTTCTCTCCTGTGGCACAGTTACGTCCTTTCCTAAAACACAATCTGCTGTAGTATATGACTGTTCACGTCAGCCTGACTTGGCAGTCCAAAGATGAAAAGCCACCATTTATTTTCAGAAATACTCAAATAAAGCAGAAGAAAGTTCATTTTTTCCTTCACGCAGGCAACAAGGAGAACTCATCTTTGTAAAAAGCACGGTTATATTCCACGTCTCGTTCAGTCCTGTATCTTCTGTCTGAGGGATTGTCTATGTAGGACGGGAGCCAAAATGAACAGTAATTTAACAAACAGGTCAAAGTAAATAGTTTCTATAGTAGCGTGCAGAATATTTTCCCATTCTTCAGCTTGTATCAAAGTAATTAAAAGTATGAATCACAAATGAGGTAGTCATTTCAATTCACTTTATAGACAGTCCTAGGATTAATGGCGATGAATGATGCAGACACAGGTCCACCAGACACTAGACTGAGACAACAGCTAAGTTTGCTAGAAGATCTGCCAAAGAGACATCAAACTGCAGCAGTGAAGACCCTGCTGGAAGTTGAACTGAAACTGAACAAACGAAACCACTCTTCCTCACTTATGTTCATCAGAGTCTAACAGTCCTGTTATAATTCTTCTTAATTTTACAAAAAAATGGCCATTTGAAGGAGAAGAAACAGCATGGATTTGTCAACAACTGAAATTGTAGTTTCTACCAGCAAAAGTGAGCAAAGAACCAAGCCTGCTGAACTGCTTGTGAGGACATACACATCGTACGCACCCCTTTAATAGCTCTAGGAAAAAGAAGGTGCAAGTCCAACAAGTATCAGTGAAACAATCCGTATTCACAACACTGTCCTAGTTACAAGTGTTTGTATCCTGTTCATTTGGCATCACCTCTATGCTTCTTTCTTTTCAGTCTGCATTTGTTTCCCTAATTCTTTACCCAGCGAGTGGCAGACCAGCGAGAAACACACACTTGCAGTGCATTCGCGTAATGTAACAGAAATCCTTCCCTTTGCCAATACCAACGATAAAACATGCTGTCAGCATAATGTTCTTGTTTAGCTCAAATAAGCGAAGTGCTCAGTTCATCCTTCTGGCCTGTACCCACGAGGCCTTCTAAAGCTTTTAAACAGAGCTGCAGCAGGGCCTTGCCTATTTGCAGTTCTCCCTCCAATCATTTTTGCTCCCACGTATTTAATCAAAACCCACCCTGCCTTTGACATGGTCTAGCCTCACTGTAGTTCCTTCAAACAAATTCTGAATTGCGTATTGCAAAATACCCAATATATACATACGCAGTACTTCTGCTTTGCATAGCAAAGCAAACAGCAAAGTCGGGATTTCTTTTATCCCGTCGGGAGAAGCTGGTTGAAAAAGGACATTTTTTTAGAAAATCGGCTCTTAAATTTAAGTCATGCACAGGCCACTGTCTTTAGCTCAGCACTCTTTCCATTGACATTTTCCAGTAAACATAGCTTTCTTGATTGATAAGTGATGGAAAGAAGTCTTCATAACTTGCTAAGACTGAGGCACTTTGACGTGTTGACAGGCAGGTAATAAGCAGAACCCTGACACGCAGCGAGAGTGGTGGCTGTCAGCAGGAAGGTTAAGGAGCAGGAAAGCTGAAGGCTTAAGGGGAGGGACGTTAGAAGAAAAGCAAAGCTAGGTTAGTCTTGTGACGGGTATCAGTAAAAGCAGAAGAAAATGGGTTGCAGGAGCAACAGGAGTCAAACTTTGCTGTGGAAATCTCATGATGGTGTGATCTTTTTAATAACACACTCAGTACTGCTGAGGCGTAGGCATAGTTTAGTTGTGAAATTTTCACACCAAATTTTGTAACTTTACACGTGCTAAAAATTGCGCATGAGAGCTAACCACGAGTAATGCTTGTTATGTGATGTAGACCTGATTGGCACTGTAGCACTAAGAATGACCCTGCACAACCCTTATGAGGCATTCAAAGGCACAGCTACTTGGGGCTGAAGAAGAAAAGAAAATAACATTGCTTTCAGAGACCGCATGATGAAGTGAGCTGCACTGTATTTTTTTGGTTAGGATTGTCTTCTTCCAACAGGATGAAGTGTAAAGGACCCTTTAAAGAAACTAAGCAGAAAAAATATGGAAAATGACAAAGGTAAGACACTTGCTGTAAATAACTTCAAAGGAATTAAAGCTGCAAAAGCAGAGCCAATAATAGAGAGCAAGCCACCCTGTCTGACTCGGTAGATAATCGAGTGGATTACTCTGCATAAAGGATGAAAAGAGATTTTAAAGCTTGAAGAGCCAGGAAAGAGGAGTTTGACTGAAGCAGATGTCAGCAGAAAGACGACGCGCTGGCAGACATCCACAGAAAGACAGATAATGAACAGGAAAGACCATTTCTTTCTTCCAGCCGTGCAGATAACTGGGAGAGAGTGGCTGGGGAACTTTTCAGCTTCCTTTGTGTAGTCCTGTTCTGTTCTTTATTCTCTATTCCACTGGCATTATTCTTTGTACTTTTCTCTAAATGCCCTGTACAAAAAGGTTATGCGTTTTTGCAGATGCCTTTAGTTTGGATCGGAGAACACACAGAGCTCCAGAAGGGCTACACCCTGTACAGGTGCCAAACCCGCGTCAGCGTTCGCTCGCTCCCGCGGCTTGAGGGAGGCAGCGGGGCTGCACCGCGCGCTTCACCTCCGAGCTGCGACGGAGGGGCGACCAGCTGCCTCCGCCTGCAAACTGCACGAGAGGGCTTTCTCTTCCCCGAAATAGATTGCTCTACTGGAAACTGCTGGTTCAAAAAGCAAACACAGAAAGCTGCTGGAATTAAGACATGGGAGCTTTTGAAATGTTGTGTTTTTCAAATAATCCTTACACGATACTTTTATTGGTTTTTTCTAACGTTTTCCAGTGAAGCTTTGTTTTAAACAAATGTTTTACGTTGTTTATCACTTATAGTAATGACATGTTGCGTAACAATTTTGTTTCAAAAATGGTTAAAAGGTCATGAAAAGTCTTTCCACAGAAAATTAAAAGATTCTTTTGCATCGCTGACTAATTTTCTTTATTAGGGGTAAGCACTAGCTGGCTTTCTGTATTTTCACTCAGATTGCTTAACCACACAGGGCTTTTCCCCCTTCCCTAGCAAGGCCAGAAGACACAATTCTTTAACAAATGACCTGGGATTTATGGATTTCAGGAGGATTATTGCACCCTGACCCAATTCCCAGGCCCTGGGAAAAACTCAGTGCTGTGGAAACTTTTGGTGTTTTGTGTCTCTTGTATGTATGTATTTCGCTGCTTCCCCAAAGAGAAATGCTTGTAATGAAAATAGCGCGCCTTGAGATCAGTCATCGAGTGATTCAGTACAGCTACATTTAGATCAAAGAATCAAGGAAAAAATTATACAAGCTTGGTATTCAGCAGTTCCTCTTCTTTCCTGATTTCCATGGAGGAAACAGGAATTTAGTACTGCCTGGAGCTCCGGCATGGTTTAATAGGTCTCCGTTCTGGATTCCTGCTCCAGGAAAAATGGAGGTGGCCTGTGTTCTGCAAAGTATATTTATGGCCATCAAGCAGATGATACAAAGAACATTTCTCATTCATCAGAAGTCCACATTATGTGTATTGGTCTATATTCTGCTATCTCTGCAAAGGGATGGCTACAACAAGTTATTATCACTATTTAATGGCAGAAGAAAAAAAGAGCTGTTTTTCATTAAAACTCTGAAAGACATTGTAACTTCTTTTGACCACACTGATGTCTAAGCTAACCTAGGGCCATCTAGGAGGCTGTGGAAAATATTCTATCCCCTTGAAGAAGAAATATGTTTTTTTCCCAATCCCTTGTTACTGGCACACACCATAGTGTTAGCCCTGTTCTCTGGAACATTCAGGTTTAGAAAGTTATGATTCACTTAGCCCCAGTACTTTTATGTGTGCTGTGGTGTGTTACAACATTTTGCAATGAGGAATTTCCACCAGGGCTGCAGCCTTTCTGCCGTCTCTCCCTCAAGAGTCCAAATGAGCTGCAGGCCTTGCATTAGAGGTCAGATAGCTCCTACATACCTTTTCCCCTCTCTTATTTCAACACCATTTCTCCCATTTTATGTAGTAAGCAGAAGTAATCTATAATGGTAAGTATCTATAATTGTCGCTAACCAATGAAACTATGTAATTTGAATATTGCAAAAACATTTATCACATTCCGTATAAGCAATCCCCATGAGGTTGCTCTTCCCTAGACGTCAGAAAGAAAGATGAATAACATGGTCTTTTGTTTCCATGTAAGTTTTACTTTTTGTAGGGTTAGAATCACAAGATTGACCCCCAACAAGCCCCTCTCATGACAGCGGTAGTAATATAAATCCTGAGTATCAAGAGATAGAGAAAATATGTGCTCACTACAAGTAACAACAGGAAGGCTGACTTGATCCCTCATAAGGTCAACATCCACTTCAAGCCAAGACAATTTTGCTTAAAATATCAGAAGCCAAAATATTGCTGGGATGAGATTTATATGTAATAACTGAGCCTTGAGCTGTCATCCCAAAACAAATGCATCATTTTCCCCTCATCAAAGAGCAAAAACTTTTCCCAAATGTTAAAACTACAAGGGTGTGGGCCGAAGAATTGCCAGACAAAATTGGCTTTTTACCTGCTTCTTTTTAGCATATCAATCTGTGGTACAACTTCAAAGGCTACATTTAAATAAACGTCTATATATCATTTGTTAACCAGCAGGGGTGGATGAAGTAAAACCCAGGGGCCAGAGTTACACAGCCTGTGCCTGAAGTGATCCTAATGTGAGGGGCAGACACTGAAAAGGAACATCAGGTTAGTCAGCTCTCTTTTGTTTATTGCAAATAGCAAGTTTCTGGTTGTTATTTAATTTTTATGAGCCTAGAGGAAGAGGTAAATTGCCTAAAAGGGATTCAGATTGATGTCCTTGCCAGTTTTCATTCTATTTGTAAATCCCACAGCCATCTTTCCACTATCAGACTACTGTCTGGGGAACACAAAGGGTCTCGGTTTGTTGATGTTGCTTTACAAATGTTTCCTGCTATTTCTTTCTAACTGTTTTGTATGTGGGCTACAATGTTGAAATGATGAGGATAAATGTCCTAGGTCAAATGCTTTTAATGAAACTCCATCAGTTCCAAGTATTACACTAGGATGAATGAGGTCCTTTATTTTTACACTTGGAAAATCACAAAACTACACTTTAAATGATTTCTTATGAGTCAGTATAGTAAAAGCTTCTGTCTAGTGAGTCTTCTTTTTAGTTGTTATTAGTTTACTATACCAAGCATTTTTTATTTATTTATTTATTTATTTAAATATCAGCTGAACAGTTCCTGCCAATTGTCTAATCAGATTCTAAGAATTATCTAAATTAAACCAACTGACAAACCTGGACATAAATTTTTTATGTAAAATCATAATTGAATGCAAAAAATCTAAATATTGAGTTAAGGCAAGCAGCATAGTTCTATGGAAAGCACTGGAAACACAATGACCTGTGACACTTGGGGAAATTCTGCTTTAGGACTTTGTTATAATCCTTTCTGAAAACAATATTTTTCTGGTTTTCTCCTCTGCATCCCGGGCTATTCAGAGATTTTCAGCTTCCCATTTCCTGAGTCATTCTTCATTCTCTCTTCCATCTGGTGAAAGGAGAGATATCTTTTCTGTTATTTGTCTTCTCAAAAGAAATAGGCATCTAGCAGTTTTCTGATTCAACCGCAAAAAACCACACCCAGCTGGTAGCCTCATTTCTTCCCTATGTTGTCTCTTTTTCTTTCTTCTTTTTTCTTTTTTTTCTTCTTTTTCCTATTATTAAAATGACCTAACTGCTTGGCTTTTCTCTCACTTCCAATTAAAGAATATGTTTCTCTTTTCTCCTCCCACTTTCATCCAGAGAAAAGCTAGCAGCTCTCCAGCACCGCTCAGCCATTGCGCTTTGGCGTATTTCCAGTTGCCACAGATTATCATGTAATTTTTCTCTCTGTGTTGCCTGTTTGATCTTTTATGAGCAGTATCAACGTTGTTGGGATTTCTTGCTTATTTTTAGTAATGAACAGACTTTATCTCAAATCTAGATATCTAAAACAGGCCATTCATCTAGAATCCCTTTATTCTGCACTCCTCCATATCCATTTCATTTTAACTGTCTTTAAGAACTATGGAAGGCAGGAATCACCTTCCAAAATGTTCCTATCTCTTACATGACTGTAAAGGAAGCCTATGTTTTTGATGATTCCCATCCAAATTAAGCTGAAATTATTTCCATCAGAGCATTTCTGACTGACTGGACCTGAGCCATCCTGCAGATCGCCGCAGAACAGACCACATGGAAGCAATACTTATGTCAGCAGTAGCAAGGAAATAGCATCTATCCCCTCACACCATCGTATCTGTGAAAGCGGCTGTTAGCGTATGTGGTGGTAGCACTTTCAGAAACTGGCCAGGCCCAGCCAGAACTTGTACTGCTCTAAGTCTTTGCTCAAAGACAGACATCCTACCGTGTCTGTGAAAAGTTTCAACAAATTGAATTGATCGGTGCAACGGAGACGCTTCCTTTTGCGCAAGGACCGCCTGACGAGCAAAAAGGTTCTTGAATTGTCACTTATGTGCCTTCCAGAGACTTACAGTACTCAGGAGAAGGGCTGTTTGTGAGGTTGCTAGGTTTTCCTTAATGTTTAATACTTTGTCTGATGCAAACCTACTAGAAATATTCATTTGATTTAAATTGGCTTGGCTGTGAACACTGTACCGTGGTTTGAAATCTGGCTAAATGATTGTAAACATGGAGTAATGATAAACAGCAGCACACTGAATCAGAGAGAGGTGCTTAATAATGATACATCTGCTCCTGTTTATCTTCTTCATTTATGATCCCCGAAAGGAAGCAAACAGCATGCAGATGACAGTAATTTACCCTAACTCTCATATGCAGAGGAACGATACAAAGGTGTACAAACAGAGAGGAAACACAGGCAGAAGATAATTACACAGGATCCAATTTGGAAAAGATGTAATTCTGGGATGAGAGGAAGGAGGCTATAATCCAATAAATGTATATCCTCAGTGGGAGGAAGAAATGTAGGGGGTGGTAAAGCTAGGAAAAATCAAAGTGACCTCCAGGATGGACTGCTGAAAGGAACAGTGTATTTTTTCAACTAATTGCACAAAGAGATGAGCAATGAAGATGAAAGAGGCCTTTCTGTCAGTCTCAAGTAGACCAATATTTGTTATGTTGCTGTTTTGAGGAAAGAAAGGTTAGTGAAATATTAAAAAGGCATAGAAAATTCAGGAGGGAATGGGAAGAAATTTATGGCAAGAGATAATTTTGAAAATCTCCTTTTCCTGTCCTACTTGATGGATGCTGGTCATTGAAGACATTTACCTTTTTAGCCTTCTAAAGTACAAAAGGAATTATGCTTTTTTACAGCTTGTTCCTTAAGCGTGAAGGAGAATAAAGCCATAAATGATACATTATCTTCGGGGGTTTTTTGGAAGGTGGAGCCTTTATGAGCTTTGCAAAGTCAGATTTGTCTCTCAATTACCACACGGCAACGTCAAAAAAATCTCTCCTGAAGTCCACTTTTATTTAGTGATAGTTTTCTGCAGTAAAAAAAGAACCAGTACAGAATAGGCTTCACATTTCTCATAAAATATTTTGTAACACAACTTTTTTTGACAAACACTGAATTTTGCTGGCAATTTACCTATGTTACTGACATATAGTTGTTTTTATTGGCTCAATGTATTTTTTCATAAATAGCAACCACATAAAGGATTTTAATATCAAGTCCAAATGACTGCTACGCACTTTTCTGCTTTTTGTTGCTGCTACAAATCTGTATTTTGTATTTTTTTTTTCTTCTTTAACTTTCTGTAATCTTTCCAGAGTGCTAAGTTTCCATATTTTGGTAACCATAAAACTGATTTTCCTATAGGTTCTTTCTAAAACTTGTTTAAGATGGAAAAGAATTAAATGTGATGAACTTAAACCTCTAAAGAATTCAATTCCTTCTCTTTCAAAAACACTTGCATTTGAAGACAAAATAGTATGTTTTGGGAAAAAATCCAGAAATGCCAAAAATAGTAGCAGGAGGTATCCATAGCAATTGGCAGAAAAATGTAATGAATAATTGAAGTCCATAATGACAAGATAAATGAGTAGTACAGTTTTCTAAATTGCTATTAGGAAAAAAAAATAAAAATTGAAAAAGCCTAAGGCTATGAAAGCAACATAATCTCTGTCACCTCTAAACTTGGCACCTTATTTCTCGAGGGCCAAATTACCTGCTGGCATGAACTGGCTTAGATCCACTGAGATTTGATTTGTCAAAGCCTGACCTTGTTTTTCATACTCCCAAAGGAATCCTTTCCCTTTACAGGAGCAAATTAACTCAATGGAAGAGAATTTTTGTTTAGAAATATTAATGTTTGCCTCTATGGTTTTTGTTTGCTTTTACTGTTTGTGTTTATTGCAGACTCTCTGATTCAAACATGCACACCTACGCATACTTTGCAGAGTTTCAGTTGTGGTCAGAGCCCAGGGTCTGCCGCACTCCCTCTCCGCTGACGTGTCCAAAGTAAGACGCAGTTGGGAGCAAAGTGCTGCTAGAAAGTGGCTGGCTCTCAGCTGCAATTGCTTGTGAGCCCACCTCCTCTTCTCCAGTGCCAAGGAAAACAAGGAAAATTCACTAATGCGTGGGTAGGTGCAATAGCCTTGCCTCCGAAACCACTGCTAGTGTTTTTCTTCCACTGCCTTTCAGGGTATAGGCAGTAGTCAGCCACCTGCGGTTTAAATGAGCTTGTTTTCTGCTGCACTGGAACGGAACAAAGCTGAGCTCTCATCGCTGTTTTAGCTGAGGGGCACTAACAGCCGAGCCTCAGGTGTAGGCATTGCAGTTTCTGCACAGCTTTGCCCACGCTGCGCGGAGAAGTGATTTCGAGCTCCTCACCCAGTCAGAGGGAGGGAGAAGTAACGTGAGAACAAGGGCCATTTACTGATCGTCAGAGAAGGGCTCAAGATGTGACTTAGACATAAGCACGATCAGCCGTGCCTGCACGTGTGTGTATCTATAGGTATGTGGGCAATACATATATATAGCCTTTTGTGAGTAATAAGCAAGTTATACTTTCATCTCTTATCATTTATTGGCCAAAATATTGTAATTTTACTTGCACAAGTTAGAAATACATCTTTTAAAACCATCTTCCTCTCTTCTGTTGTCAGTTTACTTACTCAGATGTATGAATTTGTAGAAGAACAACGGTTGCACTCACGCAAGAAGACCTGACAGCTACCTGATACTCCCTTGCAATTCATGGCATTGTTTGCTTGTTTGTTTCTGTTGCAGCACGCCGTGTTGACTAACAGTCATGATCTTTAAATGATCCTTCAGCACATCCTTCTCCGCTCCTTCTGGCTCAGTTCAGAGCTGGAAATTTTAGGCTCCTGCAGCCTTAAACCGTGTCTGGATCAAGCTCAGTAGTGTCCTTACATCGACGCATGGCTGATGGCACTCCTGTGACAGTGACAGTGTACGTCCTGCTTGAGTAACTCAACATTTTAACCCCTTTCCTTATGGATTCAGCTTCCCTCTAGCGGTAGATTCTCTGCGACATCTGGCTATGATAGTTTGTCGCCTAAAATTTACACATGAAAATTATTTCTATGTGAACAACATTTCTTTAAACTCAAAGCAACTTCCAGGGACAAAGTGACTGTTCCAAGTGTGGAATATAGTTTCAGGTGGAAAATAAGTCTAGGATAAAAAAGCAATCTGTTTCTTTTTCCACATGCTTCATGTTTTTCTTACTTCACATCACTGCTGCCATAAAGAAAAAGAAGTCCTTGAAAAGCATACACTGGTATGTGTCATTAGGAAAATGATTTGAGTAATTTCAAAAATATGTTTCAAATGGGCAGTATCCTCCATCCAATGAAAGTTTTCACGTCCTGTTGCTGCTTTTGTTTTGGTTTTATTGCGGCCAGCTTGCTTTCTCTGGAAAGGTTTGCATGCTGTACATTTCCAGATACCTGATCTGAAACCTGATAACCGGTTACTACCAGTTTACCAGTAACTCCTGCACTGAAATTTCAGATTTTAAAATGATCACAATATTTTTCTTAATTTTTCTTGTTATTTTTAATGTAGAAATATTAAGCAATTGCAAAGAAGTCATTGGGCTGTATCTTTTCCCATTAGCCTGATATATTTAGAGCAAAACGGTATGTGTGTGGTGAGACTGACAAAGGCATGCTTAAATAAAGTTTAGCAAGCAGTGCTCTTCCATAACTCAGCACATTTTCTTACAAAATAGTTCTTCCTCATCAATGGGAGGTAAATCACATCCATGTAAACCTTCTGTCAATTAATTATTTATAAAATACTAAATCTGAGCAAGACACTTTCTACAAAGTACAAATGGCAACTACCCAAAAAAATCTTTCTTCTTAGACATATTGAGATGACAGACGGGTTGGAAGCACTGCTTCAGCTCAGTATCGAAAGCTAGGCTTATTGTAAATCACAAATAGTAGCAGTAATGAAGACGCATCATAAAGAGGGCTGTAGACAGACAGAGGAATTTGGATACCAGATTCTTCTGCTTTCTTTGCCCCTTTTCTAACCCTGCAGCAGAATTTTACACAAGTAAATAGTTTTCTATGATTTGTGCTGCAGGACCAATCAATGATGGGTATCTGCACTTGAAAAGTCCCATCAGAACAACTTCTGTAAGAGCAACGGCTTGCGCCGTGCACACCCAGCACGTTCCCTGAGACAGCGTAATGGCGGGATCAGGGCAGGGAGAGGAATCTCGTTTCGCTGTGATAAGTTGTATGTGTGAAGAAGAAAATCCCATTCTTAAGGATTAATTATTATAGTCCTAGAGGTATCATTCACAAAATTCCTTCCTCTGCTTGTGAATAATACTGTTTGCTTATGAAGTACTCTGCCACCTATCTGGATGAATGGCAGTATATAATAAAAGTCTGTTATTGTTCTTCTAAGAAAAGATATGCCCTATGCTTGTAATTTCAGTTGGTACCGAGTACTTCCTGGAGCATGTCATATCCAGGTTATGCCGGAAAACCATTTTCTGAATCAGTGAAAAGTATCAGACTGGAAAAATTTCATTTTACTTAACTGGCTAGCACTGACTTAATTCTTACTCACCAGGAGTCCAATTTGTCTTGACGCAACATCTATTTCCAGTAAAGAGGCCATCAGGATTGCTGTTGCCAAGAAATAAAGGCTGAATTTCACAGTACTGCATGAATTATTCTCTGGTTTACTTTGCAAGGTTTAGTGCAGTGTATCTTGCATTTTGAGTCTATCATCAGCTGTATATAACTGTATGTTCTGAATTTATTTAAGACTCAGTGGATCATATTCATTATTTTGTACTCAAAGTTACCTCAGTAAAGCAAACCTGCCATAAAGCTACTCATTTAACTAACTAGTTAAGATATGTCTGTGAGTGGTTTGCACATATGGAATCATCAAAACCAGTAAAAGCACATAGGTGAATCTAGACTAGAATCTGCCTACATTCAGGGCCAATTTCAAAGGCAAGGCAATCCTATTATGCACTGCAAGTCAATATGGGAGGCGTATGGAAAGGCAAAAGGGGGGAGCTGGTTCTAACACAGTATACTCTTATGGATGAGAATTTTTCTGTTAAATGATACCCACAGTGAAGCCATTGGCAAAAATCATATTTGTTCAAACAGGACCAGTACTTCCTTCCACATTGTCTTCTGTGTTTTCACATTGGCTAAGTTAATGGGTTCCTGATTTGGAATGACACAAGTGGATGCAACCACACTACTAATAATTAAGCCATATTTTCCTTTCACACAGAAGACAATTAACAGTGAAGTGCATGAAGGTAGAATATTATGGAAGTGTGGATCTTTCTAGTTTTCCCCACACCCCTCTTGCAAGTTGAATTTCAACAGGCCAGTAGGACTATGCAGTGACTGGACTAGCTCTTTTCTAAATGATTCTGTGATATTTGCTCTTAGAAAATGACAAAGGGTTTGCATAGTGTAAAGAAAAGGACTTTTGGAGTTAAAAAAATACTTACTTTGCTCGCTGAAGAAAGGTTTTCCCTATAACAAAGTTTCTATTACTCTCTGTTACAGTGCAAAAGATTACAGATAATAGCGGTGGATGTCATTCAAAATGATGCTTATTCTAGCCTTCTGACTGAACCTCCAAGTTCAGTGGAGGCAAAAATGAAGTCTGGATTTAATAAATATAGCTCTAAGAGCAAACTGCTCTTAGAAATTTCAAGGGAAGCCAGAACAGTCATCTGCGTGTGCCATCTTTTTCTTGTACTAATATGGGAAGGAAATTCAGTGCGTTGCAATGTAGTAAAATTCCGAGTGAAGAAAAAAAGCACTTGTTTTAGTGACCATATCTCATCTGAAGGACTTGCTTGGAAAGTTTTTATTACTTGCAGACTGAATGAAGATTCCTTTACATGGAAGATTTTGACTTATTTTTAAGAATGTCAACCTTTTCTTTCTACTGTCCAGTTTGGGTTTTAATCCTCCTCAACCTGACATTCTCCTAGTTGGTCTACAAAAGTAGTTGGTTTTTTTGTAAGAAAACCTGAAACTGCATCACACAAATTATGTTAGGTAGATGTTTTGTTCAATGCTTCTGAGCAGGAAATGACTCTAATAAATGTTTTTCAGATTATTATTGAACTATTCATAATCATGTTCATGTTTTCCGCTCTTTGTATCTCAGCGTGTGAGGCATTGTTCATATTGCCTGAAATACTGTCCACAGATGTGGCTTCAATACTGTACCCAGCTCTTGCTTAGCCCAAGAGTTTTGTCATTAACAGGAAACGCATCCTAACATTTCAACCCTGAAAGCCATGGGGAACCAAAACTGTATCCAAAGTATAGTTCTTTGAAGTAGAAGAAAATATACGGTAACATCTAACTACACATAAGCATAGGAACAAAGGCGTTAATTTAAAACAAAAGTGATCTTCTTGTCCTTCTCCTCCTTACAGTATAGGTAACATATGAGAAGCTGCTCTCTTGGAATTCTAGTGATATAATATCTCTGACTGCCTAGTAGAGCTACCAACAGCTAGCTCAGCCCCTTTGGGGATTTTCTGACATGCTTCCTACAAATGAACATGTGGCGACAGCATGAAAGAGAAAGTGTGAATTCCAGAGATGCTGTAAAACCACTGATGCACTTGGGTAGTTTGGAAGCCCACCAGACAGGCAGATGGGTTCCAAAGCTACAGGTTTTAATTTAATTAACGAGGCTGTCTCCCCCCGAAACTAGTTATTGAAATCTATTTTCTTTTTGGGTAGTGAATTGATGACATTAACAAAATGGAGTATTCCATCAATTTCACCAACAAAACCGAGAAAATAACCTGGCCTAGTGTAATAACTAAACCAGGGAGAGTTTGTCCGAAAGCAAAGGCAGGCACTTGTAATCACTGGGCATGCACTAAGGGGTGAATTGGAAATTGACAAATTATTTTTGCAACTAAGTAAATCCCCCTGTACATAAATTGCATTCAGAAAAGTTATTTTTAATCCCAAAGATGCTGGCAAATAGTCTTTGGAATTTCTGGCTCACTTCAGTAGAAAATTCCAGAGAGTTCAATTTGAAGTGGCTGCCAATGTCTTTCCTACCAAGCTAATTTCAAACCGATTTTAATGCAGATTTTTTTTTATTATTATTTTTATAGTTACATGACACCCTATTATATACAAGATGAAAGGAGATGGGACAGTGCTGAGGGAACACCAAATAAATATGAAGTTTTTAGTCGTGATTGTATGTTTGATAATCATCCCTAAACACAGAGGTAACCAATACGTTCTTAACAGAACTGTGCCCACAAAAGTACTGTAAATGCCACTTCTTCTCCATTTGCAGAGGATCTTCTTATCCTAGTTTAACTGTACCAACAAATCTCATCTAAAACTGGACTGTTTAAATTCTTAGCAGTAGAGAAGACTACATTTAATGAAAAGACTTGCTTTATTCTCTTCTCTTCTTAACAAGTATGATGAACTTCATCAGTTAATTCCAAGGACAGCATTAAAAATTCAGACAATTTGTATGAAAGAACATACATTGAACTAATGGGAACAACTCACACTAAGTAGATGTTTAGCATCTTTCCAGGACTAGGATTTTAAAAGTCAAATGTGATTCTTTAATGAAATCTGCTCTTCAATTCAAAACCATTCACCTCTCATCATCCCGGTGGTATTCTCCCTCTGACTAGAGACTGCTAACCTTATAAAGGCTAATCCCATGTAGTGGCTGGCCCTTGAGAACTCAAAGATTTTGTATTTCTGTCTCTCAGTCCTTATGGAAAATGTATTTAATTGGCAGGTAATTCACATTAACCACCAATGATATTATTGCATTTATGTTTTCATTAAACAGGAGCAAATTACTCTGGAAGAAGACAGCAGTAACAGAATAACGTTGCCCTCAGGCGAATTTTGTTTTGGGAGCTAAATGCTAAAGAGATTCTTTTATAGGACTCCTTAAAAACATGTCTGAGTAGCCAAAAAGAAGAAAACTATCCAGCAATCCAAGTATTAAACAATTATTTCTGATTATTCTAGTTATTTTCAGGGTATGCTGAAGTGATCTAAGGTATAAGAAATTCAGTTCTGCTTGGGTTACTTCCATTTCCTTTCAATGCCAGTAATTCTTTGAATCAAGAGGGAATTTTTATTTATTTTTATACAAGAATGAAGATGCTGCACTTTTGCCACTCAGAATATTAACCAGTATATTCCAGATTTCTCAATACTATAGAGTGGAAGCATTCACAATAACATGTAAATAAAAATGCAGAATATTCAGTAGAGCATAAAGAATTTAAGAATGAGTGTCCACTAGTACTAAGGTGATTTTTTTGAAAGCAGAAATGACTTTGTGGATTGTTAATGCTGTATCTGCTGCCCTCACTTACTTTCTTGGTCACATTAGAAGTAAATAGAAGGCATCGATTGCTGATCATGGAAGGTTTATGTTATAATTTTTATTGGTAATGGACGCAGTTTATAGCTGTCATAATGATGCAAACTTCAGCTCAACAGTCTGCTAACTGTATGGAAAACTGTAGAAGTGCTGTCAGGGTACAAAAACCATGACAACAGGTAGCTGTTAGATAGTGAACTATTATTGGAAACATTATTAAAAGTCTTCACATCTATAAAATATATCAAAAAGACTACATTTATAGAAAAGCAACATATTGCTGATGTATGAGTTGTCTGATACACCCATGTGGTGATTTTGGAATTTGCTCTTATTTTTTATTTCATTTTTCTATTACTGTTTTTTTCTTATACTTATGCAGTTCAGAATTGATGGAAAGCTGCAATACAGTACAAGGCTATGTCTCTATGCCTCCCTTTTCTCGCAATATTATTGATATTGTGATTTGATGATACTGAGTAAAGTTTAGCTCCTCTATGGATTTATAGAATCACGCAGGCTGGAAGGACCTCAGGAGGATCTGCTAATACTATAATTAATTGTTGCAAGTTTACACTGGAAGTTTTTCTTTTGATGTATTTAAATGACTGTCTCTCATCAAATTTAGCTGAGATGGAATGAGCCAGGAAGGATTTTGCTTTTGCAAAACCTCAGGCATTACGTTTTGGTTTTTAAGTACAAAACCACCCCTTGTTTTGGTTTTGGGTTTGGATTGTCAGTCCAAAGGAAGCAATGAAAGAGAAGAGTGGCAATTATTGCAGCAGAATTATAAAATAAATTCATCTTGCTAGAGGTTGCAGACTTACTTGAATACAAAAGTTAAACTATCATTTATTTTTAATGTTCCATACCAAGGGTTGGAGAGTCTTTCTGAATACTCCAGTCTTTTAATTAGAAGAGATTTTATGGTTATTTTCATGGGCCATAACTGATATAGAAATTTCAGAAATAATGATTTTGACATTTGAGCCGAACTCTACACAGGTTCAAACTCAAAATACTCAATGGTTTGGAGAAGAAAAGTGTGTGGTTTATGAAATGAATCCAATGAAATTATCTTTTGGTAATTTATTCTGATAAAGCAGAGTTTGAGTAAATTCTTTTCTGAGGAGTTAATGACAAGCACAGCTGTGTATTCTGGTCCTCCAATATGAACTTGAAAAAGGGTAACACATTTTTCAAAGGAACAATCTAATGGCAAAAAATCAAAGGGCAAAAAATACTTCCATATTGTAACTGGTAATCATCCCAGAAAAATACTTTTTCAGGTGTCAAGTATATGAAAATGACTGTCACTAAAAGCTGTCACAGAAGAGCTTTTATGTATTTAAAGGCAGGAACAGGTTCAAGGCTCTTTTGAAAATGTGACCTGCAATATTTGGGAACAGACTCTTGAAAGAATCTCTTTTTTGTTTTGCTGGTCTCGGTAATCACTTTCAAAAAGAAAAAAATAATTCCACCTACAAACTTGAAGTTAATCAGCTGTCTCCCTGCTGGGCATCATAAATGAAAGCATTTTCATAATGAGAAAACAGATCAAAACATGTTTCACATCTGGCGAGTACAAACACAAAGGAAACAGTCATTAGAGCTAACAATAATCTTCTGAGTAAGAAATTTCTTGATGAGGGTGAATAACCTTGGAAGTTCACTATTTCAAAACCAAAGTGGGCAAAAGCAGTGAGAAAAGAGTGGAAAGCTGCAACGTCGTCTTCCTCCGAGGGTGCGGGGACACCCGGCGCTGGCTGCTCACCAGGGCTGGGCTGGCAGCGGGCGCAGCGTGGAAGGCAACCAGCCTCCCGGCTTCTCCCAGCCCAAAGCTGTTCAGCAGCCAAACCAACGTGCTCACAAGGCAGGCGCAGCCCAAAGAAGGTGTTCCAGCTTAGGGGCAAGAAAGCACATCCAATGCACGCCATTCCCACCCTTCTGTCTCTCACCGATGTGCCTCCTCCCCACGTCCCTTTATCGGCGTCAACATGCTCCCTGTGCAGGAAGGAATGTAAGGGCAGCTCTGCCCCCTGAGCACCCCCTGCTTTCGGAGGAGCCTCCTGTACCCACACGAAGTTACTGAGATGCTGCAGTAACACACAGGGATCTTTGGTGAATTTTGAAGAACCCACGCTCAGGGATATTTTGGTTTCTCCCTGGCAAAGTTGACTGAACTCTAGGATTTTCCAGTTCCTCACCCAACAAATCCACACTAAATGTTAGGTTTCTTTCTTAACTCATATCTCCGTAAGTGCTTATGCTAATTTACACCTGCCTGTGGGTTGAGCCTAGGTGTTTTCAGCTGATCCAAAGTGCACACTTCCTTTCTTCACAGCCTTGCTCCCTACTCTGAAGTTGAGTCAGAGCTGACTGAAAGAAAGTCACTGTCCTGCCAGTACTATTTCAGGTTCAAGGGTGTTCAGAATTTAAACCCAGACCTGGATCCGAATTTCATAAATAGCTTCCATCCTTTTAATTGGCTAAATCATAATCTTGGATCCAAAACCCCACAACAATTTCAGATTATCCCAAAGGGATTTTATTGAAACATTACAAAACTTGATATATTTTGGCAAAGAGAATAAAGTGAAAATTAAACCAGTGAATAATTTGTTGTGGGATAGATAAAGCAGGATGCTGGCAGACAACTCCTTCAGAAATCTTGACATGTAAAATAGGATTTCTATTGCAAAAGGTGTGGGGGGGTGGAAAATTAGGACAGACAAGTTTTTCTCCTTCTGTGTGCAATGGCTGCTGACAGATATATGTCTCCCAGAACACTAAAGGAGCCAGATACTGCTCCACTATTGATCTGAGTCTCAGCACTGCTACAAAATTAGCTATTGTCTCAACCACTTTTAGGTCATGGTTCACTTTTAGGCATTGTTCCAGTTTTTTATGGACATAACTGCACTGAAAATACCAATAAAAGATGGGAATTACAAACAAGTGGTTTCTGTGGGAACCACTGCATGGAGTATAATATGATCCCCTTATCTTTCTCCCCTTCTGTCTCAAGGTTTTATGCCCTTTCTTCATCATATTGATTCCTAGGTTTGTAAAGAACATCCATGCAATTTTCCAACATTTTTATTTTGCTTTAAGTTCACATATTCAATGACCTTACTACCAGCAAAGGCAATAGCTAACAACAGAATTCCTAACAACAGTTTCCTGCTTCTCATTTGGCATGTTATTTCAAAGTATTATGATGCAGTAACAGCTATATTCAGCTCAGCTTTGCTGTCTCTGTCCCTTCCTAGTCTAACACCTGACCTGCCAGCAGTCCAATTAGGAAACTCATAAAAATAAGATGAGAAACTAAAAGGAAAAACAGTGGAAGACATGTATATAGTTATCAACTACATCGCAGGGCTCATACTGAACATCTTTATTTTTATTGTAATTCTTGGAGACTCCGCCAGACGAAACCATGGCTGACGTGATCTACTGCTGCCATTTGCCCTTCTCCACATGAGAGGTTGTACTTGGTGGCCTCCAGGGGTCCCTTCCAGCCAACATTTCTCTAGTGCTATCATCCTGTGACTTTATTTGCCCATGACGCAGGTGGCCTGGACCTTAGGCCTTTCATTGCCTCAGGGTATTTGAGGACATAGCTCCTGGGTTTTTTTCTAGGAAGTGCTGTTAGCTACTCTCCCAACATCCCATTGAATCTTGGTCAACATGTAACCCCATTCAAGGAGCACAGAGACAGGAGGGGGAGGCATAAGAGAGAGAGAGTCACAGAGTAAGAAGTCGCCGAAGCCGAACCCCAGTCGTGTGTTTTCACTTCCCAGAATCACAGGATAAAATGCAAATGGTGAAACTAGAAGAGGAATCTAAACCTCCCTGTGCCATTGCAACTTGGACTGTTCTTCAAAGTGCTCAGTATTATTCACTGCCTGAAACTTTCATGACTAAACTCCAATATAAGCATAATTTAAGGGCTATGAAAATATCCCCAAGTTACTAGTCAGTGAGAGATTGGGGGGTGAAAAACTGTAAAGGCTGATGATAGATATATCATCAGTGGAAAGAATGGAATACCGTAGTTAGAGGGGAAGATGTAATTTTTACATTTGTATTTGTAAGAATGGTGGAGATTAAAAAGTGGGAGAGGATTAAAAAGTGACCGATGAGGGAGAGAAAGAATAATGAACAGAGAAAGCTGGAGGGAAAGAGGCAATAACGGATTGCTAAAAATGAATAAAAAGTGAGATAAAAAAAAAAAAGACTAAAACTTTTGTGTCATTGGGAGGGAAAGTAGAACAGAATGGCACTAAGAAAAGTAGAAAAGTGGAGAGATGTCCCTGGGTCTGGACAGATTCTTTAAAAGATAGATCAGTGTTCTTTGCAGAACAGAGGAGAGCACGAGATGCCTTCCATAACAGAGGCTAAAGGCAGTGAGGCATGAAGGACCTCAGATATCATCCTGCCAAGAGGCAATGCTTGATTGAAGAATGGCAGAGTAAAAACAGGCAAGAATGAAGTTAGATTTCTGTAATTCTACATGGTCATGAGATTTTTCTTCCAACAGTGTACAGCAACACAAGAACAGAAGCAAAGAAAGAAAATGTTTGAAGATGAGCCAGCAATGGAGATTAGTGAAACAGACAGTGTAAGAGAAGAGATGGGCAGGCAGACCTGAAGTCATGCCAAAGTGAAGCAAAAAAAAAGCCCAAAAACATCTTGACAACAAAATCAGTAGAGGAAAGAGCAAGGAGCAGATGACAGAGGCATTTAAATCCTGGAGAGTGCTCAGACACTGCCTGAACATTATTCCAGACCAATGACCTGAAGGTGGGTTCATTCCCCTGCTCAGTCAGTCTTTAACTATTTTGCTAAATCTGCCAGGACAGAGATCCGCTTTTCTCTAACTGTGGTACTGAGATGAAAATGAAGCAATACACAGACAAAAGACAGTCATCCAAAACTACCTATTTCTCTGATCTAAATCACTGAAAGAGGTCTGGATTTGAACTGGTGATTTAAGAAATGTCTAAAGATCAGGCACTGCTGCTACTACAGCGTAGTGTAAACATTCCCAAGATATTTATTAATTATCCAGCTCTGGAATTGCAAGTCTAGTCCCAACCCCAGAACTCAGCGTTACCATAAAACCCAAGCATAAGGTTTAGTATCAGGGTAATTTGCATATGCTGCTTCTACCTATGCCAACTCATTAAGGCAACTTCAGCTGTGCCTCTACTTTACAAATATCGTGGTGACGTGATAACCAATAGCCTTAGATGGAAGATGTTTGGTATCCTGTCACTAAAACCATGATGCATACTGTAAAAGCATTAACTTAAAATTAATGAAAGAAGAAAGAAGTCATAGAAGTGTTAAAAGATCTTTTGTTTTTCATTATATTAATTATAACCTAATCATTGGCCATAAAATCAAAACTGTGGAACTGGCCAAAACTCCCAAATCTCTCTCCAAGTGTAGAGCCAGTGTTCCAGCACCAACCATTTCACATATTCATCTCACCGCATTCCACCCAAAAGTGGAATCCAGTCACTTTACCAAAAATCTTAATTTCAAGTGAAATATATGCATATTTTTAAATATTAAGTTTTAACTGTTCACAACCACAAATTCCCATATGGTAAGCAGTTGGGAATAGAAAAGGGGAAACTTGCAAGGCATGGAAAAAATGCTCTCTCGTGGAACTAAAAAAAAATGTAGGAACTGGCTTGCTTTTGCTATACTTCTTCCAAGATGCAAAAAGAAGCCAATGGATGGCTGCTTGCCATTTGTCATAACCAATTTCAAATATGTCTCCTCGTTACCTTTTTTTCATCTACTTTCTTTATTCCTCTTTATCTTCCTATCTTCAGTAAAAATCTCTATTTCTTCTAAACACTGTTACTGCAGAGTGATTTTCCAGCATTTAGTATGTCACTGGAATGTTATAAGCTTGGACCTCATTCAGGGCTCTGTCAGCTATGCAGCGCATGCTGACATAAACAGGACAGAGTTTGGCCCTTTCATTCAAAGGGCGTAAGCACTCTGAACTGGGAGTGTTAAAGATACTGTGACTGTCAGATTACTGAAAACCAGCTCTCTGGCATTAGTCTTCAAAATTACATTCATTTTTGTCAGCCAAAGTTTTGACAGCAAACTTTGAAGACTTGCTAAATATTCTATTTATATTTTTATTTAGAAATTAATTAATCTATTCAGGTGTCTAAACAGGGAAGCCTAGAGGTATCCAGTATACTATAAAATATTCCCCTCGGCCTCCAGATGTATTTCCAAAGGGGCACAAGTCTCTCCTGGCTCCTGTGCCATACGTGCCAGGCCCTTCCGAATATCTCAGGTACCCGAGGGAATCTCAGCTGGCACAAGACTTTTATGTTTAGGTGAATGAATTGTGCCCTGATCACAGCTCTCCACTGAGTTTTGAAAGCTGCTCAGTTGATCAGATGTCAGTGTTTTGCCCTCCAGTTGCAAAGCTACCATGACTGTAGCCCGTCACAACAAAATCTTGCCTTCCATCCCCATTAATTCATAATATAATATTGCAGGAAGTTAGTGGTTGGCTGGTTGAGGGTTTTTTTAGTAATTCTAATACATATCTTTTTTTCTTCCCTTTATTCTTCCTTGAGAAGTCAGTTTTTCGAGCTCTTAAAGAGTACAATTCTCTTGTTTTAATAAGAGCCAAATTGCTTAAACCTATGTTAACCTTGCATAAATAGTCTCTGGACTGATCACCTAGAATCTAACACTGCAGATCTGTAAAGCTGAAAAGCAAAACTACTATATGCAAAAGACTTCACAAAATTATGTACAGGAACTTTTTAATAAGTACATTATTACATGGAAACAAAGTTCATTCCACCCCTTCCAGCAAACGGATTGAATTCTGCATATTCCCTTGTACAAACAGGCTAAAGCTCCCTTTTCTCACCCTGTAGGGCAAAGGATATTGGATCTTAAGGCCATAATATCTCTGTGCATAGAGAACTTATTACAAGCCCTGGGCCTGGGCCAGACGTACATATATTTTAGGGAAATCATTCATTTGGAGAGAAAAGAAGGAAAGATATCCCTCTCAGATTGAAGTTATAGGTTCTGGGTTTTTTGTTTTCTTTTTCTTTTAATGAATAGCAGCTGTTCAAATGTGCTTAGAAGGTAGAACGCTGAATAAGCTCCAGTGCATGGGATTATTGGGCAAGGATTCGGGGACAAGGTCAAAGGGGAGCTATAAATAAATATTTAGATAACTCAGCTCCCATTGTTGTCAGGAAGGGATGATGGCTCAGCAATTCTAAAAATCAGCAAAGCTTTATTTAGATGTCTGGATATAAATTAGGGGTCAAATTTGAGAGATTGTACACAATCCAGAGATAACCTATGTAGCTGTGGAAAACATAATACAGCTGTGTTAATCTGACTTCTTACCTGGACTATTGATTCTTGATGATAATAATTCTGATTGCATGACACTGTTGTTATAGATACATCCTTCATTTTAGAAAGGAAAAAAAAAACAAAACAAAACAAAAACCCCAACACATCCTATCGTACAGATATTAGTGGTATATGTGTTTCCAAGGCTTCCTTTTTTCCTGACAATCCTTCTCGAAAATACTGATGCAGCAGAATGGCTACCTTTCATATGATGTCAACGTTGGTCTTCTAAAATGCATGTCACAACATGCTAACTTTAAATTAGAATGTATTCTGTTGATGCTGAAATGACTTTTCAATATCCGAGAAAATAATGCAGACAGTTATTTTATTAAGTCTTATTACATTGACACCAGTGGTCTCTCTATGATTTTAACCCAAACACCTTACGCAGCCATCTTTGGTGCTACTGACTGACTTCTGTGTACGTGCACTAGTACCCTCTACTGGTCATAAGTTTACTCAGGTGCTCGAATAGTCTGAGGAGGCAGAGACAAACCACTAATAGACATCTGAATGATGAATACATCTCTCTTTTTTTTTTTATTTCCCCTTTCTTCTATTTTGATCAAGAGGTCGTGATCTCTATTCCAGTTGTATGCATGACATTACTTGGTAGCGTGAGGTGATTTCTATATGTCCTCCAGTTCATTAAAACTGTATGTAAAAGCAGGAATAGTGGAATCAACAATAACCAGCACTGCTGGAAAAGACATAAAATATTGCACAGCTAATCATAGGGAAAATATGGCAAATATAACAGCTCTTTGTTCTCTACATTCTTGCTGTCATCTGTTGTGCTGTTTTCAAGAACGTCAGATGTGAATTGATTGGCAACATCTTTTGTTGAGGGAAGCGAAGCTATATTTAATGTCTATGTTTCTTAAAATTCCACGGCAGCATTAATGGTGTCCTGGCAATAGTAAATTCAACTTGAGTTTAATTCCAGTTGAAGAATAAAGTAACAGTAACAAAGACAACCCAAAAAGAAAATATGGCTAAAGGGAGGACCGTGGACAAGAAAGCACTGAATTTCTCAAAAAGCAGACGGAGCAATTAGCCATATAAGGAATCTAATTTGCCACTTGGAATAGTTTGGCAAAGTTATAGGAAATCATGTAATCGTTGGATGCCACCAAAAAAACCCACCTCTCCCAGTACCTGAAATGACAATTTTGATCTTAAATACTCCTACATAAATATTCATAAAGGGTTTCTAAATAAAGTAAAGGGATAGAACTTAGTTTTAATGATTTCTTAACACTCACCAATAAATAAAGCGATTTCAAATTACAATTTCTAGAGAATGGAAAAAGGAGAGATCATTATTATCCTGAGATTTTGAAATGTCCATGTTAATATTTCCATTTTGACCACTGAATAAGATGTTGCACTTCAGTAATATTTAATTTAGTGTGATACTGTGCACAGATCCTACAGTTGCCCATGGCTGAGACCCTCTTAAAAAAATACTTTATGCTTTAGCAATGGCACAAAGTGATGAAATTTTGAAGCAAGAGGTTGACATGGCTTTTCAGTGCCAATGCCAGAGGATTCTTAGAGTTTATAGTTAGAGCTGCATCACCAGACACAGATGCCACCAGGTTCAGCTGAGCCTAGTAAAGCCTGAACACTAAAAAACTGCTGTAGGTGGAGGAAGAGCTAGGCTGAGATGTTGTTTTGTTTGGGTTTTTTGTTGGGGTTTTTTTTTTGGCTTATTTGTTTGGTGTTTATAGACTATTACTTTGCATGAAGGAAATAAATCCAGAAACATTTCTGGTTTGGGTTATTTTTATTGAGCAAATTTTCTGTATAATACCAAAGCCCTTAAAGAGATTTTCTCTATTATGCCTAAGCTTGGTTACCCATGGACTTTCTCTGCCTTTGTTTTCATACTTGGCCTTGCTACAAAGGATCACAAATTTTATACACCAAGGAAACCTTTGAACCGTAACAATAAATTAAGAGACCAGACAACTTATTCTGAATGCTTTCTTTTTCAATTGTAAAATGAGATGAATGATCTTTCCAAAAGACAAAAAAAATAGATTTTTTTTTCCTCTTGAAAAATGCTGAATGGTTTCTATAGTATCTTTTCTTATCCAACGAAATGAAAATGTTCAAAACTGATTTCCTCAACCTAGTTCTCTAAGAAAGTAAGATCTAAATAATCCCCATCTGCATGTCCACCTGACTGTGTTCTGTCTTGCCTTTTTCTTCCCCTCTCCCCTTATCCAGTAACCTATGAAATCCTTAAGCTATTTAAAACCTAGCTTGGAGAGGGGTGGAGAATCCAAGATATATTACCTTCTTATATTTGCCACAAAAATAAGATAGTAAGAAGATTAGAGATCCCCTTCCACGTCCCCCTTTAGGGAAAAGGGGAGGCGCAGCCAAAAGGTAGCGGCTGGTAGGCCGGTCAGGAACGTGCGTCTCTAAACTACTGAC
This sequence comes from Grus americana, assembly GCF_028858705.1. Lineage (NCBI taxonomy): Eukaryota > Metazoa > Chordata > Aves > Gruiformes > Gruidae > Grus > Grus americana. Next base: position 142,626,738 of record NC_072852.1, read on the forward strand.
TCGGCATGCTGCCTCTTGCTCAGCTAGAGACCAGAAAAATGTCATTAGGGGTTATGGTATGAAGCTGAAAATATGGTGCAAGTGGTTGCTGGGTGTTCTGGTTTCAGATGAGATCTTTTTCTTTCTAGCAGTCAGTATAGTGCTGTGGTTTGGATTTAGGATGAGAGTGATGTTGATAACCCACTGATGTGTTTAGTTGTTGCTGGGTAGCTGTGGTGCCTACACTCAGTGAAGGACTTTTCAGCTTCTCAGGCCCTGCCAGGTGCAGCAGAAGCTGGGAGAGCACAGCCAGGACAGCTGGCCCAGGCTGGTCACAGGGATATTCCCTGCCACAGAACGTCAGGCTCCCTGTGGAACTGGGGAAGTGAGCCGGGAGGTGGGATTGCTGCTCAGAAACAGATTGGACATCAGGTTGTTTTGGGTTTTTTCCTTCCATTGTGGTGAGCAATTTCTTTTTTTATTTTTATTGTTGGTGTTATTATAATTATTATTATTCTCTTCCTTTGTTACCCTATTAAACTGTCTTCATCTCAACCCACGGGGGTTTTTTTTCATTCTCTTCCCCATCCCCATCCCCATCCCCTTGGCGGGGAGTGAGTGAGCAGCTGTGTGGTGTTTAGTTACCAGCTGGGGCAAAACCACCACACTGGGATCACATGAGGAAGTGGAGCATTGTGTTGCAGGCTCTACGAGAAGTAGGGAGAAGGGCTGGTGAGAGGAGAGGATGGTTCCACAGGGAACCAGGTTTCCTTAGTTCTGCTCCTCAGGCAGTCACCAGAGGATACTTTTAGTCATTGTGGTGGGTTTTTTTTTTTTTAATTAGCCTGACTTGATCACATTTATTTTCAAGAATGAATTAAATATTGGGAATAATAATTTTTCTGTTTTATTTCCAGTTTTGCCTGATTGGATTCCCCCTTAGAGCATTGGGTAGGGTATGTTATAAGGGACAACCATTTCCTGTAACATGAAGAAACGCCCTTTTCCCACTTCTTTCTGTATAGAGATGACCAGATACAGAAATGTGTCAGTAGCTTATCTTTTTCAATGATCATAATTGTTGATTTATTCATACAATTTTACGTTCAGCTCTGTCAAGCGAAGTGGACACTGTGCATAAGCATCCAGTGCCTAGGTATAAGGCTGCTGAGGTGATAACATCCACATCTTTCAACCTTTCTTAGAACAGAAGGGACACTCTTCCCGAAGTAGAGAACAGAGAAAATAAAGCTAGAAAAGACCTTCAGAGAGAATTTCATACAATCCACAGTCCAAATCTAAGCCAAGTACACTTAAATAATTGTTTAAAAAATAGGTTTGTAGAATTGGTCTCAAAAGCTTTTGGTGATAGATATCCCATTCCATGTCCTGAAGCAATCTATCCTACTATATATATTACTTTATTCAAGGGAAAAGAACTGAATCTTCTTCATTGCCTTCATATGGTTTAGAAATAAAAACTTCTGAATTTTGAGTCTTTGCTTAATTCTCATGTGGGATATTTAATACCTTCAACGCTTTAACTAGAACAAAATAAAAACAGAACCAAGACAGACAGACAGATGACAAATATTTAATTCAGATAAGGGCACAAAATAACAGATCAAAGTGAAGAGGTCAAGGGCATAAGTTAAATTACCATCTGATGAAAATAACTTCCAGGAATATATCTGCCAAGTGCTTCAAATTCTAAGTAGTGCTGCCATTGTGGGTATTTTTTGCACCTAAATTGTATATCTACAACTGCCTGTGTAACTCACAAACACATAAGAAAATCATAATCTTAATTTGATCAAGAGTGCAAAATGAAAATCGAGATGCAACTACGAATGCCGGGAAACAAGATACAGATCATGCAGGGATGATTCATTTGACAAGTTACCTAATTTAAGTAAATATTGCTATGTTGCGAAAGTCATTTTAAAGAAAATGCAGAGTTGTTAGTTACAGTCGCCTTAGGGAAAATATATGAAGAGTGATATTGTCTTCATGCTCCTACTCACTCTGCCCTTTGTGAAAATATTTACATTGCCTGTTTTGCAGGCTTGGTTCGCATGCTGTATTTTTACTGCATTTTGTTGAAAAACACATATATTACACTATATGTGAAACTTTTATATAGAAACATAAATATACATATCTACATATAGATGTAGACATATATTTACACAGAGAGAGAAAGGAAGAAAAAGAGAGAATGTGTGTTACCAAAGCAAAGATAATCAGCTTTTCTGGCTAATGCAATGGAAAAAATAGAAACATGTTTTATACTGAGGTCTGAAAAAATATCTTCTTTCAGTTATTAATGTCCCAGCTGGCTGTTTTCTGTGAATGAATGCCTAAACCAGGCAGAACCATAGGAAATTCAAACAGCTATTATAAACCATCATGTGTAAAAATAGTTCAGATTATATATGGGTGGAAGATTCAACTTGACTACGATGTTATGGTTCATGCCTATCTTACAGCATCCATTTTGCAACGATTTTGTTTCTTTTCAAATGCTTATATTTTATTTACAGCTCATCTCTTTACTGTGTCTCCCATGAAAGCCATTTTTCCTTTGGTTTTTGCTCTAAATTAATGCAAACAGACATACAGAAGTCAAGATTTTAACACAATATTACAGTTTCGCATGCAACACTGGAGGTTTCTTTGCCGCTGGTGATGTACAGGGCTAGATTCCCTGTTAGTAAACCATCAAGGGGGAAATCCAGAGGTGGTTAGTTCTAGAATCTATACCACCTGAGAAACCATTATTTAGAAAAAAAAGCCAAAACCAAAAACATTTAAAATGCTGAATCACTGCTGCTTTTAGCAGGTAAATTCCAGAAACTGCAGAAACTGTCCATATATCTAAAAAATGTAACTGAGCTGTGAGTGACACACAATACTGCTGTGATCTGAGAGACAGAGATCTCATTTACACGGCTACTTAGCCTTTATCCTGTCCCTGTTCAATCTCTAACTGAAAATGATACTTTTCTTTATAAATTTTAGACTGAGTCATCTAGTCCATTTCAGCATCTGTATTAGGAACAAAGAACGTTTCGGCCTGGTAGTTGTAATACATTTGTAAGTGAACGGCATATAACGCAAATATTTCTAACGGCATTTTTATTAGGCTTATTTGTTCTATGCCATTTCTGGCTAGTTCAAAAAGAGCTTTCCTGAGTTATGAAAAGATTGGAAAGGTTGTGTCATAGTTTCCGTTATACAGCCTGTTTTCAGGAGTTTATAGCAAGTGTATAATAAAGTTATAATTCTGTTTACAAATTACACTGCAGTTATTTGTTTTCTTAAATTTAATAATCTTCAGGGCAAGCGGTAGGATTAGTCTAAGACACTGTAAATAAAGTAGCAAAAATTTCCAAGTTAGTATACATTTGGATCATTTTAAATGGCACAAAATCTTCTATAGGACATGACCATTAACTTAATTAAGTAATAATATTTGTACAATCTGCATGCCAAAGTATCTCAGCCTGCTTTTTTTTGTGGGGGGCACATGGTCCCTTTCCTTCTAGCTGGGTCAAAAAGCTATAGACCATCTCTGCAACATGTCCTCTTGCTTGATGAAAACTGTCCCAAAGGGACTTAAGGTCACAGCTTAGAAAGAAGCGTAAGTAAAAATGGGAAAAGCAAAGAGGAAAACAGCATTTGTAGACCTGCCTCTTATGCCCGGAAAATAGACCAACGTTAACATGAATGCCCCTCTCTGGCAAAGTAATTCTGTTTGAGGAGATCCCCGCAGCATAAAGGTAATTTATGTCGTGAAGGCCACAAGTTTGCCTACCTGGAGGACATGTGCCCAGACCACCCAGTCTTTAACGTGGTCGTATAAGTTTGGAAACTCTAACTGTGTTAGCATAGTGCCGGGCATGAGGTAACATGTACACAGGCTTTTAAATCCGGGTTGTTTGCATCTGGCTGTCCTAGAGCATGGACCAAACAGATGCATGACTGCCTCCAGCTGCTCACATATGTATCTTCTATGTGAATAAATACATTTCAGTGAAGGAGGGGAAAAAGAAGGAGAATGTACTCTTTGCAGCAAAATGTGGCGGTAAGCAATTTGCTTTGGTTGGCAGACCCCTGTTTCAAAACAGCTACCTAGCCAGGCCATCAGTCTGGCCAATAAAAATTTGGACACCAAGCTGAGACCAGAGGCCTCAAGGGAGCCAGTGTTGCCACGGGCCCGAGCCCCAGGGAGGTGATGCCACCAAAACCTGCTTCTCATTAAGGCCACGCAATATTGTGTGCTGCCTGTTTCTACCATTCTTAGGCAAACAGATTAATATTTTTAAAACATCCCTGTCTTCCAAAAAACTGTATCCTGGAATAGATAAGGCTTAATGTTTGATCTGGGTGCACCCACTCTGGACTTTCATCTCAGTCTCACTCCTCCTTCTAAGAAGACATTTGGCAGAAAAGTCATCACTGTGTTCTTAATATAATTTAGGAGATTAGAAAAAAATTATTGTTTCTGGTTTTCATTTTATTTTCACATTTTGATTTTGACGGCATCTAGCTTTGCAGATAATCACTATCACTGTTTTGTGGTGCTCCGTGTTCCTAAACATCAGCTAGAAAAGACATGCCACTGACAGCAGCGGCCAAACTGAGAGGTAAAGTAAACTTCAAAGTCTACACGTGAAGAAGGGAAGGGCAGTGTAGGACAGGGTAGGACAGGACAGGACAGGACAGAACAGGGTAGGGAAGGGAAGGCAAGGCAAGGCAGGGCAAGGCAAGGCAGGGCAAGGCAGGGCATACTCTGTTCTTTAATGTTAGCTACATTAAATGTCTCTTTCAAACATGATCGTGATAAAACCGTCTACCCTCCATTTGCTGTAAACCCTAAATTGTTTGGTTAGTTTCCTTCATATGAAATGCATTTTTATTGAAAAAAAAAAAAAAGAGTTGGCAAGTTCATGGCTATGAATCTGACTTACTTAAGTGGCTGATAATTGTGCCACTAACTTGAGTGGATACAGGGCCAAGTCCTTGTTTACACGTGCTTCCTTATGTACTGACTGCATTTAAATTGTAAGTGTCTGTAAATGCCATCCATAAAGTTGTTCTGAGGGCATTTTGTAGTGTCATACTATTGCTTATAAATTGATGCAAAAGTTATACTGCAAGAGTAACAACATCAGGAAACAGTAGTAATGTGTGCCTAATAAAATCCAGACTGTATTCTGGGGAACTGCTTTTTCTTTGTGAGATTAGTCTTTCCTTACAAGAAAACTGAAAAAAACACAAAGTGGCCTAACCACAATGCAGTCCTCAAGGAAGTTATAACACATGGAGATCATATATCTTGGAAGAAAGCAATGTGTAATTCCACAACCCTGTGTATCCCATCCAGATAATTTAACTCTCCATCTAATGATCAAGAAATGACATCATAAATCACTAAGATGGTTGTTTGCTTTGTAAGTAGTTAATTTCTCATGTATTACCTCTTAATATTTGGGTGAAAAAAATTATTTTACTGAAATTAGATTTTAAGCCATTCCCCCAATTATTCCATTACCTTCCCCTGATCCTTTCTGTGGGATAATTATTTTTTCTTTATCTTCCATGCAGTTCTGTGTAATTGTTTAGATCCTTGATCTAAAACAGGTCAGACAGAGAGGTGGATCATTTGTTTAAATCAAAATGGAGTATCTTGTTTTGCATAGTTTGCAACAGCTAGTATCCCATTGCAATGGGACCCCAAAGCTTTATCTACATGGTTAGACAAAAAAAAAAAAAAAAAAAAAAAAAAGTTAAGCCTAAGGATAACTATGACAAGACCTGGGACCCATTCATTTCCAAACACTTGTCTAGGTGATGCTCCACCAGAGTAAGGGCTCAGGGCACGCAGATTATACACAGGAAAAGTTGAGCCTTGGAAACCTGTTAGCATAATGCACTGTTGCATGGTCCACCGTTCCCAGATCCAGTGCGCTTGCAATACAAAAACAAAAGTTTGATCCACCACCTAAGGTGCCAAGTATGCACAGGCCACACCAAAGGCTGTCACCACCGCAGCTCAGCAGCGCACTGGAGCACAGTCTAAGCTAAGGGAAGGAACATGTGCTTGCATGTACATATTGCAGGGAAGATGAGTCTAGATTGGAAAAGAAATTTACAGATTTTACAGCATTTTCCAAGTGCTGGCAGAAGTGGAAAGCATGGAAGAAAGAATGCAAAATTCCAGTGTCACATCATCCAACAGGAAGCCATGAGAAAGTAACTACTTGATATATGTCAAAAGCTGATTCAGTTCTTCCACAGATTTCAGCAATGTTCAATAAATACATTGACATTCTTAAACTTCACGATTCATGATGCTCGGCTTATATTTGGTTTCCATTAAATTTACGGACTATTCATCTTTCCTGTGCTGCCATTCCTTTGACAAAAAGCATTCAATGTTAAAAAATTACAGCTGCACCTCCCGTCATCTGTCTTTTTCCTGTGTATGTATATGAAAGCAGCTTCCTCCCCTATGCTTCCTCATTGCCCGAGTTCCTCTCAGATAACATACAGTTCCTAAAAACATGAATCTGTACCTAACTAGAGAGAAAAAGGTAAAAGGGGTGGGCTGGAGTGGATTCATCTGATCACTCATATTGTACAGACCTGTATTAAATGTTGAATTTAATCACTGAGAACATTACCCATATGGGAACACTGCAGCATTAAGCAATAGAAAAGATCCACAGGGAGAAGATCATTGAACAGATATATCACAAGCATGGGTTTGTTGACAAGTTTAATCTTGCCAATTAGATCTGAACCATGTTCCTTTTTTGAAAGAAGAAAACACAACAAAAACAGAAGATGGGAGCTATTCTGTCATAACAGCCACAAACCCCTACTGAAGATGAGGCAATTCTGGATGTACTGAAGTCATCATGAAATTTTTGTTGACTTTAATGGGGACAAGATTTCACCAGCAAATGTTCAGAAATCTGTGAGAGTTTAAAAAAAAAAATCGAGACACTCAAGCTTCTTACACTCTGAGTAATAAATAAGAGCAAGCCTTTATGCTAATCAGGTTTGTCTTTCTAAAATCCAGTGTTTGTTGGAATCCACAATGGAGACTGTTTAATCTAAAAGACTGTTATGATGCTCTTAATTACTTGGGGTTTGGTTCTGATTTTGGCTTTTTTCTCAAGACTGTCAGTGCAGACTCAGCTGCAGTAGTACTGGGTGCAGACAGCTCTCACAGAATGAGGACCTGGAAATATCCATATCACAAAAATATTTTGAGTGTTCTAAATATGACAGAGCATGCGTTCTCAGTTGTGTTTTATAATTCACTTAACAGCATTAAACTTGTTCTCCTAAACTGAAGGTTTTAGCCTTATTTCAGAATAAAGAGTCAAGCAACAGGGACTCTACAGAGAAGTTTAACCTAGCACTGCCACAACCTGAAAACACTGGGTTTATAACAGTTGAACCATATCTGTTGAATGAAAAAAAAAAAACGGTACTTGACGTGGCAGGGAAATGGACTTCCAAGTCCAAGAAAAATACTGAGTTTTTTCATAACTTTTTCTGTCCCAACTTATAGTAGCCAAAAGCTTTATATTGCAGATGGAGTCTCATAGGCCTGGGGAACCTTGCAGCCTTAATTGCTCTGACAAGTCCCAGAATCAAAAAACCTGGCACATTATCAAGTGAGCTGCAAGAAGCCAAGAAGGTTGGGGGGATCAGACCTCTCGAGGCTTCCATGTTCTTGGCTCAGAAATATCCCTCCAGGTGGTCTGCTGATGAACCTGAAGCTTGGAGAGGAGGTTCTGCTAAGGAGCCAGGGAGGGAGATTTTCATCCATCAGACATGTCTACATTCCTGCAAACAGTTTCAGCAAATAAACATTTTCCAGTGAAGCAATATTCCATTAAAAAAATTGCATTCATTTTGAATGCTGCCCTCATCCTACAGTGCAAAAGCATACAGACACTCAGTGTCCTGCCTCTCTGCATCTCTTTCTTCTGCCTTACTAAGTTCTTTTCTCAGTTTGCTGAGTTTAAAATCATAGCAAAATGTACTCAAGTTTTATACTCTGTTTATTCTGTGTTTGGCTCTTCACTGTCTCTTTTACTGACCTGTTTAATCCAATGTACTGCCTGAACAAATTCTACAAACTTGGAATTTGGGGCGTGTTCTAGTAAAGTTCTCAGTTTCATTATCCCTGTAGTACACTACCTCCTTACAGTATTTTCTTTACACTCAGTGTACTGTATAAAAGTACCTGCTGTATTAAGCAGACTTGTGAGATGATAGTCTAATGGATATTCAACTAAGCTCGCATTCAAGAGACCATGTTCATTTCTTTTTACTGTTACTGGCCTGGCATGTACCTTGGACATTGGACATCTGTAAAATGGAAATACCAAAGACTTTATAAAAAGCTTTGAGATTTATGGATAAAAAGTAGTATATAATTTGTATTTGTGGATGAAAAGTAATAGTTTTAAAATGTCATTTCATTTTTTTCATAATAACTACACTATAGGTTTCCATCCTGTGCTTCATGAAATTATGGAAGTATCTGAATTACTCCTGTGACAGCTATTTATGAACAGCAAATCTATTGCTGGTTGGCCAAAATTGCTTTCCAGCTCTCAGAACCTCCATGAGAAACTTGTCAAAATTTGAGAACAGGAAAACATTTAAAATCTCTGAACAGGAGAAGGAACAATAATGTGTTAATTAATTCACAGATAGTTTTATTCAAACAGTCTCAAGTAGTTCACCAACTTAGAGAAGATCGTTTAATACCTACATCTTAGAAATTGCATTCCTCTTAGAATCAAAGACAGCTATGCACCTAAAACTCTGTAAAATCACTTAAGAAAGAAAATCCACACGTTCAAATGTTGGTGGGGTAAAACTCCTAATTTAGAATGTTGTGTACCCAGTTTTCAGAAGGGCTGAGGACCATAGTTCTAAGTGGAAATGAACATTAGAAAACTGGGTTTAACATTTATCTGAACACCTAAATGCGACTCTAAAGCTCTGGCCAAATTCTTTTCCCCTGTGGAGAAACCACAGCACATCTAACTTATCATCATATATTTTAATTTGCCAGAGACTATTTGATTCCTGGGACACAGCATGATACTTCTTTCAGTCACACAAATTGGACACCACTACTGCTAGCCACCCCTACCCCAAGCAAGAATCTTTGATATCAGGACAAAACCCGTTGATTCTTTATCAGTTCTTCCTTAAAGATGGCATTAATTAGAAAGAAGTGGTTCTTATGAAAATCTTAAAATGCTATGAACCCATTTAGCAACAGGCACTCTTTATAACTGACTTCCATACTTGGTAGCCATAATGCATGAAGTCATCTTTCTTCACAGCAAAAACTCATTCGTTCCACAAGCAAACTATGGAGTTAATTTCTCCCTGGCATAGATGACCATGTCAACAAGAAACAATCAAGGCAAAAGCAAGTAGGGCAACTAATGCCGAACAGATACAACCACCCATATTGGTTGTATTTCTTACACACTGGGTTCAATTTCCTAAACTTAAACATCTGAGATACCAAGGTATAAGCCAGTAGTCTCCAGCCATCACTCCAGAAGTCTAGCGGTCTCCTGGGTGGTGTCTCAGGGAGACTCAGAGGTAGTTAGGCATCTAGGTCTAAGCAAATGGTTCAGCACTCCCTACAGTGAGAAAACCAGAGTAATACCGCGTAGGACGGGACTGGGTCTACAAGATGTGCCTGACTGAGGTACCCAGAACCCAATCATTTTGCCCAGATTGACAGAGGACATTTAATGTGTAAAATGGAGTTTGTCTCATTTAACGAAGGATGCTATTCTCTGTCATTTACAGCTAAGAGTCATCTAGCTTCCTTTGCAAGAAATGGAGAGAAATAGGCACCCTGAGGATGTGATTCATCTCATTTTAAGGGACACTTAGCCTCTAGATACCTCAACCTCTCTGTACTGGCTATAAAGGGAGTCTGGATAATTAGCTTGTTTGTATACAGACACCAGTGCTATAAGTGGCTTAATCTGGATTTTGCAATTTTACTCTTGATTCCTACTGAGTTTGAGGGGTACCTGGGGCATAAGAAATTCAAGATATAGTCATGTGTACCAGCTTTTTGTAAATGAAATTACTTTGTCATTAGCGTAGTTATGCACAGCATTTATGTATTCCTCTGATGTTCAATATCCTTTCAGTACCAGAGCAGTGTTGTTCTGCAAAGTAGGAAGAGTTAAAATCCTTTATCTCTTGCTGCTGTTAGGAAGTTTGGATTTTCAGAAGATGGAAGTTTGATCTTGTTCTTGATTTGTTTCTTTTGTTAACTTTTGACGTGGAGAATCTTAAATCTGCTTATACATCTCCCTGGTCTGTGCTCTTAACGGTACTGGCTTTTTGGATGATTTTGCTTGCCCATTCCGACATAACAACGATGCTCTTTAAATGCATAGCACTCTTAACTGATTCACCTACTAGTTGAGACCAGGAAATACTTTCTTCTAGATGCAAATTCAAGGCCAGAAAAATCTTGTCAGCTTAAGCCTCAGTATCAGAGTCCAATACTTGCTGCCCAGGTTCTTTTAGATATTCTACGCATGGAGGGTATAAAGTTTGATCTCACATTTACTTATTTGAAGACAGTTGATGTTACACGGGATTTCTGATTTAGCAGTGTGATACAAAATGTACTGAAAACACAATATAGTTCAACCACAATATCAATGTGATTCCTATTACCACTCTCTGTAATATGCTCACCATCACGACACTGGGCGTCCCTAATTGCCGTGAAGGAATACATGGGTTGAAGCCAGCTCAAGCCCATTCCTCACTTCAAAATTCTTTTGCTGGTTGTCTAGTTTTTATACTCTATGTTGGGCTGCACCAGGTATGCAGTCCCCCCCATGCTGGTCTAACTCAGGGAGACAATCACACTCTTTTAATGAACTCAAAGAGCTTGATCCACTCAACTGTCAATGGCTGTTTATCTAAATCAAAGGCCACCCTCCAGCCCTATTTTGTGTTGAGATAAAGTCATCTTCTTTGCAACTGCTGTGGTCAGTCACACCCTGCATTACTCCCTGAGCTTCATGGGCACATGGTCCTTTCCCATCTCCTCTGAGCCTTCTTTCATTTTAGGGGTTTATTGGTCAGTCACTCTCAGGAAGATGGTTTAAAAGCTTTTTTCTGTTATTGTGTCAGCTGCTGTAGGTGATGAAATGCAGCATACCAGAAAACTCCTTCTTTGATCCAGCTGCAGCTTTATGTGTGCCAGGAGGAAGCAATTCAGCATGCCAAGAGGGCTTCATCATCTGCCTGACCCACCTTAACTACCACTGTAAAGAGGAGTGATTCTGGTCAAAAAGACCTGTCTTCATTGCCTGTAGGGATAATTCTGTACCCTTGTCAAAGAGCCAGTGCAATGCCCCTGGGTTACTTAGGCTCTAGAGCACATAAAAGATCTTGGGCAGAGTTTTTGACAAAATTTTCACATTCCCCAAAGTGCGGGGAAGTTGTTCTTCCATGCAGTCTTCAAACAAGCTCACACAAGAGTAGCCTGCAGAGGTTGGCTCAGTTTACCTTTAGTGAGCCCAAAAAGACAGAAGCCAATATTCCACCCTATAGCTGGAATCAGCAGCTTATCTGATTAACTATTTATGGTGTAGCTGGTATGCTTGAGGAAGCTGGATTATCTTCCCTTTCATTAGGGGAAAACACGTTCACTTGAGCATTTACCCTTAGTGCAAGCCTGTTATGAAGTAACTATACTCCTAGTATTTAGAAAAAACTCAAGTGACCACTTAGGGTTTTTATGGCATTTTTAGCTAAAGATGATGCTATCATTCCACATCACAGTGTGATGTTTTCCATTTGCTAGTCAAAGGTATTTTACATCTTCGAAATATCTGAAAGCATGGATAAAACTCTCAGGACACATCTGTAAGTTCAAAAAGCCACAGTGAAATCAAACTAGTAATAAATGCTCCTTGACTGATATCTTCTATGCCAAATTGTATTCTGGAAGCATTTTTTTATAACCAAATTCTGAACTCTGAAATAGGGGTTTATAACGGAAGCAATTACAAAAGTAAGGCCAAATCCCTGCATCTGGATTCAATGGGAGCACCGTAAGGCCTGGATGTTCTACATGTAAGTCTATACAAATAAACATTAAAAAACCTCAGTAGTGTAGATAGAGTAATGTAAAAGTCTATGGAGGTATACAGTTTTTTCTTGAGGAAAATAAGAAAGAGGTAGTAATAAGCAATAAATATTTTAAAATATATTTCTCTTTTGTGTAGAAAAAAATTTATCTTTTATTTTTCAAAATATTTTTTCTAAATACAGTGACATAGCCCTTTAAACTCAACTCTACATCTACAGATAGATTTAACCCCACTCCTAAATATGGCCTCTAAGGGTCATTTGGGGTATAATGTAGGAGAAAGTCTGGACTTTTGCTATACCTGCTTATTAGAACAGCTGTATACTTTGTATGCTTCTCTTGTACCAGTGGGAAGACAAATCAAACCTTGGGAATTTCCTAGAAGGACCCCTAGGTTGTATACTGCATGAGATTGGTGTGGAATGGGATCTGTACGTTGTTTGAACTTGGACTGCTCTTATAACAACAACATCTTACAACTAAAGATGTAGATAGGTAAAGTGGAGTCAGGTAGCAAAGTGGCCATTCACTTTGCTCTTTGTCCCGTATTTATAGAAATAATTTGCTTGCATCTGGTAGTACTAAATACATGCTTGTGATGCGTGCTACAAAAATACACAAATCACACATCCTATAGAAACTCTGATTTCTAACAGTCTGGTCCATGGTCATTTAGCCATTCATATCATACATATTTGTCTAATGCTGCACTATTGCAAACATCTTAAAACTGAGTAAGATACAGCAAAACATAATCTAAATCTGCATTTATCTGCCTTGACCTGCTGAGCATTGGGAAAACATCTTTTCTCTTTGTTCACATTCTGTTATGCTATTAACACAGCTCCCATACCAAACAACTAGAATTATTCATTCTGTAAGACTATATGTAAGTAAATCCAAAAACCTGTTAATTGCTAAAATCCTCTTGCCTCTTAAACTAAACGCTGGGTTTGCTGCCTTCAGTTCAGCTCTTACAGAGGACATTAAGGCATTTGTGGCCCATAGGAAACTTCCATTCCGTAGGAATTCTGATGGAGCAGGCATATATCTCAGAAAATCCCTTTTCCAGGGTTTGTGCTCACCAAAATGTCATTAATTACCCAGCACCAATTATTCAAAGCTTATTTCAGTATGGCTACTCTTAGTGCTGCAATAAATACCTTCAGTGACAATGCTGCTGGGCATCCACTTCAGGATTTCAGGTTTGCCTTCAGGCATGTGAAATCCAATGACTCTGAAGTGTTCCTCTGTTAGCCCTGATGCAGAAATACATGTGTGAGAATACCAACAGAGGTAGGAGAGGCACTTGTTTAAATCAAGGGAGTGTTTGCAAAAGCAGAGATGGCTAAAAATTGGGAGCTGGAAAATGGTTTCTAACTTAATATGCTGGAATAGCTGTACAGTGAAAGTAAGAGGGGAAAGATCTCTGATTAGTTTTGCAAAGAACATTGTTAAGTTTCTGAAAAAGGTTGTACATCAGGACAACCTGTGTTAATAGGAGGCTAAGTTCATTGGCCTAAGGGCCGTAGGAGCTTGTTAGTGCAGTAATGAGAAATGACTGCAGATTGCAATGTGTTTCAAGCATACATCAGGAACAGGGGCAGCAAGACTTGGCTCTTAAAGGGAAGCCCACCGCTAAGAGCTGAGTATTTGGCTCTAGGTTTCATTGGCAGGAGGAACTCGCACAATTGAGCAGTGGATTGGCAGCACACTTGCAAGGACAGAATTTGTCCTTCAATTTGAAATGTTGTTCTTCAGTATAAAATGAAGAACAGTGCCTGAGAATGTTAAAACTGAGGAAGTGGAGAAACATTTCAGAATTTGCAATGCCAAATAATACAATGCAAACCACAGTCACCTCAATAAAGTGAAGGAGACTTATGTGGAGAATGTTTACTGCATACTGATACAGGTCCTTCTTGCGTTTTTTTGTTTGGGTTTTTTTTTTTTTAAAATACCTTAATAAACTTGAATTCTTGGCTAAGGAAGGAAAGCAAATGAAGTAAAGTTCTCATCACCTCTTTTATTTCAGCTTTTCTTTTGATAAGAGGGAAGTATTTTTCTTTCCTTGGTTAATTCTTTAGCTCACAACATCATTTTATAGATGTGGAAGTAGCATAGAAAATGCCCAACAACTGTTTCCATGTTATGTTATTACTCCCGGGTTATTAACAGTCTGATAGAAGTGTCCTATGCAGTTGAAAGAAAAACTTCCTCTTCAGACCATTTCACTGGGAAAATAGAAATAGAATAAGAGGAAAAAGAGATAAGGGCATACAGTCAGAGGAAGCTAAACCTACTTCCTCTGGTAGTATCTCTCATCACAGATTGCAGGAGATTCTTTCATTCATCCTTCTCATCACAGTGCATCTTTAAATACCCTCACGTGTTAGTACTTCCAGGTGCCACATCATTTACTGCCTTTTTGCTTTGTCATTTGGAGCACAAAGGTAAAGCAGCACTGCATCTCTCATGGTAACAAGAGGAATGAAATTCCCCCCCCCCGCCGCCCCGGGCTTTCATCCAGATCGCCCCTCAGATAAGCCAGGTACAAATGGGCTGCACTGGTTTGGGGGAAGCCAAAAAGCCCTGCGTAGCCGCAGCAGTGTAGATAACACTTGTCTGTCCTGTGCTCAAACACCTCCGGATGTGAGTCAGCCCGGACGGGCAGAAGTGTTAGTGCAGCACTGCGCTCAAGCAAACAAACTCCGCGGAAAGGCAGACATGGGATCAGCTACACAATCCCTGTCTGGAGCTGGCCTGCATCCCCAGCCAGTGGGCTCCAGCCACCCACCAGACATACCCAAAGGCACTGGAAGCAAGGACAGTCGTGTGACATCTTTGTTTGCACTGGCACAAGAAACGGTTCTGGTTTGCAGATGCCAGCTGAGAGCCCACCAAGGCTGCGGTGGACCTGTGATACGATCTGTTGCTAATTCCCTGCCTTCCCTTGTTGCCTGGGTTTTCTGCATACCTCGGTGAGTCTTGGCCTACCATTGCTTTCTCTCCCACACTGCTGAACCTCATTTTTCTTCATTTGTTGTTAATCAGCATTTAATCCAATTAGTTTGTGATATAACTTGTCAGGCACTACAGTACAAACACGTGAAACGTCAAAAGCAAATAAAGGAAACACTGACACTGGCACTAGAGTCAGCGTGCTCTCCCAATACAAATACCCGGTGCCTGAAGACAAGTAGAGAACAAGTCACAACAGCACACAGGGATTATTTCTGCAAGTTAACAGTTTGTTTTTCTGCATCTTAAAATTGAATGCAGTCCATCAACTTTTCTAGAACTCCTCATTTTTCTGCTGGAAGTTAAACAAGGTCCTCATTCATCTGCAGAAATTTATTCCCAATTCTCTGCCAAGTGGTAAAAGCAAGAGTTAATTTATTACCATCTCCAACAGAAGTCATTTAAAAACTGCTGCTTTTTCACATGTGCCACTCATTGGATTTCAGTCTTTTGGGCTCCATTCTTCTGCTCTTTAGGAAACAGCTGGGAAAGTAAATCTGTCCATCAGGTATATTCATCAGTGGGACGGTGATCACCTATTCCTCTCTTTGTTGACCCACAGCAAATAAAATAATTCAGTTTCAGCTTCAGAAAGTCTGTCCTGTTTAATAAACAGAAGCTCAGTGCTCTCCTTCCTTCCTCCATGAGGCTGCTTGACAAGGAAAGCCGAGAGAGAAGCCCAGCTCGTCGCTGTGAGAAGGACAGCACTGGACGGAGCTAGCAGGGAAGGAGGGGAGGTTGAAAGTTTAATGCCCCGTGCAGCTACTCTTTAAGCAAGGACCATGGGGTAGAGCAGTACACTTTGATGTGTGAGGAAGCAGAAGCCCAGGGAAGAAGAACAGTAGCTAAGCGATGGAAAAATGACCCCAAACAAGAAAAAAAGTCTAAAGTCAAGGAGGAGATAAGTTGTCTGAAGGAGGGCATAAAGAAGAGCACTTGCTGAGGGCAGTGATATACTGGCACTGCAGCTGCAAGGAGGAAGAAAGGATCCTCTCCTGGGAGGTTCAGAGAATAAAGATCAGTAGGTGAACCATGAGGTCATAGCAGGAAAGAGACACAAGCCTTCCTCTGCAAGCATAACCACATGGATGTGCGGGCACCATCTCCCTCCTTTGACACTCTCACTCACATGTTTTAAACAGCATAAATCAGTAACGATGGGGGCTCTCAGGAACCAGTACTATTTATCTCTCAACTCAAGCAAAAAGCCTTGAAAATTCCCTTGACTTTTTTTTTTTTTCATTTGGCTGTACTGATCTATGCCAGTCTAGAAGAGAACAAGCTTTCCTTACAATTGCTTGTTATCTGCAGTACTAATTTACTATGATGCTCAGATTTCAGACTATGAAAACCTACAGATTTTTACTCCTTTACAGTTATCATTTCATGTGCTCCCATTTCCATATTAGTTGTGGGCTTTTAATACTACACTACCTTGTAAATCACAATATTTGACTTATAAGATTTGTAAGACTATGACTTGAGTAAAAGCTCATTATTCTGAAAATTAGGTTATATTGAAATCTGTAAAATTTGAATAATACTGCATTTCC
This sequence comes from Grus americana, assembly GCF_028858705.1. Lineage (NCBI taxonomy): Eukaryota > Metazoa > Chordata > Aves > Gruiformes > Gruidae > Grus > Grus americana. Next base: position 142,643,478 of record NC_072852.1, read on the forward strand.
CTATGCTCAGCTATTACAAATGTAGTTGGTGACTTTATTAAAATGTAAATACAGAATTCCTTTTTTTTTTAACAGAGAAACTATTCTTCAGAATGTCTTCAAGATACTCCCCCCCCACTCCAGATGTTCAGACCTGACATCTGCAGGCCACCATTGCCTCACAGTATATATGCGCTTCCTACAAACTACTATTGCATGTCTTGCTAAGTTTTGTTTCAGTCTTTGATTTCGGCTCCTTGATCCAAACTGTCAAAAATACTCGGGCAAGAGAACTTAGGCAAGATAACTGGTTCCTAGAAAACCCAGAACTGCATTCCTGAGGAGCAGCAGTGCTACGATAGGTTGCCAACACCCTATTTGACGTTGGCTCTTACTGAGAGGAGGAGGAAACTTCCGAGGCTGTGATACTGATGGGAGGCTAGTGACACTGATGGAAGTTTCCCTCAAGCACTGCTGATCTGAACAAAGTCAAGGCATTTCACAGTAAGTGAAGGACAGTGGAAATAAGAAAGACAGCTCTCTCTAATAATACCTTTTCCTTTTCTCAAACTGTCATCCTTGATTTCCCCTTCACTGCTTCCCGGTCTTGTCCAAAAGCACGCCATTAGTTGCTGCCATCCCCCTGTTACAACACACAGGTTCTTGTTCACGTGAATAGCCTTTTGCCATCAGGCTTTCTTTCAGAAATGGCTGTATCAGAAACTCACCTGGTGCTCCCTACAGTCCTCTGATATTTCTACTTTGCTTCCCTTGTTCCTTTGAGGCATTTTCCTACCACTTTGTAAACACTGTGTAAGCAGCAAGTACCGCAGCTGGAATGACACATATCAGTGACATGGATGATTACCTTCACCATTTATTCACTCTGCCTGTCCCTACCGACTGTTTAAAAACTTTAACCCACATAACTTGAGGTTATAAAGAGGTTTTCCAACCATTTACTGCAACAGACAACCTAGCATCACTTGGTTGACATCAGAGAAATTATACTGATGTACAACAGCTGTCAATTTAGTAAAAGTTTCTTGTTGAAATATAACTGAAATCTCAAACTACAAAAAATACTGTGACCACAGGGCTGCCCAGGCCTATGTAGCATCTACAACTTCCCTACCACGGGCAGTCTTTTACTGTGAACTCCCTAATTGTATCTGCTACATATCATTTAAAAAACAAAACAAAACAAAAAAAAAAACCCAACCCTGTCCTTAATACTTTTCTTTCCCATAATTTTCTAACTGGATTCAAATGAATTCCATTAAAAAAAAAAAAGTAAAACTTTGCAATAAGGTAAACTTATATAATAGAGCTGGATGTAATTTGTTGTCAAAGTAGTGTGGTTTTAGCTTGTGAACTGTTGATGTATTTACTGTTAATACATAGTTGATATAACAATGTGTTGGTATTGACATTTGCTTGTCTGAAAAATTATTTACATTAAAGATAGTGAACATCATGTTAGTGATGTCATTTTAAAATGTCACTGTAATATTTTATTCTCATATTTATTTACAACATAGTTTAAAAACTTGATCTCAAACTTTAGCACATCTTTTTGAATGAAATCTCTTCTCAAATTTCAGACTCCAAGTAATGAAGCATTTACTGCATAGACCTAGTAATCTGGGCTCCTGCAGCTTTTTTTTCGCTTCCCCCCCCCCCCCCCAGTTCTAGTTGTGCAGATTTCTACTTCTGCTTGGTCCTACTATGTGATTTATCTTAATTTCACTAATTTTCAGAATGAACCTACTATTATGTACCTTAAATGTAAAGGGCTACCACAACTAAAAGTCAGCTGTAACTTCCTCTATGTATCTCTGGAGTATTTAAATAGCTCGCCTTCCAGTAACAGAGAAACTATGTACTTAGTAATAATACTTCTGTAGGTATGAGCTGTGATGAGGAGATATTAGAGCAAACTGGTGCCTGCCAAAGGCAGTAGTGTCCTAATGAGAAAGTAAAAATCATAATGGTATTATTTTAACTGCACGGAGTATAAAGGACCATTTTAGGGATTGCTTAAATGAATTCACCCTGAATAATAATAAAAGTAATGGCAATAGAAATACACTCTTCACACACTAGTTTAAGCTTGATAAAATATCTGAGTAAAGTATTATTAGAGATGAATTAATTAAAAAGTATGTTTTCTTCATTTTCCAAAGTTTTGAATCCTATAATAGACCATCTGCAAAAGCTTTTCTATATTATGTGACACATCTTCAAAAAATTACTTGGAATCGGGCAAAATATTTTCTTCCTACTGTCATTACAGGCTATCAATTTATGTGTGGGGATGAAATGTTGCCTTCAAATAAATATGAGACCACTGACTACTGCTGTCTTCAATCAGGCCTTAGTGAAGTCAGATTCTTCTTGGCTGCATTTAAACCAGCTCTACACACTGTAATTTTACTGAGATAGGTCAGGAGGATCAGATGATACACTGCTAGAGACCAAATAATTGCACATTGAGCAAAGATGCATGGTGGAAATGTTCTCTGTGGTGCAGAAAAACTCAGAGAGTTCTAGTCTTTGAGGTAATTAAAAAAATAATAATCCAGTCATCATCAAACTAAATGACTTTTTTTTTCCAAAATGTACTGGGTTTGGCAGGGGTGGAGTCAACTTTATGCATAGCAACCTATATGGGGCTGTGTTTTGGGTTTGTGCTGCAAACAGCGTTGCTAACAGAGGGATGTTTTTGTTACTGCTGAGCAGTGCTCACACAGAGCCAAGGCCTTTGCTGCTTCTCACACCACCCCACCAGTGAGTGGGCTGGGGGTGCACAAGGAGTTGGGAGGGGACACGGCCGGGACAGCTGACCCCAACTGACCAAAGGGATATCCCATACCATATGATGTCATGCTCAGCTTATAAGGGGCTTGGGGAAGAAGGGGGGGGGGACACATTCAGAGTGATGGCATTTGTCTTCCCAAGTCACCGTTACACATGATGGAGCCCTGCTTTCCTGGGGATGGCTGAACACCTGCCTGCCCGTGGGAAGTGGTGAATGAATTCCTTGTCTTGCTTTGCTTGTGTGCACGGCTTTTGCTTTACCCATTAAACTGTCTTTATCTCAACCCACGAGTTTTCTCACCTTTACCCTTCCGATTCTCTTCCCCATCCCACTGTGGGACAGTGAGCGAGCAGCTGGGTGGGGGCCGAGCTGCCCACCAGGGTTAAACCATGACACACAAGAAATTCCACAGCTAAAAGCATGGATATGAGTTTTTTCTGAAAGTGAATCTTTACTAGTGCGTTTGGAAGATATGACTTGTCCAGATTCTGATGCTGACAACAGCTTATCACCAACAGTTGAAGAAGTTTCTCCTCCCCTAACTTTTTTGATAATCACACCTCTTACAGGTTTCATAGCCAAAAACAGTTCATTAACTCTGATTCTGATTCTTTCTATTAATTTGGTGATGATACACTTGTCACAGCTTTATAGTCTAGAATGTAATGACATTTGCTGTATTTACTTACCTTGGAGACAGAATTTGAAAGCTCCATGCCAAAACTCGTAGGGTTTCTTGCAGTTTAAGATGCATCTGTACTGATTTCTGCAACTCTTTTGTGTATTGAAAGACTAAGTTCTAGAACAGATGAGGGTAAGTGCCACATTGGCTATCTAGAGAACAGAAAATTGTGTGTATCCAAAAACCACACAGTGGAACCAAGTAGATGATAGTGCCTGGTCTTCTGTGGTCCATCTGAAAGATGCATTTTTCACTGGACCAGAAGTAGGCTTACCTTAGTCTACCGAAAAAATTGCTAGTACAGGAGGGAAATTGAGGAGAGGGTTGTTAATGATTTAATGATTCTAAATTGAAGTTTGCTTCTCTGGTGGATTTTAAAGGTAAAAGGCAGTTCATGACTGAGTCTACCTTCAGTCTGGTTCATTTTGTTACTGGTTGCTGCCTTTTCCTGCATTGTTGTCATTGTCTCTCCATTCCAGTTTTGAGATTTTTTTCGGTTCACATGCATTCCCAGGTGGCCAAGGCCGACAGCATCCTGGTTTGTGTCAGAAATGGTGTGGCCAGCAGGACTAGGGAAGTGATCGTCCCCCTGTAGTCAGCACTGGTGAGGTCACACCTCGAGTGCTGTGTTCAGTTTTGGGCCCCTCACTACAAGAAAGACATTGAGGTGCTGGAGCGTGTCCAGAGAAGGGCAACGAAGCTGGTGAAGGGGCTGGAGCACAAGTCTGATGAGGAGCAGCTGTGGGAACTGGGATTGTTTAGTCTGGAGAAAAGGAGGCTGAGGGGAGACCTTACTGGTCTCTACAGCTACCTGAAAGCAGGTTGTAGCCAGGTGGGTGTTGGTCTCTTCTCCCAAGTAACTAGCAAAAGGACAAGAGGAAATGGCCTCAAGTTGCATCAGGGGAGGTTTAGGTTAGATATTACAAAAAATTTCTCCACCAAAAGAGTGATCAGGCATTGGAACAGGCTGCCCAGGGAAGTGGTGGAGTCACCATCCCTGGAGGTGTTCAAAAAACATGTAGATTGTGGCACTTTGGGACATGGTTGTGTTGGGTTGACAGTTGGACTTGATCTTAGAGGTCTTTTCCAACCTTGAGATTCTATGATTCTATGATTTATTTGTGTGTCTCTCCTCGAGTATGATGCAGGAGATCAAATTTTCACACGCAGACTGGATACAGGTCTCTTCAGCAGTATGGTGCCAGAGTGCGCCAGGGATGGTGTTGAGGTTAGTTCGTCGTGTAGTGACAGGACACCTATATCACTATAAGAAGAATAAGAAATCCAGACTGGCTGGTCCGGTTTGGGGGTTATATGCTGGAGTGTGTGGGTGTGCATGCGTGTGTGCATGTGCGAGTGCACAACGCGGATAGCTGCACATCGCAGCGTTTCAAGAGCGCTGGATCCTCCCAGGTCCCAGAAACAAACTTTCCTTGCGCTTCAGGTCCCGGACCCAGGCGTGGGCTCCACTTCCCCCGCTGCGGCCGCAGCTCCCGCGGCCCCCCCGCCGGCTCCGGCGCCCACCTCCCACCCCCCTCCCGCCCCCCCGGCGCGGGCCCGCCCGCAGCCCCCACCCCCCCCACCCCCGCGGAGGGGCCGCCCATCCCGCAAGAGGAGCCGCTCTGCCGAGCCCTCCCCCTGCACAGCGCCCGGCGCGGGGAGGCGGGCGGAGCGGCGGAGCGCGGAGCCCCGGCACCCCGCGCCCCTCGTCCCCATGCCGCGGCGGGCGGCGGGAGGCTGCCGCCGCGGGAGCTGCGCGCCCAGGCAGCCCGGCAAGCGGCGGGGAACCGCCGGCATCGCCCGCCCGTTTGCTCGCCCACGGAGTTCCCGCAGCGCCCGGAGCGACGCGCTCGGCTCCCGCCGGGGCTGAGGGATTGCCGGCGCCCCGACTTTCCCGCGGGGACGTGGGGCACCCGGAGAAAGCGAGCGCTCAGAGAAAATAATAGTAATTAAAAAACCAACACCCCAGAGGGTGTCCTGCCCGGCTGCCGCGCATCGCTTATGCTTATTCGGGGGGACCCATCCAGGGCGGCGAATCCCGCAGGATGACGGGCGATGAGGAGTCCTAAGGCGGCGTCGAGGCGGGCCGCCGCGGGCTGCGATGAGCCTCGGCGAGCCGGTGCCGGAGGGGAGGCCGGGAGCGAGGTAGCCGCCGGCCGTCCGCCGCGCCGCCCCGTGCCGCCGGTCGCCCGCAGCCCCCCGGGGGCATGGGAGCGGCGGGCAGCGCCTGCTGAGCCCGCCGCGCCCGGCTGCAGGTAAGGAGCCCACGCACGGCCGGTCGCGGCTGCCGGGGCCCGGTTGGGGGGTGGGGGTGGTTTGGGGTGGGGGCTCCCTGGCGGGTCTGTGCGGGAGGAGGAGGGGAGCGGCGCGGCTGCCTGGCTGGCGTCGGTCGGGCGCCCTGCGGGTCGTGCCGCCGTGTGCCGGCGCCCGCCGTCAGCCCTCCCGGTCGCGTTGCTCAGCCCGGCGGGGACATTCTTCCCTAATGGGAAGCATCTGCCCCCCGGTACGGTAAAAGAAACAACCCAGGGACGGGGGGCAACCGCGCTTCCTTCCCGGCCCCCTGCACCATGGCCGCGGGGCAGCAGGAGGGGCAGCGCCGCTCGGGACCCGCCGCCCCCCCCGCCCCACGCAAACCTCCCCGCGGGGCGGGCGCGGTCCACGCGAGGAGCCGTGGGGGCAGCGCCGCAGCCCCAGGCCCCGCCCCGCGCCCCGCCTCCCGGCAGGCTGCCACCGCCCCCGCCGCCCCTCCGCAGCCGCGCCCCAGCGGCGGAGGCGGTGGCGGAGCCGCAGCCCATTGGCTGACGCGCTGCGCGGCGGCGGTGGAGGCAGCCAATGGCGGGCGGGTGACTCGAGGGCGCCCCGGGGCGGCCGGAGCCGGTCCGGCCTGGCCAGGGCCCTGCGGGCCGCGGGGTTTCTCCGGCCAGGCCTCTGGGAGAGCGGCTGCGGCTGGGGGTCGGGGCCCTGCGCTCGGCCGTCGGTGTTCCTCACCCGGGCGAAGCACGGCTAAGTCCCCGCGGCCAGCTCTTCCCCAGCCCCTCACAAGTCACTGCAGTTCCCTCTGAACCTCGGCGAGCAGCTCCTGTAAGGAAATGCGGTGCCCCGTCCCAAAAGGGATAGAGGCGGGTGGGATGGTTTTTAAAGGGGGTTTTCATTAAAGAGGACGTTAAGGAAAACAGCACCTGAATATTCTTAAGCAAATGAAAAAGCTATTTGTCTCGTAAAGAATGCTAAACGTCTCATTAACTTGACCACAGATATTTGAGGAACCTCTTCATCCCGATGAGCCTCTCCTTTGAACCGTAATGGTTTGCACGTGATGGGCTTAGGGAAAAAAATGTGTGTCTCGTTGCTAGCAGATCTGAGAAAATCTGACTTTTATACTAAAGGCAATAACTAATGGAACTCACAATATCTAGGAGAACTGAATGCCTTTCCGTCGTGGTCACACTGTTGTACAAGAACAGCAATGCTAAATTTCTGCTACTAATAGTAGCCTGCATTCTTGTGTGGCTTTAATCTGAAGAGTCCAAATTCTTCTGATGGTAGGGATAAGAATAGGGGGTTTTCAAATTAATTTCTCCAGAGTTAGGCTGCTTAATCATTAATTAGACATCTCCATAAGTTATTTTATTTTCAGGAATGATTAGTGCTCAGAGTTAATAACTTGTGTTTTCTTGTCTGTTCTAGCACAGTATGCATCTTTAAATGACTCTCCACGGGTCTAGCCATCCAGATTTATACATGCAGTTCTGAAAATCTGAACTTGAGTGTTGATGGACATGGCAAGATTATGAATAGAAAATTTTTTGCTTACATGTCCTCTGAGGTCTGTGCTTGTGCTTCTAAATAAATTGCCAAGTTTTATCCATTCTGATCATTCATAGCTCCTGTTTGGTTAAGATTGCAACGTAAGAGCACATGTGACATCACACAGCAATGCATGACAAAGGATGACAGAGTCCAGTTCTTTGGCAAAGCAATTCTTTCTTTTACTCCCTTTCTTTCTCAGTGATGCCAATTCCCATAAACGTTATGAGTAGGATTCGGCCAAATTTTACCCTCCTGGAAGTTAGTAGCCTGTCTAAAAATTAGACAGCCAAGCTAGGCGAGTTTGCTAATTAGAGACCTAATGAGGCTGATTTGTACTGTTTCTAGGTATCTAATCAGGTAGATAGATACCTGATATTATTCACCTTCAAGTGAATATGGGTTGGGTGGTGGGGTTTTTTTCTTTCACTGACTGTAGAGGGAGCCATGGCAATTTGCTTGAACTAGACGCTTCCCCTGAAGTTTTGCAATCTTTAGTTGAGACTAAAGTACTACCCTTGGCCTATAGAACAAATCTACAAAATCTATTACCGTAGGGAGACAGCATAACTTTAGTCCATTAGGTATTTAGTAGAATAGCGGAAGTGAATTATGGGGGGGAAACTTAACTTTGAAGTAGCAAATGACTCGGAAGAAATAAAACCTCTTTCCGACTGAACTTTGCCTTGATTGTCTACAGACCTTCTGGGACGCTGCAGAGCATCGCTAGCTATATAAAGCTGTTTGAAAGGATTCAAACGTCATCGTTTCTTCTCTCTTTCTTTCCCCCGTCCCCCCCCCCCCCCCCCCCCCCGCCCCGGACGACCCAGGAGGAGCGAGGCGAGGGGAGGCGCCACGATGGGTGAGCGGGCGGCGGCGGGGGCACTCTCCGTGGTGCTGATCCTGGGGCTGGGGCTGCCGCCGGCCGCCCTGGCCTGCCCCCAGCCCTGCGCCTGCTACCTCCCCACCGAAGTCCACTGCACCTTTCGGTCCTTAGCAGCCGTGCCGGCAAGGATTTCGAAACACGTGGAAAGAATCAATTTTGGGTTTGTATGGCAGTTTTTAGCAAACAGTTTTACGTTCTTGCCGAGGAATCCTGGGATGCTTCGCACACGTGCGGCGTACCGGCATCTCTGTGTCTACTTTTTAAATAGGGTTGCGGAGGTGGGTGGTTACTCGCAAGGTGCTGTATTTCAAACACTACAGTTACTGGCATGGAGAAAGTTTTAGTCTATCCCTTGCGTTTCAAAGAAAAGTTACTATTTTTTTCAAATAAATATTTATATCATGGTGTCAGTTCTTCTTGGCAAAGAGTACATGCAGTCTTTTGTAGTGTATAAAAACCTATATTGAATTAAACCTACTATGGTATTTCTACTAAATGTTGAATTTTATACCTGATGTAAAAAACGTAGCCAGCTAGCATGTTGGAGAAAAATGAGATATAGCATATCTTAAAGCAATACAGTAAAATCAAAGTTATTCTATTGCCTTTGGAGTTCTGGGTTTTTTTTCAGGGAACTTAAATGCAATATAAGCAGACATCAATGTTTTGGGGAGAGATTGCTCAGGCTCCAACTCGCTTTCTTCTGCCAGGCTATTGCCAACTCACATCTATCTGTCAGATTGTGAGATAAGGCAGGGACAGTTGGTAGGCTGCATATCCCAAAAGTGCTGCATAGGGTCATCATGTGACATGGCATGGTGCAAGAGTCACAGTCCTCTTCTGCTTGATATCAGAGCTGCCTCACTACCTGAAATGAATTTGCCCCAACTGCCCCAAGGCCTGTAAGCTGCCATTGGTCATGCAAGAACTGACAGTAGAGACCTTGATTTTTTTTTTTTTTTTACTTCTCTGTAGTTAAAATACCTGTCCACCAGCACTTTATCCACCTAAATTTTAGTCTCAAAATACCCTTGTACTCAGTAAATCTGTGTTAAAGTGATCTGTCATGCCATTTTGGAGTGAAAAAATGTCTCCCTGTCCTCCCATATTCAAACCCATGCATATTCACAGTGATCTCTCCCCCATACATCAACATTCCATGGCAAATTCTATCCCTAAAGTGCTTTTGAAAATGGGATGTAGGCTTCTAAGTTATTTAGGCATTTTGGCTGTTTTTTAATAAAAGTACATTATTTGATACTGCTAGCATGGAAGCCCTTTCCTATCTTTGTATTTCATCACTACGAATGACATCATCTGAGTTGTGTCCTTTCCCAGGAAGAAACAGTCTTAACTATCTGTTGTTCCTTCATTTTGAAAAAGAGCTTTTACCATATTTCTATTTTAAGATGCTATATATTTAGGAGGTAAAGATTATTTTCCTAACTGGCAATAATTTAGGAAAATGCCTTATTTAGAGAAGTTTGTATTTTTAGAGGACCTCATGTTAAAATAAAATAAAAAAAATAGGATGATTGCTGTAAGCCTAGTAGATCTGTGGTAGGACTAAAAATAGTGAAACAGTAGTCTAAATTTTTAAAAAATTCAGAATCTTCAGATGGAAAGCATGGTGAGGATCTAAAACTATTTTCTCCATGTTAAAAGTACTTTAATTTCTCTTTGTCTCTTCCCTTCCTTTCTAGAAAGTGTTAAAAAATAGGAAAAATCTTTAAAATGTGATGCTTAGAGACTTCATGCCCAGATTAGCTCATATGTTTAATTTCATGTCTACATATGGAAAACCCAAATGCAGAGCTAGGCCGCCAAACTTAAGGCTTCCATATTGGCACATAAAACCTGATTTATTTGTCCAAAGTGAAATTGAATTATTTTCAAAAGGAGATTTTCTGTATTCCTTCCCTAGAAGGAGTTTCTAGGCTCAAATTACATAATTGGAAGGTCAATTCCTAGATTTTATGTAATTAGTTGATGTAACCAATTACATGTTGTAACAGTAAGTGAAGCAGGATGTGACTTCCTGCTTCTTGTGCTGTTTGGGAGATATCTATTTTTAATGTCCTCTCCAAATCTTTATTAATTTATTATTAGATGCTGTTTTGGCAACGTTGCAGCCCGTCTAGTTTGCCAGGCTCCATAGCATCATTGGTTGGCCACAGGCCATTAATTTATTACCATTCCATAAACTGAGCTGCATGGAAAAACATACTGACAACTATTAGAAATTAAATGCCTATTTATTACTCTCACTCCTAAATTATGGCTGAAGTGCCACAAATTGAGTTAAAAGAAATCTTAATGTAAACATGGACTAAGTATACTTGGCCTTATAAAAATGTTTCAGTAACTTCTGGCCCTTTGACAATGCATTAAGATCTCTCCAATTTTTCCTGAATGTTAGGTTTACTAATTTTGCATTTGCAGTCCATGACAGTCAGTGCATAAAATGTAACTGCACGTGTGATTTTTTTCCCCAGGTTTAACAGTATACAGTCTATATACGAAAACTCCTTTGCAGGACTTACGAAACTGGAATTGCTCATGATACATGGAAATGACATTCAGAATATACCTAATGGTGCTTTGAAAGATCTCGTGTCTCTACAGGTAATGCTCAGATCTTCCTAAATTTCATAAATTCTAACTTCAATGAATAACAGAAGAGAAAAATAAGTGGGTTTTGTAGCGTCTTTCTTAGGATTAAGATACCGTTTTCCCTCCAAATACATGAGAGATCTGTTAACTATTCCTATGTCATACTTGATAATGCCAACTAATATTCAGCTGCATTCTCTCTCTTTGACTAGCATATAATTTTTCAGTGGTGCAAAGGACATTTGAGTGTGGGGGGAAAACTTCTGCATGCTTGGTATTCTATTTGGATTTAGATCTAAACCCAAAATTAATCTCTTTTATTCTTTTTTTTTTTTTTTTCTTCAGGTTTTCAAAATTAGTTACAATAAATTGAAAGTCATAACTGGCCAAACTCTCCAAGGACTTTCAAGCTTAATGAGACTGCACATGGACCACAACAGAATTGAGTTTATTCATCCAAATGCTTTTAATGGATTAACTTCTCTGAGACTGGTCCACTTAGAAGGAAATTTGCTCCAGCAACTTCACCCCAACACCTTTTCAACATTTATGGTCCTTGATTATTTCAAACTGTCAACAGTAAGACATCTCTACCTGTCTGAAAATGCTCTTAGGACCTTGCCTGCAGGGATGTTTCAAGGCATGCCGCTGCTGGAGAATCTTTACCTTCATGGGAATCCATGGGCCTGTGACTGCAGCTTAAAGTGGCTCCTTGAATGGAATGAAGTTTCTGGAGGTAAGAGCAAAAATACCAATGCTTCTTCAACTCATAATGTTAGATTTTTTTTTCTTGTTCTGCATATGGATGGTTTTGTTATTTCCTAAATATTATTACTTGCATTATGTCTATGCACACTATTGTGTTCTATTACCATTCAATAAATGCAATAGTCAATAAGTATTTAAAAAAACAATGTAAAGAGGGAGCAGCTGTGTGTCACTAGCTAAAAATCTGTATTTGACAACAAAGAAATTAGCCATTACATTCAAGATGGAAAAAGTGATAGTAAAGTTTTTAATTGGAAGGAGGAGATAGATAGGTTATAGTTTGTGTGTTCTTTTGCACAGCGGTACGCCTTTGACAAAAGGCTGGCAATTATCCTCAACCAACAAAGCTAGTAACTATGTGTTCTCATGGAAGGTGGGAAGATTGGGTTTGCACTTGTTTGGGTAAGGAAGGAATGGAAGTCAGGTTTCAGAATTCCTTGTTGAGTCCTTTAACTCTGATGCTATTACTTTAAGGCTGTTATGTAATATTCATGCATCCTTCATGTCTATCTGTGTTTATTCATTGACCGCAACTTTCTTTTGTGATGGAGCAAATCTATTTTAAGTATTTTCAGAGAACACCTACACTCTTGCATTTTTTTTTCCTAGAATAACTGATCTATCTTCATTCAGGCTTAGGTGTGAGATAAGTATCACTCTGCTTTGGCTGGAACACTTCTGGTCATGTGCAGAAGCAATATACTAGAAGCAATAAAAACCACAAACCATTGAACAAACCAGTTTTATAATGCCTCTATATCAGGAATACACTGAATGAGGGGCTTTCTGAATGTCAGTTTTCGATTTGGGAATCTCAGGTCACCAATGCCCCATCTCAGGTAGTTAAGTGCTTACTATAGTAGGCCAGAGGGAGTGGTGTTACACCAGAGCTGCTGCTAAAATATTAAGAGGGAATAGTCATTTAATTGCAACTAAAGATGTCTCAGATGAGTCAGGAGTCACAAGGTTTGTATAATGATTTGGAGCATGTGTGGCAGATGATGGTGGATCTTGTAATCTTAGAATGTGTAATTCATTGCAGTTTTGCCCTTAGCTATAGGACAACACTTTTAAGAGTGTGTGATACCTGAATGTGTAGTGTAAGTGTTCCTGACTGAACTGGTACTTGAGGCATCTAACTTAAACTTTAATATTTTTATATACTCTCCTTGATCCAAATGTCTATTAAGCGTACTTAAGTTGCACTATAAGTTATAACAATGAACTGTTAGGTGAATTTTCTTTCCTTGCACAGTGTTGGCTTGTTACCATTTTTATTCAATTAAATTCCCTTTTGTCCTTGTTTCAGCTGGGATAGAGTTAATTTTCTTCCTAGTAGCTGGTACAGTGCTGTGTTTTGGATTTAGGATGAGAATAATGTTGATAACACACTGATGTTTTAGTTGTCACTAAGGAGTGTTTACAATTAAGACAAGGACTTTTCAGCTTCCCAGGCCCTGCCAGCAAGGAGGCATAAGCCTTCCACAGGAGGTGACCAAGAAGGTGGGAGGGGGCACGGCCAGGACAGCTGACCCAAACTGGCCAAAGGGATATTCCATACCATATGATGTTGTGCTCAATATATAAGCTGGGGGAAGTTGGCTGGGGAGGGCCATGGCTTTGGAACTAGCTGTGCGTCAGTCAGCAGTTGGTGAGCAATTGTGCTGTGCCTCACTTGTTTTGTATATTCTTTTATCATTATTATTTTTTATTATTATTATTGTTTTCCATGCTATTAAACTGATTTTATATCAACCCATGAGTTTTATTTTTTTTCGATTCTCTCCTCCATCCCGCTGTGGGGTAGGGAGTGAGTGAACGGCTGTATGGTTGTTATAGCTGCCTGCTGGGTTAAACCATGACACCTTTTTACACTACAACAGTAGTGATTTTTTGAAAGAGAAAAGAATTTATCCATGTCATTTTCATGTATGACAGATTTTGTATCTTTATATAACTATAACATTAACTTCCTTGGGTATTCTGTCCACACAGATTTATAAAAGTGCTGTTTCATAAATCACCAGTGTGGCTACTGCCAAAGTTGATCACCAGTTGGTCACCAATGTGTCTGCTGCCAAGTTGATTGTGGGCCAGTTCTGTCATGAAGCATGCTTTCCTTATCTTTGAAACATCATATTTGAATCTGCAAGTGATAGACTGGTTCAGTTAAATAGTCCATTTGTAAGAACTTCTCAAGAAAGTTGATTTATCAGACTGGCAAAGCACATATTTTTCAATTAAAAAATGGTATGAAATTTTGCCACTCTTTTCCTCTTCTCCTAGCATTTTGCCTTATAACCCACATGTATATTGTTCATTTGTTCAAAGATCCCTTGTTCTTCAGGAGTGTTCAGCATGACACTTATTCCTATAATAACTGGAATACATTTTATTTACAACATGTTTCCCAACTAAATATGTAAGGTGACATTTGACATTCTAATGAGCAGAACAATGTAATAAATATGATTGTTATGCTGCAGACAAGAATCTTCCTGGCATTGATAGAAGAGAGGAGTCAAGGCTATTATTTCCTGGTTTAGTGCTCCTTCTCTGTATTGGTTTTTATTTTATCATTACAGAGTTTACAGTTATTTCAGAGGTCAAGGAAGATGTGGAACTTTTTTTTTTTTTTTTTTGCTGCTGACAAATAGCTTGTAAATGCAGAACTAGTCAGCAGATTTTGGTAACTACAGTAGAATGTTTCGTGTATTGCCAGTACTGTTGTTAATGAATAAGAAAAATTAAAAGCTTCCTGGATTATTTAATGAGAAAGTCCAGCATTTCTCAGGTAAATGCTGCATTTCTGAAAGCTGAGAGGGCCCAGTCCTCTTCATGTTAGACCCACAAGTTAGATGCGTAGGCTGCCACTGTACAGATGCAGACTTTTTGAAACAGCATAGCTTTTTACTCTTTTAAAATGTTGCTCCGAACACTTCAATTTCTAGGCATTTTATTCAGAGGCACAGAATCTAATTTTCAGAAGGATGGAGTATTCAATCCTCTCATTAAAGTCAGAAGAAATTGTGGTTGGCTTGAGAATCAGGTGCCCATTTGACTGTGAAAACAAAGAGGTGCCATTTTAAAAGCCTTGCCTTATGTGTCACATGCCATAATGTGCTCCTCATGCAGTCCATTTCACATTTTTGAGAGTTCTCTAACTCTACAACAGAGTTCTTCAGCTTACCTATCTTTTATTTTCCCTTTTTTCTTTCTTTTTTTTTTCTGTGCAGGTGTTTTAAAGTGCAAAAAGGACAAAGCGTATGAAGGGGGACAGCTCTGTCCTAAGTGCAACAGCCCAAAACATCTGCAAAAAGAAGATATTCAAAACTTGAAAGATATTTCCTGTAGGAAACCTGTCATTCAGTCCTCACTGAGGCAGAATAGCAGCACTCAAGATGAAGAAGATGGTGACAGTTATGAAATCCCTCTGGAAGAGCTTCAGTCCTCTCCATGGAACATTACTCTAAATATGACTGATGAGCATGGCAACGTAGTCCACCTGAACTGTGAAATCAAAAAACCAACAGGCTCTACCAAAATTCAGTGGAATCAAATCCAGACTCAGGAGATTGATATAAATGCTACAATTTCACTGGATTTTGAATGTCCAATGAATCGAGAAAACTATGAAAAATTATGGAAGCTTATAGCTTATTACAGTGAAGTACCTGTCAAATTAGAGAGGGAACTTATGCTCAGCAAAGAGCCTAAAGTAAGCTATCGGTATAGGCAAGGCTCAGATTATGATGCTCTTTACTACACAGGTGTAAAAGCTCAAATACTGGCTGAGCCTTCCTGGGTGATGCAACCTCTTGTAAATATCCAATTAAACAGGCGTCAGAGTACAGGGAAAAAAGTGGTGCTATCTTTTTTTACTGTGTTTTCTCAGACAATTCGTACCAAAGACACCGGGCAGCAGAGAAGCTGGGTAATGATAGAGCAAAACCAGAGCACGAGGACAGCGCAGAGTGTGGTGGAAGGGTCAGAGTGTCAGCTGAGCTGCAACGTGAAAGCCTCTGAGAGCCCCTCTGTTCAGTGGCTCTTTCCAGATGGGACTAAACTGCAGGCACCATTTAATCAGAAAGACAGCAGGTTTTCCGTTCTCAGTAGTGGCCAGCTAATAATCAAAGCAGTGAGTTACAGTGATGGTGGTTTGTACCACTGCGTTGCCCAGGTGAGAGATGATGTGGACATAATGGCTTACAGACTTCTAGTGCAGCCTCCAGCTATTCAGGCAGCTGATTCAGACGTAGTGAGAGTTGAAAAAAATGTTGGAGATCCAATAGTTTTGCCGTGCAATGCAGTTGCCATCCCAGAGCCACAGTTGAGCTGGATTCTTCCAAACAGCCAGGTCCTTAATGATTTATCAAACTCCTCAAAAGCATATATGTTGGACAATGGTACTTTGCTTATTCCAAAAAGCCATGTCAGTGATAGTGGCCATTACAGCTGTGTGGCTGTCAATCAGCAGGGATCAGATCAGTTTGTTGTAAGGGTCACAGTAAATAAAATGGTGTCTGACAGGTCATTTAAAAGGATAAAACTAAAAAAGCGCCCAGGCTCAAGAAGTTCATCAAAAACAAGAGGGCAGGTACTAGAGGATGGAGAGGGATCAGGGGCAGGAGGGGTGGAGGAGTTCCCACGAAGAAAGAACCACCTGAAAGACCGCGAAATATCCTTTAAACAAAAAAATGACCAGGTGCCAGAGGCTCAAATTAAAAAGGGGAAGAAAGGCAGAAGGAAAATGAAAATCTGGAAAAGTACTGATAGAACCCAAGACAGCAATGTTGCAGAAGGCCGGAGAGTATTTGAATCTCGAAGGAGAATTAATATGGCCAGCAAGCAGATTAATCCACAGCATTGGGCTGACATTTTGGCAAAGGTCCGTGGGAAGAATCTTCCTAGAACAACAATAGCTACAGCCATTTCTTTAACAACTGCACTGCCATCAGTCATGCAGAAAACTACTCCAGTCCCTCATCCAGTAGCTAGCCCTCCACCTTCAGAGACAGCAGCTGAGGGGGTAGATTCCTCTGCTGATGCATCACCTGTGGGTGAAGATGAGCCATTCTCAGTCACTGTTTCCCAAAACACTAAAGCATTTTCAGTCCAATCCATATTAACAAGGTCAGAAACTGAACCCTTCTCCAACCACAGGGCTTTAGAAACACCTGCAAGTATATACTCTGCAGAAATCCCTGTGTCAGATCCATATTTGACTCCTGTCTCTGCAACTGTGCAACCCCAAGGCCAGCAGCATCTTGATGTCAGGACTGGTGATTCAGTTGTAGTCAAAGAAAATATCCATGATCTCACTGAAGAACCTGTAGCCAGACAAATTGTAACAAACCTTCCTAATATTCAGAGCAGTTCATTCACAGTGGAAAATGTAGATAGAACTATATCTTCTACACCAGAGGAAAATTCTGCTTTTGCTGAGCTACCACTTGATGCTACTGTCCTAGCTGAATCTCAGACTGTGGATCTTCATAGCGTCATGGAGACAAGTGTAAAGTTAAATGAAGTGGACCCAATGCGTGTTGACACCATAATTTTAACACCTTCTCAGTTGGATGAGTTCATCCCAACAGATTCTGTAGGCACTACTACCATTTCTTCATCTGTTTCTCCATTTGTTACTGAAATGAGCAATGACTTGATACACCAGCACAACGAAGTATCCACAGGTCAGACAAAAATGGCAGACTTAAGTACAAGTTTTCCAGCTGTCACATCCATTAGGGTTCAGAGCAAGGAAGAACCTGAGACCCACAGGAATGCAGTGACACAAGAAGGCATGTCCAGCAGTTATGCAGACAATTTTCAGGGAGAAGAACATAGAAACATGGCTACTCCAAAACCAGATCTCAGATTCACTTTGCCAAGTACTAGTGCTCTTCATAAAACAGCAGGAGGGATAAAAGCTGCTTCTTTCATCAGTAGATTGACCACTGTCGCCACAGCAACAACTCCGTATAGAAAGACCATGCCTTCACTTGTTACTCAGCATGCTAGAAAAAGGCCTTATGGGAGAAGGAGATTGAGGCCAAACAGAATCCGACAAAGACCAAAGCCTTTCCCCCGTGTTGTTTTAACCACGGAGGGAATGCCTATCGTTCCAAGGACACCTGAAGTTGAAGCTGTGACCAAAACTTCTGCGACTCTTGAAAGTCCTGATCTTAAAAGCAATGTCAAAATACAGGCTAAGGAAGAGGAGCATATGGAATACACTCCTTCATTAGTTACTGATCCGGTTGTCTTAGAGAAAATTACCAAAATCAGAGAGGTGGTCACAACCTCCTTCTTTAGGCCTACTGCTTCTCCACCTGAAGTAAAACATGTGATAGTCTCTACTGCTCCTGAAACCTTGGCACTTCCAGTGACTGCACCTATCAAGATTTTATCATCATATGTTGTACATGATTCAGTTCCCACAAAAGAGTCAAGTGTACCTCTGAAACCAGAGCAAAGTGAAGGGCCAACATACCACTCGTTAGACAATATATCTGAGGAGAAGGGCATTAAAGCAGACTCTAAAATTATGGATAGTAAGGCAGAACAATTAAGCACAACAACTTCTGAGCATACAAACAGCCTGATACTGTCTACAAAACCAGAATCTCAAGAAGAGCATATCCTATTTGACTCAGTAGTTGTGGTTAATGAAACAACCACTGGAACGTTCCAGCTGATATATCCCACTGTGACTGACTTAAGTATTCCTATTGGCACAGTGGAAGTTTTTAAGGACCTCTCAGTTTCAAAGGAGCCATGGAAGCCCACAGTATCTTTAGAAACACCAGCAATAACTGAGCCACCTCAGCAATATGAGGTGATTACTTTGTCCTCCTCCTTCAGCACGACACAAACTCAGACTTTTCCACTTAGAGAAATAAAGAAATCTGTTGCTTCTCAGACTGGAACAAAGACATCTTCCTTGGATGAAAAGGAAGCTGTGTCACATGTATTTCATCATGATCCCACTTTGCAGGCAACTGAAAAGCCTCCGACTGCATCCACTGCCTTCATTCCATTTATAAAACTTGCCAGTCTTCCCCCTTCCATTTCAAGCACTTCACATCCTTCCCTTCATTATACCACCGAGGAAAGTAGTGCCTTCAATCAAGAAAGGTTCCCAGAAGTAAAACAAGTTGAAGCAGATGGTGACAAAATGGTGGTGAGCTCAAGATGGAACATACCCCCTACTCCTTCCTCTAGCCAAAACAGGATTAGCATACAGTCAAAAGAGGAGCAATTCAAAGAGGTGTATAGTAGCAAGTCAAACAACAGTTTACTGCTGAACCCAGACCTTCCCCATCCACCCGCTGGAATGATACCAAGCCTAAACCAAAGACTGCCTGTTGTGCCTCCAAAGCATGTTCCAGTAAGAGGCACAGTGAAGCCTCCATATATTGTAACACAAGGTTCATTTCGCTATTTTATAACACATCAGCCTCTTCACTACACAAACAAACCAGAGATAACAGCATATGCAGCACATACCATCCAGGACAAAAAATCTTTTGCCTCTCAGAGAGAAACAACTCCCCCAACACAAGCTTCTCCATTTCACAAAACAAATCCGTTCACTGCAGGCAAGTTTGGTAATCAAGGTCAGAACAGATACAATATTAATTCAAGATTTTTTGGAAATAACTATGTTCCGGATAACAGAGGCACAGCAGGGAGACTACCAAGTCAAGGGATCCCCTATTATCCCAGTTCCAGAATGCCATTCCTTTTCAACAGAACAAGGATATTCCCTCACTTAAGTATGCATCCTAAACCAGTGGTCCCTAGTCAACTAGTCCCAAAAGACACAAATGAGAAGAAGGTTGCCCAGGTCTCCCCTACTAGGATTACACTGCAGAAAGCTACAGCTATTCCAGTGCCTCCAATGCCACATGCCACTACCAGCACATCACCACCAGCAGCGATTTTGAAGACTACCCCTGCAGCCTTTCTCTCTCAACACACAAAACCGCAGATACCCACTACTGTTCATCCTTTTAAAAATGTCCATCATCGTCATCAAAAAGTTCCATCTGTGCCTTATGTGGGAGGCATTATGCCACACAATTTGACTGTAATTCAGTCTTCCACTAATTTCAGGATACATGGAGAAAGACCTAAAATTATCACAAAAGGGTCTCAGAGCATATCCATCCTTGCTGAAACAGATGCTTTTATCCCTTGTGATGCAATAGGGGAACCCAAGCCTTTTATTACTTGGACAAAAGTCTCTACAGGTAAGACAGAGAAAAATGTGTTCTTCTACACATTTTTAGGGGTACAAATACTTGTGTTGTTGCATAGAAATGCAACATGATTGCAGGAATAGTCCAAAACACTGACCAATATTTTCATAGATCACAGAAGTGTTTCAGTTGGAAGGTACCTTAAAGATCATCTGGTTCCAACTCCCCTCCACCAGACCACGTTCCCCAAAGCCCCATCCAACCTGGCCTTGAACACTTCCAGGGATGGGGCATCCACAGCTTCTCTGGGCAACCTGTTCCAGTGCCTCACCACACTCACAGTACAGAATTTTTTCCTTATATCTAAGTCTACCATCTTTTAGTTTAAAGACATATTTTCTATCTCTTTTAATCATTATAGATAAAATGTGACTAATTGCAACTAATCGTTACAGGTAAAAATAACTTCACAGTATTTCTTGTAGTAAAAGAAAACCTCCACTATTTAATGAGTTTATTTTTTGAAGGGGGAATAGCAGCCAACTCTGATTATTCACAGCAGTTAGAATTTATGATGACAACACTTGTGAGTATGGGTTTGTTAACATTGCTGCCTTAAATATTGACGTGTGTGTGATCTCCATGAGCAAAAGGAAAAGAGATATTTTGTAAAGATTTAAGAGGAATCTTAAAGCATAAAGCCCTTAAAAGTTCCCACGCTGTACAGGCTTGCAAGCTGGCATGGTTAGTTCTGCAATAGAAACAAAGACTAATTTGAGCTATGGAGAGTGTCAGAAGATGTCATGTGATCCATTTGAAGTTTTAGTTGGTATTAAGTAAATCCAGAATCTTAAATAAGACTTTTTCAATGCAACGACATAAGTCTTAAACCCTTTGAATTTCTGTTTCTTTCTTTTCTCTCACCTTCCCAGGAGCTCTGATGACAGCCAATACCAGGTTACAAAGGTTTGAAGTCTGGAAAAATGGTACCCTCCTTATCCGCAATGTCCAACTTCAGGATCGTGGACAGTATTTGTGCACAGCTCAGAACTTGCATGGCATAGATAAAATGATCATTGTGCTCACAGTTGTAGCCCACCAGCCCAAAATTTTACTTTCCCGCTATCGAGACGTCACGGTCTATTTTGGAGAGACCATAGCAATGGAATGTCAGGCTAGTGGGACTCCAAGCCCACATATTTCATGGATTTTCCCAGATAGGAAGATTTTGCAGACGGTCACCACCACAGAAAGCAGGATAATGCTTCATGAAAATCGAACCTTGTCTATCAAGCAAGCAACTTTTTCAGACCGAGGAGTTTACAAATGCGTAGCAAGCAATGCTGCAGGAGCTGACAGCATTGCAGTGAGGCTGCACATTGCAGCCTTACCCCCTATCATCCAGCAGGACAAGCAAGAGAACATTTCCTTGCCCCTTGGTAGCAGTATTAACATCCACTGCACTGCCAAAGCAGCACCTTCTCCCAGCATCCGCTGGGTGGTCTTTGATGGCACGCAAATCCGACCTTCTCAGTTTGTCAACGGGAATTTATTTGTTTTTCCCAATGGAACTCTTTATATTCGCAACGTCTCCCCCAAGGACAGTGGGACCTACGAGTGCGTTGCTGCTAACATGGTGGGAGCTGCCAGGAGAACGGTACAACTCCACGTGAAGAAGCATGCATCTAATGCTAAGATCACCGGGAGCTCTCCTCAGAGGACAGATGTAACATACGGCAGCATCCTGCATTTGGACTGTAGTGCTTCTGGTGACCCCTGGCCTCGGATATTATGGAGGTTGCCTTCCAAAAGGATGATTGATTCCCTACACAGGTAAATTACTATTTGAGGTGTCACAACTAAATTACAGCTCAGATGAACTTAGAGAAAAGACCATTCATATTTGTGCAAGTTTCATTCTTGACTTCTGTGAGTTTTGAATGAGGCCCCCAATCCTTAAGGAAGAATGTGAAATTATATTAAAAGACAGCCAAGTCATAACTTAGTGTAATTTTCTTGAAAACAATAGTACTTTTGAAAGGTCAGCTTTCAGGTGTTTAGGATAAGCTGCCACTATTTGTCTTTTACAGTCACTT
Organism: Grus americana; assembly: GCF_028858705.1. Lineage (NCBI taxonomy): Eukaryota > Metazoa > Chordata > Aves > Gruiformes > Gruidae > Grus > Grus americana. Next base: position 142,665,334 of record NC_072852.1, read on the forward strand.
GTAAAAGTACTATAAAGTCCAATGACAAAAGTTAAGATACACAACTCATGTAGTGCTTGTTCCATTGTGCCTAGTTTGCATAGAGTTGCATAGGTGCCTGTTTTTCCCCAGGAAAAATGGGATCACTGAATTTTGTTTCTCTGATGTACAAATGATAATACACTGTAAATATGGGGCAAAGAAATCGTCTTATAATGATTTAAGTAAGCACGATCATTTTAACATCATTGTATAAATAAATGTCACCTTGCAATAAGGTCTGTACAAACCCAGTTGTATATAAATGCTTAAAACAATACCTTCTCCAGTGTTCATAACGTCAAGTAAAATATCACTTCTCCAGAACTACAATGACTGTTCTAAGACTTTGCTGAAAACATAATTTCTGCTCTATGAATTATTCATTACTCACTCCTTGAACACTATAGGCAGATGAGAAATGTACTGAAATTAAAATGTACACTTATCAACAACTTTCTTGATAGCTGAATGTATTCATCATTTTTTTCATACTGACAAAAAATATAGGTAGCCTGTAGATAGCACAAAATTCAGAATTTATTTTATGCTTCATAGTGATAGCAACAGAATACTGGTATTTTTCATTTTCCCTCATGATCTTTGTGTGGGCTGTTTTTCAAATACAGCAGATCTTCTTTGGGGAGAGCTGGGGCTACTGAGAATATTAGTTTTGACCACAGTGCACCAATTCCATAGTGAAGTGGAAAGGAATAATAGCTTTTTAGCACACTGAAAATATTTTTTTTCCATATTTCAAAGCTTAGCAATATTTTGGTTCTTTGTGATTGTTCTAAAGATTACCTGAGGCCCGAGAAAGTTGCTCGTCTTGATTTGTTTTTAGCTGAGGACCCAAGTGCCAGTCTCCATAATTATGATCCATATAGGTTTGTGTGGTGTATATCATTCAGAGATCCTGTAGTTGAACGACACAGAATACTGTACCTGCAGTCAGAAAAGTAAAAAAAACCACCATTTGGTATTTGATGGTTGCTTAATGTTCAAAACCACCATTAAACTCATTGAATGTAACAGAGTAGGATTGCTTGGTTACAAGCAAATAGAATTATTTTTTTCCATTTGCTTTTTGGTGGAGAATATCTTGGACATTTCAGACCATCTAATTATCTAACATTAGCAATGCTCCTCTCCTTTTTTTTTCAGTATTGTTGAGTAGTTGGGGTTTTTCCCAAGGTTTCACTCAATACCTAAAATGTGATTTTCAGCTCATGTTCTGTTCTTTTTTCTTTCTTTACAGTAGCTTGGAGACTAGAATCAAAGTATTCAGCAATGGGACTTTGGTTGTCCATTCAGTTACAGATAAAGATGCAGGAGACTATTTGTGTGTGGCCCGCAATAAGATCGGTGATGACTACGTGGTCCTCAAAGTGAATGTGATGATGAAACCAGCAAAAATAGAACATAAGAATGAGAATAACCACAAGGTCAAGTACGGAGGGGACCTGAAAGTTGACTGTGTAGCCACAGGTCTGCCAAATCCTGAGATCTCCTGGGGTCTCCCAGACGGCAGCATGATCAATACCTTCATGCAGTCAGATGACAGCGGCAGCCGGACAAAGCGATACGTGGTCTTTAATAATGGAACCCTGTATTTCAATGACGTTGGACTGAGAGAGGAAGGTGACTACACCTGCTATGCCGAGAACCAGATTGGGAAGGATGAGATGAAAGTGCGAGTCAAAGTAGTGGCTGAGCCTGCAACTATCAGGAACAAAACATATGTCGTTATTAATGTACCCTATGGTGATGTTGTGACAGTAGCATGTGAAGCCAAAGGGGAACCCACTCCCAAAGTGACTTGGCTCTCCCCAACCAACAGGCCCATTCCTGCCCTATCTGACAAATACCAGGTGTATAGGGATGGCACCCTCCTCATCCAAAAGGCCCAAAGATCTGACAGTGGTAACTATACTTGTGTAGTGCGGAACAGCGCTGGAGAAGATCGAAAAATCGTTTGGATCCACGTTAATGTTCAGCCTCCCAGAATCAATGGTCATCTCAGTGCAATAACGTCTGTGAGGGAGACAGCCATCAGGGATAGCCGGAAACTTATTGACTGCAAAGCTGAAGGCATCCCTACTCCACGGGTCCTATGGGCTTTTCCAGAAGGAGTAATCCTGCCAGCTCCCTACTATGGGAACAGGATCACTGTGCATCGCAACGGTACTTTGGACATCAGAGAGGTGAGGCAGACAGATGCGGTGCAGCTCATATGCATCGGACGGAATGAAGGAGGGGAAGCGAGACTGATTGTGCATCTCCTCATCACAGACCATTTGGAGAAACCCTCCTTCAGAGACCCTGTCAATGAAAGGATCACTGCCATTGCTGGGCACAGCATCAATCTGAACTGCTCAGTCCAGGGGAATCCCAAGCCCAGCACAAGCTGGATCCTGCCCAATGGCACTGAAGTGCTGAGTGGCAGCCGTCTGCACAGATTTTACCATAAAAGGGATGGGATCTTACACATCAGCAACCTGTCCGCTGGGGATGCTGGGACTTACCGCTGTACAGCCAGAAACCCAGGAGGTTATGTGGAACGGGTAGTCTTCCTGAAGGTGGGACTCAGGCCAGAAATCAGCAACCAGTACAACAACCTGGTGAGCATCATCAATGGAGAAACTCTGCAGCTCCATTGCATCACCCAGCCAAACCAGCGGACGCAGATCTCCTGGACACTGCCCAATGGGATGGTCCTGGATGCTCCCCAGGCTATGGGTCGCTTCTCTCTGCTGGAGAATGGCTCACTGACAGTGCGCGAGGCTTCTGTATTTGACAGGGGCACTTACCTGTGCAAGGTGTCCACAGAGTATGGCACTTCTGTTATGAATGTGCCTGTCATCGTGATAGCCTATCCTCCCCGGATCACGAGTGAGCCAGCACCCGTCATCTACGCCAGGCCTGGAAATTCAGTGAAACTGAACTGTATGGCCATTGGGATTCCTAAAGCAGAAATAACATGGGAGCTTCCAGACAAATCACATCTGACAACAGGAGCTCAATCCCGTCTGTATGGAAACAAATTCCTCCACCCTCAGGGGTCATTAGTCATCCAGCAGTCTACTCAAAGGGATGCGGGCTTCTATAAATGCACTGCTAAAAATATACTAGGCAGCGATTCGAAAACAACATACATACACATATTCTAACACTAAAACAAATGCCTTTGGCTGGATAGTAGTGTTCGAGTCACTGCCAAGCGAGTGCAACGAGGAAAGTACTGCTTGCAACAAAGCCAGGAAGGCTGAGGGCAGAAAAAAACCCCTATTTTCATGCAAAGTGCATTGCTTTTGTACTCAATATGATTATATGTCCCTGCAATAAAGGGAGGCAGTAGACATACTGAAACTGAGGAGACTATCACACATTGGAAAAGGTCTTTAAATTGTTAAGACAGTGTAGTGTGGTTTTTCATGCTATCCAATAGCGTCTGAGACCTAAAGTACTCTATTCCTGTCAATAGTCCAAAGCTATTCCTTGTTTTAACAAGCACCTTAAAAGTACCAAAGAAGTATTAACTGTTCATAAATGAGCTGCAGTGATAGAAGTGCTTTAGTAAAACATAATTTTCTTTATACCCTGCAGCGCTTTTACATAATCTAGCCTTATAGAATATGATTACTAACCTTTCTGCTCATTCTTTTATCAGCTCTTCGAAATCAAAGACTAACTTAGCAAATAAGAGTGATCTATTTTAATAAAAATACATGCAGACATTAGTTACCTTAACATATGAACAAACCTTTTCCAGCTACTAAGGATGCTACAGTCAAATCATTCATTATATATTTTATATATATTTTTAAATCAGACTATGAGACTAGAAAGAGTAACAATGAACTTGGTCTCATTTTATAAATTATTGGTCTTTACAAGACTCTGATACATTACAGTGTTTTATAATATTAAGGTCAATATACTGTACATTTTATAATAAAAAATATTTTCCAAAAAATGTATTCACTGTGGTCTTGTTTTGAGAAAATAGGGAACTCCAAACACTGAGAGTATAAAGTCAAAAAACAGAAGTCATGTAGTGTTACACATACTCTTTATCTTTCTAAACATGATTTCCTAATAAAAATTTAAAACTCCTGTTACTTATATTTCAGGATACATTTACAAATTCACTACTTTTTCTGCAATCAAGGATGGTTTATTGGATACTGTACATAATTTTAGTAAGAATTATCAATTATGCTATTGAAATAATTGCTACAAAATGCTGAATATGCCCGTGTTTCAACAAACAACTCTGATCAGAATTTTGCAAATGTTAACTCACCTATAAACCATATGGAATCGCGGAGATATTCCTGAATTCTTAAAGTTCTGATTGTTCATAAAACTTATGTTTTAGAATATGATGAGAATAAAAGTTTTATTTTTATTTTCTCTATTGATTAAAACATGGCAGAAAGTAATATAAAGTGTTATTCTAATATTTGCATGTTGTAAAACTGTAAACAAATGTTTCCTCACCTGACAAATTTATCCAGTTTAGGAAAATTGTAAGCTGTTGCAAAATGCGTATTTATTATCATGGTAAACAGAACTGAAGTACTTGAAGTAAAAAGCATTTGATTAGAACAAGGATGTTGAATTAAATGACAAGGACAAGGACTTTGCTGAAGATACAAGGGGCATAATTTATGTAACAGAATATCTTATAAAACTTAATTTTTAAAAAGTCATTGTGGCTAAATAGTTGTGGTTTACACACAAGCATTTTGTTAAAGTTTCAGTTATGTTACTGGCCTAATTAAATAGCACTTAATTATGTCTTAGTTTCACTTTTATGGTTTAAACCCTTGGGCCCTAAATCAGCAAATCAGTGCTCAAGGTGAAGCATGTGCTTAAATATCTGGCAGGCATCTGCTTGTGAGAGTAGTTAATGAAGGGACAAGTGTTCAAGATTTTTAACTAGATTGTTCGTGTCTTTTTTCTAATCTGGCCATTTTCCTTTAACAAGTGACAGATTAGGTATGTCTTTAGTTTCTTTACTTAATTTTAGTACTTTTTTTGTATTATAGTAGCTCCTGGAAAATGGTAATGCAATTTTTAATAATAATACATCTTTTAAAATAGTCTGAAGTCAGCATTTTAGTATTGGAGTAGGAGTCAAGCACCTTTATTCATTTGCCTGTCCAATCTTCCGTTAACACTGACGTGAATTTAGAGATATTTTTGGATGCTGAATGACTTCTATATATTTCCACTAGGCAGATTTTTTTAATGTTACGGGAAGAAAATAGAATCCAAAATCGAAAATTTGATCTGTTGGGATCCAACAAAGCAATTGATAATGCTGTATTCATCAATCCAGAATCTCCACTGCTGCCAATGGAAGTTTTGGAGGCACAAGAAAAGAAAGATTTGGCTCAGGACCTTTTCTTAATTCAAGTCAAAACTTGCATGCTTGCAAAATTCCCTCAAAATTGGACTTAACTATAATTTCCATAACATTTGCCTTTACCTCTTTTATGAAAACATAGCCCCAATGAGAGGACTATAAAATACAATTCTCTTCCAAAATAAATTTAACTACAGCTCAGCAAATATCAGATGAACACTTTTTGCACTCAAGCAGTGTTTGGCCATATGTCCTGTCTACCTTACATTCTTTCTCTGCTGAGATACCAGTTGTCCGGGATATCCATCCTGAGTACCTTCTGTGTAAATAAAGTAGTCTGTCCCAGGACTTCTATTCTTAGGCCTGAATCTACATGTCACTCCATGTGCTGAATCATCCATCAAATGAAGGCAGTCATAGTGACTTCTTCCTTTATTTCCATGCAATTATTTGCAAGTTATGTTAAATAAATCAATGACAAATTTGCCTTACTTCAAGGACACAACACTTCATTAATTTTTTTTTTTTTCAGAAGTCTTCATTCATTTTTCAGACGAAGCAGGAGCCGTGCATTCAAAGACAATGGAGCTTGTTCCTTTTCTGATTTTGAGAGGTGCTGGGAAATGAAGTGCTTGCTCTTGGTTTGAGGTTGTTTCACAATTTTTACTTCATCAATCAAAGCATGTCCTGGATAGTTTCCATGGAAAGGAAAACTTGCCGTTCCTTGCTTGTTGCTTTGAAAATGGAGAAAAAAGATTTGTTTGCTGTCTATTTTGGAGAAGCAGAGTAACAAGATGTCTCATTACAACTGCGTAGATTGCAAATGACTGGAATTGTATATACACTTTTTGCTTTGGCCTTCACAAAAAGAAGTTCACTGTAACCATATCCCTAACACAACTAATAACTAATAACAAAAATAGAGGTAGGAATATAGGCCAGAAAAGCAAAAATCAGGGAATTAAACAGGGTATTCATGTCATCAAGATCTGATAAATTCCTAAAACACTAGCCAGTTCACTTACATGTTTTAGTGATTATCTTCAAAAGCTCATGAGGGCAAATTGAGGTACATGAAGACTGAAGAAATGCTAAAGCTGTAGTTGAGGAGACATAAAACAGCCAAGCCCTGGTATCAAGAGAGGTACTTTGTTTAATTCATTACTAAACAATCAATCTAAGAGCATCTGTAGAATAACACAGTGATAAGAAGCAGCTGCTCTGGAAGTTTCCACCAACAAATTGTGTAATAGCAAACTAGTTACCTTCTCACAAAAGTACTTAGTCCTGAGTATGGGAGGAAAGAATTGGTATGGTATCTCACTTTACCGGAATATTTTACACAGTCACGCCGGATATTCTCATGTCCAAACTAAAGAAATATGATTTATCTACTACAAAGTGGGAGAATAGATGTTTTCAAAACATTTAAAGAGAAGTCATGAGCAACTGGTTGTTAGAGACATGCCAGCTGAATCCAGCTTAGGTCTGGTACCTTTCCACATTTTCATTAATGGCTATCAGGTATAGAGAGGACACTTTGAAAATATGTGAATAATATGAAACTGAAAGAGATTAAAGCACACAGGACTAAACTGCAATTCAGAGTGATCTTTCTAGATTGGTGAAATAAAAAAAAAAATCACTAAATACAAATACAAGAATTATATTCAAAAAGAAGAAAATGAATACGTGTATAGCAAAAAATTGGCAAAGAAGGAGTAGGAGTTGTACGAGTTAACTGCATGATGCCATTTCAAAAAAACATTGTCACTTTGAAATCTAGTCACATGACGGTTGTGTGAAGCAACATAATGGAGATAATGGAGATAATTATTCTCTTTGCAGCCAGGCCCAAACACAAAGAAATTGGAAAGAATCCAAGAAAGTGTTTTAGGAAAGATAACCTATAAGAATAAGTTGAAATAGGTTGAGTTTGTTCTGCCTAAGAAAAAAAGGCTAAGTATTAAATACAGCAGTTAATCAAATGAATAGGAAGTCCTTATAGATACAGTGGTCAGTTGTTTTTCAGGTTCACTGAGGTTAGCATGAGAAATAGTAATGGTAACTTACTCCAAGCAAGCTGTAGTCTAGATACTAAGAAAACTTTGTAAGAACAGTTGAACAACATATTATTTTTCTTGAGAACATTTTGAAATTCCCATCTTTGGAGACAGTTAAAAATAATTTAGTCTAATATCTGTCACAGATCGTCAAGATCCTTGTCCAAGAAACTGAGAAATCTTGGGGCTCTTTCAACATCTACATTCCTATCTTTCCTGGATTTTCCTAGGACTATGGTAGATACTAATTCTATATACCCATAAAAGAAAGATTTGTTTGTTAATTTTAGTCAATGCTTGTGATTCTGTCTATGCTTGTGATTTTTATCTACATAATCTTCATGATAATCTATGAGAGATTCTTAACTGTTTAGTACGTGAGAGGTATGGACACCTGACAAATGTGTCCATTTGGACCACATCCTTATGGTGGAAATCTCATGGAGGGATTTCTAGAAGGAGCTATATCGCAGGATGTCTTTATCATTCGAAGAGCTTAGTTTACAAAGGCATCTCACACCAGACCATTCACAGAGTTGCACAGAGCAGAAATAAAGAACTGCAAGGACTTTAGGTATTTATTTTACCCAACCTGGGTTTTATTTATCCATATGTTTTCGGATAAGTATTCACCATCTTTCAATGTAGCCAGCTGAGATGAAAATATCCTAAAACCTGTACAAGCGTATGTATAGCTCGTACTCTCATTCCCTATCTTTTATTGTTTGCAATTTACTATAGTGTGTTTTGAATGATGAAATGCAGTGCAAGTCCTTGCAGAGAACAATTAACATTAATTCTCCCTCCATTAATCATCCCTCAAACATGTTTCCTGGAAAAGATAAACAATAAGACAGAAGCGATTGCACAGAGTGGGGAAACACGTGAAGTAGATCATGAAGGAATATCATCTTGTGCTAGAAGTAGTGGCTTGTTAGAGCTGTTGCCATTTCTTGATGTATAAAGTTGAAGATTGGTTTGTGTGCTCTAAAGACGTGGGGGGTTTTGCAGCTATTTCTGTTGGCCTGACAAAATGTATTCTTTTTCCCTGCAAATGTTTTCTTGCTGGTTCAATCCAGTAACACCAGCACTGAACAATTGGTTAGCATAAACATTACTAACTTTGGTAAAGGTCTGGGTTAGAATCTCATCTGCCATAAATTGACTGAGTGTGGCTGAAGAACCACTCAAAATATTCATCCATTCCTTAGGCATCCTCATCTCTTTGGAAAGAAGGTGAGTGTCGTAGGTGATATAAGAGAGAGAGAGAGTGTGCAATCAACAGAGAGACAGTGTGGCAGTAATTGAGGACTTTCCTATTGTTCAACAGTCTTTTGCACATGGGAAGTTCTGACCCTCTACTTATTCTTTCTTTTGAATAAGCAAATTGTGTTTTGCCTGGGAGGTAGACCTCTCATTTTTCTTTCCTTCCTATAGGCAAGATCCACTGTTACTCTTCATATGGTGAGAGTGATGCATCTGACACCTGGGGTGATGTGACAGGGGACATACTATGACATTGGACTGCAGATGCTATGACATTGTATTGCAGCTGTGTACCACCTACTAAGCACTTCTTTGAGTGTGGGGCCTCCATAAAGGGAAATGCATGCTGGCAGCAGTACTGCAGTATGGCTTCTTCCCTGCTCCGTGACCCCATTCGTCAAGCACAGCTGGCCATAACATCAAAGAATTCACAGACTGGCCACGTCTGGTGTGCCAGATCACTGAGTGGGAAAGAGGCCTAAATACGTGATGTCTCCCAGCTGCCAGGGACTGGAGATGGCAGCCAGAAATGTGAGTCTTGACAGGTGTCGGGGTGCAATAATATGAGATGGATAGTCAGATTATAAAATTAAAAGATTAAGTGGTGCTGACACACCTAATTACCTCCTGTGGTGCTCTGCATCCCTCAAAGCACACCTGACATCATATGCATATTCCATAACCCCTGAATTAACAATACACGCATGGGCTTCATGTTTACCTTTGCTCTCAGTGTTAGTTAAAAAATCATTAAGACTCTGACTCAAAATGAGATTTTTTTTTCTTTGTTTCTACCACAAATCGTCAATGGACTAAGCCACTACACTCCCCTACTAAGAACTGCTCTGTGCTTTTATGAGCTTCTCTGGAATATTACGATAACAGATCACATGAGCAACATTTTCATAAACCCTTATTTACTAACCTGAGGAAAGAGGGCTGGTAGAATGACAAATGCATGTAGCTCTCATAGAGCTAGCAAGCAAAACATCCCGCTGAAATCAACAGCAAATTACTTGGACTTCAAATTGTCTATGGAAAGAAATTCTTCACAGTTTCTTAACTAAAAGTAAATTGTTTTCAATAAAGTGGGCCTGGGAACTCTTAGGGAAATTGAAAATCTGAGTATTTTAAAAGCAAAAGAAAAATATGAGAATTGGGAATTGGATATTTGATACAAGGCACCTTTCTTACATAAAATGGAGGTTAACATTTAATTGTATTCTTTTAAAAAGCTAACACCTTGTTGAAGTTTCTTTACACTGTGCAGGACAGATGCTAGCCTGTTCGGTTGGTTTTAAAAATCCTGCTGATATTTTTCTTAAAATCTGAATAAAAGTCTTACTAGGCAGTCATAGGGACAGTATTACTGTGCTGTTATTACAATATCCATGGAAGGTGTGTGTACATAAATGTACATAGTTATTAAAAAAATATAACAGGCATGTTATCATAATACATTCTTAGTAAGGTATTGTAACCTGCAACACTGATATAATTAAAGTGTCTTTCTAATCATCTGTAGGTCTCACATGCATAACGCAATATGGTGTGTGTGTGGATGAGAAGATTGCTTACAATGCAGTCAGGCAAGGTGAGGTGAGCTGATCTATTAGGTTGCTGCTACAAAAAAACCCAACAAAACCCAAACAAACAAACAAACAAAAACCCCAACAAACCAACAAAAAACCCCTCTGCTTTCTCTATACCTGGAGTAAATTTCCCCTAGATCCTTACACCGCTCTTTCGTTAATGTGGGCTCCCTCTCAGACAGTTCAACTCATTAATTTGCTAAAAAATTAATCGGAGTTTGGGCAGTTGGGGGGAGTGTGTAGCTTTCTGCCTGGTTAGTGAGCTGACTGGCTCATCCAGGTACCAAGTGAAAGGCCCACGACCGAGAGAGGAAAGACGCGGTGATCTGGAATGCAGTGAGGGGAAGCAGGAGCACCTCTTCCAACAGCAGCAAACTCTTAAGCTTGCCCTAACATTTCATCTGACTTTGCCTCGTGAATAAATGGAAAAAAACCCCAAATCTCTTAGAATATAATGAGATTTTTGTATTATACCTAAACTGTTCAACATACATGCTTTCGTATAGTCTTGTGAATGCTTTCCTGCAGCACACGTAAGTGTACATTTATAACCGTACGTGGTGACCCTGGCCAGAAGACCACTGTTGATGGAGGAGCCAGTGACCCACATCACAGCTAACCTGAGCGGGTGCAGGCCCGTGCAGCGCTGTGCTGCACGTACAGCGTGGCCTTCAGACCCACCTCGTGCCGCTCGCATCCCTCGGCTGTCGGATAAACTTGGGCGGCAATTCTAACAGAGCAGCCTGCGGGCAGCTCCCACTCGGCACCGGCCGTTGCACCACCTGCGCGGCCTCGCCTTTATCTAACGGTGCGGCAACAAGTTCGCCTGTGAATTTCTTCTTTGTTTGACAGTAAAAATGATGAATAGAGTTGTTTTCTGTTAAAAAAGAACTGGAATGATCAAATTGAGGCAACCCTACCACAGATGGGCTCTGCACAGCGTGCTGCGCCCTGATTAGAAGCCCTTTTGGTATTGCATGGCTCAGGGTTTCCAGCACCCGAAGGGAGGGAGGCAAGGTTATCTATACCACCCTCTCTTTCTTTATAGCGCTAGCTCTAATAAATGCCATTTTAAGCAATACTTTACAGAGTGCCCTTCTTACTGGGATCATAATGAACCAGTACCACCTGGAGCAAGGCACATTGTATTCATTCCTGTTGATAGCATGAAAGCTGTACAGTCTAACAATCATTCTTGTGAAGAAGTGTTATCTCTTTAAAAGGCAGAGTTGGTAAGAAAGAGAATACTCAGGCAAATTATCTTTTAAAACAGTTTTCATTGTTTTTCACAACATGCGACTTAATTGCACTTTCTCTAAACTGTAAAGGAGGAACTCTTTGAACTGAATTTGTGGCAGCTTTATAAGGCCAGAGGAATTTACACAGATTTTTCTCTGTATTCTGGATGACTTGAAGACTTGCCCTCGAACAGACCATACCCTAGCATTTCTCATAACCTTGCACAACAAAAGAAACATTAATCTATACCCTAGTCACCTCGGCACACTGAACACACAATTATGCTTAACAACAGCCACGAAGCTAACAATAATGAGAAAAGCAAGTGTCTCAGGAAAATTCCTTTTCCCCTCATTAATGAACATTTGGCATACCCTGGGAAGCACTGTAAGACACACACATACAACAAAGGTCTGCTTGACCCCATGAACTTATGCTGTATGTCATACTGTTCCATCGGTCATAGTGTTTTGACATATAAATGGTGTCTTGCTGTATGAAAAGAAAGGCATGTAAAGGGTTAAATGGAGAGGAGACACAAAGTGAGACTCTGGATACATGACCCCACAGCATCAAAATTATCTGAAATTAAAGGTTTGGGAGACTGAGTTTTGAGTTTTCTTCATTGTGACCTTTTGTTGGTATTTCAGACTTCATTTTGAATGCATTTGGGCTATGTGGTGCCAAGCCTTTAAAACAAAATGTATCCTGTTATGGTTTCCTCTTATATCCTTCAGTTCCATTCTTAAACTGCTGGACAACATTTAAGAGTTTTCAGCTTATCCAGTCCAACTTTGAAAAGAACTATTATTAGAATAAAAACAGTCTTGGTGATTCATGCAACATGTCAGTGAATCTGAGGGAGATTCCCAGCTCATAAAAAACCAAAACAAATGAACAACAGGCTCTTTTTGCATAATCACACACAGCAAATGCTGAAAGATTTAATATTTGTTAGTTAAGGGGATCAGAAGACTTCTTTTCTTTCTCTCTAATTAACCTCACGTAAAACAGGGTAACACATGCATGCATAACATACAAAAATATAAGAAGCAAAACTACTTGATCATGGGACACTTACTCAGCAAAGATTTGCTGGAGCCCTTCCTCATTAGAGAATTCTTCATACGGGATGACATAGCCCATCAGCCAAATTCAATTACTGAAGACTAGACTTGTGCTTCCTGACACTGTATGGGTTTCCACCAAACTGAGGAAAACAGAAATTAGCAGTAATTAGAGATGTCAGACCATCCCTGAGAGCAAAATGTAGCTCAGAGTAATTTATTATTCTGCGTTGTACTGACGACATCCTAGCTTTTGCCACCCTTGCTATGACCTTTCTGTAAAATTCAATTGAAGTTGATAAACTTGCAAATGCAGCATGGTATTACTGAGTATAGACTGAAATGTGAAAATGTGGTCCTGGGTATGGGAAAGCAAAGTGGCTAAGGTCTGTCTCCCATTCAGCAAGACCCAAATGGATTGTGCCATCCCCATGGTTATAGATGTTCTGTGAGTCCAAGTGTCCTTGCAAAAAAAAGGAGGAGGTGAGAAGCTGTTGGTTATGGCCGGTTTCTAGTAACCTGGGTCATAGTGACTTTCTCCCAAAGTAATCCTATGTCATGCTATTCAGCATGGCTGCCTGGATTGTAATCTGCTTTCAGTCTTCACCCAGACCAAACACCCGGATAGAAACCCCAGGTTTAAGCCATTGTATCAGGCTAATTATAAATTAAGGGTAACATTCTGCACTTATATCCATTTTCTCCAAAGGTGCAGATCCTGGTACGTGTACATGTGTTTGTATGACCCTCTCTCTTTCTTTAGATAGATATGCGTGTATGTCTTTGTGAATGTGTATATTTTATATGGTTTTATAAATACATTTTCTTTGCATATATATGTATATAGAGTTGTGCATACAAACATTTTTGTTTATGTACACTCTGCCCTTTCTGTATGGATAAATGAGGAAGATAAATTGTAGAGATACAGTGAAGAAATTAAAATAAAGTTTGTCCAAACTTATTTGGCCTGATAGGAAAAACCACGTCCTTTTCCTTGACTGCAAAGCAAGAAGTACTGTGCAGTCCTGCAGAATGAAATCTCAGATTTGAGGAAGACCAGCCAGTGCTCCGACATGCTGGAATACTCCACTTGCCTCAGGCTAGTTGAGGGACCATTTCTGATTATTTTGGATGTACCTCGATATTCCACCTCACTCAGGGGCTCAGTTATTGCTTTTCCTGGCAAAGGAATATCTTCCAGCACATCTTTGAATAGCCTCTCTTTATTCTTCTCAGCCAGCATGAGATGCTTGAGAAATTGATGACCCAGCTGCAGATGCAACAGTGAAACAGCAAATTTTGCAATGCTTTGATCAGCTCAGGAAAACTCTCAGCTCTGGAAGTCTTTTATCTTATATTCTGCCAGCATGATCCAGAGAAGACACTAGCAGTAGCTAGCAGTAACTAGCATCTGCTAATGTTACTTGAATGAGATTTACAATCTACAAAAAGAGATTTTTTTAAAAATCCACATTGATTTTCCTTGGCCTAATAATAATACAAATGAGCTGGGAAGGATCACACTGTACATTTAAAAATAAATATTTTTAAAATTATTTTTTTAAATTTATTGTTTTCTGTGTCTTGCTACATTTCTCTTAAAAATGCAAAGCCCCTCATTTTTAAGACTGCCAAAATCTATATCTAGCACAGCAAGGGAGAAACAGCCTATGTTGAACTCAAGCATGCTTGGCTGATGGTGGATATTTATACAGCACTTCCTATTTAACCTTTCACTCTACTTTTGTACTAATCTGCCAGACATGCTGAGAAAGATAATAAGCAAGATTACAAGATACAACAGGCAAGACACGCAGAAGTCATGACAAGAATTATTGCTGTTATAACAGGCTGATAGAGAATAGAGGCGAGTGTATAAATATTGCTTTGTTTTGTGTTGGTGTAATCCTATTGATTTTGATGAGATTAGATGGTTGAAAATTAGGAAAGATTTCAGCCTGTGGTCTCAGCTGATGCATAAACATGGCACATTTAAACTTTGACAATGACTCCTCAGTGAAGAAAAAGGAAGAGGATGCAGAAACCTAAGGACTCTCAGATTTAAAGTAGAAAGATACTTTTTTTTTTTTTAAGGTTATTTTTTATTATGATTATTATAGCATCGAGACTATCCTCCTAGTTTTCAGTTCAGGAAACATATAAAACAGTCATTATGTTTGGCACCCATTTTCAAATCACAGGACAGTAGCTGGCAGATCTTTGTGTAAGAATAGTACATTAAAAACAAGCACTGAAAATGTTGGAAAGAATTATAAGAAAAAGAGAACTGAACATACAAGGCAAACAATAGCACCAGAAACCACTGGATTGTTTAAGTCAAGTTAAACTTTAAAAGATTTATTTGCACAGTAGTTCAAAAGTGAACTGCCTAAACTGCCTGAACTTGCGAGTGTCTGATTATTTTATTCCATGTGTTCATTAGGTTAGAACAACACTCGGACACTGAGTCTTATTTCTACATTAGCTGCATAAAGACTCTGAAAGAGTTTAAGTATGAAATCATCAACTAAGTAATCCAGTAACTGCAGCCTTTGCATTTTTGGGGGGCAGGGGTGGGAGATTGTGTTATAGGCATAGCAAGCAGTAATGTCTAAATTAAGATTGACTAATTCAATGGAAACACTGAAGGCCTCAGTTTGCAGGTATTTAGAACTTTGCTAAACTAATGGCTTGGATTTAAATTTTCCGTGCTTGTCCTTTGCTTCTGATTCAGGATTTGTTTTTATTTTGTTTCTTTGTAATTCTTAAAGCATATTGCTGAAAACGGCTCAGTTGTTTCCAAAAATGAAGTTAAGGGAAAAAAATTTTGCCAATATTGTAAACATTTTCCAGCTATTTCATTGAAGCGTTTGGTGAAGACTATGATGTTTGCAAGAACATAATTCTAGGATCAAAGAGGGGAGTGTGTGTGTGCTGTTTTACATCCCAATCTCAGCTGGCTCCTTCTTACCCCAAGTGATGTGTATAAGGGAAGAACAACACATTGGCTAATATGACTCCCAGTAAGAAAATGCTGTGAACTGAATTCTCAGTGGTGCCTCCACATCCTGTAAGGATTCCAGATTCCAACTCGGGGAACAAGAACCTAAAATTAAGTTGCCACATGTACAGATGTTCAGCATCTTTCAGAATAGGCTGGGCCTCTTCACTGTGCCCAAATAAACCTCAAGTTAAATTGAATAATGATTTGATCTGCTTACAAAGTATGGCAAACTTTGAAAATGCTGAACTAGATTACAGGGAAAGGAAAATAAAAACCACCAACAACAAAAAAATCCACATGGGAAATCAAGATGAATCCACGATACCACAAGAATGTAGTTTTTAAATTACTTGACCTTGATGAACATAGTTATATTGAAATCAACATCTAGTACATTGCTGGTTAAGAGGTCACCATGTAAAAAAATCAAATATCTAAATAAAACATAAAGATAGGCAAATATCAGAGGACCATAACCTTCCAAAAAGTGTCCCACGTCTACATGGGAATGAAGATACATGTCATTCAATAATTTTATTTACAATTTTTCTGGGAATCTCAACCTGGGACAGCAAGAAGATGAAATAGAGGCCTTGGGTCCCCAAATAGTGTGCTAATTAATCATAAACTCATATTACCATGTTGTAAAATTCTGAGTAAGCATGATATGCCTAGAGAGCTTACTAATTTTTTTGAGAAATAATTATCTTGGCAGAATAGCTCTTTTCAATTACATTATGTCTCCTTTCAGGAAAATGCAACCACATATATGGCAATCAAGATCTTCCCACTCTGCCCAGTTTGATTTCCAGTGAGACTGAGGGTTTGGCAATGAAGTAGAACTGCTAGAGTGATTAAATCCCTCCTGCTTTATAATACAACGTGCAATTAAAAAAGAAGCACATTGTCTAGACTTACCTACTGGGATTCACTGCAGTGAAAAACAAGGTCCTGGTCTCCCAGTCTCCCAGTTCGGACATCTGTTGGAGCACGTCAGGGATCCCTGCAATCTCACATGCCCAGGCCTCCTTTCTATAAAAAAAACGTTAATATGGAGCACAAAGGTGGCTGACATGACAATATCTTGCCTCGATATGAGTACAGGATACTGGGAATTTGGAACCCTTCCTGGGCTCAATAATATAAATAAATGTGCTCATTGTCAGACTAAGAAGAAAATATTGTTGCTTTAGAAACTTTCCGGGTTCTTTTTTTTCTCTTTCTTGATTGAAGATAGGGCCTGCTTGGCTGACAGGCAAACACAATAGGGCAGGAAGGATATCTGCTTCGAAAGATTAAGTTTACTAGGTGATGACTACAACAGTAGCTATACATTTGATTTCCTTTCTTTCAGGATTGTCTGCAATAAAACCCAGCTGGAATTTAGCTACCATTTACCTAAAGTGTAAAAGATGGGTGCGCATTGTATGCCCAGATCAGTATCTAAATAAGCAGGTGGACACATCAGAGAACAAAAACTGAAAATAATATAATTACATAATCGTGTCCTTATTCTTTTGGTGTTTTACCAAGTGGCATTGAATCAAAATGAAATGAGATGTCAGTGCAAATGCTTCTGTATGTCAAAAAAAGATTTCATATTTCACTTTGAAGATTCTTTGGAATAAGAGATGTATTACATTTATTTACCAAAATAAAGCAGCCCTAAACTAGCATTTGCCATCAATGAGAATAAAGCTGGAAAATAACTCACGAGTGTATTAGCAGCATACATAGGTAATCACTGCTTTGATTACCTTTTTTTTTTTTTTTCTAATTCAGACTTTTTATTTAGTTGTGGTATTGTTAGTGCTTCCTGTTTATTATTTCTCACCACACTGCATTTCCTTATGTTTCAAAATCTGCTTCTGCAAGGTGGTAATTATGGGCAAGATGTTACACTGATTTATACTGACATAAGACTGGCATTAGATCAGCTTGCTGTCTATTTCCAAAACTCTACTTCAGGAATGTGGGTACCCAAAAGTGAATACAGGATATAAGGTATGTATCATGACCTCAGGAAAGGCTTTTGAGCTTAATGTATCTTTTAGTAGTTCTGACTATATTAGTTGGTCTTATAAAATGTATTGTCTCTTTCTCCTAACCTTGTCTTGTGTCTGTCAACAGGCCTTTATGCCTACAACACCATTCCCTTAAGCACTTTGAGTTAATATGAGGAGAACTGGAGAAATTGGAAAAATTAAACTCACCTCAGTAAATCTGTCATATTCTTTTTAAATTCCACAGGACAGAGGATTTGAAGTTGTATTAATGACATTGAGTACCCCCCTCTTTTTCTCAATTTGAGACTCCTCTAGAGGGCATCAGTTTAAGGACAATCATTCACATTGGTCCCACCATTGCTGTTGCCAGTCTTGGCTCTGGATTTGTACTTGCCTAAGAAGTCCCCTGAATTCAAAGTATGCGCTATATAAGGGGAGGCGGGGGAGAAAGACTGATAAGATTCCCTTATGCTCTCTTTATGAGGATCATAAGAAATATACTTTTTGTGGTATATTACTGGAAGGAATTAGAAATGTTAGGGATAGCTTGTATTCCACTCACTACGTACTGGATTCAATCTGTATGGCTTTTTCAGACTCTATTGTAAATAATTAAAGACCTGATTACCAGAATTTCTTTCAGTTCTGTATTACTATTGTTTATGGCTAGGAAGGTATTTTGCTACCTCTTTTAAACAAAAATAACCTCAAGCACTATGGAGCTGCTTAGTGTTCACCTTGTAGGGACTCTTTCTTCAACTGATGCAGTCGAAATCTGAGTGCCTACATGTGTCTCCTCGTTGTTTATTCTCTCTTTTCACTTTGGGATATTTTTACCATGCTTCATCACGTTAACCTAAGTAGTTCTTAAAATTACTGTGACTTTTAAAATGTGTTAACATATTTCTTGCAACACGAGACTCTTTCTAATCTTACTTTCTTCAATCTTTGCATTTCTAGGAGTTAGGATTTCCTGTCTCCCCAGGCAGTCAAGTTATGCTCTTGCTGGAATTCTATGAAATATTTCTAATGTAGATCTTCAGTTTGATATCTTAGCCACACAGTAATAATCTTCTAAATGGGGCTAGTAATTACTGAATTTGGGCTTGCATTCTCACCAGTTGATTTTAAAAGAATACTCAATAAAATAAATATTGCTGAACAAGGTCTTAACACAGGCCACTTGTATTTTCCTTTGAGGTCTTAGGTTTTTTGGGATTTGAATGTAATCAACCAGATTGCCACCACTGAGATGACACCAGACACAGGGAGTCAGAGGTTGAAATGACATGACATTGCTCTCAAAGTGTGGTGTCACTTGGATACTTAAAACATGTGTTTGTTTATACGGTATAGCTTCCTGAGCATTCTTCACCTTAGCAGTCCAGCCCTGCTGTCAGCAGTTTTGAAGTATTTGTTATTTTATACACTGTGGACTAATCTGTGCTCATCCTCCATTTATTTTCAGTTGAAAGAATCTTTGCAGCTTGCATTTAAACTTGTTTTGATTTCTTCTACTGTATCTGCTGAAACTGGTGTCACATTCAGTAGCCAGTGTTTTTGTTTACTGCTATGAAAATATCCCTGACATTATATGTCAAGGGGATTGATGTATTTTTTACAAAACTTTTTTCTCCTTTGTCCTGGTTTTGGCTGAGATGTAGAATTCATTTTCTTCATAGTAGCTAGTATGGGGCTATGGTTTGGATTTGTGCTGGACACAGCATTGCTAACACAGGGATGTTTTCGTTACTGCTGAGCAGTGCTCACACAGAGCCAAGGCCTTTGCTGCTTCTCACACCACCCCACCAGCGAGTGGGCTGGGGGTGCACAAGGAGTTGGGAAGGGACACAGCCAGGACAGCTGAGCTCAACTGAGCAAAGGGATATCCCATACCATATGATGTCATGCTCAGCCTATAAGGGGCTTGGGGAAGAAGGAGGAAGGGGGGGACGTTTGGAGTGATGGCATTTGTCTTCCCAGGTACCCGTTACGCATGATGCAGCCCTGCTTTCCTGGGGATGGCTGAACACCTGCCTGCCCATGGGAAGTGGTGAATGAATTCCTTGTCTTGCTTTGCTTGTGTGCGCAGCTTTTGCTTTGCCTGTTAAACTGTCTTTATCTCAACACATGAATTTTCTCGCTCTTACTCTTCGATTCTCTCCCGCTTCCGGCCGGGGGGAAGCGAGTGAGCAGCTTTGTGGTGCCTAGTTGCTGGGTGGGGTTAAATCACGACAGTCCTTTCACAATATAGGAAATTTTTTTAATGAGTATAGTCATTGATATGTTTTCCTCTGCTAAGAACAAGAATGGATTATATAAAAACATACTAGGGTTTAAAATGCTACCACAAAGTATGATAACTAGAACACATGTTTTTCAGCCACTTTCTACAGTTGTCTGTGCTTTTGCCTTCAGTCTAATTCTGGGCAAAATCTTCAGGTTATTGTCCTTGGGATATACAATCCAGTTATTGACTCATAAATTTAAGTAGGTGACTAGTCAACCGTTGTCAAAGAAGATACCCACTCGCTTAAGTGCTTTGCTGGATTTGGGCCTTAGGCATTTTTGAAGTCATCTGCCAGGACTGTGTTTAGTACACTGAGATGCAATAGCCTTCCTAGCCTGAGCTATCCTTTCTTGACTTGGAAAAAATCCTTCCCTTTCCATCTTTTCTTGGCAGAGAGTCAAATTGTTTGGTGCTTAGCTCTGTGAATCTCTCACAGGAAAACTAATGCACTCCCCAGAACTTTTTTGCTTGGTTCGTGTCAGGTTTTGTTACCATTTTACCAACCAATCAGTCCAATAGTTTTAACAAGCCTGCAATATCTCTTTGAGCTTTCTTTCCTATCACTCCAAAATAAAAAGCAGATTTTTGTGAAGGAAATCAGACATTTTTTATTAAAAAAAAATCTAAAGTAAACTCAGGCAAAATCAGAGGCAGCTTAATTCCTAATGAACTGATATAGCTTTAACTATAAAGGCAAACATTCTCAAAACTGAAAACTAGACCTATGAGGAATTAGCACAAAGTCCTGATTCATATTTTACATTATTTCAGGGCTAGGCTGCAACTGAGAGGATGAAAAAATTGATACAAAAATCCATATCTGATTTATGTTTGAGAAACTAGTTTTCCCTAGCTGACTGAAATTCTGCCAGAGAAAACTCAACCTGAGCAATGCTGTGCAGTTACAGTCTCTCCAAATCCTAGTCCCAAAATAAAGCTCAGTATGCTTGCTCTGAGGACTGATATTCATTCATTGATGTCTACACAAAGTTTAAGAAAAAGAGAAAGATGGATAACCATGGTATATGTGCATCTGTCTTCCCTCCTTTCCCTTCTACTCCCCAATCAAAGCATCTGTAATTAATATTTTCATGGAAGGACTTCTCCATCTCTCAAATATGATGCTTGGTTCAGTTGCCCTCTCTTCCAGAAAGGGATTAAAACTATAGAAGTGCTCTAATTTAGGTCTTCTAGGGAAGTGCTCTAATCTAGGTCTTCTAGGGAAAGATGACTTTTTGTGCCCCTCTTTTAGCTGCTCTACTTCAAATCAAGCAAATTATTTATGGACTCACAGATAGAGCAGGTCCAAGTGCTATATCCTATAACCTGTACCACTCTCTGTTTTCAACTGGATTTTGCTCCTGTTGTCCTATGGGGACGTTGTTTCAGCATCTCAATCCTCTGATGGTTAGATGGCTGCTAACATCTATCCTAATATGTATTCTTCATCAGTTTATACATCATTTTCTCTTCACAAGATTATCCTTTAGGCAAGTCCTCTTAGGGATGATTACAAAATGCAGCTTTGTTCATCTCCAAATCTTTCCTCTGAAAGAGGCTTTCAAATGGACAATTAAACTTGACTTTTCACAGCTTTCTTTTCTTGAACTTTTATTTCCCTAAAAAGAAGCTTTCTTTCCTGAGCAGTATAGGTGTCCCCCCCTCTTAGTTTAATAGGATCCTCTCTTTTTCCTAAATTCTTTTCTCCATTAGCTTTTAAGCCAGTTCTGTCAAGAGCTCTTCCCTACCAAAGTTTTGCTATTATTTAAATATAACTTTAAATAGAACAGCTTGGGGTTTATTTCTTTTTTAATTCACTGGTACACAAGCTGTGACTTATCCCATACAGCTCTTTGATCTTTATGTTCTAGTTGATTCCATTAACTAGTTCTCACAGTTTACCAAGGTGTATTTTTTTAAAAACCATTGAATGTTAAATTATTTATACTAAATTATTTTAAATATTGAATGGTAAATATTTAAATATTGACTATTGACTCTTAGATTTTTTTTTTTATTTGGAGGGGAGGGGGTTGGGTTGTTTAATTATTTCTGCTTTTTCTTTCTATTTAAATTCAATTGGCTTGCTAGGGCACATCCAAAATTACATTGTATATACCGTTTCTATATAGTGTCTTCACTACTTTCCAATAAACCTTAAATAGCTTCATTTCTTCCCAGCTGTATAACTGATGAAGATATTTATTATTTCCTTCACAAATATCCTACCATTACTAGTATCATTTGCTTCTGAGTGTTTTCCATAATTGCATAATTCTCAATAGTACTTCTCTAATTATCGTTGACAATTACATTGACTTCCGGCCCAGGGGATGCAAAGCAAATTCCCATATCAAGCTTTGTTTTTACACAGCTTTCAGCTAATTAGTTCAGTTTTCCATGTTATCTCTTAATATCCCCATTTGAGACTGTCATGACATAAATTTAATTTTTTACATTTTTGTCTTTTTTGAGAAGCTCTTGGGACTTATGTTCAATAAAGACTGAACATACACTATTACTTTTGCTGGTTTTAGTTTTATATCCTGAAGCATCTCAGACAGTATCTACTCTTTGATTCTTCTATAAATATCCTTTCATCAAAAGCCCAGAAATTTTTTATTTAAAAGGAGGTAGCTCCCATAAAGTGAGTAATCTTTTCCTGGCTTTGGCATAAATTTCACATCCTTTCTCTCTTCCACTTCTTGCTTCTAGTTGTAGATTATGCTTTCTCTTGTTCTTGCTCAAGATATCCTAAATACCAGCCTCTCTCCTCTTGGGGTCCAGTCTCTAGTATCTTCATGCAGAGCCCTTCCTGCTTTCTCATGGCAGTAGATGCCCTTTTTTCTGCTCCACCTCTGCATCTTCAATTTCCTTTCTATATCCTCCAGTGTACCAGATCTTTTCTGCCACTCAGTTCCCCACCATGAGTTCCTGTGCCCTGATGGTTCCATGCTTACATATGTCAATGTGCTTGTTCAGATAACATAATCTCCTGCTCATCTCATTCACAAGATGTCTGCAAATCCTCCTGGCCATCTCGTTCACCAGACTTCTTTCAATTCTGTCTTGTTTTTCAAATGTCTTTATTCCATATGCTCTGCCAATGAGGCAAAACATGCAAGTGTCGCTCACAAGGTTTTCACACATGCTCGGCACCAGCATCCCGTCCCTTTTGCTGTCTCTTTATTCTTCAGAATCTCTCACTGCTGCTCTTGGTTGTCACCTTTGAAGACTGGGAAAAGAACATATAAGACAATGTTTCCTGCTCTCAGGATGCTGGCCATTTGGTTATTTGAGCCTTTACCTTTGGACAGTCCTGCTGTCTCAATAGTTTTGGAATTAATTACATAGCTGTAGTGAAACCAGAGGGCTTCACCCACGTGCTGAGCTGCAGGATCTCTGTCATCTAGGTAGTACACAGCCCCCAAGCAGAGAGCAAACTAATAAACTGCTTGCAAACTGTATACCTTGTAAACTGCATCATACAAAACATCTTTGGATGGACAATTCATTTACCACAACAAACACTGTCATCTTTCCACTTCAAAAGCAGATATTACATGAACTTCTACTATTCTCTCTACTCTGTGTGCAGGAGAGAAATACCTATGAATATTGCTTATGCAAATATTTGCCAGACTGATGCTTGAACTGCACAACAGTACTTCCATCTTGCTTTGCCTTCCCTGTCCCCTGAAGTAAACATCCTAACTTCTATGCTAACATCATGGTGAGGATGTCCAGGAGGTTTGGATTTGTTCAGGCTAACTTTTCACTCAAGAGGCTTTAAGCTGTATCAGGCACCATCTGGTCATGCACACCCAGACCCAAGCTGGGCTAAAAGAACACGGCCAGCCTGAGCTCCGTATCGTGCACTCTACCTAACTTGACAGGACAGAAATGTTGGCATGTGCTTACAGCATGATCTGGATCCTGTTTGTACCCGTGGGTGATGCAGGGGGGCACAGACTGGGAAGCCCAAGCCTATTCATGCAAGGAGGGCCGGCTTCACTGTAAGGGAAGAGGAATATTCTCCCTACCCCTCAAACATACCGGCTTGATTCAACAATCTTCCCAGAGTGGTTTTCATTTTTGTCTCTCAGTGCTTGTGGGAACCAGAAGATGTCTCCCAAGAAGTAAGACAGCAGCAGTCAGCAGCTGGAAACAGCTGGCTCTCACAAACATCTCTCAGTGATTTACCAGCTGCCGGCTCTGCTGAATGTTGTTCAAAAGCTGCTCTGTCTTTGGCCCCAGTGCCTTTGGTTTTGACCCTGCTCTATTTCAGAGCTGGTGCACTTTCTCAGAAGAAGGTACGTATGGGTAGAAATGCAATGAGGGAGAACTGGATGAAGTATTTCATACCTTCCTCTATGCGTTTTGTAAGGAGGGACAGCAGGTTATACCCCTCCGCTGCTTAAGCCTCTGACTGCAAATGATGAATCCCAGAGGGAGGGAAGATAAGGGAAAAAACCAAGTGTCGTATTTAGAGTGAGACTCAGAAAGCCCAGCTGCCTTCATCAGCATCTGTTGGTTACTTTAGGAAGATTATCTTACTGGCTTTGGGAGTTCTTTAAATTTCTGTATTATACAGAGTTCCTAGTCACCTCATACAGGGCTTTAATTCTGCTGTTCAGGATAAAATCCATTTGTGCATGGAGGTCTGCATGTCTCAAATAGTGAAACAAAGAAAAGTGAACTCGTCTGCCCTTATTTATGCATCTAAAAAAGTATTTGACTTACCCAACTACTCAACAATCATCAGAAATCATAGAAGGATGACAATAAAATAAACCACTTTTCCCTCAACATTGCTTTGCAGGTTTTCCTGTCATGGAAGCCTTGTTTTGCTTTGGGACACAGAAAAATAAATCTCTCTCTTTTTTTATAATTTATACCTTTTGGACAAAATGTTTTACAGATCTCGGTTTCCAGCATATATTGGATCAATTTCTTACTGCATGTGTATCTTTTCTACTAGGTGTATTTAATTAGCACCTTACATATTTGAATTTGATAGGTTACCTTAAAAATCATGCAGTGATTACACAATTTCATTTGACATGAGTAACAGGTTTGGTATGTACAGTAAATCAGGCAATTCCCTGCTTCCCTCACAAGACCTAATGAAGTCACCCCATATTCTGGCCTTCACCAGGGGACTGGCTGTCATAGAACAAGCCAGCCGGCTTGCCACCGCTTTTATAGGGCCATAGGTTGGTGGATTTCAGCTGGCAAAGTTTTAGCGCTCGGTGAGCCACCCAGAGCAGGAGAAGATTTTACCCAAATGTAAAATAGGCCTCTTCCCTCCCAACCAAGAGTAGCAGAAAAACATTTGTCAGTTTGGGGTTAGACAGAAGAGAGAGAGCAAGAGAGAGAGATAGAAAAGCCTCTCAAAGGCGATCCCACCAAAATTTAGATTAACACCTCCTGGGGCTTAAAGACTTTAATTTCTTTCCTTTCCTGTGGAAGCACATTTGGTTTTAATGTCTGTATAATTTTTTACCAACTTTATCCATTCCTGTCTCCAAAAGCATTGTAGATTCATACTTGATTATTTCCTTTGTTGACATCCATGCTCTGCTAAAGATTTGAAAAGCTTTATATGGTGTAAGTCAAATTCTGGTCTCAGCTGTGCACATGCAATCCTGATACTCAGAAATATTACCTCATTTTCTTTCTGTAAGTCAGGTACTAACGTTTTACAACCTATTGACTAATTCTGCAAGCTGGATGGAAAAAAGCAATTAAATGATATTCCTCTGAAATACAGAAGAGAGACCTTTTTTTTTTTTTTGGTGGGGGGGTGTGTTTTATATAGGAATGAGCAGTTCATTGAACTGACATGGTGCAAATCTTGAGCGTGTGGTATGCCAATCAAGTTAGCTCAACTGACCTTGCCTTTTTGTGAGCTACAATGAATTCCAAAATGAAGCTATGGTTCGAGGCAGTAGATCAAAACCCCTTTTCCAGGCTCCCTGTGGGAATTAGGTTGGATCCGACCCAAGATAAGGCTCCAGCTGTGCCTCCCTTCTCCCTTCAGACAGGAAACTGAGAAATCTTAGTTAATCTAGCCTAACCACGAAACTTTCATAGCTATGTATTAAGAGCTCTCTCTCTGCAAAGAGACCTACTTTATTAATCAAATGAGATCGGTTAATCTCGTATGAACAATTTTCCTGTTGTCTATCAAGGGTCTTTCTTTGTCTTCTGCAGAGCTGTATGGTAAACATATGAACGTAGGCTCTCCTTGAAGCTGTACTATGTAAAGGAACACTTTTGTAATATGTTTAAGATAAATTACCTGTTAATCTTTTCTTTGGCTTGTTGCACCTTTTTGTGTAAGCAGAAAAAGAAACTTTTGTAATTCTGTGCCTAATGGTTAAGAAAACCTTTCTCTCGTTCCAAAATTAGCTGGGGCCATACCCAAGTATTGCCATCTGTAGGAGGCAATATCAACCACAGCAGTGTCAGCCAGAGTCAATACAAGGATGTCTGAAGCAAGATGTGTTTTGATAGATGGACTAAAGCGTGAAATGAAGAGGCAGGGAATTAAACATCGTAGGAGAGGCTGTTCTAGCAGTAATCAGGTCTGGCAGGAAGCATGGATGTCTTTCAAAGAAACTTTACTGGTGGCAAGTTTCAGCAGAAAAAAAAAAAAAAGACATCTGGATACTACACATAGTCATGCAAAGCAAACTTTACAATCCTTGGAAGTTTCTTTGTCACAAGACCCCAAGCACACAGTCCTCCTCCTATTTTCAGGTGAACAACAGCCCTTCCACCTTAGACAAGCTGCAGAGTATGCACCCACCACCTACAGCAGCTGCCTGCTGCACACTTGCCACGGCGCTATCGTTGCTTTACATGTGTAGCCATGACACACGGTGTCGTTCCCAATGGGTTTTACATACTTACAATATATTCCATTGGTGCATTGTCCTCCATTATTAAAGCTATGATCCTTTTGCTTCCAGCTGTTCTGCATTTCCAGCCCTGTTTTCAGGGCTTAATAACTCTGTCTCAGAAAAAGTTGCCACAGGCTCGGTTTTAGCAAATAAAGTCTCAACAGATGTAAACACTGCAACATGAATTTTAAATCATCACCATGTTTATCTTCCATTATTTGTATGAAGTATTTCTTGCTTCTACTTTTTCCTAAAGAAGCAATTTACACAGTAAGTCAGAGTTCTAAAATGTGACCTTTACATTTACAGAATGACATTGATAAAGAAGTAAAATATATGAGATATTCTCATTTAGTGTTGCAACATCCTTCTATTTATTAAGGGGCTTATTATGAACCTCACTATCTGAACAAAGAGTTTTCTCCTATTATAAAGTTCTATTCTGTTAATAGAGTCACTTGCCACATCAGTGATATGACACCAAAACACATATTACTGCATCTAGATTTGGGTTTATACACACATTTCACCCTCATTTCTAAAATTCCTTCTGTTGCTCTAATTATCATCAAACTATCTATATGACAGCATGACTATGGATATCATGACCATGTCTCCATTGCCCCTTACCCCTTGAATTGCTATTTGGGGGGGGGGGGGGGGAAGGGCAGAAAAAGTGCATTTCACAAGTTAGACTAGTCAATGTTTCATAAAACTCAGGTTTTAGAAATTAAAGGTATTCTTTTTTGAATCATCTCTTACACACATCTTCAAACACAGATCTTATCATCCCACATAACTCAGGAAGATACCTGTGTACTGTTCAGAATAAATCTTACCAAAAGAAGAAATAAATTACAGGGAAATATTTCTGACATCTCATAATTTATGGAGAGTGAATGCCTGGTGCAGACGTTGAACACAGAGCGTTAGCTGGTGTTGTTAGGCTGCCTAGTAGGTTTACGTCTCTTGACAATTACCACATGTCTGTTTCTTCTCTCTGGTTTGACTCCCACTTCCTTTTTCTTGGGGGGGGCATAGTTCAAGAACCAAATCACTGACCACTTAGAATTCAAGATGTTTTTAAATCACACTTAACAAAGGAAAGTTCCTCTCTTCCTGGAAACAGATGTTCCATTATTTTATTGGGTCTTGTCCAGGAAGTTGACTTTTATGAAAAGGAACACTGATGTCCATAAATGCCAAAAAAAGACTTTTTTTTTTTTTTTTAGTTTTTCAAATATTTCTATAATGGATGCCAATGATATTGCAAATTACACATGATTTGTCTTCAAAATTGTGGCTTTTTTGTCTAAAAGTATAGATTTTTCAGACATGGTCAAGCACACTGAAAGACAGAATAGAGGTAGACCTATTTTCCTGGCCAGACCAGTTGAATCACCAAGTTCTCCAGCAGGAGAAAAATACTGTCTGTTTTTTCAGAAATGGAGGGAGCCACAAATCTAGACATCAAAAGCAACAAAAAAAGAACAAACATTGGAACAGAAAGCACTTCAAAAGGGAGAGTGAGCAGGAAACCCTCCTCCCCATGCCAGCTGAATGGTTTGAATTGAAAAATCCTGTGTTTAATAGAGCATTTACAAAACAGAGATCCTCAATTTAAGTTCCTCAGACAATCTTAATTTTGGCCCTGAGTCCCATTAGGGACCAGTACTGTGGCACACATTTCATCCCCCCGCAGTTCTGCTGTATACTGCAAGAGAATTTCAACCTTGAGGGTGAAGGAGAGATTAAAAATCCCTATTGATTAAATTACCTGCAAGTTGAAGTGCCACATGTAGTGGATTTTTTTTTTTTGGTCATGTTCTTTGTTTGCTTTTAATATGAACATTATTGTTCTAATATTGTGCTAGATCTCCCAAGTGATATTTCCATTTAAGGAAATTGTTTGATAGTCATTAGTTTACAGGGCTACAAAAGGCATTGTGTGATCAGCGTTACAGGTTATATATTTAAATATCTAAATTTAGATTTAACTCTATAAATTTTAGATGGTTTTATCCATTTATGCCTGCATACATGCATTGACATTGCTTTTCAGTTCTGTTTTGTTTAAATAACAAATTTGTTTAAATTTTCCAGTTATTGTTAACTGTATTGTGATGATGTTCCCAAAAGCCTCTAAAGGGAAATAGAATAGATACGTTTCTAAGTGCAGGCATATGGATTTTAGTATACAGGATAGCCAGTCTAGTTCTAGTCAATGATTACATTATGCTTTTGGCAGGGTTGAATTGACTGGGCGTTAAGGGAAAAGAAAAATAAGAACGATGTTGTCTGCATTTAACATTAATTTATTAATAACCAGAAATTATTATTACAAACAAGTTATATAATCAAAATTAAGGAGCAATTGTTGTCCTTTTACTGGTCTGTTTGAACTTAGGACTTCATTATGTACACATACACATCCTTTGAGTAAGGCCCTTGATATTTGCTCTCCAAGTGCCATGCCACAGGATTTTGGTTCTGCTCCCTGACTGGAAGAGCCAAGCTCCACAGCTGCTCCACCCACAGCAAATTTTGGTTCCCTGTTTATTGGAACACATTTTGAGACCAAACCATGACTTACAGATCTGGAATCTGCTGTCTGAAAACATTCATAGCACAAAAAGTTTTCTCAGATTATTCACAAATGTTACTGAACAATAAAACTCTGCACAGGCTGAAGCCACACCCGGCATCTAATTAGTTTGAAATGTTTTTTAACTTTTTTTATACTGTTTCACCACTTCTAATCCAAGACATTGTGTTTTTTTCTCTGTTTTTGATGTACTTCCTTAATCCATGTCTTGTATTAAAATGGTTCATCTAATGGCTTCTCCCTTTGAGCCATTTTGGGTTTTATTTTTTATTTCTGACAAGTTTATGTATAAAAATAAATCACTCAACTTGGCTAAAACAAATATAAGGAGAAGAGGTATGATTCTTAGACTCATAGGTTCATAGGATAATTCAGGTTGGAAGGGAATCACATATATCTTTCCTAGATAGTCTCCTGGCTCTGTCGATTATTTCATATTCCATTAGCTATTTTACATTTTGGAAGTCATATAACAAATGACACAAACACTTCCTGCACTTCATACAGGTAGCAGCCCACTACTGCATTTCATAGATTATAACTCCAATATCACTGAGGATCACTAAATCAAAATAATTTTTAATAAAATTAAAGTAATCACAAGATTTAAGAGCTTATTTAATCAACATCTGGATGGCATCAAGAGGAAAGGAATTTTTTTCCTTTTAAAAAATGTTTCATAACAACAGCAAATAGAAAAAAGATTTTCTTGAATTGTCATTCAGATTGCAGATTTTAAAGTTCCCTATAAAATACATGCTACATTTCATATTTCAGTTTCTTTTTCAATGTTCCATCTCCTTGATGAGGAATAGAGAAAGTATTTAAGATAATAATTCTCAAATCTTTAAAAAGTAATGCAAATATGTATAAAAATGAAATACCCTCTGTCTCCTCAAGATGTCTTTCAAATCATAAATTTTCTGGGTGTCCTTCTTCTTTCCAGAATAGCTACTTTAGACAAGACATGCTCAGAGCTGAGTGCATCCTGACTTCCCCATTGGCATAAAGTATAAATCACAGCTATAGGCACAGATGTGTGATGTTAATTTTAAGAGGTTCAGAATCATGTTTGAAAAACATCTTTTTCTTTTTTCTTTGTTTTTTTTTTCTTTTTTTAATTTTTTTTATTTCAGTCCCTCTAGAGAAGTTATGGTTGGGTTTATTTTCCTGTGTTCAACAGCATGCTTCAATTAATTCATTTTACACTCCATTTCTCATGTATCTTTTCTCAATGAATAAGCATTTATCCAAATTCCAATACTTGAGAGAAGGCTAGTAACAAAGAGATGAATTCTGTATTTGGTTCTGGCTGGCTAAGCATCTAAGGGTGGATAAAGGCCAGACACTAAACAGAAGATCCTTAGGGACATATTCAAAGCATAATCATATATTGTATACAGCATCTGCTATAACACAGTCCTTGCCTGGGTGGTTTTTTGCGTGCCACAAACATAAAACTGTTCGACAAGTATCACTTTCATGCAGTCACAGAGCTGCACGGCAGCTCAGATGCGACGTGCACGGTCTTGGGCATGAGTGTTCACAGGTGATAATCTAAGGTTATTGCCAGCTTCTTTGTTAGGGGAATAGGTGGGTTAGAAAGTTTTATTTCAAACCAGATGTCATGGCTGTTCGTCTCAAGAACTTATATTACTCTGACAAAAAGGAAGAAATGGAAATAGATTAATCAGTGATGACATGGATATTAGGCTTCCAAACGATAGCCTCTGAGACCTGGAATTTACTTGTGAAATTTGTCTGCACTGTAATTTGCATGTCCTGAAATGGAAAGTGAGGGAACCACAGAACTGCTGTGTCTGAGATGACAGACTGTGGAGTAAGGGAACCCCTATTTGAAGGATGCTTATATTTAATGAGTGCATACCTGTCAATGTGTTAAAGCCAAATTATGTGTGGCCAGAACTAAAAACAGATACGAAGTATGCACAAGGTGTTCATGTAAGAGATCTCAAATATTGTTAAAGCACCTTTCTCCACATCTCCAGTAACATTATAGATCATTTGACAGATTTTATTAATAATTTTCAACAATAAGAGAACAGTACCTGCTTAAGGAGAAGGGAAAGATTTTCAGTATGAGTAGGGCACCACAAAAAAAAAAAAAAACCAAACAAACAAACAAAAAAAAACCCCACCATTGTTGAACCTGGAGAAACGTGGATGCATACTTGCTTACTTTATCCAAGCATTTGCGTCTGCAAAACTACCCTGAAAATTTCAGAACCAACAGGCTTGAGGAGGATGGTGTCTAGGCATTTCTTGCTACAGTTGGTCTGGAAATACTGCCAGAAATTTCATGGGTGTCTTGTATTTCTGTTTCCATGTTAAAATTGATCCAGGAATTGCACCAGAAGAAATAAAAAGACAGCTCAGCATGGAGAGGAAGCACATGACATGCAAATGCAGACTTAATAATTTAACATTCACATAAATGTTATCTTTGAAGGGAAGAATAAATTGTTATTAATCATCTTCCTCCTCCTTTTGGTCTAAACCACATCTTCAAGGTTTAGTTATTTTTTAAGAGAAGGTAAACAGGAAAGTTATTGTCTTATGTAAGCAATGTGAGAGATCAGATGTGAAAGATAAATGAGTATATAAGAGTCCAAGAAGGGTAAACTATGCTTTTTGAAATAAGTAGAAATCCTGTAAGCAACATGAGTAGTAATAATACAAAATTTTTAAAGCAAGTTTGTTTCTAAATAGTTTATGTGCCTTGAGCCAAATTCATTCAGTGTGTATCTGTACTCGCACAGATTTTTTTCCAAAGACTCGTAAAGCCAATGGTAGGAAAACTGCCACAGTAGACTCCTGATCAGGACCACTAGTCGGTATAGTTTTGACCCCATATGCTAACTGGTAGGCTGGAGGCATGATCATTACTTTTTTTTGTGAAAAACTCTTAACAGCAAATGTTCTATGCTATCAATTCACAAATGCTAACCAGATCACTCTGGAAAAAAATGACAAAGTAGGTTTTTTAATTTAGTGATGAATTACATATGACACTGTAGGGTAATATGTTACATGGCAACCCAGAAATTTTAATCACTTTTCAGATTAATTTAAAAAGAAACAACACATATGTATTCCAAGATGGAGGAGTTAATCACAGCATACAAAAACCATACACATAAAGTAAAAATATGCGTATGGATGGATGCTATCCACATGCCTATTTATCTGCATTCTTTTAAAGAGATGGTGTTATGGTTATAGCTTCTTCACAAATTTCCTGGGCCTGGTCCTCAGCTGTGATAACATCAGTGGTCCACTGATCCCTTAATGGACCTACTCTAATTGTGCACAAGGTGAGGACAATAGCAGTTAGTCTAACCATGACATGAGGCAAATGGATCATTGAGCAGACCTGTCAAATTCACTGTATACAAAAAATAAAGTGAAGTGAATCTGGATCTTCAGCTACGGTGGGTGAATTCGTACCCCTGAAGGTAGTTGCAACACATTTCTTTTAACTCTAAGCCAAAGAAAGGATGTAATTACAAGAAGAGAATGCTAACAATGTAACCAAGTTGCTGCTCTAGTGGAAGGAGAAGTAGAATTCCTTTAAAGTAATCTATAGAACTATACGATACATGTCAATCATAACTGCTTATGCCTACAATAATGGGTGACAGATGTGAAATATGTGACGTTAGAGCTGTAACTGACTTCCCCTTTGTACCAGAATAAGGAACTTGCATGTCAGAGAAAGGGGAGAAGAGTAATGATCCAGCATTAGATGGAGAAAAGGACCATTTTCCCACTAATAGCAAGACTAACCGAGCTGCCCATAGATGTAACGGAAAAACTCCCTGATATAAGCAAAGACTGGCCTCCGGTGAAAAAATAAAGTTAATAATTATTCATTGTTTGGGAGTTAAAGCAAGTGATTTAGTCAAATGGAATGCTTTTAAAATAAGCTAGTAAAAACAAGCAGTACCACAGCAGCAAAAGTGTTTGCATAGTGTTATTTTGGAGACACATATGGTGTAGGGTCAGGACTGCAAAGGGAACAGGGGGAAAACAAGAGGTCCAGTCACCACCTTGGGGACCCCGTTGAAAATGCAGATACTCAAAATTTCCCTGAAATAGTTGCCTGGCCTAGGAAATGAGTAAGGCCTACAGGCTGCCATGTTGTCATCTGGTCTTTGGGATGGTTGAGTATCTGGTGCTGAGCGTGCCCATTAATGCTCAGTAAATAGGCCTAAACTCTACCAAGATTCACAGATTGTGCATTTCTCCATCTTCCTTAACTGGGAGTCCAAATTCAATAAGCATGATTAGACAGAGCGTGGTGAATTAAAATATGCCTGAGTTAGTCGTGGCTCTGTTCAGGGGAGAAGGGATGGAAATGTTACTCTGTCCTTGTCGGATGACAGCCCTCATAACAGGTTCATCCATTCACTCTTCCTCTGAGCCCACTGAACATCTGTGTAGTCCATGCTAACAAGAAGTGATTCAGGAGAAGATGGGGAGAGTAATCATTTTTACTTATACATTACTTTTGGTGATAAGATGCCTCCAGACAGAGAAGGGGGTACATGTCTGCATCTCCCACATTCTCACCTCCAAGATGTGGAATAAAAAAGCAGTGCTGTGGTCACCACTTGCATTCCTGTGAGTCTGGGAGGAAGGACTGGGTGGGTACACAGACATCCTGACAAAATCTGGAGATGTGAATCTCAACCAGAAGATGACATTTTTTACAACCCAAAATATCTTCTTCTCTCCTCTGCAGCACTGGGTACTGGCAAACAGCCCCAGGATCAGAGCTCTAGCTTTCTTCAGTGCCACCACAATGTTAGCACCACAACACTAGCCACAGGCCCTGTGGTCCACCCACCTCTTGAAACATTTTAGGGCCCAAGATACCCCTAAGAACCTGATCCTTGGCACCTACCCCAGAGCCACAAACTACACTTGCTGGCCAGAACATAACAGTTAGCCCCTGAAGCAGAAAGACTTATGCTGTCCAAGCTCTTCCTCAGTCTCTTCCTCTTTCTCTGTTGGACAAAAGTCTTGAAGACAGCTATGTACAGCCTCAAAGTAGCATGGGGAGCATTTTTTGTGACATCAAATAGCTGCCTTGCTAGAGTTCACAGAGCTGGTCAAGTGAGTAGAATATTCACCTGAAAAGTAGCATTTTTTCCATCTTCACATTATTTCTTAATCTAAGCCAGTCCTCTGGGGTTATGGAAAATAAAATAAAAGATCCAGATCTGAATGGCCTTAATGTCCTCAGGTTGAAGATCTATATCACTGTGAGGAATTGTACCTTGCTTTCAACTTCAGATAGTTTTTAACCAAAAGTACCACATTTGGTCCCTATCCATCAGTAATAAAACACTTTAACAACAAAAATGTCTCAAGGAACAATAGGCATCCTTAACCTACATAAGGAACCCACAAAGCTGTGCAGGCATTCCCATCATCTCATGACAGTGTAGATGCTTAAATAGGCAGGGATAGACTAATGGACCCATTTACTGGTCCATTAAATCCACTTCTTTAATAACAGCATCAAAGACAGAGCTAAAATGTTTATATATTATATGAATATTAATTAATTAATTTTATTTAGGTCATTGGACAAAACTACATTTAAATTTAATTTCCTGATTAACAGTGTTGGAATTTGGTCAAAGACAACCCAAATCCACTATAGAAATACTATCACTGGAACACTAGTATTGGTGAAGAAAAGAATGTGGGTAAAAGCACCAAGGTATTGAAAAACATACCCTAACCTTTCCCTTACCTCCCACCCTTAAAAACCTTGCTCTGTAATGTTTGCTACACAGAGCAATATGAAGAACCTTACTATAGGGTCTTCAGAAGTGCGCAAAGAGACTTAGTAGGTAATACAGGCAGTAGCACAGCGGAATGTCAATGAGGATTTAGGTTAATGCGCAGCATTACGAAACCTCTTCACTCTACACACTGCTCCCAGACTAAGCCTGTTAGTGTGGTGTATCTGGCTTCAAAAAACCAGGGACACATAACAATCCATCAGATTTTTTCATTATGGAAAACAGATGAAAGATTATATGTACATATATGAAAGGTGAAATGTCCTAATTGTGGTGAAACTTTTGAAAGGCGAAATTTAAATCTCCTTTTCACAACTTCTTTTTTGTGGGAATAAAAAGAAGTCTTTCTCAAGCTCTTTCTGCCAGACATTTTAATCCACTGGAAATCAGGTATGAGGGAAATTTTTTAAAATTTTTGTTCTAATACTGAAATGAAACCTTATCAGTATTTTGAAACTTTTATCAATAAACAATCTCAAAAATTAATTCTCTATTTTTTTTTTTAAATCTGTTATGGATTATTTGAATTTTGTTTTCAATTCATTCTGCTCTGCCCTGCAAGAACAGATGAACTGATGGATTTTCTTTCACAATTCAGGAGGCCAGACTTTTCTCCTTTAAAATGAAAGCAAGAAATCCTTGCCTCTCTCATTCTTTCTCAGGTATGGCTTTGCATTTGTAAATACTGACCAGTGTAAAAGTCTACATGCTGTTTTCTGCCATGCTCTACATAAGCACAGTTCTGTTGAGTTTCTCGTTTGCAACTGTAGTGAGAATAGAAAGGAGAGCTGAAAGGTACTGTTAGCAGACCTTTGCTTTCCAAACTTTTCCGAAAAGGGTTGCCTGACCAGATTCAATTCAACCAGCTAGACCCCAAAGCACCACTCTTCCTTTTCAGTCAATACAGGAGTTTCTTCCTACCAGATCTTGCCTGGGCCAAATTACCCTCACTCATTCCCTGCTTGGGAGGGAGGCAGCAAAGGGCGATGCTGTTCCTATCATCTGTGGTTCAGTTAGGTACCTCTGTGAGGATGAGATGAACCCAGCCCTCAGTAAGTAATATGCTGGAGGCATGCTACTCTAGCACAAGCCTGTAGTCATTAGATACTTAAAAACAAAACACCTAGAATTAACTTTAAGGTAATTTTTAATCATTTTAATTAGCAGCTTTTTAAAGATTTTTTAAAACTCATTTTTTTCAGTGGAACAAACTCTTAGTATTTGTGTATGTGGGTTTCTTGTTAATGTCAGTGTGTATATCGGCTTGTTGGGGTTTGAAGGGTTTGGTTTGGTTGGTTTTGCT
Source organism: Grus americana (assembly GCF_028858705.1). Lineage (NCBI taxonomy): Eukaryota > Metazoa > Chordata > Aves > Gruiformes > Gruidae > Grus > Grus americana. The sequence continues at coordinate 142,701,909 of NC_072852.1, forward strand.
TTTGGTGGGAGGATGAAGAAGACAAGAGGAGGAGGGGAGAGCTAGTAGAATACACAATAGATCTGAAGACTTTGAAATCGTAAGCAATGGACAAACAAAAGAGATTAAATTCTGAACATGTGTTGGAGATAGGACACCACCTTTCCATCTGCTCTTCCCTGTCTGTAAGAAAGTAGAGATGTTTAATAAAGGAAACATCTGGGTTAGAAAATAAAATTCCCAAATTAGATCACCACAAATCAGTAGTTAATGAAACACTAGGCTCTCCTCAGTGTTGGAACGAATTATTCATTTCCAGCTAAAATTGTGGGGTAATCTTTTCTCATCTGAATGGAATGTTTTGCAACAATTACTTGTTTTATTTGCATTTATTCCCTTTTTCTATCTAAACTTTTATTCTGGATTGAATTAAATAGTAAATGCTAGTAAATTAATTTCACAGTGTGCTTCAGTGAAGTTTTTCACTGAGATTAAGATTTAATTTGAAAAGAATGTATGTGAGACTCAAATGTTAATGTTTATGCAACTGTACATACCTTGTGAATTCTGTGTTGTAGCGCTGAGAGTGTACAGGCAAGCTCCTTATCTGTTTAGCAGAGCTGCATCGGCCATGAAAATTCCTGTTGCAGCTTACTCTTTATCACTTGGAAACTTTAAGAACCACAGAACAGGAGTATTTCCAATTCTGAAACAATGTACCAGACCAACTTTAATTGTCTCATTTGGTTCAAATGAGCACAGTATTCCAAACAACCTGGTAAAACAGAGATTACTCAAGCATCAGTGAGATGATAGAAAACAAAAGAGTAACTGGCACGAATGGCACAAATGGCACAAACCCCCCCCCAAAACCCCCATCAGTAGTTGTTCTTAAATATGTCCCAGCTTCTTCATATGAGATGTATATTTTGTTTGCTGATGATTGCTGAGCTTTTAATTATGCTTGACTACAATAATCAGCGCAGTAAAAAAATTAGCACACTAGTAAATTTACCATTAGCAGCAGCTGCCTCACTTCTGTGCATTTTCATAGAATAGTAAATCGCTTTACCATAGAAACATTGCCATAAAAGTTTTAATCTAATTTATACCTCCCTGCGCAGAAATGACATATTTTTGCATGACTTCAGTGAGTTGCAGAGGCCGTACAAAAACTGTTCCATTGCTCATACCATCTAAAACATCCCATGCATCTCGGAAGGGTATTGAATCTCTCCCCCATTTGCCTCTAAGGGTTGCTCTGGGACCAAGGTATTCATTTTCTGCCCCTCTGGACTAACCAGTCAGCGAGTGACCAGATGAGATATTTAATGTCCAGTGTTGTTCCTGATCAAGATCTCTGTTTACAAGAACGGTACTGAAAGGAAAATTGTCAGGGTGGTAATCGTAACAGCCATCGTGGGAGCACATACCTGCTGGAAGCTTTGCTCAGTAAGGGAACTGGCCAGTTCTATCGTCCCTGTAATTAAAAAGCAGTTGTTTTAAAGACACCGAGGTAAGGTCTCTTTTTTTTGCCCAAAAGCATGTCACCCCAGATACCATTGGGATGAGAGAGATGGTGTTGGCATCTGGGGAATTTCATATGTGAACTAATTAATGGCACACTGAGTGCTTGCTTTTCCCCCCCCCCCCCCCCCCCTTTAAGATTTGGGGAAGTACTTCTGTAGGTTAAGTTGCAGCTGCAATATGGGGAGGCCTTGTAAACGTAAAGCCATCTGTTAATGAGCAAATTAATCAAAGAAAATACAAAAAAAAAGACTGCAAACTGCCTTTAAAAAAATCACAAAATATTACAAATATATCCTATACAAAATGTTAAACTTAAAACTCTCTGTATATAATAATCCATTTCATATAAATAATAGAAGAATTTACCATATGCTTAGGCTTTTAAGATTTTGTATCTTGAAACCAGTACCCCGCAATTAGGCAAATATTCTGCCTGTGCACCTGACCTGCATACAAGAAATAAGCAGAGACAAAACCACCAATATGTACACATAGGTTCACACCTTTCCTCCCTTTGTGGGTCCCTTAGCTATTTCGAATAAAATCAAGCTTATATTAGGCTTTTTGGAATAAATTAATTAGACCTGAAACTGTCTGTGATCTGTGGAATGAATTATCTGACTTAACGGATATTTCATTACTTTTTCTTCATATAGTCACAATATTCATGCCTAATTACATGTTTACATTGCGGTTTTGTAATAGATGGAATGTCTTGATGAGAATTAATATTCATTCCATTAATTCATTTTTCTTAACTCAGTTGTTTTGTTTTTTTTCTTTCTCCTGCCTTACAAGACCAGCCATCTGGTCAAGAGACTTTTACTAGAGAAAAGTTCCTTCTTGAAAGAAATTCAGGGGCAGGAAATGTTTGCTGGAGAAGACAGCTGAAAGATTGGGGGGTTTGGGGGTGGCTTTTTTGCTCTAAAAGCCACTTTTGCATATTCTCATGTTGCTGCATTTGGTGTTTCCAATCAAGATCAAGGGGTGTTTCCTACTGTTTTGGGCTTGTATTAATTATTCTGCACATCTGTTCCTCCCAGACAGAGATCAGAGATGTGAATGCTTGTACAAAATGCAAAAGTGGGGTGGTCTACAAGTATTTTAGATGTGTACTTGCCCTGCTTTTGGCAGGTAGATTAGTTCAGGCTTCTTCATAACTCTTCCTAAGGTAAAGGCAATAGGGACCAGGCTAAGACTGATTTTCTTCCACCTTCCTGGAACTGTGACCTCTGGACTTTGCATTTTTCTTTAAAATTACAGCATTCTCCAGCAAGCAATAACACAGATTATTTTCACTGAACTGTTACAAGACCACTTTCTAATCTCAACCCAACGGTAAGCTGTACTGTAGATGATAAAAGCATTCGCATAATATTACAATCTAGTCAAACTGACTTGGTACACAAAGGAAATGAACAGAAACATATGCCTTATGTAATGGTTTCACATGTAATTAGTTCTCCGTAGATTGGATTTCAGCCACAATTCCATCATTTTCTCCATTTTTTTGAATCCCTGCTGACATCTCAATAACTTTCCTTCATCACAGACAGACACTTTTACTCTGGCTGGCTGGTGTAGCCAGAAGAACAATTTGGTATTTCTTAAGTAAAGGGGTTTCTCCCCTCTTTCTCTTTTCCCACTTTCTTCTTTTTCTCTCTCACGAATTTCAAGCCTTGTTTTCACAACGCAGATGAAGAAAGAAATGTCATAACATCTTATCGTGCAAAAAATCCAATTGTAAAGAGATCTGCTCATCATCTTTAAAAAGCTAAAGATTTTCCTGCCAAGCAATCGAAAACGAAAATCTGAAGAAAAAGGTGAGGCTGATCTGAAAATCTCCTAATATTCCATCCATCTTTAATTTAATTTAATTTTTGTTAGTTCTACCATACAGGCCTAAGTGAGTTTTAATGATTTAAGGCAGAAAAGCTGCAAAATCAGTCAAATTCAAGCTTTTCTACACTGTGCCCCACTGGTGACTGAGACAGTACCAAACCATATCTGTTGACCTGGCCAGCAGAGGAGAGCTGTCGCTGCAGGTTCAGACGGAGCAGAGCTATGCCAGATGGCACGTACTCGAGTAATTTGCTGGGACACAGCACCACATTAACACAAAGGCATTTTGGCTACCTGAAATAGCTTAGGCACCTCTTACAATGTTTTCCAGTACGGAAGGGAGTCCTGATCCTAGAGCCCTATGAATTTTCTTTTCAGTGAAAGAGAAAAGAAGAAACATTGACACATAAAAAGGTAATGTAACCTGACCCACAGAAAGAGGTGAAAGAAAGAATCAGTTAAGAACTTTACTGTTTCCATGTTATGAAATACAATGCTAAGAGCATTAGAAACAGACCACCTACCAAAATGGTGAATATTTACACATCAGCCAGAGACTGCAGCCTGACTGCGCTACAGTTTACTGGGAGAAGCTACTCCTGTCATCTCTAAGTTAGTGCAATATTTCAACCAGCTTTCAGTACTTAAATAAGTTCAACGTGCAAAATGAGATTCAAAGTGGTTCATGACTTCACATCAGCTCATTCTCAGAAATCTATTTTATTTGGCGATATTTTTGCTTTCTGAAAGCATTGGACAGTATCAGTTTGGCACAACGAAGGGGATATTATTTTTGGCACAGCTCCTGTTACCAATAACAGGATGAGGCACAGTGATGCAGCCAAGGGATTAAGCAACTCGATTCTGCTTACAATTGAATGCCAGGGGTTTGTTCAGGATTTTTCCTATTTTCACTAGCAAAAGAAGACATGATGTTCTTTTTCAGACAAACACTTCACAGATTAGATTATAATCCCAGACCCGCAGTAAAAATGCTGTCTCCCATAGAATAAAAAATATCTTGGGCCTCCATACCATGCAAGAACTGAGTAGCAATGAACATTCCAGTAAAGGTCCTGAATTTTATCCAGGTGAAAAGTGAACTGGGTATATGTCATGCTCACGGTGTGCAGTCAGGCTCCTCTTACTACTTCCACACTCATTCCCTTTCCTGTCAGTTTTAGCAGAGCCTGCTCTGAAAAGAGCTCAAAACTATTTTTTCTTTTCAGATGGTCTCTGCCACTGGATTCAGTCAGAACAAAGCCACTACAATTTATGAAAGGAGAAGCAGCACTGGGGACAGTCTGTCTCTTGACAAGGACCTTCCATGTACATCGGCGCTCGCTTTCTGTGTGTGCTTCAAAAATGATCAAGCAAGCAAGGAGTGTGATAGCATCTGGATAGTGAGACCTGACCAGCCAGCACTGCTCTGCTGACAATCACTTCTAAAAACGAATTTCAGGAGTTACTTCCTCCTCTGCTCTTGCTATGCAAACATCAGAACACAGACTGTGTGTTTGTTTGGGTTTTTTTCTTAGATGACTCAGTTCTATTTTAACTGTGGATATAATATGAAGGGCATCATTATAGCTGGAGAAATATTTTATTTATGCTCTGGAGTGCATGTTCATTTCCTGTCAGTTACATGTATAAATTTAAAACACATGTTGCAAAATCAGAGTAGGTAAGTGGGAGATCATTTCATACTTTTCAGCATGAGTGGTGCTGACTGAATTGTGTTGTTTGTTTAACACACTACTTGAACGGATAATACTAATTGATTTATGAACAATAAAATGATCACAGTATTCCCCTGAATATGAAAAGTATACAACAATAATTTCTTCTTTTTTTCCCATTGATAATCTCTGAGATGACCCAAAGCAGCAAATCTATAAGCATAAATATGGAGTCCTGTCATTAAAACACTTACTCAGATAATGCAAAAAGTCATAATTGATGCAGGGTATTTGACTCTTAGTATGCCAAGAATGAACATATTTTATTTCTGTACCCTTCCCTGTCTTCTACTCGGATCTTTTTGCTACATTTGAACATTTTCTACTTTTCTAAAACTTGTCCCATTCTTCCCAAGTATGATTTAGGGCATGTGCCATCTGCATATAAGCAAGAGCAGCATCTGAGGTTCTTCCTCAGTCTCTGAGAAGTGTTTTTTTAAAGGACACAAGCGTCAAATGGAGAGCTTAAGCTCATGAACATATTTGAAAATTAAGGCTGTAAGTACTTAGAGTCATAGAATTATAGAACCATAGAATCACAGAATGGTTGGGTTGGAAGATCCTTTAAAGAAGGTCTTTAAAGATCCTCTAGTCCAAGCCCCCTGCCATGGGCAGGGACTTCTTTCACTAGGTCAGGTTGCCCAAAGCCCCATCCATCCTGACCTTGAACACTTCCAGGGATGGGGCATCCACAGCTTCTCTGGGCAACCTGTTCCAGTGCCTCACCACTCTCATTGTAAAGAATTTCTTCCTAACATCTGATCTAAATCTACTCTCTTTCAGATTTAAACCATTGCCCCTTGTTCTGTCACTACAGGGCCTGGTAAAAAAAAAAAAAAAAAAAATCTCCATCTTTCTTATAAGCCCCCTTTATATACTGGAAGGCCGCAATAAGGTCTCTCCGGAGCCTTCTCTTCTTCAGGCTGAACAACCCCAACTCTCTCAGCCTGTCCTCATAAGAGAGGTGTTCCAGCCCTCTGACCATTTTCGTGTCCCTCCTCTGGACTCGCTCCAACAGCTCCATGTCTTTCTCATACTGGGGACCCCAGAGCTGAACACAGTACTCCAGGTGGGGTCTCACCAGAGTGGAGTACAGAGGAAGAATCACCTCCCTTGACCCGCTGGTCACACTGCTTTTGATGCAGCCCAGGATACAATTTGCTTTCTGGGCTGCAAGCGCACATTGCTGACTCATGTCCAAATTTTCATCCACCAACACCCCCAAGTCCTTCTCTTCAGGGCTGCTCTCATCCATTTACCACCCAGCCTGTATCGATACTGGGGATTGCCCCGACCCACATGCAGGACCTTGCACTTGGCCTTGTCGAACTTCATGAGGTTCACACAGGCCCATTCCTCAAGCCTGTCAAGGTCACTCTGGATGGCATCCCTTCCCTCTAACATATCAATTGCACCACTCAGCTTGGTGTCATCTGCAAAGCTGCAGAGTGCACCCTCAATCCCACTGTCTATGTCATTGGTGAAGAGATTAAATAGTATTGGTCCCAGTACAGACCCTTGAAGGACAGCACTCATTACTGGTTTGCATTTGGACGTCAAGCCATTGACTATAACTAATTGGACATGGCCATCCAGGCAGCTCCTTATACATCTAACTGTCGATCTGTCAGACCCATATCTCTCCAATTTAGCAGCCAGAATGTTGTGGGGAACCGTATAAAAGGCCTTACAGAAGTCTAGGTAGATGACTTCTGTAGCTCTTCTCTTGTCCAGTCTTGCAGTCACTCCATTGTAGAAGGCCATTAGATTAGTCAGGCAAGATTTACCCTTCATGAAGCCATGTACTTCTAGTGCTTATCAACAGTACTAGTGAATACTCTTATAAGAAAGTGGAAATAAACATTACTGATGCAGCTATGTGCTAAGAATGATTAGAAGCAACCTCTCTTGCCATTTTTAGTTTTATATTTATTGAAAGAACTCCTGTAAATCTTTTAACAATTTAGCAAATGAAATGCCATACAATTATTATTTGTTAGATATGATCACAGAATGAACCACGTAGGAATACTGTATGATTTTTTGGAACTTACTACTCCGAGACAGGGCACTTTAAATAAACAGACTGCTCCTTCATGGCAGAATGTTACAAAAAAGTACTATTAGTAATATATAATATATAATATCTGTTTCATTTATACTGGCTTTTTAAATAAATATCTGCATTCCAAAATTATTTTTGTGACTGAAACATGTTGCAGATTTGAAAGGTGATAAATCAAAAGCAACAAGAACTCTTTAAGCTTAGGGAAGAGGTCAGGAACTCAAGGGTGAAACTCATGTCTTGCCAGGCTGTCTTAGGCAATGCACACCCTCCAGTTACCATCCTGCAAATTTTACATATGTGAGTTGTCCTACTAAATAAGGTTGTGATAAATGCTACGAATAAATGCTGCAGGATCAGAATTTGTATGTGTAAGTGTCAGCACAGCAAGGCTCATCCTGTCAGATTGTCAAATTTATGCACTTTTGACCAAACACGCGTACATTTTACATAGTAACTATTCCTTCCAGATGATAGCTAATTTGCTTCATCCTGAGCCAACCCTTGAAGCTGTATACAGTGATTTATATCAGAATCCCTGCGTAGATTTAATCTGTGTTTGCAGCGTGTAAGTTACTAGTTTTCTAAGAGGCCGTATTTTTTCTCGAGTCTCTCCTATAAGAACAATTGTCCTATCTACCTCTATAAATACTGCTTGAAATACTGTAACTGGGAAATCTGGAAAGGTCACAGAATATGTCTAAAATTTAATTCAAACTTTGGAGGTCTTCCATGTCATTTCACTTCTCTGTTGGAACATACCAAGTTTAATAATTGGCTTATGTTACAGACAAATGCATCAACATGAATTTCCAATAGCCTTTTAATATCTGATTTTGACAAAGTGTTGGTTGTTTTTCGAATTAAAGTGGCTGGATGTCAATAGGTTGGGGGTTAATATGAACATTTATCTTAGATTTCCTAAATTAGAAAAAGTACATGCACTGTACTGGAAAGAGTAGAAATAAATGTTGCAGAATGTTTCTGGCCTGTACATATATCAAATGGAAACTTCAGTCTGAAATTTTCACCATATTTAATTTACTTTAAACGAGTATAATTTTAAGGGACTACCTTATATGCATTTATCTTCCATGGAAAACAGTTTTCCAAGTCTTAAAAAAAAAATCAAGATTTTTTTCAAAATAGATACTGGGAAGCAAAAATTAGGAAGGAAATACTTGGTTTCTCATTTAGATTTCCCCTGTCTATCTAAATGTACATATATAATATTAAGTAAAGGTAACTATAGACTGGGAAGTACAAATAATCCTTTCTATCTTTCTATATAGGAAATTATTAGAAACATATTTACTACAATATGATTCAGTCCTGGTGGGTTCTTTGGTTGTTTGCTTTTAAAAGAGATGTTCTGTAAACAGTTAAATTTACCTCTTTGGACTGTTCAGGTTTTTTTACAGAGTAGGTTAATATGACAGCTTCACTCCTAAGAGTCTGGAGTCCTCCAGGGATTTAAAAATATATCACACAATGTAGTAAAATATATATATATATTTAAAAAATCCAGTTCCTTGATTGACTAAATTTGGCCCATAGTAAAATATTTTTTTTCTTGTTTTCAGCTGGAATATCATGTGCTTTAGTTTGTGCCCATTGCCTCTTGTCCTGTCACTGGGCACCACTGAGAAGAGGCTGGCTCTGACTTCTCTACTTTTCCTAGTAAAAAACAGTGTTTCTGATACTAAATATTTTCTGTTTCATAATTAGTTCCTAAAAATCAAACTGCTTGGTACCAATTCAAAATATTTATTCTCACCTGACTTAGAACATCTGAGAGATAACTAACTCAGACTTGGAAGCTTACCTTCTATAGAAAAGGGGGGGAAACTGGGAACCTTTGAAGGTGGTTTGTCACACCAGAGCATGGCAGGGAAGCCTGGACACACCTTGTTCTTTCCACTGACTGCACTGAACATTTGTCCTCTGGGTGGACTGATTTGCGGAAAATGCATTCAGAAATTAAAGCATATTTTAAACAAACTTTCAGCTGTATCGGTAAGTAGAACCTAACAACATATTTTGAAATCCAATTTCCTATAGCTCCATTGATCTCCTTTCCTCTAAAAATTATACATTAAAAAGAAGGTAAATTACAAGTGCTATTGTTATGAAGCTGTTATTTGCACACCCCATAATTCAATTGCATAATACGATTTTAAGGCTTAGAGGAGACATGCTACCATCAGAACTAAATAGACATATCAGAATGATTCAACTTGCAATGGGTTGGTTACACCTGTCACGTTTATTTTTTCCACAAAACCTGAACAGTGAGCTTGAACTGACCTGACGGTAACCTTCTAATCCACTTGACTTATTTTCTATAGATTAAATTCATTTGAAGAAATGTCGTATTTATTCATTCACATTGCTACATTTTAAAGGTGAGATTGAGAAATTATTTTAAGAGAGGAAAAAAATTGCCCTCATAGTTTGCTTTCCTTCAGGGTAGTCTTTATTCAATTAAACAGGACACATTTAGAGAGAGGAAATAAAGCTGAAATTAACAGGTTAGTCTGCAGTTTCTGTCAGATATAATATGGTGTGGATTGTAGTAACATTCAAAAATCTTTACATTTCAAAAATCTTTAGGGACAGATGCGGCTATGTTCTGTAATTTATGTGCAGAGCGTGTTGTTTTGGTCAATAGAAGATTTCCTGTACAGCTTATATATAAATAATCAAGGCAAAAATAGAGGAAAGAAGGGTCATTGTCTTCTTTTCCTGTGTATTTTCTAGCAGACCTTACAATTCATCACACGATGAGGAAAAGACAGTTAACAGGGAAAACTTGCAGGTTACAAGAAAATCCTGGGAGAGCCATAGCTTAAGTTGACTTTTCACTCAGCCTACCAAACTCATTTAAAAATGTAAAGACTCGGAGAACTAATGACCCAGGTCAGACAAAAAGTCTCTCTCTCTTCCCAAAAGGAAGGCTTTCAGATTGGTATACAATGATCCACGCCGGAGCAGTCTGAAGAATTTGGGCGTACCTTCCTTTCCAACACAGCGTGGGCAGACAGTAATGTGAAATGCATATATATATACTTTTTGAAAAGCCCTGCATTTTACTGTGCTTTGTTCTTATAGCTAAGATGAAAAAAACAAAGATGACGTGTAGGAAATAGGAGGAAATTCGAGATGTCATTTATTCCATCATCTGCAGATAATGTCATTCTCATCAACATCTGTTTAACTTGTTTGTGTATACATACTTTTATTGGGGAAGACTTTACACACTTACTGGGTAAATTATTCCACAGACTTATGACTGTTGGCAATAAGAATGTTTTTCCTCTTGTCTCAATTAATCTCACTTTCTGCAATACAGACCTGTTATTTCTTATAGGTAGCATGTAAAATTTCTTTTATTCCCTTCCGTAGTTGATTGGTACATTGAAGACAGTTACCATGTTGCCCTTCGTTTTCTGGCTCTCTAGGCTAAGCCACCCCTGTTCAGCCACCCTCCTGAAGCCCCTTTCTTTCCAAGATCTGATCATTCTCAGTCGTCTTCTCTGGTCTCTGTCCAACTGCTTCACATCCTTTCTTAATTACAGTACCCCAAATAATACTTAGTGCTCCAGCTGAGGCTTCAAGAGCTTCAAGAAGACTTGAAGGACCACTTAATATGTTGTGCAGACAATATGCCTCCTAGAGTGCCTTTTTCACAACACTATTGGCTCACGTTCAGCTTGCGCTCCACAATAAGCACAGATCCTTTTGTTGTTGTTGTTGTCGTTGTTAGAAAGCTCCTTCTTAGCCAGCCCTTTCCCACCCTGTGTTTGTGCAGATGGCAGTTCCTAATAAATACCTTGCCTGAAGAAAGCAGCCAGGAGCTCCCAAAAGAAGTCCAAGAATTGCTGTGCAGACCCAGAAAACCAAGACTGAGTCAAATATTGAGAGAATGAGGCTTTTCTACACTGGGAGAGGTAAAGGCTTGAGACCTAGCGTCTCGAAGGATGCCATCCCTGCAGATCAGACAGGGGACCAGCGCAGGCTCCCTGGAGCCGTGGCAGGGTTGGAAAGAGCTGCTGAATTCACAACAGTGAAAAGGGGCACGGAATTGATCCCTATATTGGGAAACTTTATATAATACAGTAGCATGTCAGCATGAAAAGAGGGTGAGGGGCTTTGGGAACAGAGAGGTAAGTCTCCCTTCTGTGGAGCTGCCCTCTCACCAGAAGTTCATTTTCAATGCACTTAGTGGTGACAGATTCACTAGAAGAGGCTAAGGGAGCTGCATCCTTCTGTTTCAACCCCCCTTACACATACACACACATGCAGACACACGGAGGTTGGCACAGGACACTCCCCTAGTCATGGAAGACAAACTCTCCCCTATTTACAGTTGCTTCCTCATCATCCTGTGTCCATGTCATCAACCCTCTCACTCCCATTACCTCCTGTGGCTGAGGTTATTATTGGCTAAAGGTGATTCTGACAACCTGTCCTTCAGAGGGGTAAAGCATGCGATTTAAGCAATAATCTTTCCTGTGTCATGTCAGCTTTTCTTACGATGATCATGGCCAAAGGAGTATTCAAACAGATGCAATTCTGTTACCAACATCTTAATTTCCTTTCCCTTTATCACTTTTTTCCCTCCCTTCATCTAAATGTAATAGCTTCATGCTGAAACTTGGTTCTCTGTGGAGCAGATAGGCAGAGGTGAACTTACAAGCCACCGAAGAACAGATTCAATGTGTAATGTATGTGTAATGGCATTTTTTAAATATAAATTAAAGTGGGGAGGAGGAACAGATTGCTTCCAAATGGTGAAGGCTGCAACTGGTAATGGAAGAATTATTTTCATACATTTAAGAGAAAGCGCTGAAGTGCTGAAGAGTTTTATAATCTGTTTTATAAAGTACTTGACAACGTCCTTCTAGCGTAAACCTGGCCAGAATAATTACTGGATTCCTTGGCTAATCTCAGCAAGTTAAAATAAAAGCTCCTCCTTTCGCTGTATGAAGAGTTGTGATTTCTGCCCCATCAGAGGGAATGAACTCATTCTCCTGCTCATTCCATCATACGGCCTCCTCCAGGCAGCTGAGGGCCAAATAAAATGCAAGTGTTTTCTGCTTGCAGTTCTTTTTCCCAGAGCTTGAAAGGGCTTCTGGGCCCTTTCTCTCCTGCTTCAAATTTATAATGAGCCTCTGCCAAAGCACAGGTCAGCGGTTTGCCCAAGTTCTTTTCTTTGACTTAATCCTCCTGACAGGCACAGGTCCAGTGCCTCATGAAGATCCTCATTAAGTACGCCTGCCACGTTTCGGTCAGGTGAACATCGTCACGTTGATGAAATAGCCCAGAGGAACTGCAGAGGCACGACTTTATTACTTACACTGAAATACCGCATCTACTAGTCTTGGCAGCGAAGGGTGGTGTTTCTCTGAAACTCCCCACTCACCAGATGGACTGCAGCAGCTCTAGCAGCATTTCAGCCATCTTTTGGAAAACAGCACTGACAATGGGGTCAATAAATAGCTATGAGGCATTTGAGCACATTTGAGCACTTTTATAACTCCATTAATGCTGTCTCTGTAAAAGATACTTGTGTTTTAATGAACAGCCTGCAAGACATTGTAGAAAAACTCTCACTACCAACTGCATGAACAAACTTTTACATCAGATGCTTGGGACTGTTCTTTCAGAGGAGCCCTTGCCCCTACAAATGTTTCAGAAGATCTGGGCAGCCAACACACGGTGAGCAGTGCTGTCTGTGAAATCCCCGATGGCTGCAGAAACGTCACATCAGAAGTGTCCTCTCTGAGTTGGCAGAAAGCTGCATGGCGTACCAGGGCAGCTTACGCAATAACAAGGGGAGGAGTGCTCACGCATCTTTTTTCTTCAGCTAGTTGCTCATGTGAATGCGAGAGAGGGAAGTCTTACAGTTTTATCTTTTGCACCCCTTTGGGGGATGGTCAATGGTAATGGCCAGGTGCAGGATTTTATTTTTCCAGAGCGTGGTTATAGTGATTTCTGCAAAACAAGGATCATGCTTCCAAGCCTCTTTTTTAAACACTGTGTTAGCAACTTTGAGTTATACAGCAGGTACAGAATCTCAAAGGGACTACTACAGTTATTTTAGTTGTGGAGGTGATAGAAATTCAATTTTCTGATCTCCCAACATTTTCTACAAATTTGTTGTGGGTGCGCTACAGTGTGTCTGAGACTAAAATACAAAGCATCAGTACCTGGGAATGCAGAAAAACATTTAAAAGCGGTCATAGATGTAGCAAGAGCCAAAAAGATGTCACTGATGTCAAGCTGGTTAAATACTTGTAACTTACCTATTTCTTCAGGAAGCAAAGTTTTCCCCAAAATACTGAAGTGTGTAATCCCACAGGAATGAACTGGTTTTGCCCAAAGCAGTCGAGCTCTTTGATCACCTCTCTTCAGCCCCCCCATCCCCCACCAACGGGGTAACGCTACTTGAAGTCTGTTTTAGTTTTCAAAAGCCCATAATTACACCCTGTTATGTTATTTACTTCTTAATACACCTTGACAAAGCTATACTTGGTCAAGAGCAAGACTCCTAAGCATGCAAAAAGTAATTTCCTTTCAAACACCTGTGGAATAAAATCCGCTAGAAATAGCTAAGGTCCAGGACACAGAAAACAAAGCCAGGCAAAAGCAGGTCCTTCTTTCTCATGGCTAGAACTTTCTTCACCTTGACTGAATGCTGGAGGACATGGTTTATTTCTTTTACTAGACTTCCTGCCTATTAAGACTCCCTCATTATTGAGAGAAACCTACTGAGCAATGAAACCACTCCAAAAAATGAGTGTTTACTTGAAAAACTGGCCAAGAAATCATGGGCAGGAACTGCAGGGTGGCCTTCTGCACTAGCTCTGCCCTTCCCAGCAGGGGAGGTGGATAAGCTCCCTTTTCATTCTGCTAATGAAACCCAGGTGAACTGTATCTTTTTACAAGTCTATCTGACAGCGGTCACCTAAACAAAAAGGCCCCAAGCAGCCCAGGGGTTTTTTGCATTCAGTAAAGAGAACGGCAGAAGTGTGGTCAGAACGGAGCATCCTTTGACTTGCAGCTCTACGCCACTCTGAGCTATTTCCAGCAAAGTCATGAACAGTAGTTTTAAAAGGGAGTACCTGCATCTCCTGCAACCACTGCTACCATCTAACATGACGATACCTTCCAAGAAAGAACTGTACTTGTATATTTAAAAATTAAACAGGTCTGACTAACTATCCAGTAAAGTGAAGATGGGTCATCTTGCTCAAGGAAACACTGGATGATGAAAATCCCTTAGGCCTATACTTTTGTTCCTGTTACAAGTTTCTTCCCCAGCTATTGTTATTTATACCCTGGTAACACCCCAAAGCAGGAGTTAAAGCTACATTATTTTAGGTACAGTACATACAACAAAAAGATGACTCATGCACCAAAGAGGCTAAGTTCATCATGACAGCAATGTTCCTGTGGTTAATCATGAATATTTCATTTTATCTTCCATGAAAAACAGAGACAATAACACTGCCTCCTACTATGTATTTTGAGGCTAAGAGTAGTTCATAAATGTTTGGCAAGTGCTTGATTTTTAAGGTGCAGGGTACTAGAGAAGTATAAAGTGATATACAGACTTTCCCTCCAGAGCAAAATAAGCGTTGTAAAGAAATTATGTAGCACACATAGCTGTTGCAAAATAAGCAATTGTAATATTTCAGAATTTTTTCCACATGAATATTGAATAATAATATGTTCTTTAAATGACCCCAGGGCGTTATGGTAACGGAGACCACATTCCTTCACAAGTCATCACGGTGCTTTGTTTTATTAATAATTATACTACAAAGTTTGGTAAGTTACAGTAATGCTGGAAATCTCTGTCTCTTGTACACCCTCACTGTTAGATCATCAGTTTGACAGTGAAATACCCCAAATCCCAAACCAGCTCAGAAATATATGTCTTTCAGCAGACATTAAAATTACTTGGTCCTTAACCAGGTCTCTCTGGCTTATCAACAGCCAAAATTTCACAACAGATATGTCTGCTATTTAAGACTTCTGTTTGCCAAAGTGTTCTTCTGGCTCGGATCAACCCCTTGGGTGCTGTGGTGGAAAACTTGCCAAAAATAGGGAGGCTTGTACTACATTTGGATCTTTCTGTC
Source organism: Grus americana (assembly GCF_028858705.1). Classification (NCBI taxonomy): domain Eukaryota; kingdom Metazoa; phylum Chordata; class Aves; order Gruiformes; family Gruidae; genus Grus; species Grus americana. The sequence goes on from NC_072852.1 coordinate 142,717,211, forward strand.
TTTTCCTCAGATTTCATTTTTAGCTTGATCTTCTCTCCTGAAAAAGGTCAAGGAAATTACAATGAAGTTGAACAGTAATAACATATGATGTTCATGTGACATATTTACATAATAAATATATCTTCCCACAAGTTCAAAATTTTCCATGCTTTAAATGTAATTGTATAGGAGGAGAAATTTGGAAGCAAACTTGTTCTCCTTTACGTTAAGCCATTAGCCGTCCAGTCACTAAATGTAACAATATAGAAAGCAGCTGCTATAATAATCTGTCCGGTATTTTTTCTGGGTTTTTTTTGTTGTTGTTTTGTTTGTTTTTTAATTAGGTACTACTGCAAGACCTTCTCCATTCTCTGCTAATTTTCCTTGCAAAATATTTCCACATCGATATCTTCCACATGGTAGCAAAGTGGTTGCAGGCCTGTGCAAAAGAAAAAGTGATTGACAGTGTATTGTAAGGCTAATCCAAAGCTTACTGAGGTCGATGCAATTCTTTGCTTTGGCTTCTGTTGGTTTAGGGATCAGACTCTAAAGCAGTGCTTGAGAAATCTTAAAAGTTTATTTGAAATAGGAAAAGATGAACTGCAAGCCAAACAGTTTATTCAATGGAGAGAGAGAAGAGCAAGGCAAAGATTATTCTTGTCTCCATGCTGCGAACTGTAGAGGAACAGTTCTGTTCATAGTGTTGATATTCATAAATAACTTCATTGCCAATCTGAAAAATCTTAAAAAAGAAAAAAATTCACAAGAAGCAATACTGAAAACATGAAGAAATCTCATACCTTCTGAGGCAATAAACACTGTGAAGTCTTAAACACATGATATTGTGGTTTTAGAATTTCTCCCTTTTTGGTAATTCCCATGAAATTAACGGTTTGAGACACCCAAAAACACTTTAGATCTCACATGTATTTTGAGATCCAAATTTCCATTGTGTACTTAATTTATCCTGATATTCCTTATTGAAAGCAACAAGATAACTGGATCCCACTATCTGTTCAGCTCATCTCAGTGATTCTGCTCTTCCTTTGCTTTATCTGGCTGAATTTTCTGAGACCTGTTTCACATTAGGTGGAGAACTTCTGCCTTTGGAACAGCTACTGGAGGGCTTAAAGGTTCATTCCAGCAAAAAGTGATTTAAAAACAGATTCCTGCGTGTTAATGGACTCTTTCTTCTTAAGAAAACAGCAGAGCATAGATTTTCTCATTCCACATCAGACCAGTGATACCATATCTTGTCTGTAACAGCAGCCAGCTATGGGTGCATCTGACAAAAACACAACAGGCAACTGGAGACACATGAACCGATTGAGAACTTTCCCCCGGCTCCAGCCATGAAGGACTTGACTTACATTTTAAAGCTTGGGGGTTTTATGGTCTTAACATTGTGGGCCACAGCTCTGTGGGTTGATGATATATTTTTAAGTTATTTTTGGTCTCACATTCATTGGAAGTCCCTTACTGCTGTAATACAAGAGGAAATAACTATCTTAGTTACCTCTTCCAGAAGGTTGCATGTGTTTTTCTTCAGTCTCACCTTATGTATCTATGCTAACAGGAAACAGGTCCAATCTCTCTGATATTTCCTTCACCTGAAAAAAATCTAAAGAAACCACTGTAGACTTTTACAGCAGTGTCACATGCCTTTGTATCATTTTATCTCTGTATTACACAAAATGTTACTACAACTGAGAATAATATTTGAGCTAGGAAAATCTTAAATAAGATTTAATTATTTTTTTAATTATTAAATAAGATAAAAATTAAATAAGATTTAATTATGATGTGTGTGTTGGGTTTGCATGGCAAGGTTTTGGTAGCAGGGGGGGCTACAGGGGTGGCTTCTGTGAGAAGCTGCTAGAAGCTCCCCCTGTGTCTGACAGAGCCAATGCCAGCCGGCTCCAAGACGGACCCGCCCCTGGACAAGGCCGAGCCCATCAACGCCTCTGTAATAACATATTTAAGAAGGGAAAAAAACCAGTTAGGGAGGGCTTTTGCAGCCGGAGAGAGGAGTGAGAAGATGTAAGAAACTCTGCAGACACCCAGGTCAGTGCAGAAGGAGGGGGAGGAGGTGCTCCAGACACCAGAGCAGAGATCCCCCTGCAGCCCGTGGTAAAGACCATGGTGAGGCAGGCTGTCCCCCTGCAGCCCATGGAGGAAGGATGAGGGGGTGTAGAGATTCCACCTGCAGCCCGTGGAGGACCCCACACCCGGAGCAGGTGGAGGCACCTGAAGGAGGCTGTGGCCCGTGGGAAGCCCACACTGGAGCAAGCTCCTGGCAGGACCTGTGGACCCATGGAGAGAGGAGCCCACGCCAGGGCAGGTTTGCTGGCAGGACTTGTGACCCCATGGGGGACCCACGCTGGAGCAGTCTGCTCCTGAAGGTCTGCACCCCATGGAAGGGACCCACGTTGGAGAAGTTCGTGAAGGACTGTCTCCTGTGAGAGGGACTCCATGCTGGAGCAGGGGAACAATGAGAGGAGTCCTCCCCCTGAGGATGAAGAAGCGGCAGAGACAACGAGTGAGGAACTGACCGTAACCCCCATTCCCTGTCCCTGTGTGCCGCTGAGGGGGGAGGAGGTTGAAGCCGGGAGTGAAGTTGAGCCCGGGAAGATGGGAGGGGTGGGGGGAGGTGTTTTAAGAGTTGATTTTATTTCTCATTCCTCTACTCTGTTTTGCCTAGTAATAAATTAGATGAATTCCTTCTCTAAGTTCGGTCTGTTTTGCCTGTGACGATAATTAGTGAGTGATCTCTCCCTGTCCTTATCTCGACCCACGAGCTTTTCGTTATACCTTTTCTCCCCTGTCTGGTGAATGAGGGGAGTGATAGAGCGGCTCTGGTGGCCATCTGGCCCCCAGCCAGGGTCAACCCACCACAACGTGGCACTGTAATCTCTTCTATTTCACAAACTCACTTTATGTCTTACCAGGTTTGTCTGGCATTAGGTGCATGTTACTGAGTCAGTTCATTCCCCAGCCTGAACTTTCTCACTACTTTGAGAGGGTTTCAGCCATCCTGAGTTTTGATGGACTTTGAATGATGTGTGTCACCACTTCATTATTCCATGAGCTTTGCCAGTTCTGAAAAGAAAATAAACAAAATATAAGACCAATTGTAGGATTCTTAAGGCACTCTGCTGCTAATTATCTTGTAGCACTTTTCTCCTCAGGAAAATAATGTTTAAATTATATCATATTTCATCAAATTTCATATTTTTTCCAAAGACATACTGTTTGGCAAAATGAAGACTATAACTTCTGCATGTGATTTAAAGGATAAACAAAAAGGGGGAAAAAAATCTGCTAGTTCAATAAAATAATTCTGCCAGAGGAAAACCATAGCTAATGTCAGCTTATTGTCAAAGCCTCCCTGTGCTACTTGTGCCTTTCTTTTTCCTTGAGGCTACCTTTCAGAGAGGGATGGTGGGCTCTCACCAGCAGCCTGCCTCCCACTTTAGCTCCTTGGTTTTGAACAATGCTTCCTCTCCCTGCCTGTAGTAGTTCAGTGACAGACACAGCAACACACAAATCATGTGGAGTAGGAATCTTTAATTTTCTGAGTAATTGAACTGAGAAGCTAAAGCGTAAACTGAATGCAGGACATCTCTCATGGCACCTCCTGCCAGTGTCTCCCCTCCATACAGCACAGAAACTACCCAGGTATCTCCATTTCCAAAGAAAATAGTCGCCTTTTGTTCAAACATTAATATTAATCAGTTTTACCATCTATAATGTTTATCCTAATAAATGCAACAATGTTGTCACTATCAACAAATCCATGTAAAAATTATTTACCAAGAATTATTTATACATCAAAAGTTGTTGCAGGAAAGTTCACCTGTTTAGATTTACCCAGATGAAAGGCAAACCACCATTAAGGACATAGGGTGTAACAATATCAACCACGGTTACTGAGTCATACCACCATATGACAAATTGCAAACTTTTCTAATCCTAACCCAGGCTTGGAAGAAAACATCAGTCTCTCAAGAGGACAATTGACACTGTGATGTTTAATAGCTATGCAGTTAGATATTTGTTACATGTAATAGCTCCCAGGTATCCATTAAGAATGTATATATTTTACTTTATTTATTACTCCTGTGCATATGTTTTTAAGCATGTAGATGTAAGTGTCCAGAAAAAATAAACACATCTTACTTGAATCCAACATCTAAGGCAGACTTCCTTGGGACTATCATTATCGGGTGTTAACACTTCAAATGTGGAAAACATTATTCAACAACTATTAAAGCTACATACAACATTCAGTAGTGGATTCAGAGACCTACTTTTCTTCACTCAAATTCAGCAGAAAATTGGTCTTGATGTCTTATAAGCTTTAATTTTAGTATAATCTATATTTAAAAATGGAAAATCAAACTTTTGGTGAGCTCTAAATTGTAACATACATTTTAATGTGTTGAAATTAAATTTTGTTATAAAATCATGACATAACTTATTTTTTTAGATATATTTCTTGTTTTGTTGTAAAATAGAAGCTGACTTCATTTTCCATGCTTGAACTCTGAAAATGGCCACATTAGAGACTGCAGTCAAACTGCACATCAACCTAAATCTTAAACAAGCATTCAATTATGCACTGGCCAACTTGATTTCACCACAAATTGCATTGCTTTCTGACAAATGCTGCCAGAGCAAAATTAAAATAACAGAAATAGGGATTATTTTAGCAGTACTGCCTTTACAATCAAATTTTTTAAAGTCTCAACAGTAGAGATTGATATAGTATAAACTGTTTGGCTTTGTAGTAGAAGGGTCATATCTTGGATCATAATCCTTCTTTTGAAGAAAGTCCTGCCTTTCAGAAACCAAATATATAATAGCTGTAACTTTCTATCTGACTTTTCTGACCTAGTCATGGTTCCCATCATCCCAGAGCTGATATAATGTCTGGTTTTTATTTTCTAAGATCTAAATGTTTCGAATTTTGTGGTTCTTCTGAACAAAAGTGATATGAAAGGAGTTACACTTTATCCCAAAAGTTCTCATGCTAAAAAGAACACAGTGAACTTGTTGTTGTCCAAAATTTTCAACCAAGGTTAGTTAGCTCTGTGAAAAGAAAACCCTGTCTCAAAACTGAACCATGCAGAGTTCATGGGTAATGTAGTAAAGTTCTTTTTTATGGCTTATCTCTTCTTTTATGCAGCAGATTGGATTATAGCAAAGATTTTGTCCAGCTTTAACATTCACTGTTATTTTTGTCTTCCAAATATGAATTCCACAGCTGTCAAGAAAATACCATGCATTCAGCAAAGGTCTGACTTTTAGAGGTAATGGATCCAGTGAAACACGAAATCCAGGTCCACACGGCACCACACGGTGCTGGTAATGCATTTTAGCAGAGCTGAACTCTCATTCCAAGTCACGTCCATCAAAAGTCATCGTATTGGGAGCACACCTGGATAAACACACACTTTTGTTGTTTGAGACCACCAAGTCCCGCACGCTGAATGTGAGACTCAGTCTATTGTCTCTCACCCCAAATCTTTGCCCTGGTGCCTGCATCTCCCCATTCATGGTGTGGTGCCTCCACCTCTCTCCTCTTCCTCGCCACCTTCCCATCTGCCTGCCACAACCCACTGTGGCCGCGGCAGCCCGTGCCCTCGAGGGCTGTGTCCCTATGCATTTGGCACAATCCCCAAAATACTTGTCTTCCGGGTTAGCATTTAAGTGGTTTAATGTGTCCGCAGTTTTTCACATGCAAAACTGAATGGCTTCAGCGTTTACCCTGAGATTAGGCCTGCAGCACTCCGCGTTTCTAATGCATGTGCTGCTATTTTTAGCGAGATTGGAATATATACTATTCAGCTTAATAATAAACATCATTACTTGTTAAAGGGAATAGAAACATTGTAATTCTGCTGTGTTTTTAACTAATTTTTTGGCTGGCTCTCTGCTATGTAGCGGGTGATGGAAAATCATAGCACGCCAATGGCACGGTAACAATTTCCTCTACAGCAATGGGCTTCTACATGACATCCTGATGTGGAAGCAATGATATTTTGCAACTAAAACATTATCTGAAAAGCAAAAACTGCGGTGTAGATCTAACTTAGAAGTTAGGAAACTTACTGTTTTCCTAGGCTTATGAAATATTCTTTGAAAAAAAGGACATGAATGGCAAGAGAGAAACGATGTGCAAGATTCTGTAAAATAATTAGAAGTTAACATATCATCAACACCTGAACAGAGAAGGACCACAACTGAAAGCATGAGTCCTATCTAATGAAAATGTAAGCACAATTCCAAATCCATATATTTAAATATATCCACAGAGATATTGAAATAATACAAAACCTTAAGTTCTCCAGTCCTCTGCTGACACATTTTTATTTTTATTTCTATTGTTTTGATTTAAATAATAAAAAAAGGCTAAAATTTGCACTGCTTTTACAGAGACATTGCTGTGTTCAGAAAAGAAAAACAAAATAAAGCATGATTATGGAGACAGCAATGTAATAGACATGCAGCAAGTCAAAAGAAGCAATCAAAATGCACAGGAGAAAAATAAGGGCAGGAAATACCCCTATAAATTTAATGCTCATCAAATAATGTAAAGAAATGAGAGGGGGTTGAACAGCCATAATACAAAAAAATAATGCAACTGTGAGGGCCAGAGAAGATGAACTAAAAGAAGCAAGCAACAACCTGTGTGCAAAGAGTATAGTGTAATGGCTAAATTTGCAGATCAAACAAATAATTACCCACTTGTACTATACATTGCTCATTTTAATAAATGAGAAAAAATATGAGCTATTGAAAAGGATATGTAACAAACTGCATAGAAAATGCAAAAATTTGCAGAGGAAAATATTAAGTCTAGATGTTGCTGTTCTGACAATCTAACTATTAAATAAATAAATATCCATGAGCAGCATGCATTTATAAAGAACAGATATCTGAAGGCAAGCCACATAGGCACATGGCACAATGGCACACAGAGGAAAATGTCCATAAGTTGTAAGAGACAGGTAATTCTGGGAACACAAAAAAGACATGATGCCAAATATTTCCCCAAATTTAAAGCAAAATGGAGGGGGGAAAAAACCCAAAACCAACCACAAACCAACAAAACACCAAAAAGAGAAAAATGAAGTTCATGTATGTCCAGCCTGGATAAGCAATTGAGTGGATTTTTTTAGAAGTATATTAGGCCTATATGTCTGAAATCTGTATAAGGTCAGCGTCCAATATTTGAATCTTTCATTAGATCAGGCTGTTTCACTCAACTTTCAACAGCTGCCAGAAATCTTTGTATATGGTATATTTTGCCTTGTTCTTTGTTTTCCTTTGTGTTACAGATTTGTAGGTGTTTATTATCATTTCCTCCTGTGATTCCAGTATGTTCCACTAATACATCAGTGATGAGTGAACTCAAAACAGTAGGGAGTTTTAGTGAATTGCATAAATCAAATATTTTGCACATAATGAGGTCTTTTTATAACACAAGCTGTTGCACCTCCTGTGTGTATGTTCCTATTTCTAAATCAGTCAACAGCACGTATAGCACACTGCAGAGTCTGAGAGCTTTTCACTTTGAGGCATCCAGAAACTCTGAGCCTTAGCTGGCTCAGTGAAGGATCCAGGCTGTGAAATCCAATGGAAAGTGCCAAAATGAAGCATGTGCTGTTTGACCTACCTCAGGGGGACAGGGGACATCAGGAACATGTCTGCATCATACAGTGGGGATCCCAGGGGCTGCTTGACGGATGAGCTATGAGCAGGAGTGGTGAGGACCCTCCAGTAGCCCCTTACATGAGTCCCAGCTCCCTTGCAGTAGTGGTTTCCTCCACCCGGGGCTGGGAGCCATAACTGAGGTAATACACAAAGGACTCCTGTCTCTCTTCCTTTTTGGATGCCTGCTAATGACTTCATCTAACTAGATGATTCACAGTGACTTTCTTAAGAACTTGGTGGAACAAGAAGTTAAGTCAGATTTGGGGGTGTATGGAAATATATTGAACAAACTGCTAAATGAACCAAGGTAACAGCTCTCCTGTTCCCTCTCCTGAGCATTCAACCATAGCCTGATTGCTTGTGAGGTACTGCTGCTCCCTGCACGTGCCAGGAAATGAATAAGAGGTTTAGGTCTAACCCCATCAGCTACAAGGGCTGTTATGTATAGAATCATAGAATCATTTAGGTTGGAAAAGACTTTTAATATCATCAAGTCCAACTGTTAACCTAACACTGATAAGTCCACCACTACACCATGTCCTTAAGCGCCACATCTAGACTCTTTTAAATACCCCAGGGATGGTGACTCAATCACTTCCCTGGGCAGCCTGTTCCAGTGCTTCACAACCTTTTCAGGGAAGAAATTTTTCCTAATATCCAATCTGAACCTCCCCTGGCACAACTTGAGGCCATTTCCTCTTGTCCTATGGCTTGTTACTTGGGAGAAGAGACCAACACCCACCTGGCTACAACCTCCTGTCAGGTAGCGATCAGGTCTCCCCTCAGCCTCCTTTTCCCCAGGCTAAACAACCCCAGTTCCCTCAGCCGTTCCTCATCAGACTTGTGCTCCAGCCCCTTCACCAGTTTTGTTGCCCTTCTCTGGACATGCTCCAGGACCTCAATGTCTTTCTTGTAGTGAGGGGCCCAAAACTGAACACAGCACTCGAGGTGTGACCTCACCAGTGCCGAGTACAGGGGGATGATCATGAGAATGCTGTGCGAAACAGGCAGTATGTTTGCTACCTGGCTGGAGAAGAAAATCCAGCCAATTTTCAGACACGTTTGCTGAGTACATGCAGTTAAACTGTATTACACAGCAGCTCTGACAAGACTGGCCTATGCAAACAAACTGCAAGTGTGCAGTCAGTTCAGCATAGTTGGACATGACAAGAATTGCAGGAAATCTACAGATCACCTGCAAGGTGTTGAGCAGCATATCCAAAGTGTCCTGCATCTGGCTTGCTCCACACACACAGTTAATCTACAGGTGCTCAGGGGGCCAAGGCTGTGCCTGGGTACCACCACCCTGGCTGCTCAGCCGGGGGTCTTTTGCCAACAGTTCATACTCACAGCCAGAGGGGTATGGGCCCTAGCAAAATGGAGAGAAGAAATTCCTAGGGAAATTGGGTGCTCCACTTGGTCTGCTAAATCTTAACAAAGGAGGTAAATGATTAACGCTCTGATCAGATTTTGCTTGTCTCATTTTACTTTTATGTGTTTATAAGCTTGCATTCATAGCAATGCTCACGCGGCCAACCTCCACTCCCCCACAACGCTCCATGTGTCACCTCAGCACTTCTGTCCTCCCCACCTCTCTATTGCTCAGAGTAAATGTTTTGTAGATGCTTAAAATGCTTTGTATATCTGCTCTTTAGAGAGCACAGACTGCAGGCAGAGGCAGTGCTGCAGAAGAAATGCAGGCTTAGCTGCCGCTAAACAAACAGGGCTGTTTGAGCAGAGCCACGAAAAGCAGACAAACTGCAGACTGAAACGGGAGCAGTTGTTGTAAGGCAAGGATTACAACTTGGGGGGTGGTGGTGTCAAGAATTTAGGGGTAAGCAGTTGGAATGAAGTCAAAACAGATTCATAATCTATGGGAGAGGGGGGTTTCTAAACTTCACAAGTGGCAGGAAAGAGGAAGGTGTTGAATTGGGAAAGTAGGTGTAGAGTCAGCGAAGAAAGTGATGACAAGTCAAAGGAAGAGCTGCAGTCTGTGGGACCAAAGTACTTGACGTGAGAAAACAGTAGGGAATGGGGGAGAAAATGTCTCAATTTGAGGTTGGAAAGACGTGTTGGGATGGAACGGGAAAGGGGCACAGTAGAGTTTGGGAAGGAACAGAGTCAAAAGGTGAATGAGATCATAAAAAAGTGAAATTCAGTTTCCCTCCTTGCTGGTTTGTTGCCTTTTATCGAAAACTCAAATGCTTTGAAAATCAAGAGGTTTCCTGCTTTCAAACTGAGAACTAAAGAACCCCAGAGCGTGTTTATTTAGCAATGCTGTATCTGTGTCTCAGCTGCTTCATTATCTTCTGTGATCCAGCTGGACTGTATCATCCCATGATGCACAACAGTGGCTCACCAAAAGGCTCATAAACCCATTAGACTTGAAATGAGAGGGAAAGTGGAGTTCTTGAATAACATTTCACTTGGAGAACAGAAGGCAAGCACTCTAGTGAGTTTTAAGAGGTGCTTGATACTTCTGTGTTTGTGAACGTGAGCTTACAGCATTTTCATTGCAGTGGACTCGGCGAGTGTTTTCCTGGACTCAGTAAGTACTTTGAGACTCAAGATGCTAATGAACTATGACAGCATCATGCATCAAGCTGAAATGCTGTCAGGTACACAGAAGGATTAAAGTCAGAAGAAACTGGAACTACAAATCAACTGCCCTAACAGGTTATATCTAAATAGAAAAAAACCTTTACTCTTTAGAAACATTTTGGGTCTTGCACTTTTTGTAGGAAATTCATGAGATTTTTCAGGAAAAATGGATATTTCTACATATGCTTACATTGCCTCCTGAGTCAGAAGACACACAAAAAGGAGAGAATCGTCCTATCTCATCTAGTTCTCCTAATTTTTGGATGAGTGTTATTTTTCATTTCAGGAAAAGGAAGCAAGAATGAGAATGTGGATACCCCATCCCTGGAAGTGTTCAAGGCCAGGTTGGATGAGGCTTTGGGCAACGTGGTCTAGTGGAGGGTGTCCCTGCCCGCAGCAGGGCGGGGTTGGAACTAGATGATCTTTGAGGTCCCTTCCAACCCAAACCATTCTGTGATTCTATGATTCTGTGTTACACTGAACACAGCAGACACCAGGTAAATGTAAACATTATTCTGGAGTCTGCCAACAGCGACATGCTTCACCACTTGACTGATTGATGTGACTCCCATGTAGCTGAGCTTTGTAAAGACCCCTTTATGGCCCACAGATGTGATTTTGTGTTGACATCACTGAAGAAAATCAAATTCCAAGGCAAGGCTGTGAAGGCCAGCACAAAATCTAAATCAACCATATCTTAGGTAGAAGTGTACCACTGAAACAGATTGCTTAAGTTGTTTAAGTTTAGCTTCAGCTAAATCACCACAATACGTCCTTGCAAGAAAAGCAGCCCAGGATATCTTGCAAGGTACAATGAAGTGCAGAATTACATCTACTCAGGAAATTAAGAAAGTTCTCTTGGAAAAGGCAACATTTCTGAACAAGTGCCGTTGGTTAAGCACAATATCCTCAAGAACAGGGGAGAACAGGCTCAAAATTTACAACAGTAATACATTGTTAATGACAATTTACAACTTTTAAACATTTTCTGGGCTTCGTATTGGAAGCACAGGTGATTTTCTTAGCTATTATTTGCAGCAAACAAACAGATGAAAGATTTCTTTTGCTCCATTAATCTACAAATATTTCTCTACAAGTGTACAACCCTTGCAAGAACGCATTACTGGTAGTGATAAGTTCAAATCTCAAGTGCGGGCTTTGCTAACAGGCCTGTCTCTATACAGACCTTTTGCACTGAGAAAAGGTCCTGTAGAAACCCCTCAGGTCTGACTCTGCAAAAGATGGGCACATTTCAGTTACTAGACTATGGTCTGGCCAAAAGCACTATCACAAACCTTAAATACTTCCAGTTCTTCTATGACTTTTTTTCCAGCGTGTATCCAAAGGGTTGGGTTTTTTTAAACACCTGTGTCTTAGCATGCACAAGTGACAACACACAGTTAAGCTCGTGTTGCACAGTTTGCCAAATTGCTTACCAAATCAGACAGCTGAAGGGATTCATTATTTCAAAACTTCCCTCAAATGAAATAGGAAAATATTAGTCTTACAGGTAAGGAGGAACTTCAGTATGAATTGTGAATGATGAAATCTAGATACTGGCATTGTGTTGTGTTAGTACAGCCAAATAAGTGAGCATAAGAATTAAAAAAAAGTCTTTTCCAATATTTCCCTCCTTTTGCAGCACAGTTGTTTCAAATTTATATTAGCTTATCCTTTCAAAACCATTCCTAACCACTACATAGGTATTTCTCTCTCCAGCTAAAATTAATTCTTTCTGAGTGGCATTTCAACAACCCGTGAGCAGATGGTTTTAGTTTTAAATGGATCCTGCAGATTCAAAACTGATTTTCTGAAATTTTTTTCACCATAAAAGAAAAGTTAATGAGTGTCTACAACAGCACTCCTTTCACCTTCAGTCAGTTTACTGTTTTACAGTGTTTGTAGCCCCCATGGAACAGTAGTCTCATATTTTAAAAATCTTAAAATTTAGTAAAAATTCACTCTGATGTTTCATATGAAAATTACTGCTTGTCATTTCTTTTTCCCCTAGAACATGATGAACCTTCTATGGTATCATTTTATCTGGATGAGTGGCCAAAAGATTTGGCATAAAATTTATTTAAACTTGCTTTTGCCTTAAAATAACTGAAAGGGAGCTATGCCATGATAATCCACTGGAAGTCATATTATTTTCTGCATCAGTAATGAGACCTAATAATTGGACTATTCTGTCTACAAAATGACCTTTTAAAATATTCCTGAAAAAGACATTAGTCCTTTTAATATAGTTACACTAATACTTCATTTAATATTTTCAGTGAAGCATTGCAAAACCGCTTGGAATTAACAATAATCATCAGTGGGTCTTATTCTGAGATCTTGCTAGCCCTTTATTACAACTTCCAAACCACTCTGTTCAGCAATAAAAGATCGTGATGAGTCCACACATCTGCTGATGTATACATTTGATTTTTTGTGTAGAGCTTCACTGAACTGGAATACTGATCTCCAAATTTGAGGGGATCAATTTTGGACCAAGATGAGAATCTTTCCCACATTCAAGGCCTCCACTGTAGGGGAAAAAAACAAAATAAAACAAAACAAAACAATTTTAATCTGACTTTTAGCTACAGATACAATGATTTAGTTTGGCTCTTCTCTGGCCAAAGGGTGGAGACTGCTGCCCTCTGATGCCTCACTGGTGTGTGTGATAGAGACACATAGATAATTCGTCACATTTCTAGTGAATAAATGATAGACTGCTCATTGCTCTGTGCCTCGTAGATTTATCTACAGCAGATAATAAAATTCAGATGTGTTTACAAAGCATTAGCCTAATTGGAAAAAACAGTCTGCTGGTAATGACCACCCACGGTATGAGGCAATGGAGAAACAGGCTTCTGTCAGAATTAGCACCACACTTTGGCCAGAGTGTCAAGGACTGAGAAGAAGGCTTAAGGAACTGAGCAGTACTTTCCCAGTACAGGTCATCCTCAAAGCACAGAAAAGCAGTAACTGATACTCCAGTTAATGCTAATGCTACACAAAGGCAGCAGATAAAACAAATTCTGCTATTGCATTTAGCAGCACATGGCACTTGCTCTCCTCTCTTCCTGTACATGTATAATATAAATTGACAAGATCAGCACTAAAAAATTGGGTCTGGATATGCCCAATCTGTAGCAAATAAGGCTATAAATCTGATATTTTAAAAAAGCAGGAGCATGGAACAAAAGCTTTTAAAAATACATGCTACAAATAAAAAACAACAACAACAACAACAAAGCAAATGCTATTTAGATAACTATGATACTTGAAAAATGTTTGATGAAATGTTTTTGGGGATGTAGGTTACATAAGCAACTACCCTACATCTATTCTCTTGTTAAGTGTCAGAGATTTTTTTAAGGATGTTTCTCCAGTTTCCATAATTCAAACACAGATTGTGACTCTCTACTTAAAGCTTGGGCCTGTATTCTGATACCTTTACTCAAGTTGGATCCCGTCTTACTCTTTAGTCAGCTTTCAGTAATTTCAGTGGGACTGTTCATAACGTAAAGGTGACTGGATCTGGACCTCTAAAATGAAGATGTACCTTTCATATGGGTGGGCAGATCTTGCTTTTCTGTCAGAACACCAGTGTCTTTTCAGGAAGTATCCAGTACAAGTTGCATCTCTTCATCAGGCTGCACAGGTTTTCAGGCAGGGATATCTTAAAAACTTTTATACGTTATTAAGGAAAGATCTGCTCTTTTTTCTTGTGAGTTGGCCAAACCTCAGCAGCACTTCTGCAAGCTCCAGATGCTGTTATGCCCAAAATTTCAGTGCACTGGATTCCCGTAACTAGAACCAGCTCAGACATGAGTAACACACTCCCCAACAGCTTTCTAGTCCATAAGCTTAAAGAAACAACTGCCTCACCTAGCAGTACTGCATACTTTGGTCCAAATATTACTTTAAAAAAATATATAAAGGAACATGGTAATTTTTTGCAAGCTTTTTGAGACTTATTACTCCTGTCAACTGCAGACTGTGGGAGTTTTGAAAGAAAAAATCAGGCAGCTCAAGAAATGCATGGCAAAACGCCTAATGACATTCTGCAGTCCTCCACCATTTTAAGAAAGGAATCTTTTTTCTGTCTTTCAAAGTTGAAATTAAACCAGATTTAATTAATTCATACACTGGGAAATATATTTGAACTTTAGTTAATTTAATTGCAGAAGAAAGGACTAAAATACTAAAAAATGTGATCACTTAATAAAGAAATGAGTGGGCCAGGTCCTTTATTCTGATACATTTTAGAGTACGCATCTAATGCGTCTGTGTTGGGCCAGTCCAGATTTGCTTCCTTGTCTTCACTGTAATCTGGCATAACATAGAGCACATCACAGGAAAATCTCACAGGACCGCGGGGACCCATACAGGCACTATGTGCCAGCAGCATTACAGCTGTATGAAGATGAGCTTTAAGCCACCTGGGCATGTAACTTAAGACAAGTCCTGTGTACAAGGGCAAGGAGTGACAGGACAAGGGGTAATGGCTTTAAACTAAAAGAGGGTCGATTTAGATTAGATATAAAGAAAAAAATTCTTCGCTGCGAGGGTGGTGAGGCACTGGAACAGGTTGCCCAGATGCCCCATCCCTGGAAGTGTTCAAGGCCAGGTTGGATGGGGCTTTGGGCAACGTGGTCTAGTGGAGGGTGTCCCTGCCCTTGGTAGGGGAGTTAGAACTAGGTGATCTTTGAGGTCCCTTCCAACCCAAACCATTCTGTGATTCTATGACAGCAGCGTGTGGCTCAACTGCACTGCAGGACCTTGCAGAAACCCGTAGGCTTGTAGACTGCACGGTCTTCCTGGGGCCATAAATACAATTTTAGCAGCCACATTAATACCACCAGCTGTAGTACTGACATTTGCCATTATACTGTAGTGTTATTCAAGCACTGATGAGGGTTGTTTATGTGTTAATCATGTGTTTTAAATTTTGTTTATCTTTCTCAAAGTTTATCACTGGGATCTGAGTTTCCTTTGTCTTGCGAATCATGAATTATATAAAAAAAGATTTTACTAATGTTGTAATCTCTGACCTTCCATTCTCTTCTTGAGAAAGAGTGTCATTATGTTGTTACTGTCATATCTAAACAGTGCAGCATGTTTTCCCATTTGATTTTCTTTGGAGAGTTGTGATTACAAACAAAAGGTAAGTGCTTTAAAATGTTTAATATAAAATACATGGGGTTTATTTGTTTGTTTTTAAAAAAGAGAAGAGGCAAGATTTTTATAGAGCAAGTGTTGACTAAGTCTTGATATTAAACATCAGGTGAGCTTCTTTTAAACAAAGTTAAATTCCCAAATCTGCAAAGCTGATGCAATACAGGGGTATGTAGGGGAGAGAGACAGTTAGATTCACTGTTGTTTTACTGTGAAGGATGGGATCAAAAGTCCATAGTTAATAACTGTAAATGTCAGTGGTTCTTTGGCTTGGAAGTCGTAATCTAAACAAACTTTTGTAATGATTTGTAACAGAAACCCTCAGTAAAGATGCATGGGATTCCTGGCTTCTACATCTGAGAGTTGAGAATAAGGTGTTCTGTAACAGACCACTTTTATGTCCAAATAACTACATGAAATGGAAATACATATATGCTGAAGGAAACAAGATAATTGAATTATTTGTTTAAAAAAATAAAAAAAACCACAGTAATATTTGTCCATGGAGTCCAGTTTTATTCTTATTTAAGATATTCATACTGCACACTACTGGGTGAATTCACATTTTTGTTCAGGCTGCCACGGACCTTACTGACCCATGATTTAACTTACACAAGCTGTATGCTTAGATCTGGATGTTACCTCTCATATTAATATATAGTCTTTTTGGCGCCCAACGTGGGGCAGGAGAAAATCGAGATAAGGACAGTAATTGGAAGAGGTAACGAGCAAAACATTGACTGAACGTAGATTGAGAGTGAAATAGCGGTGAAGGGACGGGAGGTGGATTCTGTGTGTATTGTCTACTCTTGTTTAGTGTTGTGATAGTGTTGCTTTGATTCTGGTGGGGGGAATTCTTTTTCTTTTTCCTTGTTGATGTGATTAGTGTGTGTGTAGTTTTTCTGTTGAATATGTTTTAATAATTCTTAAATATGTGATTCACAGAGGCGAGGGGTGGAATGTGTTGGGTTTGCGTGGCAGGGTTTTGGTAGCGGGGGGGCTACAGGGGTGGCTTCTGTGAGAAGCTGCTAGAAGCTCCCCCTGTGTCTGATAGAGCCAATGCCAGCCGGCTCTAAGACGGGCCCGCCGCTGGCCAAGGCCAAGCCAATCAGCGCCTCTGTGATAACATATTTAAGAAGTAGAAAAACACTTAGAGGGAGAGGTTTTGCAGCCGGAGAGAGGAGTGAGAAGATGTAAGAAACTCTGCAGACACCAAGGTCAGTGCAGATGGAGGGGGAGGAGGAGCTCCAGGCGCCGGAGCAGAGATCCCCCTGCAGCCCGTGGTGAAGGCCATGGTGAAGCAGGCTGTCCCCCTGCAGCCCATGGAGGAAGGATGAGGGGGTGTAGCGATTCCACCTGCAGCCCGTGGAGGACCCCACGCCGGAGCAGGTGGAGACACCTGAAGGAGGCTGTGGCCCGTGGGAAGCCCACGCTGGAGCAAGTTCCAGGCCGGACCGGTGGACCCGTGAAGAGGGGAGCCCACGCCAGGGCAGGTTTGCTGGCAGGACTTGTGACCCCGTGGGGGACCCCACGCTGGAGCAGTTTGCTCCTGAAGGTCTGCACCCCGTGAGAGGGACTCCATGCTGGAGCAGGGGAACGATGAGAGGAGTCCTCCCCCTGAGGATGAAGAAGCGGCAGAAACACCATGAGATGAACTGACCATAACCCCCATTCCCCGTCCCCCTGTGCCGCTGAGGGGGGGAAGGTTGAAGCCGGGAGTGAAGTTGAGCCCGGGAAGATGGGAGGGGTGGGGGGAGGTGTTTTAAGAGTTGATTTTATTTTCTCATTCCTCTACTCTGTTTTGCCTAGTAATAAATTAGATGAATTCCCTCTCTAAGTTTGGTCTGTTTTGCTCGTGACAACAATTAGAGAGTGATCTCTCCCTGTCCTTATCTCGACCCGCAAGCATTTCATTATGCCTTTTCTCCCCTGTTTAGTGAATAAGGGGAGTGAGAGAGCGGCTCTGGTGGGCACCTGGCCCCCAGCCAGGCTCAACCCACCACACTGCATATACCCCAGCAATGTAACTAATTTGATGGAAGGGACAATTTTTTTTTTTTTTAGGAGAAGAGTCAGTAGATTTTGATTTGTCATGATCTAAGCCTGGAAAATAAATTAATTAATCTACAAAGATTCAATGTACTCCACGATCTTCAGTAGTTTTGTTAAGTAGTTCATGGCTTAGTACTTCACTGAGGAAGGAAGATGTACAAAAGCCTGGGGATCCATCTGTGTTGCGTTTGTGTGGCAAGGTTTTGGTGGCCGGGGGCGGGGGGGGGGGGGGCTGGTATAGGGGTGGCTTCTGTGAGAAGCTGCTAGAAGCTTCCCCTGTGTCTGACAGAGCCAATGCCAGCCGGCTCCAAGACGGACCCGCCGCTGGCCAAGGCCAAGCCAATCAGCGCCTCTGTGATAACATATTTAAGAAGAAGAAAAACACTTAGAGAGAGAGAGTTTTTGCAGCCAGAGAGAGGAGTGAGAAGATGTAAGAAACTCTGCAGACACCAAGGTCAGTGCAGATGGAGGGGGAGGAGGAGCTCCAGGCACCGGAGCAGAGATCCCCCTGCAGCCCGTGGTGAAGACCATGGTGAGGCAGGCTGTCCCCCTGCAGCCCATGGAGGAAGGATGAGGGGGTGTAGAGATTCCACCTGCAGCCCGTGGAGGACCCCACACCCAGAGCAGGTGGAGGCACCTGAAGGAGGCTGTGGCCCGTGGGAAGCCCACACTGGAGCAAGCTCCTGGCAGGACCTGTGGACCCGTGGAGAGAGGAGCCCACGCCAGGGCAGGTTTGCTGGCAGGACTTGTGACCCCGTGGGGGACCCATGCTGGAGCAGTCTGCTCCTGAAGGTCTGCACCCCATGGAAGGGACCCACATTGGAGCAGTTCGTGAAGGACTGTCTCCCGTGAGAGGGACTCCATGCTGGAGCAGGGGAACGATGAGAGGAGTCCTCCCCCTGAGGATGAAGAAGCGGCAGAAACACCGTGAGATGAACTGACCGTAACCCCCATTCCCCGTCCCCCTGTGCCACTGCCGGGGGAGGAGGTTGAAGCCGGGAGTGAAGTTGAGCCTGGGAAGATGGGAGGGGTGGGGGGAAGTGTTTTAAGAGTTGATTTTATTTTCTCATTCCTCTACTCTGTTTTGCCTAGTAATAAATTAGACGAATTCCTTCTCTAAGTTCGGTCTGTTTTGCCTGTGACGATAATTAGTGAGTGATCTCTCACTGTCCTTATCTCGACCTACAAGCATTTCGTTATACCTTTTCTCCCCTGTCTGGTGAATGAGGGGAGTGAGAGAGCAGCTCTGGTGGGCATCTGGCCCCCAGCCAGGGTCAACCCACCACACCATCACTTAACAGAGGAAATATTTTTATATGTCCATAAGAGACTTTGAGAGGCACAGCAGCCTCTGCGCCTTTCACAAATTCAGACTCACTATTTAGGGAGATTACGTCAATGGGGAACAGGCTCAGGAACCTCTGTAGGTGGCATGAATTTCGTGGCCTGCCTTCACCTATCCCTGACCTGGACACTCCAAGGCACTTTCCTTTACACCAGCATTACACCTCAGCTTGTTACTTTCCTTTTTGGTCCTTCCCTAGGAGCAGAGACAACACTTTTAGAGTCATTGAGGTCTTTAAAGCTCTGGTTGTATCCCTAGTCAGGCTTTCAAAAGCGTAAGCTTGGTACCTTGATTTCAAATCAGAATGTTTCAACGAGCTGCTGAAAAATCAGTGACCATTTGCCCCTGTTTAGCTGCTAAATACTCCTGAAAATCTGCTTCTGTGTATGTATTTCCACGTAGAATACATATGTGCATATGTATGTATTCATACATACATATTTGCTTATGTTGCTCGTGACACCCAACTTCAAACCATCCTCCACTGTGCAAACAATATCTATATGCTGGATAAGTATGGAAATGATGCAAAAATGCTAGAAGTGATAAGGAATTCTCCACTGAAACTTTGCAGCCTTGGATTTCTTCAGAGATTGCTCCAAATGTCTCCTAGTTTATAGCTCCCAGGTTTGTTAGGCACACAGGTTTCTGGCTCTGTGAATCCTCTCAGGCTGCTTCTGATCCCACGGGGCTGCCCCACACACAGTGCCCTGACTCTAGGACATTGCTTCAGTGATGAAACAGCTGGCTACTTGCTAGTTTTTTGGTGTAAAAAGAAAGGAACCAGAACCATTTTCCAAAACTTTTTTTTTAAAATTTAATTTCCTTACAAAATTGCACAATTTTGATTTTTGGTTTCTACTTCGAACTTTCAGCAACACAGAATATGAAGCTCTAATCAGCTGTAAATGGAATACTTTGAGTGGAATATTTCAATATTTAATATTGAAAGTCACTCAAGTAATTACCCAATCTTCAGCAAAAACACTAATAAAAAAGATGCATTTTGGAGTCCGCTCTTCCTATAGCCAAAAGATTCTCATCTATTTCTTATTTCTTGTTATGCCTGGGACTTTTACCATTACTTTTTCTTGGACACACTCCAGCTATAAAAGTTTGGTCTGTTTTTTCAGCAGTAATAAACACGTGAGTCTTCCATACCTTTTACTCTTCGGTGCCAATCGTCAGAAAGACAACATCTCTTGAATCCAAATCCTGAGGAACCACAAAGTCAGATCAAAGGCTGTGCACAGAATAGGCATATTTTATCTCTGGTAAATAGCTATGTTGAAATGACATTTCCATCTTTGAGATTTATATGCTCATAAAGTCAAGTGCAGTATTGTAGATCTTTACTTAATTGCTTTTGCAACTTGCTTTACTACGGGTCTTAAATCAGCCCAAAGACTGCCTCATCTTTTTAATAAAGAGGTTGTAGTGTTGTTTCCAGGCAAGTCTGTTCTGGAAATCTGCACTTTTCTTCTTTATTTGTTTTACTGTCACTCAGAGAATGAAAATGTATATAAACAAGTCATCCATGAAATTCCATGCATTGGTGTCGTAACTTTGAGGCCTTTGACTCTTCATATCTGAACAGTTCACAGCTCAGACATCTGACTTGATTGAGCACAGATGTCTATGATATCACTAAGTTCTTTGGAAGACACGTTATATTATTGCAGTATTAGCGTTGAATATGTTTCTGTTTAATATGTGCTCCTGAGACCAAATTCCCTGTGTCATCTGGGATGCTTTCTGCAGATAAGAACAAGTTAATAGTGTTCCGCTAGCAGTTAAAGTCAAACTCAGCCCCAAAACCAACAAGCGAAATTAATATAATCAGATAGTTTGATGTCGATACTAATAGTTTATATAATTCAAAAACAGATTAAACAAATTCATGGAAGAACCTATTCAGGATTATTAACCACACAGCTCAGGAAATCCCCAATGGAGATGAAAAATATGCTGCTATTTGTTCCCTGATCATACACTTTTTCCTATACAGCTGTTTTTATCACTTATATAAACAGGAAAACTTAGATCATCTTTAGTCTGATTCATTACGGCTGTTTATATGTTCTTATCTGTGTTTTGAAGAAAGCAACAGCAATTCATACAAAATATTTCACTCATATCAGTAAATGAAGGGACCTTCCAATCTGATGAAAACCACACAAGGAATCTTAGGAGAGTGTAATACTCAATAGCACATGCTTTTGATCCAACAGGACTAATACTAAAATCAACAGTAAAAGTCCTTTGGATTTCAGTGAAGACTCAAGTCAGTAGTGATCAATAATAAGCTAATGACAAAAAAAAAAAAAAATCCCAAAATGTCACTACTAGAGAGATAATGTAAGTCCATAGAAGCATACAATTTGCACATTCCAAAGAAATAATAATTCTTGTGTTGTGTAAGCCCTTTAGCTTTTCATCATTGTTTTTTGAATATGAAAATACTACATTGAGAGCATTCATAGCTGTCATACGCAATGTTTAGTCCGTTGAAATTCCACTCTGTTCTGCTATCAAGGTGTTTGGAAGATTGCTTGCTCACTGCTGTGAAAATTCAAATGTCACTACAAAAATCAGAGCTCACTTGCTCTTGTTTAAAATTCTGTCACACCTCCTCATGTATCAGCACTTCCTGAATTAACAACAAAACCAGATCCAGAGTTTCCTGTTAAAATAACTTGGGAAGCACCCTGGAATTCTTCTCCCTCCCTTTCCCTCTGCCACTATTACCTGAACAGATGTAGACTTTATTTTGGGGTAGCCATATTCCTTACCACATCCTGTGACTACTGTTTGTATTAAATTCCTTCCTTATCTCTTTAATGTCCCTTCTAGCTTTATGCCAGTCTCCTTACAGAAAGAGAGTGTTGATTAAAGTGGTACAATCAACCATTTATGACCCCTGTACAATCCAACAAATGCTGTTTTGGTCATATGTTGGTTCAAAATACACCTTAACAAATGTATTTAAATCAAAGTAAAATTAAGGTTAATTTAAAAGATAACAGGTTAGGAATATATATTATTTAATGTACAAAATCAACCATCATTAGATTGCTGTTCTGCAGAATCTATAGAGTTTTCAAAGGTAATTAGTGTCCAGAAGTTTAATAATCCAGCTGTGACTTATTTATGTCAACCAACCTCTCAGGCTTTTAAATTCAACATTCTTTGAAATGAGATCTTAAACATCTCCTGAAACTCCTGCTAAACAGTCACAGTTCCTTAAAGTGATGCAATTACATATCTCGGTGTTCATAAAAAATAACAGTTAATTTCTCCTTCTCCTGAGTGAAGAAGACTCTAGAAATATAAATTCTAGTGCTCAAAAACTAGAAGGGCGGGAAAAAGAGCCCAGAATATATTATCTTTAGAATTGATGATATTTAAAGGAATTGTGATTTTGGGACCTCAAACTAGGGAGTAGAATATGCATTTGTAGAGTTTGAAATCTGATTGCTAGTACATGCCAAAGATAGGTGGGTTATTACTGCTGCTCCCCATTGATTACATTTACACAAGGGTGCCATTACATGCTGTCATCACATCTTTGTTTTGGTGTAGAGAAGAACACTATCTCATGTATATTAATTAAGTGCTTCTACTTCTTGTCCAGCCTAGACAAGGGAGCAAAGGACTCTGCACATATGCATGCAAACATCTTGATCGGATTGGGGCGGGGGGGAATCCTTCTAAAACTTAAAAATAACATATATATGGGAGTGAAACTTCACACTGATTTTTACTGTAAACCAGCTTTAAATTTTAATTCTAAAAAAAAAAAAAAAGGTGATTATATTTACAAAATCATTCAACAGAGCTAAGGAACATGCAAGACAGTACAATACAATCACATTTTGCCTCACAAAAGCCTAGACAGATTTCAACAGCATATATTTATGAATCAGAATATCAAAAGAGAAGTTGGTTCTTTCATTTCTTTTAAAGTCTTAGCACCACGCTATTCATAACCCTCAATATGAAATAAATTACATTCTTCATTGGTCTCTTTTCCTGAGATAAACACAAACAGATGGATACATGTAAGTCAGGAAAAGAAATTAGTTCTATGGAAGAGACATTAAGAAGATGCAAGTTACATCTGTGCATTTACGTTGGGTTTCAACTAGCTTTAGCCTTTTTACCTACCCTCCAAACCGAGCTCCAGGAGTCGGAGATCTCTTCTCTCTGAGGCTTTGTGTCCAACACAGAGGCCATGAATCACAGTGCAAAGGAGCATTTCTCTCACCATTGACCACAGAGGAGGCTGGGTGCCTTATTTTCTTACAACTAAAGTTAAATGAGATTAAACATTCCTTCTCCCCATAAACCACATGCAAACAGAAAAATACTTTAAAAAACCCCCACAAAAAAACCCCAAACAAAGATGTTCTCAGTCTACTATATGTAGTAGATATACCAGTCCACTGCAGATATCATAAATCTAGAGCTAAGTAATTATTCTTTCCCATGCACTTTAACTCACTTTGGAAATTCCACAGTTAAAGGTTTTTTGTGGTTTATAGCTCAAAGCAGAGCTTCTTTCTCAGTGATAAACACAGATGTTTCTCATAAACAAAGTTAAATTAATTAAAATTTGAGTACAGATCAGATTTTTCTATGAAGCTAAAAGCAATTCACAGTAACGGTTACATTAAAAAATACTTCACCGTATTTTGAAGGGCTGCAGAGCCCCAGTCCAACACCTGCTGTCGATGCCTGCCCAGCCGGCTGCTTGAGATCCATCACACGGGGCATGGGTTATCTGAAGCTGCTCCCTCCATCAGGGCAAGCTGCTGCGCTGGCTGACGTGCGGCCTCTCAAGCTCTCTGCTTAGCTGGAAGAATTGCTAACCAAATCTATCAAGGTCGAATGCTACCGCTTCTGTTTGAGATCCAAAGAAGTCTTGTGAGTGAAAAACTTAACTGCTTTTTCAAAATACATGTTAGCTAAATAAAAGCCATGATTTCACCCTCCAAATTTGACTTGTTTATATCTTCAGAAAGTTGTCGTCTTCTACAATGTCTCTAATCCTACTCATTCAGTCTCACATTTTTCATGGAAAATAGACTCTGTCTACCACTTCCTCATCTTTCTCCCATGCATCCTGCCTCTTCAGTGCGGTTGTGTGGTGGATTGGTTTTCACGTAGTTTCCCCACAATGACACTGTACCATTCTGTTCAGCTGTAATAGGGGTTAACAACTCATCTGCTGTTACCTTAAAACCTGTTGGCGTAGGTTGATTTTTACGGAATTACTTCTGATCTGATTTGGAAAGAGGACATGGGACCTCCAGGAACAGCATCGCAGAAAGCAGAGAGCATGGGGAAAGTACCTAAACACCTGTAATGGGTCTGACTGGGATGGAGTTAGCTTTCTTCATAGCAGCCTGTATCGTGCTGTGTTTTGGATTTGTGACCAAAACAGTGTTGATAATGCACCAGTGTTTTACCTATTATTGATCAGTGCTTGCACAGTGTCAAAGCCTTCTCCATTTCCCATTCTACCCCACCGGCACATAGGCTAGGGGTGGATAAGAGGCTAGGAGGAGACACATCAGGAACCGCTGACACAAATTGGCCACCAACTGACACACCATATGACATCATGCTCGGCAATAAAACCAGGGGTTGTGTGGGTGTAGTTATTCCAAGGTAGCCATTGCTCAGAGATGGGCTGGGCATTGGCCAGCTGGTGGGAGGTTGTAAGTGACTGCCTTTGCATTACTTGGGGGTTTTGGGGTTTGTTTGGTGTTGGGGGGGGTGTTGTTTGTTTGTTTGTTTGTTTTCTTTCTTTCTTAACTTATTAAACTGTCTTTAGCTTGATCATTGAGTTTTTCTTGGTTTTGCTCTTCCAATTCTCTCCCTTATCCCATTGCAGGGGAATAAGCAAACAACTAATGTGAGCTTAGCTGCCACATCATAACACCAAAAAAAATATTGAAGACCCACTCACCTTAATGCTTTATTTTCTGTCAGATTTTGTGGGTTCTTTTCTTTCGCTATGCATTTTCCTAACTGTGCCATAAAGGGTGCTGAAGGATTTTACTGCAAGTCTTGGCTTCTCTGGTGAATCAAAAAGTTTGCTTTTGTTCTGGTGCCTAAATCCACCTGGGCATAAAGCCCCATCTGAATATACTACATTAAAAAATAGGAATTAAGTGCCGAAATTGTTTACTCAGGTTTCATAAAATTCACCCCCAATACATTAACATCTGTGCATACTGAGGACATTGCCGTATAACATCAGTGATATATATACAGTAGCCTATCATTTTCTATTTTCCTTCTGCATAAATATTTACTGATGATGGTATTTCATCCATTATGCTATGTAGAAACCCATAAAGTTGAATTATAAAATTACCAGCTGGCTGAAAACTAATGTTGCTATAATAACATTTCCATTACAAATCATATTATTGTAAAAAATGATGTGTATGGAAAATTTTCCACTAGCCTGCATTAAGATTACAGTTGTAACATACCTACAGTTCTCCAAATACACATCTGGAAAAAAAACCAACCCTCATTTCTAATACCCTAAGCTGCATTTTTTACTTTAAATAACTCTTGATGTACAAGCTGATACTTACAGTCCGGCAACTCAGAGTCACAGAATCCCTGGCCTTGGTGCATGCTCCGCGTGGCACGGGGAGGACACACGTGGGAGAGGTGGCTCGTGGCTCGGCCCTTTGCTCAGACCAAAAGCCTGGGAAGCATTTTTTACTTCTTGTATACATAGCTTGAAATTTGGTATCTCTCCCTGAAATTTTCAGTGGTGTGAGCCATCCACTAGACCCTGGCCTCTTATCAAGCGGATATATTTCTGTCGTAGTTAGAGCCGTTCAAACATGTGTGGGCTGCTTTTACAGGATGGCCAGATATTGCAATTGACAGTGGATCTTTGCAGCACTTTGTGGCTATGCCCAATGTACTTGTCATAACCTACACTAAAGCTAGGCTAAGAATTCTGCATGAAAATAGCCAAAAGTAGCCAAAAATCCAAAATGATTGTTAAGCTACCATTAACAAGACTATAAGGAAATTCTTACAGTAGAATTAACTTCCTGAAATAAACTTTGCATTCTTTAGCAATTTGAGGTCAGTTACAACAATAAGAAATCAGCACTGGAACTATTACAAGTATCCCTGAAGGAAAATCTCCAAGTTGAACTTTCAACTGCTAAGAACTACTTGTAAATAAAATTGTCTAATTCTGCCCAGCTGGAAGACAGCTATGCACGTGCATCTTTTGTTAATACTGTTCACTAAGGTTTTGTGGTTTTTTTCCTGTGTAGCATTTAACATTAATCATATTTTCCACGATAGGTATTTTAAACCCTACTCTCAATTAAAGACCTAGAGAAGGTGGGTTAAAACAAAAAGTGCTCCCAGGACTTGCAAAATAGGACCTTGTAAAATCATAAGGAGACCAGATGGATCTGATTAATATACTCAAGAAAACAAAAAGCTCAGGAATAGGCACCGAGGTACTGCTACAGGGCTCTGCTAAAAGGGTGCTTAGGATCAGATCTATTTAGCTAATCACCATTGTAGACTTAGGATCAGAGAGAAGCTGGACAGCATTTAACAGTACATCCAAAAAGCAGTTTGCTTGGAGATCTCAAACCAGAGCAGAATGAATGAGAAGGAATTTTTTTTTTCTTTTTTTTTTTTTTTTTGCTGCTGGCAGAGAGTGGGATGAAGGCAGGAGGGCCAGGCTTACACCCTGGCAGTCTGCGACTGGAGAAGACTGAGAGGGGATCTGATCAATACTTATAAATATCCTAAGGTGAGATATCAAGAGGAAGGGCCCAGACTCTTCTCAGTGGTGCCCAGTGACAGGACAAGGGGCAATGGGCACAAACTGGAACACAGGAAGTTCCATCTCAATATGGGGAAAAACTTCTTCACTGTGAGGGTGACCGAGCCCTGGAACAGGCTGCCCAGAGAGGCTGTGGAGTCTCCTTCTCTGGAGAGATTCAAACCCCGCCTGGACGTGATCCTGTGCAACCTGCTGTAGGTGATCCTGCTCTAGCAGGGGGGTTGGACTAGATGATCTCCAGAGGTCCCTTCCAACCCCTACCAATCTGTGATTTTGTGATTCTGTGACTGCTGCAAGCCCCAGTGAAATGAGGCTCCTTGATGCTACCTTTGCAACCGCACATGGCTCCGTTTATTAACTAGGAGATCCATGCTCATAATAGAAAGATTAATGTATGAAAGAGTTTCCAAAAAGCAGAAACAAGTTCTAAACATAGATCCACTTCAAACACAGAAACTCTGCATATTAAAACACTGAAAAGATAAGTGGTCAAATAACACTTTAGGCAGAAGGGCCTGTGCTGCTCCAAGAAAACAATGGAAAATTAAAATGAAATGGGAGTGACCTTTTAGATATGAATCCCATCATCCTCTGATTGTATGATACACACAATTTGGATATCAAACGCAGGAGATCCTCTGTTCCTCTTGGCTTAAACTTGGGGGGGGCGGGGAAGAAGAAAAAAGAAGAAAAAAAAGAAGAAAAAAGGAATAAAAAAAAAAGAAGAGGAGAGTGAAATTTAAGTCTGTTTTGATCAATATGCCCATCTGGGTTTAATTAGACCAAACTGCTGTATCACTTCAGCACTGCTGCTCTGTTTTCTTCCCTCCCTGCTGTCCTGTGTCAGGCTTCTCATTCCTCTCTTCCTTTCTGTAGCGCCCATTTCATTGCTTGCTCCAGTGCTTGCTTTCTTCCTCAGATGCTGTGCTGTCAGCAGACTGGGACCATTTCTGAACTCATCACTTCAAGAGCATGTCATCTACTTGCTACCATTTTTCAAAAAAGCACATGACTGCCAGTGTCTCTTCATGACTATTCTTATTACTGTTTCTTCGTGAGCTTTTGTAAAGCAATATTCCCATACATAAGTACCACTAGTTAAATAAGACAAGCATAGGAAATTAATACAAGAACTGAATGCCATTTGCAGACAAGAGTGAGCCAAGACAAAGCATTCATTACACTACCTGTCTCTAAAAGAGGGTTTACATGAGCAAGGTTTGAATCTAAGAAAAGGAAGACTGCAGAAACAAATTGTGAAATATAACTCTTCCAAGTAATCAAAAGAAAGTATTTTCAGGCTTTAATCAATTCACTTTCCCATGGAGATACTAATTATCACTGACCCTTCTTCCTATATCTCATTTTATATTAAAGGGTTATCCTCAGACAGCCAAAGACTGAATTCCTATGAGATCAAAACCTCAACCTAACATGAGGATTTGGCCTATCCTTTTAAGCCAGCCTTATGGAGAATTGTTTTATTTTTTTATTTACAGACCTTGTGAACAGTCAGTGCATCACAGACGGTTTTAGTACTGGCAATGCAGATACCCTACTCTCTTCATATACTTCCAAAGCTTTTATCATGTCATTGCTAATTCATAGTCTTCTAGTTTGCCTGACCTGGGAAACTTTAAATTGAGAGTTAAATTGTGTAACAGTACTGACTTTCGGAACGTGTATGTGTGCATGTCATTACCTAGCATGCCCTTTCAGCTCATGTCCGTAACCATTTTCCAATAATGCTTGTTCTCAGACAAAGCTGAAAAACATACTTGTAAAAATAACTGCAGAATTAAAAAAGAGATGAAGTCTAAAAAGTACCAGCTAATTCATACTTTAAAAAAAGTTTCATTACACCAATACATAGAGCTACCTCCAAAAATAACACTTCATGTGACAGATATACACATGGGATAGAAAACTGGGCAAGAGGAGCTGAGCCTAAATGCTTCATGCATCCCAGCTTGGCAGATACCACATGCCAGTTCTACAGGCTGTTCAGAGTCTTCAGTCTTGTGCTTGAGATGCATTTCCTCACACTCCTCTCTTTATGGACAAAATTACCTTGTCCTATGTTCAGTCTTTTCCACTACCATAAATAGATATTCATACACATCACTTTTCCATTCTGTTTTAACAACACGCAGGTCAGATCTTTCTGACCATTGGAATGGGATATATTAAAAACAACAATGTACTAGTTCAGTCTGGTTCTGTCCTGCAGCTCTTCGATGTAATGTTCAGAGCTGAGAGATTTTTATGGACAGAATATATGTCATAGTTATGAGTATTCCACTACTAACATGACAACTGACATTGCTTTGCCATAAAATGATGATAGCCATCTGGAATTACAAAGAAATTAACAGAAAGCACTTCAGATGGAATAAATATATTTTTTTAATTGCCAGTTTTACATCCAAAAGCATGGCAAGGGGTTTATAGTTTTTCTGTTGAAAAGGTAGCAATGGGAGGGGTTTTTAAACTATTTCATTCCTTCTACAGCTTTAGCTAGCAATGTAAGTCTAGCATCAAATTTTCCAGTGTGTAATATTTACTCCAGATGATTTCTTAAAATATCCCTATCTCATTTTTTTAAAGGTTACTGAAAATAGTCCTGATAGGGGGGGGAAAAAAAAAAGCTATCTAATTTACATGTTAAAGTAGGCTGTTGATTTATTACAACACAGTAGTCAGAATATTGTTTCATTCATTGCACAGGTTTTCAAACTCTATAGTGATCATTACACAAATCAGCAAAATATGAAGAAATAAATTTTGTCATCACTAAAGAACGTCTTATTTCTAGCTGTATAATTTCCCATTTTATCGTAGCAAATCATACTGAATTGTTTGAGGTGTCTGAATTTTTTAAGTTAATACTGGGTTTTGCCCAAGTATTTGCTAAGGTTTTTATTACTATGCTAAATAAAGTGTTTCCATTTTCCTAAGAAAAATCCATATTTATTGAAAAGCTAGAGAATGCAAAAATTTTTGGCTAAATCACTAAAGTATTTGATATTCCTGTAACAACATTTCCAAATTTGTATTTCTGCATTTGTTTCTGTATTTATACTGACATGGCTTGGACAGGAGTACTCTTTGCTGGATAAAAAACCGGCTGGATGGCCGGGCCCACAGAGTTGCGGTGAATGGAGTTACATCCAGTTGGTGGCCAGTCACAAGTGGTGTTCCCCAGGGCTCAGTACTGGGGCCAGTTCTTTTTAATATCTTTATCAATGATCTGGGCGAGGGGATCGAGTGCACCCTTAGTCGGTTTGCAGATGACACCAAGTTGGGCAGGAGTGTTGATCTGTTTGACGGTAGGAAGGCTCTACAGAGGGATCTGGACAGGCTGGATCGATGGGCCGAGGGCAATTGTATGAGGTTCAACAAGGCTCAGTGCCGGGTCCTGCACTTGGGTCAAAACAACCCCATGCAGTGCTACAGGCTTGGGGAAAAGTGGCTGGAAAACTTAGGGGCAGGAAAGGACCTGGGGGTGTTGGT
This sequence comes from Grus americana, assembly GCF_028858705.1. Lineage (NCBI taxonomy): Eukaryota > Metazoa > Chordata > Aves > Gruiformes > Gruidae > Grus > Grus americana. The sequence goes on from NC_072852.1 coordinate 142,747,438, forward strand.
CGACAGCCGGCTGAATATGAGCCAGCAGTGTGCCCAGGTGGCGAAGAAAGCCAACACCATCCTGGCTTAATGTGTTGGGTTTGTGTGGCAAGGTTTTGGTAGTGGGGGGGCTACAGGGGTGGCTTCTGTGAGAAGCTGCTGGAAGCTCCCCCTGTGTCTGACAGAGCCAATGCCAGCCGGCTCCAAGACGGACCCGCCCCTGGCCAAGGCCGAGCCCATCAGCGCCTCTGTGATAACATATTTAAGAAGGGAAAAAAACAGAGCTTTTGCAGCCAGAGAGAGGAGTGAGAAGATGTAAGAAACTCTGCAGACACCAAGGTCAGTGCAGAAGGAGGGGGAGGAGGTGCTCCAGACACCAGAGCAGAGATCCCCCTGCAGCCCGTGGTGAAGACCATGGTGAAGCAGGCTGTCCCCCTGCAGCCCATGGAGGAAGGATGAGGGGGTGTAGAGATTCCACCTGCAGCCCGTGGAGGACCCCACGCCGGAGCAGGTGGAGGCACCTGAAGGAGGCTGTGGCCCGTGGGAAGCCCACACTGGAGCAAGGTCCTGGCAGGACCTGTGGACCCGTGGAGAGAGGAGCCCAAGCCAGGGCAGGTTTGCTGGCAGGACTTGTGACCCCGTGAGGGATCCCACGCTGGAGCAGTTTGCTCCCGAAGGTCTGCAGCCTGTGGGAAAGACCCATGCTGGAGCAGTTTGTGAAGGACTGTAGCCCATGGGAGAGACTCACGTTGGAGCAGTTCATGAAGGACTGTCTCCCATGAGAGGAACTCCATGCTAGAGCAGGGTCAGAGTGTGAGGAGTCCTCCCCCTGAGGATGAAGAAGCGGCAGAGACAACATGTGATGAACTGACCGTAACCCCCATTCCCCATCCCCCTGTGCCACTGCGGGGGGAGGAGGTTGAAGCTGGGAGTGAAGTTGAGCCCGGGAAGATGGGAGGGGTGGGGGGAGGTGTTTTAAGAGTTGATTTTATTTCTCATTCCTCTACTCTGTTTTGCTTAGTAATAAATTAGATTAATTCCCTCTCTAAGTTCAGCCTGTTTTGCCCGTGACAACAATTAGTGAATGATCTCTTACTGTCCTTATCTCGACCCACAAGCTTTTTATTATATTTTTTCTCCCCTGTCTGGTGAATGAGGGCAGTGATAGAGCGGCTGTGGTGGGCATCTGGCCCCCAGCCAGGGTCAACCCACCACACTTGTATCAGAAATAGTGTGGCCAGCAGGACTAGAGAAGGGATCGTCCTCCTGTACTCAGCACTAGTGAGGCCGCATCTCGAGTGCTGTGTTCAGTTTTGGGCCCCTCACTACAAGAAAGACATTGAGGTGCTGGAGCGTGTCCAGAGAAGGGCAACGAAGCTGGTGAAGGGTCCGGAACGCAAGTCTGATGAGGAGCATCTGAGGGAACTGGGGTGGTTTAGCCTGGGGAAAAGGAGGCTGAGGGGAGACCTTATCGTCCTCTACAACTACCTGAAAGGAGGTTGTAGCCAGGTGGGTGTTGGTCTCTTCTCCCAAGTAACAAGTGATAGGACAAGAGGAAATGGCCTCAAGCTGTGGCAGGGGAGGTTTAGATTGGATATTAGGAAAAAATTCTTGGCAGAAAGGGTTGTCAATTACTGGAACAGGCTGCCCAGGGAAGTGGTTGTGTCACCATCCCTGGAGGTACTTAAAAGATGTGTAGATGTGGCGCTTAGGGACATGGTGCAGTGGTGGACTTGGAAGTGCTAGGTTAACGGTTGGACTTGATGATCTTAAAGATCTTTCCTGACCTAAATGATTCTCTGATGCTATTCTATGTTTTCTTTCAGTACAATTTGACAGTGATCACCCATATTTTTTTCTATATTTTACTGACACAAGAGTTGCTTTATTGAGTATTTATCCAATTACTTTAGTTCAAACTCTGATTTTGTTCACCTGAGCAGCTCACCCGAGTTGCAAGTGTGAAGGTTTATGTCTGATTCATAGAATCATAGAATGGCTTGGGTTGGAAGGGACCTCAAAGATCATCTAGTTCCAACTCCCCTGCTGCGGGCAGGGACACCCTCCACTACACCAGGTTGCCCAAAGCCTCATCCAACCTGGCCTTGAACACTTCCAGGGACAGGGCATCCACAACCCCTCTGGACAACCTCTTCCAGTGCCTCACCACCCTCACAGTGAAAAATTTCTTTCTAACATCTAATCTAAATCGACCCTTCTTCAGCTTAAGGCCATTACCCCTTGTCCTATCACTACATGCCCTTGTAAACAGTCCCTCACCATCTTGCCTGTAGGTCCCCTTCAGGTACTGGTAAGCCACAATTAGATCTCCCCGGAGCCACCTTTTCTCCAGGCTGAACAATCCCAACTCTCTCAGCCTGTCCTCACAGGAGAGGTGCTCCAGACCTCTGATCAGCTTTGTGGCCCTCCTCTGGGCTTGTTCAAACAGCTCGATGTCTCTCCTGTACTGGGGCCCCCAGAGCTGGATGCAGTACTCCAGGTGAGGTCTCACAAGAGCAGAGTAGAGGGGCAGGATCACCTCCCTCGACCTGCTGGTCACACTGCTTTTGATGCAGCCCAGGACACGGTTGGCTTTCTGGGCTGCAAGCGCACACTGCCGGCTCATGTTGAGCTTCTCATCAATCAATACCCCCAAGTCCTTCTCCTCGGGGCTGCTTTCAATCCATTCCTTGCCCAGCCTATAGTCGTGCTTGGGATTGCGCTGACCCACGTGCAGGACCTTGCACTTGGCCTTGTTGAACTTCATGCGGTTCGCAGGGGCCCACCTCTCCAGCCTGTCAAGGTCCCTCTGGATGGCATCCCTTCCCTCCAGCGTGTCGACCACACCACACAGCTTGGTGTGGTCAGCAAACTTGCTGAGGGTGCACTCGATCCCACTGTCCATGTCACCGACAAAGATGTTGAACAGTGCCGGTCCCAGTACCAACCCCTGAGGAACACCACTCGTCACCGTTCTCCACTTGGACATTGAGCCGTTGACCACAACTCTTTGAGTGTGACCATCCAGCCAATTCCTTATCCACCGAGTGGTCCATCCATCGAATCCATGTCTCTCCAATTTAGAGACAAGGATTTTGTGTCAGGACAGTGTCAAATGCCTTGCACAAGTCCAGGTAGATGACATCAGCTGCCCTTCCCTTATCCACCGACGCTATCACCCCATTATAGAAGGCCACCAAATTTGTCAGGCACAATTTGCCGTGTTGGCTGTCACCAATCACCTCCTTTTTTTCCATGTGCCTGAGCATAGTCTCCAGGAGGGTCTGCTCCACAATCTTGCCAGGCACAGAGGTGAGACTGACCTGCTTGTAGTTCCCTGGGTCTTCCTTTTTACCATTCTTAAAAATGGGGGTTATGTTTCCCATCTTCCAGTCGGTGGGAACTTCGCCAGACTGCCAGGACTTCTCAAATATGATGGAGAGTGGCCTGGCCACTTCATCCACCAGTTCCCTCAGGACCCGCACATGCAACTCATCAGGCCCCATGGACTTGTGCGCCTTCAGGTTGCTTAGGTATTCTTGAACCTGATCTTCTCCTACAGTTGGCAGTTCTGCATTCTTCCAGTCCCTGCCTTCTGTGACTTGGGCAGTGTGGACAAAACCAAAATACATTCAGCTCATCTAGGAATAAGACTTTTTCATCATGATGATGATTCTGATATTCTTATTTATAATTTTGTAGAAAAACAAACAAACTATGATATATCACAAATAAATGAAACAACATAAAACATATGTATCTGCCATACAATACCAGCACAGTCCCAGTACACTGAAAATCAGAAGACTCGATTTTTGCTTCAGATTTTTCCATCTGAGCCCTGTCTGCAAGAAGGACTTAGAAGGTTTGGGAGTTTCAACTTAAATATTAGGATAAAAATTTTCATTCACACGAATGAAATGTGCAGCATTGTAAGAGGATATCTGAAGAGACTGAGGAATCTCCAACACTTGTGATTTTCAAGATTTGATTAGACAAACCTATGGCTAACCTCATGTAGTGCTTGTGCTAGATTTGTGGTAGGTTAGACTAGATGACCTCCAAGGTTTCCTTCCAGCTGACTGTATAATTAATTGATTTCAGCAAGATCAGCTGCTCTTGCTCAAATGCATGTCAGAATAACTGCACACACACTTATAAGGTCTGATATTATACAACAGAGTACACTGATTTTCATGCAGATGCAATTTCAGTGCATGTGCATTTTGTAGAACAATGTTCTTCCTCAAAATCCTGACTGACTCCAGGCCTTTAATACCCAGTTCAGTTGCTTAGATTCAAATAAGAACAATATCATGTTTTGCAATTCAGTTAGATGAAACACTATACATGAATATTAATATTAGCTATTCTGCACTCCTTTTTGTGTTCTACTCAAATACTTAAGTTGAATGTGATTTTTGTACTCTTGGCTAATGCATCTGATTACAAATCCAAGTATACAATACACATATGGCTAAGACACCAACAACATCTGATTAGATCATTAATAAGACTGTAGACAATAACAAGGCATTTCAAACCCAATTACAAAGCACTGCTATAATACAGCCCTGAGATCAATTACAGGGTTTAAAATATAATGGATTCAACACTATTTTACCAAAGAGACAGGAAAAAAAAAAGTGAAACTCATCATAACAGAGCTCTATTTTGAAACACATGCTTGCTTCCAGTTTCTTATACAATACAGGTTCAGGAAATTATTTTATGACCTAATTTCCCCTGACAACGTTTATTCTGAGGCTGAGCGGTAAGGAGCTCTGCAGTGCCGCAAGCTTTGCTGATTGCAGCCCTGGTGCTCTGCAACTAATGGGGCCCAGATGGGGCCAAGAACAAACAAAGTGAGCTGGGTGGGAAGAGACTGATTTATGGTCCTACTCATTCTCCTCCCCCTCCAAAATAAACAAACCTAGGGAAAGGCAAATCCACTCAGTTGCTAGAGAACTCTCTAACCTATATGACATGTGTATACTCTTAGAGGTCTCAAAATGGAGCAAAAAAATGAGACCATCAGATGTGTTCTTCCTGGCAGAGCAGGCTAATCTGTAACTACTGTAACTGCTGTATCTTTTTTGGAGTCAGTTCACCTTGGGGGAACATCTGGCCTAAGAGGTACAGTAAAGAGTCAGGTAAGCTATGTGTGCTACTTCAACAAAATGGTATTTTCTATGCGTATGGTAGGGCTCAGGCTCTCCAAGGGCTATTGTATCTGAAAAGGCCAGTGCAGCAAAAGGGCAGCCTGTTTGTGAGTGCCTGCTTGCTCATACAAATTATCTACGTAAATATTTCATTCCAGGTATATGATGAGTTACCAGATAATGCATAAAATGAAACATGTTTCCTTTAAAATAAATCTCATCTAGAGGTAGAAATAAATCTTTCATTCATACATGAAACCTTTCACATGTAACTTTTGCCCTTTTTACAAGTGCTTTCTTTTTACACACACACACAAAAAAAGGTTTTGTCACTGGTGAATAAGACTCTTGTGTAAGTGAATTTTTATAGGTTCTGTTTTTTCATCTGGCCTTCTGTAAAGTCTGCAGTAATCCAAGAGCAATCTCATGCAGATAAAATTGTTTTATGAGGTAACAACTCGGCATGATTGCTTTACTGCCGCTCCACCGACAAATTAGGATATAGGATTAAATGACACTTCAGGATTGGGCAGGATGATAAGTAAAGAAGGATAGTGAGCTGTCTTGAGGAGAACTGTAAATGTATTATCATACATCTTGACACCCCTTGATTAATCATAATAAATATTGATCTTCAGTAATATTTCCAAGATTTCAAAAAATAGTTATGATTTGGAAACCAAATGCACATTTAAAATATTATTTTAGCCTCAAATACAGGATTCTGAAAATGGTGTCATCAGACCTGCTATCTGCAATTCCAGGAGTATAAGGGGAAAAAACCATTTCTGACGCTGCTGAAGCTGGGCATGTGGCAAGGTGGCTCTGATTTCACCAAAATAATGCACAGGGCTCTCAGGCAGTGATGGCTGCGAACCCTCAGCTCAGAACCTGGCCTCCTAATTGTTTGCAGAAGCTGCTGACAAGTTGTCAGACAAGTACGACATGCTCGTGACTGCACACTGGAGTGTCAACTTCGATGTGTTAACAACGTTTAACTACCTTTCAGGCGCAATGTAACCTCACGTCGTTTATGTACTTTTGTGTACTGTATTCATGTTGTTTTGTTCAACTTCTTAATTTACCCGTGAGTCTTCGCAAGAAGCAGCAAGAATCAACCACAGCTTCGTGCGCATTGTCTTAGGAAAATGAACTCCGTGGTTAGCAAATGCAAGATTTTGGTGGAGTGTGGTCCCTCGCAGTCCAGGAAGTCTGTCTCTGAGCATTACAAGAATAAAAAAGATAGATGAGGAAAAAAGTCCTTTTTAAGCTTAACAAATAAACTAATCATTTCACATTTTAAAAATAATTAGCTGCTGGTTGAGGAGTTGTTTAATAATGTTGCAGCAAAGAAAAGTAAAGGTATGCCAAGGGTATTTAAATTGCCCTTCTGCAACAGTGGAACAGCTGGAAATAAAAGACCAATTCCAGTGCAGGAAGAAAGAAAGGGAAGACCCGGGTTCCCCAAGAATCTCTCCAGTTGCCCAAAAATCATCCAATTGAGGGTGCTATCTTGCATTGCTATATGCATCAACCCACAGTGATTATTTTGTAACTTATTCTTGTCACTAAATTAGAATATGAGATCTTAGAGTTTATGTTTCCCTTCTTAGAGAAGGGGGAGATGCTCTTTAAAGGAAGGAAAAAGCCTCACTGAAGGTAAGCCCTGCACCACTGGTTCCTACCTAAGGTGCTACGAACCTCACCGGGCTGAGGGAGGAAAAGGGGTTGCACGTGAGACTGGGAGGGAGGAGAAAGCCGCAGCAGTGAGACCCACCTAACCTGGGAAGCACCGTGTTTTAGCCCAAAGTACGTATCGATTTAGGGACTAAGGAACAAAATAGTTAACAGTAGATGTGTAATCTTATAAAGGAACAGTGTACCGTGTTGCATTTTTACTGACCTCTTGTTTCCTTTATTAGAAATACCCTGAGACAGAAAATCGCAGCTGCCCTCCAAATTTAAAACAGCAAACCACCAGGCTAAGTATGACAAACTATTTTCACTGGAGGAGCAACAGGGTTTTTAAGCACATGTCCCATTCTGTGGACATAAATATGATCTTTAATAATCGTTAATCTGCATTGACTACTTGGCAAATGAAGCCAGCTAGAGGGTCTGATGGCTCCTCTATTCCCTTCTACGTGGAAGGCCAGCAGCAGTCAGCGTAACATTTCATTTTGCCCTGCGCTGGTTTTGTTTGTGGCACAAATGTGGAACAGTATTATTAAGGATGAGTGACCTAGCGTGACACTGCTCATCAAAACATTTTCACACTCTGCAGGCTATAAATCTATTGATGTTCCTGAGTTTTGTGAATGATTGCTGTGGAAGTGAAGAATGTCCACATAATACGTAAACTGCTCTACGTGTTCCAAATCTGTCATCGCAGCGCTGAAAGCCATCCTTGACACTAATTTGTACAAACAGCAGGTCACTCAAGGAGGAAAATATTTTTTTCTGGAAAGCAGTGCAGTTTGGTTTTATAGGAGACAAATCTTTGAAGGGCTCTTTGCCAGTCATTAAGCTATGGCTTTCAGCTAGATCTGTTTCCCATGTAAATAAAGTCCTCTCAACGGTGTAGTTTTTCCTCCTGGAAGTGCTTTGTTTAAATACAAATGAATGCAAACAGTGATCACATTTCTTTAAAATGAAGAAGGAGAAGCTCATAAAGATTGATGGGGAGGAGGGCTGGCTTTCAAGAATTGTGAAGTTTCAGATAAATTTTTTAAAAGCATAAAACTCAGCTCTTTGGTTTTCTTTTAATAGAGTTTTGGACTAAAAATGCATTGCTCTATTCCTAGTATTCAGAAATTAACAAGCACTTAAAGACAAAGCCAACCCAAAACCTGGATACCTTTTGTATTTTTTTAAACATCAGCCCATGCCATGATTCATTTCCTTAGAACTGAAAATTAATGCTTTAAATGTAGAATATAACAAAGAAAACACTGTACCTTAAATAATTTTTGAGGCACTGCATAATTCCAGGGATGCCAAGCATTCTCTACTCTCACTGATTTCAAAACCTCATGGCATTAGGCTCTGAGTATTTTAAAATGGGTCCTAAGGTATCCAATAGTCTCATATCCTTTTCTAATGAAGACCCAACTCGCTTGTAAACCAAATAAGTGCCAAGGATATCAAAATCTGAATGAGTTCCTATAAGATTTTTGATCCAAAATGGAAAAAAAAAAGTGTCTTTTCTGTCATCCACAGCAAGCTTTTGAGTGGTGGTTCTCACAGCCTTGTCCATGAAAATAGTTGGAAAATCTGATTTCCATAATTCTGGTATCTTTAATTCAGTCCCCAGACACACGAAGTAAGTTAATACAGTGAGCACCTCAGCACTGACTCTGCCCTAAAGACTGTTTTACTGTCATTATATAGTCATGCTGGACTGGAAAACAGGCCAGATAATAAGCAAAATTTTGGATATTTCTCCCTGACACTCACACGTACTTTAGGCTCCGGAATATCAAACCTTTGTCCCTAATATGGTTTAAAAGGCAAGCTGTCCCACCCAACTCTTTTCATTTTGTTCATAAATAGAAATATTGCATTGCTGGGTTGTATGCACAATTATCTTTTTAATTCTGAATTAAGATCATCCTTCATTAGCTGTAAAGCTGAGATGTTACTGAGGCTGCCACACATGAAAAGTAACTTATTTTTCCAAGGGCTGTCCCTGTTGTTAGGCTCTTTCTGGGTGACTGGGATAACAACAGGGACAGTCACCAGAAATCCTAAATCTCTCACTCCTTGCAAACTGTTCAAGTGCTTCTTCAGTTTGTCACAAAACCTTCTGCTTTTCATCATGCTCTCACACCACAAAGGCAATAGGAAAAAGGTTTGAAAAGCAGACAGCATTGTTTCAGCCTCAAAGATTCAGAAGGCTTTTTTTTTTTTTTTGGTAATTCCAAAACCCTGTTATGGGACATTGGACTCCTGCTGACACAGCAGGTCTGCGTAGGTCAAACATGAAGGGATTGTGTTTGGGTGACAAAGCCAAGTAATAGTAGAATTATTTGTTTATATTCATATTACTTGTTTAATGTGTTTATTTGTGTACAGTTCTGCAAGTTGGATGGTAGTTATCTGTACTGAGGCTGAATCCCAACATCTTCTCTCTGCTTTCTGGTTTATAACTTCCCCAAATAAGTTTCTTTTTGACCTATTTTTTTACAGAAGTGTCAGTCCAAGGGTACTTAGAAAGCAGAAGGAAAATTACTTTAAAAATCTCCAAGCATTCCTTTCTGCTTCTGCATACAAGGAATTGCTAAGGGATGTTATAAATGGCTGCTGCCTTTTGCAGCACCAGAGCCTGGGAGCCCCCTCCTGCCCAGGGACCTGGGGTCTCGGCCCAGGCTGGGGGACACGGCTGCCGCTTTCCCCTTTGCAAGTTCAACCAGTAGTGAAGCTGAGCGTGTATCCCAGAGACACCACACAGACACACGGGGACACACACACACAGACACCTTCCAGAGTCACAAGTATATTTCACAGATGCCCTGAGTACCAGCACGGCTCCTCCACGCTGCTGCCCCGACCTGGCCCACTGCCTCTTGCTCTCCAGTGGGTCCGGCGTGGAGTTTGCTGCAACTGACCCACGCACACCCTACGCACACCTGGTTTGGGGGAAATACAGACACTCGCCCCTCGCCAGCAGCCGGCACCAGGCACACAGGCTGGGACTGCGGCCCTACTCCAGCCACCAGCATGGAGCCCATCACTCGCCTCAGTCACCTGGTGCCCCCGTAGTTGTTTTTCGGGACGCACACTCATCCTGCCCCAGGAGCTGCAGTCAAGTCCCCCACCTGCTCCAGTTGGTCTCCCTGAGACCCCACAGGCTCCAGCTACTGACACCACCAGCCCAGGGCAACTGCACCCCCATCTGACTCCAACGCCTGACCCCAAATCCACTCATGCCCCCCCAGCAGCCAGCACCTCGTCCCTACAGCACTCACACCCCCAACAGGACAGCGAATGAAGTGGTGCAAAGAGAGCTACCACAGGATTTAAGGAGAAGACAGGCCAGGCTGGGGGCATGAGGTCCAGGGCTGGGTCAGACAAGCCTGCTGACTCACCACAGTCTGCACACAGCTGGACCCTCTTAAACATAGCCCTGTCCACCTCTTACCCCTCTCCTCCTTCCCATCCCCTACACACTCCCTCATCAGTTTTGCATAGTCCCACTGACACCCCACCCACCCCAATATCTGGGACACCCAGCTGTGCATCCTTATCGGTGGCAAAGCCTGCAATTTTGCGATGGCCCATCAGTCGGTGTGACCAAAGAGGTTTGTTTCTTCACGCTGTCTCCATTATCTTTGTTGTACAGGTTTGTGTCTCTGTATGACCTCATCACTTCCCCCTTTACTCATTATCCCCTTTTTCATTGAAAAGGCCCTTGATCAGATCACTTAACTGAAGCAGGGGCTCTCATCTCCTATGTGCCCTTACAGAAGGAACACGGCCGAAACTGCTGAGGTGTAGGCAATGTTGAGTGCTGAAGTGGAAAAGGGACCATCCCTGTAAATACTGTTGAGATCTAAAAGTCAAGGGGCCTTTAAAGGCAAATGGATGGAAAATGTAGTTGATGGGTTCTGGAAATTGAGATGGCTACAGGCAAGATTTCGGAGGCAGGGATGAAGGTGTTCCACTTGGGTGCTCCACCCAGCCAGAGCCACTCATCTCTCTTTCATACAAAGTATTTTGTGTTTAATCATTTCATATCAGAAAGAAATGGTTTGGGAACCAGAATCTGTCATCTGAGTTCCTGCACTTCCCATGATCAACTATGCTAGTATACAGATAATAAAGAAGAAAGTAGCAATTTCTCCTTAGTCTTAGATTTGCAAACCAGACCACCATGTACTCTAATGGAAAAGAGATTGGAAGCCCATGATCTTGGACCTCCAGCACCTGTAAAGAAAACCAGTCTTTCACTAGGGAAAAGACAGGACTCTGTTCTTCATCCCCCAAATGTATGTTTTATTAATTACTCCACTAAGTTCTTAGCAGTTTAAGTGGTATATAAAACTTAACATTTTTTAGCTCACCCAAGCAAATCTAAATCAGGGTTTCATTAACATACAGTTTTTGGTGTCCAACAAAGCCAAGAGGCCTTTTCATTGTGGTGTCATATTGAGCATAAAGTTATTTATTACGGTGATAGTTTTCTTACAACTCAGTCATCAGTGTTTCATTATGAAAAACCTGTCAGTGGATCCTCCCTGGGCAGAGCCCTCCAGATGTAAGGAAAGAGAGGTGAGAGTGTACCCAAAATTAAGAAGAAAAGGATGCTGGTGTTTTCATCGCTACCTCAGCCAGCTAAAGAAAATCCTCTCTGTCTCATTTTCGAGATGTTACTTCTATCAACAGTAAAGCTTTGGAAAATGAGCTTCGGAAAACAAAATGTAACACATGCCTCAGATGAAAAAGCTGTCCAATACTAAAATAATGGGTCTTTCACTCACCAAAATAATAATGACAAAACCCTCTGTGTTGGGTTTTGTGTGGCAAGGTTTTGGTAGCGGGAGGGGCTAGAGGTGGCTTCTGTGAGAAGCTGCTAGAAGCTCCCCCTGTGTCTGATAGAGCCAATGCCAGCCGGCTCCAAGATGGATCCGCCTCTGGCCAAGGCCAAGCCAGTCAGCGCCTCTGTGATAACATATTTAAGAAGGAAAACAAAAGAGTTAAAAAAAACTTTTGCAACCGGAGAGAGGAGTGAGAAGATGTAAGAAACTCTGCAGACACCAAGGTCAGTGAGGAAGGAGGGGGAGGAGGTGCTCCAGGCACCGGAGCAGAGATCCCCCTGCAGCCCGTGGTGAAGGCCATGGTGAAGCAGGCTGTCCCCCTGCAGCCCATGGAGGAAGGATGAGGGGGTGTAGAGATTCCACCTGCAGCCCATGGAGGACCCCACGCTGGGGCAGGTGGAGGCACCTGAAGGAGGCTGTGGCCCGTGGGAAGCCCACGTTGGAGCAGGTCCTGGCCGGACCGGTAGACCCGTGAAGAGGAGAGCCCACGCCAGGGCAGGTTTGCTGGCAGGACTTGTGACCTGTGGGGGACCCCACGCTGGAGCAGTTTGCTCCTGAAGGTCTGCACCCTGTGGGAGAGACCCCACGCTGGAGCAGTTCGTGAAGGACTGTAGCCCGTGGGAGAGACTTCATGTTGGAGCAGGGGAATGTTGAGAGGAGTCCTCCCCCTTGAGAACAAAGAAGCGGCAGAGACAATGTGTGCTGAACTGACCGCAACCCCCATTCCCTGCCCCCTTGTGCCGCTGAGGGGGGAGGAGGTTGAAGCCGGGAGTGAAGTTGAGCCCGAGAAGATGGGAGGGGTGGGGGGAGGCGTTTTAAGACTTGATTGTATTTTCTCATTCCTCTACTCTGTTTTGCCTAGTAATAAATTAGATGAATCTCCTCTCTACATTCAGTCTGTTTTGCTCCTGACGGTAATTAGTGAGTGATCTCTCCCTGTCCTTATCTCGACCCAAGCCTTTTGTTATACTTCTCCTCTCCCATCCCGCTGGGGGAGGGGTGAGTGAGCGGCCGCGTGGCACCCAGCTACCGGCTGGGCCTAAACCACGACACCCTCAGATTAATTTCTTCAAAATATGATTGTTGAAATGTGGTGAAATAAGTAGTGACAGATCTCTAGTAGTCTTCCCTTCCTACTTCCCCACCTCGAAGCACCCTGACCCAAAGCAAACTTGCCATTAAACTGCCTGTATCTCCTCCATTCAAGCATGCTCATAAGCAGTAGCACTTAAGAAGCATCAGCAACTGGGAAAGTCTACCTCAAGGAGCACTATTTCCCTCTCTGAAAAACACAGGGTTTGTTATCAGGTTCTCTGGTATCAGCACTCTTGGTTAAAACTAAATTTTATAGTTTATTCTTTGTAGTTCATAAAATTAAATTTTCTTATCTGTAACTTTAACCAAAAGAATTTTCCCACTGCTGCTACTGTAAGGCTATTTCCAAGTGGCAGGCAACAAGCCCATTCTTTATATATGACCCAAACAGAAAAATGCAAGAGATTACTTTGAAATCCTACAGCCTTCTAATGAAAAACCAGCAAGGGTCTTCTGCCAGACAACTAATGCCATGTTTCTCCTCTGGCTAGTAGGAAACTCAGAGCACCAGGGTCTCTTGCAAGGGCCAGACACAGGACTCGGGACCAGAATAATTAAACTTCTCAGAGAATTTACTGATGTGATCCCCCTGACCCTAGACTTCTAAGAATTAAAAAGAAAATCTTGACAAATTTCCAGTCAGTTGCCACAGGGCTGTCTTATGCTGGAATTCAGTAGAGCCACTTTATTCTGACCAGCAGCTTTTAGAGACTGAGCAGAAAAGCACCAGCACTCTACAAATGAAGTCAGCTCATGCTTTATCTATTCCTCCTCATGTCTGCCAAAGACACTTGTTGACACTTTCTGATACCTTTCCAAAGAAAGGTCCAGCAGCTGAATAAGGCTACTGAGGGTGTTTCTCCATTCAGACTGCAGCCCCTACAGTTTCTTCATTCATCTACCTTAGATGTTCCTTTATTTCTCTTACCAGGAACACCCCATAAAATTTTGCTAAATAAGATCCATGCCCTCATGCACTCCACTACTCATAGGCAAACAGATGGGTAGCTCACAGCCACTGGAGCAGATGGTTGAAAGCCAGAGGTGCAGCAATCCATACTAAGCCTTTTCAGTACTGAGACCTCACAACATAGCCGTGCTCATGTTCCTCTGCCTTTAAGAAACTTCTCTTGAAGGAAATTATGGTGATGAAAGCTCTAAATTTTGCTTGTATCAACAAGCACTTAGAGGTATACTTCAAGTAAAAAGTGTGAACTTTTTTTCTTCTACTCTTCGCCTCAAAAACCTCAACTAGTTACACATTCTTTTCCCTAGTTATTTCAACAGTAGTAGCGACTTGACTTGCAAAAGTTTCACACACATATTACAAAAATGTACTGTAGATCATTTCCAGACTATGTATGTTTCATTAGTGCCACATATCCTTCTCATCCCAGACAAAGCATACATTCATGTCTTTAAAAATAATTAGTGAAGAGAAATGAAAATTAATATACTATGCCAATGACTGGTAAGAAAATGAAAGTAATTGGACAATCAAAAGCCACAATGTTGTGAAGCCCTTTAATACCAACTAGATATGGGAATAATCAATATTCTGCTTCTAGGAAAAATCTATTTGCAAACAGCCATCACAAATTAAACTAAGCTTTAGGATACATAGTTAATATTGTATTATAAAAATTCCCCCTTTCTGGCAATAAATGAGTAACAAATCCAGAATCTTTCATATTAATGAATCTAATTTAGGTCAACTGACTAGTCACAAAAAAGGTTACTGGTCTGTCGTGGTTTAGCCCCAGCCGGCAGCCGAGCACCATGCAGCCACTCACTCACTCACTCCCCCCCCCCCCCCCCCCCCCCCAGTGGGATGGGGAGGAGAATGGGAAGGAAAAGGCAAGACCTGGTGGGTTGGTATAAGGACAGTTTACTGGGATAGCAAAGGGAGAAGGGAAGACAAAACAGAACAAAACAAAACAGTACTTAACAGAGTATATGAAACTGGTAATACACAATGCAGTTTCCTACCCAAGGACCGTACAACTCAGACTGCACGCTCAGACTTGTCCCGAAACCGGACTGTCCCCAAGCCACGCGTCCTGGAGCTGCTACCCCCCTCCCCGGCTAGCCCCCCTTTTATGCTGAGCATGATGTCATATGGTATGGAATACCCCCTTTGGCTAGTTTGGGTCACCTGTCCTGTCTATGTCCCCTCCCAACTCCTTGTGCACCCCCAGCCGTCCCACTGGCAAGGCGGTGTGAGAAGCAGAAAAGGCCCTGGCTCTGTGCAAGCACTGCTCAACAACAGGTCCACATAACAAAAACATCTCTATATTATCAACGCTGTTTCCAGCACAAATCCAAACCATAGCCCCATACCAGCTACTGTGAAGAAAATGAACCCTCTCAGCTGAAACCAGGACACGGTCACAACCCTAAAATTAGTTTATTAAATCCTTCCAGTGCTCTGTTTCAACTTTTCTATTAATTTTCTGCTTCTAATTTATATACTGTTTTTTCTTTCTTCCTCTGTAATAAAGAAATTTCCAATCAATTTGCTGGGCACTACAAAAGCACAAAATACAGTCCCTGATCCAAAAGCCTTACAGTCAACAAAAGTTTATCTAATATTCATTCATCATATTGCATTCATTTTCTCTGCTCTCCAGGACAGAAATACAGCATCTTGACAGAGCAATTCAAAGTAATCTAGTGGAGGTAGGAAAAGAGACCCAGAAATAAATTATTTTCTTCATTATCAGATAATCATCTTTGTCTTGGATGTTAATCTTGTTCATGAAGAATTCCGGTGTGAAGGACAGAAGCTTGCATATAGTGTAACTTAATTTTAAAATAACACACACTGAACTCAAACTGGGTATAATCAAAGAACATTTAAAAAAATATCCTTCCTATTCTACACAGGGAATGAAACAAATCTTTCAAAGATTTTCAAACCAGGAAAGACTCTCTCTCTCCTTTTCACCATTTTCTTTCTTCATTCTCATATTAGTCACCTGCCAAAAATATCAGGGCTTTATTCAGGATGTAGAATAGGTAAATTAGAAACCTTGTTCTTCCCAAATTAATTTCTTGGAAATTGATGTCTCCATGTTTGACTTAATTTTTGTGAGTCAAAAAATTAACATGGTTGTGTTGGGCAATTCTGTGAAAGTCATCTAGCCAAATCAAACCTGTTTCACTGCCTGTTTTGCCTTTGGCTTCTAGTCCTGTGTGAAATACTGTAAACTCTTCTTTTCCTGGGACATTCACACATTTCCACTATCATTCTTACAATGCCAGAAGTGGAAAAATATTGTAATTTGGTTCTGAAGATAAGATTTATAAAGAAGAAGGTTGTTAGTTTGTATGTACTTTTTTGTACTTGTAGGTAGAATAGACCTTTGGGTCTCTATATTTTCTTGGTGGATGATCATTTACACTCACTGGAGATCTGGCCTTTGGCTTTTCATTTACACAGGGGTGCAATAAATAGTATAACATCACTGAGAAAAATAAAGATCAAACTTGTAGTCTTCCTAGCTTACTGGAAGTGATAATAACAAATCTTCAGTGACTTTAATATGTTTTATAGTGAGATAGTAAAATCCCATGGTTCCCTATAGGAAGGTGGGAAACAGGTTAATGGAATTGGAAGATAAGGAAGTGACTGGTTGACTGCACAGTTGCACAAACAATGACTGTAGATATGGTGTTAAATAAATTAAGACTTTTGTTTTGAAAGATATTGAGATCCTCAGCAGGATCCACTTCCTATCCAGTAATAAAAGATACTGTATTCCCCAGAACTGCTGAAGAAGATGCTCAGTATGCCTTTTTAGCTGGTTTACTGTTTCTGCTCTGGAAAATATTAATTGAAAAACCCAATCTCTAGACATTTTGGAAGCACAAGAATATTGGGAGAGAGGCAGAGGAGCAGGTCAGCTCTATGGGCTGAGCACGTGCTGGAGTTTAATCATGCTCTGAGGTTTTGCCTCTGCTAACTGCAAGCAGTTGACTCTTCTTTGAAAAGGGTCTTTTAGTACTATAGCACCACCAACAGAGCTGGTCGTCGTGTTCAAAACAGCAATAGCAAAAATTTCACTAATGGTCACAAAGGAGACAAGTTGAGGAAAAAGGAGGGGAAATAAGTTTGCTGTCACCTCTGTATAATTTGGTCAGAAAGTATTAAGTGACTTATCTCTAGCTTTACCTCCTGCACCTCTATTTTAAATTCTTACTTTTTCAAACTAATTCAACTATAATACCATGTTGGCAGTGCCATAACACAGCTAGGATTTGGTCAAGTTTTCCATTGTGAGGATCTATTTTCAGATGTCTAAACTAGACCTTAGTGGAGAGAAAAAACTTTCTGGGGCATAAAGGGATACGATTCGACTTACAAAATCTTCAGTCCGGGAGAGCCTATTTTTTCCTAACTATTTCTTAAATGTAGAGACAGAAAAAAATAGTTTAAAGACTAGATATACAGTCAATTTATTATTCCACTGTCTCAGCTGTGTTAACTCCTCCTGTCAAGCAAAAGCAATAGATTTTGGTATGATCAATAAGCATGGTTATTTTGGCATATAAAGTGTTTTTAATGTATTTTGGGCTCAGTTTTTTGAGGTAATGGAATTTGGGTTTCCCAGGGAACTGGACTGGGATGTGATCCAACACATTCAGATTCATTAGCCATGATTTTGTATCCCAAGGTAACTCCTTGGAAGAAAACAAATACATCTGGATTTCACATAGATTGTAATGGAAAGCTGCAAAAGGAAATGCTAAAGTAACTGTTTCATTGCTAATGCAATAGACCCAAAACCTAACCAGAGTCACATAGAGTCTAATGCAACTTGGGGAATTCAAGTAACAACCAGACTGTCCACAATATATTACAGTGAAGAGCTTATTATTCTTTTGGAAAATAATGCTACAGGTCATGAGATAATAAGAACCATATAGCTTTTTCCAGACACAGAAGTTGTGTATCTTTTCTTTAAAAATAGCTTGAGATGCTACCTTTTTTTTTTTCTTTCACAGAACCACAGAGGAATCAAATGGAGTGAAAAAATCTTATTTCTTATCCAGAATTTCTCTATTCAAAGTTGAAAGTTAAAGTCTACAACCAACAAAAGTTAGCAGCATCTTTGTATGAAAAGGCCATGAAGTTGTACAGCCACATATGAAACACAAGATTTTCAATAATTGATTCAAAATTATCCAAATCTGTACATTTTTCTGAACAAACCTCAGATGAAAAATAAATGTCTATTTCTCTTTAGTGCCATTTTGAAAATGTGTGGCCTCTTAAGTCTGTCTCCAGGGGATGCAGTCTGAAGCAATTTTCCTTTAAATTAGTGGTGGTAAAATAGTCTTTTAATTCTTAGAGGGGAAAAAAAAAATCACTCTTTCACTGTATAGTATTTATTGGTGTTATAGTTTTGGTAGTCAAAGTCCTCAGTTGCCTTGGAGCAGGAGTAACACGTCCCATTTTTAATTTGGAGAATCTATAGCCAGTATAGAGTCCAGCAATAACAGCTGCTACACAGGTGTGATCGGTGAGGAGCCTGCCCAGAGTTAGCCATCTCACTGCCACCTGTGTCTTACAGGAGCAGGATTGATTTGGGCCCGACAGAGGAGATGCCTTTCCAGGACATGCCAAAACCAGCACCCAGGCTCCCCAGGCTTGGCAGGAAATGTGCCATAGCCCCTAGGCATTTATACACGTGTCAATGTGTGAGATCCACAAGGTCTGCCAGCACACGCTCCTGTATTTTGGATCTTTTCCCTCCAAATAGGCAATATAACCTAATTCCTCATCTTTGCCTGGCCACATTTCTATCATACAAGTGCATGGATAAAGAACAATACAGCATACTCAAACAAACACAAGGTTAAACTCTCATTATAAAGTTGGAAATGGCTTAGAAAAAGAACATAAATCCTCTTAAAACCAGCTAGATTTATTTATGAAAATCCCATTTTTGGCTGTGTACCTTTCACTTAGAATATTTAAGAAATGCCTCAGCTGTTAGACCTGCAGAACTAGCTCATAGGTTTCTCATAGCCCTTACTGCTCAACAGACTTGAAACTTTTCAATTTCTAGATCAAAAGTTATCTTTGGGAAGCAGAGATTTAGTGCCACTCCTTCACACTGCAACTTGCACAATAATTTTTCTGATCCACTCTCTCCCCTTTTCACTGTAACACAAAATCTGTACCTGTGTCTGATGCTACCTCTGCATCAGTTTCTACATCAGCTGTTTATCAGCATCAGAGATCAGCCAAGGCTGCAATTGGATTGGTTGTGGACTCCTTTTAGTCATGAGTACTAGTGAGCACAGGCATTCTTTTTTCCCATCTATTATTACATTTGTATTAGTCTGCATTATATTAATAGGCAGAATACATTAATATTCATCATTATAATATCAACAATTAATATTATTGCAATGCAAATATAGCACACTTCAATATCTATATCCATAATACTTAATAAAATGAAATAAATTTCTGTTGCTTCTTTGTAGTTTGTAGTCTGTTATTTACCATACTGGCTTGTCTATTGTGAAAAAGAGCCTCTTATTTTTCTTAGGTTCTTTTCTACACAATCTTCAAAGTAAGTAAGTTCTTAATGCTGAAAAATAAATATCCCCTGAAATAGTAATGAAATAAATGAAGGAGTCAAGTCACATATCATAGAACCATAGAGTGGGAAGGGATCTTTAAAGGTCATGTAGTCTGACCACCCTGCTGCAGGCAGGGACATCTTTCACTAGATCAAGTAGCTCAAAGCCCCATCCAACCTGGGCTTGAACACTTCCAGGGATGGGGCATCCACAGCCTCTCTGGGCAACCTGTTCCAGTGCCTCAGCACTCGCATTGTAAAAAACATCTTCCTTATGTCCAATCTAAACCTCCACTCCTTCAGTTTTAAACTGTTGCCCCTTGTCCTGCCGCTACAGGCCTTGGTAAAAAGTATTTCTCTGTCTTTTTTATAAGCCCCCTTTATTGCAAGGCTGCAATAAGGTCTCCCCAGAGCCTTCTCTTCTCCAGGCCGAACAACCCCAAATCTCTCAGCCTGTCTTCATAGGAGAGGTGCTCCAGCCCTCTGATCAGCTTCATGGCCCTCCTCTGGACTCTCTCCAACAGCTCCATGTCTCTCCTGTACTGGGGCCCCCAGAGCTGGACGCAGTACTCCAGGTGGGGTCTCACAAGAGCCGAGTAGAGGGGCAGGATCACCTCCCTCGACCTGCTGGTCACGCTTCTTTTGATGCAGCCCAGGACACGGTTGGCTTTCTGGGCTGCAAGTGCACACTGCTGGCTCATGTTGAGCTTCTCATCAATCAATACCCCCAAGTCCTTCTCCTCAGGGCTGCTTTCAATCCATTCCTCGCCCAGCCTGTAGCTGTGCTAGGGATTGCGCTGACCCACGTGCAGGACCTTGCACTTGGCCTTATTGAACCTGATGAGGTTTTTCACAGGCCCACTCTTCAATCCTATTAATGTCATGCTCCTTTATTTTATTGCTTCTTACCTGAGTTGTAGATATTTCACTGATCATCACAGGTACAGTATTCACTGGGAACTCTTAAAATAGAGCCAAATAATGTTTCCCCTCCTGCATCCCATGCTCTAATTTCACTGGCATCAGACAGTGCTAAAGCACATAAAACAGCAGGAAAATACAAACCGTAAATGTATCAGTTCTCAAAATAACAGCATTTCTCTTTTGAGTATGATTTTTCCTCAGCCATAAGAGGTTACTAATTTGCTCCAGTACTGCGATGAGCAATTGTAGCCTTCTGTAGGTAGCACGTAATGTCCTGCAGCACTAGTCCCTCTGCAGCAGGGGAGCTTCCTCGTGTTTGGGTTGAGGCCGACTCTCACTCTCAAGGCCAAGGCACAGGCTTTCAGAGCTCACTGTTTCCTTGCAGCCACTCTTCTCCAACAGCAACACTATCTTCCAAACAGAGGAAAACTGACAGCAGGGAGAGAGAGCGTTTTCTGCAAGGGAAATCCTTTAGTCATTCTCTGTATGCTTCTGGAATAAGGGTCCCTCTTTTTACATTACTTTGGAGAGACAAAGAAAAGAGAAAAAATGATGCTTATACTCTGTGCCTAAAAGCACAGTAAGACTTGTTAAGCTGATTTTAAATCTATGGCAATGCATGTGAATCTGCAATTGACCATGCATTTTCAGAGGTATCAAAACCCGTTTTTTTTTCCTGGCTAATTACATATATTTGTAAAAACTAAGGGCACAAATTGTAAATACATTTTTTCATGTGTCCTTCAGCAAAGGAAGATCCACAAATAGCTCCTTTAGGCACCTCTGGTGGCAGCTGTCGGTTGGTCTCATGGCAAAAGAGTTTCCCTCTGTTATTTCGTGCTGCAGAAACAGGACACTCATCTGCAGATAGATAAATCTTCTCCCTTAAGATTTTCTTACTTCTTCTTCTTCTTCTTTACTTATTTCTTCTTCCTTCAGTGTCATGTACTCACACATATGCTAGATAAATTAATGTATTTTTTTGCTGCTAGAGAATATTCACAATTGACTTAATTTTTTGGCTCTGATTTTTTAATAGCTCTGAATACAACTGTAAAATATATGATAGTCTATAATATATTAGCTAACTTTGCACATGAGAATGGAAATAACTTGCTGAGTCCTAGAGTCTGATTCTCTGCTTTTATGGGCAGATATGTCATATCATTTAAAAAAAAAAAAATCTAAATATATCTTTAATGTACTTACAGGTCTCATTAGTGTGGGAAGGTTGTTCCAGAAGCTACCCTCCTAAAGCCAGCTTGTAACCATTTGGTCCTGGGGCATCATTGTCCTTAAATCACTTTTCCTTTGTCCTCAAATCCTTTTTCACTGTTTACCTACCCGAAATATATATAGACAGAAGTTGTGAATGATGCCACTCTTTGTTTCATTATCTTTATTGTAAGTTCTAGAAATTCAGCTGACCTAGTAAAGGATCTATCACATATAATCACCTTCTGTCATGTCATTTTCTGCCAATTTGTGGATGGAGACATAAATGGTCTCTTCTGGACAGAGGAAACACAAAGTGCCAGTCTATCATACATAACATTATAGAATACAGTGTATTACACTGATAAATTTTAACAAGCACAGAACCATAGCACAGCCCAGGTTCAGAGGGGACAATGTTTTGCCATCCATGGATGCTTCTCATGGAACCCCTTGCAGCTAGGGTCTGACCACATTGAAGCTGGCTTTTCTAAAATCCAGGGTCTTTGTCCTAATACTGGTCTTCAGTGTGCTCAGCAGGATCATTAACTCCCTGATGTTGTGATCTCTGTATCCAAAGCAGACATTGGTAGTTATGTTGTCAAGTCTTCTCAGTTTGCAAGCAGTAAATCGAGCCATGTGTTGTTCCTTGTCAGCACGTCTACCATCTGTAGCAAGAAGCAGTCCTCAGTGTGTTCCAGGAACCTGAGGGATGACTTATGCACCACTGTTTTTGCAACAAACCTCTGGGTAATTGAAGTCAACCATGAGGGCCAGGTTCTGTTGGCCCAAAACTTCCTTGAGCAGCCCACATAAAGTTCCGTCAGCCTCGTCATCCTGATCCTGAAAAATATTTTCATTTAAAACTTCAACCATACTTTGCCTGTGGACAAATGTTACTCAGATATAAGCATTTTCAGTTCTGAATAAATATTAAAATTACCTGTCTCCCACTTTCATTATGTTCAGATATCTTGCAGAGAAACAGAAAATAGCAACTTGTGTTTTTCTATAGTTGCAGAGATTATGCATCTAACTGCTATATGAAATAACTTACTGTAAACTGGAGATGTTTGACTCTAGAGTTACTCGTAATTTTATATATTTTTTAAAGAGCTTAATGAAAACTGGTATAGAAATAATGAATTACAGGAAATTAAATTAAAAAATCTATCTGTAAGGTCAAATAACGAATATGAACTCTTTAGCTATTTAATAACACAGACTGTTTTAATTCTCCTTAGGTAATCAGTCTTGATTAGGTAATCTACCTTGATTATCATAAAATCATTTTTTTGTACAACAACATTGCACAGATTAGGAGAATGGATTTCCTTCTAAGAAGCAAATTACAGATGAGTTAAAAAGGCTGTCATTCAAATATCCTTTTTCATTCTAAAGGATATCAAAGGTATTTACAAATATTGTGTGTGCAGATAATACTTCATCATTGATGCATATCCTTCTGGGAATAAGGGAGGGTAGGACTGTCATAAAACAGATTGAGACTTGCAGCAAAACTAGACAGCTGAGGTTAGAGGAGGAACTGGAGAAGAATGAAAAGACTGCCGGCAAGATTACCAGGACTAACACAAAACCCCTTCTAAAAGGGGATTGTAGCATGCACTCATAGCACACAAGTGAAATGCTGAAGCATACTGCCTTCGCTTTCCCGCACTTTGGTTTCATTGCTCAGTGAAGCACCAGCCCAAATTCTGGTTTAGGTACTGCAAGAAAATTTAAACTGATTTGACTCCTACAGCCTCTGTACATGTATATCTTAGTGTACCGTCATTTGCAATTATCAGTCAAGATTCAAAAAGGGCATAACGCACAGCTTGTGCTGTGAATAAAGCATTAAATTCATATGAAAGACACTTTAAGAATACTAAGAAATATAGTCAATACTATGCATACTTGTCACCAGAACATACTGACCTACTATTGTCCATTAGATATTTCTATATTTTGTTGCTGTTGTGTATTTGTCTACAAGACCCCAACAACATATTTACAGTATCATATTTAGATGTCGTGCACACATACACATATATATCTCTCCTCCCCTGACTACCACTGGGAGTTGTTGGGTCCACAGCCACAACACAAAGTACTACATTGCCTGGGCTCTCCTGAGGTTTAGGAAAATGGCAGCATCTCAACACTGTCCCAACTTCATCGCCACGTTAGCAAAGATATCCTTGCCTGGGTGAAGGGGTGACCATTTCCTTTGTCCATCGCTACATCACCGCCTGCAGTACCTGGAATTCAGAAAGCATACGTCCTCAGCATGTTTGCATGAACCAGGTTGGTTTACGCACTCCAGCCTTGTTCTCCAAGCAATTTGGCTCATGGTGAGCACTTTGAGCTGCCCACAACTCAGCCTGCTTCTGAATCGCTGAAAGAAAAGACTTTATACGCCTGAGGTCTCATGCACTCTGTTTTCTGTTTATTTCTGCCTTTTACAGTCTCTATCTGGCTCCACACTCTGCATGTGTGCCGAGATGGGGACACTTGCAAGTCTATGGCCCTTTCCTGTCATTTGCTTACCTTTCAATGAGTTGTAGGATAGCATTTAATATCTATTTAAAGTCCGTGATTTGAAAAGATTATCCAGAACTACAGCTCATCTGACCCCATTGTCAAGGCCCTGTGGAGGCCAGGGGTTCCCTGGGGGCTGTGGGAGCTCCCCACGGCGGCTCAGGGCAGGGCTGGCAGCCAGGGCCTGTCCCAGCCCCAGCCAGGCACAGGGCAGCCGGGGGCAGCGGGGCAGCCCCAGCATCAGGCACCTCCATGGGGACGGGGACAGGCTGAGGCTGGGACGTGGGCTCATGGCCGGGCAGGGCAGGGCTGTGGGGAGCTGGAGACCAGCCCTGATGTGGTGGTGCTGGGGCAGGGGCTGATGGCCCTGGGGGGCTGACATGGGGTCCTGGGCCCTGGGCAGGGTGGGGGGAGCCCCGGGGGGCTGGGCAGGGACAGTCAGGGCTGTGGGGGCACTCAGGGACATGACAACTACAGCAGATCCTGTGTTCAGAGTGGAAAAAGAAAAAAAACCAAACACAACTCTAATCTACTACCAGTAGTGTCTTTGCAAATCAGTTTTTCGTTGGTAGTTTTGGGAATCCTGATCCACTGGCTGGACACGCCCATGCCTAGGAGCGTGCGTACCTACCCACAGGTGCAGATAAACCCAAACGCACCCTGTCCATCCCGTGCTCAGAGGCCGCTGGACTTGTGCCAGTTTTGACCCAAAGGCCATGCAGTTTGGGACAGTTTTGTAACCGGCCAAACTACCGGTGCTGAAGGAGCACGGCCCCTCCAGAGCCCAGCGCCGTGCTGAGGAAGCCATCTGCCTCCAAGGTGGGTGTGCAGCAGCCTGGAGCCCAAGCAGGACAAGCTGCAGGTCGTCAAACCCCACCTGAGCACACCTGCCATAAGTTATGGCCTGAAGTTGGATAGCTCAGCATTTAGCTGGTTTTAGATACTTCTGAACCAATATATTTAAGAGACAAGCGCATTTTACTGAGGCTTGTTGTTTTAATTAGCATTACAAAAAGCAATTCTGTAGCTGACAGAAGAATTGAGAGCATAAGATTGCAATCCTTAACAAGCCTTTTTTCCACATAGCCCCAGGCCACTAAGTGAACACATCAGAAGTTGTAAGTATGTTGTAGCTCTGAAATAATAATGTTTGGCATTTAGAAATGCCTCCTGCACATTAAGGGATATAGGGTTTTGCTACTTGCAAGCACCGCATTCACCTGTATTGTAGTCATAAATGGATCAAGTCATGCTTTTGCTTTTAATGGATACATTTACGCTTTTGAAGCAATCCCCCCTGTACTTTCATGTACGTGGCACAACAGTTTACATGGTGGAGTTGGTGGAGCTGGCATGCACAAACTGGATTTCTTTCAGGTGAACTTAAACTGAGAGATGAACTGCAGCACCACACCTAATGTACTCCAGCAGCTCCAGCATTCAGTCTCTGGGACCAGTTTGAAGTTAGTCTGAAGTAAAAACAAATCCCTCAAGAGTGTTGTGAGGTTGTAGCACCAACTGCCTCATGCTGCAGATCCAGCAAGCGGTGTGTGCATTGGCTCCTGATCCTTACTAATGTAGATGGAGCCTATACAACCTTATAGTCGGGGTTTTAACCAAATTTCACCCTTTAATGATGCAAAGTCACTTTTCATACAGAAGCATGTAACATGATATATTTAGAATTCATATTTCCACACAGGATATTGCAGGTTGTATGTAATTTTTCCTCTTGTAAAATGGCCTTACACCGTGCTATATTCTACTGCCTTGCCATCTCATATGACTGTTTTAAACACAATTTACGTTCCCTTATTTCCCATTTTAGGTTCCTTTCTGCATTTATCTTTTTATCTCTTTCAGTATTCCTCATAGTATTTCTAGAATTGCAAACAAGAAACTACTAAGTGACTAGTATATTACTTTCATCAGTAAGGAAGCATGTAAAATTTGGTAGATAACTTCCTGAAGAAGGTGGGATGAATATTCCGTAAGCCCTTTGGCACCGCACGCTGGCTGAGCGGAGAGTTTAGGGTGACATAATACGTTTTTCCATGTAAACACAAGGAAGAAAAAAAACACAAAGGAATCCAGGTTTCATCCGTGTTGTCACAAAGTCTGGTAAATGCATTAGCTAAGGGCAGTGATTAATTCAGCACTCATGTAAATGAAATGTCCTGTCAAAGTCATTTTTAGTCTTAGTCCAAGTATAACTTCATCATCAGCTATTGGTAACATGTCACTTCCTAACTTTGGTTATTTCTCATCCATGTGATCACTAACATATTAACTACTCTGCATTATCACAATAATGCATCTTTTAATACAAATGCATAAGTGTTTTCATAACACCACCAGAGCATTTTCCAGTGGCAACGTACTTCTCTTAAGATATGATCTCATGACTAAATTATTTCTGACTTGCTGCCACATACACCCATAGGTCATATAAGTATTTTTCTTAATGGGTGAGCATAAATTCTACCGTATGGAGAGAAGTAAAATATGCCTAATAGGGAAGAAAACACATCCCTTGATGGGACTGAGGCAGGAAAAATAAATGTTACTCAATTACTCCCCTCTCTGCCTCTCATTTATCTTTGCTCTTTTTTTCACATAATTATATGTGACAGACCAATAAAGTACAGCATTTCTAAATAACACGTATTGCACCAGCATATAGGAGGAACAAAATAAAGGACATGGTTTTCACAATACTTAAAAACAAGAGCTCAGAAAAGAGAACGAGTGTCATAGAATGAGAGAACGAGTGTCATGGGAGCCATTCTAGGTCTAACTTTCTCAAAAATAGGCAAAAGGCAGCGCACCCATGTAAGGTTATCCTCGCAAGGCACACAGGGTTCATCATGTGTTTTGTCTCCATTAGTTTGGCTGAGAGACCAGTGACCCCCTCCCTCCACCTTGTGCCCATTGCCAGTCTTCAAGAATCCTTGCAGAATGCACCTATTTGATTGTTAGGCTGCAAAGACACTTTGAAAACTTCCAATTCAGAGAGCAGCTGTTTCCAAACTGTAGGATAGCTCTCTGCGTGCTTGGTTCCAGCAAGAATACTGCTAATGCAGTGTAAGCACTTAAATGGCAAGAACAACCTTGGAATTTAATACATTCCCCTTACTTTGCTACTAAGAACTCCTCTGGAGGTCGAAATTTTCCTTAGGGAAAAAAAAATCCAACAAAACAACACAGGGATCTGAGAGCTACAGCTCAATAGTGTTAATAAATAGCAAAGCACCTGGCAAAACATTGGCTGGAATAGCAGAACCTAGTGCATGTGGGGGAGCATTGTTACTATGTTTTCATCAAGCCTTATTTCAAGACAACGTTTAAATCAATCAAATCATTTATATGGTTTCCCAGCTAACTAGATCGTTGGCTGAGATTTCTGTGTAAATTTTGTTTCATAGCATCATTGCCATGATAGAAATTGCTGCTTCTAAAAGGGGAAGAACCAGCATACACAAGCATTGGTGCTATAAACAGCGTGGCAGAGGAGCTGCAGGCTTGTTTTGCAACTATGTAAAGCTTGTTTTGCCACATGAACACCAACTGGAGGTGCAAAAGCTCCTGACCTCTGACAACTGAACTGTTTATTCAGTCAGGTGCCTAAAAAGAATCAGACATTAAAATCTGCAAGCATTTAAATTTGAGGATTGTTTGGAGTCTCTAACAATAACCCACCAGATACTTGCAGTCATGTGAAATGGCTCAGCCTTGTCAGACGGACCATAACGCCTCACTGGCATCAGTCTGTGTTTCTGTTTGTGCACTCAGATTTGCCTAAAGAATATATACTGTGTGAAACTTGCAGAAGGAAACACTGGTTAGAGGAGTTAGAGTCTGGAGGAAAGCCAAGGAATTATTTTATCCACAAAAAGTTAGATTCCTAAGTAAAGTCGCAAAATCCGGGCAAATATGGATTAGTAGAAGAACCAGATTAGCATAAAAAATATGGAGTCCCTTTGTACGATGTCTTTACGCCAGCACAATACATAAAGCTGTAACTGTGCTTGCATTTTATATCTGCAGATGGTTGAAAGGCAGAAAGGTTATGTCAATTTCTTTATTTACACATACAAGTCTAGTACTTACATTGAAAATAAATGGAGGATTTAGACTTAGAACCTCTGAAAAAAATTGCATTCCACAAAAAGATCTTATTAAGAAAGTCCTGGGCCCTCAGAATGTAGGTATTCAGCAGTGCTGACTGCATCTTGTGAAACCTAAGGCAGAAGTGCTCTCTATAAAGTCAGTATGTCCTGTTCTTGAGTGGCCCCTTAAAGCTATGGCCAAAATAATTTTAAAAAGATAACTAATGTAGCAGGATTTATAGTTCACATAAAGTCACGTGTGCCCAGTTATAGGAGCCACTTGAAAGAAAAGATTCACTATGATTTTCTACACCAGATTATTAAAAGTCAAATATTAGTATAAAAGAGAGAGCAAGAAAGAAATGAGAAATTTGTTTGAAACCAAAACTGCAGATATTTGTACTAATCTGCAGAATCAATCATGGGGAAGGGGTAGATTTTATGAATGGAGAATAAAATATAAAGTGCTTTAATAGTGAACATTTTGTATTGGCATGAGAAATATGGCATAATTGTTTTCTCATATGCTTGTTTTCAGGAACAAGCACAATTGACTTGACTGAAAAAAGTACAGTAAGTTGGAAGAACAAAATGAAAACTATTTCAGAAGAGCAGCAGTAGCTTTCAATTGCTCCCTGACTAGACACCACCTTACTTGTTACTTAGGCATTATTATAAGCCTGCCAAGGACAAACGGTCCAAGAAGGTCATTCCTTCTTTGAGACCAATTTGGCTTTTCTCCTGTACTGAACCAGTGGGTTTTATTTTATAATGAAAAGGAATCCTGCAAAACTGCTTAAAAGGACTGATTCCTGGTGTGTGCTTCAGTCTAGACTGTCTTGTCTACACTGAACTGCTAGAACATGTTGGGTAACAGCCTTTTCAGAGGCTCATAGAATTGTACGTCAATAGGGACCATTACATCATCTAATCTGACCTGTAAGATATCAAAAGACCTTATATTTCATCCACTTATTTCTGTATTAAGCCCAATAATCTATTTGGCTAAAACTTTTGTTCCAGAAAGATGTCCAAGCTAGAGCTGAACATGTTAAGAAAGAAGTCTATGTCTTCTTCAATGATTTGTTCCAATCTGAGATCAAAACTGGTGGCTTATTTTCTGTTTGCAGGTGTCTATCCAGATTCTGCTGCCAGCAACTGGTATTTGTTAACTCTTTCACCATTAATATAGTAATCATAGAATCATAGAATCACAGAATGGTTTGGGCTGGAAGGTACCTTAAAGACCATCTAGTTCCGACCCCCCTGCCATGGGCACCTTCCACTAGACCACGTTGCCCAAAGCCCCATCCAACCTGGCCTTGAACACTTCCAGGGAGGGAGCATCCACAGCTTCTCTGGGCAACCTGTTCCAGTGCCTCACCACCCTCACAGTGAAGAATTTTTTCCCTATACCTAATCTAAATCTACTCTTTTTTAGTTTAGTGACTCTAGTATTCATTATCCACACACACTCCCAGAGAAACCTGCATATTCGTGAGGAATCACCTCTTGGTACATTCTTTAATCAAGTCTTTTTTAAGGTTCCCCACAGTAAATTGTGTTCTGTGATCCTAAGATTATTTTTCTGTACCTCTTCCATTGTTTTAAAAGTCCTTTTGAGAAAGCAGATATCAGAAGAACAGCTTTCTAGGACTCTGTTACTCGTTCTTTGGGTGTGACCAATGATCACATAACCCTCCTTCTGTACTACCATTCTGGCAATTCATGCCAAATTAAAAGGACACTGTCAGTAGCCCCTTTTCACAGCCACTCTTTCCAGGATATGCTCCCTACTCGATACAGCTTGCCTTTTGCAGTCCAGCATGTGAATGCCCTGCCTTTGTTGAAAGGACCCAGCTTATCAAGCAATCCAAATTCCAGTGTAGGACTGTCTTGTCCTGATGACTACTTAGCCTTCATCAGTCCTTGGCACTAATGCGTTCAGCAGTAAATTTTTGCTCCAAGTCACACAGACAATATCGACCGCACTAGATCTAAGGCAGATATTTATAAACACAAGTCTTAGAATAACATTTCCTCACTAATGACTGCTTTATTCATAATATGCCAGTTGGTCTATTCTTAACCTATTCAATATAAGCTTCACCGGTATTGTGGAGTATTTACTTTTTAAATTAGAATTCATTCTATGTTATATAAAGGCTTTCGAAGCCATAGGTAGATTGCAATCCTGCAATTACCATCACCTCCCAAACTAGTAATTGCAAAGGAAAATATCAGGTTTGTTTGACAGGTAATGTTAGTGTAGCTAGCCTAGGCTTGCTGAGGTCAATCTTGCTCTGCATTTTAAAAATCACCACCACATCACTACTCTCCTACTTTTTTGAAACTTCCCTGGAATAATCAGTATATGATCAGTATTTATTTTAAAAGCATGGCATTAGGCCAAAGATTTCCTTTGCTGCCTATTCAAGTAGGTAGTCAATGCAGCGTTCAGTTCAAGGCAGACAGAAGGTATGATGTCTCTGCATAATTATCTCATCCAGTTTGGGTAATAACCAAGCTGCCCACTTTGTAAAAAGGTCATAGCTGAGCTGTGCTTGAGAGCTGTTGGTCCTCCAGGATCTCCCGCAGTTTCTGGGTGTGCTCAGAAAAGGGCACTTCCCCCACTACCACCACCCACAACTCACACGGATCAGTTCATCAGCTGCAGTACAGAGAATTAGAGGATGTGTTTTCTAGAGGCCTAAGCCCACAAGAAGGACAAAGCCAAGAACATACCACTAATGAGGAAACAGTAATTGAAGCAAAGACTAATATGCGCTCTCTGAGCTGGATGCCAGTCACTCACATGGTGCCTGCAGTGAACACACACCCTCGACAAGCACAGCGTAGAGCAAATCCTCAGCTTTCCCTGTGCCCCTCTCCTTAGTCACAGGCTCAGACTGCAAGGAAGCCAAGAAGTCCCTTGCCTCCCTTCCCAAACAGCCTCTGTGCCATGCTGCTTTGCTTCATTTCCAGCAGCTTTAACACACCTGGCACAGAGCGACTGCTTTCCTCTGGCTCTGCTTCAGGAACAGGGCTGGTGTCAGTGCAGCTGACTGGACCCAGTAGGTGGGAATAAACCCTTCCACACGGCTGTGGTAGGTTAAAGTAACCCTTTCTTCTCCAGAGCTCCTAGAGCCAGGGCTGTTAAGTGCTGGGGCTACAGGTGGTACTCCAGCTATAGGGGGTGCTACGTCTACAGCTGGTGCTTTGGCTATAGGTGGTGCTCCACACACAGAGGTTTGGGCTGTTAGACTACCCCTTCCCACTCTTGTCGGACAGGAAGAGGTTTAGATCAGATATCAGGAAAAAATTCTTCACTGAAAGGGTTGTCAGTCACTGGAACAGGCTGCCCAGGGAAGCAGTTGAGTCACCATCCCTGGAGGTATTTCAAAGATGTGTAGATGTGGTGCTTAGGGACATGGTGTAGTGGTGGGCTTGGCAGTGCTAGGTTAATGGTTGGACTTGATGATCTTAAAGGTCTTTTCCAACCTAAACAATTCTATGATTCTATGCTAATAAGTGAGGAATAAAGAGTTCAGGCCATTCATTCACACTGGGCCTGTGTCTGTTCCCATTTTGTTTTTCTTTGCCTCAGCCTGAGCTAAAGTGAAGCTGTTGATGTGTATGGCAGCAGGCAATGAAAGGTGATTGTTTCAAGGAGGAATTCTTTACAGCAGATGTTTTTTGAATAAAGTGGGGGGTTTTTTTCATCTAATGCTTTTAGCAAACTCTAAGGAAGTAAAAATCTGTTCTGAATATATAAAAAGATGTATTTATCTTCTGATTCTCTTTTACTTTGCATATAATTTGGGGGATTGTTTTTCTTTTAATTACAGGAGTGCTTCTAAAACAGGGTTTACTGGCTTCTAACATTTCTTACCTAAGGAGTCAGATAGCAATTAATGACTTGTTGGAAGAGGAAAATGTGGGTTTGTAGCAGGTTTTTTTACTCCACAGAAGAAAACAAATTAATGAGAGAAAACAGAAAAGAAAAAATCTCTCCATCTTATGGAGAGCTAATAAATTTCTCTTGACAGCCTAATCATTGGTATCTATTCTTCATTTTAGAGTTGGTTCTCATATCTAAAATAGGTTGAGCTCCCCCGGACTACTTAAATCCCCTGTAGAGCACTACCAGAGAATCCTACTACAAATTCTGTCAAAGAGGAGCACAGTGCTGCAAAACCCCAGTGATGACAAGTGCCCTAGCACAAGGCAGCTGTGAGTGGTGTCACGGAGAAATGAGAAACAAAGCCTGTGGAATATCTAAAGTCTGTCTTTTGCAAGCAGTATGGCATTTCAAACTGCTTTAGGAAAGTGAATTAATTTAGCCAGAAAGTCAGGTGGGGATTTTGATTCTGCAAAATGTATAGTAACTCAAGTTATAATATACCCAGTACATCAGAACTAATACCCTTCAGATTGATGAATGAACAGAAACATGTATAGGCTGAAATTAGAAGACATTCATATAGAACAAACCCTGAGTCCAGGGATGCCACCTAAAGCCATGTACACAATTTATGTCTCTAAAGAGTTAAGGAATCCCTTAGAAAGTATCTGAGCTATCTGAAACAATTTTTTTTGAACTGCAGCTGTTTTCAGGTTTTTATTGAGTAAGGTTAGAAAGACCTTCTGAGTGGAAAAGGAGATATATATAACCATCCTCCATTTCATAGAATCGTCAGGGAATCATAGAATGGTTTGGGATGGAAGGGACCTCAAAGATCATCTAGTTCCAATCCCCCCTGCCATGGGCAGGGACACCCTCCACTACACCAGGTTGCCCAAAGCCCCATCCAACCTGGGCTTGAACACTTCCAGGGATGGGGCACCCACAACTTCTCAGGGCAACCTGTTCCAGTGCCTCACCACACTCATAGAGAAGAATTTCTTCCTAATATTTAATCTAAATCTACCCTTCTTCAGCTTAAGGCCATTACCCCTTGTCCTATCACTACATGCCCTTGTAAACAGTCCCTCTCCAGCTTTCTTGTAGGCCCCCTTCAGGTACTGGAAGGCTGCAATTAGATCTGCCTGGAGCCTTCTCTTCTCCAGGCTGAACAACCCCAACTCTCTCAGCCTGTCCTCATAGGAGAGGTGCTCCATCCCTCTGATCAGCTTTGTGGCCCTCCTCTGGACTTGCTCCAACAGCTCCATGTCTCTCCTGTACTGGGGCCCCCAGAACTGGACACAGTACTCCAGGTGGGGTCTCACAAGAGTGGAGTAGAGGGGCAGGATCACCTCCCTTGACCTGCTGGTCACACCTCTTTTGATGCAGCCCAGGACATAGTTGGCTTTCTGGGCTGTAAGCGCACACTGCCGGCTCTTGTTGAGCTTCATGTCCACCAACACCCCCAAGCCCTTCTCCTCGGGGCTGCTCTCAATCCATTCCTCACCCAGCCTGTAGCTGTGCTTGGGATTGCCCCTGACCCATGTGCAGGACCTTGCACTTGTCCTTGTTGAACTTCATGCGGTTCGCAGGGGCCCACCTCTCCAGCCTGTCAAGGTCCCTCTGGATAGCATCCCTTCCCTCCAGCATGTCAAGTGTACCACATAGCTTGGTGTCATCAGCAAATTTGCTGAGGGTGCACTCAATCCCACTGTTCGTGTCTCCAAGAAAGATGTTAAACAGTGCCGGTCCCAGTACCGACCCCTGAGGAACACCACTCGTCACTGATCTCCACTTGGACATTGAGCCATTGACCACAACTCTTTGAGTATGACTATCCAGCCAATTCCTTATCCACCGAGTGGTCCATCTGTCAAATGCATATCTCTCCAGTTTGAAGGATGCTATGCAGGACAGTGTTAAATGCTTTGCACAAGTCCAGGTAGATGACATCATTTGATCTTCCCTTATCCACCAATGCTATCATAGGCTGCCATCAAATTTGTCAGGCATGATTTGCCCTTAGTGAAGTCATGTTGGCTGTCACCAATCACCTCCTTATTTTCTATGTGCCTGAGCATAGTTTCTGGGAGGATCTGCTCCATAATCTTGCCAGGCACAGAGGTGAGACTGACCGGCCTGTAGTTCTTCAGGTCTTCCTTTTTTACCCTTCTTAAAAATGGGGGTTATGTTTCCCCTTTTCCAGTCAGTGGGAACTTCACTGGACTGCCAGGACTTCACAAATATGATGGAGAGTGGCTTAGCAACTTCATCTACCAGTTCTCTCAGGACCTGCGGATGCATCTCATCAGGTCCCATGGACTTGTGCACCTTCAGGTTCCTTAAATATTCTCGAAGCTGATCTTCTTCTACAGTGAGCAGTTCTTCATTCTCCCAGTCCCTGCCTTTGTCTTCTGCAGCTTGGGTGATATGGCTAGAGCACTTGCCAGTGAAGACTGAGGCAAAGAAGTCATTGAGTACCTCAGCCTTCTCCATATCCCAGGTAACCAGGTCTCCCGTTTCCTTCCAGAGAGGGCCCACATTTTCCCTCTTCCTTTTATCACTGACATACCTACAGAAGCTTTTCTTGTTGCCCTTGACATCCCTGGCCAGACTAATTTCAATCAGGGCTTTAGCCTTCCTAACCTGATCCCTGGCTGCTCGGACAGTTTCTCTGTATTTCTCCCAGGCTACCTGCCCTTGCTTCCACCCTCTGTAGGCTTCCTTTTTGTGTTTGACTTTGTCCAGGAGCTCCTTGGTCATGCATGCAGGCCTCCAGGCGTTTTCACCTGACTTTTTCTTTGTTGGGATGCATCACTCCTGAGCTTGGAGGAGGTGGTCCTTGAATACTAACCAGCTGTATTGGGTCCCTCTTCCCTCCAGGGCTTTGTCCCATGGGACTCTACCAAGCAGATCCCTGAAGAGGCCAAATTCTGCTCTCCTGAAGTCCAGGGTAGTGAGCTTGCTGTGTGCCCTCCTCGCTGCCCTGAGGACCTTGAACTCCACCATTTCATGGTCACTGCAGCCAAGGCTGCCCTCGAGCATCACATTCCCCACCAGCCCCTACTTGTTGGTGAGAACAAGGTCCAGCATGGCACCTCTCCTCGTTGGCTTCTGTATCACTTGGAGGAAGGAGTTATCATCAATGCATTCCAGGTACCTCCTGCATTGCTTATGCCCTCTGTGTTGTCCCTCCAACAGATATCAGGGTGTTTGAGGTCTCCCATGAGGACCAGGGCTTGTGAACATGAGGCTGCTCCTATTTGCCTATAGAGGGCCTCATCCACTTGGCCTTCCTGGTTGGGTGGCCTGTAGCAGACCCCCACTATAATGTCCCCTGTCCCTGCCCTCCCATTAATCCTGACCCATAAGCTTTCAGTCGGCTCCTCATCCATCCCCAGGTGGAGCTCCATGCACTCCAGCTGGTCATACACTCCAGAAGGTCACCACCCCCTCCTCATCTCCCCTGTCCTTCCTAAAGAGCCTGTATCCTTCCATTCCAACATTCCAGTTATAGGAGCCACCAGGTCGCCATGATGCCAATGAGATCATAGCCCTGCAGGCGTGCACACGTCTCCAACTCCTCATGTTTATTCCCCATGCTACGTGTGTTTGCGTAGAGGCATTTAAGTTGGGGCCTCAATGAAGCTGATTTCCTGCATTTTGTTTCTGCTGTATACATTCAAAAGAAGTTGTCTTAGAAATTAATTGTCCGGTTTGTAACTTACAGATGCTTCAATTACAGTGCATAAACCTTCGGATAAGTTTAGCCGAGAAGCTTAGTTTAACCCTCAGACACTGCGGTCATATACTACTCCACGTACCATATTTTAATTATATCACCAGATGGTTAGAAAGCAGCCTAATTGTATTTTAAACACTTACCTATTCCCAGATACTGCATTCTTGCATAAAGATAAATTCTCTCAGAGGATTTTAAAACACATCACAAAAAGGGCTATCATGATCACAGAGTTTTGGATTGCCAAACAGAGATACAGAGGACAAGTACTCATCAAAAATCCCACCAGCCTTAGGAAAGTAGGCTTATTAAAGTACTTATGTACTTTAACATGTAGTTTAGACTACCTAATGCATAGCTAGGCTTCAGCTTTCCGGCCTGAGAATACCTGGGCTCAGTGTTGCAAACTTAACACTCAGGTTGAAGTGAACCCTGATATTCAAATCTATTGGCAGAAGAGTGTTTGCAAGCAATCAAGGTAATTTTATGGTTTTGATTCACCTCTTGCCTGGGAACTGTATTCTGTTAACTTCACTCTGTCTGAACATTCGTGTTGAAAAGAAAGATGGAAGAACCTCTGGATCCTAAAAGCAACAAAGCAGAGTTATTTTCTTTGTAGATCGGGGCATTTTTACTCGCTGGCCAATGCTGTATTTCTCTACCCTCTAGTGGTGAAAACGCACTCTCAGAAAACAACTTCAGTAAGTTTTAAAACATCACCAAGATTTTATCCAGAAGATATTTAAGCATTTGGAAATTCTTAATGAAAGATAAAATGAACTTTTTATGTTGAAACAGGATAGCGAAGCACTTAAGGCACCAAAATGTAATGGGATTCCACAAGTACCGAAGTGTCCATGTTAACAAACCCAGCCTGGAATAAGGGCTGCAGCGAGTGAGAGCGTGCATTAGTAACAGAAAATGGGGCATCGCTCCAGTAACTGCTCGTTACTTATTTCGTTGAGTATTTTAACTAAGAATCTCGGGTTGAAAGTGTAATGCATATGCAACATGTTAGCAGAGGCAGAAAAAGTTAAGGTTTATGCAAGGAATGTGGCTTCTAACCAGATCGTTCAAGCATATGTTATAGTTCAATCCAATAAAAGGAAAAATGCAAACTTGATTTCTATATTAAAAAGCTTCTTTTTCTGAAGATTATGTAGAAGGCTTTTGTCCATTCATCAGACTGAGATGTATTCTGACATGCTGGGTATATTCTAGTTGGATTTATTATATATTTTGCATAATTTAAATCTCTATCGGACTTTCTGGTTAAATTAAGCCAACAAGCTGGGATAACTGAAATAACTGCCACGCACATGCTGTATATCCAAAATGTGTTAAAATACTTAAAATGCACAGGAGCATACAAATAATTTTATTCTAACAACTTCTCCTTTATTTCACCTTCTTCAGCTGTTGCCCTTTTAGATAATTTCTGCCTTATAGTATGTTGCAGTAAATACAATAGAGTTTAGCTGATTGTTAATATCAGAGCTTAAATAATGAATAATAAGACTTCCTTATTGGTCTGAGCATGTGGAAGCTGTCAATACACTATGGATCACAGTTGTTACATTAATGAATGCCTGAAACTTGCACATAAAAGTAATACCAAACACTGTTCATATAATCTTCAGTACAGGAAATTGTTTAGCTATGGTAATTAGCATTTTTTCAGATACATTTTCCATACTTATTAACAAATATTATCCTAATTACTGCATCTGGACCTGTTTTCGCTGCTAATAGTCTGCTTTCTATTTTCTTGCATGCATAGATAGATAGATACACATACTATGCATACGCATATGTACCATAATGAAATATATTTGAAAAATAATTCACTCTCATAAGTGTATAAGGAATGTAAAGCTATTTAGAGTTGCTAAGATGTAATTTCCCTAGTGCAGAGTCTGTAAAGGACAGAGGTGAATAGTTTTGTCATTCAAAATCCCATCTTTGCTTTTTAACGATGAGGGCAGCCTTCGGGCGGTCTCCAGGAATGACATGGGGAACTGCACACGACAGAGCTGAGTCTCCTGAAATCATTTCCAGTGACATTTCCAGTATTTTTATGTCTGTCTAAAAGAAGTTGAGCTTCAAACCCCGGCACAATTCTCTTCCTTCTTAACCAGACTAGCAGAGAATGGATGGAGGCAGAAAGAGGAAAGAGAGATGTACCGCAGCCCCCGTGCTGGCAGAGGCAGAAGCCCATGTCAGGCAACATGGTGGCGTCAGGTCCCAGACCTTTTAGCGAACACTGGGACAGCAGCTGAGTGGGCAGCCCAGGCTCTCCCAAACACCACAGGATGTCACCACGCAGGGGTACGTGTAGGAAGAGAGAGCTGGAGAAAAGTCAAGACGCTGCTCAGGAAGCACTTGAATCTCCAGGTCTTCTGCAGTGAAGTGAGTATTTAGGATTGGTAAAGACTCTGAAACAAGGGGGCTCGGGTCAGGGTGTGCTGTGGGGCTGCGGTGGGGCAGGAAAGGAAAGGGTTTGTAGGGGAAAGAAATCTGGGAATGAATGAAGAGCCTGGAGCCTCTTTGGGTCCTTGGTAAACCTGGACATAGATTTAGCCCATATTGCTGATGATCAAAAGCGAGGAGAGCCTCTAGAGACAAACATTGACTTTGGCAGCATAGCAAAAGTAAAGTACCTGGTATTGCTGAGTGCTTATGGTTGGAGACCAGTTAAGTTATAAAACTACAGGGGAAACTTTTGGTTTGTTTAATATTTTGAAACTGGCCAGTGCCTGTAACACAATATGGGAAGGAAGGAAGTCTGCAGTTTGTGGGAAATCTGATCCGCTTCATTGGTAAACCCAAGCTGGTAAATTACAGGATAAAACTAAAAATAAGGAGGCTTTAAAATGAGTGCTACAGTTAGTAAATATGTGGCATTTATTTTACTTGTTTTCTGCAGAAGTATTTTGCCAAATATTAGAGACTTGTTCATTTTAAAAATGAAAGAAGGGAATTCTAGTTCTGCTTCTGAAAATCTGCTTAATACAATGACAGCTGTAAAGTCACTACTTAAACTTCTGTAAAAAAAAAAAAAAGAAAGAGAATTCACAATTTCAAAGACACTTCTTAATGACTTAATAGATATATACAGAAGGAGCAAAAGGTAAAATTTTCTAATTACATTTGTGGGTATATTCTGTAGTGGTGACCTTCCCCAAGCTACACTAGCAGTAGAATTTAATTCACTGGCCCTTAAAAGGGGGGGTTTACAGTACTTAATTACAAACCACAAAAAGCCAAGAGGGAGGGAATGGGTAGGAAAATCAGACATATTAAAATAAAATGTACACATGGGGGAAAAGGAATTAAATCTATAACTTCATAAACTGATAGGTAATTGGTGTAGAGAGAGAGAAATACAGTACTCAGCATTTTATAAGGCTACAGATGCTATAGTGTTTGGATTCCAGAACACAGCATGTAAGGTACAAGCAAAAATTCCAAGGCTCTTTTGACATGTTTGTCTACTCACCTCCTCCCAAGCCTACAGATGTTGAATTGAGATGTTAGAAGAAGATACAGCACATTCATGAGTGAAAAAGCATGAGATCACATCCATTTTTGGAGCACTTAAATGGCACAGTGGAATATGGTATCAGCCAATCAGTTTTTCCTGAAGATGCATTTTGTACCAAAAAAAAAAAAAAATCACTTCTGGCATTTTAGTTTGGTTTAGCCGTTTCTTTCCCACAATACACCAGCAAAAATGCATTTCACACCCTTGACCAACATAGCTTTGCCAGCAGAAGTCTGCAGTACAACCTTGGCTTGATATTAAAACATTTCAGGCCTCCTAATCCATGGTTTTGTTCGACGTAGACCATCACAGCAAAGCTGTTTCTTTGTGTTTTCATTAGGAATGTTCCCACCATTGATTTCTGGAGCAAAGTTGCATTCCCTGAGAGTGCAAGCAATATCCCTGTGATGAACCTACATGTCTCCTTTCTGCAGTGCTGGAATCATTCAGGTGCTCAACTGTTGTAATTGCAACAGATGATTTATGTGACTTGGGACTCTAAACAGGCAAGAGGACCTACTCTGAAGTCGATCCTCAGTTCTGAAAGACAAGTGCTCTTCTGCAAGCTTGTAATAGAAAAATGCTATTTAAAAGGACTGTGATTTAACAAGAACTATTTTCAATGCTCTGTATTTACAGGTCAGCGTTCTCCTTTTTCCTCTCCATTTCTTCAGTGGTGACGATTACAATTAGTAGGCTTGGAATCAAAATGTGTCATGGCTTTTAAAATGCTAAACTCAGAAACTGCAGCTTGTGGGAGTTGCCAGAAAAATACTGAAGATATAGTTTTAATCCGACTTTTGAACTGTAGTAACAAGCAGTAACATGTCTATAAATCTAGAATAGTAACCATTACCAAAATGTACTCCACGGTTTCTTTTTGACTTTGCCATTAGGTCTGTTTGCAGACAAACGTGAGTGTTGTTCTGTCCCTTGCAAGTCATATGCAATCTGTGTGCGACACTTGCTCTATGGTATGGCTCCCAGCTTTTTAAGGAGTCTCAAGACCTTTTACCTTTTAAGATTCCATACCTCTGTGGATGCTGAATTATAGATTTCCTCTATCATCATGGATTTAAATGATCACTTTCCAGTCGACAGAAAAATTGACCTGAATATGAAATACTCAAAGTTGTTACGCTATTTATTTTACTAGCATTTTATATAATGTCCAATTATTAATACCCATTATTAATTGCTAATTAATAAGC
This sequence comes from Grus americana, assembly GCF_028858705.1. NCBI lineage: Eukaryota > Metazoa > Chordata > Aves > Gruiformes > Gruidae > Grus > Grus americana. The sequence goes on from NC_072852.1 coordinate 142,787,996, forward strand.
AATAGAAACTAAAGCCTCCTATACTTCATCTTGAAAATCTTTGATAAAATATATTAGCACAAAGGCATTCCTGATATCATATTACTTGCGCTTATAAAAACATTGAAAATCTGTGACACCCTGTAAGTGCCTTATCCAGTCTTTATTTAGTGGCACTGGTGGCTTGTGGTTTTTCACTATGTTATCTTATAAATTATCATGCTAGTGAAAATATTTTGCAAAATTCTCATAGTAATTTTTCTAGATAGTCTCTGCCTATGTGAATGTATTTAATCTCAGCATCAGAAAACAGTCCGAAATTAAATACTGTAGATTTTTAACCATCCCCTGTAGTTGGAATAGCACCCCACTGAGACTATAGGTTTTGGTATCTGCCAGAACAGCTGCAATGCTGGAAAATTCATAAAGCAGCAGAATACGGGATCAGGTAATACCTTCAGATCCTCATGCACTATTGTGCTTTATCCCAACCTCTTACAGATTTAAGCAGTTTTAAAGGGCAGGGGTTTTAAGAACATGCTAGATATGTGTCTTGCTTCCACCAGCTATCAAAACAAAAATCTGTTTTGTGTATTTTATAGCTTGTCAGAAAAAATCCATGGGTTGGTGGGTCTTTCTTTTTTCAGATCTCTCTGCTCTGTATTGATCTTATTACTTGTGAAACACTCTTGTTTAGGATTGGTTTTTAATATTTTCAGTGTAAATTTTCATCTATCAGCCTCCACTGCCTAAAACCTGTTCTAAATCTGTTTTGCTCATCTTTCACATGACAAAAAAAGCCCCTAGAAATACTTGAAATAAGCTCTATAAGTTCTGGTATGTACCTATGATGCACATACATTGAGCTATCGCTACCTTCACTGCAGTAGAAGGAAGAGAGGACAAGAGACCACCTGACTGTTATTAAGCATTTAACTTACGTGTGACTGTTCCTAAAAAGCAGTATCCACGCAGACTGCCATGGATGTATATGTGGCCTGCATTGTCTGGAGAGCTCAACAGCGGGAGTGATGATACGGTGCTTAGAGGAGGCCGGTGTCCTCTGTGGGACAACTCAAGGGCTGTGTGCTCCTGAGCGGGAAGAAGCCAACAAAAAAAAAAGAAGGTGGGAACCTGTGACAAAAAAAGTGCATGACCAAGGACAGCAGAAGGGCCTCAGGAGTCTGAATTAAGCACCCTCTTGTGCAGGCAAGCTCAAGAAGGAGAAGACTACTTCTTTTCTACTGAAGATCATCAACAGTAGATTTTCCTGAGCTGGACAGAGTGGTCATGGCCCTTTTTGCTTTTAACTACCTTATAACAAGCTATAAGCTACTCTGAAGAGAGCTAACATCCATCTCTCTTGTAAAAAGTGTTATTTCTGAAAGGGAAATCCAGAGCCATGGTTCCTGTTGTAAGTGCTCTTTATACACCTTATTCATAGCTTTTAATTTAAAAAAAAAATAAAAAAAAAATAAAATCACCAAAAATCATGAGAGTAAGATCCAGAAAAAAAGGTTTCCATTTTTTTAGCTAAGTTCCCATCCCACTCTGCTGAAGAGTTAGATCATGCCTACGTGCAGGTTCCTGGCCCTTACCATGTATACTGGCCAAAGGAGGCTGTTACGCTTAGACAGCACAGCTAATTGTTTTTCAAAATGGAAACACACTGATTTTTAGATTTCCTTCAGAGCTTAGATGGTGTGTAAGTAATCTGAATCATTCTCTGAGACTCGTGAGCAGCAGCCTTCTAAGTCAAGCCTTAGGCAGAACTGGGGCATCTGAATGACTGCTTTACCCCAGACCAGGAGTGCACTTCTGAAGCGACTCTCCCACTCGCCCCCACTTACTGCACTTGGACTGAGCATTGCAGAGCAGCAGTCCTGAAGTGCACGAACCAGGTTCCTTCCCCGTGTCGCAAACCTGGATCATGGGCTCCAGGAGAACAGGTAAGGCTCTGCAACTGCTTGTGGGCATTCAGGCCTTGAAGACCTAGTGTAAATCAGAGTTCAAAGAAATAACACCATTTTACATCATGGTGCAATGGCTTTTAGAAAGGTAGAGTGTGAATCAAATGTTCTCTGGGATATAACAAGACTTCAAAAATAAATGAGACGCTAGAGGGAGCCTCTTTATCATCATATCCTAGTATCAAACTGCTACTATATTGGGCCTTCGACTGTTAGATGTTGAAGTACTTCAGTAAGGTCAGTAAGTGGTACTTCCTCCATTACTTAGTTTAAAGAAAAGGAGAGTAAAAGACAAGAGTATGCAAGGCTTCTGCAAAATTCTACATTCTGAACAAATACAGACTTTCTAAAGATTTCCCCACAGAAAACAGATAGAGCTAGTTAGTGCAGCAGCTGGGAACAGAATGAGCTTTGCCTAGACCTTTGGAAAATGCCAACTTTACACGGCATCAGTGAGAGTGCATTCACCTTTCCCTCCTTCACAAAATGAACACAAGTTGTCGCTGTGAGAGGCGTGTCTTTAGACCACAAGCACTACCCTCTCTCCTTTATCTTCATTACACCATCGCTGCTCCCCGGGAGGTAATTCCCAGCAGCCAGATTTCAACGACTGCTACTTACAGCAGTGATCTGGTCTACCTCTCTCTCTGTTAGAAGAAAGCTACGGACAAAACAACGAAGACGTGTTCCTGCAGTGTAACTGTAGACGTGCATTCAATTTTCCGCTACACTCTAAATTTAGTAAATAACATAGCAGTTCTAGTTTGTGGTTCTCTGTTACAAATACTATAGAATTTGCAAGAAGTCCTGGAAAAACACAAGGAGACTAGGAGAGCTGTGGAGGAGACCCCAGCTGCAAGAAGGGCTCTCGCAGTCAGCAGGGTCTGGCTAGGATTGATTGCATCCTGGACAGAAGAACCCAACAGCTCAGAAGGTGCTTTCTTTTCAGAAAATACACAGCAGCAGAGGGCATCAGACAACAAGAAATCGTACATACGTTAATGAATCCCGAAGCGCTAAAGGCACAGTAAAAGGGAATGGGAAATGGGAAGGTATAGGTTGAGATGCTATAACATGGGTGGGGATAAGGAAGCAGGCACTGAGAGAAGGAAAACCAGACACATCACCTCTCCTGTGTGTGTACTGGCTGTAACCACCCCAGCATGGAAATGTGTGGGGGGGGAGAGAGCAGGGGAGGGATCACCTGCAGTGCCGTAACTTGCCTCAGAGGTGCTCCGCTAGCAAACTAACCTGAGCACTGCAACTGGTGATGAACCACCAACTCATAACAACTCCCTTCTCTTTTAAGATAGGAAAACACAGCAAATTCTCTGTTAGCAAAGCAAGACTGCTGTTTGACAGTATGTCATGCTTTCCCAAAACACTCGGTACAACAGGATTCAAACGAGAAAAAACACGAAAGAAAGCATCAGCCAGCAGATAACCTTAGTCTGTCCCTTTGAGTGATGACTAGGAAAGAGGCAGCACTCTGAAGTGAAGCCAAATGACTCATTTTCTGCAAGAGCAAACTCAGGTCTCTTGCCGGCATTTCATCCCCACACCCTAAATCTCCTTCTCACTGCATGTACACAGATGACCTTGTCATTGCTGCAGGAACTCGGGGCTGCCATAAAGTGAAGATACTCACTCAGTTTTTATTTCTACAGACAAAGAATTGCTGCTTTGTAAGTACAGCAAATTTCTATTTTCCTTGCTGGAAATGAGGAGAGGTTTACAAGGAACTGCTATTTATAGTGCCTTTCATTGAAGTGTCTCAGACTTGAAGGAGGTCCTGCCCTTCCCTTGAGAAACCGCCGTTTGGGCAGAAAGCATGTTAGCTACATTCCTGGTGTTCCCCAGCCCGACCCTCACACATGTGTGAATGTCACTGTTGTGCAAACGGCAGCGGGACGTGCAGCTGAAAGGGATCCGGGATACGTTAGACCATCCGGCTGCTTGCAAGCTCTGGTATAACACGGCTTTCCTGTGGTGAAACGCGCATGAGCAGCTCGGGCAGATTTAAGGACTGCTGTCGGAAACAAACGTTAGACACTGTGCTGTAGCAGCAGTCGTGCTGAAAAATTTGGAATGGTTTTAAGTCAACTGAAAATAAGCTCACACTCCAGTCTATCAGCTGCCTGCTTTGAGCATAACTTGACCAGGTACCGTATTCCTCCCTTACTATGTTGGGAACTGCACAGGAAAATTTTAATGGGCATTTTGAAATTTTTTTTTTTTTTGGCTTCTGTAGATAAAAATATCTCAAGGAAGTTTTTAAAAGGCATTTCCCTTTATAACAACATTATTCTCATACAAGTCTGTATGTAAAGTGAGAGCTGCAGGCAACTTGTTATCATGAGGTTGGCTTTTATTTTATCTACAACAAATCTACAAAATAGGAGTTTTTAAAAGACATTTTCACAGACTGAACAGTACCAAATTTAATGGAATTACCTGTAAGACCTTTCACTGAGTGTTGCCAAACTGATGCCACAAATGGGTACTGTTCTGTGAAAAGTGTATTTGAGTGCATCTGAAAGTATGAACGTTTTCTCTTATGTGAACTGGCTTGAATTGGAATTTCAGTATCTTGTAAATATTTTGATAGAAAAGTAAAGACAGATTAAAGCAGTTCAATCAGTAAAGGAAAGCAGTCAGTAAAATATGAAAGATATGCAAGCTATACCCTCCCCCCCCCCCGGATTATTAAAATGAATGAAGAAAGGGATAAAATCTAAATTACTCTAGGGGGATTAAATAATGGGAGAGGGAGGAAAGAGTTTCACTTCAAGCCAAATTCAATTCAGATCGCAAAGGGGACTGTTTGCTTGCAGCACGGCTTAAGTGCTACTTTGGCAAAAGTCGTCCCAAAAAGGTCCCCAAAAAAGCATCCTCCGAACTGCTTGTGGCCGAATCGGGCGGGCGCTTGCTGCTGCCCCAGTGCCGGGGGCCAAGCAAGGAGCTGCACTGCCGCGCGGGGACACGGGGTCCCCCCAAATTCTCAGAAAGGGGAGGAACAGGGCAAGCTGCTTGCACTGACCCTCTCGCTCCCGCCAGAGCTGCTGAAGTTCCTCTGACTGGACGGGGCTATGGCTTGACAGGGATCATACGGGTCAGTGCAGTAACTGTTTTCTATACGTTACCTGCTATTTTTCAGGCAGCTGCTGAGGAAGCTCAGCCTTCAGCTCCAGGCTGTGCTTTGCATCAGCGTATATCTCCACTGTGAAGTACAGGCAGTTAGTGACAACCAATTACACAATTAAATTTGAATATTTCCAACTCCCTGTTATTTCAACGGGTTTGGAGGCACACAATATGGACATGTAAGAGATGGCTGAGGTCTCGTCCGGTATCTTTCCTGTACCTACTTAGGATGCAGCAAAGGCACAAATCCACATGCAGGAAACTGAGTGTCTGTAGATAGCGATGCCGCATCAGAATTGGTGCTTGTAAATAAGTGTTTAGAGCTGTTTGGATGCCAATTTTCTAAGCATAGAAATTTAAATTTTCCCATTAAGGCTTGTAGAGTTGATGAATAAAATGTAAGAACTGTGGATATTAACTAAGCTGCTAAATACTATCATTTCTGGAAAACAAAATGTGAAACCAACATAATTTATAAAATTGAGATGCCTGGGATGGCTCAACCAGACATGGGATAAATTTGAAAGGAGTCTATTTTAAAGCCTTTGAACCAAGGTCATTCGGCCCTTACTTCAAAGCCTTTGAACAGCTTGTCTTGTCCTGGCAGTGAAAGAGGAAGCCCCAGAGGAACCTTTGCAGAAAGCTGTGCAGGGAGAGGGGAAAAGAGCATCGCACCCCGAAATCTGACACATACAAAGAAGGAAAAGGCTCAGCTCAGAGTCAAACCACAAGAGGTCACAAATTCAGTGTCTCCTGAGAAAATGTCATTGTCGGAAGAGGATGACTAGAATTTCTACCTCTTACATGGCTGAATGAAAGGAAACTTGGCACATTATGTGAAAAAGCAGCAGGCTGCTGCTGACTCTGTGATTACAGAAAAATAAATTATATTGAGGACTGGATTTTAAAAAACTCTTCTCTTCCTTTCTGGATAGTAAATATTGTTTATACAGCTGAGTCGTGTAACAAAAGAGAATTATGTTGCTATTTTAAGATAAACTTCTCTATACAAAAATTCCTCTAAGAAGTGAAAAAATGCTAGCAATAACAACAACATTAATGCCTTTACTCTTCCTCATGTAGGATCTGATCTGAGGTGCACTGAAGTAAATAAAACAGAAAATGCTGATAGGCTTTGATTAAGTTTTTTATCTTTTTTTTTTTTTTTTTGCAATGACTAGGCAGATGCACACATGACAAGGCGCTCTTTCGTGGTTTTGCAGGATCTGAACACTCCAAATGCAGAAATGATTTGGCAACTAACATCTTACTGGTAAGAAAAAAGTTCATGAATTATTGTTATATCATACTTAGATCTAAAGTGAGTGAAGTTTAACAATGACGTAGTACTGTATTATAATAGAGTAGGGTTGTTTATCTATAAAGTATACTCACAAAGTGATTTTTGTTTGTTTGTTTTTCTTGTTCTTAACTTTTTCACAACACGAAGGTCCCAGTCTGGGTGAGAAGGATGTCAGAGGTAGTTGATCTCATACTGAGTTTCCCAGAACAGCTTCAAAAAAACATCCCAAGCCACTAAAGCAAAATCACTTATATGTCATCTGTCACACGTAAATTTCCAAGTGAGACTGCTCATAGGAAGTTTGGAAACAATCAGAAAAGGAGATTTTAAAGTTATGGTCCTGACATTTTGCTTTTCATGACATCTGTTTCGGTCAATGATCAAAATCTAACACACCCTCTAAGTCTGGGCAGAGAGTGGTCTGGTCTGCAGCCAAGCTCACGCGAGAGGGTCTTCAGCCCTGTGCAGCGATGAATGGCCAGGTCATTGGCTTCTTTCCTTCTTCTGTGTTTCAGGACATCCCTCGTCACACCCCTGATTTTTGGTCTGCTTCTGCAGCCACCACTTACGCAGCCTTCCGTCATCACACAGCCAAACATCGTCCTACTGATGGCTGATGATCTCGGCATAGGGGATGTAGGTTGCTATGGGAATGATACTATCAGGTAAGGAAACTGAGCGTAACAGGAAACAGAGCTGGGGTGTTATTTAATGTAAGACTGCAGTTCTCTGCTCATCAGCTATTCGAGCTGGCTTCAAGTGCATTTTCTGGAGAAATGGGAGGATTTCCCATGGGTGTCATTAACGGTAAATGTAAAGCACTACCAGGATTATCTCACAGCCTCGAGAGCATTCCCAGGGCCAGCTCTGCTACCCAGAGCTACTTTACTGGGGGAATATGTCCCCTGTTCTTGTCTATTCCTTAATTGCCTGACATTAAGAAACAGCTAAACTCTTGCACATACCCAAAGACAGAAATGTTGTCCCCTCTTTTAATGTATCAGGCCTCTTTACCTCATTTAACTCTATCGTGCCATTCTTTCCCAGTCTTGCATCAAAATACAGTATAAATCAGTGCAACGAGCTATGTTACTAGGAAATACTTCTCTTTCCAGACCCAAGGACATAGAATTTGCCTTCTCTTTGAAACTTGTGCCATGGTATTACTTGCTGGCTTCCTACCAGCTTGTTACTTCTTTGAACAAAACCAAATTTGGTACCATCACTCCCCTCATCCAGCGAAGTTCACAGAATCTCACCCTGATTGGCAGCAGCCAGCAAGTTTCTGACAGGTAGCTGATGATCACAGGTAGCTGATGGGGCTCTGTGTGCACAGGCCTCCACTTCAGCGTAACATCATCCCTAAGGCACATGTTTTCTTTTCAAGAGCAGTGGGGTACATTTCTGCAAGGCCCTTCATAGAACTTGGGAAACAAGAAGGAATGATTGGCTTGAAATTTATCCAGATAGCAAATGTTAATGAAGAAAGAAAAGGAAAAAAAAAAAAAAGTATTTCCCCATCACTTGAGAAAATTAAAATAAAATAAAAAGTTAAAATATTTCCTGGCCATCTCCAAATAGAAGAAACTTCCCAAAATAAAGATAAGTATATTATTCCTTATCCCCATTCCCTTGAAGACTCTCTGAATGATATCTGACAGTATTGGTTGCATTTTTAGGACCCCGAACATTGATCTCCTGGCAAAGGAAGGAGTGAAACTGACCCAACACATCACTGCGGCTCCACTTTGCACCCCCAGCAGAGCAGCTTTCCTCACTGGCAGATACCCACTGCGATCAGGTTTGCCTTGCAAAACAAAGCAGCTTTTAAACATCCCTTTACTGCCGAAGGGAACAACATCATACAATGGGCACCAAAGAAAAGAGAGTGTGCAAATAGAAGGGATGCCACAGACGTCATCCCTCACGGAGGCACAAAAAGACACACCTGCTAGGCCTAGTACCTTTGAGGTGGCATCTATATTTATGGGGTACAATGAACCGACCGGGGGGAAGCAGAGCAGAAAAGAACCAGCTCTGCAGAGCAGCTTGCTTCCCCGCGGCTCGCAACTTTGGTTGCCTTTTGGTGCTCTGTTGCGTAATTTGCAGCCAGAATGAAGTTAGTACAAATTGTTACATTCATTAAAGTCATTACACAGAACATGAATAATAATAACACACTTCTAAAGCACTAGTTACACTCCTTTCTGTCATGAGTGACTCCTCATCAGGTATCAGAAACAGCTCAGCCCTGCAGGGAGCAGAGCAGATCTGTGCCCATGTGTGACCATTCCCTCCAGTCGAGGTGCAGAACGAGTCGTTTACAGGAAAGCTTTCTTACCTATGTGTCAGAATTCATCCGTCCTATGAAATAACAGTTTGACAGCTATATTATTTTTCCCAGTTCTGTTTTTGAAGAAAAAATACTATCCTGTCAAACTGCATCCCTGAGATGAAGAGGTTTGAAAAACAAATAGCTCTACATGTTTCTAACAGCAACTCTCTAACACTTGTTCTATTGCAAATGATCTTCAGTGCCTTCATTCCCGAGGCATTCTGAAGCTGACATGTCAGCCTACTTTTATCATGACAGCTCCCACTGAGATAGATAGCTCGAAAATGCACATGAGCTTGTACAGACTCTCTCCCACTATAACAGCAGGGCCAGATGTTCAGCACTTGGGTGACACTTTGTACTTCACGTGACGTTGTATGATGGGGTTATGCCAGCACGTAATGCTAAATAACAGGGTGTAAACCTGCAGGTGAGGGGAAGACTGCAGTGCTAGATAGCTCCTCTGTGGGTTTCAGACGTCAGATACCAGGCATGCCACTGCGCAGGGAAATCTTGAGTTCCCAGGCAGCCTTACGCAAGCTGGAGTTTGAGGCTGACAGAGGGCTGAAGTCTCCCTGCCTTCCCCCTGCCCTCACGGTCACACTAAGTAAGTGCACTTCTTACAGCCTGGACGCCACTGTGATATAGAAAAGCTCAAATACATCTGTGCCATTCCGAGTAGAATAAAATACAATGTCTCAGTATGAGATACGAAGAAGAACAAGTATTATATAATGGAGAGACTTACCTCTTTCTTAATCTCGTCCCGAGTCCTAGATTCATTTCCCCAAACAAACAGCATTAGGATAAATGTTTAATACTATAATATCAATGAAACCAGGAAACAAGAAAGTATGTTTGATAAAAGTATTCTACCAGTTATACTTACTAAGATTGTTTATTACTGTATTTTTTAGGGATGGATGCTATAAACAATTACCGTGTTATATTTTGGAATGGCGGCTCAGGAGGGCTTCCTCCAAACGAAACCACTTTTGCCAAAATACTGCAGCAGCAAGGCTACAGCACAGGACTAATAGGTACGGGGACACTCCTGAAGATGGCCTAGAATGTGCTTCACCTGCATGCCTCACTCAAACCATGTGTTGTAGTTAGCAACTGCTCATACCTCAGCTGTAATATTTTTATTTCCTGGTTTAAGAATATCTTGTAGAAATCCTGACCAAAAAGAATCTCTCTTAAAAGAACAGGCATCTGATAAAGAGAATAATCTTTACCATTGACCTGCTTTCAAGCACAGGTGTGGTTGTTAAAATATATAATGGAAAATAAGTTAATATTTCTTGAATACTGTTCTGCCAGGTATAATGATAATTATTCCAAAGCTATTTCATAAAAAACAAAAACATGAATGCCATTTAAATATGCATGGCAATGCTTTACACAGCTCAGAGATTGACAACAAAAGGGAACAGCTGCTACTTAAAACAATAGAGCTTGATCATAATATCACAGGATTTGGCCTTTCAAAAGCAGAAACACAGCAATTATTTTTTCTTTAATTACAACGTGCCACTATAGTTCACCAAGATTTCAGCACAGCCCATAAAATGTTACCTCCTTCAGCATTAATAGAAATTCCATTTTACTTTATATTCTATAGGGTTATTTTTTTAATGCAGTTGTAACTTTTGGTCATGATCCAGTTTCAAATAATTATTTATCTTAGATATGTCACATAGTTCCACACACTGATAAAACACAAGCGTTCCTGAGCTGAATTTTCAGCTGTTTGCCCTACCTCATCTGAACATGTAAATGTCAATATTCAAAATCTATGTCTGACACATAAAAATATTGGCTGCACAAATAAACTGAATTTGCTAATAAAAGTGTCTGCAGGAATGGATTTGTATTCATTCAGCAGAATAAATCTAAACCATACAGGACAATGCTAAACGAAGCCCTCTGAGCATTTTAAGTTCTATATTACTGAATGTTCTTCTCCTGTTTAGTTTTGTAGCGATATTATTTTAGTTGTTTTTAAAAAGCCCGTGTCTATTAGCCACGTGCTTCAGCTTGGTTTCAGCATGTAATCACTGACAAAACAGTTAATCAGATTTGTCTCTACTTTGCCAAAGGAACTGCCCCGCAGGGAGGTTGTGCTGCATACCTCCTAGAAGCTAGCTAGCAAAATGGGCTGGCGTTTTCCCTGTGGGCATCTCACCTAAAATCACACTATAGACACCAAGAGCATCGCTTAGTTTAACCTGATTGACCAATTTTGATTAATTGAACCGCAGGGGATGATGGAAAGCACTGGTGATAAGTGACACAAAAAACCCCTAAGAACTTTACATTCAAGACATGAAGCAAGAAATGTTACACATCTACCCGCATCGCCACAGCTGAATGAGCACTAAATAGTCTCACGCGAATAGTTTGTGATTGATTGTTTTGCTCTGAGCACAACCAGATTAATTGCAGAGTTAAATCCTATTAATAACCTGCAGCTTGAGTGATGATGAAACTTTTTGTTCGGAAACGCTTTGCAGATTTTTTTGTAGCCAGAAAGTCAATGTTGTATAACATATGCCCTCAAAAATTAATTTATCTTAATTATACACTTAATTTATCTTCTGAAGATTTGAGTCTTTTGTAGCATATCAGAAGCCTCTATCGATCTCAGCTGGAGATTTAGGTGTTAGAAGTCCAAGGATACTTCAGCTGCACCTGTGTTTATGACCAATGCATCTATGTATTGATTACAAACCTGTTTCATTGTATAGCTGGCTCTAAATATGTCAAGATGTAAACTGAGTAGAGATTTTAGCTGAAAGCAATTCACCCTTTCTTTATATTTATATCCAAAAAGTAGCAATTTTTTTCCACTGAAGTCGTTTTTTCTGCTCCTATTGTAATGCACAGCAATTCTATTGAAACCTACTCAGGGTTGGCTGCTATTGTATGTACTGGTAACACAGTGAACCATTTGCTTAGGATAATACCCTTATGCAAGTGCACAGTTCTTTACTCCATAATAACAATTAGTTGCAAATTATTTTTCAAGTAAAATTCTCCAAGTTCATTTTAATCTATAGATCTGGTATCGAAGGCTTGCATTACATCGGAGATGTCATTAAACTGCATCTCTGATGAGAGGTAGGTTCTGCTCACTTGATTCAGATAATCACAAGCCTCTGTTTGAGCAACATGAGCCGGTTTGTTATGTCTCTGTGTAAGTGCCTAACCAGACTGAATAGACTAGAGGGGAAGCAAAAGCATGGTTTTGACATGCCATTCATCATAATAGTGGACATATGTCCAGAATAAAGAACAAATTTTATTGCAAAAGGTCAGGAGATGTTCCTTTTCATACATGAAGACTTCATTATTTAAAAGAAAGAGGCTTCAACTTTTCAAAAAATTGATGAAATACAAACAAATGGAAAAAATACTTATAAAACAAGGCCTTTTATTCTCATCCAGTATATGGAGATATTATTATCAGCAAAGTTGCTTACATATGTATAGCTTCATGAGAAATCCTGATCTCCTGAGCTCAAGTTCTTCTGGATCTGGTGGTTTGTCTGGCAAACCCACCGCTGAGCTGCAAGTTACTTGACTGCGCTACCCACAGCTTCCCTTTTCAGTCTGGCACCAACACATCATTGAGTGTTGTCATAGTCCTGACATCAAGCCGTTCAAAGCTTTCCAGAAACAAGTCTCCGTAGCATCTTGAAAGTAAGGAAACAATAGAAAAATGTTATTTTGCCCTGTGTTTACAAAAACATTTCATCCTCCTATTTCGTACCTGCCAGGTCTGCAGGAAGGCCATACATTTTTGCTCGATTCTGAAAAAACTGAATTTTTCTCAGTATCCAGTTCCCTTGATAGGCCAGTTTTTTACATTTGATCAAAGCTACAGGGAATGAATATGTGTACAGAGCACCAATAACTCTGCTGGAAATTTATAATTTGTAGAAGATTACTTTCGTCAGTCGTAAGATATATCCCATTATATCAGTACATACTTGGTATACATGTATAGGATGAAGAAGTTATCATGAGTAGGAAAAAACCCAACCATTTTTTGAGAAATGTTTTGTACGAGGAAAAGCCCATTTTTAAATGTTATCTCTTTACATTTTAATAATCTGTAATTTTCAGGGAAGTGGCATCAAGGTGTTAACTGTGAATCCCGCGACGACCATTGTCATCACCCTTTAAACCACGGGTTTGACTATTTTTATGGCATGCCTTTTACGCTAATAAGTGACTGCCAGCCAACAGAAACACCAGAGATGGACCGAGTCTTTAGAGGGAAACTCTGGCTTTACACTCAGATGATTGGCCTCGTTACACTCACCGCTGCCCTGGGAAGATTGACCGGCTTGATTTCAGTCCGCTGGAAAACTCTGACCTGCCTTGTTGGGTTTAGTCTCCTGTTTTTCGTATCCTGGTTCTCGAGTTACGGGTTTGTACAACGCTGGAACTGCATTATGATGAGAAACCACGAAGTTACTGAGCAGCCAATGGTGACAGACAGGACTACGTCCCTTATCCTGAGAGAGTCCATTTCGTTTATTGAAAGGTGAAGTGTGTTTCCTTTGATCACATTTCTTCTGCTTCTTGCATGTCTTGCAACTTTTAAACAGAATTTTCCCATGTGAAGTCTGTAAATTTTATAGTATTCTATACGATTATAAGTACTATTAAGCCTATTAATTATTAATACTATTGATAACGATATCATATTATTAAACCAAAAATTAGCTGCTGCTTAAGGATGTCTGCTCTTCCTAGTTTCACTAAAGCTCATAAAGCTTCCAAATTTCCATGGGTCGGATTGAATATTTCTAGGCTATTTTGAGGAAATACGTATTTCTATCAACGCGATCTACATTGCAGCTTTAAGGGACAGCAGCTGATGGCAGAAACGTGTGTGTGGGCTGGGGAAGGAGGAGGAGAGCCCTGAGGAGAGCCTTACCTACGGACTGGCACGTGGGCAGCAGCTGGCAGGAGACGAACCCGCTGCCTTCGTTTCAGTAGCACTGTGGCGGTTTGCAATGGCAGAAAGCAGAGCTTCAATCTGGAACTTTTCTATCTATGACTCAGGAAATAAAGAGAATCTTTATGATCTCAGGAAATTTTATATAAGCCAAACGTTATTTTGTCAGACAGATCCCAATTACTGGGTTTTAATACCTTACAAAGTAAGGTGAAGTGATTTCTGAAGTGGTTGTTGAAATATGTATATACACAAATCATACCATTTTCCATTACGACTGACCTCTGTATGTACTGAGAACCTTCCTCCATAATAACAAAGTCTTGATTTCTGTTTTTCAGAAATAAGCACAAGCCATTCCTCCTCTTTCTTTCCTTTTTACACTCCCACACCCCTCTCCTCACCACAGAGAAATTTCTTGGGAGGAGCCGTCATGGTTTATATGGAGACAATGTAGAGGAGATGGACTGGATGGTGGGTGAGTCACCATAGCAAATAACGATGTCTCCAACTACCTAGGACCTAGGTCTGAATATATCATTAAAAATGCAGTTGTTAGTAAAAGAACAAGGAAGAGAATTAAAAACAAGAAGGAAAAAAAGTCCTAAGCTTTTCATGAACATCTGTCAATCTTGTATGAGCACTGTTGGCTTATAGTGTTGCCTTTTTATTTTCTCCAGTCTTGGACCAAATGAGTCTTTCTGTTCACTCAGGTTTTTTGGTCTAGTGTTTACAAGTTTTAACCATGACCCCGTGGCTCCTGTCAAGGAGCAATCCTGCTCTACTTACTGAATAAGTGAGAAATATTTAGTTTACTGTGATTATTAAAGGTCAGGTAATTTCAAACTCTTATGGTCATGTCTTAACTATTTCTAAGTAGGACACATCAGAAGGTGATAAAACTGATAAGCAAATTAATTCCAGGTGTAAACCAGCAGGCTATTTCTCTGTGACTACTGCATTCAGCAGAGTGCTGAATGTTTTTCAGGCCCATTCACAAATCCAGAAGTATTCATAAATGTTAGTTGGTATGCTCCCAGAAATTAGAGTCATGTTATTTTTCAGCCTGTTTTTTGGAGGAGAAGGAGAATTACCTATCACCCAGTCATGGCAGAGGAAAACAGCCACATTTGCAAAAGTGGTAAGAATCAGGTACACATACAGAAAGAACTGGTGTTCAAACCTACCTGTCAAACACACACCACAAATATAATTAAAAACATCAGGACAACTCAAGAATGACTTTTAAATAAAAAAGAACTATATTATTTATGTGTATTATATCCAGCCAGTAATTTAATGCAAATACTAACTGTGGTCTAGATAATATAAGGGTACATGACACTTTTTCCTCATTTCTCACAATGGCCATCCCTGATGCAGAATCTAACTTTTTGGGGGCCTTGGATCATGCTTTCTTTCCATATTTTTATTGCACACGGCACTTCTGCACTTTAGAATAGAGGCTTCTTTTCTGTGACTGTTGTTCTTGCACTCCTTTGTTATAATACTAATAATAATGCAGTTTTACCAGCACATCACAAATTTTCTGTGCTTTTACAATGAAATCACACCTACAAATCTCGATCCTAAAAAGTCTCTTCATTTAAACAATGAGCAGCACTACATAGAGAAGAAATGACATGGATGAATGTTTACAAGTCAGAGGCTAAAAGTTATGTAGAGTAAGATATTTTTGCTTTTTAATACACACATATTCCTGTGTTTACAGGCCAGGTTCTAAATGCTATTGACAAGGAAGGCTTGAGAAATACTACACTAGTTTACTTTGCCTCTGATCATGGTGGATGGCTGGAAAGACAAGAAGGCAACAGGCAGCTGGGTGGCTGGAACGGAATATACAGAGGTAAGAGCTGTCGGGGAGGGCGACAACCCAGCAACTAGTAAAGTAGTCAGGACACCCCTAAAACTTAGATAAGACTGTACGCTCAAGGAGTAGCAGTGTTTTATCAATGAGAAGCAAATTTGTTTTGTTCTAATCAGGCATTCAAAAATTTAGACAATTCTAGCATGTTCAGGTGTTCTTTATAAGCATGAATTCTCAAACTGGTATTTCCTCGTGAGGCAACTGATCACAAGTTAGTTTTGATTAAGCATGTGTAACTTCTCATTAAATACTAGTTGCATCTTACATCTGAACCCTTGCCTTAACTACAACAGGCATGTTACAAGATTGTAAAAGAGAGAGGAGAACTAGGCTGGGAAATCACTTTTTATGCCTGAAAATTTTATCAGCACTGAGTTCTGATGGGGCAATATGTTTGTAAAACTGTGGAAGGGAGTAAGTGTGTAAGGTCACTCAAGGCGTCTGATATAGTGAACACACTTTCACTGATGCTCAGGAGAAGGACCTTAGCAGTAAAAACAAAACGGTAAGGAAGGCTCATAAAGGTAACGTTAGCTTATGATAATACAATAACATTTGTTTAAAATTTCTCCTTATTTTAAATGAAACTTTTTTAACTTTTTTTTTTTTTTTATGAAAGGTGGAAAAGCTATGGGAGGCTGGGAAGGAGGGATCCGTGTCCCAGGGATATTTAGGTGGCCAGGTGTGTTACCTGCAGGCACAGTTATAGACGAACCTACAAGCCTTATGGACATTTATCCTACAGTAGTTCATCTGGCTGGAGGGGTACTACCCCAGGACAGGTACAAACATAAGAGTCTTTATTCCTCTTTCTCTCCCAAAACAATGGAAAATCTACTTTGGAAACACATCCTAAGAGTCTGACATTCTCTTTTTCACTCCTGCTCCTTTTCTGGACACATAAATGTTACCATAGCTCAGTCACCTTTTCTCTACATTTGAGATTCACCATCTACTTGCAATCTTCTACAAGCATCTTCCTCGTTCAGAGCTGCCAGTTCCAGCAAGAGGTATGCAGAAGGAACGCAGTCCCGTACAGCTCACCCCAGTCTGATAGTTTCCTTTTTTTCTGCTAGGGTAATTGATGGCCGGGACCTGATGCCTTTACTGCAAGGAAGAGTTGAGCACTCAGAGCACGAGTTCCTGTTTCATTACTGTGGCATTCACTTACACGCTGCGCGGTGGCACCAGAAGGACAGTGAGTACAGAACCTCCTTCCCAAGACTTAGGTTCAGTCTAGGGGAGGGCACATTTGTTTAGCACATTTTCTCTGGAATTGCAGCATTCCAAGTAGTTCCAGGTGTAACGTGGTAAAGAACTTACTAGTACTGCCTGTATTGTATGGCACAAAGAGTTTGTTCATGGTTTCAAGGCACGTGGCATGCCAGGCAGGCTGCTAGAGCTCAGGATGGGTCTCACCCACCTCTCTATCTGAATGCAAGGCCTGAAGAGTCCATGCCCGCCTCGCCTCATGGAGAAGTCCTTGCCTCAGCCCTTTGTCTGTCCTTCTACCTTAACAAGGAAGCAAGCCACGGAATCCCCAAATCTTTTTTTCATGTCTTCATGAAAAACAAAGTCCGCAATAACTGGTACTTGCTGAAAATTTTGGAGAAATTTCAAAACATCAGAAATCATTTTACATTATTGGTTTAATTCTGTGGCACTTAAATGAAATTGCAATATCATATCAACTAATAAGTGTAGAGCTGAAGTGCAACCAGAAATGAACTCAAGAAAAACATTGGCACTTCTAATGCCTTGTGATAACCACCAGTATCATTGCAAGTCTTCTTTCTTTCCTACCAGGTGGAGCCATCTGGAAGGCTCATTATGTGACCCCCATCTTCCGTCCTCTTGGAGCTGGGGCTTGTTATGACAGAGGATTTTGCCCATGTTTTGGGGAAGGTGTGACCCATCATGACCCTCCGTTGCTGTTTGATCTCTCGCGAGACCCTTCTGAAGCCACACCTCTGTCAGCTGACACCGAGCCCCTCTTTGACGCTGTGATAAGGAAGATTGGAAGAGCCATAGAAGAGCATCGCAGGACACTGACTCCAGTCCCACAGCAGCTCTCCATGTACAACGTGGTGTGGAAGCCGTGGCTGCAGCCGTGCTGTGGGACGTTCCCATTCTGTTGGTGTGATAAGGAAGGTGATAATTAACTTGCTGAGCTATAAAGAACCAAAGTTGCTTCTTCAAAAGTGTTTTTAGAGCAAGAGTGTTTTCTTTGAGGGTGTTGATTGGCAGGTTGGTGGTTTGTTTTAATGGAGCCTTTATTTGAGAACTGTTCCAGTGAATGGCACAATATTCGGTAAAGGTGGCTTTAGGCTGGACATTCTCTGGGAGGGATCAAGACCGAATGATCTGAAGAGCATCTTTTAACTTGCATCTACTGACAACTGAATGAATAGTTCAAGTGCACTGAAGCAGGCCAAGAGCAGAGCTGTACAAGTAGCGATATAACTTATGTTTTGGTGTTTATGAATATATATTTAGAACCTTTGTTTTGTTTTTTTGTTCTGAATTTCTAAGCGGTTCCTGAACTGAAGTCTCCCTTAATTTTGTTGTCCTTACTAGTGATACATAAGATGCCCCTATAATAAATTTTTGCAGAATAGTGCTTCCAAAATAATTAAGAAATAATTTTGCCCACAGTTCCTCACAGAATCTCCTTTAGAAGTAAATTCCTTCTTTCCTTGTATCTCATCCCTCCAGTAGCAGAGACGATGGCAGCTGGTTAGCCTGGGGCTTCTGGATCAGCAGAAATTGCCTGGGTGAGGCATAAAGCTCGGAACCGTGGCAGGCTGGGTAATGCTGTCTGCACCTTCTGAGAAGGATGGGACTCCTCTGATTGCAGTCAGCCTCTTCCGATTGAGAACACAAAAGGGAAAGGATTTTCCCTTTCCAAAGCTCCCACTGCAGCCAGCTCCCTAAGCAGCACTGGCAAGGGCACAGTGGCGTTGATGGCCACAGAAGTGCCACGCCGACAACCAGGTCAGTCCTTTGGGCTCAGGACTGCAGGAGTTACCTTGCTGCCCATATCTCAGCCATACTTGGTTCCTGCTAACAAGTGGTACGTTCGGGAAAGATTTGTCTGAAAGATGCCCAATGCTAATTATAAAAACAAATAAACTTTAATTTAGTATTAAAAAGAAAAAATAAGAATTAAGGTATTTTTTGCTTCACAAGTTAAATTTTCATCTCACCAAACAGCTAGATTTACTTAGATCTATCTCCTTTGCTGCTGTAAATTCAGTTCTTTCCTTCTTTGTGTTAAAATAGTTGTTCCTATTAAAGTAGCCTTGCAGGTAATTCTTTTCGTTGTAGGGTACAATATAGACATAGACAAGTTTACAGTGAATATGTAAGCACCTGTGAACATAATTTTCCCATTCAATTTATTTGACATGTTTTTTACTATTTTTCTAACTACCAAGCTAGGACCCATTTCTCTTGTTCACTGCCTTTGATAAATGTTTGGTTTATGTTGGTCATATTCCCCTCCGTGTTTCCCACAATTCAGCCACCAGGAAATCTGCAGGTAAACAAAGTTCTACAACTTTAAAAGCAAAGTTTTATTCTTTGCTGTGACCTCATGCATTTCACAGGCTATTATAATTCACCCAGATGCTCCATCAGTGCTATTGATGAGAAAGGCACTCAGTCTTACTGTGAAAACTTCAAGTGAATCCATCACTTCACATGTACAGATTGTTGCTCAACTTCCTCCATTGTTAAGAGTGTGTGCTTTATTTCTCATTTGAATGTATTCTATTTCACTGGTTCTTTCTTTGCTAGATTTAAAAGTCTTTTCATATTCAATGATGTGCAATGTTTTCTTTACATGAAATTACTGTAATCAGACTGGCATTTTTCAATTTTCTCAGTCTTTTTCCAAGATCTCACTTCCATTCTCAAGCCAGTTTAGTATCTGGGATTTTACATCCTCTCAGTTTTTCAACACCTTTAAAAATGTGTGGGTATAATACCTGTTCATATGATTGAATCAGTTTTTCTTGCACAGAAATACTTCATAGCACTGCAGGATATCCATTTGGAGACAGAGAGTACAGGAAGACATCTGAGCTAGAATTCGTCCTGGACACTGGTGTTTGTCCATGTAAGCACAGTTATCAGGTCCTGCTGATATGCAAAGTGCCATGGGATCAGCAAATGTTTAGGGCTTGGTAACACGGACATTACACGTGGAACGGTCATGGGCAGTAATAAAGGCTGCCTTGACAAAACCATACTGTCTTTCTTGTGGGTAGGCAGCAGATGATGGTATCCTGCTTTCTTGTGCAGCTGAAGCAGAAAAACAATCTTTTAAAATTTGTTTAATTTCCTTTTTTGGGGGGGAAATTCTAACCTTACTTTCATCTATGTTAAGCAGACGGCCACCTCCTCCAGCCACCCCAGCCCAGGACCCTCCTGCCCGGCTGCTGGAGCCCAGCCTGGAGACTCGGGGTCTCTGCCCAGGCTGGGGGACACGGCTGCCGCTTTCCCCCTTGCAGGTTCAACCCGTGGTGAAGCTGAGCGTGTATCCCAGAGACACACGGACATGCACACATGCCCAGGGCATGGCCATGGCCAGTCGCTGTCTCCACGTATTGTGTTGGCATGTATTGTGCAGTCTGAGGAACGTGGCATTGGCTGACAAGCAGTTTTGATAGACTCCAAATGGGATTTTTTTAGATAAAAACAAAGTAGTACATCAAAATAGTCTCCTTGATAGTAAGTATAATGAACATCCATTTTCACACAAATATCTCCCACTATTAGGATTACTTCAGGCTGTTTTCCACTTGAACAAGAAGTGTATGATTAAGGCAGGTATTTCTTTAGGGTAGTCTTATTCACTTACAAAGAATGTACCATCTCCTGTACATTCTATAAATAGCACAGGAACCGGTTTCTCTTTTTGCTGTTCTTAACCTCTTCTTGTCATCAATTTGTTTGAAAGTCCTTTTTTTCAGAGGAATTTTTCACCTTCAGGCTATTCCTCCTTTTCCATTTGTTGTATAGCCATCGTGGCAGAGAGAGTTGCAGTTTCTCACAGCTGGGCTACCAGCTCTTCCCCATGTCGAGAGAGCATCCAGATTTATTTTACAAACTGAAAGATCTAACCGTTAATATTTACTAACATATTGCAACCTATGCTTTGAGCTTATTTGGGGGTTTGGGGTATTTTTTGCCATTGCTTGTCATTTTCAGCTTTTTGGAAGCTTATTTAAATCAGTGAAAACTGCCAATTTCAGGATATTTGAGACTGAGATTTTTACACATTGTTAATTTATTTATTGTTGCCACACCTGGCAGGAAGCTGCAAAAAACCCCAAGGCTATTCCTCTTTGCTTTGCAGGATCCTGAGATATAAAACTCAGAAAATACATAGTAAATAAAGTGTTGCAGATAAGAAAAAAGTCCCCTAGGAAAAAAATAACATTCTATCATATTTGGAAGTAGACTGCTATTAGTTATATTACCATACTAGTATGATAAAAGTAATCGTTTTGTGTATCTCATATGTCATTATATTAAGTAACTAATGCAAATATGTCACATAGTTTGTAAATACTTTAAAACATTGGGTGAATATAAAATCTATAAAACATGAAAGCAATGTGGCTTATAGGTGGTTTTCTGCTTCCCTTTTTTAGTCTTTTGTATCACCAGCAGCATAAACTGATGTGAGAAGAACTGAAAGAGGACTTCCCAAGTATCAGTTATAACTCTTCAGCCTAATTCCTAAAAAAAACCAAAAAAACCCCCAAAAAACAACAACAACAACAAAGTCAAAGCCAAAGCATAAAAAGAAAGTATTTTCACGTTGAGTGTTCCATGTCAAGCATCAAGCTTGAGTAAAAGTAGTTCTGAGAAGCTTGAAGGGAATTAGAAAAAGGCTGGAAGAGGTAGGGTTGTACTTTTCTCTTTGTGACAGCAGTTTGCAGTTAATAATCCAAGTTTTGTGCACTCTCTCTGTTAAATGAAGAATGCCAGGGGAACAGTTGGGTTGTACCATAGTGCCGCATCAGGTTCTCAACCCCACCCCAGGTAAAATTTGCAGAGAGGAACACTGAGTTTTCTCTTCTCCATGCGGACTGATCTCCAGCTTTCAGCAGAGAAGACAGGAAGGGCAAAGTAAAGGCCTCCCCCAGGTTTCCCTGCCTCGGTGGCATTTCAGGAAGGGACCTCAAAGATCATCTAGTTCCAACCCCCCTGCCATGGGCAGGGACACCCTCCACTAGACCACATTGACCAAAGCCTCATCCAACCTGGTCTTAAACACTTCCAGGGATGGGGCATCCACAACCTCCCTGGGCAACGTGTTCCAGTGCCTCACCAGTTATCAACTCATTTTCTTGGCCGAGTAGTACAAACTGTTTTATTACTAACTTAGAAATAGAATAAGAATTTCTTGTTGTCTTAGAAAGACCAACAATGCTTTGTCTCAGGTGGTGCATTTGAGCTCTTGGCTGTGAGCTAACCAGGTAGTAGAAAGTAATCCAGGTAATAAATAAATGAATAATCCAGGTAGTTAAAAAAAAAAAAAAAAGACAGCGATGAAAAGATAAATGCTTTATTCACTCATCAGTGAAGGAAGCTTAACAGACTCTTCATATGTGTAAAACAGATTATATGATTTCTGCTAGCCTCAGGAATTTATAGGTTGGGTCCTCACATACACAATACTTCGCTTCCCTGAGTCAAACCATCCATGATGGCATAACAGGGGAAGATGGGGCATCATATGTCTTGTATAAACTAGCACATTTTCATTAGACAGAAACACCACCAGTGAGTACTACTGCCCCCAAGCTCTACGCTGCTCAAGGTTACATTCATTCTTAGCAACACTAGATTTGCTGTTAACCACTCTGGATTACAGGTCCTTGGAGCAAAGACCCTTTGAAGCTTTGCAAAGTGCATCAACAAAATTGGTGCCAGAATGAAATAGTTATGTGAAAAGAAGGAGGGGAAAAAAAACCCACATTAATTGTACTCTAGGTGAAACACTTAAATTGGGACTGGTAAAAGGTTGACTAAGTAGCCTCCAAGGATAGAGAATGCCTGTAAGTGACATTTTGCCCCATCTTATGAGTGTGGCAGTAGCCCTTTAGACTGTGTAACTCCTAGGTTTAGTCTGTTTATGATAGTTTGGATGAACAGCTTGTGAGGAAGTTTCTTGAACCAGATAAAAGCAGTTCATTGAAAGCTCTGCAGAGTGCTGCACGTTCCTGTGTTGACGGGCACACTGCTCTGGGAGCCTCACATCTATCGAGATGGAAATTTTTCCCCCATTGCAACAAAAGTGCATTCCTTTTCCATTTCTGAGAACTAGCGGAGAGACCATGTGTCCTCAGACTGGTCT
Source organism: Grus americana (assembly GCF_028858705.1). Lineage (NCBI taxonomy): Eukaryota > Metazoa > Chordata > Aves > Gruiformes > Gruidae > Grus > Grus americana. The sequence continues at coordinate 142,810,959 of NC_072852.1, forward strand.
GTGTTGCCTCTCCTTTCCTCATTTATTTCCCTCTGAAACTCTTCACGAAACAAGCCAGGCCCTGCATCTGACTAGTTTTCAAGGAATCACCAATAAGTCACTGAAGCTCTTGCTCTTGTTCTAGCTCCAGGAAACTTCCCGTGTCCCTGGTGATGGGCTCCTGCTCTCTCTCTGGAGGAGGCCCAATGGTGAGTCATGAAAGGAGAGAGGATTAATTGCTGTCTTGCTGGCACAGCAAGCCACAGCAAGTGAAGACCAGGTAGCCTACATGTTGAAGACAGTGGTAGTCTCTGCAAACGTGTAGCCTTCAAAAATGCAAACAAACAAAAAGATTGAAATGTGAATAAATGTGGATATTACTTCCTCTAACAGATTACTGCTGTTCAGAAACATGAAATCACCTAGCCCTACAGGTAAAATCCACGCAGACTCACACTCCTTCTCTGCAGGCAGGACGGCTGGCTTACAGGACCATTTTTGTTAGCTGTGTATCAAATTTTGTTCATCCAATAAAAGAGCCATCAGTTTGACAACTATATTATTTTCTGAAGAAGCTCCTTCTTTCAAGAAAAGCTATCCTGTCAAACTGAAATCCTCAGAAAGCTCCAAAGAACAGATAACTATATACGCCTCTGTCAGAAGCTCCCCAGTGCCTGGTACTGCCGTGGTTTCAGTGCGCACATTCCTGAAGGAGCGAAGCAGACGCTTCCCTCTGCTCCCATGCTGAGACCTCCCACCGACATCCCCTGAAGAGACCAGCGAGAGCCAGGCAGCTGGCCAGCATCTTCTGCAACCAGACCTTTTGTGTGTTCTTTAAAATTCCTGATTTATTAATATCTCACTGCTGTTGAATGAAAGACTCATCTCCTCTAGAATTCTTGTATAAACAAACATGCATAAATTATTCTGAGGTTAGATATACAGAATGAAATCTGTGTAACTGTATCAAATTACACCAATTGCAGATACAGCCCTTCGGGAAGAGAAATACTACTGGAAGGATCTTCAGAAGTTATAGGACATTAGATCATACAAAAGCAGGATTTGGAAACATCCAAACTGCCAAATACTAATCAGTTTGTTCACATTTAATTTTTCTCCACTTCGTTGATGCATTACTACTTCGGTGCATATCATTTGCTAAGGCTGATTTTTACTGCTGTGTCATAATACAGTTTTGATCTAGTTGCATTTATACTGGTCTTAGCCTAAGATGACATAGATACTGTTCAAGACTGGATTTCAAGAGTATCTTACAAAACACCTAAAATCTAAATTTGGATACTGAAAATGTTTTCAAACACAGTAGCAAGCAACATTTAAGCATGCAAATCAAGTTGTTGAAAATCTAATGATCTCTCTTCATTTAAAAATTAGTCATAAAATACTTGTGTGTTACATTGAAAAGGAGATCTTTGAGGCCTAAAGAAGAAAAGAACCACTACTTTTCCTTCTTTTTTAAGGTTGTATTGCATCTTCTGGTTTTTGCTTTAAGATAATAGGAATACTTTTAAACTAGTTTTGAACTGCCCTGAACACACATTGGTCAAGTGCTTCAGCTTGACTTCAGCATGTAATCACCAGCAAGATCACACAGTTTTCAGTATTTCCAGCTAAGTGTTCTTCTGTGGAGACCACGATGCAACACCCTGAGAATCTGGCTGGCCCCATGGATTAACGCTTTTGTCCCTGAATATACAAGTTGGCATCTACGATGCCTACGCTTCAGCATTATCTCAAGCAAGACTGACAGCTTCTGTCAAATAGCATCTCAGGGGCAAAGCAAAATATCAGCAATCAATGGCAGTACCTGGAAATGTCAAAATCAGGATTATAAGGAAAAAACCTCACACAGCATCTGTCTGTACCATGACACTGGAACGGACACAACATTGCCTCATAATTTCCATTAAGTGCCACATCATAACACAGTATTTTATAACTGATTAAGCATTTTTATCCTTGCTAAAAATACTAATTAAAAAATTATCCCTAAGTAAATTACTAGTAATGTGATATAAAGAGCAAACGCTTACTGTCATGTTTTTCAGGATTTGACTTCTGTTAGCATTGTTTTCTCATTGGTGCTTCAGTGTTTTGCTCTTGTACCCTTCAGTATCCTTTACAGGAATGTTTTGCTGTTTGGGTTTTTTTTTCTTATAAAGGATTTTACTAGGCTCAGTAGAAGACTGGGATACTTCCAAAACTCGAAAACATGAGCTAGTTACAGAGTTGACTTTCTGGCATTAGGCAGTCCATTTATTTCTTATTAATCATTGCTAAAATTAATGAACTATTTATAAACTGGTTAGTTATGTTCATTCACTCCATGAACTCCCATCATCTCTTTCTAGACAACAGGGGTAAGAAAAGACTGGTATCTTATCCTTATTACATATTTTCTTTTCTACTTCTTAAAGGTGGCAGAATTTTTAAAAGGCCAGAGATATTCTGTTTTGCCTTGGAAATAAGGGCTCTTCGAGATTCTGGTTTAGACCTCTTTCTTGTGTGTGATGTATGTTACAGGGTGATGGGGAGAACCTTACCAAGGAAAGGAACGGCAACGCCAAGGCCTAGTGGATTCCAAGCGAGGAAGCTAGATTTTAAATATTTTTCTTAACACTTAATTTATAGGAAGCCACCATGTGGTGGGTTGACCCTGGCTGGAGGCCAGATGCCCACCAGAGCCGCTCTCTCACTCCCCTCCTCAACTAGACAGGGGAGAAAAGACATAACAAAATGCTTGTGGGTCGAGATAAGGACAGGGAGAGATCACTCACTAATTATCGTCACGAGCAAAACAGACCGAACTTAGAGAGGGAATTCATCTGATTTATTACTAGGCAAAACAGAGTAGAGGAATGAGAAATAAAACCAAATCTTAAAACACCTCCCCCCACCCCTCCCATCTTCCCAGGCTCAACTTCACTCCCGGCTTCAACCTTCCCCCCCTCAGCGGCACAGGGGGACGGGGAATGGGGGTTGTGGTCAGTTCATCACATGTTGTCTCTGCCGCTTCTTCATCCTCAGGGGGAGGACTCCTCTCATCGTTCCCCTGCTCCAGCATGGAGTCCCTCTCACAGGAGACAGTCCTTCACGAACTGCTCCAATGTGAGTCTCTCCCACCGGGTGCAGACCTTCAGGAGCAAACTGCTCCAGTGTGGGGTCCCCCACGGGGTCACAAGTCCTGCCAGCAAACCTGCTCCAGCGTGGGGTCCTCTCTCCATGGGTCCACAGGTCCTGCCAGGAGCTTGCTCCAGCGTGGGCTTCCCACGGGCCACAGCCTCCTTCAGGTGCCTCCACCTGCTCCGGCGTGGGGTCCTCCACGGGCTGCAGGTGGAATCTCTACACCCCCTCATCCTTCCTCCATGGGCTGCAGGGGGACAGCCTGCTTCACCATGGCCTTCACCACGGGCTGCAGGGGGATCTCTGCTCCGGCGCCTGGAGCACCTCCTGCCCCTCCTTCTGCACTGACCTGGGTGTCTGCAGAGTTTCTTACATCTTCTCACTCCTCTCTCCGGCTGCAAAAGCTCTCCCTAACTGGTTTTTTTCCCCTTCTTAAATATGTTATCACAGAGGCGCTGATGGGCTCGGCCTTGGCCAGGGGCGGGTCCGTCTTGGAGCCGGCTGGCATTGGCTCTGTCAGACACAGGGGAAGCTTCTGGCAGCTTCTCACAGAAGCCACCCCTGTAGCCCCCCCCGCTACCAAAACTTTGCCACACAAACCCGATACACACCATCAAGGTGCTTACTGTGAAATCCACGATGACCAATGTCATCGCCCTTTAAATGATGGATTTGGCCTTTTTTATGGAATGCCTTCTAGCTTAGTAAATAGCTGTCTGATAACTTAGCCTCCAGGACTGATGAGAGCCTTCAGCATGAAGCTCTGGCTTTATAATCAGACGGCTGGCCTCATTACACTCACTTTTGCCTTTGGATGACTTACTGGCTTAATTTCAGCCAGCTGGAAAACTGGCATCTGCCTTGCTGGGTTTAATCTCTTGTTCTTTGCCATCTAGTTCTCATTATTGGTTTGTAAAACACAGGAACAGGGTTATGATGAGAGCCCATGAAATTACAGCACAACCAGTGGTGATGGAAAGGATTTCATTTCTTATCTTGAGGGAGGCAGCATCACCTACTGGCAGTTAAAGTATATTTCCCTGCAAATATACTTTTGTTTCTGGGGCATCTTGCTTCTCTGTTTGAATATCTGAGAAATGAATGAATGGTAAGTCAATTGTTTTAAGCTAAGATTTCAAAAGTAAGTCTGACTCTGTATTAATGATAATATTATGTCTTCATTTCAAAAGCTGAGGTAGCCCTGAATTTTCCATGATCATTAAGCTCTCTTCAAGCAACTTGCAAATCTTGGAACAAAATTGTCCAGACTACACTTAAATAAATATTTATTTTTGCTCAGGAGACCGAAACTTTGTAAAGGATTGCAGCCAAAGACAGGAGCTGACTGGCCTTCCAGAACAGCACATCCTATGGCAAGTATTTCATGCTCACTTCAGTCATGGGCCCAACAAATTAGGTGCATCTGATTATACTTTACTTAAGCTACTGACCCATGTAAGAACTACAGGGAGGCTTTTTCCTTTCTCTGCCCAGCATTTTCGAGCAGGAAGGACTCATCATAACTTCCAGTCTTCCCACTTCTGGCAGTACCACTTAGGGCAGGTGCTAAAATAACAAATCTCACTAATTTCTGTAAGGGATCAAAAGCCAGGGAATCTTACCTGCTGTGGAAATCACACATGTCTCTGAAGTTTTAAACTTTTCTCCTTTGTCTTCCAGTCACATGTCAAGAAATGCTGTCACAGCATCTGTAATTGTATCTGAAAAAACAACACAGATCTGCTGAAGAGCAGAGACTGATTTGTTATTCTAATGATTTTATGATTAGGAATTTAAACTCTCTCCTTGAAGAAAACCATAAGTCACAGATTCACAGAAGGGTAGGGGTTGGAAGGGACCTCTGGAGATCATCGAGTCCAATCCCCCTGCTAAAGCAGAATCACCTAGAGCAGGTTGTACAGGATCACATCCAGGCGGGTTTTGAATATCTCCAGAGAAGGAGACTCCACAGCCTCTCTGGGCAGCCTGTTCCAGGGCTTGGTCATCCTCACAGTGAAGAAGTTTTTCCTCATATTCAGGTGGAAAACTAAGTTATTCTTTCATTTGATATTATTTTTTATTTGGAAACCAGTGCAGCCATTCTTTCCCCTTTTAACCCCTTTTATATGTCCACAACCCTCTTTACCACTGAGAAATTTCTCAGGAGGAGCAGCAGAGATTTATACGGACAGAGTGCAGACAAGATGGACTGGATGGTGATTAAACTAACATGTCAAATAGGCATGTCTTTACCTACTGCATAGATCAAAATATATAGGAAAAATGCAGTTGCTTATAAAAGAACAAGGAAGAGAAAAAGCCAGGTATTTAATGAATCATTTATAACTTCAGCCTGTCTGCTCTTACGTCTGTTTCTCCTGCTTCATTACTCCCTTTCTGAGACCAAATATATTCTTACGGTTTTCATTCCCTGAGTTTCTGCAGTCTAGCGTTTACCAGATTTTGACCGTAGTTAATAAATTTTGCTTAAAGTACCTAATGTCTTAGATAAGTGCCTTTAAGTGCAACGACTGTTTAGTTGTTACGATATGCAAGCATGCCAAGACAAGTATGCTCAGCAGGCTGTGATTTTAAATAGTGCTAGATGGGACTCTTCAACTATTGATACTACTGATAAACAAATGTCATTTCACCGTTATTACTACCTGTGAGTCTTCAACATTCAGAAGTGCTGATGATTGATGAACATTTTCAAATATAAAAAAAATGTTTATGAATTTTAATGTTTAACACTTAGGGGCACAGCCCACTCTCTGTCTCTGCATTGCGTCACAGGGTCTTGGTCTGGAATTGGGTCTCTACATACGGCAGCAAAGACGCCGCTACCAAGGAGCTCCCTTCACAAAGTGCTCCTTCTTGGCCCTTGCAGGCTTTTTCTGCGACTGAAAATACAGCTCCTGCAAACACTGATGTTTAGGTTCCATGCAACTGGGCCATCCATTACGTTTGGATGACGGGAGGAGGCTGAATTTAAAGCTGGTCTCTTTTGTTATTCCTCATATATGGGGATCCATATGTCATTTAGAGTGATTATGTCACTCAGCTTGCCAAATAGATTGACTCAAAGGACTAACAATAAAACAGCTGTATTGTAAACCCCAAGCTAAAGGCATTTAAGTCACAAAAATGCCAAAATAACCTATAAAGACATGACAAATAACACTGGAGAAAGGAGCCAAACAGAAAAATGTATCCAAGGTTAAAAACTGCTCTTTTCAGTTCTGGGGGAAAAAAAAAAAACAAAACAGATATGTATAATGTAAGCTACCTAAAACTGGTTAAATCAACAAAAATAAATGCTAAAGTATTAACACAAAATTAACATGTCAAAATAGCAAGTATTTTAAAAATTCATATTCAATCTATACAAAAGAATTTGAAACATCAAGAAAAAAAACATTCATAATCAGAAGGTACTGAAGTTGCTTTATTTCACCATATTTAAGTCTTTCTCTGGAGGCCAAACTGAAAATGCTGTTGACAAGGAAGATTTTAAAAACATCACTTTACCTTACCCTGTTTCTGATTATGGCAGGTGGTCAGAGAGACAAGATGAAAGAGCCTCTCTGGCTGAAATACAGTGAGATTTCCACAGGTGTGAGAGCTGGGAACGGCGTGATCAGATCTGCACTGGAGTAGAAGGGCCAAAACCAAATCCCTACTTTCTTCACCATGTCTTTGCAGAGTGGATCCTTTCCTTCAGTCTTGGTTTTTAACCCAGGAACTTTCTGCTGCTTCCCAAGTTGAACCATTTTCATCTTGTTCTTTCCAAGTCACTCAAGAAAATCTCTTTCTCTTTAGTATTTCTGAAGCTTTACTTTAATATCTGCTCCCTGATGCATGCAAGCATCCTTCTCTCCTCAGGAATGCCCTTGTCCTAATTTGAGCTGAAGGCTCCTTCCTCGCACTCTCATTTCTTTGCGCCACTCCAAGAGCTTCTCCCAGCTTCAATTACTTCTGTGGGCAGGAGTTCTTGGTTCTTGAGGAAAATGGTGCAATTGCTACTGCTATATCCAGATAAACATTTAAGTACCTAATGTTCTCCTTGAGGCTCATGCACTGCACACACTGATGACACTACAAATCTCTTCTCTACATTGTATTTATAAGGTCTAGTTAATAAGTTCTGATTGTTTTCTCCACCTTGCCATGATATTTTATATGAATATTTATTTTGGCCTCTAAGCAATTTAGGATCCTCAATAATGTATCTACACTAAGAACCTCTATCCTTTTTTTCTGTCTGTCTTTGAATAAAGCCCTTATTCAGTGGATTACAGCATGACACATTTGTACCCTCTTTTGAAAGCACCATAAGCACACGTACCCAGTAAAAAGAGGGGTCTGGTGCCCCCGTGGGCCTGTGAAGTTGCATAGCAAGCCAGACTGTGCAACCGCATCAGTATTGGTGCTGGCGCAGGAGAGAACTCACAGACAGAGCAACTATAATAACACAATGAGGAATTAGCCAGGCTGCCACAGTTGGTATGCATACACCAATGTGAAACTACGATGATTGATTTTCTTGGACCTCAAGGGGGCTAACTGGCTTGCCCTCTGCGTTAGCCATGGCTACCCTGCTTCCATCCATAGGGCGGTTCTCCACGCAGCATGATGTGGCCTACAGACTCGCTGCCCGTGATTTATGATCTTCCACTCAGTTACCGGTGAAGCTCCTTCTACTGGCCTTGGCTGTTAGAGGAGCTGTATTTCCAGCTTCTACTTTAAAACATTTCTTCCCTATTCAGCACTTGTCACAGGGGCAGGCAGCGTGAAATCTGACCTTTGACCAGATTTTACAAATGTACAAACCATGCTTTTGAAAACCCCTCTTTAGAAGCAAACATCAGAAAGCCTGACACGAAGGGGAAAGCGAGAACAAAGCTCCTGCAGTGAGTATGCATGGAGTAAGTAAAAGATTAGCTTTAAAAAAAAAAAAAAAGTCGCCTCCGTTTTCCCTTCAGAGCGGACATTTTCTGCCTCCCTTTACACAAAGCTGACACGTCTCTCCAGCAGGGCTGAACTTGCCTTTGCTCGCCGCGGAGCCCCGGCTGCCGGTGGGGCTCGGGGCCAGGCCCGGCCCTCTCCTAGGCAGGCTCCAGCCCGTTTCCCGTGAAGAGTTACTGGGAAACTCCGCTGAAACACCGACCTTCGCCCCGCAGAGCTGCGCTTTCCTGGGATGGCATCCTGTCTCTGCTCTTGCTCCGCTGCGGCCCGGCCTCCGCCCGTCCGGCAGCTGGGTCATGGCAAGAGCAGCGTGTGGGCGGGGGTGGGGTGTGCGGGAGGGGGGAAAGGGGGGTTACAGTAATTAATAATCTGTGTTTTCTTTCCCCCTTTAGAGTTGCAAACCAAACTCCAGGTTTTGGAGGGTTAGGCGGTGAATGACGGGTATTCTGCTCTTATTCTTACTAGAGTTACTGCAGATTTAGAAGGGCGTGCATAAAGCATGATTTGCCTCCAGATTGCTTCCATATGAGCTTCAGTTTCTGTAGCAGCCGTGCTCCTAGCTGCCGCTCTTTTTTCCCCTCATTTCTCTGCCCTGTTGCCGTCTCCAATTTTCTACCCTTGTGCGTTGCTCTCGTCCCGGCTGTAAGGAAAACTGCGTGTTCCCAGCTGAGTAGCTGGAAGCCAGAAGACACAATTAGATCATTTAGACCAGGAAACGCTAATCATGATGTGACAATGCATGAGCTAATTTAAAGCCTTGGGCCAGATCATCCCTTTCCGCTGGGGCTCTGAAGGCAGGGTGCTGCTATGCCGGAACTGGGTAGCCATAATAAACTAAAAAATTTGGGTTGTTTGCCACAAGAGTTTTGGTTACTGACAATGCACAAGGCTAAGCAGTAATAGAGTGCTGTAATCATGGGAACAGATAACAGCTATTGATGTTATCGGGGTCAGTAAGAACCACATCTGTTGCAGTTGATGCCCTGAGAGTGCAGAGTGGACAGGAAAAAAGACAGACCACTGAGCATCTCCCGATTTTTGGCTTCTATGTTTCTTGCAAGGATGTGCCTTGTTTTATGGCTGATGAACAGCACCTGTTTCTGGCTCACCAGCTGCAAGTACTGAGTAGGTGACTGTGTTCACATCAGCTGGGAGCTTTTTCTTCCTTGTTTCAATCATTGCCCACTTGTGTCTCCTTTCCTGAACATCTGGAAGCTGTGGGAGAGAGGGAAGAAAGGGACAACAAGATAGAACAGTATGTTGCATGTGGTATGTTGTATGTGTTTTTTCCAGAGCCATAATGCAAGCTGATGTTAGCGTTCTAATATACTGTTGAATGTGATTAACCTGTTGTGTAATATATTTTTATAGAAGGCAGAAAGCCAGTGTTAATTTTTGGCTAACAGCTAAGCAGCAACATACCTCCACATGTTACTTGAAAATGTTTGTTCTAATAATTATAAATATTTTTTGTTGTATTTAAATAAGTGGTAAAGGGTTTGGGGTTTTGTTTTTGCATCAGTGTGCAAATAAATTCTTTTACTATCAGGTTAGACAAAACAAGAAAGGAAATTCTTTTGCTGTTTCTAATTACTGGCTTTTAGCTTAACTGACAAGAGCTTGTTCCAAATTTTTCTGTTGGAGCTGTATCTCTCGCTATTTTTAAGAATGAGAAGTTCCTTTCAATTCTGATGGATTTCCAGAGTGAGTGGTGGTGTTGCTGCTCTTCTGGGGATGAGGGTGAAACATGAGATATGCCTGGCTTCAATAAATATTTTGGCTATGGGCAGATATTTTTGAAGTGGAGGTTTGTCTTTTCTTCTCTGTAAGATATCAAGAAGGACTGACTTTAATCTGGGAATATATTCAGCAAGTGAAATATTCAGAGGAGGGGGGAACTGCCTGGAGCTAAGCTGCAGTGGGGGAAGAAGGGGCTAATTTTCTAGCAGTTTCAGGCTTGCAGCTTGCTTTCTGTAAAACAAAATCAGAAAAAACCCAGGCTTTGCACAAGGCAGCTGGCTAGAAAAAGCTATATAACACTACTTGGAGTTGTTACACATCCATTTGAGTTAGGTCCACCTAATTCGGCCACTTAATAAACCAAGGGAGAGCTTCTTTTGCTAAATCTCTTCAAGTGACTGCAGGCTTTGTGGCATTCCTGGCAGGTTAAATGAATTGTATTGTAAATCAATTAAGCCTTTGTTAATGGCTGACAAACTTGGAGAAGGAAGTGGTAGGGCAGTCATGCGTAGTATTAGCTGCAGAAGAGGCTAAGTTTTGGATAAGGCTTACAGACAATCAGAATTGTTTAACTAAGGGGACTATGCCCACATAAAGTAGTGCTGGCCAGTTGTGCTGTTCGTGGCTCTGCAGGATTTGGCCTCGATTTGCAGAATGATTTAGACTGAATTATTATAGAGTCCTATGACTCTTTATGTGGGGGTACTAGGCTGAATAACTGATGCTGTCTACTTCTGGTTGTAAATGAAGTAATAATATTTTTAGTTAATAATGACACTTGAGAACTTGAAATGAAGTAGTAAGAGCAGTGATAAATTGCAAGACTGTACTTGCTATCGGCCTGAAAATAATCAGGTACTAACTTTGGGTAATCCACAGTTGCTTCCAGTGATTCTTTGTCTGGGGAGACTTCTGTTGAGAATAAGTTCGTAACACCACGTATATTCAGAGTCCCCTTTTTCTGTGCAAAGAATAATCAATCTATAGGATTAGTATTTTAAGATTACTTTGGAATTACATGAACCAGAATTTGTATAGTGGGGAGGCTTATTAGTGTGAGAACTAGGAGCAACCTGGAAGTTAAAAAGGAATGTTTTGATAAGAAGGAGCTTCAAGTCGAGGGCCATTTTCTTCAGGTTATTTGAACTCTTTAGGTAAGAGTCTTAAAATTAGCTTTAATTGAGCTCCTTTAGGTACCTTGGAAAAAAGTCTCATGTAATGGCTGCTGCAGAAGTTACTATGGAGTTTATATCAGATCGTTGCTCTGATTGTGTCTACTGTGAACTGTTAAAATTCAGCTGACTGCCTGTTATGGGGAATCCCATAACTTATGTTTCTTTGGAGTACTCTTCTTTCTTCCATTTAAGGTGTGCAATCATGATCATATTGCACTCTGCTTGGAAACGTGATTGAATAATAAATTTTCTTGCTTGCAGAAAATGCATGCTCTATTTGTCTGACTTCACCTTCCAAATGCTGTCTCTGTCTCAGCAAAATTGATGAGCTTTTCAAGATCTGTGTTTTTCCCCATTAATTTATGCACTAATTAATCTTGTCTTGTTCTTGACTGAGCTCTTTTTCTCTCAAAATAAAACATCTTTTCCCCCTCTTGAATCATTTATATGTGGTTTTCTGCCTCCATTTCAGTTCTTAAACTTCACTTTGAAAATAGTCTGCTTTTGGTCAGTACATAGTTTGATCCCATCAGTACTTGCGTCTTTGAGGTAAAATCATCTTGCTAGTTCTCTTTTGTAAAGAGATATCAGGATTGATTGGGTGATCCTGCCCCTCTACTCTGCTCTTGTGAGACCCCACCTGGAGTACTGCGTCCAGCTCTGGGGGCCCCAGTACAGGAGAGACATGGAGCTGTTGGAGCGAGTCCAGAGGAGGGCCACAAAGCTGATCAGAGGGCTGGAGTACCTCTCCTATGAGGACAGGCTGAGAGAGTTGGGGTTGTTCAGCCTGGAGAAAAGAAGGCTCTGGGGAGATCTAATTGCGGCCTGCCAGTACTGGGAGGGACTGTTTATCAGGGAGTGTAGTGATAGGATGAGAGGTAATGGCCTTAAGCTGAAGGAGGGTAGATTTAGATTAAATATTAGGAAGAAATTCTTCATTGTGAGGGTGGTGAGGCACTGGCACAGGTTGCCCAGAGAAGCTGTGGATGCCCCATCCCTGGAAGTGTTTAAGACCAGGTTGGATGAGGCTTTGGGCAACCTGGTCTAGTGGAGGGTGTCCATGAGGTCTCTTCCAACCCAAACCATTCTATGACTTTCTTTTCCTCCAACATCACACAGGTTACTGCTCAATTTGTTGCTTACTGTAAGCTTAACTCATTTTCAGGATTGCTGCGTACCAGAAGATTGCACCGCTACCTTGCACAGCCATTGCTGCCATTCTATTCAGGTGAACAGATTTCTGGCTCCTCCCTGCATGTATTTGTTTCTACTTGACAGAATTAAAATTGCATTGTTGGATTTGACGCACCTTTTTTTTTCCCAAGCAACCCTGTGCTCAAATGAATCGCTTCTCCTGATGCTTCATTTGCTTTAAGTCTTTGTGGTTCCCTTTCTTACCCCCATGTAGGAAATTCAACTCCATTAAAAATCATGTTTTCATGGTTCTTGCCCCTCTTTTTTTTTTTTTTTTAAATTTCTTCGCGATTGTGAGTCACACACTGTCCTAAAGTTGTACAAGCCCTTAGAGAAGTAATCTAAGGTGCCAGATTCTTACACAGATATAACTTCCCTGTGAAATCTTGTAGGAGGAGCAGGTTTTTTCAACAGGATGCTATAATCTCATAATGCTGTAATTCTCTCGGTATGCACTAAGCACAGCAGTATCACCTTAGAAAATAATTCTAAGGCAAGTATAGGCACCAAATTTTATAGTTCAGTTGTTTTTTTTCAATATCTGATAGCCTGTGCCAATGGTTTCTAACCTGTTCTCAGAAGATCATTGTCAACAAAGCTGTGGGAGCTCAACTATGGTGTAAATGCATATTAAGTCTTGTAAATAAGAGTTACATAAATAGTGGCCTGTATTTTCCTAATGTTTTGCACATATCTGATTCATTAAATTGTAAAATCACTTAGTAAAACTAGCTGCCAAATGATTTTTAGGGCCATCTTAACTACATACTTATTTCATGTCCTCGTGTTTTTAAACAATGAGATCTGTCTTCCAAGTGGAAGTCTCTGGCTATGCCTTTAACATTATAATTTCCAGAAAGAACTTTCTAGGTAATTATGAAAAGATTTACATATATATATATTATGTATGCATCTATATGCATGTTTTATGTTCTTCTTTCTTTCAACCCTTCAACCTTAAAGGTCCTTTCCAGCCTCAATAATTCTATGATTCTATTGCTTTCAAGATTTATTAATGTTTAGTAACTAAACATTCTTGCACTCTTCCTCCATGTATTGCTGAAAGATGATCACTTTGAGCTCTAAGCATGGTTATTTTGTCATGTACAGTAATGCTACATAACAACTGAGGATATGGACTTGAAACTATAAGCAGTAGGTTACCTGAGATGGAATTTGACCTTGACCCTATCTTAATCCACAAGCAGGATTACAACAGGGATCAGCAAATATCCAGAACTTAGCACAATGAGAAAACAAAGTGCTAGGATGGGGCTGCAGACATCAGTAAAAGCAGATTTCACAATTTGTAGGGCTGTTTTGTTTTGTTTTGTTTTGCCCTTTTCCTTTTTTTTACTGTAACAGACAGATGGAGAGCAGTACTCTTGTCCCCAGCTTGGAAAGAAGAATGCCCGAGTGACTGAAACAGGCTGTCAGGGGCTGCTTATTTCCAGGGTCCTTTAGAGACCTTCCCCCTACAGCTCTAACTGAATGTATTAGCACTCGGAAAGGATTCGTTATACCAGTATAATGCCCTGTAATAGGAGATACAGCAATGGCAAATAGAAAGTCCTCCTTTCATTAAAATGAGTAATCCAAGTATAGCGATGGGAATTGCCCACACTGCTTCTGAAGTAAGGTTTCACCACAACTCTGTAAATCACTGTTGTAACTTAATAGTAAAATGCACAAAGAAATCCAGCTGGAACTTTGCTCTTGGATGATTAAATCCCCATAGCCAGTGGTTACTTATTTACAACTGGGGGTTCACGGTCACGTTTACAGAAAGTCCTGTGTGTTGTGTTTGCCTGTTAGAGGTGACGATTACTTGTTCAGTCAAAACCATGGTTTTGTATACAAAATCTTCACACCAAAACTGCAAATCCTGGAATGATTTGCAGGAGCTTTCTTAGTCTGTGCTAGAGAGTTGCTGCTGCCCTGTGTCCAGCAAAATTGGTACATACTGCAATGACAACTCTGTCCAAGTGAAAAATCAGTACAGGGCTAGTTTTTAAGACTAATGATCAGCAATACTTACTTGGAGGAACACGTAGTTTCAGATGTTCTAGGCATATGTATATATAAAGTCTGGTATGTAGATATTAAAATGTAAATTCTGGTTTTTGCAGATATTTAATATAGTTGATGCTGGTATAGGGCCTGGTTGGCATCTTAGAATGGCGGTAGAGGAGATGGCTTCAAGTTCCAGTGTTGGAAGACAGAGTTTGTTTAGGTTTTTCCACTTCCCTTCCAAATGTAATTAAAATGGCTTTATTCACCGGATACAAGATATTCAGAAAATGCCAGAGTGACTTTGGAACATAATCAGAATTTTCATAGAATTTATGAAACTTAGAAACAGTAATTTTTCTCAGCTCTTTGAAGTTTTCAATACATTTTTGTCACCAAAGAAAGAGTGATTCACTTCACTCACCAGAGAGAAGCAACAATATATTTTATTGATATAAGACAGTTAACAAAGTTCAATGGTAAATGCAACAGTGGTTTAAGAAAATTTGATGGCAAGGTACACTGGATTATTTACTGCATAGAGGACAGAGTCAGACAAAACTGTTAGGGAGACCCTCCCGTTGAGTCATGAGATTCAGAGAGGACCCTGCTGCCAGAGGGCTCCCATCACTCTCCAACCCTTACAAGTCACATATGTAAAAAGTTATTTTGTTGTGTTTCAGGATGTACCTCCTAATGGCACCGACTTTGTGCTTATTCTGGAACACGTTTGGCTTGTGTGCAGCTATGGACTCTAAACCCAATATACTTCTGTTTCTGGCTGATGATCTTGGCATTGGAGATGTAGGTTGTTATGGGAACAATACCATAAGGTAAAAGATCTCTCAGTACAATATATTTAACACTATAGAACACCTATCCTGGGTAAATAAGGGTAATTATAAAATAAGAATCTCTCATCCACTTGCTTGCTGTCTCCTCCAAAACGCTCCAGTCCATACTCATGTGGACTGACCTACATAAGCTATTGCATGATTATATGCCTTCAGAACTAGTGATTATCTCCTTTAAAACTAAAAAGGCAAAGCAGAAGCGAATGGGCACTGGGACCATGTTTTACAAGCCTCTACTCATGTCCTTCAAGTGGAGCACAAATATTCTGTTGGCATGCTCTGGGTGCATATCCCTCACATGATGTTGGTGGGGTTGTACAGAGAAATGGGAATGCACTTATGGAACTTTGTTGTCCTCCTTTGCTGATGGTGAAGACAGGGGAGGCCTTTTTCAGCTCTTTGTGCTAGGCTTCCAGACAAATGTAAATATATGAGGATATCACTATGTTATGAAATAAATAGCACATGGTAAAAACATGGAACAAAAAGTTTTGGTTCCAAGAGCTCCAGACACCCTGGGAGATTTTCTGGCTCAACAAATGCTGAAATCCAGGGTCCAACTGTGCTGGCAAAGTGATCTGTTGGAGGCATTGGAATAGAAAAATATCAGCCTTTCTTAGATAAGTCTTTCCATTTCAGTTTTATTTTCAAACAAAACTACCAATGATTCCTAGGTTTCTTTTCAGTGTTGCCAAGTGCACTCTGTGGTTGTGTCCTGAGAATGGATCCTCTAGTGGCTACAACCTACTTCATCCACTGTATCAAACTTGTTACTATATCAGTTCTGGAGTAGTAAAGAAGAGGTGGTGGTTTTTTGGTGGGTTTGGTTTTTGTTTCTTTGGGTTTGTTGGTTGGGGTTTTTTTGAGGAACTGTTCAAAAGCTCTAGTTTTTCTTGGCAATTTACTAAAATAAGTTTCAGGCTACCTTGCTTGTATTAACCTTGAAACTGTTTTTTAGGACCCCGAACATTGACCGCCTGGCAAGAGAAGGAGTGAGACTTACTCAGCACATTGCTGCAGCTCCACTTTGCACTCCAAGCAGAGCAGCGTTTCTCACTGGCAGATACCCCATTAGATCAGGTTGGGCCCATTTTGAATTACAAATTTCTGTGCGTGGTGCTGAGGTACTATGATAGCAGATAAGCATTGGAACAGGAGAATTCAGCTATTTCTTCAACCTGAGGTAGAAAATACACTGCTAGAGGCTCAAACTTTCTGTAACTAACTTCTGAGTGGAAATCACTGCCTCACCAGCTGACAGAGCTTTAGCCTGACTTTATAGGATGTGGGAGATCTATATGATGAAAATAGATGGGTATGGAGTAATGCCAGCAGCGGCAATATCTGTCACTTCGTTAGAGCAATGCAGCCTGGGGAAAAGTGATGGAATTCCTCTCGATGGTGACAGTTAGAGGTAGGGGGTTGGCACAGGGCTCCCAAGGGAAATAGGCAAGTTCATTGCCAACACAGTGCAGAAAGTCACAAAACTCTGGTGAAAATGGAGTGTTGGATCCATTCTCCACCTACCTAAGGCGCTTTTGGAAGACTTTACAGATATCCATCTCTCACTATATATTCCTAACTATATAGGAAAATTAGTTGCCTACTTTGAGAGCGAAGAGCAAAATCATTGTGTAAGTTGGGTGAACTGTATCTCACCGAACATGATACAACATCCCTCTGAGGCAGGGAAATGTGGCTGTTACCTCTCATTTTAAATGAGGAGCAGAGAGCCTAAATTATCACAGTTACTCAGAAACGCAGAAAATAAAACCTACTATATACGGTCACCATTTATTTATTCTCAGTTTGATAGTAAAACTGCTGCCAAGCAGTATTTGTTTTGAAATGTAACTCTTGACTACCTGAAGTACTTGGACGCGCTGATGTGACTGCCTATGAGATACGCTCGGGTTTATGTCTTGTGAGGAACTCTGCCGGCCTCAGGTTGAGCGCCTGACGCAGAGGTTGGCAGGAGCAACCCAGGGTCTGCCGGCAGAGAGCGAAAGGCCCGCAGGACTGACCGGAGATGTCTTCTGTCAGGGATGGCGTCCAGCAGCAGGTACCGGGCGCTGCAGTGGAACGCCGGGTCAGGAGGGCTCCCTGCTAATGAAACGACGTTTGCCAGGCTGCTGCAGCAACAAGGCTATACCACTGGACTGATAGGTAAGGGAGAATGTTTTATCATGACCTTGAAGAACAAGCTGGTTATATGAAGAGAATTTAGGGACTGTGTTTGCCCAGAACGTTCCGTTAGTCATAGATGCGAATCCTCTTCAAAAGACTGAAGGCGGGGGAAGGAAACCCTCATATTTGCTGGACAACTAAAAATACTGCAATTTAAAGAGTTTTATGACAATGGTAATGCCTGTACAGGGCACCCAAACCAGGAAGAATTAGTTCCAAACAAAACAATGTCTCTCAAGTATTTCATCTGCCTTTTGGAGGCAAGAGGCAGAGAAACAAAAGAGGATAGGGAAGGAAAGAAACAAAGTTTGTACCCGCAGAGGAGATGATGAAGTACAAGTGTCTCTCAGATGAGGTTGTGAGGTCTCAGAGGTGTGATACGGGGGCTGTTTCCTCAGATGAAACCAAAATGCAAAGGTGTCAGGGAAGGTGTAGGGTAAGCACTGTGTCCCTTCAAGCCGGGGGTTTGGGGCCAGCTGTGCCAAATTCATTGTCATCTCCAAGTGGTTGAAATAGATGTGGCTGCATTGAGTCACGAGCTAATGAACTGCAGTCTTCTTGGCTGAGCCTGTAATTACTTGGCAATCGCATAGCCCAGCAAACCTCAGGGTCCTTCGATCCAGCACATTTTCGAAGCAGACAACAGCTTCTGTCTACTTGCTCTTGTTTTTGGCAGGGATGGAGTGAAAGGTTGGTTTACAGCCTTTTCTCCTTTTCGTATGGAGTCAGGACATGCTTGAGAAATCATCTGCCTGAGTCTGGCAATCAAGATATCTGTTAACATTGGCCAAAAGTTTACTGGATCTTCCAGTAAATTTGTAACATTATGTTAAAAAGAAGTTGCAAGTAAACAATTGAAAGTTAGGAAGGGAATGTATTAAAGCAGCCAGAGAGTTAGAGTACCTTAATTCCCTGTTCCTCATTGAAAAGTAATGAAATCCCATCCTTGCGTAACCCTTAGCCGAGCAGCTGAGCATCTTGCAAATTTCTCTATTTATTCCATGTCCATTTGGGGCTCACCCATTATGGTATGACATTCACCTGATCAGGCTGGTTTCACTCAGCATCCTTGTGCATGAGGAGAACATGTCAATACTCCATAGAAAACGGAGTGACTCACCTAATTCCCAAACAGATGCTGACGATGCTACCTTGGGCTCCTTTTGAGTTGTCTGCCTTAATGTTCTAATTTCTTCCATGCTTTAAAACCTTCAGGAAAGTGGCATCAAGGTGTAAGCTGTGAATCCTTCAATGATCACTGTCATCATCCTCTACATCATGGGTTTGACTACTTTTATGGTATGCCTTTCACACTTCTAAACAACTGTCAAGAAAACAAACCTCCAGGGCTGGATGCAGCCCTTCAAGCTAAGCTTTGGCTTTATAGTCAGGTAATTACTCTTGCCGTGCTCACTCTCACTGCTGGAAAACTGACTGGTTTGATTTCCATCCGCTGGAAGATAATTGCGTGTTTTACTTTGGCGGGCAGCCTTTTCTTTATTTCTTGGTACTCCAGTTATGGCTTTGTGCAGTATTGGAACTGTATCCTGATGAGGAACCGTGACATCACTGAGCAGCCAATGAGGTTAGAGAGGACTGCTTCCCTCATGCTGAAGGAGGCAGTGTCATTTATCAAAAGGTAAGTGATTGTCTGTCACTTTCTTTAAAGGGGCCAGGATGTTCTGGGCACTTGGAATAGACTATTTTTCTCCAGTGACTTTAGCTATGTCATGATCACTGCTTTGAAACTCATATCCAAATTCTGTATTTAGAAACCCAATGTACTTAAATTTTAACTGCAGCTGTCTCACATTGGAAGCTACAGTAAATGATACGGATTTTAACCAATTGATACGTGACCATCTTGCTATGCCCCGTAATCTATAATTACTACATTTGCTCCAAGATTAACTAGCTAATTTTTACACTTCACTGTACATTCCTCATTTGTGTTCTTCTTCATAAACCCTACAAAACACCTAGATAAAATGTGTGATGCATAAAATTATTTTATGTAAAAATCTCAAAGCACTTAAATTTAACTTTTTGGATTGAGCAGGAAGCCAAGTAAGATCATTCATTTTCTAGATTCAAGTTCTGTCTGCGCAGCTTTCTATAATATTTCTGTGCATCAAGTGTCTTTCTGTAAAACAGAGAAAGTAACTATTTCTTTCCTTAAAGTTTGTGAAAACACATATACTGAAAATTGTAAGTGGCCATCTTAGAAAAGCCACATGAATATTAAAGTAAATATGAGACTGTATCCAGTTACATTTAATTAAAAAGGTATCAGAGTTAGGCATCTGATTCATTTAAGCACTGTGCAAATGCTATGCCTGTTTACACATTGAAATTTGAAAATAACCTGGCTGAAAAGGATCTGTCTTGCCTACTTTTCATGCAAAAAGAAAACTGTCATCTGTGATCAATGGGGATGGGCTAGATGCGGGTACGGTCCAGACCCAATGTGTGTGTCTGTGCATGGATAAATATGAAACCTTTTGAAATATTCCAAACACACAACAAAAATTATTTTTATTTTTGGTTTGTTTTTCAGAAACAGGCATGGACCATTTCTCCTCTTTGTTTCTTTTTTACATGTTCACACCCCCCTCTTTACCACAGCAAAGTTTCTTGGGAAGAGCCATCATGGTTTATACGGAGACAATGTAGAAGAAATGGACTGGATGGTGGGTAAGTATTCTTCATGAAGGGTTTGTTTCAGACGCATACACCTGTGTATTTTAAAGCAGGAAAACTAATAAAGCCAAAATACCTACAGAAATCTAAGCTATTAAAAACTTCTTATAGGGCATTGTAAAAGATTATTATTGAAACATAAACGTGGCTTTATCTTTCTAATTGGTTAATAGGAACCTTGTGCTCTCTGCTTAAATTTAAGGCAAAATTCTGGATTCTCTTGACAAAGAAGGTTTGAAAAATCATACATTCACATACTTTGCCTCTGATCATGGAGGACACTTGGAGGCTCAGGATGGATCTGCCCAGCTGGGTGGCTGGAATGGTATTTATAAAGGTAGGAAAAACACTATGACTTTACATGAACGTTAGAATCAGAAACATAATGAATTTGCCTGGCTGAAGCTATCAAGGCTGGAATGAGTTGCATTTTTAGCTTGAAATATAGGTGACATACAGAGGTGTTTTAATCTTAAAGTCACCTTTTTCTTTCAGTAAAGTGCAAGCATTGTTACACGTCTCCTTGACAAGGGTGTTGTCTTGATAACTGTAAATTATTTTGTGTTCTCAAATAAAAAGTGCTGGAAAAAATGCAGTAATGCCCTATATTGAATTCTCTCTCTCTCTCTCTCTGAGGCTTTTTTCCTCCCTCCACAATAGGACGATTTCCCGATTTGCTTGTTTCTTTTTCTCATTATGTTCCAGAAATCATTGCTGCCCAGCTAATCAATACAGAATAGAGTAAGGGCACATCGTGTCATGATTTCTGGCAACACTTTATTCCCCATATGTTTTTATATTCCACCCAAATCAGCAATTGACATAAAATCCAAATGGCCTGGGTGGTCTAAGGGGATCTCACTCTTACCTCCTGCTCATCCCTTTCTGCTGTGAATCATTCTTCAACCTGCTAAGCAGCGCAGTGGCTTCTTTTTCAAGCCAAAAGAATATGCGTTCATTGCATTTTCTCCTGCCTACCCCAACAGCCCTGTGTCATCAGACCCTCTCATCCTGTGCCCTGTCATGAAGATGTGACATTATGTGTCAACGCTTAGGCTCTGTTATCACCAATGAACCGTTCACCTCTTGCCCAAACTTTTGATGTTTTTATTTTCTTAAAACAGGCTTCTTCCATTTCAAAACCTTCTTGAGCTCTTCCCCAGGGCACAGCAGAGGTCAAAGACATGGAATTTTGGCTACCGTGAGGTGGATGCTCTGCTGCTGAGCAATGGAAGTTGCTGGCCCTTAAGAAAGGGAAGGGCTTTCAGTTAGTCTGTTCATCCTCCATCTCACTCCCTGCTTTTTCTTGAGAAAGTGCTCCTCTTTGTGGATGATAAGACTGATTCATAAGCCTGATGGAAAAATATGTCTTTGTTAGATCCCATATTGAATACATGAATTAAAACAGGTTTCTGCTTTGGGAGTTAGGTAAATATTGTCTTCATACACTCAGCATCAGGATGCTTTATTAGGTTAGTTTCCGTTAGTAGCAAGCTGAGAAAAGATGTTTTCCTGCTGTTTGAAGTAAAGCATATATGGTACAATTTCATAGGTTCAGATTTTTTGCTTCTGAGTGAAGAGATGTTGCATTAAGCATTGGTAGAGTCAGGTCCAAACCTCAATTTCAAAAAAAGGAAGAGACGTGTAAGGCATATGGAAATATAACTGTTAAGGATACATATTTTGAAGGGAATCTATGGCTATAAAGGAATTTATTTTTTTTTAGCTGTTTATTAAAATAGGATACCAGTTAGTAAGGCTTGTGTACGTTTAAAGAGAATATCAAGTATTTCTTTGGTCTTGAGTTCTTCCAGTTTCCAGTTCCTCCTCTCTTCTTTTGCTGGGAATCTCTTCAATAACACAGGTGAATGCAGGCAACCTATGGAATGGAGGATAACAGAAGGTTGAAGCTGTTTTATTGTTGCCGAACATAGGTTTTCAAAGGTAGATTTATTATTCCTACCCTCACCTGTGCTCAAAGTTAAAATAGAGATTGCCTCCCCCTATCTTTCTAAGTTTGGATGTGTTTTATATGTTACATTTTGAGGCCTTCTAAAGTATGTGAAGTCCAATACAAATGAAGAGTCAAATCTGTTGGATAAGCAGTGTATTACTGCATCTTTTTCTGTACATTCAAATGCAACAAGCTAATGAAGAGGTTTGTGTTTGCCTCTGAACTGCCATATGTTGATTCATTTCACCACAGGTGGAAAAGGCATGGGAGGCTGGGAAGGAGGGATCCGTGTCCCAGGGATATTTAGGTGGCCAGGTGTGTTACCTGCAGGCACAGTTATAGACGAACCTACAAGCCTTATGGATATTTATCCCACAGTTGTTCATCTGGCTGGAGGAATATTGCCACAGGACAGGTATGGAGATGTTTTCAACAGGAGAGATTGATAGGAAAGCTAAGTACTAAACATTTACTGTGTTTCTTAACCATCCTTGGAGATCTCTCAAATATTTTTTTAGCCTCAAGCCTGGTCTGAGATTTTGAACTAGTGAGCAAACTCTCCCATATATGCCCACAGGTGTGCCCATGGCCAGAGAAATTGTTCTTGCCAAAGACCAAGTGCTAGTTTCAACCCCAGGTTCAACCTCCTTCAGGAAAGAACTGGTGGCTGAGGTTGTTTTGGTACTGACTTGACTATGCACACTTACAAATACCTCCTAAAGTCATTAAACCCATCCTTACTCAACAGATTTCTTTAAGCTCCTTTGAAAATTGCTAAATGTAAACAATTATGAGATTGGTATTGATTTCCTGAATAAATTACGTTGTTCTGTTAAATCAAGTTCTAAATATTGTTTACATATTGCTAAGTGGAATGAGTTGACCCAGCTATTAAAAAATAAAAATAGTGATTTAAATATTGGCTCAGCAGTCTGCTGGCTGCTGTAAACCTATGACCAAATTATTCTGTCTGCTCTCTCAAGCACTGGTGCAGCAATGCAAAGGCAGTGATAAGTATGCAGTTCACTGTCAGGTTGGCCCCCACCTGACCGTGCTTCTTCCCATTACATAAGGGTGATCGATGGACGAAACTTGGTGCCTTTACTGCGAGGAAGAGCTCCAAAGTCAGAGCACGAGTTCCTGTTTCACTATTGTGGGTCCTACTTGCATGCAGTGCGTTGGCACCAAAAGGACAGTAAGTATAAATGTTTGTTCTGTAGTAACTGCAAAACATGAGTTTTCTCCTCTTGATAGCCATCTTGCTAATTGACAAATTTATTGCATGATGGATGTTTATCAGTACTGATCTCTGAGATTCTTGAAATTGTTGTGCATGATATACCAGTGACTCTCTGGCTAGCCGGATGTGTCTTACAGCAAAGAAATATTTGTAAGTAACAAACCTATAGGAAGTAGGGTGGGAATACAGGCTGTCTACTTCCACATTGGAAATTTAATGTGGTTTTCTTCGTATTTCTAGTGTTTTCCATCTTCAAAGTCAGTACTCCATACAGAGAATCTGATTTGTGGTGATGGGGGTGCCAGGGTGTGTGAGAAGAGGTGTCCTTAGTAAATAGCTGTACTCCTATTGCTTGAAGGCACTTTCCATTTTCCTTCATTGTCTAGTAGTTGTGCCATAAGATTTCTTCCCTGCTAGGTGGGGCCATCTGGAAGGCTCATTATGTGACCCCTGTCTTTCATCCACCTGGGGCTGGGGCTTGTTATGGAAAAGGAATTTGCCCATGTTTTGGGGAAGGTGTGACCCATCATGACCCTCCATTGCTGTTTGATCTCTCGCGAGACCCTTCTGAAGCCAAACCTCTGTCAGCTGACACCGAGCCCCTCTTTGACGCTGTGATAAGGAAGATTGGAAGAGCCATAGAAGAGCATCGCAGGACACTGACTCCAGTCCCAGAGCAGCTCTCCATGTACAACGTGGTGTGGAAGCCGTGGCTGCAGCCGTGCTGTGGGACGTTCCCATTCTGTTGGTGTGATAAGGAAAGTGACAGCACACAAAGTCTGTGAGATGGATGTCTCCTGTGGCACTGAGTCCTCTGCTGACAAAGCTTTCAGAAAATAACTGTGTCCTTTCTCTGGGAAGCAAAGTGGATGAAAATAAAGAAAATGGATGTTGATCAGACATTTTTCTCTTTGTTCTTCACCACTAGTCAAAGGTCTATGGAAATCCTTGTCATGGATGAAGGGTGTTTGACACGGTTATGATTTATCAATTCAGAATTTATTAATAGTATAAGGTAAACCAAAGGTTAAATTTTAGCAGCACTTAATGATTGATTAATTTTAAAGATTTACAAGTAATTTAGTAAAATATATTATGATCAAATGGAGACTTAAATACCAATTCGAAGATGACAAGTTTCACACTAACTTACTGTAAGGTATCTTAAATCAAAGTCTATAGATAGGTAGATATATATTTCATATATATGTAAAACATAGGATAAACAAATACAGACAAACAGAAATATTAGGGCCCAGTAATATGTCACCCACATTCATAAAGGCAAATGTATGTATTTTATGTAAGTAGAAAGGTGGATGAAGGAAGCTAGCATATAGTTAGAATTTCCTCCTTCAAGTTTAGGGTAAAAACTCACAATGCATTTGCATTCCTCAACAAGTGATAGTTGAAACTCGAAAAGGCTGGAAGCTAGTGTATAGTTAAAATTTCCCTCTTCAAGTTTAGAGTAAATATTCACAATGCATTGGCATTCTTCAACAAGTGATAGTTGAGACTTGAGAAGGCTGACTTCGCCCTGGTCTTCCGTCAGCAGACGATTCTTGAGAAGTTTGTGCCTGAGAGGTGTCCCAGCTCAGGGGAGATGCTGGTCACAGCCCACTGCCATCCAGGAGAGCTCAAAGGGTCTCGCTTAGAATCGCTAATTATAGGAGCTGAGATAATTGAGTTTTGTCAGGTACTTTTCCACTTTGGCCCAGCTTGGATGGTGAAATATTCTGGTACTTTCCACCAGTTGTGCAGACTCAGAGCTTTTCTGGCATCTCCCTCTTTGGGGCCACGACCCAGGTACAGATGTGCCAGGTTGTCAGGAGGTGATTGATCATCATTCCCATTCCCACGCCATAGGCGAAGCAAGAGCCAGGCACGCTAAGGGGTTGCCCTAACGCTCTGGTCTGTTGCCTTTCACCATCCACGCCCAACTCATCCCAGGTTGGCGTGTGGCCCAGGAATCCCGGTAGGCACGTGGCCCAGGAAAAAAGGGGAAAGATCGCACCAAGTACCAAGCGGCTCAAGGAGGGGGGGCGGGGCGGGGGTCGCACTGCCCCAATCCTGTCTGGTGTGATAAAAGGCTTGAATGGAGACTGCCTTGCAGGTTTGCATGTAGGAGGTGGCTGTAGAGGTATATGCCGAAACTCTGCCTAATTCATGCCTGCTCTAGGAGGAAACTGGAGAGCTCTGCAGAGCCCCTAGTGCATGGTGCTGAGCAGGCATTAGTAAGATACTTGACTTATGCAGAACTCTAGATGTTTGCAGTTGTGCTCCTATAGTCCACAAATCATGGTTGTATTCTATCCAGACATAGTAGTTGGTGTCATTATTGCTTCCTGTACTTCTCTGTTATCTCTGCAGTAATCTTGTCGAGATGTTGAGCAATACCTGAGACAGAGTGATTTAGTGAGGGATCGTTCTCAAGTTGTGAATAGCTTTTTGAACAGATCTGCAGCTTTAGCTGTGTAACAATACCATATATCACAAACAGTATGAAATACAAAATATTAAAAGTCTAGTATACCTCTGCAGCACTTAGAAAAGACAGAGAAGCATTTTGCTCTTCAGAAAGACATCCTGGTGCGTACCAGTTTGGCTAACAGCAATTTTATTGAATATAAGATGTCCATAAAAAATGTTTGGATTAATAGCTTGCCCTGTTTCATTGTCAGTTCCAGAAAAACAAGGTTCACTTGCGAGTCATATTGAAATTAATGCTCTAAAAATATTGGGTAGCAGCATACGTAGGTTTACAAACTACAACTCATATTGGGAAGACCCCTTTTTACAAATTAAAAAAAAACCCCAACAACCTACAACAAAACCAACACAATTCCCTCCCACAAAAAAGAAAGAAGAAAATCCCGACAACCAAACAAAATAAAAATCCTGCAGTGGTGTGACCCTAGCCAGACTTTCTGAGGAGATATTTCTTTCCAATGAAGTTTGCAGTAAAAGTGCAGAGATTTTAGGGCTTTGAATTGTATTAATGACTGAGTTTTTTGTAGGAGTGGATGAAGTCAGAGTTTATTATAAGCATGCTGCTAGAACTCTAAAGACCTTGGGGGTTATTTTAGTTTTGTTGTTGTCGTGTGTCCCTCCCCCTGCCCCAAGGAATACCCCTGCAAATGTTTCACTTGCTCAGCCAGTTTAGTTGATTAACGATTTTCAGTTTAGCTCTTAGTCTTTTTTCATTGTGACATAGAAACAATTCTACAAATTTCTGTTTGTGTCATTTCAGTATTTATGTTCTTCACTACCTTAAGTTCACTCCGAAAACTTGCCAAAGGTAGAAGGGACTACATGAATGCCAGCATTTGCTTTTAGTATTCAGACACGTGCAAAAAGCCAGATAGAAAGTGGCAGTATAAAGCACGCAATAAGTCAAAACCTGAGTTTTTGCTGGCAGAGAATTTGCCTGTATGCAGCAGTGAGTAAACAGCAGCTTCCTGTGCTCTGGCACGGTGAAAAGCCAGTTAGCATAAGAGGAGGAAATACTGCAGGACTCAAAATGCAGAGATAAAAATCTTCTCCTTTCTATTTCATTGTTACAAAGCTCTTTTTTTTTTTTTTTTTTAAAGTCTTGGTTTAAAGCTTAGTTCTGCTGAAGACAATCAGTAATCACAGCTGTTACCTCTGTATTGGGTCACTAATGTAGCAGTGAGGAACAGGATGCAAGGTCTGTCCTAGCAGAATGCCTCCTCCGCTTCCAGATAGAGTTACCAGGGAAAAATTTAAAGGTACGAGGGCTTTGGGTTGGGGTTTTTTTTGTTGGTGGTTTTTGGAAGGCATGCCAGCAGCAGCGTGGGCACATCTTCAGTAGTGATCACATGGTGAAAAAGATGTAAAGAGTTTAGAACGGCTGAGATGGAAATTAATGCTTATGTTATTGGCAACTTTTAAGATCCATCTTTCCCAAGGCATGATGTAATTTTTGAGAGAAACGTAATTTTTTTCAAGAAAAACCTTTGCATCAGAAGCATCACAAGCTGTTAAGTAATCATACAAAATAAATGGTAAAATAGGTATAAGTAGTCTAATTTGACAACTTATGTCTTATAAAAATAACTGAATATAGTCATAAGTACAAGGAGGTCAACAAATAAAAATACTGCCTCCAACCAGGGTTATCCCTGCCGCTGTATTATTTCAATTTGATAGTTTAAGCTGCTTTGTCTTTCCACCTCACTGACTCGTCCTGACTTCTCCAGAACACAGTGTTAAATTCAGCATTCACTGTGTTCAAGTAACTCAGAGGACTGAAATGTCAACAAGCGAACAGGCAAGAGCTCCTCTAAGTAATTGCTTCAGACCTTTTGAAGAGTAAAGTTTATTACAACAGAAGTAAGTTCTGAAAGGCGTGTGAGTGTGGAGGGGGAATGCTAAACTTTCTGTTCTTGGGGGTGGGGGAAGAAAGTGCCAGTAATATCTTTCCTGAAAATGCAACGGAGAAGAAAAGACAATGTGAGAGAAGCAAAGGGGAGGACAAGCTAGTCCTGCTGGCTGGAAGGCTGGAGAAGCAGGGTGGGAGAAAAAAAAAAAAACAGGGCTATTATTATTGTTGTTATTGTTTATAGCATCTCTATAGAGCAGTGTCAGACGTTATACAAATCTGCGCAGAATTAACTGGGTGGGGAATCTAGAAAAGGCCGTAGCCGCGTTGTGCCAGTATTTGAAGAATGAGGACTTTGTGCTCCGCCTGGAATGCATGTAAAGCCTGCACCGCGGTTCCAGTTTGCTGGCTGTTGCTGGCGGGGATCCCGGGCAGTATCTGTGCTGGAGATGGGGGGAAGGGAGAGGAAGAGGAGAAGGAGCGAGTCCCAGCCCGCTTCCTCCCACACACGTCTTAGAGGATCAGGACTGCGCAGTGCACCAAGGAGCAAGAGGGATTTCAGAGCAAGAAGAATAATTGAGACGAGGGTTTGTTTTCCACGTTGTTAAAAGGGGTTGGCCTTTTTTATTAGTTTTGATCATTTATTGTGGCATACTGGCTTTAAGAGGGAATTACTATCTGGTGTTTTCTCAGATTTCTGTAAGTAACTCTGCTGATTTCTAGAGGCTGATATTAGATTTATGGATTGAGTCATTTTTTTCACTTAACAGCTAAGGAAACTGGACAAGCCCTAGGGCCCAGTACTGGGTTCATTACACTCGTAGCGATGTCAGTGAGAGCCCTGCTTTCAGAAGGAATCAGCCCCTAACAGAAAAAGGTGAATAAGCGTATTTAAATTGTTTGGTATTTTTAAAAAGTTTGATATTTCTTCTCGTCCTTTAGTAAGGTTAGTGTTCCTAAAATGGCTTGCAGTAAGTCAGGAAGCACTAATTCTAATCATGCTACTGCCAGTGGTATTAAGACCCAAATATTTTTCAATACCACCTCTGCAACTCCCTGCTTCAAAATCCACAGCTTTCCTAAGGGTCTGTACAAATCTCTGTCTAAATACCGACGTGCCTGCCGTGACCAGCTGGCTGCGCTGCATGGACCTGTGGGGACAAAGTGGAAGGCAGCAGAGCTGTTGTACCAGCTTGGAAAGCTTACCAACACCCATGGGAAATCAAGGGATTTCTTCAATGTCCAGATCTGTCTGGTTCCTTTGCTCCACTACAGCTCACAGGGGCTGTGATGATCCTTGGCTACTCAGCGTGGGCTAAGAACATTTTCATCGCAATAGCTTCGGCTTAATCATGTACCCCGAGCCCTTTAAATGCAATGCTGCCTACCAGTTGCTGGGAGGGCAGAGCTCTGCCTCCGTTGTTAATGCACCATAAAGAAGCTCCCGCTATAGATAATGACCAGAGCCATTGCTAGTTCTTCCCTCTTGCAGGTTAATGCCTTTGTGCACTTGCCTGATGGCCACCTCAGTGCTGTCCTCAGGGGCCATAGTTCACTGGGGCTTTGGGTGCCGGGCTGTGGTTCTGAGGCACCACTACCATGCAATAAAAGATTCGAGCTCTTAGTTAGCGAGTCCTTTGCTTCACATTAATACAGCCTGGTTTTTAAAGCATGATGTTAGGCTTCTGGCATCTGCATTCGCAGTAATGTCCTGCTTCAACCAGCCAATGCATTGCGTCAGAGGGGTCTTGCTGTTTCCTCATTAATCTCCAACTCAGCCAGAGGGCAGGGAGGGTGAGCCCTCGGTACTGCTTTTCAGCATCTCCTCAGTAGAGAGGGGGAAGCATCATCAACCCTATGGAAAATTCCACATCTAATAGAGATCGAGCTTTTATTTCCCATATTGTCTCAGCCATAGCCAAACCAGCACCTAGAAGTTACTTGGAAAAATCATCAACGGACCCCAGGTTCTGAGCTTTTTTATACTATTTTCCTGGGCAGAATAACAGCATCTGCATTTTTTAATCCTATGGCTCATTCTTTGAAATGTGTAGGACAGGATTATACTCTCTTCTGGCCAGTTTAGTATTCCTCAGACATCCAAGGTAACCGTAACACTCTTATGTACCAAAAAGGCAGAAAAAAAGTTCTCTCAGAAAATGCTCTTTTTTTCCCCACTGGAGAACATGCTGATTTTGGAAAAAAAAAAAAAAAAGAAATCCGCAAATGACTTTCATTAGTCACGATAAAACTCATCAGTTATCTGTGTTTAGAAGTGACCTTATGTTAACAAACATGCTTTTAGTTGTTATAGAAAGTAAATATGCTAATTAGCTTCAATCTGTCCCTTACCAGAGCTGACATCTCTGTTCTTATGCTGGTTTGAAATGGAAAGAAGTGTAGAAAAGTAGGGATTTTGCATGGAAAGATATTTCAGATTTTTATCTCTTTTTCACAGTGAAGGAATGAACGCCATCTCTAATTTACTGCAGTGTACAGCACGCAGATGAGCATATGCCACTCCCCGTGGAACTGGTTTATCACGTACTTCTGCATGAGTGCTTGATTCCAGCGCAACATTTTCTTCGGGTCCCTTAGTCTGTGGCCACTCACAAGGAAAAGGAGCACATTTCCCAAGCTATTCTTTGTCCAAAGCGACTAGTTGTGCTCTCTATTTCAGCAAGCGTAGGAAATTGCTTCCTCTCATAAAATTTGCCTTGCCAGACAAAAATAAATATTTAGAAACTAAAAGGTTATTTTTAGGTTATTTGAAAATCCAGGTTGAGTTCACAGAGTTGGCAGGTAGAAAAACTTGCTTTTTAAATTTCTAAATGACATTAAGCTTTGAAGTCCTTTAAGGAAATAATCATAATGGTATTGGTGTTTCTGGACAGTTTTTAGTAACATTTAGCTAGAAACACATCCTTGAATGTATTAGATGGCATCCAAACCTAAGAATTTACAGTCCCTTCCCCAAGAATTACACTGCAAACGTTACTTTCCAGGATGGCTTTTCTTTGAGGCATTTTTTTGTAGTTTCAAAGCTCACAGTAAGGATTAGATTATTTTCCTAGACCTTAAAGATAATTTGAGGTTAAGTAAAGAGCGAGATATGAGCTCACTTATCATTACCTCCTGTTTGTAAAATGGTGAAAACCCTTCTTTCAGTGAACACCAACAGCTCTGTGGATGTACTGAGTTACTGGCACCTTTGACACTTCTTTAAAGCCGCGGGCATTTAGCCTTCTCGCCAAGCACTCACAAGTCCCCCTGAAGTTATCGCCAGCTGGGAACAGGTCAGATCTTGCAAAACTGCGTGCTGTGCCATCTGACCTTACCCATCCTCAGAAGTGCCCTTTCTGCCTTGCCGTGTCGTGTCCGTTCAAGAGGGCTCTGCAAGCCCATGTTCAGGGACGTAGGGCCTGTGTAATCAAGCCCTAGTAGCTCAGCCCACCTCTGCTGTAGCCAGCCGCGGGCAGCGGTCATGCGATTGCGTTAACGCACGGCAGTTAATGACCAACCTCACGGATAAGATCACCAGAGCTACTGGGCTCTGATTTATATTGGTTTGTTTTTTCCACCAGAATTCGTGTAACCAACTATGTACCTGTTTCATACATGGGGAAGCGACGGAGTTTACCAGGTAAAACAATGGTAAGAAAAGACATTCACTGAGGGTCTTTTCTGGTTTTTACATGCTGTGCTTAAGAAAATGTAAAAAGATATCTCTCTTTTTCTTTCTTTTTTTTTTTTTTATTTATTTTTAGAAACTCATTATGAATCTGAGAGCAGCTAATACAGGTTTAGAACTGCTGGTCTTTCAAGGCCTTTCACCCTACTTTTACAGGACACAAAGGCTTAGGAGTATATATAATATATGGTATAGGACTTTTACTCTGCATGTATCACACAGCAGTATCTATTAATGACCCAGCAGTCAGTAGATAAGTTCTAGCATATATTTACTTCAGGTGAACATCCATAAGGTGCCTCTTGCAAATGCCTTGAGCAACTAAGACATCTGCTGAGATATCCTTAGGATCTTCTATGAAGATAACCAAGGTTAAGCCCGTTGCTGCAACCATGAAGGAGCACTTTCCAGATGCTGTATGTAGCACGGAGTGCAGTGGATGCAATAGCCAAGGCATTGCCATCATAACCAGTGTGCCTCCATAGCAACCACCTGCCCGCTCCTACCCCACCCATTGCAGGAGCCTTAACAGGAGCGTCCTACACCCCTGTGCAAGGGGTGCCTCAGGAGACTTGCAAGCGTCCAACCACTCATTCTTCAGGAGCCATCTGTTGACATCAAATCTCAATAAAGAAATGCACGTGCAAAATTCCTCTACGAATAATAAAAAAAATATTACTGGTTTTAGAAAGCTCAAGAACTTTTGTAACTATTCAGGAGCTCCATCTGCTGGCAGAATCTCGTAGTTGTTTGCATCTATACTGAGTCATAAAACTTTAATAGTTTAAAGTCTATTATAAAGTTTACAAATGTTTTTGTAATATTACCTCTTTACTTTTAATTTCAGGAGCTGCCTAAACATTTGGTTAACTTTATGCTTATTTCCAAGAACCTGTGTATCAAATCCTTCAAAACCCAATTTTTTACTGATACTGGCTGATGATCTTGGTATTGGAGATGTGGGTTGCTATGGCAATGACACAATAAGGTAAGAATGTATTCTGCAAAATAAATTATCCCTTCCTGGTGAATTTTAGTGGAAAAAAAACCCACTGATAACATGTAATATTAGAAAATTCATTATTAATGTATTAGTTTATCTAGATACACTTCTTTCCAAACCATGTACAAAATAAATGTTCTACAGTAGTTCCTACTGAAGTAATAATTATACAGGCATGCTTGGGCAACTTTCTTGGACTTCTAATTTTCAGCATCTACAGTCAGAACTTTGCAAATCTCTCCATGCGCTGTATTTGTCGGGCACGTGTATAATTTATAAGTTTCCACAACTCCAGGGTTGAAATATCAAGGACTGAGATTAGGATTTAACCTCAGCTAACAACTCTAGTAGGCTCGTTATGAAATGACAGCTCAGTCTATGTGATGTATTTATCCCTAGTGCAGTTATCAGTCTATATATAGATTGATTGATAGAATGACTGTGTATATATATCCCATGATTACTCTAACCTATTATAGTCTTGCAAATTGTGTTGTCCTGTATCTATTAATGGAATCTTTTTCACTATGCTGCATGAGCTTTTGATATGGGATAACCTGAAATACCTTTTCTTTTTTTTTCTTTTTTTTTTTTTTTTCATTTTAGTTATTAATAAAACCACATTTACTCCTGGAAAATTCAATTCCAAGGAGTCAAGGTATCTCAAAAAATATATAACACAAAGCTTTCTTAGTTGAGTTGTAAATAACAGAGAGTTTTGTAAATTTGATGGTGATATCCTCGACAAATCTAGGAGGAGTGGGATACCATGAACTTCTGTGTAATACATTCTTATCCCAGATGGGATTTTTCTCTTTAGGACCCCTAACATTGATGGCCTGGCAAAGGAAGGAGTGAGACTTACTCAGCACATTGCTGCAGCTGCTGTCTGTACTCCGAGTAGAGCAGCTTTCCTGACTGGCAGATACCCCATCAGATCAGGTTGGGCCTCTCTAATGGTTCACTGCAGTCTGTCTAGCCATTATTGCTATTGAAAATCCCTTAAATAAACCATTTTAAAGACTAGTTAAGCTAAGGATTTGGGGGTCTCAGTGAGATGGGCAAAAATAAAGATGACTAGATTTAGTGATTGATTTCTATGGGAAAATCCCAACATAAAGCACATTTTAAATGACAACACAGAAATGGATAAAAACCCAAACAGCACAAACCACCCAGAGGTAGAAACATGAAGAAGAAAATTGTGCAAACACTGTATGTTCAGTAGTATTAAGATTATATTAAGTATAATATTTTGAATATCCTGGCAAACGTTTTCATAGTGAAATGTGTCAGACTGTGGAATAGTTCTCAAGAAAAATGTTTTAAAACAGATTTACTTCAGCCATGTAAATTCATGACAGAGCACTTCAGCCATTGCATATGGCAGTAATAATAAGTGTAGCTCCTCTGATGTGATTCTGACTTGCTAAAGGAGAAATGTAATTATGAACTGTCCATTTCAGAAGTCTACACCCCTGACTCTGTAAGCCTTTTGTTCTATATAAAACTTCTTTTCTTTTTTTCCCCCCCTTTTCTTTTTTTAACATTACATGTTGATAAATTTTTGTTGCAAGAGGTTGCCTGATGCCCAAACATTGGCATTTAGCACCATTTGTAGACATCCCAGCATAGCTGAGGCATCTGCATTGGACTAGCAGATAATGACACGGGCCTTGGAGAAGACATTGTTCTGGGGGTCAATCAGAATATCCCAGGGCATACTAAATGGCTTATAAAAAGGCACCTGAGTTGCTTAGGCAACTGAGTCCCATTCATTAGAAAGAACAAGCTGAGAAGACTGAAAATCTGAATTATGGCTTGTTCTATTTTGACAGTTATTTCTCTCTAGGCATGGCATCCGGCACTCAACGGCGGGTTCTCTTTTGGAATGGGTGTTCTGGTGGGCTCCCACCGAATGAAACTACTTTTGCCAGAATACTGCACCAGCAAGGTTATTCTACAGCACTTGTAGGTATGAGACAGAGCAACTTGCTGCCTTTTCATTGCTCGTTATTCAAATGAGGCTGCTTCTGTCAATATTTTTCTTTGCCAAAATGTCTAGGATCAGTTAAACTAGAGTTTCTTGTATGTATAACTTTCAAAATCAGCAGAGTTTTTAGAATGCCTCAAGCCCCATTGTCAGCACAGCATGACTGATAAATCCAAACTGAGGACGTATGAAATACATAGATGTACACTGCAAACAGACATAAATGAAAAGGAAAGAATCTTGTTTGCCCAGTACAGATTGCTTTAGGAAGAACCAACAGAGATATTCACTGATCTATTTGAGCAGAAAAATGTTGTCTGCCAGTTGGTACCCAGGCACCACAGTGGTCTTAATTAGATCTGGCGACCAGTTTTTCTCTTATTTATGCATCCTGCTTATTACCACAGTTAAGACTCTAAAAGTGCCTTAATTTCTGCAAAAAGAAATTCTGCCAAAAAAGCTGAAAGAGTTCCATTGACTTCAGTGGGGCTTGGATTGGAATACATCTTCAAAAAAGAAAATCCTATTAACTCTTTGCTAATTTTGCCTGTACACCGATTAAAGGCTGTGTCTTTCAAGCCCCTCTCATTTTTAAATTCTTTTTGATGTAGTCAAAGGTGTCATGTGCACAATTGTAATTACTGTGATTTTCACACCTCTGCTCAGCTCCATCACACTGACGTGCCATTTAGTTTCTAAATTGAAGTGAGTCTTAGTGATGTACTGGCTTCACAGAAGCCTGTGCAAAGGGGTGAACTTTCCCTAGCTCACTGCAATCTGGTGTAGCTTACGCAGTAAACTACAGTCATATACATGAGCACAGAGCTGGTTAGCAGTTCTCAGAAGTTATTTGTCTAGCTAATAGCCCCGAGGCTCATGGGTATAGACTGTCCTTCAGTGTCAAGATAATTACACTGCTCTGTAATATGACTTCATTAAGGTTCATTATCAGCGTATGACACGTTCTGATATGTCCAATTGTACTGGATAATTGGAATGGCCTATTTCTGCTACTCATCTTAGGATGAATATAGACACACAGAGACAATAGGTACACCTTCCTCCTGAAATTTGTTCTTGGACTGTGAAGGGCAGCTAGAACTCGTGTGTAAATTAGTTCATATTTTTGCACTTAGTTGTTTCTTTTGGCACAAGGGTTTCTCCAGTTTCTGCCCATCAGGCTACCCATTAACGAATGGCTACTTTATCATGTGGAAAATAATAAGCACCAACTATTGTAACCCTGTTTGTTCTTATTCAGGGAGGCATCTGAGCTGGACCGTTGCCCTGCGTGGAATTTTAACAGATAGGTGAGGAAAGCCAGCTGTTCTAGGCAGATAAAATGTCAATGCACAATTGCTCCCTGAGAGTCTGTCCCCGTTCCACACCAGCTCCTCCCTTGGCTGCACCCTAACTGAGGAGTGCAGCCAACCTATTAGAAATACAGGCAGACACACGTTACATGTTATTCTCTGAGTAATGATGTTGGATTTAAGGTCTTTGTTTTATATTTTCAGGGAAGTGGCATATGGGTGTGAACTGCAAATCCCGCCATGATCACTGCCACCATCCTTTAAATCACGGCTTTGATTATTTTTACGGCATGCCTTTTACCCTTTTGAATGAGTGTCAAGGCACAGATGACCCTGAACTGGCCAAGTCTTTGCAAGATTCATACTGGCTTTACACACAGATTATCATCCTTGCAGTGCTTACTCTTTTGATTGGAAAACTTACCAATTTATTCTCAGTAAAATGGAAAATAATTATATATCTAGCCATCTGTGGTCTCCTGTATTTCATCTCCTGGTTCTCCAGCTATGGTTTCACCAAGTACTGGAACTGTATCCTGATGAGAAACCATGATATCACTGAACAACCGATGAATCTAGAAAAAACTACTTCTAATATGCTGAAGGAGGCAGTTTCATTCATTGAAAGGTAATCAACAAAAATTGTATCGCATTTTAAAGATTTTTGAAAGCGATTTGATTACTGTGTCATACACCACTAGGTCAGGTGGCTGGCATGCTGAACTACACGTCCTGATGCTGGCCAGTAATTTGTTGTTTTCTGGCATCCCCCTACCTGTCAGCATCCAGCTACTGTCCTTTGTCTTATGTGTGGCTCGTCAGCTGCTCAGGAAAAGGAAGATTATTCTTTTTGTGGTTTTGTTTTGTTCACCTAATACAAAGGTGTCCTGGCCAAGGGCTGGGCCTTCTGCCAGTGGGAACAGAAAAATGATCTTAGCCTGATGAATGGGGTGTCATAGAAAGTGTCATATGAAGTTCATATTTTACAAACGGGGATGATAGTGAGTGTTGTTTTGTTTTCCAAAGGCGTCCTTCGTTTACAATACTATCCGTAACCTCAACTGGTTATTGAAGAAACCACTAAGTGTTCAAAAGTATTCATGCGTCAAGTCTGGGCATATCCCTGAATAATATTATGCTGTTTCTGTCAGGGTTTAGGGGTTGTTTGTTTGTGGGGTTTTTTAAGAGAAATTGGGGTAGAATAAATCTCTTCTGTGAACCTTTGAGCATAGATAATCTCAGGTTCCTAGGATAACCTGCCTGGCCTGATGTTAAGGGGATATGGTTCTCCTGTGGGTGCAGTGTTGTGTCTGCCTTTTCCATGAGGATGTCTCAGGTGCTCAGTGATGTTCATGTTTAAGTTTAAGCAAGCAAGTCCTATTCTCCTTGGCTCTAAGAGTGTGTCAGTCTTTTGGCTATGAACTTGCCTAGTTATTTATTTAATGTGCTACACATGTCTAATTTGGAACCAGTCAAAGCAAGGGCCCATTACTATTTTGGTCTTAATACATAACCAAAACCTTTGAGGGGTGTTTTAATCCCTTCTGTCTCCCAAAACCTCAAAAAATGCAAAGATGTCAAGATCAAAAATTTTTATTTTAGACCCCAATAATAATTTTTATTGAGATATTCACTACCATGTCATTGTTATATTTTGGCTGAGCGACAGTTTGCAGAGAAATGACTATTGTTTTCTTTTATTTCAGAAACAAGCATAGACCATTTCTTCTCTTTGTTTCCCTTTTACATGTTCACACCCCTCTCATTACGACACAGGAGTTTCTGGGAAGAAGCAGACATGGCCTATATGGTGATAATGTAGAGGAGATGGACTGGATGGTGGGTAAGTGGTCTTCTTGAAGAAAATCTTTCATTTATT
Organism: Grus americana; assembly: GCF_028858705.1. Taxonomy (NCBI): domain Eukaryota; kingdom Metazoa; phylum Chordata; class Aves; order Gruiformes; family Gruidae; genus Grus; species Grus americana. The sequence goes on from NC_072852.1 coordinate 142,848,328, forward strand.
TGAATGTGGAAAAGAAATTAAAGAGGTAGTCACAGAACTCCCTTTTTGCATATGACAAAAATCCGTGAACTTGCCTTGGATACACAGGTACCTCCAGAGACTGTCATTCCGTTACCACACCTCATTTTTACTTTCTTAAGATGAAAGCCCAAACTTTTCTTGTGAAGATTTGTTCTTTCTATTTTTTTAATTGACACACTTCTGTGCTGCAGTGTCAAATGCAGTCAAATCATCAAATATGTGCTTGATCACATCGTTAATCAAAATGTCTGACACTTCTCCAGCTCTATCTAGTCTCAGAAGATATAACTGGTGCTGCTGCTGAATGCTACATTATATGGTGGTTGGTTTGTGTGCTTGTTTATTTTTATCAAAGAATAATCCTCGGAGCAAAAACCAGAACTCCCTCCTAGCAAAAAAAGCCAAGTTAAAAACCTATAGTTTCACCTAATAAATTATGTGAAGTCAGTACATTGTGAAGACTCACTTAGCTCTAAATCTAGGCTCTGAGTACTGATTAGGTTAGGGTTTAAAACATAATCGGCGCTCAGAGACCAGATTTAGACCTTAGCCTTACTTAGTAGTTCCTTTCTGCTTCAATGGGAGGGAGAATAGCTCCTGTATGTGTTTAGTCAAAAGTGAAGACCCTGTTGCCAAAGTATTCACCTCCTGTCCAGGCCAAGATTCAATCCCTGAACCTTTTCTTCCTCCAATAACCATGTTTACAAAATTGTATTTTGAGAGGAGCCCCATTGCTTCTGATGGGCAGGCTGAGAACCTCTGCAAGATCCAGTTGAACCAGAGGACTCTGCCATGCTTCTGTTCCAAATTTTTGGCACCAGTCACCTTCAGACACAGGCTATGCAAGCAGAGCTGGGTAGCAGAAGTCTGATGGTGTAAGGAATGTTCCTTGTATAGGCCAAACAAGATGGCAGTTAGTGAGGACAGAAGTCTCCAGGGTTGGACAGCTAAGTAAGAGATTTGGGGTCTAATTCAGAACCAATATGCCTAGACTCAATCTAAACTCTTTTTAGGGGAAGGTGCCTATTTTTGGGTACAGTAAATAAGTAGTTTGACCAAGGAGACAAAAGAAGTGTGTAAAGGAGATTAAGCAAAAGAGCCAGTCACTGGCTTATGCTTTTTCCTTGTGTACTTCAGCTTTTGCTGCTGCTTCTGTAGCTATGGAAGCTGTTCTTGGTGACTATATTTGATGCAGTAGATGATGAGAACAAGCAGTCAAAGATAAATCATATTCTGTATAAACATTTGATGCTATCAGTACTGAAAACATTCCTTATGAAGTTAAGTTTGAATTACAGTCTGTGAAGTTTTTACCACTGACATCAGGAGCAGATTTTGGTTGATAGTATGCAGCCTGATCTCAGAGTCCCTGTTCAGTCCCTGGTGAGACACAGCAGTTTTCTATGACTAGGAATCTAGGCAGTGCTGTTATTTAAGCTTTTCAAGATGCTTGAGGCTACACAATGGAGACAATCCTCGACTCGGAGAATTTATAGCATAAAGCTGACAGAGTATTCTGAGTAGCTTGAATAAAAGGATCATTCATTTCAATTATTTTCCAATTGGTTTTATTTTTTATTTTCTTGTTTTTATACACACCACAAACAAATTTTGGACACATTCAGCAGCTTTCCTTTGGGCTCTTATTATTTCTGTAATGCAGGATTACTCTGCATTGCTTGTGGTAGCTTATACCAGAACTCATTTGGGGAAATGGAAAAATTCGACCTTCAATGAATTTTGAGTCAAGACCTAAAAAGTCTGACTGCATCTCCAGACATAATTATGATGTTTCGCTTTGTTTATAGGAAGGCTTCTGGATGTTATTGACAAAGAAGGCTTGAAGAATACCACATTCATTTATTTTGCATCTGATCATGGAGGATCCTTAGAGGCTCACAGAGGAAATGCTCAGTTGGGTGGATGGAACGGGATCTATAAAGGTAAAATTTTGGTAGTGTGTACATGCATAAGACTTTCTCATGAAAAGAAAATGATAGAATAAAATACATCCAGACAGACTATAAACTGGGATGATAATCTTGGATTGTAGGGTTGGAGCAAATTCAGTGCATCGGCTATCCATCTTGCAGCCCCCAGACAGGATCATTTTCACCAAAGCTACTCCTGACAGCTATATCCTCTAACCTATTCTTAAAGACTTTCAGTGATTTCCCAGATAATCCAGTTTTCATTGTCTATGCTACTGGAGTTTTTTTCCTGGTACCTACCTTGGATTTCTGTGCTGCAGTTTAAGCAACAGGTCTTGCCCAATTCACCAATCTACAGAGAAGAGATTCTCCCTCTCCTCCTTGCAACAGCCTGGAGTTGCAAGGTCATAACGTATTTCAGTGCTATTATGTTCGCCCTCATTCATCCTTCCTTTAGACTCCAGTACACTTGTACTTCTTTCTAGTTCCATGTTGTCTTTAAATATTGTAAGCATACTATCTAACCCATAACCCAAAGCACTACTTGAAAATGTTGTAGCATCATAGAATAACTCGAGTGGGAAGGATCATTGAGTCCAGCTCCCTGCTCCTCGCAGGACTAGCTAAAACTAAACCATGTGACTAAGAGTGTCATCCAGATGCTCCTTGAACTCTGCCAGGCTTGGTGCCATGACCACTTCCCTGGGGAGCCTGTTCCAGTGACTCACCACCTTCTCGATGAAGAACCTTTTCCTAATGTCCAGTCTGAACTTCCACGGATGCAGATCCAGAACACACTGTTTGGAGTCTCACTTGAAACATCCTTCTGTTTTTCACAGTAGACAATTATCTATGTCGACACTGGTAGATATCATGATGACTATTTTCTTGATACAGTTTTCCAGTTTCTCATCTCTCATATAGATGCTTCATCTAGAGTCTCTTTCTATGACTGGCTTGCAACACAGCATCAAAAGCTCTATGGAAATGAAGATCTATGGTATCTCTTGCATGTGCTCCCTCCAGCCTGCCAAGCCTCAAAAAGCCACTGTGACAGCTTGGGCAGCTTGGTGCTTATTGTATAATGAAGCCTGAAAACTGCTCCCATCACTTATTTCCCTACAGAAGAAGATTCAGGTGCCTTTATCTTGCTCAGCACCAAAATGCACATTGTCTAATAGTAAGTCACTTGATGAGCCACACAAGCAATGTTTGATATGTCCAGGAACAGTCCTAAATGCTAAATTAGCCTTCAGTTCTGGATATGAAGTTTCCGTACCAGAAAGTGATGCAAAAAGCCCAATGGGCCTACTTGAATAGCTCAGAACCTAACCTAGGGAATTCACTTCTACCACCCTAACACAAATTTATTAGTAACAGGACAGTCCGGAAAGGAGTGGTGAATGTGATTAGACAGAGACTTCAGTATGAAAGCACAACAATGACATCATGCCTGCTTAGAGAGAAGACAAGAGGAGACAGAATATCAATTTAGATATTAGTATCAAAAAGGCATTCCCATTTATGCCCGCATACAGCAGAACAGGAGACATCCCAGTGAAACTAACTAGCAATGACTCAAAAAAGATTAAAAAACATTGTTTAATTCATAAATATCTGTAGAACTCACTGCTGCTGTTACTAACAGGAAGATAAATAAGCTACACATATGAACAATGAGAACAGCCGCTAGTGAATAACAAAGCATGAGATACCGTTATCTTATATTGCACAAAGGTTATTGCACAAGCAGCTGGACTTGCCCTGTGTATAATCCATCATGCCACCTTGTCAGCCTTCAAAAGCAAGTGCTGGGAACCTTGCCTCTCAGCTCTAACTATGAGCACACCTCCTCCATAGCAAAGTCCGGCATTACTTAGCAAAGCCAGAGGCTAGTATAAACTACCGTTCAGCTGCTGATTTATTATCTGAGCTAATAAGCTAGCTTCAAGTTTTGTTTGCAAATTTTCCTACAACACTTTCCAGCAATGACTTGCCATTTCTGCCCTTGATAGGAGGAATAACAGAGCAAAGGTCATATAGCTACTTGAGCTTCAACTTTTTGCAATTTATTTTTTATCTAGCTGGACCCTAACTTGGAGTTGTGGCTTTAAACCACATTGTTTCATTAATCCCATTAATGAATGGTTCTCACTTTGAAATGCTATTCAAAACAATGAATATTTTGATTTATAAGAGAGCAAATTGCATGGTGGAACTAGAGGACTAGAGGAAGGCAAGAGAAACCAAGTTAAGAAAGACTCTTTGGATTACCTCTAAACAACTTCAACAGAAATGTAGGTGGAAAGTCATCACTGCAGCATATTCAGAGCACTCCCCTATGTACTGCATGGGTTCCCCACTCTTCCATTTGGGACCGCCTCAGAGCATCCCTGGGACTGTAGACTCCAGGAGGGAGATGACATATTATCCTAATTTCCCTTACTGCTCTCCAGGACTGCAAATCATTTCATAATGTTCCTGCTGCCTCCAATTGTGAACTGTCTGACAACCAAGCTTGCCCTGTGTTAATCCCCTTTCCTCAGGCACCAAGTGGGGCTGCAACCTCTCATTGACTCCAAGTCAGATTTTGCTTTTTATTAATAACAGACCTTTTTCTTGGGCATGTTATTAGGGAGTTTGGAGATTATTCTCAGACATGACATTCAATTAAAAATATGGGTCAGAATGTCTTCTCAGTCATCAGAGGAATTGTTCCTTTTCTGCCAAAAATACTGCTTAGTACTGGGCTGCCCTATATGCTGCCCAAGTAAAAGAGAGAGAATAATAATACTTCTTTTTGAAGACTGGAATTTGCACTGTAGTCATTCTACTGTTCTCCAGGATTTACTGTATTTTCATTAAAGTTATTTGAATATTCTAAAAGTTTTCAACCCTTTTATTATACATGCATAATAAACATCTACTATCTTTCATTCTTTTATCTCTTCTGGTACTTCCCCCGCCCCTCCTCCTAACAGGTGGAAAAGGCATGGGAGGCTGGGAAGGAGGCATCCGTGTCCCAGGAATAGTTAGATGGCCAGGAGTATTACCCGCAGACACAGTTATCGATGAACCGACAAGCCTAATGGACATTTTCCCAACAGTGGTTCACCTGGCTGGAGGGGCTGTGCCTCAGGACAGGTACAAAGGTGGCTTCATAAACCATATTCACTCCCCTTTCTTGATTTAGAGAGATGCTGACTACGTATGCCATGCATCCTAACAGCCACAGGTCAAATTCTGTTTGTTTCTTAACCAGGCAATTCTCTAGCTTTCTGTGTAGCTTTCCCCATCTTGTCTGCTTATATGGAAAAGGCAAAGGAAAACAGTATGTTTTATCAAGCTAACTCAGTTTTCTAATCACTAAAAGGCAACCTGGTTGATGTGGGACACTGGGATGACTGTAAAAAACAAAACCAAAAAAACCCCCCACAAACAAACATCTTTTAATCTTACTTTTATGAAAAATCCACAGATATTCACAAAGGTGGTTGATCCTATTAAGAGTACGAGGACAGGCTGTTTCCAAGACCAGGAATGAGTAGGGAAGGCGGAGCAAATGGCACGTGGCCTGCATTTGGCTGCCAGTACCGGAGAAGTAGTAAACCTCGATAGTAAACAATTTGTAGCAACTATGTTAGACTCCTTTAAAGAATACAAGAAAGTGGGGGTGCCTAAGCATTTGAGCAAAAAGCATAAAGTACAGGTGGTGTGTAACCAAACCAAGAATTAAGTGGGGTTTCGCAGGGGGTGTTTTGGGTTTTTGTGGGTTTGCTTTTGATTTTTTTTTTTATGAAGCCTCAGGCTCACAGAACTATCAGTGACTTCTGTTTCAGGAGCAAAATTAAAAGCTGTGAACCATGCCTTTACTATGTTTATCACTTACTCCCAGGAAAATTACAGTAATGGTAATTTATCTCCCCAGGCAGGATGTGTGAACTAGCTGTTATTGCAAAAACTGCTAGTAACTGCTAATCACTGGTCTCCACCCATCCACACAATTAAAAATCTCAGGGCTCATTAGCTAAACAGTAGCTTGGTTTAGAAATGACACTTGAAATCCTAATGCTGCATACCTGGAGAGTGAGTACTGCTCACGCTCCAGCTGCAGACTGAAATTCTTTAGCAGTTTGGTGACTCTCATTCTCTCCATCAGGGTAATCGACGGGCTCACCTTGCTGCCTTTGCTGCAGGGGATAGTTCAGCACTCCGGGCACGAGTTCATGTTTCACTACTGCGGTGCGTTTCTGCATGCAGTGCGGTGGCACCAAAAGGACCGTGAGTATAAACACTCCCCTCCTGCATATCAGAGATGATAAAGACATTGAGGTGCTGGAGCATGTCCAAAGAAGGGCAATCAGACTGGTGCTAGAGCACAAGTCTGATGAGGAGCAGTTGGGGGAACTGAGGTGGTTCAGGCTGGGGAAAAAGAGGCTGAGGGGAGACCTTATCGCTGTCTACAGCCACCTGACAGGAGGTTGTAGTGAGGTGGGTGTTGGTCTTTTCTCCCAAGTAACAAGTGATAGGACAAGAGGAAATGGCCTCAAGTTGTGCCAGGGGAGATTTAGATTGGATATTAGGAAAAAATTCTTCACTGAAAGGGTTGTCAGTCACTGGAACAGGCTGCCCAGGGAAGTGGCTGAGTCACCATCCCCGGAGGTATTTAAAAGAATGTAGATGTTTAGTGGTGGACTTGGCAGCGCTAGGTTACCAGTTGGACTCAATGATCTTAAAGGTCTTTTCCAACCAAAACAATTCTATGATTCTATGACCTCTATCTTCCAATAGAGTAACATGTAAAAACATACATACATATATCTGGAGTAAGTTTATTGCCTCAAACTCTCAGTTCTTCTGCAAGGTGCAGAATGACTTTGTTGTTGGCTGTCCTGCCGTGCCTGAGATGATGAAGGGTTTTGCTTCCTGGGTAGCATAGCTTCAAGAATCTCCCTGTCATTGCAGTGTTTCTATCGCTTTTGCTGCAAAAGCATTCAGAATCAGCTTTAGTGTAAGACAGAAGAAAAAGGAGCTGCATACATACGGTCTTTATCTTAAGCAGTAGTTTGTTTTCAATAGCCGTATCTTCGTTGTTTCATTTTTTCAGCTGTGGCATTAGACAAGCTCGCTGCAGCTGTAATGTTTTCCTGAGCTTTCAACATGCACCCAATCTTTGCTGATGTCATCCTCTGGTACAAGTGTAGAAGAGAACAGGCCAGTGGCTAGTAGCTGTGTCCTTATTCCTGCTTAGAACAGACGATGGTATCTGTGCGACCAAACACAGGTGCCTGGACCTGAGCTTGTTGGTTTAGAGTCACTGAAGAGATGCAGATGTTTACAGGGTGTGATTCACCACCTTCTGATTAGCATATCTGGGCTAGATCAGTCACACGTCTTTCTCTCCACTGACTAAAAAGGGAGTTGAGCTGACCATATCACATATGAAAATCACCCTCAGATTAAAGTTAGTTGAGATAAACTGCACCTTCTGTGACTGGATGACGTGACAGTAAGTGCAGTTGATGAATTTGTGGTGATGCCGTACTCATTTTCTTTTTTCATTCTGCACAGCTGCAGAAATGCAGAAACTGATGGAGTGGGCTATGCCTACTCATCTTCCCCGCCTTTAGAAGCTTGAATGAGCCCCTTTAAATTTTGTTTTGCTTTCCCTATCTGTGAAGTGAGAGAAGAATTACGGAGCTCTTGTGAGACTGCAGTTAGCTAGCAGTTGCAAACGCTGGGGCACTCCACCATCAGCAGCTGTTCACATGCAGCTGGTACGTTGACAAGGAGCTGGCTGCTTAAAGAGCGCTGTGAGTGAGAGAACCCTAGGCAGCCCAGCAGCAAATCCTTCTTAAGTCACAGTGTTAACTGGGCGATCTTTCTTGTGCCCATTTACATTTCCTTTATGATACTTTCTGATACAGTGACAGTATCAAGCCAAGAATCTACTTGCTCAGTGAGCACTTGAAGACTACAAAATTTACTTGTACTTGCAAATATTTCGAAATTGACTTCTCTGCTCCCCTAGATACACACTCATGAGAGTATCAGGATAATGGCTGAGAACATTGCTGTCTGTCTTGTTGGCATGAATAAATACATACCAGAGTTGTAACACCAAAGTTTTAGTCATGCTGCCAGTCTAACCTTGAGGTCAGCACCCTTGTCGTCACACAACGTTTGACAGAAGCATGGCCTCTAGGTAGAGTCACTGCACTCGTCTGACAAGAAACATGGAGGAAAGGGACTAAGGACTAAATGTGAGGATGTGATGCCAGATGCTGAGGTGGAATTTTATTTTTAGGGTCTTGATCCCCAAAGATAAATCTGGGTACTTCATTCAAGGAAAAATGCATAAGCTATACAAGCCATACAGGGTGAGATTCAGAGCAACCCACACACTGCTCAAGGAGCTGCGTGGTAGAAAATGCTGCGTACAAGGGTGTTTCATAAATCCAGTTCTTCCATGGGGTGGGGCATCTTCAAACCTTCCAGGGAAAGTTTGTTGGTTGGGTTTTTTCCCTTGGGAATCCTCATTTTCTATTTTTTCTTGACAGAAGATGCTGGTAACGTTTTTGTCTAAGAACTATAAGGGTGTTTTTTTGGGTTTTTTTTTTTTTTAAAAAAGGGAAAAAGTGCTGCAACTGCCGCTGTTTGGCCCTGTAGCTGAGTGGTCAGGCTTTCACACCCCTACCAGGGCTGCTGCAGAGCTGGTGCTCAGCACAGGCACAAGCAAGTGGTCCTGGTCTCCACAGCTTCCCCCTAGCTGAGGATTTGGGTGACCTGATACCACCATGGCTATGAAACAAGGTGATCCCACTGAAGGAACCACACTTAAAAATGCTCAAGGCCAACATTTTGGCTGCCTCAACTAATTGCTTATCTAAGGAGACCAGGACTCAATTCCTTCCTCTCTCTGGGCACAATCAAAATGTATTATCTCTAAGTGACATGTATAAATCACCACTCCGCATCTTTGCTCTTCCTGCAATGAGTATAAAACAAGATTAGTTGAACCAACCCTATAACCTAACGCTTTAAGCACTCAGTTTTAGTTTTAATTAGGGATTATCTCCTTCCATGCCTTTTTTATTAACATAATTAAAATGCAGGAAAAAACTCTGGCAGAGGGACTGGTGTCTCCTTCCCTGCTGCGTACTGCAGGAAGTAGGCCAGCGATAGAGAGAAATGCCTGACAGGGGAATGCTGCAGCCGTGGGTGGTGCAGTACAGTGCCCACCTCCCAAAACGTACCGCTTCCCCGGGCCTAACCGCCCCCTAGCACCGGGGGACCGGCATGAAGCGCTGCTTTGGGAGAGTACCAGCATGAGGGGGCTGGCTGCTTTGGGAGTGTACCGCCCCAGCGCTGCGCCGCAGAGCCGCGCTGGCCGCTCTCCCCTCAGCCGGCAGCGCGGAGCCGCCAGGGGGCAGCGCGGCACCGCAACCGGCACCGGCCAACCGCCACAACCGCCGCCTCGCTGCCCGGCAGGCGGCAGCAGCGCTGGAGCTCGGAGGGCACCTGTCAGAGGTCAGTGAATGCTTTAAGGAGGTTTAAAAATAAAATAAAATAAAATAAAATAAAATAAAATAAAATAAAATAAAATAAAATAAAATAAAATAAAATAAAATAAAATAAAATAAAATAAAATAAAATAAAATAAAATAAAATAAAATAAAAATAAAATAAAATAATGTCCCGGGCTCTTTGGCGCAGTTAGCTGCTCTGCTTTTTCTTTTCACATCCGGAGGTGCCATGTATGAAAAGCCACCCCCTTCTGTGGGCGTGCAGCGGGAACGCGGCCAGGCCCCCACAGGCCAAGAGCTGCGGGCCTGCTACCTTGAGCCACTTGGGGAGGTGTGGGGCAGCCCTGGGCTTAGCTGGGCTCACAGCGCCAGGAGCCGTCACCAGCCCTCCCCCATATGCAGTGGCTTCATTTCCACCACTGGCGTCCAACTGAACCACTCCGTCAGCTCCAGACCAAAGGTTTGACCTAACACACACCAGCAGAGCACGGCATGGCCCATGCCCCGAGGAGCACTGTGCTGGTCTGCGTGGAGCCCACAACAGCCTACACCTGGCAGAAACATGAGAGTCACTGCTTTGAATCTCACTCCCCATGTATCCAATACGCAACAGACCAGGGAGTTAGAGATGGACAAGGACAGTCCAGCTCTTAATGCTGCTGCTAAAGATGTGAGAGACCACGTTCCCCTGACACAGACTGGTGCTAAGCTGGTCCCACCCCAGAACTGTCAGTGGCTCTAGGCTCTTGGTCCATTTTAACCCTGAGCACATTCGCCTCTTCACATTACCTAAAGCAGAACAGGGGTCAGAAACTTAAATTTCTTATGCCTGTAACTCCATCACTATTCTTAGAGATCTCTTTTAATGTCTTTTTAATATATATTTTTTCTCTACAAAGAAAATTTTGTTTGGCTGCAAAGACTCCTGGAAAAAATTCCTACTAGAGGAGTCATGCTGCCTTTCCCTAGTGAAAGGCTAAATGGGTAGTGCATCAAGGGATGAGTCTAACCCAAAAAGCAGTTCTTCAAAGAACTGCTGTTCTCCTCACCTCCCTCTCACTTCTTGGTCTCCTGGGTTACAATTGTGGTTCAGATAGAAGCATGATTTTGAAGCAAACCCCTCTTGAACATACCTGCTCGTTGTGCTTTGGGTTGTATCATGGAATGGGCTTGGAGATCAGGACTTTAGTTTGGATGAAACTAAACTGTAAAATAGGCGCCAGGTTCATGCCTAATATGCTCTAATCACTAAAAGATGGGACCAGACACAAGTTAGCCCTCAGTAAAACAGCCCCAGACAAACATAGCATGGATGTTCCTATGAAGCCACATGCACAGCCAGATCTCCTATGCATGCCTTTCTGCAATTTTTGCCATTGAACCACAACTGCTCATGGCAAGGGGATTGAAAACAATGCTCATCAAATATTACCATGTAGCTCAGCTTTCAGCCAAGCCAGAAATGCTGATTCTTTGCTCCAACTGCCTTTACTTCTGCCAGGGCTAACAGACTTTTTAGAGTCAGTTTTAGCTCATTTACAAGTATATCACATTCATATTACATATTTATTGTCCATTTACTTCTATCTGTTGGACAGGCTAGATATGAAGCCATTGTGTCTTGATGTCACCCAGGCAGGGCCCATTAATTAAGCCCTTCACTTGAAGCCAGAAGAATCCTTTGTCTCTATGTTAAAGAGTCCTTTCCTCTACCACAGCACAATAAGGCTTATTAGTGACAGTCCATTTCTGTCTGCTCATTAAACTGATTGATTGTTACCAGATGGGTTTGAGATGTTTGGATTGAAGAAGCAGGTTTCCTTTCCCTTGGACATATTATATGAACATGTTCCCCTAAAATTCACACACATCCTTCAAATTCTGTCAGAGCTACTTCAGTAGCAAATTGCATATCCTTCTTTGCCTCTTGGAGATGACTGAAACCCCTGCTGCTTCCATCAGCACTGATTTTTACCACCTTTTTTTTTTTTTTTGATCCCTCTGCAACTCAGCTGTCTACTCAGCTCACCAACACAGGTTAATTACCATCAGCCTCACTGTATCCTTCTGAAAGAAGTAAGGAGCTGGCTCTCTCCCACTCTGCAACTCTAGTAATTATTTGCAGCTGTGAAAAGTGAATGTTAAAATTTTGCAGATTTGGAACAATTCTTCCTCAGACCTCTACACTTACTTCTCTGAACTGCCCTACAGTGTATAAGTTACAAATCCTGTGCTCAGGGAACCCTGATATGACAGAAGATGCTTGCATTTCTGTCCCGAGACATGCTCTTTTAGTCACAAGACGAGGAGAAGTAGAAGGACTTGGAGCACATCCCAGGCAGCAAAGCGCACACCTAAACAGACCTAAGGAATACCTGTCTGTAGTAAACCATCAGGAAACAAGCCCCTTTCCTTTAAGTCCACCCTCTGCATCCTTTCTCTCACAATTTCAGAAATGGAGATATCTAAAATATGCAACATTTCTAAATGTATTATGCTAAAACATTTCAGAACCAGTGAGATATCATTCCCCCACAGAGGTGCAAAAGCTTTGCTTAGCAGGATGTGGAAACCGTGGGGTGCAAATAAACAGATACATAGCCAGCCAGCCAACCAGTCAGCAACTGGAGATTTTAAGCGAAAAGATAACCTGAGCCTTAATATCTGTTATTTGTTCCCCCTCACCTTTTAAGAAGTTTATATTTATTAACAAAATATGTTCAAGCAGTAGTGACATGACAGAGACAGAAGAATAAAGCTGCAGGTTCCAGTCACGAAGAACAGCTCTGGGGACAAGAGGAGGAAGGAAAGTTCAGCTGATGCCATTGAACCAAAAAGAAAATGCCATGTAGGGACAATGCAGTTGTCAGCTATTTGTGCTCAGTCCATTACAGAAGTGGCTCCAAGTGTTCAATGTCCCCTTTCTTCTCCTCTCCCTTCTTCAGACATAGTATCTCATTGCTGTCTTCTTGCTGGGCACATCCTTGGGCCTCTGAGTTCCATGTACTCCTTTCTAAACGCGGGGTGAGGAATAGGGGAAACAGGAGGAGGGAGGAGGAAGGAAAATCTTGAATGGCACTCAGATTTAGTCATAGCCATTTGTCATTTCTTCAGTACGAGTTACAGACCTGTGCTTATCAAGCTCTTGTACTGACCGCTGGATAAAGTACAGGCTCTAAAGCTGCAAACTAGTTGCCTTTATTGTGTTAACTTAAAAACTAGACTCCAGATTTTACTCTTTTCATGGCCTGCAATTACCACCCTATTTGAAAGTGTGCTGGAGCATAAGCAGGGAAATGAGCTGTGATCAGTTTCTGCCCAGGTGCTCTTCTTGGCTCAGATGTACCGTGCCAACAGCAGAACCACCTACCGGTACTTGCACCAGAAATCAGGAGCTACATTATCCATTTTTCCCTCCAAGAGGCGCACAGACTTTTAAAGTGGCACAAGAAAGTGGCAGAGAGTCCCTGTGCACCCAAAATATTAGACCTAACGATCCACATAGTCTATATGGCCCTGCACCTACCCAGAGCCCAGGTGTGACCATGAGCCTCAAAAACCATTTTGAATCCCTGCTAGCTCCCAGAAGACCCTTTCTCCATATGTGACAATCATGACATAAGCTTTGCCCTAGGAACGACAAAGCAGGTCACTTAAAACGTGAACCAATCTTTCAGGGCCCTCCCCTGACTCCTAATGCCATTAAGCTGTTCAAATGTGCTTCTTCTGTGACAGGTGGCACCACATGGAAAGCTCATTATGCTACTCCAGTATTCCAACCAGAAGCCTCTGGGGCCTGTTCTGGAAAAGGAATTTGCCCATGTTTTGGGGATGGTGTAACCCATCACGACCCCCCACTGCTGTTTGATCTCTCACAAGATCCTTCTGAGACAAATCCTCTGTCAGCTGACACTGAGCCCTTGTTTGACGCTATAATGAGGAGAATAGGAGAAGCCATAGAAGAGCATCGCAATACGCTGACTCCAGTCCCACAGCAGCTGTCTCCTTACAATAATATATGGAAGCCATGGCTGCAGCCATGCTGTGGCACATTTCCATTCTGTTGGTGTGATGAAGAAAACAACAAAGCAGATGGCATACTTTAATACCAAAATCGAAGTACAGTTAGCTTAAAAAAGGTAATAGTTTTCACATTCACATCACTACAGTCATACAGTGATATAGGTCAAATTACACTGGAATAACTGCAAGGTTTGTTATTGATGCTTTTCATTCAACCTCTTCTCTTACCCACAGAAATTCAGTAAGCCTATAGTTTTAAAGAAATTTAAAATGTTCCAAACATATTCCACCTATGGGTCACCTATATAATCTGTCACTCAAGTGCATAATTCTGGATCAAATACTCAAATAAATGAAACAAAATTTCTTTCCTTGCTGATTTTCAAGTAAATTATGAATGATAAGAGAGAAAACTTTAATTGCAGCTATTTGTACAGGTAATATGCTTGTTAAGGCAACAGGACTGAGCCCAAGAGGGGATCTCTATTCAAGCCTTATCTTTTTAATGAAAAAAAAAAAACCTGTCCTGTGTTTAAAAGCACAATTGTACATTTAATTTGGAAACACACCAAAACAGATTGGCCTCTAAGAAATAAACAACTACTAATTTACTGCAAATTTTGCCTCCTCTGTACATTCATTTATCTATCATGTCAGAATTCCTAGGAAAAAAATGACCTGACAAGTATATGTAAATATTAGGTAGCTGAAGTTATAATCTCAAATTCAGCAGCGAAGTATCTAGCTATTCTGAAATGGTAAACCACAACATCTCCTACTGACATACACTTTCCGCATCATCATCTCACTTGCAAGCGCATTGAAAATCATCACCCAGCTGCCTTGACAAGATAGGTCCCAAATTTCATGATCTGCGAGACCAATTCATAAGCTGCATGGCCCACTTCAGGGATAACGCTCCTGATTTTGTAAGAGTGCTACTGTGCCCCATGAAAAAGGTGCTTTGTTTTGTGAGGCAGCGCTTAGTTTTCAGTAAAAGGTGTTAAAAAAGGCACTGCACACACTAATCACTTCAGTATACAGGTCATCTTCTCCAAGCCAAACAAGTGTCAGCACTCTGTATAGTCATTACGGAAAGGGAGGGAATTAAAATATCTAATCCTCTCTGGCTGCCTTCAGGTTAAATAAATTCATCTCTCAATATATAATCCTGACCATGCTTTTGCAGGGGTTTTGTGTAAAATCCTATTTTTAAGCGGAGGTTCCTGCATTTTCTGCTTCAAAAAAAAAGTAGATTATGTGCCAGAGACTCAGATTCAAACTTCTAAACCCTCCTGAACACTGTATATTCACTCCCACCACACAGCTAAAGGTCACCAAGATTTTAAAAGTAACAAGGGACGGTAAGAGCAGCACAGCAGGTACTTCAGGTGGCCTGTTTCCTTATAGCCAGCTGCCCTGCAGAACCACGCCAGTGCAGCTCTCTTGTCTGCGTGTCATTTTTTGCCTTTTAGAAAGGGGAGGAGATAAGAAGGCCCACGGCAGCTGGTAATCCCAGAGCAGCCCGCTGCGCTCTCAGCTCTTGAGCTGCAACATCCCGTCCCAGCCCTTTCACCAGCCCCGGGACAAAAGAGTGTGTGTGCATGCCGGGACCACGCACCTTTTGTGGTGATTTGAGGCAAGCTCCTGACTTGCACCCCGCCATGCGGTATGTCATCGGTGTGGTAAGTCGCTGTGTTACTTTGCTCTGAACAGCACAGGCTGTGACCGTGATGCAGCACCAAACACAAGCCTCCAAGAAGCTGACCGGGCATTTCTTCAGGTTATTTCCTATTTTACCTTTCCTCTAAAAGCTCACCAAGCAAGTTAGGTGGAAATTATTCCACATAAACCAAAGGGCTAATCTGCCAATGAACTGATAGGACACATCAATGTCAGACTTGACAGAAGTATCTAAAAATACATTTGTTCTTACTGCTTGACAGCATTTAAATCCACATCAGCATTGCTAAGAACTTGTCAGAAGATTTGACATTTTTCTGCGGCTGACAGGGATTGAAACCTGAGCAGCTGCATTTCACTGGATTCATGCAGGAATAAAAGAGCATAAGAGACCATGCATTTTAAAGCCAGTTTGGCCAATTCAGAGATGGAGGAGAAATCTCATTGCTCAGTGGGGAACAAAGCCAAAAGCTGTTCTCTAGAGTCAGGCCAGTCAGTTCAATGATCTACATTGTCAGTTAAGCATGGGGATAAGCTTTTCCTCAGTTCACCTCACTGCCCTCCCCACCCCCCACCCCGTTTATAGAGAACTTGCCCAGTCACAGACGAGGCCACAATTAGAGCGTTTACCAGGGGATGAGAAGGTGTCCAAGCACCCACGCAGCATGTAAGCATAGGTCCAAGCTCCTGTTGACAGACTGGGAAGCCCAGTACATCAGCAAAAACCCTGAACTCCATCTCCAAGCATAGTGTGAACGCTTTCGACCCAAGTTTAGAGCCAGGCCAAGAGCTAGAAACAAGAGCAGAGTGCATTTGGATTGGCTTATAGCACGTCCATCACATGAGCCTGCCCTTCACCTCACGGGGAAAAAAGTCACCCCATATAAAAGTAAACATTAAACATTTGTGCAACACCTCACTCCTCTGAAAGGTAAATTTGCTAAACTGCCATATAGGGTCAGACACTAAGGACTCACGTGAATTTAGTTGCTGCCTTCCTGACATCCAAACAGAGATAGTTTCTTCTTGGCTAGCATATGTGGAAAGCCAGAGGGGCTTTCGGGCAGGAGGGGGAGGAAACATGCCTGGCAGCATAGAGCAACTGGCTTTTGTCAAGTAACTGTTAGAGACCTTAACCAGGCACGGGGAAATGGGCTCTCTCCACGCAGAGAGGGACGAAGAGGGCATGCAGCGCACACAGAGGTAATCTGTAGATGACAAGGAGGACAAAGTACTGGGAAATCACCGAATTGGATGTACAACGTCACTTAAAAAAAAACCAAAACAAAACACAAAAAACCCCAATACATTGGCGAGGGAGAGAGAAGAAAGAATGCCCTAAGCAGACTATTTTCAGTCCTAAATTCCTTTCACTGTCTAAAGCTAAATGTATCTTAAAAGGTGCCAATTTTGAGGAGATGGCGGTAAGCAGGGAAAGGAATTAAATTATTTCACCTGTTTCCTGCAGATGCTGGCCATGGAGCGGTTGCTGATCCCTCCGTCTGTATAGGCTCCAGCCAGCCAGAGCTCTGCGCAAGCTACTGTTCTGATCTCCTGGGAAATGTGTGCTCCCCGTAAAGCAGGTGAACCCAGCGTTGCACTTCAGAGTTGTCCTGGTGCGCGTTTCCACATAAAATGCATTAACAGGTAAAAAGCTGTTACAAAAACTGTTTGCATTTGAATAATACTGAAAGAAATAAATTCTTCAGTCAGTTACCTAGGTTCGCTTGAAAAATCATCTATAATAATCTTTTGCAAAATATATAAGAATCAAGCTAACTTATATGCTTTCTCCCTTCTTTTCTCATGGTGGAAGGTAGCAAGCACCACATAAAATGGCCTGTTAGGAAAACCTGAGACAACCGGCAAATCTCCAAGCCACTGTTAACCATAGGAGCACATGCCTACACATGGTTAAATATAGACACCCTAGAGAGGGAAGCATTACTTAGTAACAAATGAAGTTTGTTTCCACTGAAAGAGCTGTGGCTGAACTGTATAAATGTTTGACATTCATGTTGTATGAAGCTACTTCCATCCGAATAGTTTGATCATTATTAAATGACATTTGGAATCGCTGCATTAGACTGAGTCAACAAAGTGATCATCAAGTCTCACAGTGATGAGACAATAAGCTTCTAAGAGACCTCACTTCACCGTCTTTAAGCATCACACACATCGCTTTGCTCCCTGCTGGGACCCAAGGGAATGCCAGCACATGGATCGCAAGATCCCATTGTTTGGGGATGCAAAATAATTGTGTAACAGATAAACTGAGAAAAGGAATTCAAGCTCAGAGTTTATCCAGCTTGAAATTCCTGGGGATTCTGAGGATATCTGAGAAGCATTTACATAAATGACCAAAAAGAAGGAGTAAGTATCAAAAAGTTTTGCTCACCACCAGACTGTAGTTTAAAAGTACACATACACACACATATATAGTGTGAATAAAATACTGGAGGATTTTTGTAGAATGTTTTGATTGTAATGTTACATCTAAACAACTCTGTAAAAATCAAATTTATTAAAAACTTAGTTTCTCTTTGAATTACTGTACTACTGCATTACTAAGTTTTTTGAAAGACAGAAAAAAAAAAAATTACACCCCATCCCCCCCAATCCCACCTTTTTGAGATAAATGGGGATACTGCAGGTTCCAAATGACCTGTTCTGCCATTTGTTTAAAAGCTGTAACTGAAAGGTTTGGAAACACAAGGAATTTAAGGAAGTTTAAAAAACCAAACGACTCTTTAAACTAAATAAAACATAAAACAGGTTCCCACACATCACATGCAATCAGTTTTGTTCCAAGTATTTAATACTATGAGAAGGCTTTGAAAATCACAGTTCTCTAAAATAAAACAAAACATCTGTTTCTGATATTACACAGCTGAAGGAAAATCACCTCTATTTATTATGGTTCAGAACTCTGTACAGTACCATGAAAGAGAACAAACACTTTTCCAAGGCTGCTAACGTCATGCCATCGTGAACTGGGAAAAGTATTAAAATAATCACAAGTTGGAGGCTGGTTCTCTTAGAATTTTTTTTTATTTTTTTCCCCTCCAGTTCGTTGAAGTTGAGAGGGTTCTGACAACAGTCAAAGTAAAATTCAGGTAAAATGCTTGCAACTGTATTTTTTTCCTTTATTCATAGTATATAATTATCAGTCTTCTAACAATTGGTTTTTATAATGTTCAAAGTCAATTTTACATATCATTGTCTTTTTTTTTTTAACTACCGTTGCTGTAATTATGGCATGCTGTTATTAAAAGTTGAAAGTTTATACCAGGATGCAACGTATTGCTTGAGTGTCACCCCTTTTAACTGCCAGCACCAAAGAAACTATTATTTATGAGCCAGCCAACTTAGGACGAACAGAATTTCAGCTGAAGTGTTTTGCAACCAATATACTGAAAATGCAGACTATTTATTTCGATGATTAGTATTAACTGACGTGTATTTTTGCAGGCTATTTAAGAATTGACTGCTACGCATTTAGTCTCATTTATAGGGCAGGTTTAAAAAAAAATACCCACAATAAAACCACAAAACAAACAAACAAAAAATCCCAGAAATAAAATCCCAAAATAATAAAGAGAAAACTGAGGGGGAAAAAGCAAACACATAAAACATTTTTTCCATAGCCTGACTTAAATACCTTTACACAAAGGTAAAAATATTAGAGAGGTGAGTTAAGAAAACGGGCCCATCGTGTTATTTTCAAAGTCAAGTGAATCAAAAGAGTTTAGATCAGCAAAACAACAGAATGAGACCCATTAAGGAACAAATAAACATACTGCAGACTTGTTTCTGTTGAACAAGTAGACTTTTTCAGGAGCATGCAAACATATCAAGCCACCTGCTACTAACCCAGCCTCTCATTCATGGACAGAAAAATCAAAGTAAAAAAATAATGAAGCATTTTTTTCGAATACCAGCCTTACAAAACAACTGATGTGAGCTGCCTGAACTAGAGAGACAAAGAAAACTTCTTTCCCAAGAACAACCCATCTGCAAAGGTCCTCACAAGACACCAGGCAGTAAGTAAAGTGATATTTCACAAACAACAATCTCCTTTTCCTGTAGGCTAGGAAAGTGCAATAACCCACATGTCTAAAATTTTAAAGAATTTTCCTTGTGGCACACCCACACTATCTCCTGTTTACACATGAAGAACACCCAATAAAATTGTTGTATGGCAAATAAAATTACCCTCTAAGTCTAGCTGTGAATAACTAAGCACATGACAGAAGAAGAATCAGCATGTTTTGGTTTAAAAACAAGCTGTCCTCTTTTAATAGAGAGCCTGCCACACAGCAATAGGTCAGAGTCTGGCCTTTCAAAATCCTTACAGCTGCTTCTCAGGTCACTAGGGTTTAAACAATACTGACAAAACTCTCAGTCACACACGCACGCACAGACCAGCTGGTAAAAGATCTTCAGTGGTTCTCATTTTACCATGCCTTTTTTTTTTTCCCTTTACATTTCATTGAGGTTATTATTCTATAGTGCCTTCCAAATTCCCAAAGTGAAAATACATCTTGTTTAGGTGCTGCCAAAAAGCCTACATTTCTTAACTTTCTTTACCCTAAAAATACCTGGGGCCATACCACGCTCTAACATAGAAGAAGTTCTAGGCAAAGCTTGCTTTTTTCCAAGTCACATTTTGACTTGGCAAACCTCAGCCCTGTGGTTCATGGCAACACGCTGCCCACAACACCCCCAGACCTGCTTGTCGCCCCAAGATTTCAGAGTGATGTCTGTAAGAGCAAAGAACGCTGCCCAAAGTGCAGCACTCAAAAATTCTGGATTCACTCACAAGATTCTCCCTTCCCACACTAAGATGACAACAGTACTGTGCTAGAATCCACTACGACACTACATTACTTGTAACTACATCGACATTTTTTGTGTGAAGACAGTACACAAAAACTCGGGCAGGGTTTTTAACCACAGCTGTACTTTTCCATGAAATACAATAAACCAACTACTGTTGTGCTAATTCAAGAGATCCTAAAGCTTATAATTATGTATGCCTGTAGAAATAATTATAACTCACACCTTTTAATTCTGCGCAGCAGGTAGTGCTAATGTCTCAAATGTAATTTAATAAAATTAAAAAACATATTAAAGTAACTAGTCAGTCACAAATAATACTGCCTGGCACAACATAAACAACCTGTAACTCTGCAATATCTGATAAGCACATGACTTCACACGTCCTTTCCATTTCTATTTTATTTCCATGATATTAATGTACTACATTTCTTTGCAAAACATTGTATAATTCACACACAGTACCATTTTACATATTAGCACTTCCAGATGTATTCCACGACTACATTCCATTTACTACATTCATATGCCTATTTGAAAACCTTTCAGTTACTGATTTCACATAATTTTCCTCCCATAATCTAGTTCATGTGCCCAGTAAGATCTAGTAGTTACTGTAAAAAGTACAGCTGCATGAAGCATGAGTTCACATTGTTGACTACAGTTTTATATAGTCTTCAAAAACTGTTTTAATTATATTAGCAATAATGCTTATAAAACAGAGTAACTTTCTCAGAAGTGCACAAGTTCACTAAGGAAGAGGGATAATCAGCAGATCAAATGCCACGTGCTAAGAGTACACTGCAGCTGTTGCAATCTCCGCCTAGTGCTGCACTGGGCCACGTGCGGCAAGAGGCAGAACGCACCCATCTGCGTTAACATGCGAAGGTTACCCACCCAGGAGAGGCAGGTTATTGAGCATTCTTTTATGATCAATGGAGAAATTGAGAAAAATCATCTTCTGGACATTTCTCTCTTTGACTTCAGAGACGCTAAACATCTAATTTGAACTAGAAGCTTGAATTCAGCAGACCCACCAAAGAGATTCCCACTTTAAGAGTGCTTAGAACAAATGAGAAATAAAGAACTAGATAAAATTAGAAATACCCCACAAAAGTAGAAGCAAATCCACTATTGTGAATATTAGAAAGTAATTCTAAAACACTCAAAGATAATTCTTCTTCCTTTAAGGGACCTTTTGACTCTTTCGTTCCTTTCCTAATTTGTGCAAGTTATTCCCCACCCACCCCCATCCTTTTTGATGGGGGAAAAAGAAACAAAAATTCCTTCCCTCCTACCCTGCCTTTTTCTCCACTAGCATCTATGGGAATCCCTCTGATGCATAGTGTTACATCATTGCTTTTTAAACAGAATTCCCAAGTTATTTTATTAGGTATATCTGTACTAAAATTGGTGACATTGGTGGACTGAAATGTGTTTCAAGTCCTGCATCAACACTGCAGAATTCTTATTCTAATATTGACTGGCGTTATGAATAACTGTGTCGAATCTCTTATCATATTAGCACACCTGTCCAGCTTCTTTCTTTCAAAGTATTTATTCTTCCTTGTATGTTAAGACAAATTTAAATACCCAAATTCACAAAGCAATCCCCCGTAAGTATCCTTAATATAATGGAGTCTCATAAGTAAAATTTTCTGGAACTACACTCGCAGATTTATTAGTTCCCACACACAGCTATTGTTTAAAAGATCTTCAAAGGGCCTGTTTACTAAAACAAGTGCCAACTGTGTTTTCAGTTGCACTCAAACTGCCTGCAGTATGGGGCCACCATGCTAAAGGAGAAGAACGCCTTTGTCAACTGCAGTTTGAATGCTGTAAACAAATTGATATAAAGCACCAGAAGGTTTACGCCATAGTGTCAGCATTTCTTCCTCTGACTATGCAACTCTGAATATGCAAGTAAATTTAACAATATTTTTTAAAAAAGCAACAATATCCTATTGCAACAATATAAAAGGTTAACATACGTTATCAGTCTGTCTTAAGTTTTACACCACTCTTCATCACGCTGGTGATGAAGCTGAGCAGCTTCCTATAAATAGGGAGAACATCCACTAGTGATATCAGACAAAGTCTGAATTTCCTTTAATCCTAAGTATACTTAAGTGAAAAAGTTTGTTGCAGACTCCTTTGAGGCCAGGATTTCATCTCCTCACTTTTTACTCATATTGAAGTCTACACCATGGTTGCCCTTGCAAGTGTTAACTTGGTTTCAAGAACAAGGGTTTCATTTAAATAGTTTTATAGCATCTTCTAAAAGGTAAAAGTACTTTTGAAATAATCTCAATTTGTGAAATAATCTCAACTTCCAACATGTTTTACACTCACAACTATTTCTGCAGAATGCTATGGGGAGGAGCAGGGAAGAGTGATAAATATGAGAGTTCAGACTCAGAGAGTACCATTCAGAAGGCACAATGGGAGAACAATGAAGATGAGACACACAGAATAAAGATGAGGCACACTTAACAGTTAAAAAACAAGAGCCTGTATCTGTTAATCTTCCCCCAAAATATATGAGGATCCATATCTACCTCTTTTACTTTGGTGTCAAATAAACTATGAAGATAGCCAAGTATTCAAGGACTGCATTTATAGAAGAAACATGGATCATGATGGCCATTACAGTACACTCCATCTTAATGTAAAAATGCATCCAATTTCTTTTTGATATGTTCAAAAGCATCTTTCCCCATATAGTCCATGCGTCCTTCCTCCCATTTTCTCCGTTCATCTTCCGGACTTGGTTCTTCTGGTTTGAAGTGAATAGACAGCTCTGAAACAGAATGTGCGACCTCGTTCTGTGGGAAGAAGCAGAACAGTGGGGGAAACAGTCATTTGGTTGTTCTCATTTCAGTGTCGTGGTTAAACCTTAAATGTCAAACTTCTGCTTTGTATAGTCCCAGTTAAAACAATAAACCAAACAGTATTCAAACACTCTTGTTTTGATAATGCGATCTCATTTTCCCATGCTTTTACTACTTTTCATAGCATCTTTGAACATACCAAACATTTACTTCACTTGTCTTAACTCAGACCTTGACATACTCAGAAATGCCACAATGAGAATATAACAAATACAGCCTGGTTAGAGTAAAATATCTCCTACAATAAAGTGTAACCTTGTATCTGTGCAAATTTTATCTTCAACTGGCTTTCATGTGAACATAAGTTCCTGGAATTGTAGGTCATTTGTTTTATCTGATCTCCTGTGAGATCAGTGTTGTTTAGCAGATCTGAGACACGTTACCCATATAAATTACCTCAAAAGATTGACACTATTCATTACACCTATTCATAACTAATTCATTTTGAATGACGGTCCAAAATTATGAATCCTGATTCAAGATCAGGCTATCATAGTTGCACAAATGCAAGACACATTATTAGAGATAATTTCAACCACGTAAAAGGAAAACTGTATCCATGATTGACCAATACCAGTAAAACTGGAACATCCCAACAATTATAATCAGTAATAAAGATGAAATATAACAAGGACTAATCAAGGCAACTGAAACTTGCTTTCAGTACTACTCCAAGAGGCTCTGAGGCAAACAATTCATCTCATGTTATAAACAAAATCATCATCAACCAGAATGGCCTTCCAGTGAAGCCCTCACAAATTCCATATAAAGATGTTTCAGAATAGAACTTAATGGGCAGGAATCAGTGGCTTAAACTCCCCAAATCCCCTAGAATAACCATTACGTCTGCTGATTTGGGGCAGATAAGGCATAGGGACTTGCACCAGACCTGCACCTGCAGGCCAGGTAAGGTATTTCAAACAGCCAACATGACCCTATGTGCTTGGGCAACTGCATCCTTCCATATGTATTCCCACTGGGGTCCCACTCTGTACATGACTTTAAACATGAATAAATGCTCTGAAGAGTGTGCTTGCTCCCTATATATCCAAATATGCAACAATACTTGGTATTTAATTTCCAGGCTTTGTATACATATAACTACAGTAATGCATGAAGATTCCTTTCTTTACCATTGGCAAGCCTTATCAACAGCTTTGAATGCCATTAACAAGACAACAGAAATCATCATGTTTTTAGAAATGAAGAATTTTAGCTATGACCAAACACCCCTGGCTGCACAGGAGCTACAGTTTCACCTACAGTTTTGTTTCTCAGTCTTAAAGTATTTCACAGTAGTGCTTCACAGTCATACAAGAGGCCTCATTAGGGAATGGCTGTGTTGTGTACCTTACAAGATAAAAGTCCTTGACACCCTGTCACCCCCATCAATGCCAAGTCTGTCACCACTGTCACGCTGCCCACAGATAAATGCAGTGCAAGATCACAAAGGAAAGCCTAGTAGCTTAGGTTCCATGCCTGACTCACTGTAAATTCATTTTCAACTTGCTTGGAAACATCACTTAGCAGATAAGAAGAAAAAAAACACACAACACAAAACAGAACAAAAAAACCCAAACAGCTTTACTTGTATTAGTATTGGAGCGCTAAAATTAATACCATGCATTTATTACTTGGGGGCTAGGACAGGAAAATATACATTTAAAAACTAGAAGTTTTTAAAAGAAAACTAGAAAGGGATCATACCTCAGTATTGGAAGCAGTTAGGGAATTACATAGCTAAAAGATTAAAGAATTTATTTGCACATTGCATCATAATTAGTGAAGATTTCCCAAAATTACATTGGCAGCAAAGACATGCATGCAATTACCAACAGATGTACAATGCAGAAAGCTACATGTACCAGTTCTGAGGTTTCCTGAAAGGCAGGATGAAATACAAGTTGCTCTGAAGGTCTGTCAGGCTCAGAGAGATGGACGTTAGAACCGCTTTGTTCAACTTCACATACAGGTTGCTAAAATACAGCCACTGAGGTTTTATTAGGAGAATATTTTTTCATAGTTTCCTTATCATGAGAATTCATACAATACAAATCAATTTCAGTCTTGGGGTAGGGGAAAGCAATGGATGGGAGGAAAAGGAATGAAACACGTTATCACCCAGGACAAAATTCATCTCACCCAGCTTTAACTATCAAAATGGCATTCAATCTAAGCTCCTACTATAATCAGTCTAGGATAAGTACCTCCAGAGGGCAGCTCATCTCATCCTAAAATGGGTTCAAGTGCCTGTCATTCTTCAGTGACTACAGAAACAGCCCAGAAAGCTAGCTTACAGTAGATGCCTACCATTCACAAGGACAAACTTCAATGAGAAAAATCTCATTTTAGGATAATAGCTTGCTCTATAACTCATGTGCTTTATATATATAGAATGAGAACAGAATAATGCATTCCAAAACAGAAGTAAAATAGACTGTCCAAAACATATTGCCCCAAATATTTGCCTTTGCCAGATATCAAAACATTAATGAATAGACAGATCCCATTCTGAAGTCTCTTCCACCAAAATCAAAACAATCCCACAAGACTACTGAAGCTAAGCAACAAAAAGTGGAATGATGGTGTTCCTAAGAAGAGAATTGGGCTATTAATTTCTAATACGATCTTCTGATAAGCCAATCCTAGTAATTAAAAAAACAAAAGAAATTTAAATTTGAAGGACACTAACTGAACATTATGACTTTTTTTTTTTTACCCCAAGCAAACATCTTGAAAATGTGTCCCTATTTGGTTTGGGCATTTCCAATGGAGTCAGATGTACGAGACACACAAGATAACACATCTTTTGCAAATAAATTATTCTTAAGTTATAGAGCTGGAAGTTTTGCAATTTTCCTTTAGCCCCTCCAGACTCAGGGTGGAAAAGAAAGGAAGCAAGACTACAGTTTTACTTTATGGAGTAACCATAGTCTAAAGGGATTAAGCACTGAACATAATAAAAACTGTCTTCATCTTTCTAGACACTAGTCCACAAGTTACAACAGCAGATGACATTAGAACATTAATTTTATTTTCTCCCAATTGTACCTTGCTGTAGCATGGTTTATCATGCAACACGTAATGACGTACAGCTGCAGAAATATTGTGCTATTATGTCAAACTTAATTCCTGCATAAAATAAGGGGAGTCAGCGCAACAGAAATACCCAAATACAAACACCCAAATACAAGAATAGTGACAAAAGAACCAGGAGCCCTACAGTGATCATCAGTGGATTCTTTTAAGATACTCCTTGTTGCCCAAATCACAGAAATTTGGGGAAGAGTTTACAGAGTCAACACTTTGGGAAAAAAAAAAAAAAATTTCTACAGAGGAATGATAGAAAGGATTCTAGTTTTAAATACATTAATTCACAAGAATATTAATATTCAAAAGATCACTTTAGCAACAGAAATTTTTTGTATTACACTTTATTAAGTACCAAACTTCGAATAAGTAATCTCTTCGTAAAATTCAATGCAAACTCTTGCAACCTCCAGACACATCGCGCATGCATGGCTAAAGATTAAAGAAAATAGATAATCTTTAGACTGTTTCTGACGCTAGCAAGAAAATTCAATGGCTACAGCTAAATTGAAGAAGATATAATTTCCCAGATAAGAAACATAATTTTTAAAAAATCTCATTTTAGTATACCATTTTACTTTGTTACTACATATAGTAATACACATCATACTTACAGCTTTGAAAGTGAGTTCCTCAGGTGAACATGCTGTGGGATATATTTCATATGTCTGCTCTGGAAGCACAGGCATTTGCAGCGAATTGGCCACAGAAGGACTGACCTTTTTCAGTGTAATTTCAACTCCATTGAAAGTATGCTAACAAAAACAAGAACATCTCACCACTGAAATGCAATTTTGCAGGAAATTAATATCTTATTTACAATGGTTTCACTACCTTACAGGGATCTCTGCATTAAAGGAATAAGTTAATAAATTAAAAAAAGTTTGCGGTCCCAGATTTAGAGCATGTTGCAATTTACATTTTGGCACTCATAAGTATGCCGGCATCATCAGGAGGTAAATCTAACAGGTATTTCCATCTTTGTGTTGCCATGGCTGAAATATTTCTTTACTGCACAGTTTCTTAAAATTTATGCATGTTAAAGTATGAGATCAAAAACTACCCATTCCTTCCTCTGCTTTCCAATTTGTCATGAGGTTAACAAAACAAATTCCTCTCTGGGACTTTGATGGTAATCGTCCAACTGATCTTATGGGACTATGCCATTAGTTCAATGATAGTAATAGTCTAATATTAAAAAAAAAAAAAAATTACATATGCATAAAAGTGATCTAAATTGTCATGTCTGGATACAAAATTAAAAATTGTACTTCTCCTACTCATTACTTTATGCTGCTGGTCTCCAAGAAATCATCCATTTATCAACAGAGTTTTTTATTCTATTCATGGAAACCATACATTGGTGCACTTCCTTTGCAGAAAAAAACCCAAGTGTAAAGAGCTCAGTAAATGCTTGATGACATGAGTACCGAATATAACATCCTAAATGTTATTAACGCTGCCTTTGCAAATCTGACTTACTTGTTATGACCCTCATAAAACAAGTTTAATGCACTTACGAAAAGGTAAATTT
Source organism: Grus americana (assembly GCF_028858705.1). Lineage (NCBI taxonomy): Eukaryota > Metazoa > Chordata > Aves > Gruiformes > Gruidae > Grus > Grus americana. The sequence goes on from NC_072852.1 coordinate 142,875,866, forward strand.
TACTATAATTCAAGGGCTAGTTTGATGGCCTACATCAACTATCTTCAAAAACTCAAAAGTCTGTTTGTTTCATAGTCAGATTATCACCTTCTCTGGCTAATTTGTATCATATTTTGTGTTTAATTTGCAGAATCTATACATATATATTCCCATACAAACTCTTCATGAGTTAAGAAAGGGGATAGGGGAAACTTTTGGAAAGCAAATAGTACTAAAAATCCTTCCTAAACTGCTTCTAGAAGCGATCACTGCTACTACCAGTCAACAGATATTATGGTTTTTTCATGTAATTCCTTCCTTTAGCAAACACATCATTTTCAGAATTTTTATTGTGATTCCGGGATATTTCCACAAACTTATTAGTTACCTTGCATTCCTCAGATTCCGATTCTTCCATCTTTTGAAGTTTTTCTAACAAAGGCAATATACTGGCACTGTATATATTCCACCAGAGGGCAAGAAATGATAGCTGATGAAAAGATCCAGAGGTGGTGCCATCCTGCATAACTCTCTTTGTTTGAAGGTTATATTTGTAGTTCCAGGGCTTTGTTGCTCCCAAGAAGTGAACAACTTTGGCATCTCTACCAAAACTATAGAGATTAAACATACAGGTCTATACATTAAATATATACATATATTTTAGCCTATATAAACTGCTAAAGAAACATGCTTACTCTCACTGGTGAGGTCATTTCAACATTTTGCAACAGCAACACATTCAGTATGAGCATATAGTTATTATTTTAAGGTATCTCATTTAGCATACAGAAGACAAAAGGCTGCATTGCCATTTGCTTCCAGCTGCTGATTCTAGTAGAAAAGTTCATGAAGGAAAATGACAGGCTCATGTAGTACCATTTCCAGTCCTCCCGCATGCTCTGTTCACAAATAAATACCACTTCAAACACTGAATCAACAAACTTGATTATTACTGATTATAATCCCGCATTAAAAATTACTGATAAATACACTGTCCTAAGTTCACCTTCCAGTAGGAGCGTTTTGTGAAACTGGAGCAGTAATTCGTGACATCCTAAATCCAACTTGCTTTCTGCCAGGAAAGTTTCCTAACTGCATTGTCTGAAGTCATATAATTACTAGCACAAATTTCATTTCACAGAAGAACCTAAGAAATTGTTTAAAAAAATTAAAAAACCCAAACAACTGTTTCCCATAGAACTGACTGGAAAATGGAACAACATTCAAAGTAAAGCTGTCAGAATCTAATGCTAAAGTAATCTACATCTTTTCAAATATGAGAAAAGTTTCTCTGAAACAACAAACAAGGCAGTGTAGCCAGCTCTGGGACTCTCTGTGCATCCAGATGCAAGACATTTGTATTGCATGTGAGCTTCTACTGTATGATTTTTACATAATATAATTTCTGACTGCTGTAATTTATAATCTATAGAATATGCCATTATCATTCTTTCTTATAATAGAATGTCTGTTAAGAAACTACAGAGGTTTACAGTCAGTCAGAAGTGTTACTACTTACTGATTGAAAGCAGGAACATAGGTGTATACAGCACTGCTGCTTAAGTTATAGAGGAAAGGTAAGTGTTTGCCAATATCTGCTGTTGCCCAGTTGCTGAAGAAGCTATTCAACAAGCCTTGATCACCCCCTAAAGAATATATAAAGCAGAATTACCATCATTACGCATATACTCAAATTTACATCAAAATTTCACATCCAAGGATGGGAGTGAGACTGGTGTGTTCATGGGACTGCAACTTGGACTTCACAAGATGGCCATGTGAGCAGGTACAAGTGAATAATACCTGATCCACTCCGATGCAAGTTCAGTGTAAATGGAGTCCTATTGTAATATATGAAGAAAGGAGTAGGAGAGGGTTTTGGTCTCCCTCAGAGCAGAAGACTGAAGATCAGCTGTATTTCTCTCTCCTAAACCAGACAGCAAAATTAAAACTTACTGAGCAAGACTCAGACACAATGTTCCTCAGACACTGTTCTGGGAAGCACAGTCCACAATAAATCAATGGGTCTTAAGTAGCGTGTAAAAGGCAAAGGTCTGCACCTTAAATTTTTGTGGGGGCACAATTACATAAAGCCCAGAGAACTCCTGCCTTCCTCCATTCTGCCAGATAGCATGGAAGCTTTGGGAAAAACAGCTTACTGAGAAGGAATCTAACGTCTTCATCCCTTATGTCTTGCCCCTTACCATCAAAGCTGCCATGTTCAGCAGCGAACCGGAGCAGTAGGTTGTAAGTTTTCAAAGAAGGTCGGAACACAAATACACCACTATTAAAGCAGTCAGGCCAGCCAGAATCAGGAGCTGCTGAAAACTCTTCTCGATCAAACAATTCATCGACATTGCAAAGCACCTTAGAGACAGCAGGAAAAAAGAAAAATTGTTCTAGAAAAACATTTGCTCTAACATGAGCAGCTAAATCAGTACCAATAGAGTAAACTGCTAGTTTAGCCAAGTATATAGCTCGCAGACCATAAAAGCAGTGACAATGCAAAATATGCTATGGGTCACAGCCTCTATTTCTAATATAATAAGGCAACATTAATTGTGGTTCTTCATGATGTCTCTGATAAAATCAAACCCTCTGAAATTATTTCACAACCCTTGGAGACTCTACAGAAGGTCCCTTTAAATATTATAACATACCATGAAAACACCCAATTTCCTTCAAGGAAATGGGGAAAATCAATCAGGTTAAGGTTAAGATCACTTTTAAAGTTGGTGGAAAGCAAGCTGTGCAGTTGCTGAAAATCTGGACCCCACCCACAATTGAACAACTGTGAAAAGCAGGAGAAAAAAAAAATTTTTAGGAGAAAGATTACTTCACTGAATTCAAAAGAAGCAAAAAAAAAAAGTTTGCCTTCCTCCTTTAACTTTAACGTAAAGCAGGAAATCATAAGCCTCTCCACCTCGACCCCTGAGAAAAATAACTTAATTTGGTTTCTAATTCAAATACATTCCTATTAAATTAAAATGCACCCCAGTCTTCCAAAGCGAGCCAAGTAAGTGCAGGGGAAAGCTGACATGATTGTCCTTGCCAAAATTATAGCCATTTTTATCTCTATACCTCTAAAAGATTTAAAAAAACCCAAAAAACCAAACCAAAAAAACCCCACAAAAACCCCAACTTATTAAAGTTTCTGGGCTTTTTTTTTTTTAACTCCATTTTAAAACTGACCTGCCTTCCTGACCAGAATAAGTCCAAATGAAAGTATATGAGAGAGAGCTATTTTAAACATCTGTCAGAAGTCCATTTGCATAGTGTGTGTTTGTGATATCTATTGAGGACAGTCCTGAGGCTACTCTTAAAACAGGATTTATTTCTATGCCTCCGGCAAAACCGTGAGCATAGCCAAAACATGCCAGCTGGAGCTCCTGCAACCTTCTGACTACCAGCAGCTCTGGTCACTTTATAGCCTGGTAGGCTGCCTGACAAGGAAGCATCCCACACTCAGATTAGCTCTTTAAGACGGACACAAACATTTCCACAGCTCCCACTCTACTCACCAAAGTGTCTGCATCCATGAAGACACATTTGCTATAATGAGTAAGTGTCCAACAGTGAAGTTTAGTGAAGGTTACACCTAGTTCTGGCCTCTGCATCAGAGCCAAACGGACTGAGTCAGCACTGTCAAGCGCACGCACCTCTATGACTTCGTCAAACACACTGCGGAGGACAGACCTACCAGAGCAAGCGGTGGAGAGAAAGAAGGGAATTTAGAAAGGTTCATCAGAGTTCACTTCTGGCATGAAAACAGCGATGCACAGTACTGCATTTTTTTATAACAATAACAAAAGTTTGATTGATTGGTTAGAGTGAAAACTCAGAAGTTTAAAGTCTTTGTAAACAGTCTGCTGAAGTGACAGCTATCAATCAGGCCATCAACCATTGCCTCTTCCACTATGGGGCCAGCATCTCAAAAGCAACAGGTGCTGTATGGAGGAGAAACCAATCCTTATTTTCACAACTTAATCTCCTATAGAAACACCAACAGAAATTAAAGCAGCTTTCATCCTGCACGATTGTCTCTGAAGAACAGCACCATGCTGCGTTCCCTGAGCATTGCACAGGATGTGGCATGCACTGCCAGCACAGTCATTTGCATCTATTATGCCACGCCCAGGTAAAAGCAGCTTCAAAACTGCCCCTTTTAAAACACGCAATATATACTTGCTCGCTATTACAAATCATCTCAAATGAGACTTTTAGGAAGATATCTTTTTTTTATGCATATCTTTCATAAGAATTTTATAAGCGATACCAAAGTAGGTAATTTCCCTTCAAGACACAAGAAAAAAGTCTTTTAAACACAGCTTACTTATTTGCATTACAATATTAACTACAAAGTCCTGGATGTCACACGAACACAGAAAAAGAAAAGCCTGTGCTGATTATCCAGATTTCAGAGTCATTAGCTTTTGCTTGACTGATCTTCAAGGGTCGGGAGTTAATGGGGAAAGAATTAAGAGTAGGTGCAGATTTTTAGAAGCATAGTTCAGTGATGTACTTTTTAAAAAATGCTATCCTTGATTAAAAAAATACATTATAATTTTTTTTTCCCCCACTGAATGGGGATTAAAAAAAACATATGGACATAGTATCCACCCAGGATGTATACAGTATTCCCTCAGGAAGGTCACAGTGTTCTGACAAAATCCATACTATAAAAGCCTGTAAAAATAGATTTCTGTACATCTAATCACAGCAAAAGTGGGAAAATATGTTTCTTGAGCCAGACGCTTGAGTGGCTGGACCAGTGGATAAGGAATTGGCTGGACGGTCACACTCAAAGAGTTGTAGTCAATGGCTCAATGTCCAAGTGGAGATCAGTGACGAGTGTTGTTCCTCAGGGGTTGGTACTGGGACCGGCACTGTTTAACATCTCAACATGACCCAGCAATGTGCACTCACAGCCCACAAAACCAACCATATCCTGAGCTGCATCAAAAGAAACATGACCAGCAGGTCAAGGGACGTGATTCTGCCCCTCTACTCCGCTCTTGTGAGACCCCACCTGGAGTACTGCATCCAGCTCTGGGGGCCCCAATACAAGAGAGACATGGAGCTGTTGGAGAAAGTCCAGAGGAGGGCCACGAAGCTGATCAGAGGGCTGGAGCACCTCTCCTATGAGGACAGGCTGAGAGATTTGGGGTTGTTCAGCCTGGAGAAGAGAAGGCTCTGGAGAGACCTTATAGCAGCCTTCCAGTACCTGAAGGGGGCCTACAAGAAAGCTGGAGAGGGACTGTTTACAAGGGGATGTAGTGAAAGGACAAGGGGTAATGGGTTTAAGCTGAAGGAGAGTAGATTTAGATTACATATAAGGAATAAATTCTTCGCTGTGAGGGTGGTGAGGCACTGGAACAGGTTGCCCAGAGAAGCTGTGGATGCCCCATCCCTGGAAGTGTTCAAGCCCAGGTTGGATGGGGCTTTGGGCAACCTGGTCTAGTGGAGAGTGTCCCTGCTCATGGCAGGGGGGGTTGGAAATAGATGATCTTTGAGGTTCCTTCCAACCCAAAACATTCTATGATTCTATGCATTGCAAATACTTTCACATAGCATACAGAAATCAGGAGCTTGCACACTTCCCAAGCCATAGCAGGTCTAAGAGTTTAAGTAGCTATGGCATGTTGTGTTCCTTTTAACAGCAACATAGTCTTCCAAATAACAGGGCATGAGTTCAAAAGATCTAATGAGATTTCTGTACATGCAATTTTATAGTGCCTGTAGAATCACAACCTGAACTGGACAGTGATTTAAAAAGAAAAAAAGAAGAAGCAAAAATAAATTAATTTCTCATCATGATAGCCGCACACCAATATTTTAAGATTATCAGTCATCTGAAACTGAACCCCTAAGGTTTACGGAGACTTCTGATGTCCCAGGTGGTTATGTATCTTGATCTTTCTAAAAGAGAAACACTTGGGGAAAAAAACAGTAGTGCCTTTACTTTGGCTCAAAAGCAAGACACTAAAACCTTAGTTCCCAAACTTTCAGCTTATGTTCCCATTTATGAGTTTAAGACAACTTCCAGCCATAAGCTCTACTTTTGCAAGGGAATTCTTATTAGGCTTACAATCTTATCATGGCTGTTATTTGAGACTCCTCTCAGAAATCACTAGCCAAGGGGCAAACTTCTAGACATAATGCTGTGAAATCCACAGGAAGCCTATTAAAATCTTTCATGCTTTTGTTTATTATTCCATAATATCAACCTCCAAAAATATATGAATCCTTACCTCATCCCACTGGAAACCTCTGGTGTAATTAGTACTGCCAATTTTCTAGATGTCATATGGTTCCTCAATGACTGTCCGAGAACCAGAGCACCTTGACAGTACACATCATCAGTAGCAAGGGTCACAAAGGCTTGATCCGTTACTGTGAGCAAATATTCAGAAGAGTTACTTTACAGCTTTAACATAAGCTCTTTTGGCAGGTTCCTACAATCTTCCTCCTCCAGCTAACCAACAGGCTGCGGCTTATAACAACCTGCAGTCCCTGTGATAAGCTCTTTTCTTTCCCAAACTCCCCCAGAAGACAAAACTGAATAGGAAATCCAGTGAACCTGACTGCAGAATGTATGCTTCTGAATTTTTTGTTTGTTTGTTTGCCTGATTTACATAATAACAAGTATTAAGTTTTCAGACTAGCCTTAAACAAATAATCCCCCAAGTCTTATTGCCTAAACATAGCTTCAATCAAAAAAGCCAATCTGTAAATATTTAGATTTTATATTTAACTAACACAGTATAACACAACCAATAAGGAAAATGTTCCTGTTTATACAGTGCCAAAAGCTAAGGAAAAAAACCAGGATGTTAAGTACTAGCCAGAAATGTCCTCTTTCCATTACCTCCCCAAATCAACCCATTAGGCATTATTCTTTGCCCTGTCCTCTTTGCATGGGAGTAACTGGTGCTGGCTGAACAAATGCAGAGAAATTACTACTGAGGTAGGTACACCTCCCAGAAGCTAAGGGTCCCTACCTCAAGTAACTCCATGAAAATGAGGAGTGTCCCCCATTGTCAAGAAACCCAGGGGAAAAAAGTTACAATAAAAAAGAAAGCAAGCTACACTCCAGCACAGTAGCAGACACACTGTATTTTGTAGAGATACCAGGCCTGTGGCAGTATCACCAGGGGCTGCTTCTTTAGCTCTGCCCTCTAACAGAACCACCGTTATCAGGGTTCTCTTGGGGAGAACCAGAACCTACAATTCAGCAAGGTGAACGTCCTCAGAGCAGAAGGAAGCTGTCTAGGCTGCAAAATTAACCAGAACAAGATGAGCAGGTCACACAGATGAGGGGAATTCCACTGAGCGCTACAGAGCTTCAAGAAATACTTCTGTTGAACTACTTGTTTAAAACCACCATCATCTTAAGGGACAAGCAATTATGTTAAATAAATTAAAACAACCAAACAATAACAACAAAACCACCCTGTCATATAGTTTCCAGGCTCTGTGAGAGACACTGGGAAAGAATCTCACAGAACTAGTTGCGGAGAACCCAACAAATGATCTCATGGCAGCCTCAGCCAGAGGCTGCCAAATTGAATGAGTTCAAACCTCTAACTTAACATCAAGGTATTCAACGAAGTATGGTTGGTACCAGTGACAAGTATTTTCATTTTTCATGTCCTCCAAATCCACAGCAAAGCACAGACCCACTCGTATGCTGTCTTCTCCCCTGCTTTCTGCCCTACCTCCCACTCATCTCCAGCCAAACCTGAATTTGAATTAAGCACATACATCTTATGTTTGCTGGCATTGCAACAGATCCCTGCACCTCGGGAGAATCCCAGTAGTGTTAAACTTCACCAAAAAAAAAAAAAAAAATTTTTAATCATCCATCCAAACTTAAAATAGTTTGCAGATCCCTCAGCTAAAGCAAATTCCAATAACATTTTTAATCACAGTTTCCAGAAGCAGCAAATGAAAAAAGGAGCTTTCAAATCTCCCATTATCATAACAGCTTAAGCAAGTTATGGCTGTTCCAGAAAACAATGAATAAGGAGTTGCTTACATAGAGTGGTTTAAAAGGGCAGTTGTGCAAGTAAGGTGCTCCTACTGCAATTTTCCAAAAGGTTAAATGAGTAAATATAAGCATACATAAAAAAAAAAAAACCACAAAAAACCCCACTGAAGGCCACTTTAGCAATAAAATTATTCTCAAAAGACACAAAGAGTCAGAAAAGAAAAGCACTATTGTGTTAAGCAACAGGCATCTTCAGCCAAATAAAGGTAATAAAACAACTACTGAGAGGAACATTGGGGGTAGGTTAATAAAAAAAGCAAACTGTGAAATGAGTGGGAGGTTAAATCTTAAAATACTGTTTTAAATAACAACCACAAAACTGAAGACAATCTTCTTACTGCTTCTGCAAATTCTTTTAGCTACAGAAGCTGAATTTTTACATAAGTAATACATCTAAAAATACACAAGCTACTCATCAAATACTTCATCAAGTTGGTATGGCAAATTACCACATCCTATGTACGCTTTTATGCCCTGTACCTCTCAGGTTAAAGTTGTGGTCAGAATCACAAGGAAGAAAACTGCCAAACAAATACAGTTTCTAAGAAACTCTTGCTAATATCTCACACAGAAAAGAGACCAATTGTCTCTTTTGAGAATCAGGTGTGGGATACATATTATGGCCGCCTTAATAGAGTGAATCATTACAGAGATAACTAAATAGATAATCAAACTATTGACTGAAACCATGCAGCAGTAAAGTATTTCTGGTGCAAAGAGAGAAGCATGTCCTAGCTATTTTAAAATCGTACAGGGGCATCACTAAACCATTAAGGATCCATAAGGAATTAAAATCAGAAGATTATATCATTACTTGTTCTTTCATCTAATCCCTGTTTTCAAGGAAGAAGTGTTACTTGACTTGCTTCATTTAAAAAGTTCTTTGGAACTCTATCCCTATAAGTAAATGTTTTATTTTTATAACTGAAAACTAAGGATCACATTTTCATATAAACTTGTGAAAGTAAACCCTTTACCTGAAAATTCCCATTTAGCTGAAATCAAGGACAACACTGCATTAAATCTAATGTACACAGGGTTTCACTCACTGACTTTAAGCTGCAAAAGAAGATTTGATCTTTTAAGTTTGAAGGCCAAGGGTGTAAGTATTTAAAATTCACTGAAACTTTTTAAGTGTCAAGTGCGGCTTTATGCATAACTTTCAATTCTTTGTGCTGAATGACAATAGGATTTTTTATTGAAAACACCTAATGTGAACAGTATTAAGTTTTCAAGCAAATTGTTTTCAAGCTGTGGAACCCTATGGCTAATACCATTGACTCTCAGTGAATTATGAGAAAAGTGTATGATTAGAGTCACATTAAAACCATGTTGTATGAATTTATAAATTTGCTCATTTCTCTTGTCTGGATTACCACACAGCACATGAAGATGCAAATTTAGAAATCATTATCATCAGCAATGGCTCCTCAGTTTTAATACCTAGCAATAGTTTCTCAGAACAAACCAAGGATTTTTGAGCTAATAACTTTGGTGAGTTATTTTAGAGCCTGCTCTGCAGCTACAGACAGCAACACAGAAAAGACAGCAAAAATAATCACTACAGTCAAGGTGATTTTATGTGAAAATTGTTACACTTTTTTAGCCAAGATGACCAATTTCTTATGCTAGTCACTCATAGCAGTAGTACCTCTGACAACACTGCCAGAGGCAAAATTCTTCTGCAGACCTGAAAACCAATTCTAGGGCAGCTAAAAGCCTTGCTTGGAATCCGCACCAGCAAGCGGACTGGGTGGTGCTCACTTTGATGTTCAAATAAAAAAAAGAGAGAGGGAATGAACAAACACCAGGTAACCACTCAGAATCAGGACAGACTCATCATAACAAGCACTGAATGAACCACGTGCACCTGACAGCTTCAAGACAAGTTTAAGTAGAGTGGGATTTTTTTCATAATCCACTAGACATAGTTTTTTAACATATTTCATTCGTTCTTCTGATAGAGAAAAGATGAATGTGCTCTAGCTGTGACTCCTAGAGTAACAACTCAAATTTGCCAAGTTGCCCACTCCAGAATTGCAACAGGAGACCAGAGACTCATATGCTACAACTTTCCTACCAGCATATTCTAAATAACACATTCCCATCTTACCCATAAAAATAAAAGCAGATAACGCAATAGCTAAAAGCCTCGAACAGGCTGGTTAGGTCCCCACCATGTACTAATATTCACACGAACCAACATTGTAACATCGCTTTCTTAAATTCCTCCCTGGTACCATCTGTTGCTATTTTGTCACCTCCCCCCTTCTACTTCAGACACGATCTGCAGGACAGGCAGGCATCCGTCTGGACCTGTGCCCGCTGAGCCCAAAGCGCCTTTCTGAAATCCCGAGCGACAATGATATAAAACACAGCCCCAACTCACATCACGTTTTCTAACAACAATTTTGTTACTCCCCCTCCCACACGTAGGTCCCTATGCATCCTCTCCCAGAAACATGTCTCAGCGAAGACGTGTTAGACTACTGCAAAGATAAAGCAAGCTACAGGCCTTCCCACTTCTCTGTTCTAGCATGACAGTATTAGAAGCACTTAGAACAGAAAGCTCTGCTCCAGCTGACACCCAGAACCTTAAAAGCAGTCAAGAACTATTTTGTTATAAGTAGGTAAAATTAATAATGATGTCAGACAATAACCTATGTCAGAAATTATTATGCAAGTTTTCAGCAAAGAGGCACTTCTTGCCATAGTAAACAAATCACAGCTGGCAATTTTAATTCCCATGCTTCCTCAGTCTGGGTCCAACAGTAGAAACATTTACATTGCCGATGAAGGTGGCACCACCAACACTTTTACACAGACCTTTTTATAACAGAATATAAATTGACATTTGATGGCATGCAATATTTCTCTTGGTGTAACAAAGTTTTGCCTGATGCAAAACCAGATTCTCTCTTATCCTTTATTAAAACAATACTGAATTTTAGTAGACAGGATTACAACTGTCAGTTTGGAAGGCTACAGAAAGTGTACTTGTTTCTCATTTTGTGTAGCTTTTACTATATATCTTTCAGCTAAGAACAGTTACATTCTGCTTCAAGACCCTGCAATTTTGTTTTTCAACAGATAGCAAATGATCTTTATGAAAAATCAAGTGCAACAATATTATAATATGAAAATAAGCATAACGCTTAGCACCCAAAACTAGTGCCAAAATAGTAACATACCAGTTTGAAAAAATTTAGTAATAATTGCTTAAGCAATCCAAAGCCAGCACAGAGGACTTGATACATTAAGTTAGATCTTTCCAGTCTTTCAACTCTCCTTTCAAAAAACAAACAAACAACCAAAAATACCCCCAAAAAACCAAAAACCAACCAAACAAAATCAAACCACAATCCTCTAATCTCTTAATCTGCAGACTCCCTTTCTGCATCTTCCCCCAGCGCTGAGGTGCCACATACATTAATTCAAACTCAGGATTCACCAGGCCGAGCGCCCAAGAAGGTACGTCTGCGACACCCTTCATGTGGTTCAACAGACCCAACTTCAGGGGGCTGCCGCCCGATTGTTCCTCACTTTTGAGAGCAGGTTCACAAAATGAAACAGCACTGACACGCAGTCCATGCAGTTAGCCTTAAACCGGCCTCTCATGGCTTGAAGAATAACTGAACATAACCGGTACCGCTGCTACGTAAGCAGGGATGCAAGAAAGGTTTCTCTGCCGCTGCCTCAGCCCGAGGAGCCTGCCCCAGCCTGTCTCCCTGCAGGCAGATCCACCAGGAAGGCGCCCAGAGGCCTGGGCAGGCCAATCTGTACCTACAAGCAGAACGCATAAATGAGTTTAGCTCTTTCATCCCACCGGCCAGACGCCTTAAATCCTAACCTAAGACTGCGGAGACCCTCGTCCGCGCCGGGGTGTGAGGAGGGAAAAGGCCCCGGGAGGAACCGGCCTGCGCTGCCGGTGCAGCCCTGCCGTCCCCGAGAGACAGCGCGACACAAACGAAGCCGGGTGCAGCGAAACGCGACGGCAGCCCCTCAGGCAGAGCCCGGCGGACGGACGGGTCCGCGGTACTCACCGGACATCCTGCGGCAGGCGGGGGGGGGCACGGCCCAGTCCCACGGCGCCCACCTCTGCCGCCGCCTCACCTGCTCGCGGCGGGCCCGGTAAATCGCGAAATGGGATTAGCCTCTTTCCTGCTGAAGACAGTGGTAGGTGAATTATATTCGCAGGGACTCCTGCGCAGCAGAGAATCGGCATTAGCGGCAGAGACCATTTGGGAAGGTTGACACGACCCACCCCGTCCCCCGTTGCCGGCGCGGTCTTTACTGCAAGGGAGCCATCGTCCTCTCGCCCCCTGCCCCGCCGTGCGCCCCCGCAGCGCCCTGCCCCCGAAGCAGGGCAGAGCCCCGACAGCCGCCGCCTGACACGGGACCCGCACCTGCCCGCTGCTCCAGGCCCGCCTGCCCGGCGCCCCCACGGCGCCCCACGCCCCGGCGCCCCCCCCACGCTCCCACGCGCGGCGGCGGCACCGCGGCGCCTCCCGGAGGCGCGGCACGGCGCTCCAGCCCCATTGGCCGCCGCGGGGCAGCGCCCACCCCGCCCGCCCGGGGCGGGCGGTGGCGCCCCGTGGAGCCCTCCCGTCATGGCGGGAGTGGGGGGGTTTCGCCTCTCTTCCCCTTCCCTCCTCTTCCCTCCCGTCCCGTCCCGTCCCCTGTGCGCTGCTCTCGGGGGCTGTGGGTTTCTGCGGGACGTCCTCAGGCGCCTCCTCTCGGGCCATCCGCCCGGCAGGCTGCCTGCGCGCTGCCCGGGGGCGCTGAGGAAGGAGAGGCACCCCCTCGCCCCCACCCCCGCCGTTATTTCCAGGCTCCCGCCCGGGCGAGGAGGGCCGGCTGGCCCCTGCGGGGCTGCGCGGCGGCTCAGGCCGACATCGAAGAGAAGAGCAAGCCCCGTGGCTAGGAGGGAGGCCCCGCACCCTGGCTGCGCACCCGCCGCGCCGGGAGCTGGGAGTGCCAGGTCCGGCCGCCGGTGCGGGGAGCTGCGGCCTGCGGGGGCCGGAGGGTCACGGCGGCAGGCTGACAAAACCCTGCTCCTTCGATTGCAGCACTCCTGTGCAGAAACGGAGAGGATGAAAGATGAGCTGGGGGAGACTCTTCCGTGCAGCCCTTTGAGGAAAACCTCAACACCTTTGATGGTGAAGATTGCAAGGGGTGGGAAAAAAGATCTTAGAGCACGAGTAGGATGACTGCAGCATGGCTTAGGGTAACCCGCGTACGTGGGATTCACCACGAGTTAAGGGAGTCTGTCCCTTAACCTCTCTGAGCCACCATAACCCCTATGGGTACACACAGTCGGATAACTTGTCACCCAGGTATATAAATAAATGTTTTCAGAGAGTTTGTGCTGTTCAAAGTGCTATATATATTTTCACATACATATATAAATATGCACATATATTCACACAGCGTATCTCTACTGACCTGGTTCAGTAGAGGCATCTTTGTGTCAAACTGTTCTGTGACCATCAGTAAGAGCTTAGGAGAGTACAGACATTTAAGACAGCGTGTCACTGAAGAAAGCGCACATACCTTTAAATATGAAACGTTTATTTCCAGCAGCTTGCAAGTGATCAGTTATCCAACTGCGTGTGGCCAGTCCAAGCTGTAGCACTTGTTCTCTCACACACTGGGAGTATCCTAAAGGTCCACCAGAGAAGAGGATGTCACTGCTCCAGTTGTGGCAGAGGTGTTTAGGGAAGGGAGGACACAAATGAACAGGAAATCAAGCTTTACTTATCCTGCAGAAACAAAATTCTCAGGAAATGTGTTCATCATCTGCAGATACAGATGGGACAACTAAACTATGCTTATGAGTAGCAAGATAGCTATTGTAGGTAATTTTACTGGCAGACCTATTTCAGTTGGGGGACTTTATAATCAATAAAAGCATTGTCTTGGTAGTAAAAGCAATGTCTACATTTAGATGATTTTCTGTTTTACTGTGTACCAGCAACTTTTTCACAGTATAGAATAAAATTTAAATGTCAGAGCCAGTAATACAAGCTGGAGTTCTGATGGTCTAACAGCTAGTTTATATTCCTTCCTTCCCCTCCAGATTTAAATTCATTAGAGCTTCCCTAAATAAACCCCCAATTAACTGAAATTATTATTATAGTAAATGTTAAAACATATCATCATCATCATCCTAGTTAAAAGGGAAACGAACACTGAAAAGTGTGCCCAGTATATTGGTCGTATGTTGATGCAATTAGACCAAAGTGCTTCAGAGGGTTAAACATTTGGGTGGGCAGGGTTTACCAGTTCAGGTTCAGGGGTTTTGCTCAAATTCTCCATAATAAAATCTGCTTTTTGGCTAATAATATTAACACAAGTAAGAAATTCTTTTGAAAATACTATGAAAAAATTTAAATAAATCATAATAATTTTTCAAAAGCAAAAATGTTAATAATGCACATAGATCCTTCTCTGGAGACTTGCTCCTGAAAAAAAATAAAATAAAATTCTTAAGCTGTTTTCTTTTTTTCCGTAAAGTCTTCATTTTGAAGCATTTCTTTCTCTTCCCTAGCGGGACATAGATGAATTCGTATGTGAAAGGTATCAGCCAGCATATGGCCCAGAAAGTAAGAAACAAACCAAATACAGCTCAGATCACCTTAATGTGTTTATTGAAAATTTTCAAGAGAAAGAGGCAAAATACATATTTTCATTGTTAAACAAACAACTGAAGTGGTTACTGCAAAACATTTTAACATTTCATTAATCAAAACTTTATGTCTACCTGGCAAAATATATATCAATCTGGTTTAACTATTAACATGGAAAATCAATATTTTTAAAGAAATATTAAGTGTCCTGGAAAACCATATTAAAAATATACTATTATTCATAAGTTGAAAGTGATAGCCACAAAGGTGCTCATTTGTTTGTGTGTTGTCAAGATGTTTCCATATTTAAACTGATGTACATTATCATTTCTCACTTTTAGGATCAAAATAAAGAGGATGGTAATCTCCTCAGCAACTGATATATATCTATTTCAAATATAATTTGGATATAGTATTTTATTTTATGACGAGAGTACTTTTTCAGGTGATGTCTTTCTCTCAACAATTTAATAAACACAAAATCATGTTTCCCTCCATCTACATGGAATTTCAGTAAGAAAAAGCATGCTTCACATATAAGATGAAGACCAATTTCCTGTATGCTTTAAAGAGCTAGCTAAAATGGCTGTATTGCAGAATTAGGTCAGTAAGCTACTAGTTTGGCCAGCTTTCATCTGCATTTCATTCATTTGCTAGTATTTTGATTCAGTTAGCTAAATGGAAGCAGAGAGATGGCAAAAGTGTTAGTTTTTGTTGATAGATTTGTCTACATAAGGACATTTGTTAGCACAGCAAGGCTGATCAGGAAGAAGGAGAAAAGATGAAACAGCCTTGCTAGCAAAACTGTAAGTATCAACCATACCTCCACATATGTAAGAAGTTTAAAAGTTGGTGTGATACAGATTTTATAGAACAAAGTGTCACAGCCTTGTTCTAAATGATTCTGAAAATTTGTACCTATTTTCCCTTTATGGAAATTATGAATAATATGGTTCTTAAAAAAACCCAGCCTGCCAGAATAATGCCTTTAAAGGCTCCTAAAGCAGGACCTGAGTTTTCAAGAAGAGAAACAAAATTTACATCAAATTCCAGTTTCTGAGAAGAGCTAAACATCCTTTCAGTAATAAATAAATAAATAAATAAAATCAGCATGTGTTCCCCTCATTTTTATTTTTTTAGACAGTGGTTCATCAATGTACATATTATTTTCATGCTATATGTTAAAATTAAGAAAGAATTTTCCATCTATAGCTCCTTTCACTTTGCTAGAATTCAGACATAAATACAAAGTAAAGGCATTAAAATTTGTAATCCTTTATACAGGTTTAAATTTTCTGTAAACATTATGGACAATACAGAAACATACTAAAGAAACCCAACATGTATGAATGGAAACGACAATTTCCCTATTCCTATTCTATCAGAAGAATTAAGTATTTTGGCTAATTTTGAAAACAGGAAAAAAAATTGTTCGGTGACTCAAATGCTCACAAATCTTTCCATTGTTAGCTTATATTAAACTTGATTTTTTGTTGTTTAAAATAACTTCTGAATCAAAATCTATATCCAATCTTTATGAATGCAAGTTGGGTAGTTCAATACGATCCCCAGACGTTTTAAGCATGTCTTTGATGACGTAAAGCTCAAGGTGTGAGAGCGACGTCAGGTAAAAGAAAGTAGGATTGCTATATCTTGACGGAACGTTCATTAGAGGAAGATTTTCTTGTATCAGAATCATATAGTAGAAAAAAATTGTTGGATCTGTGGGCTGAATGTCACCTGTGATCAGAGGGCAACTCTTCTGTCAGCAATTTAAACTGTAGCCCCACCTGAAAAATGAAGATTGAACATTCAGCATTTCCACCATGGATGCCCTTTGCCAGCTCTTCTGGTCTCTTTTTGCTCTGGTCTTGTTGAGGCAGCAGGAGGTGGGAACCTCGTATCCCCAGAGACATATAGACACCCTTCCCTGTGTGTCTCACTCCCCGCTTCCAGAGGGCCGCAGGATCACTGACATGACGCTTTAGTTACACCCAGCCATAGAAACAGCGGAAAATTAGTGACTGTCAGACCCCAAGGGCACAGACAGCCTCATGGCCCTGACCGGCCTCCCCCAGGGCAGCCTGAGCCAAGGTCCAGCTAGACGTCCCCCATGTAACCCTGCCCAAGTGCCGGGCCAGCAGGTGCCCCCCAGAGCCCACTATGGCAGCCCCAGGCCTAGGCTTTGAGAAGCACCAGGGGATCCCAGATCTCTCAGAAATGCCTGTGAAGCTTCTCCGCACACCTCCTGCACTTCACTTATGCCTTAGTCGTTAGTCCCATTACGGAACAAATAACACGACTCTTAGAGGTTTAAGTTGACCTCTGTAGCAGCTAAGGGCCAGGGCTGGGCCATTCCCGAAGAGCCGGGAGCCGAGGGCAGCTGCAGGGGAGCCTGGGCCGTCGCTTCCCCATCAGTGGGCACGCATAGAGGGGCAGTGATGGCAAACGGGCCCCATGCATGGGCCAGCCATCGTCAGATGAAGACAAGGCAACCGGCCCACCCAAGGCCAAGCCAGGAAAGCCATCGAGCCACCCGGGCTAGTGGCCGGGGCAGGCGTGACAGGCCCACCCAGGCCAGAGCTGAAATGGGGGTCCCAGCCAGAGGATACATGGGGATGCCCCAGCAAGGCTGATCTGGGCCACACAGACTGGTTTCCACACACAGAGCCAGAGCAGTCAGTCACCTCCGTGGTGGCAGGGATCTCACATCGTGTAATTTCCTTCATAAAGTGATGTAAATCCATCTTCTGGGCATGTTATGGCTTCTTATACTTGTCCTTGGTGAAGAACATTAATTACCAGTATCTTTACAGACCAGTGAGGTTGTTTAGGACAAGATTTTCAAATGCCCTCATCCCTGACCTATTTCTGCCCCCACTGAAATTGTTTGTTAAATTCCCATCTGCTCCAGTGCTAAATCAATTTGGAAAGCTGGAAACTGATTTGGTCTTACCTTGCGGTTTGAAACAAAGTCTCTTGTTCTTATAAGCGGAGTAGGCCGCTATCGATCCAACAACTAATATTACAAAAGCAGAAATTATAGGAGATGTAACTCCAGCTATTAATCCTGAATCTGTGGAAAAAGAGAGAGATTTTTTTCAGAGGCACTGAAATGGTTTGACTTAAGCATATTCTCTACTAAGGTGTGCTTTTCCCAAACTATGAGAATTGTTTGGTGAAACATTGGCAATTCATTAAACAGAATTAAGCAGAAGACTAGAAATTTTGTTACATTACAGCTGGTGTGAAAATGGTTTCTTAAAGCCTAATTTAGTATATGTATGACTTTTATAGGGCTAACATTTTCTTACTATTTTATGATGATTGGAAACAAATTATAGAATAAATTGTTTACTATACCTGTGTTTCCTCCATGATTGAAATGATGCTCCTCTTCTCCTGGAACAGAGGGTGAAGTTTCATCAAGAAATGTTTTTCATCTTGTTTTGAGAACAAAGTCTTTACTCAGCAAAGTGTGATTTTGTACAGAAGGTGAAAGGGGGTGGCCGGGCAGGACTGTGAGAGACGAGCTCCCCTTCCAGTCCTGGCTGACAGCTGCGCTGCCAGAGGAAAAAAACGTCCATCCCCCTGACATTTTGGTTTTGGAGAAGAATATTATCTTCTAAAAAAAAAAGGTTAATACTTAACAGTCTGTATTACAGGGAGTGGGAGGCCAGTATACTCAGCTATTCTCTACTGCCAGACAACCAGATGATTTATCAATCATTTAAGTCAAGATCATAGTCCTGGTGCATCTACTTTCAGTTCTCAGCAGAAGCCCCTTGCTTTGGGACTGTCCTAGTTGAATTCAAAGGGATTCATCCTGCAAGGTTCTGGCATATGCCAGGATGCTACAGAATGTTTAGGAATGTGTTTCAAGTTTGAGCTTCAGGCTCAAAACCATGGTTTGTGGAGAAGGATAACTACTCTAAATAAAAATAGCAGAGTCTTGTCCAAGTGACAAACAGATTACCACTAAAGCAAAACCAGCCAGCTCCAAGTTACAAGTATTAGAGAGAAGCTGCAAGGAGAATTGGCAAATACTACCTGCTATGTGTGGTGGTAAAGGCTTCCCATCAAGGAGATCTGAGTCATCAAAACCTCCTGCAAGATAAAGATTAGGATTTCTGTTGCAAAATTATCTGATCAATGGTAGCCCCTTAAGCTCCCTTGTGCAGTTGTTTTGTAATGTACTAGGGAGGGGTGAGGGACCTTTGCAATCCCAGCTTCCACATGGCGGGTGGGTCGGGTGTCTTGGTCACCTATTCAAATTCACCTGGAAGCTGGAGTACTGAAACTGTTGGTGTCTACCCATCTTGCATCTGTATTGGCACTTGTAGGATGTGCGTGGTCTTGAGCTCTCACTAGCACAAATCTTTATATAATATGGACATCTCAAATCCCAGTGGTTCCTGGAGGAGGAACTCAGTGGGTCCTTTCCAGGAAAGACTCCAGAAGGACCTGTCAACGGATCACTGCTACATCCCAGAAGTAAATATGGGATACATGGTGGTAGCTGGGATAGATGTGCCACTTCCTCTTTATTCAAGTGGATGTCTGAGACCACCCTCAAAAGCAATACAGGCTTACTTCCATCTCCCCAGCCCCACTAGTTGTAAGCCCCAGGGCCATCTCAGATGCACATCTCAGTATGGATTTGAACATAGGCTTATCCACGCCCTGTGGCTAGATGTCAAATTTGAGCTTTAGCATGGTTCAGTGTACGCATACCCGAAATTAAAAGGCAAACAAGATGAGTGTTGGTCTCATGACACTTAAGAGTCAACATTCCACACTTTGGGAAGACAGAAAAGCTTTATGGTACCAACACTAAAACTCAGAAAATCTTTCCAAACACTGGGTCAGGAACAGTGATTACAAAAGGGAGATGAAAGGAAGGGATGATAAAAACTATTAATAAAGAAATAAGAGAGTAAACTATTCCAAATATCTGCTCTGAACAGCTCATAGTGCTAGATTTTCTTAGGAGAAGATATTCTTACCAGAATTACTATAGCTTCCCGGTCGTGGTGGAAGAGGTGGGTATAAAGGTTTTCTTGAGATGTCACCTATTGATAATTAATATCATTAGACGGTTGGACAGACACAACTGAGAGCTGTAAATAAAGAATATGGTAACCTGAGATTTTATACCTATTTCTGAGTTGTACTCCAGTGAATTAAAAAAAGGACTTTGTCACTAGTTAAAAAGTCTCAAGCACTATATCAACAAATAGCTAGCTACTAAAACTAATTAGGAAGTGAAAAGGGAATATTTTCAAAATTAAAATGAGAGAAGAATTCACAAAAATGTTGAAGGAAAATATTTCATGTATTTCTGGCAAGTGCTCTAACATGGTTTAATGCTGACAGCTGGGAAGCAGAGTGTGTTACTGTAGGTGTCAGTAGTGCAGTTGTGCAGAACCGACAGAGAAGCTGGTGTTCTGGGCTGGGCAGGAGGCAACAGGTTATCTCTGTGCCATCAGCAGGTATTAATAAGATCTGCAGATTAGTTCCATCTAACAGATGCTGAATTTATCTAACACATGATGAATTTTCTACTCTTGAACAGCACAAAATTAATTCAGACTTCAGCTTTGTTATTTAGGACTTTGTGCTGGTATTTGGCCTTAATTTTTGCCAAAGTATTAGAAAGAGATGTATTGGATAGAGCGAAAGATCTGATGATTAATAGTAGTTTCCAAACTGTACACAGAGTTCTGGAGTAGCAAGAGCTGACTCACGTCGAGACCTGCCAAAGTTAACGTCCAGGGCTGTTGCTGTGCGTATATAGGGTAGGTCCACTCTTGCTGTCCTTTCTCCAACCAGTTCAGTCACATGTTTAACTGTTCTCATAGCCAGACAGTGAATTTAGCTCTGAATAAATCAAAGTTAGGTCACAGATATAAATACCAATTTCCCTCCCTCTCCTTAAATCTTTCTTTCACCTTCAATGCATGCCAGATGCCCTTTTATCATGTTTTCTTCTTGCCTAGCTGCTAACTGTAACACTTCTGTTTGTGAGTAACATTTCGGCTCTGATTCAGCAAATTATTTAGATATATGCTTAACTTCGTGCGAGTTTAGCCTACTGCAGTCAATGGATTTTATGTAGAGTCTTAAAGCTTTGCTGAATCAGACTTTGCCAATTAATTATATTCAATAGAAGAAGAGACTTGTTCTGTTCCAGATCTCTGTGTAATGAACTAAGACTTACCATGGTACAAAACCAGAAAACTACTGATCCCCTTATTCATTTCTATTATGATGCTGCACTTATTCACTCTTCTCTAAGCACAAGAAGATACATTCTATGGCATAGCTAGTGAAAAAAATGATGTCTTCAGAACTATTGATAATGAGGTACATATCATTAATCCATTATATCATGTATGAATCTCAGTTAAGAACCTGAACTGAAAATGCAGCAAAGAAATAAAAAATGAGGGAAACATCATTTGCCACCCTCTGAATGAAAAGGTAGGGTTTAATGAAGATACTTAAGCTAATCATTAATAATTTAATCAACATACTAAACCCACCCTCTCATAAAAGTACTCATTAAAAACTTGCAGGAATGGAACAATGAGTACAGGCAGGAAGAAATAACAGTATAAACATGGGAATTATAAACAAAATTAGATTCAGCTTTATAAAGTGTGGACTAACATGTCATTCAAACACAGGCATGAAATGCCAGAGGGAAGTCTGGAAGTGCTGAAAGCCCTGGAAATGGAAAAGAACAATGCAAAAATATGGTTCTCTAAGACTGAAACATGAGTAAACCAGACCACTGCAACTGGAGTCATAATTCAGAGGTTCCATGCAATGGGCTGAGAAGTAGTTTTCCTTTATGTAGCCTTGATTCAAGTGGAATTTTAGGCTTTGCTTCTGTACTATTTGCACTTTAGAAAATTTCAGCGCGCAAGAACCTTTCTAGAGTAAATCATATCCTTGATATACCTCCAAATATGCTGAACAAAATATGGTGCAAAAATTCCCAAAGTCAAGGATTTCATATGTCTACACAGCTCAGGACAGTACAGTGAATACTTCCTGGGTCGGGTCTGGATGTTATAGAAATACCTGGAAGTTATAGCAGGTTACAACAGCTTGACTGCTTCAAGCCTAAGATGTATCATACCCATCAGTGCTCATCTCTGAACCATTCCTTCCCACATATCTGATTTGGGATCAGCAGACCTACGACAAGCTCTCACCTCTCTCTATCCACTGGTACCTCAGATTCCTAATCTTAGGCAGGCTCATTTTTGGTAGCTGAAGAAACTTCTGCCACCACCTGTTGTCTTCAGCCTTCTGCCAGAGGCCACCCCCCTTGAACCATCACGGTGGGATGGACCATGCATCCTCTCCGCAGCCATGGCCGTGGTGGCCTGGCGTGGTAATGCAAACTGTAGCTGACTTGTGTGTGCACCGTTAGGCCGGCCTGCGAGCTCCCGTAGCTGGCAACCAGGCTCAGCCCATCCTGCCGTCCCCGCTCCACACGGTGACCTCTGCAAAGGGGCTGCATAGGCAGGAGTAGTGATGAATCCCATCACTACAGTTCCACCTCCAGTATTCAAACCTCTCTTCACAAATTAGGCAGACTTCAGAAAAAGGCTACCCAAAAAACCCTCAACCATTATATCAGAGAAGAGAATACTCACCCCCTCCAAGAGCATCTCCTAAATGAAGATCATTGTCTAAAAATGAAAAGGAAGAAGATATAGAGAAGTGAGCCACACAGATCCTGAGGGAACAGAGATTAGATTAGTTTTAGATTTTAATAGAAAATGAACAACTGAATGTTGGACAAGCAACTGCTTTTCAGGTCAGGTGTGCAAATTCAAATAAGGTATTCAACTTTTCTTGAAAACTCTTACAAAATTTAATATTTACCCACAAAATAATTGACAAATGAGATAATATTTTCCAGTCAAAATAAAAATAATTTATTCCTGCTTTAAATAAGCTGAGAATAAATCTCATAGTAGAATCAGGATCGATACCTTTTTAATGTCTTTTCAAGTACATAAAATTAGCTATGTTAAAATATTAAAATGTGCCTATTTTTAAAATATACTTATTTATTAACATTTATGTCCGTGGTTAAAACTCATATATTCATGCTTTGCTCAAGTGTAATTTGTTGAACTGCAAAAACTGAATGCTCATTTTAAGAACAAGTACTGGGAAGTAGTAAATCTACTTAGGGAGAGAGAATTGAATCAACTAATTTGTGTAAAGGTCATGGTGACATAAAAAATTTTGCTTTGAGCGATCATATGCGCCTGTCTGAGGCGGGGTGACAGTCTGTTTTTCTTTGGCTGAGCTATAAAGTTTTTAAAATATATTTAAATATCTGCGTGTGCATGTTACACAGTGAATCAACAGGCTATTGACATTCCCCCCAGCACTGTACACGTCTCTATACCTGGGGTGGAATTTTCCATCCAATAAACAATTTGTCAATGAGCCGCAGATGCATGACGAAGAGGAACTCAATTTCCAGTGTGCAGGTGTGGATGTGAGTACGTGGGTGGTATTTTAGGTTTGTATGGAATGATGGTGAGCTCTGAAAGGTCACTGAGTAATAGGCAGAAATACATTAGATGGATATAATAACTTTCTTGCTCTTTATAAGTGTGGAGTGCTGGAATGAATCAGAAGGGACAGCAAAATCTACCTGAATTTTGATACTGATGCTTATTGCCACAGAAAATTAGATAGAGATTCAATTAAACATATATTTTTTTCATTATAATTGTGTCAGAATTTCCAGAAGCCAGGAAGATCCATCCAAATGCATCACCATGCAGAAGTCTGCCTTCATGTGTTCTTTATATCCAGAGGGAGTGGGATGCTGCTTTTGCACAGTATCTAGTCTCATTTGTGTAACAACTCAGAAATGCTTTGATGTCACCAGGAAATCAGGCAGGAAAATAATCAAATTCATACTACATGACGTGGTTTGTTCTTGTCAAGCTGGGTGTTGATCCTATCTGAGTCTGGCCAGCAGAGAGTTGCATTTCAAAAATACCTTTACACGTCAAATGCTAACACTGTAAGAAGCAATAAATAAACTGGATTCAATTTATTATTGAGATGAAGAATTCAGGTAAAAGGCAGGCTTACGCTCTGGAGGGTTCATGCAGAGATTTGTTACAGAAATGTTGAGGTTGGTATAAATGAAATACAAATGGAAATGTGTGTGTCTGTAGGGACCAGAAGAAACAGTAAAGCAAAGGGTTAAAAGAAGAGACATAAAGGTTGCCATTCCCAGCAGTAAAATTGAGGAATGTGTTGTTTCTGTCAAAACCAGCAGCCCGGTGCTCCGATAAGATGACAGGACAGACGACTTGTCAGCAGAGGAAAAGCAGAAGGGCGCTCTAAAGCCAAGGGTTGCAGTGTATCACCTATTCCACTACTTTTCCTGTTCGTCCACTCAGAAAATAGACTGTAGACGTAGTCTCTGCACCCCAAACAAGCAAAACCAGACACCGGGCAGTAACCTGGCCTAGGGTTCAGAGACACTGAAGTAAGCAAGATTAGGAGGCAAAGGACCTCTCCATAATGGCTGATGATTCCTAAAGGGTATGAAAGATCTATACATAAACTAGCTTGACATTTCTGATCAAGAAGAACCACAGAGACAGGATAAGGACTCAGTAGCTGGCGTACCTTGTCCTGTGTTGCGTGTGATGCTCACCAGACCACCTGAGCAGGTACTCAGGTGCGCCTGAGTATGTGGGTTTGAGTGTATGGCTGAATTAAATCAATGGCAGGATGAATGTGAGTAGGTAAAATCAACTTATTTAGAGATTTTTTAAATAAATGTCACCTTCTCCTTCCATTAAATTTCACACTGAATTTTGTTACACTAGATGGGTGGTGCCTACAGGAGAGCTTCAACTCAGGCAGAGGTTCCTGTGTGCCCAGAGGACATGGCCTGTACAGTAACTGGCTCCACCTCAACCGAAATCATCATCTCAGACAGCTTCATTTCTCAATGATACCGGCTGAATGAGACATAGAGGAAACCCTGAGGTTAAGATGAAGCATCAGGCAGATGCTAGGACATACTTTTGTATCATCTTGCTGCACATTTCCAAATCCAGTAATTGATTTTAACACTGGTTTGTTGTGGGGTTTTTGAGGGTTTTTTGGTTGTTTGGTTTTGGTTTGGTTTGTTTGGGGTTTTTTTTAATTAGTTTAAATTGCTATTAAACTCCCTGTAATCCTCTTCAGTGCTAAAAGAGATTCCAAAATGATCTGGAAAACATGGATTTCTTCACTCCCAAGAATAAATGAAGTTGATTCAGGTAAGGCAGATAATCATCTGATTGTCATATCTGTAACAGATTTAGGAGTCCCTAAAAATCTAATTCCTTTCACATTACTAAGGGAGCTTCACTGCAGATATTGGCATCCTTGGGTTACCTTTAAACCTGACTAAGGACAGAGTCATTTAGGGCATGATTCAAGTAACCTACTTGAAATGTCTGTATTAAGATGAGAACAAATCCACATTTAGGGTGATATGAACTGTCCCTAGACATGCTGATTTCTCTCCACTGACTTAAAAGGAAGTCAGGACAGCTAGCTAAGTAGAGGGCAATGGCCTAGCATTACTTTACAACAGACACTTCTAATCCAGTCCAAACACAGATTTTCTTTGCAAAATGGAGTGGGAAGGAAAAATGCAACCATTACAGGATTTAGTAGCTACCACATTTTCAAAATGCTGCCTTGTTTGTTCAAAGAACGAACCAGAGAATCATGTGGAAAATGTAACTGCTTTCGTGTATGTAAAGACTTATTGCAATGTTTATCCAGAAAAGGACTGAAAGTCATTGTATGGGCTAATGTTATCCATCATTTCCTGATTCAAGCATTTTATTTGATAGCCAGAAATTTCTTTCAGTGTAGTTTAGGTGAAAAATGTCTATGTTATCATAAAATGTTCCATCATAAAGACATGTGTGGGTTTGTTGTTGTTTGGGGTTTGGGTTTTTCAGTAGTAATGAGTCTTCATTGAAAATCATCATATGTCATCCTCAGGACTACAGCTAAAACCTTTCTGTCATCTCCACTGCTCAGAGCCTTTTTTCCTTTCCGACGCAGGTCATTGTAGCAATAAATACCAGATAATATTAAGTAAGTACACAGGGAGAAGAAAGAATACCCAAATTCTTTCTGATTCTTTTCTAAGTCTTTTATCAACCATCATGAATGTGGCTGGAAAGCTGACTGGTGTAAAAGGATCTGGGAAAGTTGGTCAACAACCAGTGAACATGAGCCAGCAGTGTGCCCAGGTGGCCAAGAAGGCCAACACCATCCTGGCTTGTATCAGGAATAGCGTGGCCAGCAGGACTAGGGAAGTGATCGCCCCCCTGTACTCAGCGCTGGTGAGGCCGCATCTCGAGTGCTGTGTTCCGTTTTGGGCCCCTCACTACAAGAAAGACATTGAGGTGCTGGAGCGTGTCCAGAGAAGGGCAACGAAGCTGGTGAAGGGGCTGGAGCACAAGTCTGATGAGGAGCGGCTGAGGGAACTGGGGTGGTTTAGCCTGGGGAAAAGGAGGCTGAGGGGAGACCTTATCGTTCTCTACAACCACCTGAAAGGAGGTTGTAGTGAGGTGGGTGTTGGTCTCTTCTCCCAAGTAACAAGTGATAGGACAAGAGGAAATGGCGTCAAGTTGTGCCAGGGGAGGTTCAGATTGGTTATTAGGAAAAATTTCTTCACCAAAAGGGTTGTCAAGCATTGGAACAGGCTGCTGCTGAGTCACCATCCCTGGGGGTATTTAAAAGATTGTAGATGTGGTGCTTGGGGACATGGTTTAGTGGTAGACTTGGCAGTACTAGGTTAATAGTTGGACTTGATGATCTTAAAGGTATTTTCCAACCTAAAAGATTTTGTGATTCTATGAATATTTACCCATTTTTAGCAACAGTTACCCGTGGTTATGTACCCCAGGGAGTTCAGTACAGGCTAGAAAAGTGGGAAAAGGATCTTCAGGAAATAAAATGCCATCAGTGGCCAGTCCTGCTCTAAAGCCTTACTGGAATCAGTAAAGATGCGTAATTGGTAATTATCAAAAGAACACTCACTTTACATACAGAAGACAGCTAGTATTCACCCAAATCATCACAGCTACAGTACATTGGCAAATATGATCAAGAATCTCATGGGCGACAGTTTCTATATATCTAAAATGAGTTATGACGCATTGCCTTCATTACTCACTCAGTACAGGCCTTGTCGGTCTTCTGATCACTGTAGGCTTCCTGGTAATTATGTCTTCTGTGGGACACAATGACATACCAATAAACAATAACAGCTTAAACTTTTTCAACTTAACAAAAGAATCTAGAGAGCTGCATTGAATAAATCTTTATGTATCTTGGCAGAAGCTAAAATGAAGGGATATGTTTTCAAAGCCTTTTTTGTTTGTTTGTTTTAAAGAAAATTTTAATTTCATGACAGAAACTTTGAAATCTAGAATTTCCAAGTTCTGTATATCTTTAAGTACTAGCCACTTCATATCCCAGTCCCCAGCGAAAAGGACTTAAGATTTATTTTTGTGTCTAAATGCCATAGTAAAATAAGGATAGGAGATTTACCTACCTGGGTGATCAAGAGCATCAGCTAAATCAAAATCACGTTGACCTAGAAGAAAGGTGACAGCAGGAAAGAGACTCAGTCAGTGGGCAGGTTTCCATGACCTCCAGGTCTGAGGGCTCTGGACAAAGCCAGAACACCAGTAAGAGACAAAAGAAAAATCCACCCAAACAGGAGCAGGCGCAAAGCAAGCTGTTAGCTGCTGTCCCTGCGCCGTGCAGTCCTGAACGACCACGCGAGGTGGGTTCATTTAATTCACAGAAGCTATTCGTTTAGGTAGCGCAAAGAGAAGCTGGTCTCTCGTGTTATCCATATTCAGCCGCTGTGCAAACCTGCCTTTGAAGAACACAGCTCGACTGTCACAGGGCACAAGGGCTGTTGCCAGGACGTGGTTGAAAGCAGCTTTCAGTGCAGCACTTGCAAACCAGAATCATTAGGTGAGAACTTCTAATATCTTCATTATTGTTTTACTACTCAGCTTCAGAGAGCAGCTTTCCTGCCTTGTGATCACTTGCAATGTGAATTAACTTTTGGTTTTTAATTCTTCCTGTAACATGTGCCAGCAGTAAAAGATATAAAAATGTATTTACCTAATTTAGTTTCCGCTGTACCTTAAAAAATCTGAAAGGGGAGAAAAGAACCCTTGCTGTTCCGTGTTAGGTGACAATGATGCCATTAAATGTCACAGCAGGGCGATTAGCATCCTGACCTTTGAAGTTAGCAGGTAAATAAAACTGGAAAATATTTAAAATTTATTAAACTGAAGCATATGACTTTGACGTGAACACACACAGTTATTCATGCAAGTTTTACTTTCCACTCTCTACGATCTACCACTTTCCTTTTAATACACAGCTTTCATGAAACACCTCTTTGCAGAGTATGTATCCATTAGTTTTCAGCCAGACTGAAACATCACCGTCCTTGTGTTAGCACACCAAATACAAGATCAGCCTGCACAACCTGCAAAAACCCACGACGTGCCATGGCGTCCCTAAGCAGAAATGTTTTACTGTGCTCTATCGAGTAAGCCTCTTGATCTGCATCTATTTATTAACTTGTCTAAAAGGCTTAATACGTAACTCTTCAATGAAGTGTTTTTCTTGGTAAGTCTTGAACACTTCACAGCAAGAAAGGTGTCATTGTTCAAGCAGGGAAACTGAGGAACAGAGAGATGTTGTCAGAGGTTCTCCAGCGCGATAGCACTCTGAGTTCAGCTCAGCCCTCTCTTCTCGGCAGGTGCTGTCCATCTTCACAGCATTCTTCACATTAATTACTGTTCCTAAATAAAAGCTCTCACCTGTGTTAAAGAGCTCCTGGAAAGATTAATTATCAGTGGTAAAACACTGTGTGATCCTCAGATAAAAATCAGTGCAGGAGCGCAGAGAAGAAACATTTTGCTTCCCATGAGGATTTTCACGTAAGTCTGTGAACTTAATTATAGCTGGTGTCTGACGGAAAAGATAAAGCGAGGCTGGAATGCAAAATAGTGAATGGCTTCTAAAGCAAAACTGTCCCTATAAAATATTATGACAAACCTGTATTTGGAAAGGAAAAGCAGATAACAGCATAAAGCTTTCCCATTAATGTTATTAGAGTAACATTTTATCTCTTATTTGAACCGATCTTGGAGTGTCACCTCTCCTTCCCCTGCCCTGGCCGCTCAGCCAACCCAGCTAAGTCCAGTACCCTTTGGGCTGACTCCTTAGATCGATAATATTCCAAGACCCTGACAGGTTATATTTTTTATGTGAAGCCATTAAAACACATAAATATATAAAATTGACAAGAGGCTTCCTCAGAAGATATTCCTTGCCAGAGCCCTGAGGACCTCACCAGCCCTTACTGGCCCTGAGCCATGTCACAGCCATGCTGCTGCCCAGCCATGGGACCATTCAATCCTGATGCAGATCCCTACCCGCAGGCTGACATCCTGGCATTGCTTCAACTTACAGGGTCAAATTATATTTTTCTGAAGCACTTCTTAAGTGCCAACAATAAGAGCAACTTAAGTTTCACTGTCCTTTAATTTTGTCCTCTGGATAAATCCTCCTTCTTGACCGGCATCCTGAGTGCTGAAAGAGGCTGTCTGACCAGACTCCTGCTGCTGCAGGGTACCGCCGGCAGGATTCAAACCATTTCTCATCAGACTGAGTCATCAGAAATAATTCTGTAACTCCGAAAAGCTGTTGGCCAAACCAGCTCTTTTGTTACAGGTCCTGACATGCAGGAACTAACGATATGGAAAGCAGCTACCAAGGCCCTAATGCTGTAAAGAGAATGTAACAAAATTGTCTTGTGAAGGAAGACTCTGGAAAATTTCCAGGTACAATATTTCTTTGAAGTTAGGGAAAAGAAAAAAAAACCAAACAACCAGGAGGAGGTATCTAATCAAAAGAGATTATGGAATTCAAACAAGATGATGCAGATGCTTCCAATTGCATCAGAACCAAAGCAAAATAGCATACTGAAACAGTTACTAACATCTGCCCTTCTCCTGGACAATACCAGCATTTCCCTCTCCCTTGTATGTCTGCTCTGTTATCAAAAAAGTGGGAAAAGACAAGAGGTGTTCTTCTGAGATAGCAAGGGAGAAATAAAAGACAACTACAGAAATTTTAAGAAGAGAAAAAAGAAGCCAGAAAATCCCCTGCAGGAATTATTCAGATTGATTTTTTTTTTTTAATTATTTCTTATGATAAACCAAGTAATAAAATAAACAGACACCAACACAGAAAGACTGATTGAGAGTAAGACAGCAATCTACATTGAAATCTCTTTGGCTGTGTAAACATAAAACCTTGACAGATGGGCAGATTGTATGCGGACATCTGTGTAGTACGGTAAATGATATTCCAATAAACCAAAAGATTGCTTGGACTTCCATCCTGACTTCCTCCGATAATAACATCAAATGACTGCAAGGAGTAAGATTTTGTGGAGCAGAATTTTAAATGCTCATTACCATTTCTGAGACTGCACCTAGACATTTTAAGAATCTAATTTGGGAGGCTAACAGATGGTTAAATAGCTGAACAGCCCAGATTTCATCTGCAAAATGGTGGGTCTAAAAACAAAAACACATTAGAGACTCAGAGAATATTTAGCTCAATAGGAACTGCAGTCACTTCAGGGAACTCTGAAGATAAATGACAAAGTAAATGAATTAGTCAAGCTTCTTCACAGAACAAACAGACTGAAAGAAATTAATTTTCCACATATAAAAATGGCCTTTTTTTTTTTTTTTTTGGACCAGCTTCCATAATAGAAACAACTGGAAATATACTGATGAAAATGAGAATGAAAGAAATTTTAGTGGGGAGAAAACAGCTTTGTTCCTTTGGGTTTTTGATTTGGTTGGGGGGGTTTGTGTGTGGTTTTTGTTGGTTTTTTTAACCTGGATAAAGTTATGAAATTATTTAGCTATGCAGAGGTATTATCTCAGAGTTATCCCTGTTATTACTGCTTTGGGCTAGTATGCTGTTTCTTGGCATCACTTCTAGCCTTCCATCTGGGAGTATCCCTGTTTTTACATAGAAATAAAGTTATTGTAATAGTGGTTTCTGTTGGGTGGTCCACAATGATTCCTAACAGAGAATTTGAGAAAATGCTTATAAGCTCCTGCCTGACACCACAGAGCAGTCCTTATCTGCAAATGAGAAAATGCTACGCTAAGGAAACAACCCTTCCAGATGGATATACAGTTTGTATCGCAAAAGGACCTGTTTTAATGATGTTTATACTAGTTGCTCAAACACAATGAACTATACTAACAACATAACTTTTGCTGGCACGGCCAGCCTTATTTGGGATGTAATTCCCTCATCTCCACCTAACACATGTAGCTGCGCCTATAAAAATCTGAAGTGTAGACCTGGCCTAAAGATCTAACAGTAGACTTCTCTGTAGCAGCCAGTCAGTGGAGAATAGACTCCATAAAGCCAAGCATCAAAATGTAGTAGCTTAAATTTCAAAGTTACTGCATTTATTTTTACAGGCATGATTCTTTTGGGTAGGACATTTGCTTTCACTAATGCCCATACTTTCTATGAGCCTTTTAAATATAATATATGGAAGGCTGGTGAGATAAAATCCTTGTTAGCCCACTTGCTCTACTGTGGAGACTGTTGTGGTTGCTGTTTGCCACAGGAACACGGACCCAGCTTTTAAGGAAGTTCCCTTGAATATAAGACACATCCTGCTGAAGCATCACAGGGCTGAGGTCATCTTACCCCATCAAGGCAGTCCCCTGCAAAGTTGTGTCCTCAGGCACATGAATATTTAATGTTCACAAACTTTCTCCCACGTTAGTTTTCTGAAAATGTGACCCAAATATCCAGTCACTGAAATGCAGATAGCAACGTCTTTTGCCTCTGGTTGAAATTGTGACCTAAATGTTAAATGGATCCATCACCCTTTAACCGTGAGCTGATTGATCATGAAGGTCTGAGGTCTCATGGGTTTTGAGGAGGATTTGTGAAGAACAAGGCTGGATTCTGCAGGTGGATGTTACCTATTTGTCATTACAACTGTCGTCAGAAGTTTTCTGAGAAAAGGCTACCATGGCATCACTCTGCAATTTTTAGTCTCCATAAGTAGGCTCAGTCCTGCACTGGATCCATATGAACACAGCTTGTGGCCATTAAAATGATGCACATTTAAATAAGATGGGGAATATTGCTAAATGAGAGTCAGGCAAATGAAACTAACTTCTCGGGCATTTAATATGCATAGTCTGGTATTAAAAATGAAGCTAAGATCCATGAGAAATTGTGTCTGTGTGTTTATATACATGTGTGTGGACATACATCTTAAATGCATACATGCACATGTGTGTTAGATAAATCCTTTTGTCATTAATATGATTAAATTAATGGGCTTTGAGTGCATTGCTAGCAGTCATAGGATTGGCATGGGATTACCTGTGTTACAAATAAATTAGAAGCAACTAACTCAGAAATGTGAGCTACATAGAAAGGGAAAATAAGTTGATTTTACATTATTTAAAAACAAGAACAAAAATGATTTCTTCAGTGTAATTAAAAAAGAATTGTTTTGTGAATACAATGAGCTTAAAACATTATGAAGCTGGCAGAGACTGAGGAAGAAGTGGGTGACTCACAAATGAGAACAAAAATTTTCTAAAAAGGAACAATATGTTACCAAAATCGCTCATGGGACCCATTTTGTGTTCTTTTTAGCTGAAATGGTAAGTTATTCTTTGTATAGATAATTTCGGATGATTATACAATCATGAGACATATTTCCCCTGTAAGAGAAAATAGGATGTATTCTCCCAGGTATGCGATTAAGAACATGCCCATTTACTGGTCCAACTTTATTCAGGAAGCAATTATGTTTGTTTAAAGGAAATTACTCATGTAAGAAAAGTTGTGGGAGAACGTAAAGGCTTACGCCCCAGAGTGGACACTTTGGACAAAATCTCAATGAGCAGGTACTGTTTCTTTGATGTAATACTCTCATGATCCATATTTCCTAATGAGGTTACTGTAGCTTTTTTTTCCATCATGGCCCTTTCGTTCCATAAACAATGATCGCCATTGCAACCCCTTGATGTTGGGGTGGAAAATGAGTACGCTTTAAAATCTGTAATTAAGATCTAAGTTCCAGTCCATAGACCACAGCATATGGACCTGATTATTGGCTTCATGTTTTTTTCTAGGCCACTTCTGTTTATAGTTTGAATTCAAGGGAAATGAAAAGGTCTCTCTCACTTAATCATACAAGAACACATTTAAATAATTACTAGCAAATAAGATGCACTAATAAAGCATGAGTGGCAGTAGTGCTTTAGGTCTGTGCAGCATGGTCTCATCAAACATGAAAGAAAATCTTCTAGTTCGATGGTGTTTGCTTTGCTGTGGACAAGCAACAGCTGTTCAAAGGTAGCTGCCATTCTTTATGATGTGATACGCACTGCATACGTAAAATAAAATATATATAATTTTCTATGTTTTGCTTCAGAGCGAGTGCAGAAGAAGCTGGTGTGTGCTGTAAAATTACAGGCGGAGCAGAGGAGTTGGGATCTCCGATGAAGCAGCACCATGTGTCTGCACATCTTACTGAAACTCGGATTTTCAGCCTTGTGTCCCAAGGAAGCGGAGCTCAGGGCACTGCCTGGGCTGTTCAGCCAAAACTTCTCTCTGTCCCTGTGTGCTTTGTGAAGCTGTCAGCCCTTCTCGGCCGTTGTATCTGACAGTGTCAGGCTAAATGATGGTCACGTTACGCGAGAGCCGTACCTGTAGATAGGCCCAAACAAGAGACCTGTGTGAGTGCTCCTGCTGAAACCCACAGCGGGGCAGAAGCGACAGCGGTGTTGGGCTCTGAGTGACCCCTGCCTGCCTGCCTGCCAGCTGGCTAATCCCCAGCTGGCAGCTTAGGGACAGCCAGGGAGCTGAAGATAACGCAGGAGGTCAGGGAGACGCCAGGCTGTGTCATTTCTGTCGCTCACGGAGCGTCTTTTAATGTTCCTCATCCCAAGTACGCTGGTAAGATACACGCAGAATACCTTTAGCTCTTTGATATGGATAGCACAGATCTCAGTAGTGCTATTCTGTACCTAACACCGTGTTGAATTTGTTTCAGAAATTCTGTTGTATAAGTAATCCTGTGCCCCCTGAAGCCACAGTAACCCATTGGCATAATTATTTATATTGCTTCCAAGGGGGTTAGTAACACTGCCAAGTCGAAGAGGATGATCAGGGCGTTTCATACGCATTCTTTGCTTGCGCATTTAAGATGCGAGACAGCAAAGAAGCAAGGCCTGCATCTTCTCTGTTTCATGCCATTAAGAACATGTCTTCTGGAAAAGAATAATGCTGGAAAGAGTTACTGGACGTCAGCAAGCAGGTCTGTTCAGCAACAAAGTCTCTGCAGAGTCTCAGGAGTCACCTCTCATCTCATTTGGACTAAATGAGAAAAGCAATTAGGCTCCCTTTGCAGAGCTGAAGAAGCCTCTGCACATGCCACTGGAGTGCACAGAGAAGCCTCTGAGAAGGACCCTGGGCAAAGGGTGATTTGCTGTGTCCAGTTCTGGGCTCCCCAGTTCAAGACAGACAGGGAACTACAGGAGAGAGCCCAGCGGAGGGCTACAAGGATGATGACGGGACTGGAGCGTCTCTCGTATGAGGAAAGGCTGAGAGAGCTGGGTCTGTTTAGCCTGGAGAAGAGTAGACTGGGAGGGGATCTGATCAATACTTATGAGTATCTAAAGGGTGGATGTCAAGAGGAAGGGCCCAGACTCTTTTCAGTGGTGCCCAGTGACAGGACAAGGGGCAACGGGCGCAAACTGGAACACAGGAAGTTCCATCGGAACATGAGGAAAAACTTCTTCACTCTGAGGGTGACCGAGCCCTGGAATAGGCTGCCCAGAGAGGTTGTGGAGTCTCCTTCTCTGGAGAGATTCAAAACCCACCTGGATGTGATCCTGTGCAACCTGCTCTAGGTGATCCTGCTCTAGCAGGGGGTTTGGACTAGATGATCTCCAGAGGTCCCTTCCAAGCCCTACTGCCCTGTGGTTCTGTGATTCTGTGATAAATTGGCATCTGAACTTCAAAAGCAGAAGACTTAGAAGAGGATCTGGTGGCTTAGCCTTTGGAGGGAACAGAAATTGAGTCTTGGCATGCAGAATGCTCTGCAGATCTGGGTTGGATTTCTGAACAAAGACCCAGCCTTCTTTTTGTTACCATTACGCTCAGGAAATAAAATGGCCTGTACAATCTTTGTGAATAGAAATATCTGGCTCATATCTCAATGATAACATGCAAGGTAGAGTTGCAGTTTTGATGTGATATAGATTGTGATCTGGGAGGCTTTGTTGCTGATAACTCAAGACTGTTTCTGGTGTGGAGTGTGTGCTGCTGGTTCCTCCACCACTGATGTTATAAGACCTAGGACATAAGGAGGGACTTTGCTTTAATTTGTCTGCTAATTTAATGCCTACTCTGGTCTTTGTTTTCATTTAATCTGGAGTGTTGTTGCCCCTTGAAAATATTTTGCTGTGATTTAGCTTTTTAAATAAATTCCTCAGGAATTAAAAATGCACTGATGACAGGCAAAGCTTATACAGTGGAAGTGGGACTGTTGTATTTTCATAACCGACTCAAGCCCTTTCTTTCAACTGGGATGGCCTATTTGCCTTCATGAGATATTGTACCACAGATCAGATTTTAGATAGTATTTTCCCATAACATTCATAGTTGTCAGCCCCTCTGTGGAAAAGAAGCAAGACTCCGATCAAAACAATCTGAATCTCTCTCCTCCTAACCACGAGGCAAAATGCCACAGAAAGGGATATTTTTACTGATTTTTAATCTTGAAAGAATTATGAGATTTACTTGTTTATTTATTACCCTCAGTGGAATGGGAAGGGATTGACAATCGCTGGTGCAAATGAGGGAAAAGTAGATACTGAAAACAGGCAGTTTGGGCACTGCAACCAGGCTTGCAATGTGGCAGCAACGTTTGAAAAGTGAACCCGAGAAGCTGAGTAACCTCAGTGGTTGTTAGCTCTTCCCAAGCTCTGATGTTGCAACAGCTCTGCTGTTAGTGTTTCACCCGGTTCAGGTATGTCTATTTATCAAACAGCAATCACACCCTTGGACGATAGCACTGACAGGCCTACAGATGATAGCAGCTCTGGTATTGGGAATGAAATTAGTTGATATATCCCTGCTGATACCGCGAGTGCTGCGGCACGTACACAGGGGCCTCACACGGAGCGACAGCGAGGACTGGAGCTTGATGGAGCAGTATAACAGGA
Organism: Grus americana; assembly: GCF_028858705.1. NCBI lineage: Eukaryota > Metazoa > Chordata > Aves > Gruiformes > Gruidae > Grus > Grus americana. The sequence continues at coordinate 142,911,928 of NC_072852.1, forward strand.
CTGTGTTTTTCACCTCCCCCATGCTGTCTTTTAACTCCAGTGAAAACTGCAATATTCATAAAACTAAGTCACCTAATGTCTCAAATCCAAATGGGCCTGTAATTTTCTCCCCGTAAAGTGCCTAGCTAATTAACTGAGAATACAAATAGTTTTGAGTCAACATCTCTGTAAGCCTTAGCTGGACAGTGGTTACGTGGTTTACTGGTTAGCAATAAGTGCTGTTCCCTTTACCTGCATAGCATGCAATACCTGATGCAGCGAAGTTAATGCTTCTTAAACATCATCAACCTTTGCACTGTCTCTGTTACTGACTAAACATGTGATCTATCAGTTGGTCTTAAAGACCATGGATACGTAGATTATATCTATATTGGGAACCCGAGGAGCATTTCTGAGCAGTCAGGTCTGAGTGGAAGTCTCAGCTGCTTTCCAGCTCCATCCAGGAGAGAGCCCTCAGGTTGCACTGCTTCCCCACTACAGGTACGCACACAGGTGTACGGCCCAAATGGGACCTGTAGTACGTTTCAAACAGGTGCATGATCTCAGTTAGTGGGGGACCAGGACCTAACCTGTGTCTTACCACACCCTAAGTGGGCAGTTGTCCTGGTTTCAGCAGCGATAGAGTGAATTTTCTTTCTGGCAGCTGGTGTAGTCCTGTGTTTTGGATTTAGGATGAGAATAATGCTGATGATAACACACTGATGTTTTAGTTGTGGCCACGCAGTCAAGGACTTTTCAGCTTCTCATACTGCCCTGCCAGCGAGAAGGTGGGGGGCACCCAAGAAGCTGGGAGGGGACACAGCCAGGACAGCTGACCCAGACTGGCCAATGGGATTTTCTGTATCATATGACATCATGCTCTATATATAACTGGGGGGTGGGCTGGGGGGCAGCGCAGCTTGGGAACTAGCTGAGCATCAGCTTCAGGGGATAAGAAATTGTGCTGTTCATCATTTTATTATTATTATTATCATCCTCCTCCTCCTCCTTTTCTGTCCTATTAAACTGTCTTTATCTCAACCCACAAGTTTTACCTTTTTTTTGTTTTGTTTTGTTTTCCTTTTCAATTCTCCTCTATCCCATAGGGAGGAGAAGTGAGCGAATGGCTGTGCTGTTGTTTTAGCTGCCGGCCAGGTTAAACCACGACAGCAGCGTAGACACAGCCAAAGCTGAACTACCTCAAATTAGCTGAGCCACAGTAACCAACATGGGAGGTTAGCATGAACTTCAGTGGAAGAAGTTTCTATGAAGTTTCTTTCATTTGGGTTGGGCTGAAAGCCACTCAGACAATTAGTTGTTGCAGTTCAACTTTTACGGGAGACTTCATGTAACCTGCATAAGCTTGGAAATAACAAAAGCCAGAGATAAAAGTATGGAAGACTGCAGTGAGCATGTAAGATTCTGAACTATATCAGGTCTCGCTTTCCTTGAGCACTGTGGTCCTTGGCTATGCCACACTTCTGTTGAGATGTGTCCATCAAGGTAGTCTAGCTGACTAAGTGAAGATAGCAGGACATAAAGGAAATGCTAGATGGCAAGGGGAGCGATGTGATCTGGCCTGGCCATGGTGGCACAGTGGTTTCTAAAAGCTATCATCGCAGATGGTTGCAGCATAGATAAGAATTAAGGCTGTATATAAAAAGGTGAGTCATGACATAGACATTCCTGTCATAAGGACTTAGACCAGCTTTTCACCAGCATGGCCAAGCTTTTCTCATATCATGTCTTCATTAGGACTGAGAAGTAGTTCTTGTAAATATTCCCTGAAACATGGTAAATACTTTGATGATAAAATTCAGTGGCTGTTGCCATAGACTTAAAATAATTAATTTTGCTTTTCAAAGAGTATTAAATACTTTCCACAGTCATAAGACTGTGCCCAAAGCCCACACCATCTTCCAGCAATGACTTCTTCCCCAAAGCAGGGCCTGAACTGGCTCTAAATTAGCACGCGTGTAAAGCAAGAATGGTTGGGCTGACTATCCTTGTAATTAAAGTGATAGAGGATATGGAAGCTGGCTTGCCCATGCTTAGATTTTTTGAACAGAAATATTCAAAGTAAGAGAGCCCTCCAGAACAGGAAAGTCTGCATGCCAGTGATGAGAGATCACATGAATCATCGCTGTTCACAACACACACACTACAGGGCAGGCCAGCACAGTCCTACTGCTCCGCTGGTGCTACGCGTCATTACTTGCTGAAGACCTCCAAATAATTCCTCATTTGTTAAAATGGAACTATGGCACTAGTTTTAGGCAACGGTTTTTTCACTGCCTATCACTGAAAGGTCTCCCAAGGACTCCATTTAAATCTGGGGTGGTGGGGGGATGAGCAGCAGCAGCAGCTATTTTGGAACTAGTGGTTAATGACTGATTTCTTTCTGCAAATGTTGTGTTACAAGTTTTTGAAGTAATGCTAATATATGAAAAAGAAAAGGTTACAAGTACACTACATGGCAGATGCACACAAGGATGATCCTATTTGGTTTGATAACAAAAAACCTTTTACACAATGTTTTGCTAAAGGAAAATCATGTTAGGCTATAGAAAAATGACTCAATATGAAAGGACTACATTTTCCCAACTGCTATTCATTCATCAAAAAATATGTACAAAATGTATTCAATTCTTCATTAATCTTGCATGGAAAAAAAAGTATTCTTGTGTGTGAATTTTATATATTCAGAAATATGTAGGCTAAGGTTCATTAATTACTAATTTATAATTAAAACATGTGCACCAATATGAAAGCATAAACATCTTTAAACTGAATCAGAATTTGTTTTTACAATATAACTAATATGTTTCAAAATATCAATAACCATGAAAAGCTCTAAAAACATGAAGTTAGTATTTGACTAAATATCTCTTTGGAAATATGTAAGTTCCCCTGGAAGCTCTCATTTTACAGCTTCCATTTTAACAGTTTATACTCAAGTCCAAACTTGTGAATAATTTTAGGGGAGCAACGCTAAAGAGAAAATAAGAAATTATAACAAAAAACCCCACCAACTAGCATGGCTATTATGAGTGATCATCCAAGAGATATGTATCTCTTCAGAAACTGCAGAAGTACTTATCTGAACACTCTTGGATGCCTCTCATGAAATAGTAGCAACAAAAATAACACCAGCAAGCATTTCTAAATAAACAAGCATTTTTTTTTTTAGGGATTCGGGTTTAGCTTTTTGGGTTTTGAGGATTTTTTTATTTTTAATAATCCACCCTAGAAGTAAGCCAAGGCAAAGGTCACTTACCTCTTACATGGACTAGAAGAAAGCCAAAGCACAAAAGAAGGATACTTCTGAATTTCCCCATGGTCTTCTACGCAGTGTCTTGATTGCACTGGTTGTTTTTTTTCCAAATGATGATGGTAGATGTTGCAACTGCTGTGCCAGGGTTTGAGGGAGACACTTGGAGTCAGCAGCTCTGCCCAGAGAGTTCCCTCACCATCACACTCAAGCACCGAGGAAGAGAGAGAAGTCCCTAAATACCTCTTCTAGCACAAGAGAAGTAACAAAAGCAGAGGACTCCTCTACGGCAAACCCATGAGCAGCACCGTAGGTGCCACCCACCTTCAAAGAAATGTATTTATGGCCCCGTCCGGGAGTGTGGAGACTCTGGGAACCCGCAGCAGCACCCAATGAGGAGGCAGCCGACACGCCCTGAACCACCTCCTTCCCGGAGGGAAAGCCAACCTGTTTGACATCCTCACCTGCAAAGCTGGGCATGGTGCTGTGGGAGCTCAAGCAGCTTCTGAGAGGAGATCAGCCTGCTCTGAAGTGTACTTGACCAAAAAAATCTCTCAGATATACTCTGTCCTCAAAGCGCTGCTTCCCCGCACAGTTTTTGGCTGAGCAATAACTGCTGATAAAGACAATCCTGTCAGGGGCCCAATCGCTAGCTCAAGATGCCAAGTGAGGGAAGTGGAGGCCAAGAATCTGCTTTGCAGAGACTTGGGAATTGTCTACAGAGGGATGAGAAAACCGCTGATTTTATAAACTTAAAATGTGATATGGGACTACTGAACTGAAGCAGGCTCAGTTCCCTGGCAGATGCTTATCTTCACCAGGTAAATGTTGTCTGTCATGATTTTTCCATTGATCTAGATATATTTTTAAATATAAATATCCATGTATATCCTATATGGAGAGAGATGTCAAATAGTGCCGAGTGTGAGAACACAAAGCTTTGGAAAACAATCAAAAATCATGCATTCATCCATACGTGAACATACTTTAAAATCACTGGTGTGATTTAAATCCAGTTTTGTCATAGCCTCTCTTCACAAACGTGTGCCAGCACACTTGTCTGTTGAACCAGACTGCCATCAGCACCCGGCGCCAGTAAGGAGACTGGGAGACCGGCGTGCGTCCTGCCTTTTGCTGGGGGGTAAGCTGCAGGCACTTTTGTCAGCGCTGTTTTGACTAGGGCAGCAAATACTCTGCTACCATGAATGGCCGATCCGTACGCTGGTGGTGTTGCTGGGTGACCCAGTCTGATGTGGGGCACAGGCTGGCCCCAAGTGCGTTTCTGTTGAGTTACCTAGAAAATACGATACCGTGTGTGCACTGAAATTCATGTTTTTATGCTAACTACAAAAAAACTGATGCAAGAACATAAACTGGACTGATAAAACCTGGTGATACTGGATCTTCAAGAGGCTTGATGTTCAAATAGGTCAGCTTCTCTTCCACTTCCTCCCCATTTGAACCAGTAAAATCTTTTCTAACTGCCTGGCTTATGGTATCACACAGCTTAACTATTTTTAAGCTAGTAATAGAAGCTCTAAAGCTCAATTTATGTATCATCATTCCCCTTGTCAGGGCCAATTGCTCAATCTCAGAGGAGTTAAGGACATTTAGGTTTAAGAGGTGACTTTGTCAGTCAGTGAAAACAAGAACTATACCATGACACGAGCAATTCCACAAGTCCACTGTTTATTTTTTTCCAGTATAACAAAAGCAAGCACAGAAGTGCTAATCTTCGTATCAGTGATGAATTTGCCTGAGGGGAACAGGAAAGTTAGCAGGGCTGTGTACTAGTCCCAGGCAAGTCCAAACAGTTCACAAACATTTGCTAGCTGTACTTCAAAACAGTTGTTCTTCTAAGTGAAGTCTTCCCAAAATGCTTTATCTCGCCTGTCTGCTGACCCTACTTCATTGGGATATTGAAAATTCCTAAATTGTTTGAAGATGTTGCACCCCTTGTCTAGTTCCTCTGAAGCCAGCTATCGCTCTGTCTAGCTAACTCAAAACAACGTAAAGGCGGCACAGGAAGGGCAAACTGACGGAGTGGACCTAGCATTGGAGTTAGGATGTCTTGAATACTTATCCCGCTTCTGTTCTTGGGACATTGCAGGAACTTCTAAATCTCAGCCCCCTCTGTCAAAGACATGCAAGTGATTGCCCAAGATATCGAGTAAACAATATTACATATTAAAAAACAAATGTAAGGCCTTACACATGACCATAAATTGCAGTTTTATCTCTTTGAGAAATCATCGACTCTTTTTTTTTTCAATTTAAAGGGGAAACAAAGTTCTGCCTAGTATTTGTCTGACAAGGTGGATGCCTTGCCTATTTTTTTTTACTGCTTTCAAGAAAAAAAATAAATATTTAAGAGATAGCAAACGGGTGCAGAAACGGAGCCAGTGCATTTCTCTATCCTCTACACCATATACTTTTAACCGATCAGGCCTCTTTTAGATGAGACAAGCTAAAAGAGAAGAGGACAGTCACAACTCACCACAGTTACAGCCCCATCCTTCCTGTGGACAGAAGTAAGACACTGCTGTCTTTGGAGCGGGTGACCTGCTGTGTGAGTCTATCGCAGATGAAAGAACCAAATTATACACTAGAACTACTGGGGGAAGCCACTAACATCCTACAGTATTCATCTTTTGTCATAAAAATGGAAGTATTTTAATTAAAATACTGAAACATCTGGTAATATAGGACACTAATTTAAATATAAGCCAAATACACAAGTGAATCAGCGGTACAATTTCTCGGCAATGGAAGAATGCAATTACTACACGCTACCTAAAACTTCAATGTTTTTTCATAAGCAGATGGAGGAACATGCATTTTAGTATTTTATCCTTGTGGTTTTTAAGTACTCTAAATGCAGGGGTTTGAAAAAACTGCATTTTTTCTCCATTCAAATCCTTTTCCTGTTCATAATCATCTCTTCACTTTCTCTCATATTGCTTTTATATCTGCGTAACAGAAAAGAGCAAAAAGAAAATAATTTTTTCAGTTTATGAAAAGGTTAGTTTCATAATCTTGTCAAGTGAAAAATACACAGAGAATAGTACAGTTTAGATAGTGGCCTAAAAGAATTAGTGAGAAAAATACCAAAATGCACAACTGGGAGTGTCATTCAGCCCAAGGCACACTGAAAGCTGGGCGCATTAAAAAGTTTTCCTTTGCATTCAAAATTTGGCAGAGGTATTGAAACGAGCATGAATAGGAGCTACAGTAAAAAGCTGCCAAATTTTACGCTTAAGAATCGCCTGCTTTCATTTCCACAGCCTGATGAATTCATTTGGATAAGTTTAGATAAGTATTTGGAATGGACATCACATTTGAAAACCACCAAAATATTTTTCAAGCAGTCCTTTTCACTGATAGCTAGGATGAACTAAAGTGCCACCTCCGCTCCCTTGTAGAAGCTAAAGGGACATGGTACTCTACAAGATTCTGCTTTGCTTTTTCCTTCCTAGTACTGAAGGTAACTCCTGCTCCTCAAAGGAGGTAGACTGGAGAAAAAAAAAAACAGAGCTGAAGAGAGTGTGCTGCAGGAACAGGGCAGAGCTCTTCCTTGCCGCCCATTTAAACTCAGCTTAATGGTGAAGGTACCTCACTAGGAGTGAATTTGTAGTTTGGGCTTGGAAAGGACAGTAATTTTTCATTCCACTGCACAGTCTGATCAAAAATGGCATGGAAACTAGAACATTAATTCCCAAATTGGGATCCGAAAGTCGCCGACAGCCCGTGAGGCCACAATGGGCAGCAGCTGATCCGCGGGAGATGACCATAAAAATACTTCAGCAGGGTGGTGAATAATTTTTAACTGATCACGTTTCTGGTCCCAGCATAAGTGAGAACTAAAGAATTAGGATATTTAGTTACGCAAAGCAGGAGCAGTTGAGGTAGGAAGGCACAAGATCAAAGTCTCAATGGGTAGCGAGGCAAACAGCAACGCAGTAATTCATACCCCAATAACTAAACAATAAGCGAACTGCTATGTTTTATCCACAGATACGCAACAGAAACCCATAAATTGGCAGTTTCTTGCTCTCTACAGAAGAACAGCCTGAAATTTCAAGCCTTCTCTTTAACTTTTTCCTCCTAGGTGGCAGCGGCCAGTCTTTCTTCTTAACCCAAACCCCATTGAGTTTGCCCATGCTAAGCTGTGCATATTTTCAGTAGGTTCTGTGTTACCAAATCCATGTGTTCTTCTTCAAAGTCCTTCACAGAGACAGATGTCTTCTCTGCACTTCACACTGATAAGCACTCTGTGAAAGCAGCTCACAGCTTTGTTGCTACTGGCCAACTTCCTTCTAAAATGATTTAAATGTCTGTAAGAAATAACCCTGAATTGCTGATGGAGTAGGAAGACAAACTCCCTTTGAAGACTGTTTCCCTGGTAAAGCACCAAATTTTTTGTATTTCTAGAGCTACTAAGAAGGTAAATACATAAACATTGCCTTTTTTTTTAATTTATTTTTAGAAAAATCACAATATTGATAGGATGTTTTAATAAGTAATGTCTAGGTTTGCAAAAGCTGAAGAAGGATTCAAGAGTCTGGTTAGCTAAAAGCTAGTTTGAGCTTCCCCTGCCATTCTATCCCTAACAAACACTGGCTTATTTCTGTTTTCTCTACAATTGGCATTGACATGAGATACCTGTTTATTCATGCAGGTAAGCAGTACATTTCATTTCTTTGTATTTACATAGATCAAATGTTTATATAAAAATCAGTTTTCCACCCTCCAACACACTGAAAGGTTTTAGCACTTTTATACTAAAAGCAGAAGTGGGGCAAAGAGAAGTTTACAAATTAATTCCGTAACAAAATACTAAAATCTATGTAAAGCTTTGTTGCAAGCTAAGAAACATGTACATGAAATTCTTAAATGAATTATCCTTGGCATACATTCATATTTGAATGCACAGATATATTTACATGTTTAATATCCAAATGCATAAAATGTCATCTTTCTGTAGAACTTTGCCAGGTGGCTGCAGCACATTAGTAAGACACATACTGTAAAACTGCATGAAAATTGGAAACAATTAGAATGAAAGCCAACAGAACTGGTCAGACCATTCCTTCCAGACAGAACTTGTTATTATTCCAGACTTAGTCCTTTGACTGTTATGAGTTGCACAGTTTTCTGTGTTTCCACAGATCCTTGAAACCTTCCTGTGGCTTTCAAGAGCCACAGCAAAGCTCACCAGTGCTTTCAGTTGAGAATGCAATCATAGGTCCTCATCCCGATGGCAGTCCTTCACAAGTCCAAAAGCATTCTTCACACGTATGCTATTTATACTGTTCAATGGATGCTTGTGGAGTGAGGCTAGGTTGTACTGGTCAGACTTGCCATCATGTATTTTTGAATTGTAGTACTGTTTCTGTCTTTTAAGTGCGTAAGATAAGCCTCCTGAATTCAAACTATCACATTATTTTCTGTTACGTTTTTGGTTCTGGAAGTCTGAAGATGTTAATCCCCACTCCACAATACTTCATCCACAACTGTTCAGACAACTGCCAAACGTCAATCTCACCAGATGTACAAAATCTTATTATGGTTCTGATTTGCAAATGAGGCTTTTCCACATCTGACCAGCTCAGTACTTGCTAGGCAGGAAGGGCCAGAAAGGATGAAGGGTCTCTGTGCACTAGTTTGGGTGTTCTGAATCTGTACCAGACAGATGCAACAAAAAAAAAAAAAAAAAGCAAAAACAAAACTGAATTTTTGTCTCTCGGATGCTCAAGAATAAGTATCCCTTCCCTGGTGGCTGACCCAGGCAGCTACGCAGATTGTATCAGCAGTACCCACGCCCAGAGCCATTATCCACACACAGTGAGCCATTTGCTTTCAGATGCCCACACCACACACTAAGTTGTTTGGTTGGTACGCTCACTGCGTACAGGATATTAAAAAAATGTTTGCACTGCCTGAAAGCAATGGTGTAACAAAACATTAATTGCTTATTGTTTTTGGAGAGGTAAGGAAAAAGTTAAACCATACTGAATGCACTGGAGACACACCCATTTGTCACAGGAGTACAGGAGAGAATGTAAAGGCACAACATACTTTTACACTCCTGTCATTAAGGCCATACATTGGTGTGCAACAACGCTTCACAGGGCTAACCATACAGAAGTACTCAGGTCTAAGTCACACTCCTAGAGGTGTTTCACACAAGAACTGTTTTCTCATGCAACTTCAGACTCTGCGTTTTTTATTATGTGGGGGTTTTTTTTGTTTCCTTTTTTTTTTTTTTTCAGGCAGAATGCAGGCTCTCTGTCCAGTTTCAATGGTCTGTTCTTCTTCATGGGTTTTTTTTTAAATTTAGTTCTCCAGAAGTGTGCGCTGAACTAAAAAGTGAAAAACAACTCAAGATTAGTACAGTAAGTTAGTATACATTTTAAGTTATGTATTACTATGTAACAGTACATACAGACAACAGACTTTTTCAGTAAGCATTTGAAACTGTGGGATAAATTCAGGTAAGCAGAGGCTTGATTCTGTGTAGCCAATACCCTGCCTACCAAAGGATATCACATTCCAGATTTCTCACTCAAATAACCACATCCTACTAGATCCATGTAGCTCTCTACACTTGCAGTACAACACCGCATGCAGCTGCAGACTTGCAGTTTTGCAGATGCAAAAATGAAATGGAGTACAGTCTGCGCAGCTGATGGAAAAAGCAGGTCATTGAAAGAAAGTGCTAGGCTAGGTTATCTACATTTTCAGGAAGTCAAAGATAAGTCTCCATAAAACTTTCAGAATGCAAACCTGTTCTGCCTTGCCATCTGACCTGACTGAATGCAAGACTGCTTCTAACTAGAAGCCACGTAGGTACATCAATACTGTATTACCAAAAGCAGAGCTAATGTCTGCTGACTCCCAGAACTTAGATCACGAGCAGCACCATGCTGACCATGGTTGCCCTGTTTGTTGGCTCAAAACATGCTCATGCCTGCAAAATATAACAGAGGTATGAAATTCGGGATTTAACATGACACCAATATGTAGGCAGGAGTAATCATTTATGATAACATCCCAGGTTTGACTTTATCAGTAAAATAAAGTATGCATCATCTGATGCATTTCACACTTGAGTTCTGATGAATCTTGGCCAAAATTTTAGCCTATCCTGATTTTAACTCATATGTTAACTGTCTTTGGTGGAGGTCTTTGAATAATACTGCGTGCTTCACTAATGCATAGCTGAATTGAGGATATCTGCCTATCTCCAGTCCTGACTTCAACAGCCAGTCACAAGAAAATGTTTTCTCCTTCAGAGTTTTATATATTTAACAGCTTAAAGGAAAAATGTTTATAAATAGGATCATAAGCCAGATGGAAGTTTTTAGCAAACTGATGAAATACCTGAAAGAAACAAGGTGGTGGGTTGGTTTTTTTTTTGTTAAATTATAAAAAACCAGAACTAGTTCTGCGGGGTTAGATTGAGCTCACAGAAGAGTATATTGCAAATTTATACTGCTTTGAGATTTTAGTATTCAGTTTCAGTTGGGTGTTTCAAAGACACCCAACAAATTTCAGCATGAGAGTGTACTGCTTCTTCCTTTGTTGACCAGGCACAAGGGCTAGACAGCCAAGTTTTCATCTATACTGTTTCCTCCAGATCTGTCTATGGTTTTCCTGGAAATAATCACCTGTTCCATTGACCAAGTACCCAAGACAACCACACCCGGAAGGGTGAGGTTGTTAGGGTTTTTGTTGCTTTAAAAGAGATCCTTCTGCAGCTGTCACCATTGCAGAAAGATGTGTTATTTGATGATTCTTTCATACAAGAATCATTCTGTATTCACAACAAATGTTTTAGCTACAACAACATGCTCATAAGTTCAGTTCTCCTTGCCTACAATGCAGTTTCATCTCTGCCCAAACACTATTAACAATTTTTAAGATGCATTCTTGCAGAAGTCTATATGGGTTTACAATAAAAAAAGGTATCAGATTCCAATCAGACACAATATAGACCAATAAAATGCCTGTCAGCTAATTGCAGTTATGTATCACACTGAAGGAGCAGGCCTGTGTTTTCATAATTGTCTGTAGTAATACTTTTGCAGAGAAAATTCAATTCTTTACTTTCTTTAAGCTCCTGTATTTCAAGGACTCCTCAAGGCAATAAACCAATCTGTTCAAAGCATAAAAAACTAGAGAAGAGTGGCCATAGAACTGAATCAAGATTTCAATTCTGGTAAGTTAGTTGCCATGGTAGTTACAAACATTTTTTTTTGAAACAAAACAGAACAGTGCAAGTAATTTTCTCCACTATGTTAGATGTCAAAAAAGTGCATTTAATAGGATCCCCACCAAAAAGTCGATCTTCCATCTAGATTCTTCTCTTACCAGGTGGCTCAGATTGCGCTCCCCGATGGCTATCCATATTCACATTCTCTTCATCTGTTGGGAAACAAAGACGTTTAGCATTGAATTTCTCTTATCTTCGAAGTTGTTGATTAATACAGATAATTTGAGAGAAGAAACAGCACTGAAGAATCTGGGCTACTGATAGTAGTACAGTGGTGTCTGGCTGGATTGCTGCTCTGTCATCTCCCTTCACCAACCAGTCAGAAAGACTAGAAAGGACAAAACCAAAGTTTCTGCCCCACCTATCACCCACAGTACTCCCCAAGTTCTCTGATCCAAATTATATCTTATTTAGGTGGAAAGGAAATGGATAGCAAGCAATAGACGACTGCAGAAGAAAGAATCATTTTGGGATGAACATCCGAGTAGTTGTCAGAAACCTAATATGTAGGCAAGCACTTTGTGAAGACACAAAGGCAAGATTTACAAAATTGGAATGACAAGGTATTTTCCAGCATGAAAATAGTCTCCAATCCCCTCATTCTGCTCATTTTTCCTTAAAGAAATGTTTTCTTGCAGTCTGTCCTGCTTACCCTTTAGAAGGAAGTGCTTTTATTTTAAGAAATGCAAAGCCTTAAGTCTGTCTGCTTCTGAAAATCTAAATTTTAGGCGAGGCATTGTTCAGACACCGTGTCTTAAAGGACTAGTAAGAGAGGTTACTCCTTGTGAACACAAATTCACTCTGCTATTAAAACTATGTTATGCATAAGATCAATTTCTAGCGCTCATATAAATACAAAACTGCAGCTTTTTAGACAGTAGAAAACAATCTAATTTAGAATTCTTACCGCTTTGTTTGAAACAGAGTTTCTTCTTCTGGTAAGCAATGAAACTAGAAACTGCTCCAATTACAGTAGCAACCACAGCACTTACAATTCCAGCTATTGCTCCCTGATTAGCTGAAAAAAGAGGTTTGTTTACAATTTTCAGAATCGAAAGCAATGTCAAACTTGTATTGTCTCAAAGTAAACCCTGTGAACACTTCCAAAAAACAATAAACTGAAATTATTACATGAAACTGTAATAATCAACTCTTTCTGTCTTTGCAAATAATGAAAAGCAAATCCTCTAATTTTATAACCTTCAATTTCATAGCAATGCCTATTGTTAAACAAATTAAGCATGCCTGTTGTAAGTTCCACTAATTAAAAAAGCTACCCTTTCATAGCCAAATCTAAGTTGTATGCATGCAATTACTGCACCAGCTTCTCTGAGACTTTAACACTTTTGAATTATTCTCAACACAGACATTTTAAAGAATTATGAAAGCAGAGCTTGAAAGTAAGAATTCTAGATCCCACAAAAGTTCTTAAGCTGAAACCCACTACCAGCAGCAACCATTCTAGGAGAATATTAGCAACACGGAAAAAACCAGAAAACAAGCTTCAGACAGGCAGACACCATCATACACATAAATTTATGCATTTACCCTCAGATTCGTCAGCATTATTTGGACCTGGACCCTTTCGTTCTGTAAAAATGAGCAAAAGGTTTAGGTTTTACATGTCTAAAGAACAGTCATATCATAACTGACAACTTTTTTGTCAATTAATCATGCAAAATTACAAGCCACCTACTATATCTGTACAGTGCTAAGCTCTCTGCACTCAAACTATTTTCAAAGCACAGGTCATATGATGCCAACTTCAGCCTTGGGTGCTCCACACTTCTACAAAATGAGCACAGCACACCTGTGAAATCTGGTTTAATCAACTTGCCCACTACCACTGAATACTCAGTGGAGAGGAACAGCACATCATTTCAGGGTGATGTTCCACTGTATTTCCATGGAACCAACTATCTTTTCCTAAAATCCCAGCCTCATTTACTAAATATTTTTGCAATTATCTTAGCAAACAAGACAGAAGTTCTGTAAACGCTATCCTTATTTGGCACTATGCGACTTGCACCACTGAAGCAGGAACCTGTGCAGATGAAAACACCAGACAAGTGTCAACAGATGCTTCTTGCCCCTGCCAATTTTCAAGTTACTGCCCCAAAGGAACCTTGGAAGGTGAAAGCTTTGCAAAAAATTAGCATCAGTAATCTCTGTCTGGGACAACTCTCTGAACAAGTCAGTAACCAGCAGCACGTCTCAACATCACATCAGGATACCTAACCTAACTCTGACCTAGAAACAGTGACGTTGCAGTAATGCACACAGGGATGACTAACCCCATCCTAACGATGGCCATTACTGCAGCTTGGTCCCAATGACCACCTCTGTACTGAGCTGTGCTGTAACAATCAGCCACGGCAGATTACTCAAAACAAGTTTGTTCTTCATACTGCTCAGAGTAGATATAACCTACATCATTCGGAAGTCTGAGGATCAATTCCTCCTGTGGGATAGATGAGATCTTTGAAAGCACAAGATGGACCCTCTTCTGGCCCACCCTTGGGCTTCCTAATGACAAGAACTAAAAGAAACTGAGAGTATGTCACAGATCTGAAAATAACACCTGAATGCCTTTAAGAACTATATTCATGGTGAATTTTGAAATAAGTTCCACATCCACATCGCAGTTTTAAAACTCATCTTTCTTAGAATAACAGTGTCAATCATTGAAGGTTCCTAGACCAGTTTTACCTCTTAATTATGTGGAGTTTTTTGGCAGAGAACACATTGCTTTTGAACTTGAAGGTCTGCTCTTATGTTTCTTATACCAGAACCAAAGATGTTACAAGTTAGACCATGTTAACCAGCTTGTGAGCAAGCTTTTATCAAAAGCTTAGGTAGCCATAGGATAAATATGAAGCACAACCTATATCTTACCATTGCCACCACTACTATCGCCACCTCCTCCTTTTGGTAAACTGCCATCGAAAAGATCCGAATCATCAAGGTTGCCTATAAAAAAATAAAAATAATATTATCTTACATGTTTTAAGTTCAGTGAAAAGACACTTCAAGGCACATAATGACATGGAAGTTTTCTCTAGATCATTCAGCCAAGTTTGTGGTGGTTTCAGGCTCAGCGTCATAGTCGCAACATGTTTGTGTTTCGAAAGCCCTCCCAATCTCAAGTCCCTTCGGCTCGGCACTGTACAGTTTGATAGCAGCACTGCTGCCTCTGGACTTCCTGAACCACTGAGGGACGTCAGTGTCCAAGAGCAGGTAGTACTGCACAAGTCACAGGCTAAGCAAGCAAGAAGCTCTGTAAGCTACTTCAGTGGAACAGCCCGTCTCACTGTCCTGTTAAAGCAGAGAAAGGACATGGACAGGAAAGGACTTTCTTTTCAAGGCTGCAGCTGTGAATGTTTCTTCAGTTGGCCTTCTAAGTCACAACCAATCTTTTGAACCTGTATAACACAGCAGCTAGAGGAAAAAAGAAAAAACAAAAAAAAAGAAAAAAATAAAGGTGAAAAAAGAAAAAAATAAAGGTGAAAAAAGAAAAAAAAAAAAAAGAAGAAAAGAAAGAAAAAGTTCAACATGCCAGAGTCCAGTTGCTACAGTATTTGCCTGACAATGGGAAGATCCAAATGTAATTCCCTCATCTGATTTACTGCAGGACATTGAGCCAATCCCTCTCCATTTCCACTGGACCCTACCTCATCCGGCTTGAGTTCTCCTCCTTCCCTCTGCTGCCAAACAAATCTTTGGTTTATGCAAAGCAAATCTGTTTCAAGCAGCAAAACTAAAAGCATTGCTTCAGAGGATGTTTTAGATGGGTGGCAAAAGCACTGTACTGAGGCATACAAGACCAGAATTCAAATATCTGCTGCAAATTAGGCAGGAGAAGGAACAAGATCCCGGGCTTGCATTTCAGGTAAAGACTCTTTACCACCATATTCCTGGATAATGGCATCTTCACAGCCGCATCCATCTGAATCTGTTCTGTTCTGAGTTAGGCAAAGACAGAGAAGACCTCTAAAGCACAACAGGCAGGGAAGGACATGTATTTTAAGCCTACCTTTCAAACACAGAAGAACTTAATTTCTTAACTGGGGCCTTTGAAAGAAAATCTAAAAAAATAACCCTTTAACTTTGAGCTTTACCTTCAATTTAGGTGCTTCAAGAATATAGTTCACAGGTAGTTCCTAGTGACTTTTTAGCATGACTAGCAGGGGTTCAGTTTGTAAAGATGAAAGGACTCAATCCAATACACAGGTGCTCCACCATAGGCAGCCAAGAACAGAACTGCCCCAAGCACGCACATCCCATCCTTCCTCCTCCCCACACCATCCAGCTTTTAAGTGAACAAAAGCGACTCAACAGGTTTGTTATGGAATTTCAAGACTGCTGCAAAGCTTATTTGCAAGACAATTTTTCCTCAACTGTCAGTGTTTATCCAGTGCAACATCTGACATACAAAGCAGCCAATTAACAAGGTATAATTATTTTAAGTTTGAGATAGTAAAACCATGTCACAATTCACGAGTTTGTGCTAGAAGCCTTACCAGTGTCTTTAGGATGTGCAGGTGGACCTTGCTTGGGGTTATCTGCACACAAAAGAGAGAATTAGGGAAAAAAAAAGAAAGAGAAAAGGTTAAGAGATCAAAAGCAGATTACAACACAGTAACTTTAAAAGGGACTAGGAAAGATTAACAAATACTCTTTTACTGTTCAGAAATTCTTAGGTCAGTCTTACCAGTGTCTCTGGGATTTGCAGGTGGAGCTGGCTTGGGGTCATCTGTAGACAAATAATAATAAAGTGACCAAAGGTACTAGTGTGAAGAGACCAAAAGCAGAGCATACAGTGACCTTGAAAGACTATCTTCCCGTGTCATTTTCCTTTCCTTTCATTAGCTAATGCTGTATTTGTTTGGTTATTTTAGGTTAAACACTGTACTTCAATGCAATGTTTCTGCTACATTAGCCTGTATGTTAGACCCTTGCTATAACTGAACGTATACAGAAGAACTCATTAAGTATTAGGCAGCATTTTAGTTTGCAGATCTGATTTCAAATGCTGAACTTCTTTAAATATCCTTGATGTTGCATGGTCTTGCCCCTTCCCAGCTCTAGCACAAGTTAGGTCAGGTCTCCTTAGGCTATCTATATATTCAAAGTAAAGAGGCAGGCACCTCCAGAGCACAGTTCTTAGACCCCAACTTAGGCTTGCCATTCTATAAAGGATTCTCCCTCTTCACTTACCTGAACCATCTGATTCTTTCAGCCAACTGTTTCTCAATTAGCCAGCTCTGATTTAAAAAACATCAGCAGTTGGAAACAGACTGCTTTAAGAGACAAAACTTCAAAGGGCTAAATCAAACAGAGCAGTAAACAGTGCTACTGTCGTGCAACTCTATGTCCTCTGTTAAGAAAGCTGTCTATACTGCAACAGGTCTAGCGATGGCACTCGAAAAGCTGCTCTGCATTATCTGCCTAACTGGATGCACCTTTTACTGGCCGAGTGAAAACAATACTGCAATTTCTACTGCTGCCCACACTGCAGAGCTGAAGACCATTAGAAAGAGTACCTTCCTTCATATTATTTCAAAGAGATTAATGTTTCCTTATGCTACTAAAATTACTTCCTGGAAAGGAAGAGATTACTTCAGATTTAAAAACTACTTCCATAAGTAATAGTTTATGGAATTAGTGCCATCTAGTGAAGACAGAGCAATGAAACAAGTAGGATTTGGCTAAGAAATGAGTGAAATGCATACAGTTTTTGTTATCCAGACCCTTAAAAATGAACGTAAATAAACATAACTAGACTGCAATTATTTTTATCTGCAGTCTGTTACCTTAATCAACTCAGTGCCCTTATTACATTTAGGTAATACAGGATGGATAAACAAGTACCACTGAGCAGTATCCAGGAAAACATGATACTTACCAGGATGAAGAGCATGTTCCAAGTCAAAATCATCTACAAAGAAAGAAGGGAAGTTTTAACTGTAATGCAAAAACTGAACTATTTTTAGGCTATTGTTATACAAAATGCACCTCACAATGTTTCACCAAGAATATAATGGCATACTCATTCAAGAGTGGCCCACGGAAAAGCATCACAGAGTTACCAGGCATTATCTGCCAAACTACATGCTGTTCTTGCTGATCATGGTACATGTCAAGGGCCAGCTCAAGGTGAGCAAGCTCAAAACATGCAGATTGAAAACCAACAGCAGGGATTCTCACAGGGTCTTTAAGCTTCTGAAATCACAAAGTAAATTTGTGAAAACACTAGCAGAAGACTCCAGAATGCAGAAAACCTTTTGCTATTAGGGAACTGCTTTCTTTTATAGAAATATCACAACTCTGTGTGCCACTAAATTGAAAAATTCAGGCTCTCTAATTAGTATGTAAAACTACACTTGACTTCACAGTAAAAGCCATTACAAGCCAATTAGATCTCACCTAAATTTGGTGGTGGTGGCTTCTGAGATGGAAGAGGAAGAGGCTTCTTTGTAGTGTCTGTCAGGGATGGTCAGAAAAAGAAAAAAGTTTAAATACTATTTAATACACTGTTCAGAAGATACAGGAAGGACAAATGTAAGCACAAGATCAAGTCTACATAGCAAGATATTTTCCCTTTAAGAGGAATACCCGAGTGTTCCCAAAGGAGTTTCAGTTCTATGTGGTCAACATTTTGACATTCCCATAGCAGAACTGTTCCACTGGGGCTTGAACAAACCATATGTGGGGAAGACGTCATGTTTGGTCATGCAGTGATACTCAGAAACTGACAAGTCAAAAGAGCAGCCGCTATTTTCCCGCCTACCTCCCAAAATTTGCAAGAGTGTAATAATTACCAAGTGCATCTTCTAAGCTGAAGTCGTCAGAATTGCCTGTAGAAGATGAAAGCAACAGTAAGAACGTTGTTTTTTCTTACTCAAAACAAACACTTATTACAGTCATAAATGTGTCTGATCTAGCTTGAGGTATGTTTTCCGCTTCCTGCGTCAGACTAGAAAAATATTTTCAGTCAGGGCTGAAGACAGACATTCTTCTCTATTTCTCCAGACCACATTCCACGCATCTCTTTGGAAAAAAAGAACAGCACTAAAAATTGTCTCTATGAAAAGGATCCGGAGGGCCAGAACATATATTCCTAGAGCCAATATAATGCACTTGATCCTTTATTCTTGCCACTGCTATTGCATGCTTTCTTAGTGCCATCCACAGCATATTCTTTCCCAGCCTTCTTTCCACTGAACCACAAAATGAGCAAGGGCACAGCTCCAATTCACAAGCATTTACAAGATACAAGTGTGAAGAAGAGCCTTGGAGCACAAAGGCTGGTATGAAAGTCATATAATCACGTAATGGATTTAATACCTTGGCATTAAAAAATTAATTTTCAGGGGTTTCTAGGACTTATCTTTTCCCCTAACAAAGGTTAACAGTATGAAGGCAGTTAGGTTATTAGCACAGATGATCTTGAGCAGTCTCTTCAACTTCCTAAAAGACAGCTAAATGCAGCTGTCACCACTATGGGCTCTCCACTCCAGGTAGATTAAGTTTCATTTTCAGCCCTTCGGAAAAGAACATTCCCTCTTGGTGTATTAGATCAGTTGCTAGAGCTACTGCTGCTTACCCAGCCAACTGCACACACACTAACTCAATATATTCATGATACAGACTGGTTTCACAGCATGAATAGTAGTGTCATCTCAGCAGCAGAGACTTGTAAGATAAATGGACAGCTAAAACAACTGCTTGGGATATTTCTGATAGCTCATCATTCCTACTTTCACTGAAGCATGGAAAGAGAATAAGCCATGAA
This sequence comes from Grus americana, assembly GCF_028858705.1. Lineage (NCBI taxonomy): Eukaryota > Metazoa > Chordata > Aves > Gruiformes > Gruidae > Grus > Grus americana. The sequence continues at coordinate 142,931,248 of NC_072852.1, forward strand.
AGTAGATACCAGCTATTGAAGAAAAAGACATCCAAATACACTGCTCCAGCCCCAAAGAAGCTGGAAGACTTTTTCTACCTACTGAGTACCAAGCCAGCCAGAGCAGAACTTAATTCCAGCCAGAGCTACCTTAGTTCAGAAAATACATGCATAAAGCATTGACATTTCTAGCTTTTCCTCTAAGAATCAGAAGGGGAATCAGAACTGGCTACTGTAAAGTCTGAAGAGAGGAATAAAAAACAAACATCAAAAATCAAACCACAAGCAGAATGTTCCTTCTGCTTACACGACAGGGCAAGTTAAGACAAGGACAGCTCACAAGTCTAGTACTGGGAATGATGGATGCTCATATACTTGGTGACATCTTTCATCTCAACTGAGGTCAAAACCAAAATCTCTTCTCCTTCTCAGATAAGTGCACTAATAATACCATTTTTTGCCAGAGAAGAAATGAGACTAAGATACATTCTTATTTTTTTAATATGGAAGCAAGGAATGGCAACTGGAATAAAAAAATCAAAGGCAAGCTTGCAGTTTCCTGAAAACATTCTGCAAGCTAGTCTTCAGTCTGGTCAACTGAACTGTTGCAGCAGAAACTGAAATCTGAATTCCATCTAAGAAGTGATTGTCATATTGTAACACTTGAACTGAGTACCACCTTGCTCACAGCGACGTAGGGAGGTAGCACTGCCTGGTCGGTGAAAGGCCCCTTCACAGAAACAGAGGCAATTCATGGCTTTATTGTGGTGCATGAGCAAAGTACATTTACAACCTCCTAGATAAAGTTATTAGGTATAGATCTTGAATAGAAAGCAAGAAGATATTTCATTTGGTGTTCTTCACTCCAGGTGGAGAGCATAAGCTCTTTTATATACTTAGCTCATGAAAAACTGTTTCACAGAATGCAAAAAATATTTGCAGCTTGTTTATCTGAAGCCTACATCACCTTGCAATATAATCTTAAAAACCTCAGTAAAATGAGCAGTTGCTAAGACACAAATCTCAGCTACCTCTGAAGTTACCCCTTTGTTTAGACTATGCCAAGAAACCTCCATATTAACAGGTAAAAAAGGTCAAAACACTCAAGAGAAATTTAAACAAGTATTTGTACAGTTGTTCCTCAAACTTGGATTCTGGTTTGTTTGTTTTCTCAAGTACCTACATCTCTCAGGCTACAGTCCTCCAGGGAGGAATGCCTAAAACAGGACTTGACCAGGTATTTGCTAGTCTAACTCTAAGGCGGCAGGCAGAAGAATCTGTTGAAGATGTATGCTTCTCAAAATACTCTACTAGAGTAGCAACCAGAGAATGGACCACCACCGTCTGTTAACACCATCTGTCTTAAGGTTAAAGTTATATCACTAAGTTAATGAATGTTACATTGGTAGATATATTTCAAGAGCACTATTTCTTTTTAGAAGGAGTGGCAGGGGGATAAACAAGCTCAACAATACTCAATGTTATGCTTCCGTGCAGCTGAAGTTTTACCTGGAGCAGAAAAGAGGCTATTTGAAGAGTCTCCCACTGCCACCATGAAACTTAGTCCGAGAACTCTGAATGTTTCCAGCTGCAATGGTTTCCCTCAAGAGGAGGAAACCAGTGTAAAAGAGTGTGCATTCAATGACATTGCTATTTTAAGGAACTGCTTTCACACATGATCTTCGTGGAGAAATAATTTAGGATGAGACTGCTGACTGCCAATCTCACATAAGACATGCTTTGAGAGAGCAAGAAACAAATTTGAGAGTTAAAAAAAGAAAAAAATCATTCTATATTGACTGGAATTATTCAATATTCTGCAACTACACTTCTGTTTTCCAAGCATGAGGCAAGATGTTGTGCTCTTGACATCTCAATAATGGTAGCAGAAAATGTCAAAACCTAGTTTATGAAACTCATTACAATAACTTGCACTCTGAAGTGCTGGCAGTCTGCTTTCCCAGCAAACACTGGGTGTTTTGCCACTGTTCATTACAAACCTTCCTATGTCTTTAAAGCACTTCTTTTACAACTGTACTCACTCAGCTTTTAGTATGGATGGGTCCAACTAAACTAGAAGTTCAATTACTTAGCCTGAAAGGAGACAGGCTCAGAACCAGGGATTTGGCTGGTTCCAGGGAAGAAACAATCAGACAAAAGAGATAAAGCTACAGAACTACACTAAAGGTAGCAGCGTGATCCAAGAAGCAAAAGTCAGCATGAATATGCTGCACTTCCTAAAGGTTGAAGAAGCACCCAGAGTAATCGAGTTTATTAGTATTTTCTTAGTTTAATCAAAGATAAGTGCAAATAAAGCAGATATTATGTTGTGTATAAAGCACAACACAGCAGGTATTTCTAGCTCCTAGGTGCATGACCAGATATAGGACCATTCCAGGAATGTCTACACTATTTTCCTTCCATGTCCATAGTTCAAATACCAGGATCTCAAGAGACAGTTCTTCAGCAGGCTGTCCCCAGTAACCTGCATAGTTTGTGTCAGATGGGGGAAAAACAGCAGGTAAAACAAGAGCAAACATAGGGTTTTGAAAGGCTGACGAGCTAGAGGGTATTCAAGAAAGTCAAGTAACTACACAAATAGGAGTCCTTTAGCAAAGACCCATCACCACTCTCAGACACGTACTGCTATGGTATTAGATTAGTCATATTTACATTCCACTGCAGAAGCAGACACGAGCTTTGGAAAGTTCCTCCATTAGTCACGTGTATGGCAACACACCAAGAAAGGAGCCTTGTGATGAATCACCACAAACATAACTTTCTAACTTGAGCAACAGACTGCTTGCATTGTGTTTTTCTAAAAATGCTGTTGCTCTCCTTCCCTCCCCAGTGCCCTGCAACCACAGGGTGTCACAGAGCCTGCATACTGCAGCTGGTCGTCCAGTTGTAGGCCTATGGACCAGGTGACAATGGTCAGCTGGTCCATGTCCCACTGCTGGATGTTACCTACCACTCAGTGGCCAACTAACTTAGAATTGTAGAATATCTCAAGTTGGAAGGAACCCATAAGGATCATCGAGTCCATCTCCCTGCTCCTTGCAGGACTACCTAAAACTAAACCATGTGACTAAGAGCGTCATCCAGACATTCCTTGAACTCTGTCAGGCTTGGTGCCATGACCACTTCCCCGGGGAGCCTGTTCCAGTGACTGACGACCCTCTTGGTGAAGAACCTTTTCCTAATGCAGCTTCATTCCATCTCCTCGTGTCCAGTTGCTGGTCATCAGAGAGTGGAGATCAGCACCTCCCCCTCCGCTGCCCCCCTTGAGAAAGTTGTGGATGGCGATGAGGTCACCCCTCAGCCTTCTCTTCTCCAAGCTGAACAAACCAAATGACCTCAGCTGCTCCTCATAAGTCTTGTCCTCCAGGCCCTTCACCATCTTTGCTCCCCTCCTCTGGACACATCTAATAGTTTAATAGAACTGTGTAGGTTGGAAAAGACCCTTAAGATCATTGAGTCCAACCATCTGATGTCCTTATATTGAGGCACCCAAAACTGCACACAGTAGTCGAGGTTGAGACGCACCAGTGTAGGGTGGGACGATCACCTCCCCTGGCTGGCTGTGCTGTGCTTGATGCGCCCCAGGACATGGCTGGCTCTTTTGGCTGCCAGGGCACACTGTTGACTCATGTTCAACTTGCCATAACCCCAGGATCTCTGTCCGCAGGGCTCTCCAGCCTCTTGTCCCCCAATTTGTACGTATAACCAGGATCATCCTATCCCAGGTGCAGAATCTGGCACTTGCTCTTGTTAAATTTCATATAGTTGGTGATTGCCCAGCTTGGGCTTGTCCTGCTGCCTAGCCACTCATTTTCATGAAATCTGCAAAAATCTTGAGCTCGACGAGGCCTCTCATCTCTGTAGAGTTTACATGAGGTTTGGCAGCCCTCTTGGGGAATGAGGATGCTGGTAGCCACAAGGGCATAAATTGTTGGGCAACCAGGCAAAAAGCAGCTTCTGCAACTTCCAGCAGGGAAACTGGATGTTATACTCCCATGTCTTGTACTTTTTCCCCTTGGGGAACAGAAAACCGGAGGAGCAGAAATATTCAACACCTAAGCATAACAGAAGCTACAGGAAATACAGGAAGGCCAACACATTAAAACTTGTTCACGAAACACTTTAAATAACAGAGCAAAGCCATCACATCCCTTACAATTGCTTTTTAAGCTTACCAGCACTTGATTCCAATCCAGGTTTTGCCCCATCAGCATTACTTACTACAATAACAGACTTCTACTGCTCAGCTCACATTCTGACAGTTATTTTCCAACATGTGCAGGACGAGCAATTTAATCACAAAAAGCCTTGGAGAAAGGTGAGTTGGTTCTCTATATCCTGCTGTAAGAACTGCCTTTCTAAAGTTTTAAATGGAGAACCTGGAACACGAAAACCACTCGCTGCGGGTGGAGGAATGTACTTAAAACTCCTCCTTTCAGCCAGGGCAGAGGTTTGCAGGCAAGATCCCTCTGCGTTAGGCAATGCAGATGGGATGTTTACTCCCACTGCCAAGCAGCAGTTTATAATTAGCCCTGCCTGGAGTCTCATGAAATTAAATCCCACACAGTTGGTTTCAGACCCTGTTACTCCTATAAGCACCCACCTATCATTGCTGCTTTTCAAGTTTAGTTTCTCTGCAGAGCAAGAGGGGAAAAAAAAGCTTTGCATAAAGTTCTGTTCAGAAGAACAAAGCCCCTTCCTACCTAAAATAAGTACGACGCGAACACAAGTAACAACTGTAAATCAGCCCAAAAAACCCAAAGATAATTTTTACATCTGGGGAGTGTCTGCTTTCTGCACATCTGAATTGTTCACTAATGTATCTGATAGGAATGAAGTCAGCTAAGCCTCTGCTGCAACCAATAAAAAGATTTATTTCCTTTTCAAAAAGATGAATAAGACTACCCTAATATGAGCATATTTATCTTTTTACAGTGATCCAAAAGCTATTTCCCTGAAAAGTTACTTTATTTGCACCAATCTTGAAAATAAAGTACAGAAAAAGTTAGGAAATTATGTGGACTAATCTTTTTCTGATCTGACTGCTAGAAAATAGTTTTAGACCAATCTGTGATTTATTTTAATATTTGAATTACTAAGTATTGTTTCCACCCAAAAATGGCAATTTAACATTTTAAATAAACAAGAAAAAAAGCCTACAAGGTCACATTTTGACTCAAAATGACTTAACTAACTGTAGTCAGGTGAGGGTTTTTAACAGAACATGGTAAAACAAGCCATTTACTGGAGAAGGAAAAAAAATATATTTTGAAGCATAGTTTGGGGAAATCTGCTTATCTAAAAGTTTCCCATGCACTGGGCAACTTTTGTTGCCCCTTTGAGCAGTAGAAAGTAGGAAAATACAATGGGGCTCTAGACATTAGCTATAAGCAGAGTTTTCTGGGGAGGAAATAAGAGGAATCTGGGTAGGAATAAGAGGACAGAATGAATAGCTCTAAATCTGTAGAAAGCATACAGAAGAATCAGGTCAACCACAAAGCTAGAGAATTAATACAATGGCAACAGTCCTGCCAAATGCTGGGCTGCTTATACGGAAATGAAAAGGGGTAAAAGAGAACTATACAATAGTTACAAAAGGTCTAAGAACTCCTGTGAGACCCTTCAATCAAGTTATGAAGATAAAAATAAATATTTGGCATCTTAATCATAACCTGCCCAGTGACAAGTTGTATACCACAGTCTGGTTGCTTTCTTACAGTTTGTAATTCTGCACATCCATAACTGTATGATCACTTTCTCTCCAAGCAGTGCTTCGGATGCTTGGTGATTCTCTTCTGGTTACAACCCTCACTGGCAAACCAACTTCAAACATCAAACAGCAGAGCCACAGGTCCCAGATCTCCTCCTTAAGCATAAAAGAGCTTCCAAAGCACTTGTCACTAACAGCACCTTGGAAAGAGTTAAAGTATTTTCTGTGCTTCAGGGAAAGTTGTTTCTTGCAGAGAGTATCTCCCCCACATATTCAAAATATTGAAAACCTGGCTGCCTGTGGTCCTGGGGAACCTGCAGTGGCTGACCCTGCTGGAGCAGGTGGTGGGACTGGAAGGTCTCCAGAGGTGTCCTCCAGCCTCAGCACCCTGTGGTTCTGTGACTTGGGCCAGTTCTAGTGACTGGCCTAAATTCTTTGTGCTACAAAATGCACATAACCGCAGATAAGATAAATGAGTCTGTCCCTTTGCAATTCTTTTTACAGATGCAAACTGAAATACATTGCTGTGTCTCATGAAGTTTCTAAGTGGAAACCTAAGCTACATTCACAAAGGCTGTTAGAAGAACATTTGGGTGACAGAAGCATGGCACTTTGCATCATGAAATGACAAGTTTAGGGGCACTTAGGAAGCGGAAAGACAGGAAAAGGCTTTTGCAAAAGGGTGGGGTTTTTTCCTGAATCAAAAAGGATGGGAAAATTTTGAAAAAATGGTGTGCTTTAATAAAGGTGCTGAATCCAGATGGCAACAACAAAAAAACCAGATTGGAGATATTTGGTTTTTGCTCATTTCTTCTCACCTGTAACTTCAGGAGGGACTAACCAGACTTCAAGACTGCAAATGCCATATACACTATGCTCATTGCTATGTCACCTAAGTACTTGACCTTACCAAGCATAAATGCATTACTAAAATTAGTCAGTGTTTTAATAAAGTATTTTCTAAAGAGCAAATGCTAAGCTTCCTCTTGTGTAAATTCAGGGACTAAGGCAAAATACAGCTGGCAGACTGAAGCAGAGTCTTGTCTGCATTCAAGCCTTGATGTAGGCTGCAGGTGTTGGATTAAATATCGCGTACCATACATTATTTAAAGCCTGCATGTCAGTACTTGTACCTGCAAGTGCTAGGCACACTGAAATTTTCAGCCTTCTGGGTAACTGCTCTTGAGTTTTGGTACTCTTCCTTGTAGTAGTAGCCCTAAACCACGGAGGCATCACTCTGTGCGTTAAGCTTGAAGTTACTTGATGTCAGCAAGCTGGTTCCCAGCTGCACAGTGTCACTCACAGCTGGGGCCACAGCTGCCACTGCCTTCTCTTGCTTCAACACAGCACCTGTAGAAGCCAAGCCCTTTCCTTCTGCCCCTGGGGTTAGCAAGGAGCACCCCCTGCCCCTCAGATCTCACCAAGATCCAGCAGGCAGTGTGCACCTACTTCACATTCAGCCACTTTGGAAATGCTGTCTTGGCATAAGAAATGTCAGTAAATTTTTATAAGCCTAAGAAACCAAAATCCTTTAACTACATATTGTTCACAGTCTACAGCTTCAAAGTTTAAGCTGCTTGATAGACAGGACTTTAAGCTTTCACAAAGCTGACAAGCCTTGCAGCTACTACTCACATAGCCTAAATTGCCATGATCAGGTGCATTCTTACCACAAGGCTCACATTTACTCGTTATGAAAGTTCCCTTCCCTAACTATTATTATATCAATCAGTCTTTATAGTATGAAAGTGTATTAACTTTGTTAATATATATTAGTTCACATTACACATTGCAAGGTAGTGAGGTAGTGGAATTTTACTGGAGACTTTGGTATTGTTCATGCTTAAGTAAAAGAAACCCAAGGATAGCTCAGCCCTGTAAATAAGAAGGACTTTATTTCTTGGAAGCTTAGAGCTGTCCATGAAGGATAAAGGATACCCCTGGACAACCCAGATAATGCCAGCATCGTAGCCCCTCTAACACCTCTTTGAAACCCTCCCAGCATTGGCCGGCATCATAGGTAAGTAAATATAGCAAGACTGACTCCAGGCATGTGTGGATCAATAGACAAGCAGCAAGAATACTGCAGAAATACAGTTGCTTTGCAAAGTTTTACTATGATTAATCAGTAATGTGGGTGTTTGTTAGTGATTAGTCAAATTATGTTGTACCTGAACATTTCAAGGGTGTAAAAAACCTGTGTAAAACCACATCCAGGGTGCCCCAATTTGGTTATTCACCCTTGTAATTCTATATTTTGGTCCTAGCCTCTCGCTAGCAGACATCTAGCAATAGCAATAGTCAGCAGTTCTTGGCAAGAACTTTTCTGCAGTTGACCGACATCTGTGAAACCTCTTGCTCTGTAGCATGTACTTCAAAACAGTGGGCATGTCACAAGCAGTCAAAACTATACTTTGAAAACTGTGGAGCAATATACACAATGATGGCACTAAGACGGACACACAAACAGATTCATGAATGTTAAGCTTCACTGGGATAACAATCCAAATCACAGCCAGCACCAAAAATTAACAGTTAAATACACTGGAAAGACTACAATGGCAGTTAATCAAAAGGTTAGTCTCAAATTTAAGAAACCTGTTTTATCCAAGCAGGTTGCAAACTCTTTGGTATCGCATAATTTAATAAATTCATTGGTTCTCTTGAAAATAACTACAACTGGCATCAAGTAACCTAATGCTATTTTATCGCCAGAAACTTATCTATACTCCTATTCAGATAATATTCTAAACTGTCTTTGCACTGAAACCCTCTATATGCATCTGTACAGTTCAGTACCCTGCCTGGCCTTGTGCAGAGAAAGGGAAAAGTGTTTTCAGGGCCATTGTGTGATCTCTTGAGCCATGACTTCAAGAGTTGCGTGCTTTTTCTGCTCATCCCAATAATCACTAAAACACTTTACACAGTGATAAAGTGCGTAAGATGACAGACTGGAGGCTTCCCTCCCCACCAAATGGTCAGGAATCGCCAGCATTTTGTTTTGTCTGCATCCTTACTGGCTCATACTCTGCACCTCTGGTAGCCTCTTGAATTGGGCAGGGAGGGACGGAAGGAAGAGCAGTCTCAGAGGGGGCTCGGAGGAAAAGGGAAGTGTAGCAGCGAGGTGAAGGTGCAGGAAGGTTAGGGAGGTCCGCACTACATGAAAGATGGTAAAACTTTAGCACAAGGAAGAAGGAAGTATTAAGAAACCAAGATTTGTAATCTGGCAGTCAGTGAAGTAAAAGCTCCAAAAATTCCAACATTTAGAGTGGTAAATAATCCTCACTCTGATCAAGGAAAAAGAATTTAAATTATGAACAAGTAAATGGAACTTCACCTTCCATTTAGAAATTACTTCTTTAAAATAAAATTTAGTTGAAATACACACTTGCAATGTGCACAGAATTAAGTCAAGAATACTCTTATTTTTACAGCAGTACATCAAAATGATGGCTTGTAGTAAGCAGGACTGTTTTATGTCTGCTGGTATTTGTAAGCTGAAAATTTCATTTCACCGCCTTTCTTTTACCTTCCTCACTAGAAGTCTTACCAGTTCAAAACAACCTGTATACTGATAACAAAATTCAAAAAAAATCTGTAATTTAGTCAGAAACATTAATTGAACAGTAAAATTGACTTTGTTTTTCTAGACTCTTTTTAATCATGGCTTGTTCAGCAACAGCTAAAAAGGTTATGCAGTCTTTTCAGTCTGCATACTTAAAAACAGCTGCTACAGCTTTTGCTAAAAGAAAGAAGAGGAACACTTTGGGGTTTACAACGAGGGCTTCCTGTGGAGAAGGCGGGTATAGAGGAAACCAGACTCATACAGTGGCTTGCAATGATTCAACTCATATTTTAATCCATTGCTCTGAGATTTAATCAGTTCTGGCACTAGTCAACTCATTTTATAACAAAACCCATTGTTCTGCTCAAACATCAAATGTTGATGTGTTTCATTAGCACCAGTGGCACTTTTCTTCCTGCAGGTATTTACTATTAAGGGATTAATTGAGACAGAATTGCATTAAGTGACAATTCAGTGAGCCAGGATTTCGCAGCTTGTGCTCCACTGCACCACACCGGCATTGGTTCGGAAACGTGCAGACTAGCTTTAGCCACAGGATGTGTGATGGGACAGCAGCCTGCTTCTCTGGGCGGTGGGGCACACTGGAGGACAAGGCTCATTTTTTCTACTTCAACCAACTTTGTATCATGTATGTAAAATTACTACCTAAAAAAAATATATATATATTTCTGAAGGACAGCCACACACAGAGAGATACTGCATGCACCCAGGTTGATGTGACTAGTTTTAGTTGCCCAAACCAGACAGATAAAAAAATAAATAGGTTGGTTAGAATCCAACTAAGTGGCAGCCACAGATATAAGGCAAATCAGAAATGTGGCATAGGTTTTGTCAGATGAGGGTTTATTTTTTGTTTCTTGTAAAAAAAAAAATTTTTTTTTTTAATTCCCATCCTTCATTATTGTTACTTGAAGAACAAGATAAACCTTCCCTTTTGTGCCAAGGCTATGTTCTTAGTCGTTCTAACATGTTCACGTGCTCAGCAAAACACCTGGAAGGCGTTCACAGTGAAACCTTAAGCATTTCTAGTTCAAGTGCATCTTGTGAAAGTACTTCTATTCTGCTATAATTAGACAAATCTTTTATCAAGAATTCTCCACATCAACCCTAAGAAATAGTTTCATCATCTCCACTCTGTTCCTCTATCACCTTCTAACGTAAACTGGATTTTATAATCCAGTGTTATCACTTGCAGATAGCCATTACACATGCCAGACTTTAGTCTGCACTATAAATTTACTCATTTTGTAGAACACCACAGGAAAGCAATAGGAGTAGATGTAAAAAATTGTCCTCAGGACAGGTAAGAATTGCAAGTCGAAGGGAGCCATGCCTGAGTATAGGACTGGCAGTGGAGACAGTGACAAAGATGCAATGGCAACACCCAAGGGAAATGAGTAGAGGAAGCAGTGGGCAGGGAAGAGAAAGGAGTCAGAGGGGTCTGGATGCAGAGAAGTTGTCAGCTTGCTACAGCCACAAGCTTCAGAATCACAGCTCTTGCTTGGGGGAAAAAGGTCCACATCTCTGCTTAGTACAGTAAAGAGCTGGCCTTTACAGAAAGCCAAAATACCAAAAAGGAAAGATGGAAGTTTTTGTGAAAAGGGGAGGGAGGAGGGATGTCGTAAGTCAGACGGCAAACTTGCTGGCTAAGACAAGCAGGGACAGCTCTGATCTGAAGAAGTGATGTCTGTATTAAGCATCTGCAATGTTTGGGGAGAGAGAGGGCAGGGAATAGTGGGTGAAGTATTAAATTTGGGATTCAATTGCAAGATCCCCTCCCCATCCAGGATGTACTGAGAAACACAGAGGCAGGCAGAGATTTCTGGCATCAAAGAGGGAGAACACAGACAGGCATGGATAGCTGGAGGTGAAGGAGGAAACAGAAGATTGAAAGATAGAGATAAAAATGTAGAAGAGGATAGCCTCATCCAAAAGCTTTCCACATAGGCTTCCCTAAACCCTTCCCCCAAACCTTATCCTGAAACGTCTTGTTTCTAAATTTAACAAGGACTTGTGTGCCTCCAGAGCTGTCTGTTTTGTCCAACAATAGCATCAGCTCTACTAAAAACTGTATCCTATCCAACACATTTGCCTCACTTATTTTTAATTCACTGCATCATGTTACTACTACTATCGCCACTAGCTTCTTCCCTCTTCACACAGATTCAGTATTACCCTCCAAATCACAGGGAAGAAACAAGTGGTAAAATGTAAGTCTAAACACTGTAACTCCTTTTTTTTCCAGAGAGAAAAAGGTTTAGAGTGTAGTATTTTTGTGGCAGTAATAAAAAAAATAGTATTGCTAAGTATAACCAGACTTGCAGAATTTGCTGCCCTGGAAATATCAGTTTAACAAATTTTTCACTTTATTTTTTTATTTTTTCAAAATAGTGGACTTCTTCACAAACAGAAAAGATGTAAGAAATATTTTCTGTGGTTAAGCAAAAAAAGCATACAAAGATAGTTTTATAATTAAAATCTGAGTAGATTTTAACCAATGAAAGTTTTACCAATGAAATCAATGAGTGTTTAATAAAAAAGAATTTCTACTTCATGGAAAGATGTATGCCAAGTCAACATGAAAGAACAACTGCTATCCTAAAAACAAAGTTTGATTTTACCTAGATTAAAACTCTTTGACTCAAAGCGAAATGAGCTTTGTGGATACTTTACACACATCAAGAAATGAATACCATTTCTTGTGAAAAATTTCGAAGAAACAAGAGATCCAGAGGGAGTTTTACAGGAATCAAGCTATGAGGAAAGTAGAACAGAATTAACATCTGCAGTTAATTAGCATTTATCCAAGTCAAGAGGTTTTCCTTTTACGAGTACAGTTAAGGATGCCATTTCTTATATGTTTATAGTATGTGGACTCTTCACAGGTGACTGAAATCTGTATCAAGGAAACCAACTGTATTTGTTATACAGCCAATGATGTTGTATGATGACGCTTGACTTAAAATGTAAATGTTTTCTTTTAAAATTATATTTTCCCCAAAACATTTTAGAATGATTCCTGCATTTGACATGTTAATTCTGTATTTTAAAGGAACTGTTCTATATTTAGAAAAACTGTTCTGTATTTAGAAAAACTATTGTAAACAGGCCCTACACCACAAAGAACTAAGTTCTTGGACTATCACAGGAATTTTCTTTATGACCTTTTGGAATTCTCTGTAGAAAATCTTCTGGATCTTATTCTTCTGGGCTCCCCAATGACATCAAACACAGAGACTAAATCAGTTTAAAAAGAGTTTGTGATGAGTATCACTGCAGTAATTTTTATTTTCAACAGGTGAAAAATGTGCTTTCCTGCAACAAGCAGGGAAATTTTTCCCAGACTAGAATTTGCAAACATATAGAGAAAGCAAGATTTTTTAGTATTTTTTTTAATGGAAAAGCAAACTAAAACTAGTTTTTATGATACCAAGCAACCTTCCAAACACTAGTTTTTGCAGTATTGGTCCCAGGCAGAAAAGCTAACTCAGCACTGTTGCTGCAACTATGTGCTTTTGCAAGGTGGCACAGAGACCTCCTGCAGCAGTTGATAAGATACAGACTGACAGGCAAAGGGCAAGACACACAAGCCAGAGCACTGCTTCTCTATATTGGGAATAACTTGCAGGGTCTGGGTAGTAGGGGCTGATAACATGATGGGGCCCACGTTGACCAAAGAATGACCTACTGTGTACCATGCTGGAGGGAGCATGCCATAGGATTAAAAGCAAGGCCAGGGATAATACCGACATTCTGGCAGCATAGCAAATCTTGGGGAAAACCTTGAAAGAATGGGAATTCTGTATTCCCCTGTCCTATGTGCTCCTGAACAGAAAACAAGAGGGTATGACCAACTCAAACGGAAGGCCCTTCAGAGATGCAGCATTGCCAGCTGATGAGTTGTGAGCACAGGACAGAGTCAGAGCTCAGTTCAACCACTGCCTTCTCCTGCCCTAGCCTCCAGACTGCCTACTGTTCCGACAACTCATCTGAATTCACTGCACTGGGGGGGGACCTGCTGCTGGCCTGGCAGCAGGTGCAGATAGCCACATTTATTGGGCTGTCTGGGTAAGGTGGCCGGGCACCACATGGCCCCATCTACATTGTGGCCTAATGGATAGTGGTGCTCGAGGCACCTTATTGCCCTTGTGTAGCAGGGATGAATGAGTAGTTTTTTGCAGAGTAAGCAGCGAAAACACATGCCTACCTCTAGTGGAAGGGGGCCTCAGTTTGAATAGACAGGATTGGTAGCCCCTACCTTTTGCCACCCCCCCTACTGCCCCTACTCTCCTTGGGTTTGACTTTTTTGACCACTGTAGATGGACAGATGGAAGACACTAGGCCCAGGAAGACACTGGGCTTTTGGTATAGGCAGTGTGCTTTGTATAGGAGGGAACCACCTATAGGACTCTTACTGACCCCAGTGATGTTGCATGCACTCAGACAGACCCAGTTGTTCTTCGCTTAGCAACCCAAATAATTTGCTGAAAGAGCTATTGAACTGATTAAGGGGCTGCTGGTGAGAATTAAAAAGTAATTAATAACTGATTCCCTGGAAAAACAAGGGAAGGGGGGGGCTCTCTAACACTTTTACCTTACAACAGTCCTGTTCGGCCTGTCCAGAAGCATACTGGAGAATGGCAGTTAACAACAGATGTCAGAGCTTTGAATGATGTAGCTGCTGCATTAGCCGCTGTAGTTCCAGGCTTTTTGCAGGTCTTGCATGAGCCAGAAGCCAAAAAATATACCTGGTATGTTACAACTGGCATTGCAAATGCTTTCTTTTCAATCCCTCTGGCTGAAGAAGCAAGACCTCAATTGCCTTCACCTGGAATGGTGTGCAATGCGTCTGGAACTGGCTGTTGCAAGGGGTGGAAGCACACCCCTACCATCTGCCATGGCATCATCCACAAAACTTTATAAAGCAACGTATCTCTAGAGAGTTTTTTTCCACTGCATTGATGATGTATTGATTAGAGGAAAAACTCTCAAAGCAGTACTAAGTAATGAGCAACAGGTAATCTTTATCTTTCCCAACTTGAACTGATTAGTCTGTGGCCAGCAAATCAACAATATGACGACTGAACTCCTCTGGCTATAACATGCCCCAGCATATGATGAGTTATATGCTGAAAATAACCAATGGAGTTTGTTTACTGATGGATCCTGTAAAATCACAGCAGAAAAAAGGGATCCAAGCAGCTTGGAGCCCCTCCACGGGGAAGGCTGCCACCTGCAAAGGGACTAGAGGCTGCCACCAGTTTGCAGAAGTAATGGCCTTCAGAGTCCCCTTGGAACATGCTCAGGAGCATCGGTGGCCCTGAGTATACACATACACAGACTTCTGACTGATCACTAATACAGTACAGAAATGGCTCAAAGATTGGAATCGTGATAACCAGCAGCAGCAAGGAAAACCACTTTCGGCAGCAGCAGAATGGAAAGTAATACAACAGCTACTCGGAGAAACACCTACTTGAACACATGGTATTAATGTGCGTATCTGAAATTCAAAGGCAATTTGCGAAACATAATAACCAGGCTGACCAGTTAGCTCAACTTGCCAGCATAGCTTCAGGGTGTGAGCACAAAGAAAAGCTATTTTTAGCCAGGTAGGTCTGTGAAACTGCTGCTGATGTACTGGGGCAGAGAATGCAGCTTAGACTTGTCTCAGAAAGCCATTGTGCCAGCAACTAGGCAGTGTGAGATCTGTGGAATAAAACGACACACAAAGAAAGTAAGAATGATGAACCAGTACGTGTGATGGGAGAAAGGGAAGTTTGAAGAAGCCTAGCAAGTACATCGGCCCCCTCCTCTTCAGCAACACAAGCACGTGCTGTTGTCCTCACAGTGGCAAAGCTAGAAATGGCTTGGTAGAAACTTTTCTACTGGGAAAGAAAACATAGGCAGCACCCTAGATGGAACAAACAAACATATTTGTTGGCATGATGGAATGCAGCCTTGGCTAGACTCAGATAGCAGTAGTCATTTCAAAACCACAGCTGTCCAAGAATGAGGGGAAGACTGTGGAGCAGACCAAGTGTATCGTATTCCCTCTAATCCCCAGGCATCTGAAAAGGTAGAACAGTACAATGGCTTACTTGAAACTGCACTCCAGGGAAAGGGAATCTCACCTCTATGAAGCTGGGGGGGGGAGCTAGTTAACATAAAAGTAGGAACCTGTCATAGCAGCCCAGCAGAAAACCATTTACCTCAAGTTCAGCTGTGTGACAAAGTACCAGTCAGCCCTGGGGACACCAGAACTGAGACACACATTCGTGTCTATCCTCCTGCAGCAATTGAAATCCCTAAGGAAGGAGTCCTTATTGCTTGAGGACCATGAATTACCTACTAGGTGGCCTTTAGAAAAGTGATAATGAAATTAAGTATGTGCTGTTACATATGATAAATAATCTTATTTTACTTCATAAACCATGCCATTTGCTTTGGAGACACAAGAGGTATGTCTTTGCAGACACAATGTATGTCCAAACAGTTCCTAGGTACACGTTGCTCAAGAATGTATGAGGCACGAACTGGGCAGGGTTTCAGCAGCAAAGGGCTGCAGGGTGCCCTGTCTGGGAAGGGAACATGAACTGCCCCATGCTGCTTGCAATCATGTCATCTTGGCACTGACACCAATGGTGCACACCAAACCTTCAACGGGCCAGAGAAGCACAGAGTATTCCTGCTTGAACACACGTAAGAAAAATCATCAGCCAGCAAGGACAGGAGGCACGTGAGGAGATGGTCTGAGAGACTTGCAAAGGGGACATGAGACTGGAGGTGCGCTCTGGGCAGGAGAGGTTCCATGCCAACAGGGTACATCCCTGAGGGACTGCAGCTATGAGTCATCCACATCAGGGCAAGGACAGCCCTGAGGGACGGCAGCTGTGGGCCACTCACACCGGGGCCACCCACACCAGAGCAGCAACAGCCCTGTGGGACCATAACCCACCCTCACTGGGGCAGGGACACAGAGAAGCAAAGAGGAGCCCAGGAAAATCAGCAGGAAGCAAGGAGGAGCAGCAAAAAGAAACCATGAGGAATACGACCTTCCTTCTGTGTCTGTCACCTCACCGAAGGAGCAAGGGATGGGCTGAGCATAACCTGCAGCGAAACCAGGGAAGCCGAGATGGGGTTGGGTAGAGGTGTTTGGCTTAAGCTGAAAGTAGGGAAGGGGGAGGACCTTAGGGGTTTGACTGATTGTTTTCTTTCCCTCAATTCCCAAATCCATGATTAGAAGTTCGTGTTAACTGACAGTAAGCTATTTTAAGTAAAAGTTCCCCAAGTTGAGACTGTTTCGCTCATAACATTCTCTCAAAAACACTTTTACTAGACTCCAAAGAGTAGGTTTCCATGCCAGAGCATGGAAAAGCAGTTTGACTAAAAGAAAGAGGCTTGCCCCCGGCAAGATCATCTTAACTGATGATTACTATTATTAGTGCATTTCAGTAACAGAGCTGTCACCTGATGAAATACAAGTTGGTTGCAGTGAGAGGTTCAAGACAGCAAGAGTTAAAGCAGAGTGCTTTTGTGCAGGTGACCCCATCACATGCACCAGAGTAACATCAGGAAAATATTGAAATTGGTCTTGGCTGGACAGCAATAGGCTGAGTCACACTTAACTCTTGCCAAGTTAAATCACTGTAACTACAGAAAGCCTAAGGATTGTTGCAATGATATCATTTTGATGCAGCAGTGCAGTGGCCATTTTATATAAATAACAACACGTTAAAAAAAATCCTCTTAGCCATTTCAAATTAGAGAAAAAAGAAAGATGGAGAAACACGTGCTGTATTTTTCAAGTTCATGCTGCCATGTATGCACACTAGCACTGCTACTAAAATTGTTCAACTGAAAGTTAGTTGTGTGGTTGGTTGTTGTTTTTTTAATCAGATTTAAAAGGCAAACAATTCCAGAGCCCACAAAGCAGAGATCAGTCTCCAGGAGTTCCAGCGCTACCTCCTTGCCCCAGCTGGAAGCTCCATCTACTAGACGACAGAAAGGCTCATTTCACCATCTTTCATCCTACTAGTCATTTTGTTAACACTGACTTGCCTCAACAAGAAGTCAGGGGCACAAGAGTTTCCTTCCCTTTGCTCACAGCCCTATAATTACAGCGGTCTTACGAAGAAGGGATCTCCACCTGTAATTCACCTTAGGCTACTGATCTTACAACACAGATACCTCAGCTTCCAGTGTGTATTTTGCTCACCTTCCGGTGTTCACTACCACCACTGTTTCTTGTGGCAACTATGTTTCAATCAACAAGCTCTACTCAATTCTTGCAGAGGATACTTAGAGATTCCTGACTTCAAACTCCAGATTCTCAATAAGCAGACAGCTTTTTATGCCTTGATCTTTCTACAGTAGATAAGGAAGACTGTTGAACCTTGTGGCCGCATGCAGCAGTTTGCTGCTGCTCATCATGTATGGATTTTTTTGTTTAATTCTCCTTCTGCTGTGCTCTTCATATGATTTGTACAAAAGATCTGCTGCCTAATACTTTTTTTGCTGTTATATTTTGAAAACCAGATGCCTAAAACTAGATGCTGGGCTAGCCTGGTGGTTTTGCAGATGTAAGATGGCTGAGCTGGCCTCACACCTCACAGCCAGCTAAAGCAGGAAGCCTCCTGCCCTCTCCTCCCTGCCCCCATCACATTTCCACTCCCCGATGCTCGGCCCTGCCACTCCCTTGCGCTGGCTCCAACACCCATCAAACGCTCCGCAGAGAGAACTCAATGCACCAGATTAGTCACCTGCTGATTTATCAAACTGAACCATCTCAGTACAGGCCCCAATGGGCACCACACCAAATACAGGAGGAGAGAAATGGAAAGACCCAGCTCCTCAGCAGGGACAAGCTGTTAGGCTGCCTATAGAAACTGATGATGTAAAAACTCACATTCGACCTTCTTCTGGATCCAACCCCAATGATACCTAAATTCCAGCTTTGCCTGACTTGCAGAGCTCATACTTGGGATATGAGACAACACTTGAATACCAGTTTGAGGTTAAAACTGCAAGTTCTTTTTCTAAGCAAGCTCAAATAGCAAAGTTCACCCTTGCTTAATAACACATCCAAATCCTCGTGATATGTTGAATATTGTTTTAACACTAACAGCTTTCACGTGCCTAAAATGTATGATCCCATAAGAAATCCTCAGTCCCGAGGCACAGACTCGTGGATCGTGAAAGCCAGCAGTCCCAGTGAAACCAGTCCCCTCCAAACCATCCCACAACAGCTGAACTGCTTATAAGGTAAGATCCTTAACTTTCCATAGCAGTTCCGCAAATTCAGACTACAGATAGACTACCAACAGTGAAATTAAATTTTTCTAAAGAATGTAAATCAGGTTTTGCCTTTATTTTAATTGAAGATTACACCACCACAAATCTGAAATTCCCTTGGAGGGCCCCACCCCCCCAGGCTGGCATTCTCAACAGTTCTCAAATTCTTACACATTTTGTTTAAGGAATAAGTGTCCAAACTAATTATAACCTATCTAGTGGGTTCATATTATGAGCATTAACCAGTACCCAGATAAATTAACCAGCTTTTTAAGAGCAATCTGTTTAAAATGTAGCAGCACTTTCCTCAGAATTCAAAACAAAACCCCTGAAGGCAGTTTTTGTGTGCCTTCCATCCGGTGAAGCAGGAACCAGACAGGCTCTCTTCACCTCCAAACTTCTTGGCAGAAAGTTTAGAAAGACTATTTTTGAGTGACTCCAAATACTTCTACTCAAGAGCATCACACCAAAGATCTTGCTGTCCTTGACCATGAGGGCTGCTTGCAGAGGTAGAAGAGCAAGTTTTCCACAGAAGTAGTAAGATGATATTTCAGTGTTAGCAGCCTGATTCATCTGTCAATTTTAAAGGCAGTTACTGTAAAATTGCATTATTTTTCCAAGAGCGCAGCTTTGCTAACCTAGCAGTTAAGACCACAATAAGGCCACAGCAGAACTGAATTCAAAAAGGCTTGAAGCCAAACTGCTTATCTGGCATCCTATATGCAGTATGTATAGCTCCCAGTAAAAGCTAGGAACAGATATTTTTCCTCCTCTCTTACAGTGAGGACATAGTTATTTAAGTTTTGAAGTGTTACTTTTACAAAACACCTGAAAGAAAATACCTAGGCGTAGAAGCAAGTATGCTTATTAATATGGAAAAAAAAAAGTTTCTTAGAAATAAGTGTATGACAGTTTGCACTACATATTGCAGTTTAGGAGTCTTTCTCCTGAAAAAACACTCGGTATTAGGAACTTTGCTACTTTTCTCCCCTGCCCAAACTGTTACCTTATACCAAATACCAACGTGCTATTACACACCAACAGTTTTGATCAGCGTTCAGGAAAATCGCCCCTGACACACACTGAAGCCCTGAGAAGCTTCTCAGAAAATACGCTGGCATGTTTTACACTGTAGCTTTGCCACAATAATATTTTTTTTAAAAAGGTTATCGTGTGACAGCAGATTTTCTGGTGAGTAACTATCCGATGCCCTGGAATTGCCGTAACTCTGCTTTCTTTCCTAAAATGGAAGCCGAGCTCCAGCAGAGCTCCCTGCCGCCCCAAAACCCCCTTCAAGACTTCAAGACCCCCCCCGCACCCAAGGGCCCTACTGGGCGAGTATCACGTATTTGCCAGAGATTAAAAACAAGACAGGGTTTCCAGTGGAGGAGGCAGAGAGAAAGCTCAGGAATAGTTTTCCAATTAGTTAAAAGGAAAAAAAAACCAAACCAAACCAAAACCAAAAAACAACCCAAAAAAGGGCTGGAAGAGAGCGCGCCGTTTCCCTGCCCTGGACAAACACGGGCAGCCAGCGCCCGGGGACCCGCCCGGCTCCCTCCCGGGTTCCTCTCGTCCCTGGAGCCACTCCGCCGACGTCCCCCCCTCCGTCTCCGTGCCGAGCGGTAGCGCTCGGCCCCCCGTCCCGAGGACGGAGGGCAGGGGAGCGGTCCCTCCCCAAGCCTGGCTGGGCAGCAGGGGTCCGCGGCAAGACCGCTCCCCGCAGCCCGCCCCTCCTCACCTCTATCGGGGACTAGGACGGCGAGGAGCACCACCAAGGGAAGGAGCCTCCAGCGCCGCATGGCTGTAATCCCACACACGCCGCCCGCTCCCTGACAGCCGCTCCCAACACCCGCCACAGCCGCTCCCGCCTGGCCGGAGGGAGGCACCGCGCCGCCCTCCCCGGGGCTGGGTGAGCCCTGCGGAACACGCCCAGACCGCCGCGCTGTCAGGCCGGGAGCCGTCCCCCCGCCGCGGGAGGAAGAGGAGGAGGGTGAATGCGACCCATCCAGCCGGAGCTGCTCCCTCCCGCCGCGGCGAAGCCCCCGCGGCTCTCGTCAGGGCGCGGCAGTTGGGCGGCCGTTAGCCGCCATTGCCGCGCCTCCGGGGGAAAGGGCGGTGGCGGAGTCCCGTTCACCGGCGGGCTGGAGGCGTCACGCTGAGGCCGGGAGCCGGGTTTCCCGTGTGGGCCGGGCCGGGCCGGGCCGGGCCGAGTCCTCCCGGCTCCGTCGAGCTGGAGGAGCAGGGCTTCGGGGCGTGCGGGTTGATGCTGCTCAGTCCTGACCGCTCCTGTGCAGCCTGCCTGCGAAAAAAGGGGGCAGTGGACCAACGAGCCCCCAAAGGTGGCCCCGTTTTCTGGACGGAATGAGCTCCAGGGCTTAAACGCTGGCCACAGGTCTTAGTAGCAGAGATGCACGCTTTTGCACTGCTGCCCGCTCTTCCTCCAGGCGCTCTCTTTTCATGCTTTTCCTCAGGAAAAGTTACCCAAGACTAAACATGCCAGGACACCTAATGATCTTGCCCATAACAAGCTTGCTTTTTCTCCGGTTGGACAGAAAATGGTAAAATAGCTTTGACTGTTCTATTTGCAAGCAATGCCACACTAGGCCCACAGCTGATGGTTACAAATATAAACCCATATGCAGTACGACACTGTGTTTTCTTAACTAATTTTTTGGTGTGGAAAGACGGATGTTAAAGGTCCTGGTTTTGTACAAGTCCTTTTCTAACGGCCATTACACGTTTGGTTGAGGGCCGGTCAGTCCCCCAGGTGCTGTCACAGCAGCCTGAAGTGCTGCTGCTGCGGGTCAGGGTGGAAATCGTGCTGAGTTCTGCTCGGGCACATATGAAAAAAACTCCTCTCCCCAACCCTGGTTTTCCACTTGCCAAGTATGTGCTGATTATTGATTGGATAATAAGTAGTTCAGTGATGCACAGGGTGTGATTTAGAAGGTAACTGGAGATGTGAGGCTGACTTGGATTCACTGGTTGTAGGCCTAAACCTTCCTCAGAGAGGTCTATGCCTCTTCTCTAGCATTCACAGGACCTTGCCAACTGGAAAACTGGAAAGTCACAGAATTAGTGAATCGCTGTCACCAGTTCATAAATTGATGGTAATCTTTTTTTCCTCCTTGACAGTGCCTAGTCAAGTAATTTTTAGATTTAACCTGAGGCAATGAGTTTAACTGTAGTAATAAACTTAAACACACTTAAAATTATACTGCATTTTAAATTAAGGATAAACTTTTCCTTTAAAATATCTGAGTTTTGCAGTAGTAGTACTGGAGAGTCCATTGAGGACTGTAGGCAGGGGGGCCTGAACAGCAAGAAGTGATTTTTCCAGTCATTAACATTTATGGAGTCAACATTACATTGCTCTTAGCAGTTTTTTTTCTAGACTCCAAGCCTAGAAGGTAAGATTGAATATGTGCAAATGCATTGTGTAATCCAGCAGTATGGATCTAGTCATTAATGCTATGTGCACATACACAGGAAATTATTAATATTCCTCAAAGGATGCTCTTTAACAGAGTGTTTGTTTACAGCTGTTGTTAAGCATCACCTAAGACGTTGCTCTCTTGACAAATGTAACAAGAATCAGTACTCTTCAGAGTACCACACACTTCTCTCTTTAATCACATTGTACCAAACCACTTTTTTTTTTCAGGATTGCAGAACTATCAGAGAAAGCCTAGTCATCTCACTGGAATTACCACGTCAGATCAGGGCCCTGTAGCTTCCTGTTTCCAAAATTAGTCTTTGTCAAAGTTACTATCTTCAGATGAGGTAATAGCAACCTCCTGTTAGAACAGATGTGAGATAACCGCACTTTGCACTAGAGCTGGTGGTTTCCACTTGGTTTGATCCTTGAGGCACACAGTTTGTACAGGTACAATTTGCTGGCACTAGCCACTTTATGGCTAACAAGTTTTCCAGATATATGAATATCAGATAGATTTTTTTCAATCTTACTAATCTTTTGATCTGAAGATTTCACTGACATCTTGTGAAAATTAGTTTCATTAGTTGTGGTTACCAGCTCTTCTGTATGTGGAACTTTGATTAGAAAAAAATCCCAGCTTTGTCATTTTACATCTATAAAAATAAAAATAATTTAGTACTAGGGCTGGTTATCTGATCATGTGAGTAATATGCATAATCCAAGACCTACTTCTTCTGATAGCACCTATCTTTGGCCTGCTCAACCTGCAATGGTTGTCCTAACATGTCTTTCACTCTGTGTCCTGACCATAGCCTCTACCTGGAAGCCTCTGCAAACAGCTTGGGCATTTGCCTGATCTGAAGATGCCTCTGAAGGAGCGAAGGTTACCTTAGGACTTATTTCTAAAGAATAGGATATTTAAAAGACATGCATGGTCTATGGTTTGGCCTGAAGAAAAATATGACTTACACAGTAGCACAATAAAGGCTTGAAGTTGTAAACCCAGATGAAACTGCTCAAACTTGAACAAACTCACTGATGTGAGCAGCTGAAGAGCTGCCTTTGCTGCTGTCTGCGAGCTATGAAGATAAATGCTCCTTCTTAGTTTCCTCCAATTCTTCTTCTGAAGTAAGATCCTTGTAGCTTTTCTCCTGCCTCAGCATAACTTTTTGCCCCTTTTACCTATGAGCTCTTAACCTTGCCAGAAACAGCATAGCTCTCCAGATGTTCAAAGAAGCAAAGGAAAGACAAATAGATTTTTATTTGCTAAAAGCAAAGTCTTCATGGAGCAGTTAAAACCTTACTGCTCTGTCCCCCAAGGATGCCTTTTGGAAGAAGAGGGCCACAGCCACTGCCAGGGGATGGTGAAGCAGACGGGCAAAGACAGCACTAGGGAAAAAAGAAAGAAGGTGGGCAGTATCGGCAATGGCAAAAAGCTATTTTGTGATGCAGACATGCATTTGGTTACTATGACAAAGTTGGTATGAGTACAAAAATAACCTTGGAAATTATGTTGCCTTTTTTGTTTTTACTATTCACCAAAATTTGGCAATACTCTGCGATGATTCTTTTTATTTCAGGTGCAATGTTTCTGATGGCAAGAACACTCATATGTAAGGAGTGTATTGTCCCATCCCACTGGGTGGGTTAGGATGAGGTAAATTTTTAATTCTCTGTGCAGTAATCAGGAGTAATGACAATTACTCTAGAGGTTCAGACAAATCACAAATTTACTTAAAACTTAGTGGAACTACAAAAGATAGAGGCTTGGCAAAAGTCATAACAATACTTAAAACTTAGCAGAACTACGAAAGGTAATGGTTTAGCAAAACTTGTGACAATATTACCCTAATGTGCCGGAAATGAAGTTAGAGACAAAGAGAGTGATAGAGAGGAAGAGAGAGAGAGAGAGAGAGAGAAAAGAGAAAAGATATCACCACCCTTGGATCCAGCGATGTTCTCAGCTCATAGCTGTAGTCTTCAGGTGGTGGGCGTGCCCCAAAAACTTATGTTTCCCCTTTTTATAGCCCGATGTGCCCGCCCCATAGGCGGGGGTCTGTCATCACTGAGCAGGCGCAGTATGTGCTCAGGAATGTTCAGAAATGTTCTAGAAATGAGTCGGTGGGTTGTGAGGGTCCTGGGGGACTCACTGCCCCCCCCTTCGGGGCTGACCAAGTGAGTGGTGATCTGTCACAGGCACACGGCACACAGGGCACAGGTGGTCGCTGTTTACGTGTTTCAGGAACAGAGGAGCGGGCTCACAAGACGTTATCCTGCCTCTGCAGGCTCCGTTCTTGGTCAACACTCCCTCGTCATCATCAGCCCATCCCTGTCCATGTCAAGACGGGTGTTTGTGACATTCACTTGTTATCAGGGCCTTATATGTATTTGGGTGTGTTGATGGTATGGTCATAGCCTCATCTAACAGCACAGTTTGGAAGAATATTTGCTAGAAGCATCTCTTATTTTTTTTTAATCAATTTGAAATCAAACTGAACGGCAGGGTTTCAGTGTGTATTTCTGTCATGGCATCTACTGAAGCATGAGTTCTGTTTTTTATGTTTCTTCTTGCTGTGAGGATATAAAGGTTCACATTTATCTTTATTTTTAAATAAAAGTCAAACATGTGAAACCTTATTTTCTCCCAATGTTTTCATACTTGATCTTTGAGGAGAAGGGGCTAATTCCACCAGCAAAGTTCCCTGTAAATAAGCATCATATTTTAGCAGCAAGTTGAAGTTTTAGGGCTAAAACCTGATATGGTATAGTCAGTCAATACAATAATGAAATTTTATTAGAAGGATGACATGTAAAGCATGTTTTACAAACATAGTTAACAGCCATTTGATCTTTGGTTAAAGATTATAAAAACTGCATCAAGTTTGTTTGTTTGTTTGTTTGTTTGTTTGTTTGTTTTTAAAGCAGCAGCAGTATTATTTTCCATTATAAGTGTATATTCAGAATGAGCCAGAGTCTAAAGAGGCTCCAGAATCTGCTGTGTAACCTCTGCTGGCTCCCCTGATGTGTGCTATTTTCTGATGCACTCTGCTTTGCAGGACAGAGGAGATATTAAGACACTGCAGCCTAAGGGTTTCTTCCTAAAGAAACTAGATTCCTGTACAACCAGCCTGCTCGATAACAAAGATCGTTTCAGAAAGGAGTTTCTGTGGGAGATGTGTACGTCCTGAATAACCTCTGCAAAGGCCAATTACCTGGTCTTAGTCACCCTCAGCTTTTCCTTCTGTGAATGCCCTCTGTCTGTTGGTACCACTTGTTCCCTTCTAGCAGCAACTCGTGCAGTATGCCTACATGACTTAAAGCACTAGCTTGTATAGTGAAACACCAAGGTCTATGGCAGCTGAGATCTCATCTCCCTTAAAGCTCGTCCCATTTCTACTACTATAGGGATTTCTTCTACTGTAACTATCAGCCAGGTATTGTTTCCTTTTCAGATAAGCTCCAAATAGCTTTATACTTTGTTTTGTTGGTTTTTATTTTCCAGTAACATCTGTACATACTTTGACTACCCTTCCTGTAGACTATCCAAAGACCTTTCTATGTCCACAGTCTATTATGGTTTTTCATAACAGTTCATAAAGACAAATATGATTTTATAGATCATTTTTCCACATACTCATCTACATTTGAAGAGACATTAGGCAAAAAGTTGTTTAAAAAGTAGCTGTATATGACATGGATTCCATTCAAAGTTTAATTCCATAATAGAACACACAGCTTATTGATTAATCAAATCATGAAATAACTTATTTCTCTTCTAAGAATTCTTTTAAGCATTATTCTGCTTTATCAGAAACAGAGGGATATTTGATTTCTTGCATAACCCCTTTCAAGCAAATACAGCTTGCAGAAACAACCCTTAACATGTTGTGTTGGGTTTGCGTGGCAGGGTTTTGGTGGCGGGGGGGCTACAGGGGTGGCTTCTGTGAGAAGCTGCTAGAAGCTCCCCCTGTGTCTGACAGAGCCAATGCCAGCCGGCTCTAAGACGGACCCGCCGCTGGCCAAGGCCAAGCCAATCAGCGCCTCTGTGATAACATATTTAAGAAGTAGAAAAACACTTAGGGAGAGAGAGCTTTTGCAGCCGGAGAGAGGAGTGAGAAGATGTAAGAAACTCTGCAGACACCAAGGTCAGTGCAGATGGAGGGGGAGGAGGAGCTCCAGGCGCCGGAGCAGAGATCCCCCTGCAGCCCGTGGTGAAGACCATGGTGAGGCAGGCTGTCCCCCTGCAGCCCATGGAGGAAGGATGAGGGGGTGTAGCGATTCCACCTGCAGCCCGTGGAGGACCCCACGCCAGAGCAGGTGGAGGCACCTGCAAGAGGCTGCGGCCCGTGGGAAGCCCACGCTGGAGCAAGTTCCAGGCCGGACCGGTGGACCCGTGAAGAGGGGAGCCCACGCCAGGGCAGGTTTGCTGGCAGGACTTGTGACCCCGTGGGGGACCCCACGCTGGAGCAGTTTGCTCCTGAAGGTCTGCACCCCGTGAGAGGGACTCCATGCTGGAGCAGGGGAACGATGAGAGGAGTCCTCCCCCTGAGGATGAAGAAGCGGCAGAAACACCGTGAGATGAACTGACCGCAACCCCCATTCCCCGTCCCCCTGTGCCGCTGAGGGGGGGAAGGTTGAAGCCGGGAGTGAAGTTGAGCCTGGGAAGATGGGAGGGGTGGGGGGAAGTGTTTTAAGAGTTGATTTTATTTTCTCATTCCTCTACTCTGTTTTGCCTAGTAATAAATTAGATGAATTCCCTCTCTAAGTTTGGTCTGTTTTTCTCGTGACAACAATTAGAGAGTGATCTCTCCCTGTCCTTATCTCGACCTACAAGCATTTCGTTATGCCTTTTCTCCCCTGTTTAGTGAATGAGGGGAGTGAGAGAGCGGCTCTGGTGGGCATCTGGCCTCCAGCCAGGGTCAACCCACCACACATGTTCTTCCTTGGTTATATGGAGCCTCAGCTATGCTTTTATACGTACATGAGTGGAATACAGGAAGGCTGAAAACCAGATTTGTGGTAGTGACACACAGGCTGTTTAGGTGCATTTATCTTAATATCTATAACTGTAGATACTCACTGCTAATTCTGTTCTGAATATCTTTAATTAAGCAATACATAGACCTTGAGGAACTAACTTTCTTACAGTTTTCTGAGCAACCTCTTCTTTACTATTTTCCTCCCTTTCTCTTAGGAGTTTTCTTATTTAATACATGCAACTGCAACCCTTTTCCCTTAAAGCCAATTTCATTTTCTTCCAGAATAACTCACACCAGCAAAATTGGAACAAGTAGCCTTTTATTGGGATCAGGTGTTAAATAGGTAGCTGCCCGTCATCTAGAGTATTGAATTACTTATACATAAACTGTGCTTTTCTTAAGATGTTTTAATAGTTCCTCTGAAAGATCTAGTGATGTCAGAGTAAGCAGGATATAAAGAGGTCTTCTTTGTTAGAATGAATTCTGTGGTATTTTTAGGCTAAGCACACCAAATGTGGGGGTTTTTTGTTATTATTTTGTATTTTTATGGGTTCCTTTTCTGTTGGAACAGGTTTTTTACAGTTACTGCAGTGTTTATTATTAATTATTTATATTCACTTTCTTCAATTAAAGATTTATTTTCTTTAATTCCTGTTTCAATAGAATATAGTATCTTCATTGAATTCTAGTAAGTTGAGTTTTTTGCTGTCTAGAGAGCCATATATAACAGTTGGTTTTCGATAACAGTATGGGCTGGAAAATATCTAGGCTAGTACAAATGCTGAAAGCAGTCTGGTTGTAGCAGTCTACATAGGCTTATCACTTAGAGTGAAAAGCTTTTTTTTAAAGGTAAGGTATGCTATGGTGTAGATGTGTCAATGCAAATAAAGTAGTCTTCTGCTGATAGGAGCTCTTGATTCCTCTAGTAATATTTCAATTTTATACTAACTGTATAAATCTGTCTTTGTAATTTAACTGCTAAGAATCAGATTTCATGGTTCGCTACATAGCTTTTAAAAACTGTTTCTCCTATATCTGCATTTCACCATGAAACTTTGTTTTTAATATTTTAAGTCACTTCTATTTTTATGTAAATATTTGACTTATTGAAAAGAAAAGCTGGAATACCTTTCCTCTGGAAAAGTGACATTTTCAGTAATTAAATGTTTGTTCCATTTTAAAAAACTGTGATGTCCATTTCTTTTTTTCTTTTTTCTTCTAAGAGCAAAATAATTCAATTTTAAGATGATAACTTAGTGCTGGTTTTGTATGTTCTTTTCCTTGGTGTTAAATTCTGTTTATCTCTGCTCTTCAGATATGAAAGAAGGAGAAAAGCGAGGGAAGCAGTTCTTAAACAGGTAAGTGCCACATTCAGTTTATACTATTTGATTGATCTGCATCCTTCTGAGTCTAAATGAATGCAATTTTGGCACTCCTGACATGTATTAGAGGTGTTTTATTCTATAAAGCAGGAACATACAAGTATATGTTTTATTTGTACAGTACTGTTGACATTTGCCATATTATCTGAGCATATCCTACTTAATATTTTTGTTGCTGTTTGTATTTTCTCCTTGAAGGAAATGTAGTTCACTTTCATGAACTGTTATATTCACAAGGAGTAAAACAAAGTTGGAATGCCTTCATTTTCAGCCACAGTGTGATGTTTGTGATACTCCCAGTACTGACATTGTCTAGACAGTAAAAAAAGGCAGAAGATTCCTCTGTTCTTGAAAATCTTCCTTTCAAGCTTGAGTCTGCATGTCTCATTGTTTCAGAATCAAGTTTCCCAAACCCATTTTTCCTGTAAAAATTGAGGAAAGCAGTTGTACATGTCACTGCATGTGTTCCCCTTCCTTTCCATGCCTCAGGAATGCAGCCCTGGGTAACTGGGGCTTGCTAGGGCTTGCTTTCCTATATGCCCTCTGATCCATTCACCCAAAGCCACAAGGCCACCTGCACCAGAGATGGAAGTTGGACCAGTTGCCTAGAGGGGCAGTTAGTTTGACACCAAACTGCATGTACTTTAAAGATGACCAGGATTTAGGAATTTCAGTGGTTGTCCAATGAGATAACCCCAGGTTATACTGAGGGCTTGGTTTTGAAACAACTGCTTTAGAACACGTAAGAAAGGTGAGGTTTAATGAGAGCAAACTATTCTTCCATGGATTGTTGTCTTCTATATCTCCACCTTTGTTATGTAGCATGGGTTATGTGACTGCTCAGTTTCATAAACACAGTGAGGGTGTAGTTGAATACTTGAAAGAGGCCAGCAGATCTGACAAACGTCACAAGAATTTAGCAGCCATTTGTGAAGGCATTTTGTTCATAATGATTTTTGTGTATGCATGCTAGATGCATCACATCAGGGCAAAATCTTTTGAGCTGCACTGATAAAACAAAAACGTCTCTGTATTTCTTGCTTAGATCTCATATAAGAATCCTTCATTAAGATGCTGTGGCAAATGCTGTTGGCAACTTCATAGAATCATAGACTGGTTTGGGTTGGAAGGGACCTCAAAGATCATCTAGTTCCAACTCCCCTGCCATGGGCAGGGACACCCTCCACTACACCAGGTTGCCCAAAGCCCCATCCAACCTGGCCTTGACCACTTCCAGGGGTGGGCCCTCCACAACCTCTCTGGGCAACCTGTTCCAGTGCCTCATCATCCTCACAGTGAAGAATTTCTTCCTAACATCTAATCTAAATCTACCCTCCTTCATCTTAAGGCCATTACCCCTTGTCCTATCACTACATGCCCTTGTAAACAATCCCTCTCCAGATTTCTTGTAGGCCCCTTCAGGTACTGGAAGGCTGCAATAAGGTCTCCCTGGAGCCTTCTCTTCTCCAACAGGTCCATGACTGTCTTGTACTGGGGCCCCCAAAACTGGATGCAGTACTCCAGGTGGGGGTCTCACAAGAGCAGAGAGGGGGAGGATCACCTCCCTCAACCTGCTGGTCATGTTTCTTTTGATGCAGCCCAGGATACGGTTGGCCTTGTGGGCTGCAAGCACATATTGCTGGGTGATGTTGAGCTTCTTGTCCACCAACACCCCCAAGTTCTTCTCCTCAGGGCTGCTCTCAATCCATTCTCCACTCAGCCCACTTGTGCTTGGGATTGCCCCGACCCATGTGCAGGACCTTGCACTTGGCCTTGTTGAACTTCATGAGGTTCATGCGGGCTCACCTCTCAAGCTTGTCAAGGTCCCTCTGGATGGCATCCCTTCCCTCCAGTGTTTCGACCACACCACACAGCTTGGTGTTGTCAGTAAACTTGCTGAGGGCACACTCAATCCCACTGTCCGTGTCACCGACAAAGATGTTAGACAGCACCTGTCCCAATACCTACTCCTGAGAAATGCCACTCGTCACTGTTCTCCACTTGGACATTGAGCCGTTGACCACAACTATTTGAGCGCGACCATCGAGCCAATTCCTTATCCACCGAGTGGTCCATCTGTCAAATCCATGTCACTTCAATTTAGAGACAAGGATGTCATGTGGGACAGTGTCAAATGCTTTGCACAAGTCCAGGTAGATGATGTCAGTTGCCCTTCCCTTGTCCACCAATGCTGTAACCCTGTTGTAGAAGGCCACCAAATTTGTCAGGCATGATTTGCCCTTAATGAAGCTGCCTACAGTCTAAGACAGGCACAAGCTATTTTAGTCATGTGTTGCAGAATAAAAGAAGCAGCAGCTCCAGTGTGTTATTAAGTGTACTGTTGCTGCAATTGGCATTAAAGTAGGCCTACAGGAAAGATGAGGAGGGACTTTTTATCGGGGATGTAGTGATAGGACAAGGGGTAGTCTAGTGGAACCTGATCTAGTGGAAGGTGTCCCTGCCTATGGTGGGAGGTGGTGGAACTAGATGATCTTTAAGGTCCTTTCCAACCCAGACCATTCTGTGATTCTATGATTCTATGATTAAAGCTTTTAAATCAGTGCTTCAGGCCCAGGTGTAGTTTGAAAGAGAGTGGCCTCTGTCTTTGCATAGCCTGGCTATGGACTCAGTGACCCAAAGAAGCTCAAGTCAGTAAGTTGTGTGTGTATGGCAAGATGCTCCATTTGGTGCCTATGCACCAGGACAGGTAGACACTGTCCATTCTCAAAAAGATGGAGCTATATAAATGAATGCAAAATCATGGCAGCAGAAAACTTGCAATGCTTTAAATACGGGAATACCCAGAATCGGTCTCCTTTCACACACAGGAGAACTAAAAGCATTGCTGGTTATGCATGGTCTTAGGAACAAACGAATCCAAATAGGCAAATGCTCCCCTAATGGGTGGGTACTTAAAAAGGTAGGTAGGAAACCTTTGTTCTTATTTCCCTTTGAAAACTTTAAAATTCTTCTTTAAAGAATAATTTCCAGTATTAGAGTGGATTTCCTGCTTTAGGATCTTTCTCGTGGTTTCTCTTGTCATCTGTTTAGGAGCGGATGACAGTCTGTGTCTTTGTGTTCAAAGATGCCAATTAGCCAGCTCACGAGGCTCCCTCCTCAGCCCATAGAGCTTTTTATGGATCATGACACAGAAAGGCGTGGCTGTCCTCATGTACTTTGTTGGTGAACAAAGTTGATTTACCGAGTTTGGTTCCCAAAAGATGACAGTTAGTATCCTTTCCCTTGAAGCTGTCTGTACAACAGTGGTGGAGAGAAGGGTGAAACAGCGGAGAAGTTGAGATACTGGCCTGAGTTGAAAAAAGGAGTTGCTGATATTGATGTCGTGGCCCAGCTGAGAAGAAACAAAAAACAGTTTAAATTATTCCATGGTTCAATTTACAGTGAGTGATAATATATATCACAAATTAATCAGTTGATTCATACTTGGACTTTAGTTTTTTGAAACTGGTGGTTTAAAGGCAGTTGAAGGGTGGGAGTAACATTGTAGGGGTTTTTTGTTGTTTGTTTTTTTTTTCACAATAATGAGGGAAATAGTTTTTCCTCCAATTCTCTATTAAATATTTGCTTCCTTTCTGCCTTTGTGGGAAAAAAAGCACATATAACAGAAAGGCAGTCAGTAAGCCTAAATAATTCAAGTTCTGTTTTATTATTTCCTTAATGGATATCTTATGAATAAAAATTTACTTATTTTTATGTGATTTTGTTGCTAATGCTGGGATCTGGGGGGAGGCAGATCTGCACTGTAATTCCGATCAAGAACATCCACAACATTAGATTCTTCTAATATTTTTCTCTTATTATCTAAAGGAAAAAACAGAGAAATGCAGCTTACTAAAGTAACTTATGATGTTTTTGATTGTCTAATTTTTTTACTGCATTGCAAAATTATGAAAAAAAAAAGAAATACAAGGAGAAATGGTATGTATGTGAAATACAAACCACACAGCTGGAACACCCCCTTTTCCTGTCTATGTAGTTTAAGAAAAGTCATTAAGTCAAACAATACAGCATTTTCCACTTGAGCACATAAAATTTGAGTTCATAAAACAAGCTAGCACAACCGTACCTGCCTTGGGAACACTAACTGTGAATAACTTCTCCATAGAATTTAAGAAATGTGGAAAGCAAGCGTCACTTGAGAAAAATAGCTCACGCATTTGTCATTCCCACAACCATTTTTCTGACTCATTTATTTTTACACTGCTCTTTTCCTATGTGCCCAGAGTGCTATCAGGAAGTGCAAACAAATGAGAGCAAATCCTCCTGCCTTTCTTTTGGCGGGGGTGGAGTGGGGAATTGGAGTGAGGTCTCACCGGTCCTGATAGGACCAGATTTTCACATATGGGACTTATTATTACCCGGTTCAAAACCTCACAGTTATTACTGCTTGCCTTTCTTATTGTTGCTTCACCTTCTTTTCCCCACATACCGTTCCATTTTGTTGCCTTGTCTTCTTGTTCTGTATCTAGGTGATTGGAAAAGTCATTTAAACTTGCTCTTGCTGCCTGCTGAGAGCTCTAGACAGGAGCCATCATATCGTATCATATCATATCATATCATATCATATCATATCTCATCTCAGAAGAGAGGTAAAGTTTATGGAACTGTCCAGAATATTTCTACTATTTCTACCATAATTTCTACCTTAATTTCTACCAATATCAGCGGTTGACATCTGTTGATATATATGCCGGGGGAATCTTTTTAAATGTAGAAAATAGTACAGAAATCTATAATTTCTTTCTTCCTGCTTATTAGTAAGAGCTAATTGTGTGTGCACTTCTGTGCTTTGAGTGACAAATATACATTTGTCACCTCAGTCCCCTCCACCCAGATGCATCCTGCTAGCATGAGTTCCTATAGGAGATTAGCGGGTAATGGGACACTAGGGACAGTTGTGGCCTATAGTTTAGATGAACTTTAGCAGAAAAGTAGAGAAAGGTGCACTTAGCCCCTCTCTCTGAATATTCTGTGAGGGACTGTGACTATGGGGAATGAGCTATCCTTTTATAATTAAAGTAGCCAAGTCCTACAGAGCACCACTGCCTTTATATTAAAGTACAGCATGATTTTTGATTTGTGTAAAGGTTCAAAGAGTACTTTCCACATTTTGAGCAAAGATACTAATTGTTTAGTGATGCAAACAGGGAGCTTAGTAGTTGAGATTTCTGTTTCTATTCCTGGTTTGTGATCTTGAAAACATCAGAGTCTCTTCCTCTTGTTTCTTTCCATAACTCCACAAGTGGACTGACACCCTTGAAACTTTCAAAATTTAATTATTTTAACAAGCTAAAATGGTCAGGCTGCAATTCTTGGATACAGCCAACATGGATGCAGTGAGTGACTTGAGCAGACCACAGGTGGCATAAAAGTAATTTCTATCTTCCTGGATAGAGAACCAGGAAGGCTACCTTTCAGCCTTCGCGGTTGAAGTTAGCACAGATGAAAAACTGACCCAAACATTATTGCAACATCCTTGCAGGGGTTGTGCAGCTAGCAGGAGAATGCAGCACACTGAGCCTCAGCTGTGTCTTGTTACATTCCGGTACTGGGGGGATGGGGCAGCACAAAACTGACACCACCAGAAAAAACAGATGTTTACAATGTGTTGTTTCTCTGACATAGCAACAACAACCACCCACTGATTTCCAGAGGTTTAACTTTGTACAAAAGAGACATCAAGTCTCCTCCACCCTCTGCCAGCCACTCTCTACAATAGCTTCCTAGTCCACTTCCTCTTCTGTGCTGCTGAAGACTGCAGGTAGAAGAAACTCCTCCTTATGGTCTTAAGCACAGCTGAAAATGTTTTGAAACACCTTCAGATCCACAGTAGTGTTCTCTGCTGCATTAACTCTACTCACCAGCCTTAGTGGTCACATCCTGAAGCTGGTTAATGAGAAGGAAAATTTAGCTTTGCTTATCTATTTGTCTTATGGTAATGAATTTTCTGCTTCAGAAGTAATGCTGGGCAGGAGAGGATGCATGAGGAGGGTGAAGCACCAGACAAACATGCATCAGACCTGACAAGTTCTGTTCTGGCCCAGTGGTTTTGCAGTGAACTTTTTAAACTCAACACAATGGGATTTAAAGCAAACATCAGCTCAGCACACCAGTTCTGGTTTATTGTCTTCACTTGGCAACAGCTGAATGTCTTGTTTGTGCTGTTCTTGCACATGCCTCTTCATCTTTATTTACAAATAATAATTTATATAACTTATTTTAACTTTTTATACAACTCTTGAAGATAGTTGCATGACTTGCAGCATTTATTTGTTTAGAAAATTAATGGCATTGTAACCTTTTGCCATTTAGCATGGTCGTAGTTCCTGTGAGCTTCCAGGTATGTTTAATTAATGGAGTAATTCACAGTATACCATAAATTGTCTTCTCCCCAGCTATCAGCATTTCCTCACTGAGGTGATATAAAGGATTTTTCATGTATAAAAAGTGAAACTTACACACAACTAATTTGATATATATAAAGTCAGTTTTTCAGCTAATACCACTTAAGACAGAAGACTAGAAGTTGAAGTTTACATCCTTGTTCAAGTGTTCTAGTTTATCATATGGGAAGGTAAAAATCAGCACTTGCTCACTCAGTCAAATTCTCAGGCATCTGGCTTACAGACCCTTGATTTACTCGGCAGCATTAATTTTGGGTGGAGCTATGTAAAAGCTCAGAAACATTCCTTAGTAGAGAATGGAAGAAAATCATCAACTATATATCCACAAAAGTATGTTCTTTAAGAAGCTGAAGTAGGACTTTTTTTTGCAAGATGCAGATGCATTTTTGTGTGGCTATGTATGCATAACTGATTGTGTCTTCAAGTGTGTTTTCAAGAAAAAAAATTAGTTCATGTTGCCATCCTCATACCCTGTTTGGGGAATGTCTCAGAAACGCCTGCTCTTGCTGGAGAAGTCAAAAGGAGTAGCGGTGAACTGACATCTGTGGAGGAGAGGTTGCCATTGCTTTTCTACAGAAAGGTGCTTTTTCTGCAAACAAAACCCCAGCATAACTTATTTCCCAACTGCGATCACTGTACTGGTGATCCAACAAGCAAATATTAGAAGCTTGATTTAGTTACTAGAAAGTTGTTATTTACAAAGTTGTATTTACAACTGTCTAGCCTGTATGTTAAAAACCAAAGGCCTGCTGAGTTTTTTCCATTTCTTTGCAAAGACTGAGAGAAGAGGAACAGGATCTTGAGCAGGCACAGTGTGTGAGCAACAGGATCTCTGGGAAACTGTAACCTAGACTGTCTATAGAGACTGCCCAAGCACAACTCTGCAGATCACGTTAAGGGATTTCCTGCTCGAGACTTGCAGCTGATTTCTGCTGTAGCAATATGTAGTGAAGGAAAACACAATCTCTTGGGTAGGGCACGTGCGCTGTGCCAGCGATAACTTGCACACAAGTCAAAACTTTATACAAAGCACATTCTCCACCCTCAGATAAAAGAAGTCGTCAGCAAAGCGCACAGAACAAAGATGCCTATGACTCATGAAACAGATTACTGGGGTTTTACTAGCATGCCTAGTTTGAGTTGAGTATAAAAGATAAAAGATGTCTCAGACCGTCCCTGGTGAATTAAGCAAATGCTGGATTCATTTGTGGTTATACTTGCCTTTCATATGTGGAAGTTGATTTCTGTTGGAATTTATCATATCTGTTGTTTTTCTTCAAAAAATCTTTTTCAGTGTAGCCAGTAACTGTGGGCCAGAAAGAAGGCATGCACACATACAAAAGCCGTGGGTTGTATTTTAATAGGGATCCCTACTGCTTATCATTGCTGTTTTATGTAATTGTCTGGAAAAGGTCAGCATAGTTTATGCTGTGAACAACCGAAGCTGAAAATTTAGATTTTTTTATTTGCACTGGACTTGTAATCTTTTGACTAAATGCAGTACGAAAAATGGATTGTAGAAATAAATGAGGCAATTCCAGCCTCAGGCATTGCACCTTTGTTCTTAAATTGTTGTGAATCTTAATAACAAAGCTAGTCCCAAATAATAGTTGGTTACAAAATGTTTCATTTAAAGACAAACAAATGTTCAGATCTTTAGCTGTAAGATCAGTCCCATAGTGCTTGGTTGGTTTGTTTCTGTATCTCTCTTATAAAGTCTGTGCTAGAATATCTATAATTTTGATTTTGATTTCTCTAGCACATATGCAAACAGTCATCTTCAGCATTACTTTTTATGTTGATTATACTTCTCTAATTACTTCTATAGGCTTAGCATAGAATTTAAAGTATTTGCTTGGCTTTTAACGTTGTGCAGTTGTTCAAAGCAGCTGGCTGGTTGCTTAAATACATCTCAGAGGAGGATAGGGCTGAGGGAAGGTTCCTGCTGTTGGCTAAGGGGCATTGGCCTCTGCTGTCATGAGGAAGATCAGGAAGAAAAATTCAATGCCAACTTTTATTTGAATTAAAATGCCTGCTGGAAGAAGGCTCTGAAAGAGATTTGGGCATGGCACTTGGTCCTTGAGGGATTGAGGAAGGAAACCAGCCCTCATGTTGGATCGCAAAGGCGTGCTGACAGCTCACCTGCAAAGCCAAGGCAAGCTTCTGTTTCCTTTAGAAACAGGGACCCAGAAGTGACCACTGTTGGTGGAGCTATGTTATGGAGCTGCAGTCTGAGGACACTTAGAGCAACGGCAACAGGACTGAAACTGAAACCAGTCCAGAAGGGGACTACCCTTAAGGTTCTTCAGCACTTTTCTACCTTACTGTTTAATATGTAATAGAGAGACTGCAAGAGCTTTTCTTCCAGTGTTCCTGGAAAAAGCAGTTATTAATGTCTCAAGTTCAAATTACATTGTCACCACTCAAAATTGCACCTTGTTAGTCTTGCTGTCTGTGTTTGGGAAAGCAGAGATGTACAGAGATACGCACAACAGAAACATAGCTGAATTGTTATGAAAACATGCATTTCTTGATGAGCAATGGAAGCAACTCCTTAAACTCACTTTACTTGTAGAACTTTCTTCTCAAACAGATGAAAAAAATATTCCATCAACCATCTCCCAAGCTGTGTTTCTACCAGGGGTGCCTGGGAGTGATTCCCACCCCTTGCCTTCAGATGTAGCACTTGGCACCATCCCGGTATTGAGTCAGATGAAGACCCAGATAGACATCTCTCCTGGAAAGTCAGGCATGGGAGGGAGTTATAGCATTTTTCAGCAAGTCCCATAATCACGGTGACTGTGAATCAAGACGTGCTATGGTCCTGCTGTGGAGTATGTCTGTCCTTTGAAGTTAATGTAGTCACAGATGCTCAAAAACTGAAGGCATGGTTATTATGCAAGGAGTCCATCTACACAAGTCAGGAGAAAATAGTATCTAGGAGAGTTGCTTTGTCATTGCAGAGGCAGCCATACAGAATGCCTTTTGACACACCTGATGTCGCTTTCATGAAATATTCAAAGCATATGAATAGTGAGCTGTAACCAAAGCAAGAAGCAGCAGTCAGTCAGTGAAGGGGGATGCATGCCAAATTCACTCATAGCAGCAGAAGCTGCAAGACAGCTGTCCTATCAGAATTAATCTAGAAGTGAAGTCTTTTTTTCTGTAGGATCTATGTATTTGTTTGGGGTTTATTTCCTATTTGTAGCCTTATTTTGCCCCAAATTTGATACAATAAAATAGGTTAATTATTCATATTTGAATTGTGTTTCATAGTGAGTATGGCTTCCTGGGAACAGGACACCTGTGTGTACATTAGTTTCATGTAAAGAATAACAAGCCAATAAATAGGGCAGGCAATCGAACTTTCCCTTTACCTCCTCTGAGGTTTGCCTTACAATTATGAGGCATTTGCATGTGTGTGGCTACAGCGGTGCAAAGTCCAGATAAAAGTCTGTAACACCCCCTGCTGCACTTGTGAAGAGGAATATCCTTCAGCAGATGTTAGTGTCGTGGTTTGACCCCAGCTGACAGCTCAGCCCCACGCAGCCACTTGCTCACCCCCCCCGCCTCATCGGGATGGGGGAGTGAAAGTGAGAAAACTCGTGGGTTGAGATAAAGACAGTTTAATGGGTAAAGCAAAAGCAGCACACACAAGCAAAGCAAGACAAGGAATTCATTCACCACTTCCCATGGGCAGGCAGGTGTTCAGCCATCCCCAGGAAAGCAGGGCTTCATCATGCATAACGAGTACTTGGGAAGACAAATGTCATCACTCCGAATGCCGCTGCCCTCCCCCTCCTCTTCCCCAAGCCCCTTATATGCTGAGCATGACGTCATATGGTATGGAATATCCCTTTGGTCAGTTGGGGTCAGCTGTCCTGGCTGTGTCCCCTCCCAACTCCTTGTGCACCCCCAGCCCACTCGCTGGTGGGGTGGGGTGAGAAGCAGCAAAGGCCTTGGCTCTGTGTGAGCACTGCTCAATAACAACAAAAACATCTCTAGGTAACAAAACCATCTCTATATTATCAACGCTGTTTCCAGCCCAAATCCAAACCATAGCCCCATACTAGCTACTATGAAGAAAATTAACTCTCTCTCAGCTGAAATCAGGACAGTTAGTCAGGACCATTGTAGATAACACAGATTTGTAGAGATGCTCACACACCTGGCAGAGGTGCTGCTTCTGCCAAAGCCAGAACATGCAGAAAGGCACAGAAAGCTACAAATTCAGTGTTGGCATGCGATTGCAGTACAAAGTTTGTCCTAGCAGAAAACTTTCCTTGGGAAAAGGAGAAAAAAAGAGGGCCCTTGATTGAGGGTGCATATGGGAAGAAGATTGGCTCCTGTGATCCTTCAGTGCTAGGGAGGGTCATGCAGTGAAATGCAAAGGGGCTCTGCAGGGTAGGGAGCAAATGCTATTGGTGATGTCTTTGTGTTGCCTCCTGAGCTCGTCTTCTTGTCCTGAATAAGTTTGTGTCCCAGCAGAAGAGCCAGAAGGAAATACAGGCACAGAATTTAATTCTCTGTGTATTAGGGAACAAGGCTGGACTCTGCATAAGAAATAGGGAGGATCTGAAATTAGTCATGATACAAAGTGGCTTTTGTGTGATATAACCAGCTCATCTGTGATCACTAAGACAGCATTTCAGCTGTCCTAAAACTGCCTGCTGGGAACTAAATGCTGCCTTTTGTTAAAAGATCAAATGCTAAATAAGAAAAAACAACATGTCAGGAAAATTACCCTCTGAAAGTGAGTGAGGGTAGACAAGATAAAATATCAGCAAAAGGCAGTCTTGTCTAAGTCAAACTGGAAGTAATGCACGGGTGTGAGTGGCAAGTGTTAGTCATCGGTATTTTCTGTTCTGCTACACGCCCTGGCAGATCCCAGCTGCGTGCTTAGGCCAGATGGAGCTGCACGGGACAGGGCGCTGGGCAGCACACAGCCCCCAACTGCATCTGTGCAGAGGTCTAAGCTTTCTGGCCGAAGAAAGATTGAACTTTCTTCCCTTCCTCCAGAGACCTTCGCTCAGCAATGGAGCAACTTCGGAGTACATGTTCTCCCGATGGTGTGGAGGACCTAACAGCTCACAGGATTTCTGCATGCTCTGGATTTGGTAGAGGACTTCAGAGCAAAACCTGAAAACCTCAGCCAGGAGTGAATATTCCCAGAGTCCTAGCTGGTACTAGGCACTGCTGAATGGCACAATGCCAAGCACTACAGTTTATGTTATTATTTCCTTGGAAGGAGATTTGCTCCTTTATGCAACTATGAGACTTTAACTTTGTGTCAGTGTAAGTTTTTGAGAGGCTTTTAACTAGCAGAAACCTGGAGTACTACACTGGTTGACTGGATTCTGACTTATCAGCAGTGAGAACAGCTGCTAATCTTTTCCTGGGTTACAATTTATTTATTCATAGATGCTAAAAAAGACCAGATAACTGGAATTTACGGACCGTCCATTTAAGTCTGTATACTCAGCGAAGTCCAAATAAATAAGCCTAGGCCAGAAAGTCTTGCCAGGGTGAAGGTACTCTTTCTTCCCCTGCTGCAGTATTTACATATGGCAAAGCTCTAGCTCCTACAGCACCTATGGTTTGTAAAGCATCTTGACCATTTAAGTCCCTAGCCCTGCTGTAAGTAGCCCCTCTGCGAGGAGTGCTGAAGACCAGCATAGCTACAGTGTGGAGGCTTTCTGTTTTGGTCCTTCCCAGACATCACCCAGATAACAAAATCAATTTATCACCACCTGTTAGTGTGGACAAATCACAGGGTTGGGGGTGGGGTGGGGGGTTGGTTTGGGTTTTTTTGGTTGGTTGGTTTTTTCCCCCTTAGATAATGGGTTTAGAAGAAAATCATAAACATCTGCGTCCAGATGCAGACTTGCCAGTGAAGGAAGAGGTTCTGTTGCCCAATGGACTCTTGGTTGTATGATACAGCCTTTCTTCTCTCAAACTGGAGCTGAGCTAGTTTTGCGTTTCCGGGAGGAGCACGCAACACACTGGGCAGAATACAAAAATGTTGCTCTTAGATAATACATTATTAAGTAACAGCCTATCTTCTTAGTGGCATTAGCAAGCTGAAAACTTTGTGCTTGAGGCAGGGTTAGGCAATAGAAGCCAATTTCCGCTGCAGTTGGTCAGATCCTCTTTCAGTTCATGGAAAATCATAATATTTAAACCTTATTGCTGGGCCTCCAGCCCTTCCATGCGCGCATAGCTATCTGGGTTGATATTGTTGAAGCTAGTGAAACGCAGTACTAAAAATATATTTCGAAGCTACAATGACAGGCAAGCTTTTAGCAGATTTTCAGTACTAACAGCACTGATTCCAAGCTTTTCTAGTCCCCTCCTCAATATGATGTTCTTAAAATGTGATTCAAGGAAATGGAGTCCTAAACAGGGACTTATCTAAGTCTCTGTCTTTATCTGGTCCTAATCTATGAAATCCTGAAATATTTATCTGTTCAGTTGTACAAATAAGGGCAAATCTAAGTCAAACATCCTGGGACCTGTTGCTTTTTTTTCACCTCATGTCAGCATAATTAAGGAAAAAGCTAAGGGAACAGTTACACCAAATGAGAGGTTTAAAAAGTCATGCCGAATAAGCATGCCCATCTGTCTTTCGTTAGCGTGCTATGACTCACACAGATGGCTGGAGATCATCCCGCTTCCTTCCTGCCCTGAAAAAGTGGTTTTCACAATTAGCTACCTTGTTTCAGACTTAATTTTGATTTCTGTGCAGGAAATTCATTGTAGAGAAAATAACATGGATGCCAGTTGCTAACTAGTTAAGGAAGAAAGCAGATTATTTACTCTCTTACCTTTTATCTTTTTCTGTACGTTGCTTCGCTGCTGCTTCCAAAATTGTTCAGGAGTACTAAGTTAGCATGATATGTCTGCTGTTCCTCATAGTCTGTGTCTTCACCACCTGGATCTAGGATGGATGAGAAGCACATTTCAAGGCCTTATAATGAAACATCCCACAAAACAGCCATGGATGTAAGAAGTAGAAGGAACAGAGAAGAGATTTGTCGGTAGGTTCAAAGCTTTTAGCCAGTAGGGGAGGTCAGGGAAGGTGTTCCTCTTTGGCCTGTTTCTATGTTTTGCGTGAAGCAGTCACTAGGTAAAATGCAGAATGACTCTTGGGAATAGTGCTTATGTCTCTTCATGAAGCTGGCCTGTACTACAACAGAAATCTGTGTATGCAGATGGTCAACGGACCAGAAATATAAACAAATCTATTGTAAAAGTGGAGGGAACAGCTAACCTACAGTGATTCTACGACTGCATTTGCACAGGAAAAAAAATGTTTGTAAAAAGAAGTGGCAGTGGTTATTAACAATCAATAATTATTAAAAATTACTAATTATTCTTGGTTAATAGAAAGAAAATTTCACTTCATACACACATATAAACATTGAAGAACTATTCAATAGTATAGTGGTGTATCCGAGAGAAACATTTGGCTTTTAGCTGTGTGTTCAGAATTACAGTGTGTTCCCAGGACGCAAGAGAAAGCATTCCATAAATATTT
Source organism: Grus americana (assembly GCF_028858705.1). Classification (NCBI taxonomy): domain Eukaryota; kingdom Metazoa; phylum Chordata; class Aves; order Gruiformes; family Gruidae; genus Grus; species Grus americana. The sequence continues at coordinate 142,973,600 of NC_072852.1, forward strand.
ACTACGAATGCATTGTTAACACTTGATTAATGTGAATGGACAAGACACAATCATTGGTTGTTCTGTTTAATGTTGTATTCCTTGTTCATTTATGCTACATTATTTGTCCAAGGAAAAAGGACACACAAAGAGAGTTTAAGCAGTTTCGAGCAATGAAGCTATCCTTGCAGCTAGAAGAATTGTTCTGTTTTTTTCAGTAGAATGATAAACATGTGAACATTCTCACGAGATGAGTGGCAAATTAGGTAGATGTCATTGTGTAAGACTTTCTATATGGATATATTGAATGTGTCAAATAACCTACCATTTGGCAGATGACGGTTTTCAAAAAGATTACTGCATTCGCATTGCTGGATTGCTGTTGGAAGAGCCAGATGAAGTTGATGCAGTTCCAGATGCTAAATATGAAAAGTTTATTGGAAGGCTCAACAAATGTAGCATTTACAGCTACAGACTTACTGCTGAGGTACCAGCTAAGTGGGTTTTGTGTACTTTCAATGTTGAAGCACTGCAATGCACAGAGCAATGCATCAGGGAAATGTTAGTCTTGATGCCTCAGACACACATTCATTTGCAAATACTCAGTCCATAAACTAAGGACTGTTTCCTTTAGTCATAGACATATTTTCTTTATGGCCAACTTCAATGAGCATTTAAGTTTACATAGCAAGGAAATAAGTAATATTCATGCAAGCAGCTGTGTTAAAACAGTTTGAGTAGCATTTCAGATAAAGAGAACTGCTAATGAAAATGCTTAAAGGCGCTGACATTTTGACTCAGGTTGTGACCTTTCCTTCTGTGTGTTATTTAGTGGAACTTGAGAATTTGAAATAGTGTCCTTGGTTTTGAATGGGACAAGGGGTAAAATACATTCATTAAAGACGCTCAGTGAGTGTAAAATATTCCTCAAAGCTTCTTGACTTGCTCACCCCTCCCTTCAAGCCATTCATTCGTGAGGCTTGTGGTTCTGGCAGAGCAATTCTTCATGAGCATGTCCTCGACACTCAGCTGTTCTATGAATAGAAAGCACCTACCTACCAGACAATTTTTGTAGAGCCTAGGATTTCTATAAAAAGAGGGTGGAAACAACTTCAATAAATTTATTATATTCTCTCAAAATATTGTCTTGGCACTTGGCATTTAGTATGATACCTATGGATTCTGAATTCCAAGTTTTTGGTAACTGGACCTAGTGTTCTGTCTCCTGCAGGATTTCTTTGTTGGGCAGTCAGTATATTGAACATATTGTAACATCTTTTAATGAAAGAAAACTTTCTTTTTTAATTGTATATGAATAAGATTTCCTTTCTACTGTCCTCCATAAGTACATTACAATCTCAAGTGTGCTTCATAGAGGTATTTGCATTCAAAGCAATTATCCATGCTATCATCTTTAAAAAAAATAATCTGAGTCTTCCTGGTAAGATACATGCAATCCAACCAATAAAAGGCAAGTGGGCTACTCTTCTTAGTCCTACAGTGCTCACAGCAGAAAGAAAATGCTGGAAAGAGTTGCCCTAAAACTAGTGGTGCATGTCAGACCGCTGCTTACATTTTCATTAGAGCTCTGAAGACAATGGCTTCACCAACTCGATAGACACCATGAAGGAGATATTTTGAAAAATGGCAAGTTATGATTACTTACTTTAAATGCAGGTTGCACTGTATGATTTATCTTTTCCATAGAGCACATAGTGCACTTGAATCAACTGATCTCATACTGTGTTTCAGGTTCACGATGCTCACGGTCTATAGGTGATCTGCTCAAGACATGTGGATACATGGCTGCTTGGCAAAGTGGTGAGTTAAAGTGTATGCCAGTGTTGTAAGAGTCTTCTGAAATACCGTGCCTCTCACAGATCCACAGAGAGGCATGATCACTGTGGAAGTGGGAGGTAGTGGGCTTGCATACGAAGGCTTATTTCTCAGATCCCACTACTTCCTTGGTGGAAATGTGACAGTTCGTAACGAACTGCTTTTGAGAGAATTCTGAGACTGGCACATTCATACTTTTCATGTTTGTCACTGGCTTAACACAATTAATGAAATGCCATCTTCATATTGGCTCACATTATCATTCTGACACAGGCATTTAAAAGACATTCCAGTTGTGCTTTTTATTATACCCAGGTCATTATTCATATAGACCAGATAAGAGCAGGGACCATCTGTGTGTGTATGTGTATGAGGGACAGTGTGCGTGCATGCACTCACGCACGGGAGGAAGTGTTTGGGAAATGATCGGCACATAGCAACAGAAAACAATAGGTCTCTCCACTGTTTATATGATGAACCCCTTTAAAATTATAATCAAGTATCTGACATTGCAAACAGAATCACAGAATCATTGAGGTTGGAAGGAAACTCATGAAATCATCTAGTACAACCCCCCTGCTGAAGCAAGGTCAGCCACAACAGGCTGCTCAGGACAAGCCTCATTCTGATCATCAAATAATTACTGGATTACCAAAAAAACTAAGGTAGTGGCTTAAAATCATAAGATCTAAATGTGTTTTGTCTTATTGTATTCTGTACTTAACATTTCTGGTTCCTGTTTTCAACTGTTTCTCTGAAACCATGACAATGAAGAGTTACAATTAAGAAAAAAGCTAGAGAGTCTCCCTTCAGCACATGATTCCAAGAGCTGAAGTTTAAGACAAAAAAAAAAAAAATGGAGATTTTTGAATTATGCAAACAATATGTCACATCCACTCTAGACTCCACACAAAATTGCATGGAGTAGAATTAACAGCCAGCCCTTGAGCAGCGCAGTGGTTATAAATGAACTACCCAGACTGTGAAGAGAATGAATCTCATAACGAAGAATTTCCTCAGGCTTTGCTCAGCTAGGGATGTAAACTAGCAATTGCTTTAGGAAGAAGTCATAGCCAATCTCAGCTACCATCATGACTTCTAAAGGAGAGGGTCACTCCACTTGTTCTTGATACGGTTTGATTGCTTCAAAAACAGTACAGGAGAGAAAAATGCTGATGAATTACTTTGAAATCTTAAAATGTGGATAATTATTCTTTGCTTCCCTCTTCTGGAACCTTCAAATTCTTGCTTATGCCATCTGCATTTCCAGCACATAACTTTCAGTGATTCATACCCATCTCCTGTTTGTCACTGTTGTGATTTTTTTTCCCCCTGGTGTACATATACCACACCCTGAAGTTGTTTGCTTGCTTTCTAAAATAACATCTGTCCTTACTCATTTAAGTACTCCATAAAGATCCTTGAGACAGGAGACTTTTTCCTCCTCATGTGAGTAATGTGGCAGGCATGATGCATCTAGATTTTCCAAAGGATGCAAAGTGGTTGATCTCGTAGAATTAAATGAACAGCTAAAACCCCAAAATTATTTTTTTTTAAATTCCCCCCCGCCCCAAGATCCCCTGATGGGCTTGGTTTTGACTGCAGGGTTCAGCAGGGATAATTCATTTAGAGGTTTGCTCCTCTAACTTTTCTACAAGCATACTTTGTCATTTCTGAGAAGGGTGACATGGTTTTAAAAGTTCCCATTGTTACTATGAATTCCTTCATCTCACATCGTATTGCCAACAGCCAGCAGGTGTCAATGAAGGCTCCTAGTAGGTTCTATTCAACCAGATGCAATTGACTTTGAAAAAGGCTTTCTATGCCTTATTAAAGTAAACCTGATCTGACTTTGCAAGATTACCCGGAAGAGGTTTATCTCTAAGAACTGGTTTACTTCTGGTAGGTTTTTTCCTGCTCCTATTTATCTGCAGATACAGGACATCTTATCTGGGGCTTCGTTTAGAGGAGTATCTCTTCTTCTAGAAGTTTCCTTTTTCAAGACCTGAATTTCTGTGTTTTGTTCTGATTTCAGTGAAGCTTTTTTCAAACAGAACCCCTCCAGATTCATGCTGCTTTAATTCATAACTCCACAATACTGCGGAGAGGTGTAAGTGAAAGATCTGCAAATATTCTTGCTTTCTCTGTAGCTCTGTTACAGAACCAGCACACCACTGAGTGTTCTGTTTGCACTGGTACTGGCAGCCCTCCCATCCGTGACTGTACTGTAGAGCTACATAACCCCTAGAGGCCTTCTAGGCTGAGTAAAAGCACCAGGACACATGGGGCAGAGGTGCATAGTCCAGATGAAAATGAGACTAATAGCCATCAAGTAATTAATATTTCATAGTGCCCAGGATGGCTGAGATTAATTTGGATTTGATTTTGGAGGGTTTGGTTTTGGTGTATAAATTTTTAAACTTTTTTTTTTCCCCCCTGAAAATAACCATACTAAAACCAGTCTGAATAAAATCTGAACTTAAGAAGTAAAAGTTGATTAGCTACTAGAAAGTGTATGTTGGCCAAAAGATGCAGCTGTGTTAGAGTTGAATGAACAGGGGAAAATCAGAAGTTATTATCAATAAACGCTAGCTAACAAAAAGAAATATTCAATTTTAATAGCAAAATTTTACAATAAAAGTTGTAATCTGCCAAGTGGAATTAAAAGATAACCTCCTAGTGTTCCTGAAGGTGCCAAGATACTTAAAATCACAAGAGATGGGTAGTAGAAAAAAATTAGATTTACGACTTCCTGGTTGTAAGGAAAAAACACACCTATGTGTTGACTGATACCTTCACTCAGATCCTTTTCCATTATTTATTGCAGGAAGCCGGAGTGTGTGACCCAAATCCTGGGGCAGGTCCTTCACTTTTCCGGTAAAGGACACTAGTCCAATAGATGTAAATCTTGAGGAAGGTTCCTGAAACCTCATGGAAAGGAGAAAGGAAGCTGAGCAAAGGTCCTCCTCTTCATCTTCCCATTCCAGGGCACCTCCCATGGTGTCTCCTCTGGGCAGTGCTCCTGCCCTGCTTTGCTATTCAACACCACTTGAGTCTTCCAAAGTTTCATCTTGTTTCCATCTGACTGGAAGAAACAATCAAACTGGAACGAGGAGCCTGAGAGAAAGAAGATTAGTGAGCTGTTTGTGTCTTTGTCTCTCATCAGATATCTGGCAGCTGGATGTAGTGGGTGCATTGAACCTGTCTTGCCCTTTACAGACCTAAAACCTGCAACACATTTTGGTTATAAACCATAAAAATCCGGGCTGCAAACTGCAGCTGTTCGGGAGCTGACTCACGAGAATCTCAGATCTCCACTGTAGCAGAGAGAAGACAGTTGGCTATGGCACAACACCCTGCCCCAAGGTAAGCCACCCCACATGAGAGCCATCTGTGTACAAGCCAGTTGCTGTCAGATGAACGTGAGACTGTGCTGGGTCTCTGGTGGAGAAGGAAGGGGCCTCTGCTCACACGATGAAGGCTGGCATTTGTGGAACCATGTGAATGCGGCTGAGCTAGAGGTGGAGCTGCGGATGGTGACCTACGATGTAGTGGTCGGACATGTAAGTCCATGACATGAGAGATGGATTCAGTTTCCTCTCCAGTGCACCTCTTTTCAGAGAGTGGACAGTGGAGAGACAGATCTAGGAGACTAACTCTCCCTCTCTCCCCCACCTCTCTTCAAGGGAGATCTTGAAAGGCCCCTACATTTGTGGTCACACTATGTACTCACAGCTGCCTCTGGACTCTGTAACTTAGAATCATAGAATAGATTCATGGAATGGTTTGGGTTGGAAGGGACCTCAAATCTCATCTAGTTCCGACCCCCGTGCTGCGGGCAGGGACACCCTCCACTAGACCAGGTTGCCCAAAGCGTCATCCAACCTGGCCTTGAACACTTCCAGGGATGTGGCTGCCAAAACCTCTCTGGGCAACCTGTTCCAGAGCCTCACCACCCTCACAGTATATAATTTCTTCCTAACATCTAAACTACTTAAAGAGATCACCATTAGCATTGCCATAATTAAATGTATATTAATAAAAGGAGATCCAAAAAAGCATTATAGACATGAATTTTGCTAGTAAGCTGTGGCTATTTAAAATGTATATGTGACCTGTTCAGTGAACCTGGAGCATGCTGAGGTTATCAGGAAGCCACAGCTGGCAATGTTAGATTTCTAATCAGGAAACATCCTTAAGAATGTTGAAGATAACAGAGACATTCTGCTTGGGAGAAAAAGCAAGCAGCCATTGTAGAGAGGTCACATAACTTGACTGTGTTTACAACAACCTGAATAGGCAGAGCCTGAGTATTTAAGACTGTGATGAAAACCACTAGTTATGTACACACTCTTGCTTCAGCACTGGCTATGCAGAAACGTTCACTTGTTACCTTGCATTACTATATACATAATGTTATAACATCATTAGGGGGAACAAACAACCCATGCTTGTGTCTCACCTAGTATCCTCCCCGAGGCTTTGTTGTAATTCAGCCACAACTGCCTGTCCTATGTATAAAATGAAAAAAACTATTTACAGCTAGATAATTTTCCCGTGAACTGAAGAGGCAAACATGCCTCAAAATTAGGTGATGACTTCATTGTCTTTGCATTTGTCACCATTGGTGATTGCAGGGCCTACATGATAATTAATTATGGCTTGTATGAGGAGTGAGGATGCATTGAAAAATAATCATGATTAATTTGCTTTTCTTTTACAGAAAATTATTACACTCCACAGCCCTGAAGGGAAAATCATAGCAAGGGAATAGCTGTTAACAAGTCTTTATACAAATCACTTTAGTGGCCTGTTAGGTAAGGCTTTGGAAGAGTGATGGAGGGAGGAAATAACAGTTATGATTTTGTACAGCAAAATCTTGTTATGAGAGAACTCCAGGACAAGATAATGATATTGTTCTTTGTTTCATAAATACAAAAGTTATGGCTTTCCTAGCGTGCATCACAAGGCCAGCGCTTAATAAGACATGCAGTCTTGTCTCAGCTGCAGCATAGAACCTATAATAAGGGACTAGCAGCAGAGCTAGCTCAGATGTCATGTTAACACTAATCCTAACTCCTTGGAGAACAAGTAAAGAGCAAAAGGACACACAGAGTTCTGTGCAAGCACTGTAATGAATGTATATTGCCAAGGGAAGCATTGTTGGTTTTTTTTTTTTAATAAGAGCTTTTTTTATACTATCCAGCTGTAACAGAGAGGCAGCTAGATTGAGCTTAACAGAGGTCCATACCTCTGTTGGGGAAAGAAGGGATCTGCTTTACTAACATTTGTTATGGATGTGCCCAGCTCACAGATACACAAATTCTTCTGTATTCAGCCTTTGAATCCAGCATTATAATTTAACCTGCTTCATAAGCAAAACTTGGTTCCAGGTAGCAGTTGGTATTCAACAACCTCACAAGTTTTTTGATATCTAGATCGTAAGGAAATCACTGAAGCAACTACCCTTGTTGACAATGATCAAGAGTGATCAACTGATCTCTTTGAGGAACTGCAGCTCCAAGGAAGTAATGAAGAAATGAAGAACAGCAAATGTCTTTTGCTGATAGCATTTCCCTTCCTCTGCTTTCCCCCACCCCAGTTTTTGAAAATGTAGCAGCATTAGCTTCCCATTATTGTATTGCTGAATCTTCCTTTTCATTAATTCCTGGCTCATCTTCCTCTGAATCATGCCAAAATTTAACCCAGTGTGAAATTTTGTGATGAAGCTGCAAAGTAGAAACTTAGCAGGGGAAGCTGACATCAGCACGCAAAAGGGTGGATACAGTCCTGTTCATCTTCTCAGGGACATTTTTGAGTGGTAGCTGTGCACTGGAGATTAAATGAAAAAAATAACAGCAGAAAACCCCACTTCCTTCATAATTCAGCCTCTGCTTTCCAAACTGTAACTGGCTTCATGCCAAAGACTCACAGTTCGTTCTTCCAAAATTAGCTTTCCCAGTCTTATAAACCCCACCTGCTTCCAACTGAAGTAATGGCAAATTTAAAAAAAAATGGTTCTAATTCCAGCAGAAGAAAATGTATCCAGGCCACTGCAAACAATATAACTTACTACTCTAAGTGTTGTCATAGCTAATTCTTTGGTAAGTCTATCATCAGCAGTGTTTTATTTCTCCCTCCCTTCATCTTTAGCTAAGAATATACAATGATACCTCCTCCCAACCGGCCTCACAGTTTATATTCCAGATGTAAAATACCTCCCTTTTTCAGAGTATTCCTTTGGGCTATCAATGAGTTGGACAGACTGGCAAGTTTTTTAATAATGCTTTGAAATAAAATTTCCCAAAATACAGCCCTGCCAACTGTCCCAACTTCCTGTATCCTCATTCTTTTCTTCTTATTTTGCAGCTACTGATATCTCAAGACAGTGTTTTACACGGAGAAACTGAGGCATAGAAAAGTTGCAGATGTTAGATGAAATCAGGGAGAGATCCAGGAACTGAAGTAAGAGAGCAGTTCCTGGCCTTTCAACATATGCAAGGAAGAGTGGGCCAACAAAAGGAAAATGAAAATGCTTTCTACCAGAAACGGAGCATTTGTCATACTGGCTTTTTAATATGCTGGAAACTTGAGAAGAAAAAGCACTGATGATCGCTCCTTTCTCTGACCGTCCTTACAAGGCAGTCTGAAAAAGATTGGTCAAAGGAAGCTGACCCGACATTTCTAACCTGCATTGCAAAACTCTCACCAGTGTGCAGGAGGATATCCTTTCATACTAACACTCTCATTGCCATCTTGTTAAGTTTGATGGGTTTTTTACTTCATACAGAAAGGTTAAAGTTCCTTGTCTTCAGAAAAGAGAGCCCACATGTCTCCTGCAGATGTAGTGTACAGGTTTCTGCATCGCTCTAGCTCTCATTCTTCATCTTATCCAGTGAAATTTTAAATAAGCTTTAGCAAAAGAGGTTGAGAGAAGCTCACATGAGCATGTCTCCCTGGGCAGGATGCACTCCTGGGATATGAGTGCTGGGAGGAGGACATTCGAACTTGAGCTCTCTGTAGATCAAGTAAGTAACTCCGGGAAGAAAGGGAGTTGGGTTTGCGTGGCAAGGTTTTGGTAGCGGGGGGGCTACAGGGGTGGCTTCTGTGAGAAGCTGCTAGAAGCTTCCTCTGTGTCTGATAGAGCCAATGCCAGCCGGCTCCAAGACGGACCCGCCGCTGGCCAAGGCCGAGCCAAGCAGCACCTCTGTGATAACATATTTAAGAAGGGAAAAAAACAGAGAGAGCTTTTGCAGCCGGAGAGAGGAGTGAGAAGATGTAAGAAACTCTGCAGACACCCAGGTCAGTGCAGATGGAGGGGGAGGAGGAGCTCCAGGCGCCGGAGCAGAGATCCCCCTGCAGCCCGTGGTGAAAACCATGGTGAGGCAGGCTGTCCCCCTGCAGCCCATGGAGGAAGGATGAGGGGGTGTAGAGATTCCACCTGCAGCCTGTGGAGGACCCCACGCCGGAGCAGGTGGAGGCACCTGAAGGAGGCTGTGACCCTGTGGGAAGCCCACGCTGGAGCAAGTTCCAGGCCGGACCGGTGGACCCGTGCAGAGGGGAGCCCACGCCAGGGCAGGTTTGCTGGCAGAACTTGTGACCCCATGGGAGGGACCCCACGCTGGAGCAGTTTGCTCCTGAAGGTCTGCACCCCGTGAGAGGGACTCCATGCTGGAGCAAGGGAACGATGAGAGGAGTCCTCCCCCTGAGGATGAAGAAGCAGCAGAAACACCGTGAGATGAACTGACCGTAACCCCCACTCCCTGTCCCCCTGTGCCGCTGAGGGGGGGGAAGGTTGAAGCCGGGAGTGACGTTGAGCCCGGGAAGATGGGAGGGGTGGGGGGAAGTGTTTTAAGAGTTGATTTCATTTCTCATTCCTCTACTCTGTTTTGCTTAGTAATAAATCAGATGAATTCCCTCTCTAAGTCCGGTCTGTTTTGCTCGTGACAACAATTAGTGAGTGATCTCTCCCTGTCCTTATCTCGACCTACAAGCATTTCGTTATGCCTTTTCTCCCCTGTTTAGTGAATGAGGGGAGTGAGAGAGCGGCTCTGGTGGGCACCTGGCCTCCAGCCAGGGTCAACCCACCACACTTACACTCACTCTTCTCCTTTGAAAGGCACCAAAAGCCTTTCTAGCTAAAGAAAAAAAAAAAGATCTGCAGATTCCATGTAGAGTTAGGAACTTGCCTGCATCTCCCCATAGACAAAGCTTATTTTATGTTTTTACTTTGAAGATTGGCATCTATGGCACCACAAAGTGCTTTAGTCTCTCTGAAGCTCGTTGGGAGAGCACAGGCAGCACTGAGCATTATGCGAAGTTCTCTGTGTGAATATTTCCCTCCCTACAGTTCAATACAGCCATTTGTAAGGATATCTAATAAGGGCATTCCTTTGCACGCCATTAATCAGCAAAAGCACTAGAAGAAATGGTGTGTCTTGTGTGCCTTTAGTACCGAGTCCTTTGCCAATGAAAACGAGATGGAGGTGGTTGGGTCAGGATCTCTAATGTCACAAATAATGGGACAGAGCTATACGTAATAGACATCTCCTGTTGTGGTGCCGCTCATAGTTGTTGTTCTCTTCCTCTTCTTTGTCCTTGATGCAAGACAGAAAAGGGACCCTTAGTCACTCTCCATGGGAAAGCATATAGGTAAGGGCTGGGAACTGGCTAAATTTTCAGTGTGTTTTATCGCATTTTCCTTCAGAAGTATCCAAAGTCTTCATACACTTATATTAATACTGACAGAGCAGCACAAGGTAGTGCACAGCTTTTTCAGTGCAAAGCTGCGAGCATCTTTCTAACAGGGGAAAATGCTCATTTTTGGACTAGCAGGATAAACACAGCTGAAAAGTTAAAGTTTGTTTTAATTTGACAAATCTTCTTTGTAGTTTAAGAAGACTGCAGTTTTTGTTTCGTCTTGTCTGGGTGAATAAGACAAAGGTTTTCAGTAATGTTAACCAAATTGTTAATGGTACTTTTGTAAGGTTACAAAATTACTGTCTCAAAAGTAAAGATACACTAGGGGTGCACATTTTTGCGGCTCATAAACACTGCCTTGTGCCCTTTGTGAATCTGCAGCATGATGTAAGTCTTAAAAAGATTGGTTTTTTCCCTTTCTTTCCCCACTGGTCCTGATGTATCAATCTCTGCCCAGGGGTGATGTAGTTACTTCCTGAGCAGCTATTTCCTTCTTTGTCATCCTGCTTTTCTGTGGGAGGCCTCTTGCCTTGTTTACTGGTGATTATCCCAGCCCAGCTCGCATGATGTACGTGTTCTCCGTGAGTCCTTCTGTGTTGCTTGATACAGGTGCTTCAAGAGTCTGAATGAATTCACCGTCACATCGTTCCTGTGGGAGAGGGAGATGGCATCCTTCCCATTTGACCAAGAAGCAATTGAGATGCAGAGGAAGTAAGGGAAAATCTTTCCACTGTTTTGGAAAGCCCAGCCTGAAACCTCTGCAGCCCGATTTTTTGAGAGCACCTTACATTAGCAATTCAAAGAATAGCTCTTGGTTTTCAGCTGCAGTTTGCAAGAAGCAGGGTATTAATAGTCACTTACAAATTTTGATGATAAAATAATTACAGGCATACACAATTTCAGATTCTGTGGAAATACTTTTTAAAAACAGCACTGTAATGGTGCATTGATACTTCAGTGACTCAGTTGGCTCCACTAGAGCATAAAACAGGTATTATATGAAGAACAAATTACACCCTTTCTACTTTTCTACCACATATTTATAGAAATTTGTTCTTATGCTAGCACAGATAGAATGAGTCTCCAAACTAATAACCAGACTGCGATCATGAAGCTCCCCGACTTTTATGTGCCATGCTGTCTCAGGCTCTATCACACTGATGATCACTATTTACCTTAGATCTTGGCTCTCTTAGACACAGTCTAAATCATTTGCCTCTCAAGAGACAGCAGTCAGGCTTTCTGCAAGTGATAAAGAGGAAAAACATGCTGATCAAGTGCAATACACAAGCTGGAACATCCATTATTTAAGCTTATTTCAATTCTTTTAAACACATCACTGCACTAGTCTTTGCTTTCAGTGGCTTGATCTTGAGAGCCTGTTTACTGACTTGAACAGCTGAGGGCCAACCTTTACATCTGGGAGGGATTATAGAATTACAGTATTGTTTGTGTGGGGTTTTTTTCTGTTTCTTTGATTTCAAGGGCCTTGCTTCTATAACTATGTGTACCTTTAATCCTAGCGTCTTTTGTTGTCCTCCTTCTTCTCCATTTTGACAAAAGCCTTAGATGATTCCTAGTGGTTCCCAGTGTCAGGAGCTGCTAGTGGAAAAGTGTGGAAAAGTGTGGAAAAGATACTTAGCAATTCCTTGAGAAACTAGAAAGACTTGTCTTTGCTGGATGCAAACAACTATGAAAAATCCATCTCAGAATAGCCCACAATAGCCTGCATTCCTCTAGGCAACGTGGACTTCTGGTCAGAGGTCCAGGAGTGCGGCACCTTGCCATCATGAACATGGTCGCAGGCACGTGGGTCAGCTCTCTGGAGTCCTAGAGATCCTGCCCAGGTCTTGAGACATAATTTTTGGTGAAACTCCCATGCTGTGTTGACAGTGAATTGAACTCCAAAAAAATCAATCTTACGTCCACCTTTCACCCTTTCATGTTCTCCTTCTAACACCTTTTTTGCAAGATTATTACAAACCATTGTCACAGTTGTCATTTTCTGTTCTATTGTGTTCCTTTCTAGCCCCCAGGATACCATTGGGCAAAGTTATTTACTAATAAGGATTTGGTTAGATCTTTCATCGAAATGGCAGGCTTTGTTTCCTTCCTTTTCTTCTCAATTGCTGTGTCCTATGTTGCATAAAAGACAGAGCAGCCATTGGACATAACTGTTCGGTTTTGTGGTTACAGAACCTGCTTAATGAAAATAAATCCAGGAAGTCTAAATTTCCGGAGATCTTGCTGTTTTCACACCACATCTGGCTACACACCCTTAATCATGAGCAAGCTGCATTTTATGAGCTATGAAGGGATTTTGCAGACTATGCTTTTCCAAGCGAGGGTTTCTAGGGCAGCATTGAGCGCCCTGTGCCAGCACCGCACCGCTGCAGCCCGCCTGTTCCCCAGTGGCCGGCCGGCGTACTTGGGGTACCAGGAGGTGCAGCCAAGCGCGCATGAGGATCCACCTGTGGTCCCACACACAGTCCTTGACGTTATGCTCAAAATTCAGGCTTAGCAGAAAAATACACACCCTCTTTTAATCCTTTAGGCTGGAATTATGCTGGTCTGGCATGCCGTTAGAGAGCTAGGCATTCAGAGGATGATAGAAAAATGAAGGAGAAGGGATTCATAGAAATGCAACACCTTTGCCACTGGGAAAAAAAAACAGCAAACCCTCCCGGGGCTGGTGAAGTGGCAGAAACAAGAAATTAAGCAGCCCTCTCTGTTAATATTATCTTTCCAAAGAAAAGAAGACATACAATAGTGGCAGAAAACTTTTGTTAGTGAGTTACTTTCCCTCCAGCTTGTGGGATTGCCGCAACAAAAGCACAGCTCAGCAATACACGTTGTGGTTATGCCAGTGGCAAGACACTATTCAGAAGGGATCATCTGTAAATAAATAAAGCTTAAAAAAAGAAAGGAGTGATTACTGATCATGTGATGATGAGCAAAGATTATTCCTGACTGCCCTTGGAAGCAGAACTTTCCAACCCGATTTGGTGTGCAAAGCACTGGGAACACTGTTTTTTCCCCACTTGTCTTTATCTCTTACTGCTGCCAAAGAAGGAAATTATAATTTCGTCCTCATTTTACAACTTCAGCTAAGTTGCATAAGTTAGCAAAGTTGCATAATTTAGCAAAATGCATAAAGCAGAGCTTGAGGAAGATTTACTGCGGTGGTTTTAGTTCTATCTTTACAGAGTGCCATCTAGGGGTAACTCTTTAAAACCTCATCAGAGGGTGAAAGCTTCATCTCTCGTCAAAAATCAAACCAGAAATGCTTAACCTGTATGATGCTCCAAGATCTTGCTACAGATACTGAGCACACTGCTTGGAGCACATACGGTGGCATTAAAACTATAGGAAAAGAGATTGGCAAGAGATTACTACAGGATACAAAGGAACTAGGTTCAGAAAATCATTGTTCACTCACCTCCACAAACTACCTGGTGTTTACAGCCAAATCCTCCCGTGCCATCCAAGTGTCTGGCATTCATAACTCAACTTATTGTCCTGCTTGCATTCCTTTTGTTTATTGGCCTGAGCATGACAAAAAATACAAGCTTTAAAATCCTAAGTTGTAAATATGGTGATTAAATTGATTAAGACAATTAGTTTATCTTTGATTTTCTGACAGGACAAAAAGGAAAACGATAATTCTTACAAACCTGTGAGGACATTAGCAACCATACTTACCTATTTTTTTGTTTTATTTCGTTGGCCTGTTTTGATCCCCTTTTCTAACTTTTCATATTTTTAATCAATGTATGTTTAGAGTAATACAATTGAGTTCATATTTACACTTCTGCCTAACATTTCCTTTACTTGGCATCGCTTGAGCTGGCTTAAGGAAGCCTGGTTTTTCTCGTGTCTTTCTGGAAATTATGATAGGCAACCAAATAAATTCTGAAGGTCTTGAGGCAGCTAATTATGCTGAGATGTTCTGATGATGCTTGAATTTCTACTGTTATTTAATTTCCTAAAAGAAACTTGCTGAGGAAAAAATTCCTGTCTTTTCATTCTTTTAGACAGACTCCTAAAATTCTTTTAAGTTTGAAGAAACACTCAGAAGGGCCTGTGCCCTTAGGACCAACTCTCCCCAGTCTTCAGGCATGACACCACAGGCAGGCAAGGTCCACTTCCCCTGCAAGAAGCATCATTTGTTCCTTCCACCATCCCTCTCTTGCCTGTTCCTTTCTCATCTCTTTTTGGCCTCACATAGTTGAAAACCTGTATCTTACAAACGCTTGTCTTACAAGGCATTCCACTGAAAGGTCTATTCGAGTCTAACAGCCTTGCTGTATCCCCTTTAGCATATACATTACCTAATTTTTTGGTAAGGAGCAGTCTTCAAACTCTATAATGCTCCTAATCTAGTCACAGTTTGGTCTATGGCTTGGGCTCCTATGTGCTGTTGAAGATACATGTCCATAAAACTTCATTCTGCTCGTGTCTCTGATATCATTGTTACATCATTATATTCAGTTCTTTTCCTGGGCAGAGCTGCAATAGACTGGTGCTATGCTAAATCAGCCTATGATAGAAAAAGCTATTGTCATTTTTCCTTGAGCTGCACAGCCTTTTATCTTTACAATACTGATTTAATAATTTATAAATATTTGATATTTGCATTTACTGATGGAAATAAAAACTGCAGTGGCAAATGTATCAATGTCATTCTGTCATTCAGTCGTCCCTCTCATGAATTCCTAGCATCCCCTTTATAAGCAATCCCCACTCTAAATCATATAATTTCAACAAGAGTATAACAGTCAGTTCCTTATTTTTGTAAGCATGATTTATAAAAGAGAGGATGGAAATAAATTATAATTATGGGTAACATGCTAAAAAAACCCAACATAGACCTGTGATACCTGGAAGAAAATGAGTTGGTAGAAATTGTGTAAAACGTAGAATGATAGAATGGTTTGGGTTGGAAGGGACCTCAAAGATCATCTAGTTCCAACCCCCCTGCTGCGGGCAGGGACACCCTCCACTAGACCACATTGCCCAAAGCCTCATCCAACCTGGTCTTAAACACTTCCAGGAATGGGGCATCCACAACCTCCCTGGGCAACCTGTTCCAGTGCCTCACCACCCTCACAGTGAAGAATTTCTTTCTAATATCTCATCTAAATCGACCCTCCTTCAGCTTAAACCCATTGCCCCTTGTCCTGTCACTACACCCCCTGAGAAACAGTCCCTCACCATCTTTCCTGTAGGCCCCTTCAGGCACTGGAAGGCCGCAATTAGATCTCCCCGGAGCCTTCTCTTCTCCAGGCTGAACAACCCCAACTCTCTCAGCCTGTCTTCATAGGAGAGGTGCTCCAGCCCTCTGATCAGCTTTGTGGCCCTCTGGACTCGCTCCAACAGCTCCATGTCTCTCCTGTACTGGGGCCCCCAGAGCTGGACGCAGTACTCCAGGTGGGGTCTCACAAGAGCCGAGTAGAGGGGCAGGATCACCTCCCTCGACCTGCTGGTCACGCTGGTTAACAAGTATTTAATGTGTGCCTGTTACAACACTCTTCACATTGCTGAACTGGAAAACTCAAAGAGTTAATGATGCCAGTGGGTGAAATTTCTCCCACTTTCACCTCCTTCCAAGTCAG
Organism: Grus americana; assembly: GCF_028858705.1. Taxonomy (NCBI): domain Eukaryota; kingdom Metazoa; phylum Chordata; class Aves; order Gruiformes; family Gruidae; genus Grus; species Grus americana. Next base: position 142,989,730 of record NC_072852.1, read on the forward strand.
AGTCAATATGCATTGATTTTTATAGGTCTCGTTCTCAGGCAGTGGCACATAACACATGCTTCAGTTTTGTGAATTTTTATACATGCCTAAGTATACCTAATACCTACGTAAGTATACATATTGCTCAAGCTCAGAAATGGTAAAGGATTTTAGTTGTATTTCAACCTAAATAATAGTGGCTAAAGTTGTGCTGTGGTTTATTTTTTTCCTCAGTAGCTGGCACTCTAATTCAAGCTTTCCTTCCTCCCACTTCCTGCTTTTAGTAGAGAGGTGTTGTTATTTAGCAAGTCACTTTGCTCTACTCCGTGCTAAACTGACAAATGTAGAATAGTAAAAATAGCCAAAAATTGCAATGATAACACAGCCATTTCCTACCTTTTTAAAGAACTGTACAAATATGAATAAATCATCCATAATAGCATATGATTATCTTTTACAGTATCTACATTATACAAGAAATAAAAGCATAAAGAGCTTTAGAAAGGTAACAATGAGTTTTGCAGTGCTTTTTATTTTGTTGTTCAAAGTATATTATACTGTATAGAAAAGAACTAATGTCTACTAAAAGTATACAAAAAAGAAGGGAAGCTTAATTTTCCATACTGGATACAGTTGAAATAATTCTTTAATATTGTTAAGATTCTTTAATTGTTGCCTGACCAACAATCCTTTTGCTTTTTGGGGTTTTTTTGTCTTGGAAGCATTCAAGCTCTGATGCACCTATATACAATTGCAGAACATTTCTCATTCACCTGGCACTAATTTGCAATAAAGTAGTATTTTAATCTGAATAATCTTTCATGAAAAAATACTACATGTTGGTAAGCCCTCTTCTCCCTGAAGTATTTTAAGTTAAAATGCCAAGATGGGAAATTGTATTAGCCAAACACCTCTCCACCTGCCAATAGCTGTTTTGAGTGGAAATCAAGTGATGCGAAGAACCTGAACTGGGGCAAATCCCATCCTGAGTGAGAGACTGACACACAGGCATCATATCCCTTTCTAATTAGCTCTGGCAGTCACTGCGCCTGTGCTTCAATTAGCACTTTGTAATTGTAATTTCATTCTAACCCTATTTTTGATCTTATGTAATGCCTCAAGCTGACTAAACTTTTTTCCCTCCTGTTAGAAGGGAGTTACTAGCAGGGAGCTGGAACGGCCCCACCAGACCTCCCCTGGCAGCTGCTGTGCATGCTATGTGAAAATGTACATTTCACCCTTTGGCTAGATCTAATTTAGAAATCTTTGAGCTCCTAATGATTTCCTATAGTTTGGCCTAATTGAATCTAAGTGATTTGGGATTAAAACTAGAATGCCTAGCTGGGCTGGAGCTGAAAAATCTGTGTCCCTGAAATACAGCCCCAGAAACACGAGCCCTCCTCATGTTAACAGTTGCCATCTACTACACCAAAGCCACAGCCATCTTCTGTTGTGACTTAGCGCCTAGATTGCAAAAATAGTTTGGTTAAGACCAAAGTCTTTTGCAGATTTGAATTACCACCGACATATGCAGCAGCTGCTCCATGCAGTGAAGCTGCTGCAACCTGAGGGACTCTCGTCTCCAAGAAGGGAGGCACCGCTGCAGGACCTGCTCCTGTCATGCCCCCCTACGAGGGAACTAAGCTCTGCTGCTGCTGGGGAACGTGCCCCCCAGGGGGGTCCCAAAGGGGGAGCTGGGCTCTGGAGAGCTCCCTTCACTCTGTGACTTGAGACGCTGCGTACGGCTGATCGGCAGGTCAAAAGATCTATTGCCAGCAGGTGCTTCAAGCCATGGAGCGGGAAAGAATCCACTACTGAGAGCTGTGCCTGATGGATTTGGGGAATGCAACTCAGGAGTCAGCTGCGTGAATGCCCTACGGAGGGAGAGGCGTGAGACCAGACTCGACCAAAGCTGCCTGGGCTCCCCTGTCCAGGTCTTCCAGCGGCGTTTGCTGTTGGCTTTTCTCTAAATTTATTAAAGCCACCAGTGAAATTCCGTTAGTTTCCCAATGAAATTCTCACCTTGCAGGCTTCTGCAGTAGAAGAACGTATACCATTCAGGGTCTAACCATTCTCAGTCTTTTTTTCCCCCAAAATTCTGCTGTTATTTTTAATGTTCAGGCAGGAATGAGGAATATTTGCATCATGTTTTAGATTAAATATAAGGAAGAAATTCTTCACTGTGAGGGTGGTGAGGCACTGGAACAGGTTGCCCAGAGAAGCTGTGGATGCCCCATCCCTGGAAGTGTTTAAGACCAGGTTGGATGGGGCTTCGGGCAACATGGTCTAGTGGAGGGTGTCCCTGCCCGCAGCAGGGGGTTGGAACTAGATGGTCTTTGAGGTCCCTTCCAACCCATTCTATGACTCTATGTCTCTATTTGGAAGCCTCTTCTAAGAAAGAACACCATGGAACTACTGCACGGTGCAGCATCTATTACTATTAACAATCATAACAGTAACATTAGTATTACTATCAAGCACAACTACAGAATATGAACCCATGATCTTATCCCAAGCTAAGAATGATAGGAATGCCAGTATGAATAATACCTAATAATCATCTAGCTACTAAAATTTTGTCCCTACAAAACTAGACAGACTTGTTTCTTGTATTTTAAAGACCAAGTCTAATTAAGAGCACTCCTGGTATGTCTAGGAGGTTGGAAGAGCTTAGGCGATTGCTGTCATGCATTCAAAGTAAATCAGACTGTTAGGCTCTAATATTTACATTTCACTATTTCTGGCTTACTAAATTATGCTCCCAAAGTAAATATCATTGCAGTATAGGATATTATTTACAAAAGAAGAGCTATCCCATCATTTCTATTTTCATCAAGGTGAAAAACACTCTTGCAATCACCTTATTGGGTTCAATCCTACGCTCCATTAGCAGGAAAATTTTCCATTGATGTCAGTGCAGACCTTGCTTTCATAAGAGAATTTTGTATTCTGTAGCAACACTTCATTTGCTATCAGTGAAGTCAGTGGGAGACATGCTTCTGAAGGTAATGGTAGTAAAATGAGAGCTTTTTGTGGTATTTCATAATGCACTACAGCAGCAGGAAAAGAACCATCGATTTTGGGAATCATAGAGGTTTGCATGAAAAACCAGATTTGCTTTTCATAAAGAAATAGATGGGGGTGGGCCTGAAATCTAAGAAACTTCAAAGTAACCTGCACTACAAGATATGAAGAATGTTGGACCTTACGCATTTTAATAATCCCCACAAGGACAAATCACCTGATTGATTCGATGACTTCAGTGTTCCAGTTAGTGTCAACATGCATTCAATACAGCACCTCAAATTGCTGATTTTGAATTTTACTTATATATTTAATAAAACTCCCTTTGTCTTCCCCAGAAATGTCCCAGAAACTAATGAAACCTTTTGTTCTAAATGAAAGATGTTTTGTTTGACCAGGCAGCAATATTCTCAACTTTTAATTTGGCGGGAAGCAAGACAATCCTCAGTTTTATCCAAAATTATTTCAATTTTTACTTTGATTTGTTTGCTTTTTCTTACTTTGAACTCTTTCATATGTGCTAAACAAAGCTCATAGGTGACCTTCTGAAATATATTAAGTCCGTTTTAGCAGTTAGAGACAGCATATAGCTCCGAAAACACCTCTTCAGTCATCATGGGATAGTTTGTGAAACTATCTTTCCCCTTCTATCACGTACAAAACCCCTCAGAGCTCTCCCTTGAGATGTTCACAATGTGCAATTAAAGAAGGGTGGTGCATAGATCTCACCAACTCTTCTGCATATTTCAAACTTAAAATATTGTCTCTGGACTTAAGCCAGGGAAATAATTTAACTTGTCACAGCAGACAATTTTTGTCTTCAGCATAGTTGATACTCCACAAATAATTTAAAAGATCAGCCTATTGGCTTAGAAGAAAGATGAAATTAATTAACAGAAGTGTGTTGCAGTGATGTTACTTTTAATCAGTTCAATCACAAAATTCTTCCAATTCTAAATTTATGCAAAATATAATATTCATCTGAGAAGATACACAATTCCAAATGTCTGCCTTTTCCATAAATAATTGGCAGAACAATCTACCGGTTGTTTGTAGTTTGTTGCAGACATTCCCAAATGCTTATAAATTTTATTATAAGATTCAGTGATTTTATAAAATTGACCAATACTAAAGAAATGTTTGCAATTTATTCTTCAATTTAAAGTGTCACTTGTTTATAAAGGTTCAACCTTCATAAATTTTGAACTCACGATAATTCATGACCCGAATACCAAGATTAAGAATGTAACAATAACAATTGCTTTCAGGGTTCAGCGCTGTTTCTGCACAGTTTTATTTTTCCCACGATTGCTCGCTGCCAAGCATCCCTTCGCTGCCTGACCCTGCAGTGGGGCACTCAGGTCAGTCACCTGCGCTGGACACGGAGGCCGCATCTGGGCTGCTCCCATTAAACACACCTCACGTATGCTGCAAGGCGTCACATAGGTTTGTTAATTTTTTAATATGTTTCAGGGCATGGTTTTAGCCTGACTATGTGCCCAAAGAATTTGCAGGTGTGGTTCAGGGGTCAGCACTGGCCGCGGATCGGTCCAAATACGCAGGGTGTCGTAACCACCCTGCTCTCGGTGTCTGCAAGCCCCATGGGCGCAGGCGTTCAGTGCCAGCGGGCCTCTGCCGGGGAGTAATCCTCTGCAGATTTCACTTACCAGCACAGACGAAGCTTTAGGGGCAGCAGTACAGCTAGACTAACTTTCACACCAATCAACAGTGGGTGAACAATTTATGCGAAGATGCAAGAATGAGCTTAATCTTTACAACACAGTTGACTTCAGATTTGTATTAGTTTCCTCTTTCTTAGGTACTGATTGCAGCACTTTTTTAGGATCTTAGATCCTCGGTAAAACAAAAGCAGGTAAAAAGATCGGTGCATCTTAAACCATCTTTTCTTTGAGATCCATGAAAAGCTGTACCTTTGAATTGCTGCTGATTCCCACTTTTCAGTTGCTGTCTCCCTCTTGCAGCACAACCCCAAAAGACCCCGCTACCATATAAATGATGCATAGGGCAGGCAGTGATACAGTACAGTGGAGAAAAACAAACACTGAGGGAAGGAGGAGTTGGGGCAGCGAAGAGGAGGGAAGCAGGAAAATGCACGAAAAACAAGGCATACAACACAGCGCAAATCAGCTACGCTGAAGTATGAGCTATGACAGGAATCATGTGAAACAAGTTCTGCATCATCTGCCCCCTCTAACATCTGCCCTATCGTACTCCAGCTGGAGCACTGAATCAGGATCTTACCACAGTCAACCACACTGCCTTTCCCACAAAAACTTCTCTCCGCCTTCCACTTGAGGGGAAACCCCAAAGGCAGTCAGGCTGAGAGCTCCGCTGGGTCTTGGGGTACCTGTGGGCCAGGGGAAAGGGATCAGCCTGACCGCGATCCCTCATGGACCAGCTGCTACTGACAGTAGAATTCATGAGATTGGGAGGTGGAACAACTGAGAAGTAAATCTCGGCAAATTTTACTCACTGTCCCTTCTCTCCAGACTCCTCATGGCTTTTTCCCTCCCAAGCAGAGACCGCTCTACCACTTGGCTTCTCAGTTATACCCAGTTGGAAGTCAGCCGCCCAAAACTCTGACGTTGTTCTTCCAAGTGTACGTGGCAGGCCAGCACAGGCATCAGGAGCGTGATTCATCAGACCAAGGGTGGACATACACAGCTGAACTAGCTGTCTAGACTCCATTCATCATTTGCTGAAACAGATGCTTCTACCAAGTGACTCACCTCATGCTAAAGTTGCTCTCTGAAATGAATGGTATGCCAGAAAGTGCCTACTTCCCTCCGTTATTTGCAAAGGGAGTTCAGATGTGCTTCACACATGGTCACAATACTACAGACACCTAAAGTTAACAAGGTGAATTGTCATTGTTGCTCTATATAAGGAATAAAGTAATCCAGAAATGAGAATATCACAGTCCAAGCTGTGTTGTAGCTAAATTAATAAAAAGTATTATTTTAAAAAGCTTTGTATTTCCCGTAGTATGTTTCAGTTTTCATTTAATCTAGTAAACACTGTTGAATGAAATACTTGCATTTGTAGTATCTCCCAAGTGTCCACTTGACAAATCAGGATGTACCACAACCGGAGCAGGAGATGTTACATAGACTTTATGTAATTACTTCGTAGCTTAACCATCAGTTTCCTCAGGAAACCCTGTCAATCTGTTTAGGCCAATAAGCATCCCTTTCAGATGCAATGTGCTATACTTAAGTTACAAGATTAGAGATTTATCTTTATTCAAAAATGTTGACATATTTAAACTTTTAAAATACAGATCTCATTTAAATTCTAACATTTATAATCAGCTTTATATTATGTCTGTGGTATATATCACTCAGGCCACTATCTTACTCACTAACACTTACGGGCTGAATAGCAAGATACCTGGGTGATGGAAGTTACAGACCTGTAGTTAGAAATACTGTTACAAGAACAGTATTTGTGGGGTCAGTCACCAAGACCCCTACCAGGTGAGCTGTAGGCAAATCCCCTTCTAGCTTGTTTGGTTCTGCTACACAGGAGGTGCAAGATTTTTCCAAATTTGTCTATTGCTGGAAGTAGGTGTCAGCTTAATAATTTCTAGGGATCAGCTACGCCTCCTTGCCAAGCAGAAAGCTCAGGGTCCTTGTAGTCCTTTGCTTCCTCACAGCTTTTTGGCCTCGGAAGGCTGAGCCAAAGAGCTGCTCCCAGCCTGAGGGAAGAAGCAATCCAAGCAGTGGTGTTCTGCGAGACTCCCACCCCCAGCTCTGTTCTTCACCACATTAAAAGTGCAAGCATGGCTGTATCTGCCATTTTTAAGTTTCCCAGAACAGTACAAATTTAGACAGACACATGAAGAACACCTTCAGACGAAAGCTTTATTCAGCCACCTATCCATGGGTACGAACCACAAGATTTAAGAGGGATGTAAGAAACACCCTACCAGACCACCCCAATGGTCCCGCCAACCAGTATTCGGACTCCAGCACTGGCAGTAGGATAAATTATTTAGGGCAAGTATGTGAGCCTACCATTTTCTGCAGTCCATTCCTTCTCATACATCCCTGGAATCAAGTCATTACATTGAGAAGTTGGAATTTTCCCTAGTGTGGCCTCCTTACCTCTTCTACCAAGCTGCGCAGGGATTTTATTGGAGTGCTTGTCTTCTTGTTGAATTGAGGCGGTGTACCAGGGCTTCTAATACAATCTTTGTAACAATAGCGAGACAATAATATTACTGCTGTATGAGTCCTGGAATAACTATATGGTATTTAAAACAACAGAAGTGCCTAGATATATTTTTCTTTACCTGACCTCCAGTCATTCATTACAACCTTGAATACAGAGCATCTGACTCAGCTGCTCGCTCTCTACACTGGGAGAAACTGCCTGTCTGCTCATAGCATTTTCTTTCTATTTCCTTAGCTATCTGTCAGCACCCACAGCCCTCTTTCTAGCCTAGCATCCTCCTTTGGCTTATATTTAGACTTTGAAGTGTAAATTGTTCTTAGTGTGCCAGGTATCAGATAGGGTATATTCCCCAACAAACAGCATCCTCACTGCATTTTCAAGGATTTATGTTGCTTTGCTTTTCTTGCCCGTCCCTGTTACATCCTTCATTTGATTTAACTCTCTGTGTTGAGGCAAAATAATACCTCATCAGTAATGCGAGTATGATATTAAAAATGTTACACAAAATTGCCTTCTTTGTTATAGGGTGCAGGTCTAATGTGCTACATCACGTTCCTCAGGGCTTGGATACTGAAGAATCTCAGCTACTGTGAGGATCTCAGCTTTCACTGCAAAAAAAAGGGGGAGTTTCTACTCCTCCTTCTTGCAAAGAAAAGCTCAAAAACATTATTTTGGCAAAAATAAAAAATTTAAAATCTGGAATAAATTTCATATAAAAGGCAGGCTCATGATTTTTATGATTATACATCATTTTGGCAGGGGCGGGGGGGGCAGGGACACTCATTCATTATTTGTGAATATTTGCAGGTGGCAATACTGACTGTGGAAGTTTCATCTTCAGGAATGCTTTGTCACCGATGCCCTCAGAGCGTTAATAATACCATTGTCCCATTAGTTCGTGTGAATAAGAGAAGTCCTACAGTCTAATTTATTCTCTCTGCAGCTTTGGACCCTGATCTTGCAAGCTGTATTTCGTACCCCTGAAAAGTGCTGCAGTGATATGCAGTAGCAGTATGCACAGGTCTGTGCAAGATAATACATCTTGCAGCTAAACAAACAGTGCAAAAATTGGGAGACATTTAGTTTATCTGTATTAAATTTGCCTTTATAGAAATCGCAGTGCGTTGAAACTCTGTGTTATTAAAACAGCAGATGATGTAATACAGCATTCCTGTATTTTCCTTTAATCCAAAAGTCAAAGGATGCACCTTTTCCCTCCTGTAGACACACAAACAGCAGCATAGAAATAAAAAGAGGGATTTTAGTGGAAAATTTTTAGTGGAAAATCCGGAAGGTTGATACCTTCCTTTCGGTCCCATTAGGTGGAGCTCTCAGACAAGAAGAAATGAATGAAAAAACCAACCCAGCAGGCACCCTTAGGAATTATTAGTACTGTACTATGCAGGTATTTTTCCCTGCCGAGAGCTCTCTGCTCTTCATAGAATTCATTTGTATCCAACTAGAAAGCTTATTACATGCTTTCAAAACTACTATTACTCCGCAACCTGCCTGTACAATCAGGTTTTCATTAGCTGAACACATTACCGAGATCAAGCAGCAAACTTTGGAGGTAGCTGACTCCTACATCACTGGGGTCAACATAAATAACCAGACCAAGAGAGAAATAGTTATGGAAATAGAGAAGCAGAGCAGATAAAGAATTGAAAAGCAATACATAAAAATCAGAAAATTCCAGCAAGTGCTTGACCTCGCTTCCATTAATGATAAAAGTCCACTGATATTAATGGCACAGGATTCAGCTGAAAAATTGGCCGTGCAGACATAAAGGTGTAATACAAATGGAAATGGCAAAATGTTTGTAATCTGATTTTCTGCTGCTTTCCTGTTCTAGTTTCTACTCTTGTTTTGATTTCTTACTTAAGTTATACATTCTTACAAAGTTTTGAGATAGCTCTTCCAATTCCTACACAAGGGGAAGGATGAAGATAACCCTGTGTAAAGTACTGTACAAGCAAAGGACCGAACGATGTGTGTGTATTTTCAAGGCTATTGGCTCTTAGCACCAGTTGTTCATCATGTGCAGTAACTCAGTTATGTCAATATTTTTGCCAAATAAATGGCTTTGCTTGGCACAATGAGAAAGAGGAATACAATTTTATATAGACAATTACCAGAATTAACAGAAATGAGCAGAGATTCTCCAGATATATCTGGAAGGAAAGAGTCTGAACTGGTTCCTGTTAGACTCTACATATTATTTAAGAGAAATGATTGACTTAATTTAATCACTTCAACTGTGATGAAACCCTGCTAGTTTTATCTTGTATTAAGGCAAACATGAAACATTTGTAATCAACCATTTCAGTAAAGTTTAGCCTATATCCTAGGTTTATCCTTGATACAAAGATATGATAGTTTTATGGCCATTGAGGTACGATGCTGGAAAGTGTTTTTTATTTTGTGTTTGAATATAATCTGTCTAGTTCCAGGTTTTGCAACAAAACCTTTTGCAGGCACTTGAACAGTCTGAAGGTCTGTCCATTTTCAGACATTTTAAAATCTTTACTCATTTGTGCCCAAAGTAAAGACCATTTAGCACCTCATGCTAAAATAAATAATATGCAGTGGCTGTGAGACATGAGAACTAGCAACTTCATTTCTGTGTTGAAATCAGTAGGCTTCATTATTTGATGGGCTTTAATTTTATACACTACTCTAGATTTGCTTCACTAATATAAAAAGAAAACTTCTCCTACTAGTACGGACTGCTGCAATGTAAGAAGAGTGTCTCTCCCCAACACTGAAGGCCTCTCCCTCACTTCCATATTCTTCTGCTCTGCACAGGGAAATGTTTTGTGATCAGAATGAGCTTTTAATTTTTCCCAAGGGAACCATCCCAAACCTGCCACTGACATAAGAAAGGTGTCACAGGTCAGAATCTGACCTCTCCTTCTTGACACTGACACCATGGACCAAGATTGTTCTGGTGATACTGGGCAACACACACCGGTTCTGGTGGCTGCAGCTGTAGCTTCCACCACTTGTTTCAGATGCAGAGGCATAAAAAGCCAGAGCTTCAAGACCACATCTCATTTTTAACTTCTCCTCACCTGCCTTCAGGATGGCCTTAATGACTACAGCATGCGTACGCAGTTTTCAAGTTGTCTGTGAATCTGTTCCTCTTTCAGGCGATAATATATATCTATGGTATGGATACGCTCCATTCTCTGTCGTATATGGCTACTCATTGCCTCTGCTGTACTCATCTGAGACCCCCCAACTCCAATGGAGGGAGTTGTTATTATCCCTATTTTACGCCTTCAGGCTACGTGACTTTTTTAGTGCGATCCAGGGAACCTGCGGCAAAGTAGGAAATGGAACCTGATTCTGGTGCGCCCTAGCTCTGTCCATCGAACTTCAACGGTGATGTTACACAGATAGGTGAGCATAGGTCTGATCTAAGATGCAAGAGAGAGAATGAAGGTTATGGCAGTCTTACCCCGTTTGCCTAGATACCTGAGAGAAGCAAGCAGGAGAAGGATCAAAGTGGTAGAGAGCTGAAGCACTTGGTACCACACGGTGAGCCTCTGATAAGGTCCTGTAGGCAGAGAACACGGCCGGTAAGATTCATCTAGCTAGGCATCACTGAAGCACCATGCCAATTTTCCCATTGTAAAACTAAAAGCTCTCTCCAAATCTGAAATTTCTCGATCGAGAACTTGTTTTTAGGAGATGAGTGTTTTTCACTGGAATTTTTTTCCAGCAGAAAATTCTCAACTATCCACTATGTGCCCCCCTAATTTCCCTCCAGCTTCCCACTGTCCATGGCCTGAACGGGAGAGAATGTTCTCTTACCCATGATTCAGTATTTTGCCAAAGTACAGTGTGGTTAAAAGACAGAAAATCAATCTTAACTACAGAAATTTCCATAAAGTTCAATTAAAAGTGTCAAGCTATTGTGACTAGCTTTGTCAAAATGTGGGTGACAAGCTCTGCTGCGCAGCAAAACGTGCTTCCTTCACAAAACGCTGGCGAGGAACGTCAGGATGCCGCTCCTCAGGCGGCTGCAGCCACAGGGACCTTCTGGCTGTAGCTCCTCAGCTTGCGCCGGAGCCGCGCGCCCAGAGCTGAGCCGCCTCTTGGAAAGGGAGAGCCTGAGAAGACAGCCAGTGCAGGTGCCCATGGCTCAGAAGGAAAACAGTGGGATCTCGATAAGACAAATAATAGCATTCACACAGCCAAAATCCTGATTTGTTACTGATCCTGCTGCACCACTCTTTTTCTTTCATTCACCTGATTCGGACATTCGGTGCTTTGAAGAGAACATAAATACACTTCTGTTGACCTCTTTGCCTATCCTTTTGGAAAAGTGCTCAGTGCTTGTACTGTGTATCCCAATATGGTTTCTTTTTGAATATCTGTTTCAGAAAACACACCCCTACTGCAGCACAGTGCAGCCTATAGCAATGAAGAGGAATAATAACAAAATCCTTAAAGACAGATCAGGCATTCTAAGTGCTATACTTGGGTCAAACTTGAGTGTGAAGGGCTTCTAGATATCATAAAAAAATATTTTCTCCTGGTCTCACAATAGGTTATAGGATGTTAGAAATTTCTGCTAGCAATTATGTGGGAATAAATTAAATTAGCTGAATTAATTATACTTCTTAAACCCAAACTTTTATTTGCTCTGAATAAATGCAGTCTTCTATTTAGTAATAGTCTCCTCCTATTAAGCATCATTAAGACCTCATCCTGACAGTGGCTGGGTGTCCACTATTAAACACAGGTCCTTTGCGAGGACCGTGAGATGCCATGATAAACAAAGCTTCTCAGCTGAGCTACATGCTTCACCCAGGACTGATCTGTGCAAAACCTGGTAATCCTGCACATTTGTTTGTTTAAACAAGTGGTTCTGTCGTGACCAGCCCTGACCTACTTTCCTCAGTGCCTTATTTATTGCACACACATTTCAGCTTTCCTCTGACTATAGTTCAAACACAGATTGCCTTTTGCTGTTAGCAAAATGCTCAAAACAATGGGGGCCCCGCTGAGGGAACACCAAGGCCAACCACTCCGCTGGGTTGAGCAGCAAGTACAATGTATCACCAGCACCCAGCAGAACCAGAGGTACTTATCCGCTCCTTGAGTGAGCTTGGGAGTCATTTCCCTCAGCTGGCCAGTTCGACCTTTTATTGCACGGAAACAGAGGAGCAAGTCAAACATAAACATGCAACTCTTGCAAAATGAGGAATTCTGTAGAAGAAAATGTGAGTGCAATTAAAGTGTAACAGCGTTAACAGTGACCATGTCTAACCTCTCTTTACTATTAGCAAGAGACAGATGGAAAACAGAACTACTTCACTCCCTGCAGAATACATCTCTCTCCATCTTTTAAATAGGCCCACAATAGAGCCTTCCATTGGTCATATCGATCTGTCACATTGCACATAAGCTATCATTTTTTTTCAGGACATCTTTTTGCTCTTTAAATGACAGCTTGATTGTTGGAGCCAATCTCCATCACAGCAAAACTGTTTATCTAGTGGTACAGGTGAGCAGGGCTTTTAGTCCTGAAGTCCTGTTGTGTGGCTGCTGGGCAGAGAAAATGATTTTAAGTGGAATGGAGTCTGTTTTGATGTCCAGTATCCAAATCTTTACCTCAGAAATGGTACATGCTGTAGGATGAGTTAAGTTAGAAGGGGAAGGGAAGGGAAGGGAAGGGAAGGGAAGGGAAGGGAAGGGAAGGGAAGGGAAGGGAAGGGAAGGGAAGGGAAGGGAAGGGAAACGTGAGGTCTAATTAATTGACTTAGTTCTCTCTTCCTGCACTGGTTAACATATCTGAAAAGAGTCAAACAGAAAAATCTTTATTTACAGACTTCTCCACCATTGTGCCAGTTAGGAAGGAGAAGGCATGAAAATAATTCTCTTTTGAAATCTGATGGAAACATAGTTGAGCTATATTAACTGCTTCTTTGAATGGACATGTCCCTAACATAAGCTCTCCTCTGTCCTCTGATCTGAAAGACAAGTATCAAAAGCGTTGATGGACAATTAGGTCAGGGATACCTCCTTTTCCTTAACTCACTTGCTGAGTTTATGCCATGTTTTCAAATTCCTATAGATAAAAATTGAAGAACAAAAGTGCAGCTGGGGTTTGTGCAAGTAGCAATTTGAAGAGTACCTTCATTCTCTAAACAGCTTGACTTTTTTCATCCGGGAAGCGTATCTGTCAAACCACATGTTCCTCCTCCCTGAGCTCAACTAACAGGTGGCTGAAATCTGAAAAGGGCTGATATTCAAGAACATGCAGTATTTATCAAAGTTACATTCACAACAATACAGCAGTGCAATCGTATCCACTTTCTACTCCTCCTGGACAGCAGAATTAAGTAAATCACCCAAACTTGGATGGTGAATCAGTGCTACAGGCAGGAGTGGGACTGAACTTTCCCCGAGTCTCAACCCCACTGCGTAACCACAGGGCCATGCAACTTGCTCTCGTGGTCTGGAGAGACATTGTCCGCTCTGGTGGACAATGACATCGAGAATAAAACCAGCTGGCATCAGCCAGTCTTCGCTAGGTACAGGCGGTGATTCAGCCTGGGGTAAAGAACAAACACGGTTCCTATAGCCAGGCCATGCTAGCTCCTGCACCACCACCGGAACCATCTTCCCTCTTTCCTGGAACGGGGTTTCAGGTTTGGACCAGGAGCAGCACAAGCGCAGCCCCGGCAGTAAATGTGTGAGGGAATAGCACAAACACTGCCCCAAAAGTAATTGCCTGTGCCATAAGCCAGATGCCCAGCAAGATGCCCGGGGGGGCTCTCAGTAACCCAAAGGCAAACAGAATCAGCCACCTCTTTTGTCACCTCCCATGGACAGGCAGGAGGGCTTGTGTCCGCAGTTTCAAGAGAGACTGGGAAAGTAGAGTGACCTGATTTTCTGTCCCAATTTGAGCCTTCGATTTGATAAAGATCCATTCTTACAGCCTTGGGTTGTTTTAGTTGCTTTTTCTTGCCTTTTTTCCTCCCAAACACTCTAACCTGGAAAGTGGAACTGCAGTACCCCAGGAGGGTATTACTGACATGATGCAGCATGACAATATGTAACTCCTGTCTCCTTCCTGCATTCCTACTCTTGTGTATTCTGCAAAGAACATCTCTTTTTTCAAAGCTGTGTTGTGCCGAGGACTTGTTTCATCTGTTCCTTACTGTGGCCAATAAGGTTTTTTTTCCCCCGTAAATGACCATTACTCAATACCTCTCCTTGCTGTGAATCTTTCCAAACTGTAAAGTTTTACACCCCCTTCCATTAAGCTGCATCTTCTGAATAATGCAGATGGGTTATGAACTCTTATATTTTGAGTTTTCTCATGACTTTGGGTCATCCAAATAGCTGACCAGCAGGAAGTCCATTAATTAACATCACTGATAACTCAGACCTTGTTTTCTGGCTCTCTCTTTTGAGAGGGAGATTTGTTTTGTTTGTTTGATTGCTCTTCATAACGCATGTTCATGTCTGCCCAGGCTTTTATGCTATGCCCATCATCACGAAACGTGAGATGACTGATAACTCTTCTAATTTACAGAGTAGATTCTGTCTCGGCAGCAGCACATTTTGGCCTAAAGAGCAGTATTCGTAGCCTGACATGTAATCTATGGATTTGTCCAATCTAATTAGACCCACTTGCATCAGTGTTTTTATGATATATACATCCACTCAGAAAATCACTAAAGCTACAAAGTCCACAGCCAGGCAGTCGTTCCATCAACACGAGGTCACTTCTGGCTTGAAAATTACTTGAAAGATGCTCTAGAGGTGGAAGGCTCTGAAACACATCATCAGTCCCTAAACAACGTATTTTCCGATGTTCATAGTCAAGTACTCTTAGATTAGACTACTAATTTCATTGTATTTTCTTGTAATCAGGCAAAATTCCGGTTTTATTGAAGTCAGTGATAAAACTTTTACAGCAAAAAATACTGAATATATCTATTTTTAATACAATAGACTGAGAGTTGGGATAAATTAATATGCATTGAGCACCATGCAGCAATGCCAAACAAATTGCCATACTCAAGCTAGCTTGTTGACAGTTGCCTTTAGTATTTCTAACATGTGTGACCCTCTTTAGTGCAGACACATTCCAGGAACAGTTGGCCATGTGCAATCACTGGGCATCTTGGACATGGTTCTGACACTCGTTCTCCAAGGACTTGTTCTGTGAATCTCAAAATCATTCTAATAAACCAGAATATATCTCCTTTCTTTTTTTTTTTTCATCTAAAATTCCCGTGAAACCACTGAAAACCGGACATGCAGTGAAAGATCGTGTTTAGAAATGATCAGTCTGTGTTTGACTTTCCGGACCGGAATTGCCTCCAGCTAACACCAGTGTAAATCACAAGCCTTTCACTGACATCCCTGAAGTTATATGTAAAAGCAACTGCCCTAAAAAGGAAAGGGATTAGGGTGGCTGGATGTTTTAATTGGTAAAGGAATTAAAAAATGTTATTTATTTCAACCAGAACTCATCAGACTTCTGCCTGGTGTGCTCCGGTCTTCACTGCAAGAGGGAGATACACTGGGTTTGCATTGCTGCCGGTCTCAGGTTTACGGTGAGAAAGGATCAATAGTTACGACTCCTCCAAGCAGCCAGCTCTGTCAGCACAAGCCTTACCCACCACCACTGGTCGTTCCCTTCTCAAACACCGCAGCCCACTCCCGGGGACTCGATGGCTTCGGATCCCCTCCCAGACCAGGGATGTGCTGTGAGTTGGCAGGATTTGTCCCCATCGGTGGAATCTGTGGTCACATAAACTGGCCAAGCCTGGGAATATAAAACCAACCCTGTTTTTCTGATAGGTTCTAGCTGGTCTGAATAAACACCCCGGCAGGAGGACTGGGCAGCCCAGAGGGAGCGGTGATGATTTCATAGTGGCTAAGGTGCCTCTGAACTTAACAAGAAGCAGCTCGGTCTCCTTGTGCCATCTAGGTCACAGAAGCATTTGGTACGTTAGCATGGGATTTAATTTGGGCATTTAAAGCCGCCTGCATCAGCTTGTGACTGTGGGGCTTTTCGCCCATCTTCTGTGCCTGTTGTTACTTGCAAATGTGTATTTGCTGTAACACATTTTCAAAGGGAATTGAGAAAGAGACAACTAAAAGCTACATGTATTAGCATTCCTGTTTAATTTAATATCAGCTTACAAGGTGGAAATTAAAATGATTTTTCTGTCACTGTTATCTCTCTTCACTTGGCAAAGATCGATTTCCTTCTTCCCCACTGCTTACTAATAAGACATCTGAAAACTAAGATGGTTTTTATGTTTACTTCCTTGTTTAAATCAGCTTTCTCAACTAAGGACAGCTTTGGCAATATATTTGCTTTTTAACTTGTGATTTCTGTGTTGGCTCAGACTCCACCAGTGACAGAACATCAAACACGGAGAGGCTATATATTTTTAATTACTCAGGGATGCCCTTGTGCATAAGTACATGCAAATTAAACAAGCAGAATTCAAAACCTGTTCAGAACAGATTGCACACGTTACACAATCAGTCACATTTTGGGCTCAGAAATGATGGTGCACAATTTCGCTTCTGATGCTGACAAATACGGAGGTATCAGCCATCACTCGGTACAGCGTCATGCCATTGCTACTGCTGTGTCTGACACTGCTAGGTTTGGTACGACTTTCTCGAGAGCTGACAAGCCAAGGAAGGCGGATGGCAAAGCACAAATGCTCGAGTGTGAGAAACAGATGAACAACTAGTCTACGTGGAATTACAGCTTCTTTCAAAAGAAATACTAATGGCCAGGAAGAGGGTTAGGAAAAATATGATGGTTTTGACATCTCAAAGAATCTGACGTAAGCACTTAACTGCCTGCCTCCAGAATCCAGCATTCCTTTGAAATGGAGAGGATAAACTAATGAGCAAAGTTGCTGTTTGGAGTCCAAGCTGCATTTTATGAACTTGGTACTTGTATCCCGGTAGCATTACAGCTCCAGGCAAGATGTAATTATTTCAAAAGACAAAAAACGTTCAGTGAAAATCTTGCAGTGTAAGGCGGTCACACCAAAAGGAAAAGAAAGGAAATACGGTCATCTGCATACTGCAGATGAGGAACTGAAACACTGGAGACAGGCAGCACAGTGGGTATCCCTAAAGAGCCGACCGTTCTTCCCGCATGAAAAAGCTGAGCTTTTTTCAAAAAGTCGAGTAATGTGTCCTGCAACATGTTCACCTGGGATATTATCTCACACCCTTTAGACATTTCACTGTGTCAGAAGTCTCCTTATTTAACAGCCTAGCATTTCTTGTTCATACTTTCTTTCCATTGCCCCTTCTTAAATCCCATGCTCAGCATTAATAAGATTTTTTCCTCTAGGGTGTTTATGCCTGGAATACCTATATAGCATTATCTTACCTTCTTCCTCTCAAACTTGATTATCCTTCGTTTATCTAGTTTATAGGTATTGAAGTTTTAATCTTTCCTTCTTGCTCTTGATTAAGTTGCTCTTGTCCTTCTCGGGGGGATGATGTCTCAAGGTTTCTTTCAGCCATATCTTGCATGGTTCCACGACTTTCTTCAGTGTTTCGGTATTTATGATATGGTTGCACCCAGAAATGAAATCCAGCGAGCCCCTTCTGTGAAGACACACCTGGCTCTCTCCCCACTAGAGACCCAAGGTGACAACTCCTCCCGTTGCACCAGAAGCAGCTTACGCTATATGAGCGGCCTGGGTCCCGCCGAGTGCGCTCTTGCTGCCCATCTGCACGGGCGACCTGAGGTGAGGGCGCCTGCACCTCCGGTTGCCTCCCAGCACAGGGCTGGTCTTGGTGCACGTTGATCCTTGCAGGGAGCCTGGTCCTGCCCTGCTGTGCCGGGCTGGCAGGCAGATGTCTGGATACACTTCAGGTGGTGAGTGCCAAGGCCGGTGCGTGCGTGATGTGATGCTGTAAGGGCACCTCTGGTGCTACGGAACCCTGGGGTGAGTTGAAGGCTGCACTGGAGCTGCTGTTAGGGGATGAGTATGCAAGCGATGGTCTTTCATCCGATTTCCATCTTCCTGTCCTATTTTTGCGCTGTCCTGTGGCGCCTTTGGTGCACATACCAAAGGCCACAGAGCCACGGGGGAGTTCTTGGCAGGTTGTGACCCATGCTGACCTGCCAGAATAAAAAAAGCCTTTTAATTTTACCAGAGGTGTGGGGGGGTTACCTTTCCGCTTAGGAAACTGGGACAAGCCTCAGCTGTCCTCCCCACCGCCAGCCCCAGCGCCCCGTCGGTCTCCAGTGGGCAGTGAGGATGGCGGAGATGCCAAGTGCGGGCGGAGGGGGTGTACGGAGGAAGGAAATCCCGGTCCTTCGCACCACCCTGCAGTTACAACCACAGCACGCACCCGGGCGGCGGGGCTCCCCTGCGGCGCGGCGGCGGCGGGGGGCGGGCGGGAGCGCAGGAGGCGGTGGCGGAGGAGGACGGAGGTGGGGGCGAGCGGCGGCAAGGGGAGGGAAAACCTCGGCTGGGCGGAACACGCCGGCCGGCGCGGTCCCACTCTGCCGCGGCCGGGCTGCCCGCGCTGCCGGCTGCTCCCCGTGCCCCCGCACGCTTCCCCCCGGGGCCGGGGGTGGCGGCGCCCGCCGCGTCCCACCCGCAACTTTCCCTCCCCCGTGGATGGCTTTCGTCGGAGACCTGCAGGGCAGCCGGGCGCTTGACACCTGTCCCCCATGGGCCGCCCCCGCGTCTAAGTTTGCCGGCGCCCGGCCCCCCCCCCGCCGCCGCCGCCGCAGGGCGGGCTTGAAGCCGCGGCGGGGTCCGCGGTGCCCATGGCCGGGCGCTCCGCGGCGCCGAGGTGTCCGTGCGCGTCGCCCCGTCCCGCCCGCCGGGGAGCCGCCGCGCCCGCCGGAGCGCCGCAGCGGGGGCGCTGAGGGAGGCAGCCCCCGGCACACCGCCACCGGCTCGGCGCCAGCCGCCGTTGCCCGCCGGGTCGCTGGCGGCGGCGGCGGCGGCGGGGGCGGCGGCGGGGCCGCGGGATCCGTCCGCGCTCGCTGCCCCCGTGTAGTTCCCGAGTCGTCTGTCCTCGGCGGCGGCCCGCGGGTGACATGCAGTCCCTCATCTCTCCGGTGACCAAGGCTATCCTGGTGGCTTTGTTCATCTTCGCCATCCTGCTGATCCTCTACGTGATTCTGTGGTACATCTGCCGCGATGTGGATTGCGACCATGGGATCTGAGCGGCGCCGCGGGGCCAGGGCTTAGGAGCCGGGATTCACCCCGCGGGGCCGGGAGCGGCAGCGGGAGCCCCGCCGGGCGGCAGCCGCCGCCACCGCGGCCGGAGCAGGGGAAGGGGAAGGAAAAAAAAGAGGAAAAAAAGAAGAAGAAAAAAAAACCCAACAGAGAGAAGAGCCGAGCCGAAAGAGCCCGGAGGACAACTGCAATCAAGAAACCAACCTGAGCTTGACCTTCAGAGACCAGGGTGACCCGGTGAGTCTCCGCTCTCCGCGGCGCGGGGGATGCGCGGGTGCGGCGGGGCTGCCTCTCCCTCCCGCCCCGCTCGGCTCCGCTCCCCTCGCACGCGCGCACACACTCACACACACTCACACACACGGATGTGGCACACGCGCACCACGCCGCGCACACACACCCCGGTAGATGTGCGTGCCTAAGTGCCTGCTGCGCGCATGCATGCGTGTCCCCAGGGGACAAGCAGGACCCGTCCTGCTGGCCGGGATAAATTGTGCCTGTCCCCGTCCCTGTGTGTCCCCCCGCTTTAAATGCATCGAGGTGACAACGCGCAAAAGGCAGCGCGCCCGCGGGAGCCGCCGGGGCCGGGGCCGGGGCCGGGCGCGGGTGCGGGTGCGGGAGGGGCGGCGGGCGGCCGCCGCGCTGCCTTTGCGGCCCCACATTGGTATGCAGGCGGTGGCTGCGCCGCCAGGCAGACCGAAAAGGTGAGCCCAGGGGATGGGGAAAGCCAAGGCTGTATCAGCCCGGGGGCAAATCGGGGAAGTAACGGAAAATAAAGGGGAAGATGTCGGGTATCCGGCGGGCACCAGCAGGCAGACTTCGGGGAGGGGATGCGAAGCGAGATGAGTTTTTCCTTCCCAGGGGCAGGCTGGTGGAAGGATGTGGGGGAGATGACAGAAAAATGTGCATGGGAAGTTCTGGATGGCAGCGGTCCTTGTCTGGTCTCACCGCCACTGTGTTTCCTACATGCTACTTTCCGCAAAAGGGTTAACGCTCCAGGGTTAAACACATGCCCAAGCCCGGCAGTGTCAGAAAATGTTGATAAAAAAGTACGCAATTGATGAACGTGTACGTGCCGAGCGTGCTGGGACACTACAGGGGATGTATCCTGCCCAGCCGTTTTCCCACCTGAAAGAATTTGTCGTTGGCTATTTCTGCTCCTATCGTTTGGTTGTATTGAGTACCGTGTGCTAAAGCAGAGAGACAGCAACACATTGTGTTTAAAGTGAAAAAGACCTACTGGAAGAAAAATGGTCCTAAACGCTCATGCTGTCGACGTTTCTGTCCTTGACAGACAAGCTCTCAGCAAACTCTAGCTGCGTGCGTTATCCCTGGCGGGGATGTATTCGGACTCCGCAGGGTGCGGGTGCGTGTATGCAGTAGGGAGCAGGAGAAAAATCAAATTCGGGTTTAAAGGGAAGGGAACGGGGAGCTAGTCAAGTGTAAAGTTATCGTGGTTTAACCCCGTGTGATTCAGGATGATTTGACATTGAGTGTTGGTGACCAAAAGCTCACCTTTGCAACAGGGGTCTGTATTTGGAAGGAAAGTGTTCGGAAGTCGATTCTCTTGCCATTTTGGGTTGTGCTTCTGTTCAGATTGTATTTTGAAGGGCTTTTGACCTGACTAGTTGATCAAACACGACATTACCGTTAACGCACCCTACTAACGTGATTATAGCAGCAGTGACATCAATGTTTCCTTGCCCTGCAACTACAGTAGCAATGCATTTGTTTACTTCCCCCGTGCACACTCTGAAATGTCTGTTACTCAACAGCTCTGAACAGCGAGGGAAGAAGGGAGGAGGAGGGGAAAGCTCTTAAAGGCATTTAAAAACGGCCATAGCTCTGTTTTCCTTATGCATTTAATTATGTAGAAATAAATAACCTCCGAGTCCTCCTCTTTAAAATTTTTTGCAGTTTCACCAGGCAGTACACTTGTTTTTACCTAAGTGGCAAAAACCTCTTCACGCTTTGACGTGTCAGGCTGTGTCACATGTTCCTTTCCGAATTAACAGCGGTGCGCACCTTCCGCCCCTCTCCCAGCTGGCAAGAGCTAGCGGGCGATACGATTATAGAGGCTTTGTCATTTAGTGTTAATTATTTCACAGTAAACCAGTATTTCAGACTGCTAGTTATAGAACTGGACGGAACGTGGCAAATTAAAATGGTTTTCACGAAACTTTAAATATTGACAGATACGTGTGCATGTGATTAAATGCCTGAAGTGTTGATATGACCGGATGTATTTTATAATACCCATCGTAACTAATGTTAATCAGCTTAGTATTTGCAGAAACTGTGAAATAGTCCATTCAGTTATTGTCTGACCATTAGTGTTTCCAGCTGGCTCATTATTATTTTAAGCATATAATTTCTAGGAGACAAGATGTAGAAAATATTTTTTTTCTAAAAGCTTTTATTCTAAATAAGGTAAATGTATATGTGTTTATATATAAATATGTATATATGCATTTGTATAAACACTAATGGGTATTTTCCAGCCTAGCACAACTGAAAAATAAGTGGAGCAATGATTAGCAATATCGTATTTGATTAATAGTTTAAGTCACAGATTCATTGGCTTTGGATCGATGCTATGTGTGCTTATTATTGTGTATTAACAAACGCAAAATCCTGACGGTATAAACCCCATCTTTCCTATTGCTGTGACGCCTGCTATAAGACGATGAAATCCTGGCCTTGCCGAGGTCAGCGAGGAATTTTGCAGTGGATTTCAATGGAGTCAGAAAAATATTGACAGATTTGCATGTGAATTTGAAACAGCAGGATGTTACTGAAGTTGAGAGAAGTATTAAAACAGTAAACAAGGGCAAATTGGTTACAGTGGAGTGCCTACAAACCTCGCTTTTATATTTATTTACTTGCTTGCTCACTAGTTTGGTGACGATTTTATTTCTATTTAATGCTCCTGCCCCAATTCAACAATTTTCACCAGCTTGCTCTCTCTTAATGTACAGTCATGTTTCAAAGGTGAAATCTGAAATATCATCCGTGACTGGGATACAGAGTACAATAGCATCAGGTAGATATTACCTGTAAGTATTTTTTGTCGTAAGATGGGTTGTAACATCATGAGTAGTAGCTTTGTTCAAGGCAAAGACAACTTGTTACCATGTTCCGACTTGAGCCAAGAGAAAACTTTACCATATTGCAAAAATTGGTAATGTCATAGGCTGAAAGTGTGCAATTACTCCAAAAGCAATTTAATAGGCTATTGAAACATTGTGTAAAAGGATATTTCAAAGCTTTGCCTTTTTGTGTGAAAAAGACTGTGGAGAAGTTACCAATGCTTCATCAGCAGAAGTGTAATGAATTTTATGGATTAATTCCTACTGCAAGGCAGCATGCTATTGCATGGTCCCAGGAACCCTGTCACATCGGACTTGCACATGCAGTGTTACTGGATAAGTAATTTTTTACTCAATCCCTATTCAGGCAAATTCCCTGAAGCTTTATTAAATATTTTCTGGAAGTGGCACGTAATCGTAACTGGACAACGAACATCACAGGGTTGCCTGTTTTCTGGTTCCTTCCTCATAAAATGGATCAATAGGAGTCAGCGTCTTCATGGTATGCCCTCTGTGCATCTTATACCATTTTGCTAAAACAGGCTTAAAATGAGCATCAAAGATCATTCCAGCGTAGGAGGGTCTCTGCAGAGACGAAAGGTTAGCCGAGGTCCAAGAATGGACAGTGCTGCATCCCCAAGATGTCCTTGTGTCCTCCGAGTGCTCAGCTGTACTTTTTCCCCTCCAGGTGAGTGTAAAGGAGTAACCTTCAGGCTGCTCTCAGGCAGGACACGCAGATCTGCCCTGCACAGCTCCAGCCCCATTTGGTGGAGGGCTCAATGTAGGAACGATTTCCTACTGTCTGTTTTACGCAAGAGGTCAGACGTGATGATTTCGTAGTTGTTCCTCGTGGCCTTAAGATCAGTCTCCCTTCGATTACTGGTAACGTGACAAGCACTCAGTATGATTTGTATGTTTATAAACAGCTTGGAGGTGGGATTGTGGGGATTAATTGTATGATTTATGCCATGATTATAACATTTGAAACTGTCAGGGCCCTTCAAATGACAAATTGGGGGCCAGCGTTAGGGAATACAGTGTCACTGTAACAAGTGTGTTAAACCTGCAGCGTGAGCAGGCCGTATCTTTGCTAGAATAACGATCTTGCATTGGTAATGCAAGTACAAAGTCTGGTGGTGTTGGTAATGGAGTTATAAAGAACAGGACTGTTTGCCCTTCACCTAAGGGGCAGGCTCTGCGCACACATCACGTACGTACGGACCGTTAGACGCTCGCCTGGCGTGCTCCCTCCCTCCTGCACGGCACCGCTTCAGCGCTGGAAGGGGACATTAAAACGTATGGAAAAGTTCCACTGCCGTTTCTCAAGAAATGACTTTTCCCCCAGTTTTTCTTTGATACATGAGTTTTCTCCTTTTCCTCCTAAGCGGTAGTTCTCTGAACTGTGACTATTTAGTGCGTAACGCGGTTTGTAGACAAACTGCACGAATTGATTTTCCTGAAGTGGGCTGACAAAATGATGAGTGTATTGGAAAGCAGCACACACTTGCTTATTTGTTGTTCTACATTAAGTTAGGTTTTTCAAGTAAATATCCTTTAAAACATTTTTTTAAATTTTTATTTTAGCATGCTGCTTTTAATATGCATCACTAATATGGTTCATATAGTTGCACAGCAGCATCTGCTTTTGTTAGAGGCACTCCGATAGCTCTTAAAATTTTACCCAAATGAGAAAATTTGAGCTTCAGCTTGGAGGGGCTCAGTCACTGGCTGCTGTTGAGAATTACATCCTTATTTTGAGTGTTTTGACGTACTACTTTGGAATGCTAAAGATTCTTACTGGCGTTTTGACGAGTCACCATTAAATTAAATCATATCTAAAGGATACCAATAAGGTCACATTCAGAATTTCTTTGTAGAACACATTGTGAATCTGGATTATGGTTGAGAGAAAGATGTGGAAAAAATTGAACACATTGTGAATCTGGATTATGGTTGAGAGAAAGATGTGGAAAAAATTGATTGTGACTGATTAAGAAAGAGACAGGAATGGGAGAAGAGAGAAGGAAGAATGTTACATCAAGATGGAAGAAGAGAGACTCCAGAGTATTCAAATTTTTAAAAGTGCAGCTAAAGTGGAGTAAAACGCTAAGATCCCAGGACAAAAATTGTCACTTTGCTTTACAGGAATTGTATGTACATATGTATACACACGCATGTGTGTGTATATATGCACATACATATGTGCAATCTATGTGATCAAATTAGAAATCTGCATCTCCAGAATGAGCTGAGAGCCTTTACATGGATGATTTTATTCCTTTATCCTTGAAACCTGGCTCTATTATTGCCCAATATGCATTTACTTTAAAACCAGACAGTGTTGCAGATGCTTTCTTGAGGAGTTTGTGATCAAACACAAGTGATATTGTACACTGAAATTATAAATGAATCATGCTTACGAAGAAAATGCAAACACTCTATTCACTTTGAAAAAAATGAGTTCAGGTGTTACGGGCTAGAAGAAATATATTAATAAGAAATAGATTTTATGTCTTATTTTTTCCACTGACCTCAAAGGGACAAAGCCCTCACGTACTAGGGAAAAAGCCGATCAGGGAATTAACCTATTGTGACCAAGAAATATATATGAGAAAAGAACATGTCAGAGAGAAGACAGCAGAATTATAATATTTTGGCTAAACCCAGCAATAGCCAACACCTTCTTACAAAAGTACAAATCTTACATGTAATACATCTTTTGTACTCATGTCTTTAAGTGCAAAGGAGGAAAGAAAACCCCTGAAGTTATGAGTGCTAAAACTTGTGCACAGTGAAGCCTGCTACTTGATTATGATGCTTTTTGGGTATTATGGTGTTTTATATAAATAAAGCCTGCCTGAGAGAATGATTGGGTTTGCGTGGAACAGGGGAATGTATGTACCAATGGCTGGGGAAAAAAAAGCGCCTTTTGTATGAATAGCCTCTTCCGTATTTATTGCATATTGGGGTAAACCTGGACACATGAAGAAAATTTTATTTGCTATTCAGTATCCATTTCAGTGGTGGGTTGCATGCCGTAGCGTATGAGCCCTGTTAAATGAATACCCAACAAACTGATCATGATACCTACAGCAATTATTAAACAAGGTCTTCATTAAGTGTGGTCTTAATGCAATATATATATGACACAGTTAGCTAACTTGCAGGACATGTTTCTTACATAGCTGTTTCAATTCATGCACTTGTGAACATACTATCATCACCACCCTTGTGAGATACGTATATATAACTGGGCTTAAAACTAAGTTTACAATCAATCTCCATTCTAATGTCTGGTTTTTATTTTCTACCGTAATACCATTCTGACACGCTTAATAGGGACTGTAAGTGGGAGTTTAATGAAGTCTTGGTATTGGCGAAGATAAAAGGAAGACACGTGAGCACACAGAAAGACACTCATCCGTATACGTTTCTAGTGACCGACAGAGTGTAACCGAACGGTAATGTGAGTTAAGAGCTAAGGAACATGCATTTATTCATTGGCACAATGAAGCAGAGAGATGGCACGTTGCTGCACCTATCAATCTCTGCCCTCAGGCCACTGCAGCCTGAATATTCACCTCAGTTTAGGGTGCTGGCACAAAAACCTGTAGGATTTGCAGGAATCTGAGCACTGCCAATCTGTGAAGAAGTAAAACCTGCGTAAGGCATCTTTACAAGGATGTGTCAGAGTATTTATTGCTTGTAAATTCCTATGAGTCCTTTTAACCCCTGCTAGGGAACAAACAGGTGACCTCAGGAAACAAGTAGCAATAATGATGATAACAATTAATGATACCGAGATCTGGACAGAAATTTTCTTCCAAGGCTGTTAGGATACTGCCTGGAGCGTTCTAGATCTGCTGTCCACATTTTAGGTACAGAGAAAGAAGGCTATGGGGGCATCCAGTGACTTTTTAAAGCCACCTAGCAGTTAAGTGACAACATATAGGATATTCTCCAACACTTTCTTTTCCTCTGTCTCTCAACCTGGAGAAGGTGACAGAGTGCACTCTTCTCGTGTTTGCAGGTGATGCCAAATTGGGGGCACCAGCCAATAGACCCAAGGCCAGAGCTGCCATTCAGGGAGACCTAGGCAGGCTGGAAGAATGGGCCAACAGGCACCTCACGAAACTCAGCAAAGTGAAACGTCAGGGCCTGCACCATGGTGGGAACAGCCTCTGCACCACCACCGGCTGGCGGTGGATGGGCTGGGGAGCAGCTCTGTGGAAGAAGCCCTGGTATGGTGGTGGGCAGTGAGCTGGATGTGAGCCAGCGGTGTGCCTTGGAAGCAAAGGCGGCCAACAGCCTCCAGGGCTGTATGAACAGAAACATAGCCCACAGATTGAGAGAAGGGGTTAGCCCCCTCTGTGCAGCACTTGTTAGACCACATCTAGATACTGCGTTCAGTTTTGGTCCTCCCAGCACAGGACAGACATGGACAAACTGGAGAGGGCTCAGCAGTGGTGGCTGGAGCATTCGCCCTGTGAGGAGCAGCTGCGGGGGGCTGGGTCAGCCTGAAGAAGGGATGACTTTGGGGCACCTGGTAGTACCACTGCCTGCAGGGCCTAGAAGGGGTCACCAAACAGCTGGAGCTGGGCTCTTAACAGCGGTGCTTTGGGAGAGGGTAAGAGACAGTGGTCATAAACTGAAGCAAGGGAGGATTGGACTGGACGTAAGGAAAACCTTTTTCCCAGTAAGTACAGTCAGGCAGGTTGCCCAGAGAAGTTGTATAGTCTCCATCCATGGATGTTTTCAAAACCCCCTGAGCAACGTGGTGTGACCTCAAAGCTGGTCCTGCTTTAAGCAGTGGAGTGAACTACAGACCTCCTGAGGTCCCTTCCAATTTGAATTTTCCTAAGATTGTGTGATTCTGTGAACTATGTGCTCTTGAGAGTCTTCTGCTAGAATGAGCAGTGGCTTGCTTGTTGTAGTACACTCTCTTCCTTAACGCTGTGTGCTAGCCAGGTAAACCAAAAAAACAGAGGCACAGAAGTGAGACTGGGTCAGAGTGGGGATCCATCCTCAGTAGCCCTGACCATCCTTAGATTTTACACCTACAGCTCCTACACAACACTTTTGGGTCTGGTGTGGTCTGGAGCTGACGTGGTACCCGGCAGTCCGTCACCAGAGCAGAATGACCACTGTGCTGATACGTGCATGGAGAATGAAGCCGTCACAGATAATAGTAGCCTGAAGGTTGAAAACAAAAATGGCAATGTACTTATAGACTGTTTAATTCTTACGCCTCTGTGGGGACTCTAGCACATTTCTAGGAACTGGAAATTAATTCAGTTACATCGCTCTGACTATAATATAATCATGCTGGGCATACTCGTGTGCAGTATAATATTTTCCGTAATCTTGTCCAATTTTTATCTTATTTCGTGTTCGTCTTCAGCTGTACAAAGCCTGTTATGTTAACTACAGTGTCCATACAGGTAGTTGGTACAGTAGGATTTTTTCAGGTACCGCCTGGCTTGAATGCGAACTGCTTTGAAGAGAAAAACAATCCCATGGGAACTGCATGCTTCATCATCAAACCTGTTATCTCATGCCTAGGCTACTCACGGTTTATATTTAGATGGAGAGCGGAATACTAACTGGAGAAAAAGGCACTTAATGCAAAAGGCCGTTGTACTTTTTTTTCCCAGGTAGAAAAAACCTTGTCCTCAGCGCTCGGAGTCGTGGGCAGGCACTGGGCAGAGCAGGGAAGTTCCACAAGGTGACAGTGGATCTGCTTTATTCTGACATTTTGGTGTACGCTCAAGTTTATTTGAAAAATGACAAGACTAAGCAATCCAGAGTAACTGTTTTCAGTGCAAATCCCAAATAAACGAGAGCTGCAGTGTGTCTGTTGTCAGGGGTGCAAACTTTTCTCTCATGTTAGTACAGGGACTCACTGCCACCTCCTTTACTAAACTCAGAGAAAGGCACATTTGTATACCTCAGTTGATTTTTTTACTTGAAGATGTGTCAAATCATGATGGAAAACATTTTGAGCCTAGAAAAAAACCCCAGACTGTTACATATTTGAATGCATAAACTGCTATTTTGGAGATTTCTGAAGTGACTTTAACTTGTTCCCTCATGTGGGCTTACAAGCCTGGAGAGGTTTTAAATTAAAGGTGGAAGGGAAGAAGAGAAAGCTCGCTTTTTAGATAAGTTTATGAAAGCTGTCTTAGTTCTAAAACTAAATTATGTATGAAGCAGCAAGATCCTGTATTGTGTATTAAATTCACATGGCGATTCCCTTTTTAAAATTTCACAGAAGTACTCAAGTGAATGAACTGGAAACAGATAGTATATCTAATGTATTTATTCCAGAACTTCTGTGAACCTGCTGCCTGTAGGAATTAAATGTTCGACTGTTTCTGTCCCAGGAACACGACATTGACACCAAATTCATTTAACTTGAGTCCATGTGTTGGAGGTGCTGTGGATGCCAAGGGTAAACGTGTGACAGTATTGTGACATGGCATTACCTTTTCTATCAGCCAAGGGTTTCTTCTCTTTTGGCTTTACTGATAAGGTCAGCTGGAAGGTAGAGCACAACAGAGGAGGCAGGAACAGGCTTGGAAGACGCTGCAGACGCTGTTGTGAGTCATTCTCTTTTAATCACGTAGGCAAAATCCTATGGGCATGTGGGATGATACATAAAGGAAGGCAAAATTTTGCTTGCTGTGGAGGAGCTGTTCATTTGTTACAAACATTCAGCTGACTTCAGTGGAGCGGTGCCAATTTCTGTTAGCAAAGGCTTTGGTTCTGAGGATACATACATGCATTAATAAATGGTTGAAGTCCTTCTTCAGGCTGCAGACAGTAGCAGCCAAGTAAGTGATGTAGCTCGGATGACATCCAGCCACCTTTGTCACTCTTCAGCCCATGTAGCCAAGTACCCTTTTTTTTTTTAACTGATTCGGCAATGATTGATGTGACACACAGACCTTAAAACTAATAATGTTTATTAATAACATGTAATGTGTGTTCTATATAAAATGTTGCTAAATTAAAAGGCAAACTATTACCTCATGAGATAAAAACGTTCCTGGTATATGGCTGAAAAATATAGCTATGTAATGTGTGCCTTTGGTTGAGCAGCTTTCATGAAAGAAAGTGCAAGAATTGATGCTCCAAAGAACCTCTGTGTATACCAAAAAGGAGTTGTTCCTGGATAAGCTTGTGGGTATGCTACTGCTATTTTTATGAATGTCAGCAAACTAAACTTACTATACACAGTTCGGTCCTCTAGATGATGAGACATATCAAGTGGTTCTTGTGATAACTGTGAAAATAACTAAAAGCCTCTTGAGATTCAGCAAGGAGAAATCTAGCTGAAAGACAGCATCCCAGGTGGGGTGTTCTGGTGGTAGCTGCGCTTTGGGGGGGCGAGAAAAGTTTTGCGGGGCACCTCACTAATAGCTGGAACAAGAAATTGGTGTGTAGTATAGCATGGATGGATGGCAGGCAAATCCTTTGGGAATTCGCAAACCCCAGTTAAGTCTGGGATTGCCAGCCCTTGCGATGCATTTCGCACATGGAGACACTGCAAAGACAGAGAGAAGAGTCTACCCTGACAAGGGCTGTCCAGTGTCTGGCGAGGAGAGGAAGTGTAGAGCTGGACTGTGACTTCAGGCCGTGCTGTACTGGGGCACTCACCCTTTGGTGCAGGCTTGGTAACAAGCTGGAATGCACAATGCTGAGTTGATAGTGATGCACCTTAACAACGTGATGTCACCCACTGTGGGCATGCATCAGTGTGTTTAATAAATGTTTTATCAAATAGCATTTTAATCTGTGTAGTAAGAGGCATTTCTGAATTTGCCATTTTTAAGCAAGCTGTTGGTTGGATTAAGCCTGTGAATAACCTGTCTCTTACATTCCTGCGATGTCTGCGCTGGTACTGTAATTTCATTTCTCTTTGAGCTACAGTTTTATGAGTAGACCAGATGCTTGAACTGGAAATCCATTTATTTTACTCTTAATATTTCAGTTATATAAATGTTGTAAGAGCGTAGATGTTGCTCTTGTAATATCAGCTGGATGGTCTACCGCTTGATTTCAGTTCTGACACAGTATCTTCGTGCTTCTTTAACCTAACATACAGCCCTGCAGACACCTACCAGCCTCATCCTCCTCCCACCAGAGCTGTTCTGCTGGAAACCTGTGCTGGATTTCCCTTTCGACACGTAGGCAGTGGGTTTTGTGCCCTGATAGGGGACAGGCTGAAAAATGCAAAATTATCATCACCTTTGAGCATCATGAGATAGGAGAATAAGAGCTTTCAGTGCAGAAAGTGACTACATTTTTCCATAGCAGGTGACACTTGTGGCCCAGAATACTTTGTCCTTTGAATAATGGTCCTTGCTGAGGAAAGCTTGATTTTGCTTTTCCATGCGTAAAAAGTTGATTTTTTTTTTTTTAATATAAAAGTACAAGCAAATCTTATTCTTTACCAGTTTTTACCAGTCATAATGGTTCTGTTTCTTTAGAACATTCTCTGGGATATCTATTACATTAACGTTTGCACCAAGAGGATTTGTTATCGTGACTTTAAAGAGATGTTACGCTTATGCACATAGGTACACACGTTTGTTACCGGTGGTGCTTGAAATAAAAGTGGTCACTTCTCGTTTGTCCATTTTCACCAAACAGACCTTGATTTCCTTGTTTTGCTTAGTTGTGGGTCACAGTTTATTATATGGGCTGGGTCAGTGCCTCAGAAATGAAGAGGGAGACTGCTTGGCTTGTGAAAGCAGCTCCTGGAATTCCTGACAATCTGAAGTTTATATGGCTTTCCATCACATTTATGCCAACTTCTAGCGAGGACAGGAGTGAGAGTGGAAATAGGCTCCATCACAAATCAAAGGCACTTCTGAGTTAACTTTCTGGATGGGCTTTCTCTCTGGTGAGAATGGTGGCCTGTCCATGCCTGTCTTCTTTCCTGCTCAGCACCTCTGGGTAGGGGATTCTGTGTTTCAAGAGCATCCTCAGGTTCGGTGCGTGGCGGGGAAATGCCCTTCTATCAGTGCTCAAGCGCTGTGGGGACCCCCTGGCCTTATAACTGACAACGCTCAGATTTGGAAAGTCTCTTGATTTTTACCTGACCTGGACACACACAGCTCTTACTTTTTTTGGATAGTGATACATATACATATCTTTATATAAATGTTACAATTTAATATAAAATATAAATGATAAAATCCTTATATGTAGTTTTATATAAAAAATTGGTCTAAATACACATGATACAGAAACATAAATCAGGAAATGAACTATTTAAGGAAAGGAGAAGAGTTAGTTAATTTTAGATTGCTCATTAGGTACATCACTGAATTACTACATTGATTTATTATTTAGTTAAGGACAAAACGAGTAAATAAAAGCCAAGAATATTTCATCCATCAAGAAAGCTGCTGTTCTCTGTCTCAGAGAGTTAACCATAACATGGAAGTATTTCTATAAACATCTCATGAAAAATAGCAGCATCCATGGGTTTAGCACTATTGCAAGGTTTTTTCTATTTATATTTGAGGATGGCTTGTGCCTTTTTACACAGAGCAAGACCTACTGGAAAAGGCCTAGTGAATTTGTAGAGAAAATTATTGATTTTCCCATAAGTTTTAAGTGCACTGGTGTGGAAAGGATGGTCTTACACTTCTAAAGCATTTTTCAAATGTAAACCGCGGTGGGCTTTGACCAGCCTGCATTTGTGTTTGCTCAGGACCCGGCACCCTGGAGACACAATACTGTAGTAGCAGGAATAATACCACTGTAAAAATGGAACAAAAACTGTAATAACAGGAATAATATCTAGCCTCTGTACTGTAAATATAAAAACTACGTAGCACTGTGATGCCCAGACACCTTACAAAAAAGATGGGTGTTACCCCCCAGCTTTAAAGGAGAGGAAGCCGAAGCCGAGGAGGCTGGGGGGACTGCCCCGAATTCACCAGCAGGACCGTGGAAGAAGCAGGCATATAAACCAACTCCACGCATCCCAGTCCAGCGAGCTGCCCTTGAAACTGCTCTGGAATGAGATAATGATGTTGGTGATTACTGTGTTTTGATCTGAGAATGTAGTGGTAACGGGTTACATATCGCTACACTATCATTTTATGTAATTTTCCAAACATTTATAAATAATTCAAACTTCAAGTTGGATGTGGCACATCAAAGGTATCTTGTCACATCCCCTTGTCTTTTTACATCAAAGGAGCATTGGAGACAGCGCTGACATGTTATAGCCATTAAATAAAATGCAGCATTTTGAAGTGAATGACATTTGAGTTCCAGCCTTTGGCTTATAATGGGAAAGTAAGAGCTTTGCTAATAAATCTGGTTAAAGCACTGCCATCCCGAGGACAGTCAGAGGAGTATATTGACACTGGAAACCTTTGTCATTTTAAAGACTAAAGGCTGTTGTTGACAAGATGAAAGAAGGTTGTTGGGTAAAGAGGCTAGGGTTCTTCACTGTGACCATTCCTCTTAAATAACATGTTATTATTTTTAATGACGTATTATCCATGTCAGCTTATGCAGAAGTGGGAACCACAGCTTTCAGCAAAAGGAAACAGCGTCCCAGACTTCAATTGAAAACCAAAGCAAACTCAAACTTCAAATTTGATTCTATTAAAATGTAAAACTAGAGGTGTTTGAAGATATCTTTGACCTTCAGGCTCTTTTCTTAAATATGGGAACAACAGATGGTATTGCTGAATGTTTAAAGTCGCATGAAGGAACACATTTAGAGATGGACCTGGTGTAGACAAAGTTTAGAAACACTTGGGAAGGATTCAGAAGGCAGAACTGCTCAATAAAGAAAGCACCCAACATAAGCAATGACTGGCCACGGCACGCTGGCAAAAAACAACACAGTTTGTTATTAGTGACACAGGAAAGGAAACAAAACTTATTCTGTGTGAGGACACCTAAGCTATTGTTGGCCTTTTTAACATGGAGAGTTTTGTTATAGGCAGGAACACCAGCTTCCCTGGACTGCACGTGAAGGAGGTGATGCAAATGAAACCAACATGGAGAATCCTATTGAGTGAGTGAAAATGCAACGCCTCCTGTGACAGGAGATTTGAAGGTAACATATGCAATTTAAGGAGGTTTCAATCAATCGATTACAAGGCTCGCTAGGAGAGAAATGCCATTTTCAATGAAAGTTTAAGAGATGTCCTATTTAAACTGTCTGGATATTATTAATGCCACATGATTGCTTTTGTAGGTATTGTAATAATTTTTGCAGCAAAGAACTGCAGATAAAAGATCTGCAGGGATCATTAGTTTAATCTATTAAAACGTACAGTGCTCCACTGCCCTCTTTTGCCTTGTACCTGGAAGAGCAGCAGTGACAGCAATGTGCCATCACAGCAATGGGCACCTTTCTCTTCCAAGGCATGTACCTTTTGAAATGGCTTGCAGACCAGTAATAGACCACGAGTGATATTTTGGCAATCTTCTCTTTCTTGCTACAAAAGGAAAAATACTGCAGATATGACTATTTCTTTTACATGCCTAAGGACCAAATATTCATCCTTCACTCCTGCAGATTTTCCACTGAATTGTCAAATGATAATTAGAATTTGATCCCAGGTGGATTTGTTCAGAAGGTGTTGCTGCACAAAACATCTGATAGGGATCCTGAAGAAATGGGGTTAAAAACTACATCAGGGCTTGCCCTCCACATGCATTTTACTGGGAACCAGTACAATCTTGTTAATATTGCCTCTGTATGCTATTTTGCAAAGGAGAAAATCACCTTAATTATCTGTCTATCTTGCTTATCAGGAAAAAATGTGTTTAGAAAATGCTGTGCTAGCCCTTTAAAATCTTCCTGTTATTTAACAGGGCACACCTGAATAATTATGTTTATAGTTATCTTTTTATTTTTCACAGTTGGCAATACCCTCTATCAGCTTGTGCTGATTTTGGCTGGGATAGAGTTAATTTCCTTCATAGTAGCTGGTATGGGGATGTGGTTTGGGTTTGTGCTGGACACAGCGTTGCTAACACAGGGACGTTTTCGTTACTGCTGAGCAGTGCTCACACAGAGCCAAGGCCTTTGCTGCTTCTCACACCACCCCACCAGCGAGTGGGCTGGGGGTGCACAAGGAGTTGGGAGGGGACACAGACAGGACAGCTGACCCCAACTGACCAAAGGGATATTCCATACCATATGATGTCATGCTCAGCATGTAAAGCTGAGGGAAGAAGAAGGAAGAGGGGAACATTCGGAGTGATGGTGTTTGTCTTCCCAAGTCACCGTTACGCGTGATGGAGCCCTGCTTTCCTGGGGATGGCTGAACACCTGCCTGCCCATGGGAAGTGAGGAATGAATTCCTTGTCTTGCTTTGCTTGTGTACATGTGGCTTTTGCTTTACCTATTAAACTGTCTTTATCTCAACCCACAAGTTTTCTCACTTTTCTGGTTCTCTCCCGCATCCCACCAGGGGAGAGTGAGCGAGAGGCTGTGTGGTGCTTAGTTACCGGCTGGGGTTAAACCATGACACAGCTTGAAAATTGTTTTGTTTTTTCTAACATTTTGACACTGAAATTTATGTAGAAAAATAATAGCCTTGGGCTTATGTTAGTGTCTTACTGTTTTGCCAAGATGTTTTTTAGGTTTTGCACAAGCATCACTGACAGTGAAAACACAGCTCTTGAACAGTTTTTATCTGTTGGACTTCCTGCAAAGTTGGTAAAGAATAATAATGGATCATGAACAAATTAATTCATCCTAAAGCAGAGTTACCTCCTGGGTAAACGTGACTGTCTGCATTTTTACAGCTAGCACTTTCGGGTTTCATTTTTGCATTTTATGGGGAAATGAGCCTGTTATGCAGTAATTATTTGTATAAAAATATAGGTGGAAACATACAGAAACATAGGACATACGTAGAAAATGTTTAGGCTTATATGTTACATGTATCTTATTATACCATTTTGTTGGAAATTATTACACGACCAGTTACAAGATCTAGGTTTACAACAGCTAGCCAAGATTCACTTTTAATGTGAAGAGGTAATAATCTGAGGATGCTTAACTTTTATGTCTGTTCTTCTCAATGACAACTCATGTGTTGCCATTGAAAATATCCACTGAAGTATTTTCAATGGGTATTTTCACAAGCTAGCTAATAACAGACATTGAGAAGTTGGTGCAGTAGTGTACCCATTACTATATTAAAGTCTGGGAGCAAGGGAGTTGGATGGAAGAAATTGAGAAGACATTTGGGGAGGCAGAAGAGCATTGCACAGCTTGAGAGAGCTGTTTCGAGGAGGTGGCAAAGCCAGAAAGATTCAGGGTGGACCGTACGAGCATACAGGAGTGCTAGGACATAAAGAAATGAATACTACTCAGCCCCTTTCTCTCCCTGCTCAGATCTACATTGGGCCCAGTGAATTTTCATATATATAGATATAGATATAGATATATATCTTAACATACCTACCTTCCTCCAGCAGAGTCTAAGGAGACTGAAGAAGGAGCTCTGGCTCCAGCCCAGCTGAAGCTGTGGCGCTGGATATGAACAGGCAGCATTTGAGACACAGCTGCCTGACCGATGCGTGAAAGTTATCTCACACTTCGCAGCTTTATGATACCAAACATGTTGAGGTAACAAACATCACGAAATTCACAGTAAATAATCTACGATATCCCTTCCCTCCCCTCCTCTCTGTTCCCCTTCCCTCCCCAGCTCAACTTATCTACAGACAACAAATCCTAACTGGTGCAGTCCTTCTCAAGGTCTGTGAAATACTTGAGTTCAGTTGCAAATGTTCCTTCTTTTTCTTTTTCTTTTTCTTTTTCTTTTTCTTTTTCTTTTTCTTTTTCTTTTTCTTTTTCTTTTTCTTTTTCTTTTTCTTTTTCTTTTTCTTTTTCTTTTTCTTTTTCTTTTTCTTTTTCTTTTTTCTTTTTCTTTTTTCTTTTTCTCTTTCTTTTTCTCTTTCTCTTTCTCTTTTTCTCTTTCTTTTTCTCTTTCTTTTTCTCTTTCTTTCTTATTTTAAAAAAAAAAAGCTTCTGCTTCTTTCAAGCCAAGAGCCCAGAAAGCTAAAGTACACTTTCAGGGTGCTTGAAAATCTGTTTCCTACTTTCAAGCAGTATTTTTTTTAAGTCTAAATTTTATTTTATTTGCTGAAGATAGAATGCCTGAAGAACTGGAGCACCACGACACAGCACGAGCGTCAAAAACCTGTAATAGTAGGACTTAACTATCACCCCATGGGATTAATGGAAAGCATCTGCATTAGTGTTTTGGTTTGGATCAAGCTCATGCTTTTGAAAAGAGACTGCTGGTTGTTGCCACTTCCCAGACTTTGGTTCATATCACAGAGTTCTCCCAGGGCATGTGAGAGGGCTTCTCTTTGGGCAGCGCAGGACGCAGTCCAGGAGCCCTCCTGATGTGCTCCAGCTATCGTTTGCCAGGGACTGTGGTCACACACAGCTGCCAGAAAAACATGGCTATCTTTTGGAAGTTACAGAATTTTCCAAAAGCTTCCACTGTAAGTGCCTCAAGCTCTAACTAGCTCTGAACTGACTCCAAAATGTTGCTTAGAACTGAATCCACAGAAATTATTTTTTGCCATGTTTTGTAGGATTTTCATCTGTATGAAGCAATCATTGACGGTTTGCAGAAACTTCGCATGTAAACTCTTGTCTCATGACATTTGGGCACCTTGTGTACCAGCAACTGAAGCCCCTCACCATGGGTATTTTATGAGATATCTGATGACCGTTCTTTATCTAGCTGTCGTGGTTTAGCCCTGGCTGGCAACTAAGCACTACCCAACCGCTCGCTCACTCTTCCCCCGTCAGGATGGGAGAGACAATTGGAAGAGTGAAAGTGAGAGAACTCATGGGTTGAGATAAAGGCAGTTTAACAGGACAAACACAAAAAGGAAAATAATAATAATAATAATAATAATATAATATAATATATGAAACAAGTGATGAACAGCACAATTTCCCACCCAAAGTTGATGCTATGCACGACCTCCAGCTGTTGTGCAAGACCCCCAGCTGCCCAGCCTCTCAGCCCACACGCGCAAGCCAAACAAGACGAGGAATTCATTCACCACTTCCCATGGGCAGGCAGGTGTTCAGCCATCCCCAGGAAAGCAGGGCTCCATCATGCGTAACGGTGACTTGGGAAGACAAACGCCATCACTGCGAAGTCGATGATGTGCAAGACCCCTGGCTGCCACGCCAGGCCCCCAGCTGCAAATGAGACATGACATCGTATGGTATGGAATATCCCTTTGGCCAGTTTGGGTCAGCTGTCCTGGCTGTGTCCCCTCCCAGCTTCTTGGGTGCCCCCCACCTTCTCATTGGCAGGTCAGTATGAGAAGCTGAAAAGTCCTTGACTGCTTGGCAACAACTAAAACATCAGTGTGTTATCATCAGCATTATTCTCATCCTAAATCCAAACCACAGCACTACACCAGCTGCCAGGAGGAAAATTAACTCTATCGCTGCCGAAACCAGGACACTAGTAATGTTCTGTACTTAATAATATTTTTAGCTCTCAAAGTTATAGCACTAGCTGTAAAAATCTAATATAATTAAGGTTAGTATCAGGAAAATACTCAAATGTTAATATTTTGTGTTTTTATAAGTTGGGAATTCGTATCATTATAGATACAGATAATTCTGCAATTTTCTTCTTTATGAGGCTGTAGCTGTAATCTACAAAGCTGCTGGATACTTGCCACCAACTCAGATTAGTCCAAGATTTCACTTTGAATTTTTCCATCATATTCTATTTCAATGATCAAATATTATATTTCAGGGATCAAAATTTTCACCCACTTTAGCCAAATATTAGAGAGAAGTATCTTCTGGATTGCTGTTATTCCACCAAATGATTATTTTTATATTACAAATGCACAATATTTTGTGGGTGCAGCTGTGAAAAGATGCAAAGGGCAGTAGTTGGGCATGTCCCATTGAACTTCAAAGAAAACCAGTTCCAAAAAGAGTCAGGATACTTTAGGCATTCCAGTATATTGGACAGTAAAAGAACAGTGATAAACACCAAATTATTGAGAATTCAAATGAGATGTTTATAGGGTCTAGCAAAAGTAATAAAGAAGTGGAATAATCTATAATAACAGAACTGCTTAACAATTATATCAGATTATGTAATTGTTAAAAAAAAAAAAAAAGGGAAAAGACCTGCACAATATCTTTAGGCTCAAATAGCCTACATGTCAGAATCATGGCCTGATCTTCTACAATGAATTTTGAAAAGTTGTAACCAGTTGGGAAATAGCTGAAGACAAACATCTGTATAGCTAGCTAAAGAGACAATAAAACTGTAAATAGACGAGAGCTATAGGGCAGAAAGGATGCAATTCTTTAAATAATTGAAGCAAGCAATCGCACCATTGCCATTCAGTAAATTGCATGTTTAACTGTGGTTAATTACTGATACAAACGGTAGAAAAGGATATATTTGAATATCTGAAGTTTGAAAGAATGATGATCAGCACACATACGAATTTCCAGAGAGAAAATCATATCAGATAATGTCACATTTTTCTGAGGAAATAAAAAAAAATTAAGAGTTACTAGAGATGTAGTGTGTCTCAAGTGTAACACAGCATTTGGTACTGCGTGTCACAAAGCACTGTGCTGAAAAAGAGAAGATTGGTTTCGGTACAGTGAACACTTGCGCCAACATTGTCAAACAGCTTACTGGAGGACTGTATAAAAAGTAGCAAGTGTTAGGAATTTGGGACATTTTCAGTGAGATATCTGAAGAGAAATGACAGGACATAATATATTTAACATCTCGTGGTCAGGAACATCCTTGGTCTTGTGTTTCCTTGGTCCGTAGTAGACTTCCCTTGGGTACAGGGTGATAATAATAATTGATTAAAAAATTGAGGATGCATTTTACAAATTTCACTTTCCCCATTTGCAAGCCAAATTTTGCTGCACCAGATTTAGTTTAGGTTCATCTCTAATAATGTTCAGGGGACCCTTCCCCTGGATCTATTTTGTTGGATTCATAAAAGCTGATTTTTAGGAAGGTCACTCTTCCTTGGATCTTCTATTTTGAGTGGAGACAGAAGAGGTCTCCATTCAGTATCTAATTTAGTTACATTGGGGCACCATCTAGAAAGGTCTGTCGCTCTCCATCAGGTAAACAGGAAGCTTGGAGATGTTACTCGTTCGGCTAATCAAAGGCACATAAGCAGGTCCTAGTCCTGATGAAGTCAGCTCAAACCTTCTCAAATTATATCTGGATGAAGTTTGGGCAGATGTGTCAGAGGACTGCACCACTGAGGTAACAGGCGCTGAGTCGTAAGAAATGGTCTGAATTTAAGGTCGGAGGAGGGAGTTTGCCAACTCTGTAAGCACCAGCTACTTGCATTAGCAACACTGATAGGAAAATCTAAGTTACCTTAAAATGCAAACTTTATCAACTCCTGAAATTCAAGCAGAGTGGAAATAAATGTTTCCAGGCAATCGATATCTCAAGCTGGTATAGCAGATTGGACTCTGGCAGAAGAGAAAACTCTCCCGTGAAAGCAGTCAGTAGAGCAGTCAGAAAGCCAGGCTGTTCCCACCGTCTAGTTCAGTTTCCATCCTTTGGCACCAAAGAAAAAATCCAAGGATGAAAGATGCAACACCTGAGCTGTGACTGTATTGCTTGGCAGTTGGGCATTGCCAGCGGTTCCTTGGTGACTAAATGAACCCCGAAGGCCACCTTAACCGAGTGGCTGGTACCTTCCTCCCAGGATGTGTCAACAGGAGCATCTCCCTGTGGATCGTAAGTGGTAAGAGCACAAAACTGACTTGGGGAAAGAAAATGGCAATGCCCTAACATCACTCTGTGACTTGACAAACCAAAAAGATCCCCAAAGAGCTCTTTAGTTCGAAAGGCTTTAATATCAACCCCACAAAAGTCACAACCGTAAACACTGCTTGCTGATAAGATAATCATCTGGCACAGAAAAAACCCCAAAGACCGAGGCCTCCATGGCCCGGGCATCCTAACTCAGTGTCTGGAGCCTGCAAAAGGCTGCTTCTGGGAGACACTGACAGTACTGTGACGATGTCTGCACACCCAAGGATCCGGCTGTCCTCAGAGTATATTCCATCAGATTTATATGTGGAATAATATAAAAACTACAGAAAACTTAACAACATAAATTTAAATATTAAATGTGTAGTCAAGCTAATTGGCAAGAAAGTAAAAACACGCTGAAAAGTCATCTGCCTCGAAAGGTACAAAGAACAGTGAGGGAGATGAGATTTTTCAGACTGTTTCCTCTTCAAAGGACTGAGTTTAGCAACTGAAAAACCACGGAGAGTGTCCGTGAAGGGCTGTGGAACCAGCGTTGAGTTGTGTCATACATAGTCTGAGCAGAGCGAGCAGAACGCTGTCGGGAGCTGGCTATGAGTCTGTGACAGATTCTTCCTTTGTGCCTCTTTATTTCTGAGATAAAAATAAGGAGAAAGGATATTTGTGCTTTAACATGGGATAGACGAAGCAAGTCAACAGCTGAGTAAGTTTTTCCTTTCTGTGATTTACATGGTTCTTTAACACACAGGGTAGCTGGCCTTTCTGACCATTTTTTCCACTGAAATAAAGATTTGCGTGCTATTGATTTTACGTGACTGGTAAGACTTGTGATTTCTGATTCTAGTAACTAAGGATTCAGTAATGCTAGAAGTACTATTTCTATTTTACTTAATAATCTTTAGGAAAAAGAATTTTCAAATTGATAAATTTCTGAAAAGGGAAAAAAAGGTATTTTATTAAATAAATTAGAAAATTCTGTAAAAGATTGCAATATGAGCATAATGGAGGATAAACCAGAACGAAATAAATGTACCCTCTGGTAAAAGACTAAAAGATGTATGTTTTCAAAGAATTTTATAAATAGCAATCAATTTTTATAATCTTATGGCTTTATCTATTTATTTCACAAATTGTAATAGCAATTTTTTTTTTTTACAACTTTAATTAAAAATACCTTTTTTTCCCCCTTACTTTCCCTTCTCCCTCGAGGAACAGCAACGAATGCGAAGTTTTCTTCTGCGATGTATAAAGGTCTCATTGACTTTAGTGAGAGCTTAATATCTACCCTTTGATGAGAGAATTCGGTCCTAAGATGTGTCCAATTAAAGAAGCGTCCAAAGAAAGATTTACTTCATAAAGGAGCTTTCACAAGAGTTACCAGTGAACTGCAGTGGTTTTTTTCACCCATTCAGTACTTTCTGTTATTTCTGAAGCCCAGAGGTTTCGCTGAATGTGTAATATTCATTAGAAAGCAACATGCTAATCAGAGTATTCTTGTTTTACGTTAGGTTTTCCTTTTTCTATTACAGTGCTAGCTGACATTTTACCTGACATTTTAGAAGCCGGCTAGAAATTTTTCACTTTCGATCTTCTGTCATGCTGAATGCATGTGAGCGCTCCATGGTTTTCATCAAAAAAATGAGGTGGTGTGTTGCTGCCCCTGCGACAAGGGAGACCCTGCGGCCCTTTGTGAAGTCTCTGGACCTCTGTGCAAACTTTGGTTCCATCTTTTCAATTTTCTTTGGATCATCTGCAAGGTTCTGAAAGCTGTGGTAACCCAATTGTAGCTTCAGAGCAGTGTGAGCAACCTCTGTGTGTCTGGATCTCATCAAAGAACTAGATCTAGTAAAAAGAAGAAACACAAACAAATAAAAATGTGATGTAAAAATATAATTAAAACAGCTTAAACGACTAACCTCTATGTTGGTGAAAACACATGGAAAATTGAAAAGGGAGATTGCT
This sequence comes from Grus americana, assembly GCF_028858705.1. Classification (NCBI taxonomy): domain Eukaryota; kingdom Metazoa; phylum Chordata; class Aves; order Gruiformes; family Gruidae; genus Grus; species Grus americana. Next base: position 143,032,012 of record NC_072852.1, read on the forward strand.
GTAAGTACTGTGATGGCGATGACAGCTGTGTTTGATTAGATTCTGTTGTTTTTAAAATCCTCAACTTTGACTTTCTAATTACATCTGATTACATTAGCCTCCCCATACTTTTAGGAAAAGTGTGTGTCTAGTGATCAGGATTCTAGGAAAAAAGTGGCATCTTACTGTACTGAAAGGTTCACAGACTAGGGAACAGATTTTAAAAAAAAAATCCCCAAAATACTAATTTTTAAGAATGCTATTGGTTTTTTTTAGGCTAAACATGCTATTTTGAGCCAGGTGCCTGCTAAAATGTGCTATAATAAATGGAGCTTGCCCAAGCCTGACAGTCAGGGGATGGTTTGGGGTGGACTCTGCTGCCCAGCCAGGGCTGGTGGCCAGGGGCCGGAGCCGGGGGGAGCCTTCAGAGGGAGATGCTGCCCAGTGAACTCGCCATCTCAGCGAAGGGAAGCCCAGCTCCCTGGAAGTCCCTCAGCCCCAGCTCTCCCCTGGGCTTCACCGGGCTCCTGGGGCTCAGGTGCAAGCCAAGCTTTAACTCACGTCCCTGAGCACTTGGCTCGGGCAGTCCCGGTTTAGCGGTGTACGTCGCTGGTGAATTTTATTCCTCACGCCTGCGTTCTCGCTGCTCCAGGCACCGTTTGCAAGGAAGTTGCCAATTTAATGTGGTACTTGTTATTAAAAAGGTTTCTGTGCTGTATTCAAGTGCTTACTTTTATGAAAACCCAACTGTGTTGGGTTTGTGTGGCAAGGTTTTGGTAGCGGGGGGGGCTACAGGGGTGGCTTCTGTGAGAAGCTGCCAGAAGCTCCCCCTGTGTCTGATAGAGCCAATGCCAGCCGGCTCTAAGACGGGCCCGCCGCTGGCCAAGGCCAAGCCAATCAGCGCCTCTGTGATAACATATTTAAGAAGTAGAAAAACACTTAGAGAGAGCTTTTGCAGCCGGAGAGAGGAGTGGGTAGATGTAAGAAACTCTGCAGACACCAAGGTCAGTGCAGATGGAGGGGGAGGAGGAGCTCCAGGCGCCGGAGCAGAGATCCCCCTGCAGCCCGTGGTGAAGGCCATGGTGAAGCAGGCTGTCCCCCTGCAGCCCATGGAGGAAGGATGAGGGGGTGTAGCGATTCCACCTGCAGCCCGTGGAGGACCCCACGCCGGAGCAGGTGGAGACACCTGAAGGAGGCTGTGGCCCGTGGGAAGCCCACGCTGGAGCAAGTTCCAGGCCGGACCGGTGGACCCGTGAAGAGGGGACCCCACGCCAGGGCAGGTTTGCTGGCAGGACTTGTGACCCCGTGGGGGACCCACGCTGGAGCAGTTTGCTCCTGAAGGTCTGCACCCCGTGAGAGGGACTCCATGCTGGAGCAGGGGAACGATGAGAGGAGTCCTCCCCCTGAGGATGAAGAAGCGGCAGAAACAACGTGTGATGAACTGACCGTAACCCCCACTCCCCGTCCCCCTGTGCCGCTGAGGGGGGGGAAGGTTGAAGCCGGGAGTGAAGTTGAGCCCGGGAAGATGGGAGGGGTGGGGGGAAGTGTTTTAAGAGTTGATTTTATTTTCTCATTCCTCTACTCTGTTTTGCCTAGTAATAAATTAGATGAATTCCCTCTCTAAGTTTGGTCTGTTTTGCTCGTGACAACAATTAGTGAGTGATCTCTCCCTGTCCTTATCTTGACCTGCAAGCATTTCGTTATGCCTTTTCTCCCCTGTTTAGTGAATGAGGGGAGTGAGAGAGCGGCTCTGGTGGGCACCTGGCCCCCAGCCAGGGTCAACCCACCACACCAACCTTAGCTGGCACTTCTTTGAAGTAGCTGAGTGTCTGGACGAGGCTCCCGGGCTGCCCGCAGGAAGAGGACCTCTGCAGCACCCGAGCTGAACGAGAGCAGGAGATGCCCCAGCACCAGCGGTGGCCTGCTGAGGAGCACCTTATATTTTTCAGGGCTGTGTGGTTGGGAACTTTTGCAATAGGGCATATATCTGTTACTCTTCAGCGCTTGCTCAGGCACGGGCTGTTCGGCTGGAAATCGGGAATATCACTTCCTACTCGGCAGTTTGGCAACACGCTGAAAATCCCACCATCGGCATTCGGCTTTTCCATGCGAGCGCGTCCCTGCTAACTATGTTGGCTCAGATAAGCTTGTTAAGTGATGGAGACTGACATTTGCTCCTGGAGAGAGCTGCCTTTATTTGGGAAGGTTATCAGATATAGAACGATTCATCTGCTATCTGCTACTTCAGGCTAGCTGTTCAGTTTTCCTTCAAGTCAAATCAAACAGTTGCTGTTGGCATGAAAAACAGGGAAGGCAGGCACAGTAAGAGAAAGGACACCTTATAATTAAAGTCAGGCTTTATTCTATACCTTACTTCGTTATACTACTGAAGAAAATGGCAGGCTTTAGTTCCAAATATTTAGACACTCCAAGCAATATTCAGATCTCGCAATGCAACTTTAGACTAAGCAAGAGTTAGTATTATGGTAGGAAGATTAGCCAAGTATCTTTAAATGCTCTTAATCTTAAATGGCAACATAATCTTTGAAAAAAAATTCAGTGTGTGCCTCAAGAAAATTGACATTGGCGTAGTCATAAAGTGGCAGCTGACCTGCAAGTGTGGTGTTGCCTAGCAATCCCTCACCATCAGGCAAATTGGAAAAGTGGGTTAGAGTGATTTACACCAGGGAAGAGATAAATGCTAATTTTCTCCAGAAGATTCTGGTTTCTGTGGTTATTAGGAAGGATATTAGCTCACAATCCCATCTTCTTCTTTTTTTCTTTTTCTTTTTTAACTAGTTGAAAAGCATTTTGAAACAGATCATCAAAGAAAAGTCTGCAAGAATGCATTTACTTCCAGAACACTAATTTAACAAGCGGTTGATAGAACTGATAAGTTTGGAAGGAAAGAATAATAAGTAAGTGACACAAAGGGAATGTTACTTTAATGCTTCCCTGAGAGTTTTCAGGGCCACTTTGACTTGTGGAGCAGTTGCCAGAGTCCTGACCCTGCCACAGAGTCCCTGCGGGTGGGATGCTGAACCTGCCCGGAGTCCAGCTGCTGCCAGAGGCTGTGTGAGCCCCCCTGAGCTCACCGCACGACCCAGGCCGGAATTAACTAGCGCTCTGGGTCGAGGCAGATGAGACAGAACAAGCTGAGATGCTTGCTGGCTCAGGTTATTGGGGAACTCTTGTACCAATGCATTGCAATGGCAGAGGAGTATTTTCAGTTTGGAAGCTTTGGTGGCAGAGGTTGAGGGTTTGATGGAGATAAGAAGCTTCTTTCTCCCTCCTCCTGTTTTGATGTACGATCCACTTTTCATGCCTCTACAGCAGCAGATAAGGAAGGGGGAGGCATTTTGCTTCACCTTGGTTGCCTAGTCCAGACAGATGTCTTACTGAATGCAAGCAGTGATGTGAAAGCTTTGTCTATCAGACTTTCTGGTTATGCTGTAAAAGATGCAGGCTGCAGTGATGCCTTCTGGTGTACTGTGTGGCTGACAGGGCATCTTTCCGCTGTACATGACAGAGGGGCCCTCTCTTCCTTTTCCTGGGGATTTTTCCTGGCTCTTACAAATCACAAGAAGGGCAGCTGTGGTTCCATCTCTTCCCTGTCCCTTAAAAACACTGGTAGCCTGGCAGTTACTGGGCTTCCAGAGCATAGGGGCTATAGGTGTGCCAAGCCTCTTTGTGTAAAACACCTAAATTCCCTGTGCTCCCTCCCACTTAGGTCTGCACAAAGCCCAAACCCAGACCGAGCTCTCACTTCCAAAGGTTTCTGTATGGAATTGATGTTGCACCCTAATAAGTTGAGCTTGTAGCACCCCAGAAATGCATCCACCCTATTGGGAGGTGCAGCATGTTTGCTATGTGCAACACATGAGCTGCTCTGTACAAAGATCTTGAGAACTTAAGGATAGCATAGGTTAAAGTAGGTGGAATACTCAGGACTGTAATACGTGTATTGTGTGATGGACTTCCATGGAAGGTATTACCAAATGTAGTAGCAGCCCTTAGAAAATAAGCACAATAGCTTTTCATTTGCTACTTATTTTAGCACATGGTCAAAGAGCGAAAAGAATTGAATACCTCTATCGCTTAATCTGGAACTCTGACATTTCTATAAAGGATGACAAATGATTTTGCAGGCACATTTCTGAGTTTATTTAAACTGAGAGGTAGCTGTTATCTTTCTGAAATGTCAGAATGCTTGTCTGAGGAATACAGATACTCCTCTCTTTAAGTGGCATTAAGTATGTGAGAGCGGGACACACAGGGTCAAATACAGACCCCTTTGTGCAATAAACAACTCCTAAGTCATATATCATCTCTTTATAGAAGTATCCAAAAAGTTTTCAGCGCCTTTTTTTTCCTTGACCTTTTAACACAGGCAATAGTGCTTCTGCTTGCTAGGCAACTGATTTTTTGCTCTTCCCTTGAGAGGTTAAAATGAAACAGCAGTGATTTTTTTACCACTGCTTCACAGGACTGCAGAAAGAAGAGATATTTAATCAGAATGCATAGCTTCAGGAAATTACCAACTGCTATTATGAAAATAACTGAAAATATTTCAGAATCCCCCACCGTTACAAATGGGGCTGCTTGCCAGTGTACCATTTTAATGATAATTTCAAGAGGAGACAAAGCATGACAACACGTATCATGACAGGGAAATCAGAGCTGCATCCAGAGAGAGCAATTTCAGGCAGGAAGCAGTGGGAGAGTTTCACAGTTCCTTTCAGATAAGAAACGTAAGCAACATACAAATGTGGAAAAGAAATTAAAATGCAACATAAAAACTTCTCTCATAAGTAGGGCAGCAAAGAAAATCCCCCCCAAAATGTACCTAAAACTTGCTGTGGACGTGTGTTTTCCTGCCATCATCACTGCAGCTTCCTGTGACTTTGACAATAAAAACCAGAACCAAAGACTATTAATGATTTAGTAACGCTGAGTGAAGTGACTATGCATGTTTTATAAATATTTGCCTTTTGTCTTCATTAAGACAGATTTTGCTAAGCTGCCAAATTATTGATTTCAATAGGGAGGGCAGGCTTCCCTTTGACCCCCAAGTAACGGGGAGAAAATGAACTTCTTACATATAAGTAATAATAAAACATTTTAATCCAAAGTTCGTACAAAGTCTAATCATATTCCCATCTTCATACAGACTTTGCTTTTACAGGGTTCTTTGCAAGCTTCACTTCCTCAGATGAACTGTGCAAAACTGTGCATCCGCGTACCTGCCTAACAAATGCTCACTGAAGAACCGTGAAGATCCTGACCGTGTTTGCACAGGCATCCCGTTAGCTTGCACGCGTCGTCCGTGCCCTCAGTGCCCAGTTCATGGCTGTAACCCGCTTCCTCGCGCTCTCAGCTCGAGCGCTGGGCGGGTCGGTCGAGGCGGCAGAAGCAGGCGTCTGGCTCTGGGGGTCTGCACCACAGTCTTCTTTCATCAAGACGGCAGCCATCACGCACGGTCGTTAGCTACTTGCCCTTCCCCTGCCTGGAAAAGGCACCTACGGAGCAAGACTTGCCTTTGAACCGAAGCGAGGAGACGGGCAACCAAGTGCAGGATATTCCTGGGTTTGCCGAAAAAATTTTACTTACCAAACGGCGCAGGCTTCGTGGGCTGAGAGACCTTTAGCAGAGAGGAACTGTGGAACAGGAAGTCTGGGCTCGTTTCACTGTGCATGTCAGGCTGCGGCCAAAACCAAAGTAGCTGTGCTAACATGTGAAAAGTCATCTGATAAAAGGCTGCTGCCAAAGAGGCACAACTCGGAGGAGGAATAGTTTCAATACGTTCTTTCTCTTGGTTTTGGTTCCAGAAGATGCCTCTGTCTCATGACTGTAATAATACTCAATCATCATGCTATAATTAAGGGCTTTTCATGTAATCATCTGTAGAACTGATTACTTTGGGCTATACCCTGCTCATGCTGAGCTTCCTGGCAAAATTCCCACTGACATCAGTAAGAGAGGGATTGGACCTTTCCTCAGCCGTTTGCTGCTATTGTTTGACAATACCACACTTTTCAGACAGTTTACAGTGGAGATTAATTATTTAGACTCAATTCTTGGACTATTAAAATGGCACTGTAGAGATAACACGCTCTTTCTCAGAAGCCCCAGTTTGTTCTGGACATTATTGCTTCCAAGAAGTACAACTCCAAAGCAAAGCATGAACAGGTATGAAAAAGATTTTGTCCAAGAGGCTGAAAACAATAGACTCTCAAGGCATGAAAAATAGGAAGGAAGGGGAAAGATGTTATATTGCAGATGATACAGCAACATTCGCTTGCTTTTTCTTACAGTAAAAAATAACAATCAATTAAGCAATCAATCTCACTAAAACTTCAAAAGATAATACACCCACACATTTATTCATTACTTTTAAAAAATGCACTTCAACCTTTTTAGCCACGTTTTGCCATTAACTCTGATGGGACCAGGATGCCCAGGAGATTAATAGGATCTGAAAAGGCATTGGACATTCTTAGGGACAGCCAGAACACACACGACGTGAGCCCTATGAACTCTTGTTTGCAAAGGTTAAGAGCTTGCTTTTCGAAGTATTGAATGTATGTAATTCATTCTGACTTGAGCTGCAGTTCAGGGCGTGCAGCAGTGTTAGAGAACAGACCTTAATTTCCTGTCACAAGGGCCAAGTGTCTCTATATTCGGATATTCTTGCTTTTCATAATTTGCACTGCAGTAGCAATTAAGGGATACCATTATAGACAGCGATCCCATTGTACTAGAAATAACAGTTGTTCATTACTCCAGAGGCCTTCGGCTCTAAAGCCAAGGCAATTATTGGAGACGGTTTATTGAAAAGAAAAGGGAAGAGCAAATTCCTACGGTGCCTGTGTTTGGGCACCCAGCGCAGGTGCCTGGATGGGGAGGCTGCTCTGCTGAAGCCCTCTGCTTGGCCCACACGCAGGCAGGCTACTCCAGGCGGTGGCAGAGGTGCCCGAGTGTGGCACAAGGGGACACCGCAGCTTTCCCTCTAGGGACTGTCTGGGGCGGTGTGGGGGACGCCAGCCCGCTCATGCCGGGGACAGGGCGAGCACCCGGCTGTGGAACAGCAGCTCTCGTTGTTGGGTAAGAGACACATCGTTGCCAAACATTATTTCTCCCTCCTTCCGGCGAAGCTGTTGATGCAGTTCCCTGTCGGGACGAGAACAGCAGGATATGCTGCGCTGCAGCTCGCGTTGTCAATGACCTAAGCGTTGGTGAGTGTGTTCAGGAGAGCTGGCTGCCTCCTCGTCCAGCTGAGGCATCTCCCGTGAGGGTGTCACAGGAGGCATCGTGCCCCAGGACCCAGCTTCCAGCCGCGGGGAAACACACGAAGGGGTTGCAGAGATGCGTCGGGGAGTGCAGGAGCACTTCTCCCCCTCCCCATTAAGCATCGCCTTTACAGGTAGCTAACATGGCTGCACCTATGTTACCCTTGCTTTGCTCTGCCATAGGGCCTGTATGTTTCTATAGCATCTTAACCACATTTCTTAAGGATTATACTTCACAAATACTTTCAAAAAGGTCCAATAGTTGCAGGAACATTCCAACTACTGTGGATGGCACGTGGATTGTTATGGCTACGTCTGCACTAGCAGCAGCGCAGCTCAGCAGAAGCAGACCAGGGGAAAGCCGGCTGGTACTGGGGGGACCCCCACAGCTGCAGGGTTTTGCTTTGGAGCAGGCCCAGTTGGATGGCATAGCCCGAATACCTGCACGCCCTAGGAGTGCCCCGTGGAGGGTCTCCTCTGCCATAGCCCAGACAGCTCCGCAGTGCAAGCCAGGCAGGCTGCTGGGACAGACAGGAGCTCTGCCTCACGGAGAGCGCTCCTCCATCGGAGCCGAAAGGCCGGTGAAGGTGCCACCACCTGCGCTCCCACGTGCATGGACTGCATTGTCAGAAACGCACTGAAAATCCGGTTTTGTGCGTGGTGCTTCAGCTGGCCGATCTCCTTCTGCGAGCTGGTGCGCTGAGCCATTGTTGAAGAGGCAGGACAGTCCGAAGCACAGTGTAGGAGCCAGGGCTACGCTGTCTCTAATCCCAGCTCTCCCCTTAAACGTGCACCTCTCCTTGTCCATCATTTGATCTGCTTGCTCGCCTTGCTTGGATTTTATGAGGATTCAATTTTGCACATCAGTCCAGAGATGTGAAGGTCTCGATATAACTAGGCACTGTAAAAATATATCCAAATACAGTGTTAAAGCTGCTTTGTCATCATTCTAATGTAAAGGAAGAAAGAAAGGAAGGAAGGAAGTGAGAAGGAAAGACAAACCGCTTGATCAGGATATTGTCAAAGAGAAGAAGTGCTGAGAGGTGTCAAAATCTAGCTAGTAAAACAATAGTGGATGAAAAAATTTACTATAGCAAATAATTTTTTTTTCAAAAATGCAAACATTTCCACAGTGCTGAAAATCTCACCCCAACTTCCTTGTTCAACATCAAAATATTCTGCTTTGTGAATTGAAGCATTTAATTTTCCTGTTCCTTTCATGTTGACTTTGTAATCATATTGGAATACCAAATCAAATATTACAATATGTTCCTTCTAGATGCTGCAGATATTGATATATGTAGGACAGTGTTTTGACAGTATCTATATTTAATACCTAAGAATCATAATTTTTCAGAATTTTTCTCTGAATTTGAATTTTTAAATTCTGATTCAGCATGAAAACAAATGTTGAAATGTTAGCGTTTCCCTGAGCATGGAAATTCTTACCAGCTGTAATTATAATTATCCTAAATAATTTTGTTTCTGAAGCCAAATAGAGCAATGGCAGCTAGAATATGCAAGCCTACATATTGTAGTCTATTGATATTCACAGCTTATGCTTTTCATTTGAGCAATTTTCCTTAATTTTTATTTTCTTCTTGTGTATGCGACTTATGCAAGACACATGTAATCTAAAATAGCTTTCAGTCATTTAAATTTTTTGCTCAATTGTTGCTAACATCACACATCTCAGCGCTGGGATATCAGCAAAGCATAAAATGTCTCTAATTTCATAAGCTAACATTTGTTTGACCTGTTCCCTTCTTACTTAGGTTATGAGAGCAGAGGAAAAATAGCCCATTGGTATTCCAAGAAAAATATGTATGGAAAGTTAAGATTTTTCCAGTAAACCATTCAAGTATGAGCTCAAATCTTTTTTTTTTATGTATAGGAGACCTTTTTTTTCTTCAGTATTGCCTCTCTTTGTATGAGTATGTCTGGAGATATTCACATCCCCAGGTGAGAGCTGAGAGGATTTAAGGGAAGAACATGCCATCTGGAACATTTTTTTTTTCAGTTTATACATTTACAGTGTGATTTAGCTGTACCCGCCAGCTCCACAGCTCAGCTCGGGGTACCAAAGTCAACTGGCATTTTTCTAGCTGCTGTCCCAGAGGATTTACGGTTCTTCAGGCCAAATCCGGCTCCCAGTCACACCTCTGCAACCTCACCGACTGTTAATGGCATGGCACGAGGGTAACTGAGGACATAATTTGGCCTGCAGTTATGTGACATCACGTGATGCTTTTATTTCAGGTTTTTTTCCTAGGGTCACTTTTCAGAGCAAACCCACGGCTTAATTACAGGGGGGCTGTGGTCAGTAAATAAATCTGAGACTCGAAGGTAGCGTTGCAGAAATTAGTGATAAAGCAGAACAGTACCAGTTTGGAGGAGAGATCCTCTACAGCATTTACAGTTTAGTTAGCGCTGTTTTTTGCGGTTTTTTGTTCTTGGGAAACCTGCCTCAAAAGCAGGCTGGCCACTCTGAGGGCTGGAAAGGCCCCCAAGGAATTAGAAGATGGAGGATCAGCTCCCAAGTCACTCGAAGAGACTGCTGGAGAGAAACAAGACCTTTTCGCTACGATAAACGTAGATAAACGTTTTTGTGTTGGAAGGTGATTTCAGCTGCTCTTTTGTTTTCTGTTTGTCATCAGTTACAGGCCCAAAAGGGTGTTGGGTATTTCCAGCCAGCCCTTCCTCCCTGCTTCAGTATTCCCCAATATTCTGCCCAGCTCTGTCTTGTCTTTTCGTTTTGCAGTTGGTTGTCGTGTCCAAAGAGAACCAAAGCCTACCGAGATGCGTATCACGGACTTGCAGGGGTTTGAGTCTTTGCCCTTAATGAGTTACCAGAGAAAATTCTCGGCCTGAACATTTTATGTACTTCTTTTGTAAAGATATTAACAGCTGTAAATTAGCTTTTGTTAGGAGGTTTGCAGCCTGGCCGTAGCACCGGGACTTTGATGGAGATAGTTAGCAGCATCGGCCATTAGACGGTGCAGCCGCTCCCTCCTTCCTTAAGCTGCACCGTACCCGCTGCTGGGGCGTTGCCACTCTGTGACACAGAAAATGACAGTTGAAGTCAAAACTTCATTTTAAGCCTTTAACTTCTCACATCACTTGACTATACCCTCTAAGGAAAGTGATTTATGATACTGGCTTTGCCCTTCTTGCTCTGCTAGGGAATGAAGAAATGCCTGACAGGGTATCCATCTACATTGCTACTCTTTTGATTGGAATTGGTGGGTGCTAAAGATGCAGGAGACAGTAACGGTGCCTTTTGGAATATTAGGAGGTGAAGAAACATGCTTGAGGAACTGCTAGATTATAAGGCAGGGGAAGCAAAAAAAAAAAAAAAAGCAGCCCTCTGTTAGGAAACCAATGTTTGTTTGCTGACTAGTAATTAGTCCATAGGAGTTCTGTCATGTAATTGTCACTGATCTTAATAGATATATTGTTTTCTAGATGCATACTAGGGTTTATTTCTTAGATTTTCATATTTTCAATGAGTTTCTTCTATAAGCAAATAAAAAAGGACACTGACAAATAGGCAAAACCAAAAATTTTGCAAATCAAGTAAGTATCACAAAATTACTACGGGAGGATTTCTTCTGCTTGCCAGACTGCCAGTGATACTGCTGGTGCTGGCTGGCAATCGAGACTGCCTGGTATTCTGGTAGTGACCCTGCTCCCTCCCCAGCCAGCTCCTCGGAAGAGTCCCTGCACGGAGACGTGAGAGCACGAGTTCAGCTTTCTCTGTAGAGATGTCAGAGGCAGCAGCCTTACGCTTGAAGTGCAGGTACAAGGCAAAGAAAAAAAGATAAACAAAAGCTTTGCAGAGAGTGGACTGAAGCAAGGAAACAATATAATAAATAAATGACTAGGTAGACAGGGTGCCACGCTTTTTTTAAATTATTTATTTTATTTCCAAGCTCTGCCTAGGAAGACTGGTAAATAAAACCAGTCAATCCGTGGAGCAATTCCTAGACAAGAAAATGAGTTACTGCACAGCAGAGAGTGGAGCTGATGGAAGGAGGCTGTGTATGCCATCACTATCTGCTCACTCGTTTTCCCCTGGAACAAATATTTCCTTTCAATCATCATTAATGATAATTTCTGGAGAAACTGGACAGAGGTGATTTGAGCAACCTGGTCTAGTGGAGGGTGTCCCTGCCCATGGCAGGGGGGTTGGAACTAGATGATCTTTGAGGTCCCTTCCAACTCAAACCATTCTATGATTCTATGATTAAATCATTCCACACTTCAGATGCATGTGGGTTTTAGTCACTAGTAATCTAGATTAGTTTTTGATTAGTGGCTACAAGTTACCAAGAAATGTATCTTCAGAGCAGTGAAATCTATTCTCCTCTCTCTTGTAAATATGGAATAAACTTGAAGTCAGTAGTGTGCCACTGATGCATAGCAAGCTTAATTGAAGGTAAAATGATTTCTATTTGCAGGCACAATGCTAATACTGAAAGAAGAGCAAAGTTCCTCTTTGTGCAGGAGGCCTGAATGCAGCAAAAAATTACCTCCTGAGCACTCAAAATGATCTGCTTCTTGGCCCTCTTCAAAGATGGTGAATGAATTTCATTCAAAGGACACAAAACAACCACATATAAAACCATCCAGTTGAATGGCTTGTCTACTGAATTCACTGTAGTATGTATAAATGGAAACTGGTTGGTCTGGAAGCAAAAAACCCCAAGCTAAAGGATATGTACTAAGTAGGACCATCATCCAGTGCAACGATCAGAAAAACGGTTTGAGGTTATTAAGGGAGAATCATTGAAACTATCCACCTAGTGCATAGCAAAAAAAGCAAATAAGATAATAGATTGCAATAGCCCATGGAGAGAATATAAATTAAAGTGGTAGTTTTATGTGAGCAAGAAAAAAACCCAACAGAGAGCACGTCTGATTCCTGGTATACAGAAAAACTTATTTTTCTGGGAAAAAAAATGAATCTACTCTAAACAGGTGTGTTCATTTTCACATATGATATAGTTTGCAGCTTATGTATGAATGTGTACATCAAGTGTTTGCTTTTAGAAAATTATATTGATTGATTTTTTTATCTTTTTAGAAAAATCATTGCAATACATACTATGAGCATAGAGAGTGACACAGCAAAACCAAGAGACAAGTAATCGGCATGGTTTCCCCCCCAGCAGGAATAAATCATTATAACTATAAATCAAACAAGTTATTACAGGGCTCAAACAGCCCTGAAAATTCGAAGTAGCAGCAGCAGATAATTAAAGAGGAAAAGTTGAGACCAAGCCTTATATTTAAAACATTTCAAGAACTCATTGCAAATACCTTTATTTTCTTTCTTTTTTTTTCACCTCTCTCACTCCCTCTCTCAAGTGGCAAACAATAATAATCGGAAAAAGAAAGTGCAGAAAAAAACCTTTACTTACAAATCGTCCTTAGCAGCGTAGTGAACTCATGGGTGAAGGGGTGATGCGGTCCGGCAGTATGGATGGAGACTGGCACAGATGGAGAACTGCCGTGTGCTGATGAGAGAGCAGATGCTGTCGAAGGCATTTTGCGGCATTAGATGAGGTTCTGGCTCGTCTCCATCGGCAGTACCGATCTCCGTACTCTCAGCACGTGAAGAGGTTTCACCCTCTAAAGCCAGGGCCGGGTGGCTGTAATGAGGTGTGCCAGTGCTGGCAACAGCCAAGAGAGCCTGGGAGCAGAATTTTAGGAAAACATCTAGCGCAGTTGTCATCTGTATTTTCATATGATCTCGCAGTTAAAAATAGGGAAGAGAGCGGCAGGGTATGACCAGCCAATTTTGTGCAGGCCTTAACAAGAACATCTCTTGTCCGTGGTTCACTTAATACTCATACTTTAATCTCTGCCTAGTGTACATTTGCAGTTTCGCACTGTAAATATAAGAAATACTCTTTATACCGACACATCTTTCTGTATATCGGTCTCAGTTACATTAATAGACACTCTGTAGTACACTTTGAACAGGAGATGTCTAAAAAGAAGTTAACAGATTGTGTTGTATCGTGAACTCCCTCTGAAGAGACATAAAAGATCTTTTACAGTAAACAGGAAATGAGTAAGACAAGAAAGAAGTATATAAAATAACACATAGTTTAAAGATAGCCTGGGAATTTTGCTTTCCTGCCTCATAGTACAGAAATAAAAGGCTATGAAATGAAATTAGAAGGTGGTAAATTATAAAACATTAAAATATTTTGTCACACAACATGATCAGACCGTGAAACCCAGCACAAGTAGAAGAGACTTATAAAATTCTAAGATAATTTGGAGAGTTATTTAGATATCAAGTATATCTAAAGAGACAGTTAATGGTGGCAGGACAAAAAAAAAAAAAGGATTTGAAATCTTCAGAATTTTAGTCTAACAACCATTACTAAATGTCGGTATAATAGGTGGAGATGAGAAATAAAATGGAGATTACCATGTAGGAGGTTGTCTGCTGATAAGATTTTAAGGCTCCCTCTGAGATACCTGGTCCTGGTCATTTTAATGGACACGTACCAATCTGTGCTGATCTTCTGTCTCATCCAATGTTCAGTGTTTGATCCTGTCCCTGAACTACAGATCACACATTCATCCATGTGCATTTCTGAAGCCGAGTAAAATTTTCTTTCATAACATCATGATTTAAATGAACTTTTTGATTGGAGCAGGAACAGCTAATAATTAGAGGGAAAACTAAGCCTGCATTTGAAAAAAGCCATTTCTTTGGGCCTGACTATGGGCAAATTTATGCCCTTTTGTGTAAATAAACTGTATTTTGATTAAGCAGTCAAGTTCTCTTTCAGTTTGTACTCTCCCTATTTAATCAACAACAGCCAGAGAGATAGAATCAGATCCTTGATTGCTATTGATGGCTTATTGTAAACAGTTGGTTGCAAGGCAATGCAAAACAAGGGCATGATTGATATTGTGACAAACAAAAAACAAGGAAAGCCAGATGCAGAATTTAGTTTTTACCTTGACTCCTCCTTGAAAAAAAAATATATTTAAACATAGTGAATTGGCTATTAATAATCTCATTATTGGGAAGCAAAAACCCAACAAAAGACAGGCTGGCCATGAGTGAGATGGGCGCAAGTCCCAACATGCAAGTTGCAGGAAACCCCCTTGTTTTGCAATTAGAAACTCAGACAGTGAAATTGTGAGTGTAAAGCCATTCATCCTGTACGTAGTGTATGGGTTTGGTTGTTTGCTTTTTTTTAATCTGGAACAGTAAGTAGTGAAGGCTCCTGGGTTTACACTTCTGATAGATAACACCCTGTTTGCTAAGGCTTGTAATTTGAATGCAGTTACCACGAAAATTTGTTCTCCACTTACAATTTTTGTGTAACAAGCGCATGTTAAAGCCAATATAAGTCTTTTATTCACAGAGGTAACGATGCTGTAATGTGATTTATATAGAAAAAAAGATCCCTACTCTTTTGAGGAAAGAAGTAACAGCATAAACCAACCCCTTTAAACGCTTCCCTATTAAGTCCTGGATGCAGGAAATGCAATTCCCCTGCCACATGCTTAATGAAATTTTAAAATGTTATTTTATCTGTATGCATAAATGTGCATATACATTTACAATACATATATGTATATTCTGGGATTTATTACAAGAAGTTGTCTAAACTCACTTTAGTAATCTAGATCTTAGATAAATCTGCTTTGAAGTGAAATCAGGGGGTAGAAAAAACATCTTCTAGCTGGGATTGTTCTGCGACGCTAAACCAGCTTATCCTAAACTTCTCAATTAACAGTCAGAGTGACATGTACTGGATCACTGGGTGATGGTCTTTTGCAAGGTTCTAGAAAAAAAACAGCCTAATTTTAAGAAGTAGCTTTAAAGATTGTAACTCTTCACTTGAATTATTGGTTGGTTTAAATTAAGGCCTTTTGCTATATGAAAAAGATTTGTTATAAAACAGGCTTAAATCTTAGTTTTAAAAGCTCCTTCTGCCTATGAACTACCTATGTCATATTATAATGTCATGATGGTACTTAAAAGCATACCCGTACACAAATTCCTCCTCAAACCCAGAAACTAAAAATATGTCTAACATATATACAAGCAGTGATAGCCGAGTCCTTTATGTTAGGCTTATTGTCATTAAATATTGAATGTAATGGCTGCTATTACTGAAACAGCAGCAGATGAGAAAACAATACAAACCCAAGACTAATACAGAATCTGAAATGCACCATTTCTAACCACTGCGCCTCGTGGGAATCCAAACATTATCTATCAGGCTTGAGCAATCTCGGCTCTCAGGGCAGCCGGTGTACTGAGAAATACCCACTTTGTGAGTTTCCAATGAAAGATTTTTAAAAAGGGACGATCTTTTCATTCTGCACTGTCTCAGCAGACTGGGATGTGATGATGATGTTGAATTAAACTGCTGTCTTAATAGACTTGGAAATTAAACTATCATAAGTAACGTATTACGTATAATTGGAATAGTTTATTACCTTTGAAAAATATGAAGGCTAATGTCATATGTATAATCAGAATCAGACATCTTTAGATAATTCTGAAAGCTTATTCTTAACAACTGTCAGGATGAGCCCTTGGCTTTCTCCAGCCTTTAAATTATTTTTATCAGCAGAATGAATTGTGTTTGATAATTTCTAGTGTATGTGTCCTAGGGGGTCAAACTACAATTCCGGAACATCTTACGCTTCCTCACAGACAAGTGTTAGAGAAAGTGCAAGGTCTGAGCCTGTCTGAATCTTCTCTGCAGTTGTTCTTAAGGCAATTCGGCAATGATCACACTATGATTTGCTCTTATACTTGACAAAAATGAGATGAAGAACAAAAAAATAAAGCTCAGTCTTTACAAAGACTTGGATCAACCCAAGGACAAGGAATGAGAAACAGGTTTTCAGATGTCTCCTCTTACCTCATCTACGTCACATGTGAATTTGTCCTCAAGAATAGCAGGACCTCTTTATTCTTTTGTTTAATTTTTCCCTCTACATTTAAAATGTTGAGTCTGTTCGTTTCTTGGCCTTGCTGGCTTTTTACACAGCTGCTTTGTGCTTAGTAAATTAACGTAATGCTATAGAATAGCCAAAATCCAA
This sequence comes from Grus americana, assembly GCF_028858705.1. NCBI lineage: Eukaryota > Metazoa > Chordata > Aves > Gruiformes > Gruidae > Grus > Grus americana. The sequence continues at coordinate 143,048,373 of NC_072852.1, forward strand.
ACCATCACTGCACAAGCCAAATATAAACAAGTTATATAACGCTGCAATCATTCATTTATTAAAGGAAGTGGAAAATTCAAGGCGTACGTAATCTTTTTGGACAACTGACAGGCAGGTGTGATCAAGGGAATGGGGAATCCAGTGATTGTAGGCAGATAGAGAGACAGGTTTGTCTGGGTGATTAGAAAGTAAAGTGAGATGGAATTGGGAAAAATGGGAGAGAGCGTTGGCTGTCCCAGGACAAGGAGAAGTCACAGTGCAGAGACCACCGACGGGGTTTAGAGGAACCAGCTGCCCCAGCAATAAGCGTCTAGGGAGATTCAGGAGCCAGGACCCACTGACAAAGAGGAGTGCAAAGCAGCTGTGCCAGAGAAGTGATAAAAAGAAGCACGGAGCGGGCTTAAAGAACTGCCAGACCCTCTCCAATTCTCAATAATCCCCCAGTATATTCAATATAGAAGGGAGAAAGGTAACGCCGGGCCTCAGGCACCTCCCAGTTCAGGTCACTGTGCGCATCCCCCTGGCCCACCTCCCGCGTGCCCCACGAGCACACCTCTACCTGGGGCGGGGGGGGGTAACTGGCCCCAGCCCCAGCCCTGTCACAGGACGGATGCTTTTACTGCCCTGGGGCTGTTCAGCTCCGCTTCCTTTCAGATGTCCTGACTCTACAGACCAGATCAGCTCACACAGCATCACCGTTACTGAAAATTGCCCATCTTCATCCTTCCCGCTGCATGCTATCATCCGGGTTAGCAGTGAGCTGGACCGTTCTTTAGCAAAGCTAAACCAAAGCCAACTCACCTCTAGCCTTTCTCAAAACTCCCATTTTCTGTCATCTGCATGGCTTCCTTTGCTCAGCATTTGCACCGTGTTTTGGCCTGATCTTCTTCCCTCCAGCTTGTTCTTCGCATCTCTTTACCCATCACCGCGTTTGCTCTCTCAAACGCCACAGCCTAGAGACAGGCAGGCGGTAACACCCCAGCCAGTCTTTAACAACAACAAAAATAAGAGATGCTCTTCCCATGCTGAAGTCACAGAGCGCTGCGGGCAGGACCTGCCCCCAAGGAGCCCAGGAAATCTGTGCAGTTAAGTACAAAAGCAGCGTGGGTCCTAAAGACAACACGTATCAGCTCCAATCCAAGAAGCCAATTGGCAAAAGAGGAATAGGTGAGGAAAAGTATCTTCACACCGGTGTGAGGCACACACGGACAGAGCAGGGCACAAAGCCAGGTCACTTGAAGCTGTATGAAAAGTTCACAACAGGAAAGAATAGCCCTCTTTGGGCAGCAGCAGATGTCTCAAACATCGGCCACAGCCCCGACCACACACGCATTTCTGCGTGCACACTCCTTGCCCCTTTGGCCATTTCTGTACTGCTCGGAAGACCTTGACATCCAAACTGCACCTCCCAGCTTCCTTGACCTGGCCACCCATCTGTCACCAGTGTGAGGACGCCCTGCTTGTGGTGTGGAGTCGCCTGCTTATCTGTAATATGTGGGACCTAATGCAGCTGGTATGCCCAAAACCAAGGCTCCCACATATTCGTGGGGTTCGGTCCCACTGTTTCCCGAGGCCGACTGGCCAGCTGCAACGGCGGCGAGTGCAGTCATCAGGGAATTGCCTGCAGACAGCACAGATGAGACCAGTGAATTCATCTACTGAACCTTGAATACTAACAGTTGTCATAGCCCCATCTGGCTAAGGGGACGGGCACGGCTACGTGGGCCTAAAAGCTTGTCCGCTGTGTTCTCCCCACAAATGTTCCCTTGCGTAATATTGTTGTACGTGGTACTCAAGTATTCTGGCAAGCAGATGCAACAAAAATACAGGTGCAGATCAACTCGTGATATCTAGTTCATGAGGGGTGATTCTGCTTTTTTATTTCCTTCACATTAGAACGGTGCTAACCAAGTTTCTGATGAAAGATGTGTTTATCTTACAATATTGCTAAGGAAGAGATCGGAGACGCATGGAGGACCTGGTGTCATGGAAAACTCTTGCTTTGGACCATAATTGTCTTCTTGGCTGTTTGCTGAATGCTAGCAAAATCCTCTTAGCTATGGGTTGGGCAGTGTTGCACAGGGTATGCCACAGGTGCTTGCAGACATCACTATACAAACATCGAAATAACCACACAGCAATTATTGACACTAGATATTTTTTAACACAAATGAACTAACTGTCAAAAAATGCATTTCTATAGTGGGCATAATTAATCTTTTTTCCAATAGCATTATTTTATCAATGTTGGAATATTGCCAGTCCACTTTGCCTGTTTAAATCTGTCTGAAATTCCTCCGCTCCTCTCCCACCTTGACTAATAGAAATAACACTGCGCCATTTTGCTGCAACAGCTTTTCCCTTACCCCGTCCAAGACATTAAGCAATATATTAGCCAGGGCTGGATGTGGTATGGAAACTTGAGACCCTGCTGTTATTTTGCTCTGATTTCCCAATGAAAGTCAGTTGCTATTTCCCTCTCATTTTAGCATAGGTTTCTGTTTCTTTTCTTCTGTTTTGTAAATAAGCTGGATCTTATCCCCTGATTGCTTAGCATCCTTTGTGCACAGGATCTTGTCAAAGGGCTTTTGAAACTTTGTGTATGTTAATCAATCAGTTTATCTACTTACCGACATTTTCAAATAAAGTCCCAGAACTGTGTGAGAACTGATTTCCCGCTGCTGGAATAATGCTGGTTGGTCCGTGCTACATCTAGAATTTCCAGATTTATGGTTATTCTTTCAACCAGTTCACCAAGTCAAGTTGCTGAGTACAGTTTGTAGTCTGCCAATACCCCATCTCAATTCTAAACAGATTTACTATTTTTAAGTGTAGTTTTTTATGACAGAAGTTGTTTTAAACAAAAGCTTGTGTATTTTTGTTAGTAGCTCACCTGCTTTATACTTATGTTCCTGCAGAAGTTTTATATGTAAACACATGTGTTTGGGCATACATATCTTTTATTCTTATTTTATTTTTTAATTTTGTTATTGCTTTTTTCTGCATGCCTTCTTTTGACTCTTGAGTCTCTGAGTCTTGAGTGAACTGCAGGGGGGAGATGCTCAAATCTTACCTGATATGGCGTAGGGGTACTGGGGGGGGGGGATGCAAACCCAACTACTCATGCTTCAGGCTTTCCAGACCAGGTACCTCCTAAGAGTGCGACATGCACTGAATACTCAGATGCACAAATACAGCAGTCACAGCAGGGGTGGTCGCTTTAAAAAACCTGAGCAGTAGTAATAAGCACACTGTGCTTCTTGCATAATACCTGAATCGTTTGAGCATTTGGTTGAAGAGAAACTGTCCCTATTCCAGGACTCTATTTGCACTTATTAGTCCATATTTTGTCCTGTTATTCTCTAGTCTAAAAAGTTTAGGCTCTTATATTGGGTTTGGCAAAGTTCTGGTAGCAGGGGGGCTACAGGGGTGGCTTCTGTGAGAAGCTGCCAGAAGCTTCCCCTGTGTCTGATAGAGCCAACGCCGGCCGGCTCCAAGACGGACCCGCCACTGGCCAAGGCCAAGCCCATCAGTGACGGTGGTAGCGCCTCTGGGGTAACAGAGTTAAGAGGGGGAAAAAAAGTCAAAACAGGAGCAGTTGCAGCCAGAGAGAGGAGTGAGAACATGTGAGAGGAACAACTCTGCAGACACCCGGGTCAGTGCAGATGGAGGGGGAGGAGGTGCTCCAGGCGCCGGAGCAGAGATCCCCCTGCAGCCCGTGGTGAAGACCATGGTGAGGCAGGCTGTCCCCCTGCAGCCCATGGAGGAAGGATGAGGGGGTGTAGAGATTCCACCTGCAGCCCGTGGAGGACCCCACGCCGGAGCAGGTGGAGACACCTGAAGGAGGCTGTGATCCTGTGGGAAGCCCACGCTGGAGCAAGCTCCTGGCAGGACCTGTGGCCTCATGGAGAGAGGAGCCCACACCAGAGCAGGTTTGCTGGCAGGACTTGTGACCCCGTGGGGGACCGCACGCTGGAGCAGTTTGCTCCTGAAGGTCTGCACCCCGTGGGAGAGACTCACATTGGAGCAGTTTGTGAAGAACTGCAGCCTGTGGGAGAGACTCACGTTGGAGAAGTTCATGAAGGACTGTCTCCCATGGGAGGGACCCCACGCTGGAGCAGGGACAGAGTGTGAGGAGTCCTCCCCCAGAAGATGAAGAAAAGGCAGAAACAACGTGTGACAAACTGACCACAACCCCCATTCCCTGTCCCCCTGTGCTGCTGGGGGGGAGGAGGGAGAGAAGCTGAGAGTGAAGTTGAGCCCAGGAAGATGGGAGGGGTGGGGGGAGGTGTTTTAAGATTTGGTTTTATGTTTCATTATCCTACTCTGATTTAATTGGTAAAAAATTAAACTAATTTTCCCCAAGTCATGTCTGTTTTGCCCCTGACAGTAATTGGTGAGTTATCTCTCCCTGTCCTTATCTCGAGCCTTTCATTACATTTTCTCTCCCCTGTATAATGAAGAAGGGGAGTGATAGAGTGGCTTTGGTGGCCACCCGATGTCCAACCAGGGTCACCCCACCACAGCTCTTCAGGGAATATGGACTGCAACTCTGTCCCCTTGTACCCATGAACTCAAGTGCTAGGCCAGAAAACCTCACATTTCTTTTCTTTACTGTGTTCCTGGGCTTCACATCCTTACGACTATAGCCACACTGGCAAAGGGTCCGTTTTTCTGAATGAGACTATTTTCTTGAAAAGTGAAATATATGAAAAAGACTGAGAGGGATCAAAAGCCATCTCCCTTCATGAGCAAATGCTGTAGCACTGGTTCTGTTACACAGAAGGTCAATCCTACACCCATCTACTGTCTCCCCCAGCGTTACTAAAGAAAAATAAACGTGTCCCATTAGCTCATTGCCCACAGCAGTAGAGCCTGCTCTCAGTCCTCAGGACTTCCTACTGTGTAGCTTCCAGACATCTCTCCCCTTGGCAAAGTTTTTTTCCCCTTCCAGGTAACCAACCCTTCCCAAGCTACTATGTAGGGTGCCTAAGAGCTTACTGCTCCGTATGGTCCTGCTATGCTCAAGTGCCCAGTATTAGGAAAGATGATGCCTAGTTTGGAGGCACCTAAAATGACACTTTTTTTTTTGCATAGAGGCGGGGGGGGGGGGAAGCATATGTAGCCTGTCAAAATTGTCTGCAGGTGCTCAAAACCCCACATGAATTCCAGATGCAATCCCAACTGACTGTTTCCCAGCACTGCCTAATCTTGTGAGCACCTCCCTACTGAACCTGAAAGCTCCTCAGGCATTTAACTTTATTCACCCACACATGTTAAGGAGATACTGTTTTGGGAAGATAGGCACTTATGTCTTGCCTCAAGTCCCACTGCAATCCAGCTTAGGAAGACAGGCATTTAAATCCCTTTCAAAAGCCTGAAAAATTAGCAGCAGTCAGAATTGTGTCTCGCTTCTTCCGGCATGGGCCATCAGCGTCGACATACGTGCAAAACGCAGAGAGCACGTCTCGAGCTAAGCACAGGACTGGAAGTGCACATTTTGCTGTTCGAGAGGGATTGATGTGACACCACTGACATCATACGAGACTGCCCCAACTATCACGCCATGCTTGGGCAAAAAACATTGACCTCTCCTACTAAACTTGAACCACTATGTGGAGGATACAAGTAGCTGTTGGCTCCATTTCTCATCTCAAGAGGAGGAAAATCAAGGGGAGCAAATTCACGTACGTAGAAAGATGTTTTGTGTGGGGGCTTGTCATGGAACAAACAAGAAAAATCGGCTGTAACCTCATAACACTCCACTCCGTGCCAGAGAGCATCTGAACTGCTAAATCTTGGGTTCGCTTTTGTCTGCTCTGATGTGGCCCCGTGCCGTTCCCGGCTGCAGAGGCTCTCAGCTGCAACATCTACCATCCACGCTACCTGATGGTTGCTGATTATGCCATTCTGCTGGGAAGTTTGAGCTCAGGGCTTAATTAGAGTCTAGAAACATCACCCACTTCCTTTCTTACGGCTTTATGCATCTTTATGCAAAATGTGGGTGGAAGCAGTGTGATCACATACTGCTTCATCAGTGCCAGTCCTGCAGGAGGGACAGATAGGCTGGAGCACGTGTGGATGGAGCATTACTAGTGTTTCTGACGGCTTCCCAAGAGGGTATCTGTGCTCGAACCACAGGCTGGCTTCGCCCACTGCTGCTCTAAGTTCACTTAATGTCGGTGGAAAGAAGGAAGCCCTCTAAGCACCTCAAAGGAAGCAGTCATCTTCTGCAGGTCCTCAGAAGTGCCGCTCTCTGTCCACTGCCTGTACAACAAAGCTGAGGCATTAGTTTGCTCCTTTTGTCCCTTCCAGGGCTCAGACACCTGAAATTTCATTGAGGTAATAACATCTCAGTGAGGTATCTAAAGTAGATGGACGAGATTCCAGCCTGAATACTCAAGGCTTCACAGTTAAGGATTACAAGAAAAAACCCAAAATATCAGTAAGATGGTGACTATTGAAAACCAATGAAAAGGAAGAATCAGTTAAAATTAGGCTGTATTATAAGACACTATTCAAAAAGAATCAAAGACCTACAGTCTTTTGTTAATATTTTCATCTCTCCTCCACTTCATGTCCCATCAGCCTTTAGAAAAAATAATTTAATACAGTGCTGAAACAAATTTTCCTCATCCTTTCTGCGAACTCGTACTCATGACTCATGGAGGGTTGAAAATAATTTTAACACCTTCAGAAAAAGCAGTGGGACCAATAAGACCATGATGTTAACTCATCGGTTATTCCCCGATTAGTCTAATTCTTTGGATAGCATTGTCTGAAAAAAAAGACAGAGGTGTATTTATTTCCATAGCTTGAATGCACATCAATTGATTTTATTATACTAGAAAACCTGGTATATTTATATACAGATCGTGTAAATACACTGTAGGCAAGTTTCACAGTTTAATGTTGCAAAGGGCTTTCATTAATGCTGTAGTTCTCAGAAAAGGATGAAAAGCAACATAAAGGAGTCAAGATTTGATTTTTACTGCGATAAGTTGAATGAATAATTCACCTTTACTAAACGCCAGCTTTTCTTCTTTCAAGTCTTTTTATGTGATGCTCTTCCTACCACTGGGTGCATGGTTGAGAACAATATACATTAAGAAGGAGTCCTTCACTGATGTGACTTCATGATGTTCTGTTTATTATTTATGTTTGCATAATTCTGTGTGTTAATAAAAAAAAATAATTCACCAGAGATACATAAAATTAAATGGTTGGTTTTGTCCCGGAGCAACTACACTCTCTGCTTTTACTTTATGCAAATTTCTGACAGAAGACAGAAAGTCAGTTCTGCTAAGCAATCGGATCTGACATTGAAAAAGTACACTGTTAATTGTATTTTTTCTAGAAAGTATGTCTGGTTGTTTTTTTAAAGGGGAGGAGGAGATTAGATTTCAAATGCACTTCCAGAACTTTGCATGGCTCCCCATCATCCTCAAAGACAAAATGTTACCTAAGGATTTGAAATTGAATATATAGGTCAACGTCTCCTCTCCTGAAACGACCGTTCATATTTTTTGGTTTGTATCAATATTGAGGCTCATTTGCATTTATGAAACACCGCCAGTTCTGTGAATGAAAACCACGACATCGGGGCTCGGCGCTGTGTTTCCTGTAGCCGAAACCAGCCATCTACCAGAACTGGTAGGTTGGACGCGCTCTTCTGTCCCAAGTGCTCGGCATCTTAAAAATCAGGCTGACGACTTAAAACTGCCAAACAAAAAACTTTCGCGGTAAACCATGCGATACACTATGTTATCGCTGTAGAGAATGCGTTCATGAGGCTGGTATAAAATTTCGGCGCCTGACATAGGAAGGCTTTGTACGTAAAGCTGCATTTGGAGAAATCGGCATCTGCGACTGCCAGAGCCTGACCACGAGAGGAGTCAGCGTGACGGATGCCCGAGGTGACGAGATCGCGCCCGTGGGTTCCGCCGCGGCCCCTCATCTGTGCCAGAGAGAAGGGAAACCGTGAGACGACTCACGGAGCGCTTTCGGCCACGGGATTCTGAGGCAGAGCCGGGTGCCTCACCCCCGCCTAGGCGCTTCTGACTGCTTGCGGCTGTGACAGACCCGGCAGACAGAGTCACTGCACCCAAAACCCGGCGGCCTCACCGGGCGGCCTGTCACACCGCCTACCCCTCCCGCCACCGCCGCCTCTCGCTGCTGAGTCACGCCGCCGCGGAGCGCCGCTCCCCTCGCCTCCCCCCACTCCCGCCCCCTCCCCAGCTCCCCGGGCGCCCCGACGGGGGCCGAGCCGCCGCCCCGTGGCTGCCGGTCCGCCCGCCGCCGCCGCCCCTTCCCTCCCCGCGCCGGCCGCGGCGCGGCCCTTCCCCCGCCGCACATGCCCAGAAGGGCGGGAGCCGCGGCGCGCTCGGGCGCTGCTGTGACAGCGGCGGCGCTTTCCCTTCCGCTGGGTGGGGGCTGCGCCGCCCCGCGCCCCCCCGGCCCGGCGGCAGCGGAGAGCCACCGTGCCGCGCACAGGCCGGCCGTCCGCCGAGCTCCTTCCCCGCCTCGCCCCGAGCCAGCCGCCGCGGGGCGGGAGGCGGCCATGTCGCTATTGTCTGCGCTGGTGCCCTTGCTCCGGGTGTACTGCATCGGCCTCCTCGTCATCCTGCACCAGCTGCGCCGCCACCTCCGCCCGCGCTGCCCCCCGGCCCCAGGTGAGCACCGCAGCCGGGGCCGCGGGGCGGGGCGGGGCGCCTGCGGGCCGGGGGAGGCTCCGGGCCGGAGAGCGGTAGCCCCCGCCGCCGAGAGGGGGAAAGTTTGCTGCGCCTCCCCCCACCCGCCCCGGGGAGGTGCGGCAGCGCCGGTGCCCTGGGGAACGCGGGGCCGAGACCTCGCGGCCCAGCCGGGGTGGGAGGGCGGCCGGACGGCCCGGCCAGGACAGGGCAGGACAGGACAGGACAGTCGCGACCTTGGCCGCAGTGGCGGGTCGCCCGGGCCGCGCCGCTTACCCCTGCAGCGGGGCAGGGGCTGAGACACCGCGGCGACCCGTGCCCGGCCGCCGCCACCGGGCTTCTCCCCCGCACCCCTCCGCGGGCCGGGCCGGGCCCACCGCGTCGCCCGAGGGCAGCGGCCCGGGGGGTGCCGGGGCTGGCGGGGCGCCCTCCCCGCCCCCGCTGCGCCGGGCCCCGCCCTCGCTGCCGCCGGCGGGCGGCGGGTCCCGGCCCTTACCGCCCCGTCCGGCCCCCAGGCCGCGGCCGCCCCGGACGCGGGGCGGGGCGGGGGCCGGGCCCGGGACGGGCGCCTGGCTGCACGCCGGCCTGACTGCGGCCTCGGGAGGCGGCGTGGGGGCTCCGCGGGCCGGGGGTCCCCGCTTCTTCTCTTCCTCTTTTTTTTTGCTTTCTGACGGTTTCGCCTCAGACCTCGGCTCAGAGCCGCGCGGGCGCAGCGTCCCTCAGCCCAGGTAGGTGCTTGGAAGGCGGGTAGCGGCGGGCAACCTCCCGCTGGGCTCCTGCCGCCGCCGCCCGCCGTGCCACCGGCCCCGGCCGGCCGCTGCCCCCGCGCCTCCGCCCGCCGGGGCGACTGGGACCGCCGGCCGGAGCCTCCCTGCCCCGGCCGCTGCGGGAGGGGAACATACCTCCGCTCTAAAAACTTGGTCTTTGATACCGGCTGTCACTCGCTGACAGCCTTTAAGCTGACAAGTGAATGACACTTGTAGTTTTCTCCAAGGAATTCAGATTAGTTATTTGTTGGAGAAGTTATGCTTTCACACTTTTCTGATTTGGGTCAGTAGCCTGTTTAACACTGACTAGAGGAAACTTTGAGTTTGCCAGAAAACAAAGATCTGAATTTCCTCTTTCCTCACATTACTCTTGAAGATTTTAAAATGCTTCTGAATTTATGAACTTTCAGCAAACTACGAGTCCGGATGGACCGCGTAGGGTGTCATCAGAGCTGAGCGTACAACTGCATGCAAGTCAGTGCCTTTAGCTTTGTCTGCTTAGCAGCAAGTGAGCCTTTGTGGCTCTGCCGGTAGTTTTAACCAGAGGAACGTTAAAAAAAAATATATATTGATAGGGCACACTGTTTTGGTAAGGAGATGAGGCAGATGAGGAAATTGTTTTAGAGAATATCTGAAGCACCGGGGAGGAGATGGGACAAGTACACCACACAGTAAGATAATATTTGTGCGTTTCATCACACGTGGCTTCCTTGGGTAGCATTTTGTCTCCTTTTTATTCATTCTTCTGTGATAGACTGTGATTCTCCTTTCTCATTCTCAAAAGACAGAGATAAACTCCCCAAACAAACAGGAGAACCCTGGTGACAAAAAGGGCAGATGTGCGTACAGTTTGAAGTCATCTGAGCATTTTTCTAGCATTAGTTTTTCTTGGCAGACTAAAACTGGGTATTGTGCCTAGGGTGTGTAACACTTTCCAAATCTTTTTTCGAACCACAGAGAAACAGCATGACGAAAATGTGACCCGAGTGTTTTGTTGCAGTCCGTTCTTAGCTGCTATTGAAAAAAAAAAAAAAAAATGTTGAATTTGGAAATGCCAGAGGAAGGCAGTGAAGATCCAACCTGGGAAATGTCAGCTGCCTGAGTAGGACCAGGGCAGATCTGACAGATGTGGAAAGTTTTCTTTCAGCCCTAACTCGGGGTGGTTTCTTCCAAGTACAAGTAGTTTCCTCCTCAGATAGTTGTTTGTGCGCAGTTGCCTCTTGGCAGTTACCTGCTGCCTTGCTTCGACTCGCTGTGTCCAGCCATTGCTTAAAAAAGTGAATCAGCTTGTCAATGGGAACTTTATTTACCCAGAATAACCTTGTTTCCATAATAACTAATAATAATAGCGACTGCACTGCAACAAAAAGTGAGCGTCGGTTAGAACATGCTTAATTAAAGCTTGGATCGGTAAAGTACGCTTACTGTGAGAAAACACCAAGTAACTTTTCCAGACAGTAATCTAGAAAGGTGCGTATGTTTAAAATTGTCTGTATCTTTTTCGAGGGGGTGTCCGTAATTCTCACAAGTACAGGCGTTTTATTGCCTTCCTGGGGAGAGCCTGGAGGGGGGAAGCTGGGCTGGGAAGGGCAGGGCAGGGTGGCGGAGTCAGCCCTGTCTCCAGTCCGGTCTGCTTGGCCCCAGTACCCTGTCAGAGTTCCCACCGTGGCAGTGGTGCAGCTCTCCTGTGGAAGATTTAAAACAGAGGGATGCCTGGGTGGCTCGTCCTTGAGCTCTGTGGGTGAGCGAAGGGGTCTGGTGTCAGTGTAGCCCTTCTGCCTCCGAATTTTCCAAGAGAAGTTTGCTTTCTTGCACTTACCAGGAAGAAGTCTTCAGGATTTCAATCCAAAGTAAACCAAATTAGTTTCGTTTTTCTTTTCTTTTTCTTTACGCTAACTTAGTCAGAGTTGCATGCTCTTGGCACGTGTGCTTTTGCATGGCTTTTAAAAGTGACCATCTTTCTGTCACATCCTACTGGGGTTCATCTAATTTTTCTAGGTGGGATTCAAGACAGGTCTTTTGGGGAAAGAGGGCAATTTGAGCTCTGAAATCTAGATTCAGTGCAAAAACTTGGTAATTGTTTTGAGTTGCAAACCGAAAAGATAGTAATATTCGCTGTTGAAGTGAGCCTCCTTGCCCCCCTCCTCTACAAAGTGGGGAAGCTGGTCTGAAATTCTGATCTTGAAGCTCAGGGAAGGGAAATACAGACTTGGGAGGATCAACGGGGTGCAGTCAGTAATTGCTTCACTAACTAAAATCAGCGTGCAGACGTAAAGGGGAATTTATGTTTAATTTACGTTAAAACATTTTTCCAAGTACTGATTGCAGAAACGGTATAACTGCCGATATATAGTGTAAACTGTGTTAGTGTTCAGTGGTCTAAACAATTAATAGTTTCATTAGAAATTACTGCTTGGATGAGAATTTTTTTACAGTGGTTAATCTTAACTGGAGAAAAAAAAAAAGCCCTGTGTGACTAAAGATCTTGATATAAACAGCTCTTTAAAAACAAAAATCTAATCAGTGGATTCATAAAAGACAAACTAATATTAATTGTGACACCAGGATATTAACACTGGAAATGTGGTCACTGAAAGTCATCCTACTGATAACAAAAGTGGTTCATATAATCATCATCATCATCTCTTGGTGTTTTAAAAGCTTGTCAGTGAATTTATTTGACATCTTCCTCCTGCATTTTCTCTTCTACTGTACTTATTTCATTGCAGTTTGGCAGGGGAAGACTAAATACTGAATGTTTTGTAGTTTTGAAGCTTTTGTAGTTAAATTTGTTACCTGTGATGTGTAGAAAACTGGCTCTGAAGAAGGTGGTAATGTGGCTGAAGTTCAGAAGACCTTAAAGCTGCCTCCTGTTCTTCTTAAAAGTGATTGAAATTTCATACGTATTTTTAATTTGCACCAATTTCTAGTTATTCAGTATCATCATTTGTACCGAGTTTCTTTACAGTTAATCATGAAATACTAATTTAAGGAACATGCATTTCTTAATTTCAATTCATGTATTGAGGTCTTTTACTTTATATGAGTAAAGCATAATGATAGACCGAGCGCTTCCTGCTCAAAGCTCTAGGAGCTCTAGATTGTAAAACATCCAGAGGCGGGGAGAGAAACGATCAGGTAGGAAAGATTGATGGCAGGCAAAAATAAAGTTGCATCTAACAGTTAATCCCTCTCCCCCCCCACCCCACACCTGAGAGAGTTATTTAGGTAGTTTCAGAAGTGAGGAAACACACGTTTTCTGGATGCCCCTGTGCTGAATGAGGCAAGGGTTGTACGACAACGATACCTCCCGTGTAATTAGAGAGGGTGCCATCGCTGTGCGTGCACAAGGGGGCAGAGCTAAGGTTGCAGGGTGGCTGCACACCCCACGTTTCCTCACATCCCCGTGCTGGGTTTCACAATCCGAGTGACTCCTGTACGGGTTTTGAACCTATTTTCTTCACCACTGGGGAAAACGAGCCCTGCCTGGTGCAAGGGTATCACCGCTGTCCTCCCCAACGCACCTTGTCGCTGGTGTTTCAGTATTTTGGCCCAAGGCCTGCCCTGGAGGGGGGAGTCGTGGGTTTGTGTTAGGAGAGTGAGAAGGGTCTGAGAGGTGTGCGGAGGCAGCGCAGCCCGCCCCAGGGAGAGCGGGGATGCAGTGCTAGGGCCAGGACCTGAGCCCTTCCTTCTCTCCTGTGGCAGCAGAGTCTGCTGCGAGGGCAGCAGAGGATCCTGTCTGCAGGCTCTTTAAAGCCTCAGCCCCGGTACCGGCTGGTGGTGGTGGCCAGCTGCATGGGGGAGGCAAGGAAAACAGCAGCTTCTCCAAAGATGTGCTCTGTTTCAGTGTGGGTGGGAATTCAAGGGAGAAAGGAAGAGGCATGTTTGTAGCCTGAAGGCTTCTGTCTGTGGAAGGGTTTTCAGCAAACCAAAGTGGCACTAGTTTTTGTGTTTTTTTTTTTTTATCATAAAAGAGAGCATTTCCATCAGCTGCTGTTGTAACAAGCTGTGGCACTTCCCAAATGCAATGAGGTGCTTCATTCCCAATGGATTTCATTCTGCAAGGTGCTGGTGTCTTCAGTTTGGCTCAGGGTTGAAGCTGCTCTAGTTTTTGCCAAGCCTAGACTATGAACACTGTTTCACTGAAAGGGGAAAAATTTACCTCCTCTTACAGAAAAATGAGAGGTGTGGGTTTTTTGGGACTTTTTTTTTTCATAGCGCCAGTTATGCTGTATAACACTTGAGGAGAGGCAGGGATGATTAGCAGTTTATATTCGAGCTATTATGACAGCTGAAATGTGGTTTACAGCATTATAATAAAGGCTGTTATGCTGGCGTATTCTTAACTGTGGCAACACCACTACTCTGTGCCACTATCGCCAAGTGTCAGATCCATCTCAAAATGATGGCAAAGCTGTAACATGCATAAGAATGAAGGGTGGGGTGAGTCTGTAATGCTCCCTTGCTCTAAAATAACTTGTATTTTATCAGTCTGCTGTGATGAACTTTTTATGATCCAAGGTGTGTCATATAATTTTAAATATTAAAGACGCATCAACTCTTTTATTACAGTGCCTTCCTTCTTGCTTTCAGGAACTGTCATGTAACTGCAAAGGAAACTATAAGATTTAATGAAATACCAGGAGCCTCTATACTTCCTTGAGACACTGTGTCATGGATTGGAATGGCAGGATCTAAAAGCAATAACAATCCATACTGATAGGACATATCTTGTCAATGCACAGTCTGATGCTATGGCAGGGTTACATCATTATACATTACACCACTTTGTCTTTCAAAATCATCAGTTTTTGTGGGATTGCATATCTTGGTGCTGTTGATATGCACGTCTTTGGAATTAGGCAGCATTACCACGTTGAATCAATAGTTTATCCTGGCAACTTAAAAGGCACTGAATGAATCACAGTAGAGGGCATGCTAGTAGTCAGAACGCTGCCCCCCTCAGGGGAAAAAAAAAAAAAGGTCTACACCTAGAAGTAAATCTTCAGAACAAATCTGGTAAAATGCTTGCCCTTCATCTCTCATTTTGCTTCTAAACCAACAGCTGTGTTTAAATAAATATGTTTAGTCTTGGTAAACCTGTCTTTGTTTTTTCATTCAAGAATTCAGAAAGTGCTGCAAAATACCAGCTATAGTTCAGAGAGAAAATATGTTTTCTCGGGACTGTTCATCAACAGCAGAAAGCACTCGGGAGAAGCTTGCACACATACTTTTTTTTTTTTTATATTCCCTTGCAGCGATATGAAAAAGTCAGATTGTTTCTTCCTCCCCCAACCAGCCAGTCTTACTGCCCGGAGATTTCTGGGCTTGGGCGCAGGTGCAGCTCCTGATGAGCAGAGGAGCAATGCCGTTGCTTTCAGGCTGGCTGTGGGGATGCTCCTGATGTTTCTCTCCTGCTCTCTTCCCCTGGATTTTTGTGGAGGAGGTTGTATCTGTGTTCAACTGATGGTTTCCTTCTCCTTCCCAGTTCTGGCCAGGCCCCTGGCGAAGGGCTTCTTGCTGTCACGGTGGCTCGGCTAGTGGTGTGGAAGAAATGGAGAAGCGCCAGCATGCAGTCAGGCCGTGCTGTGGCTTGGCTTTTTGGTGTAGCGAAATCAACTCCGGCGGGTGCCGGCACTGTGCACAGAGATGCCGTGGGCCTCAAGTAGTACTTGCATGTGACTGTTTGCACAAGAAGCGTTTTCCTGTGCAGATATTGAGGTATAGATTGCCAAGTCTTGCCTTATCGCCACGCTCATCTCTAGAGTGTCACCCCCTCCTGACTTCTGTAGCCTTTTGAAGAAAATACAGCAAAATTATTTTCCAGCTGCTGTGGATAATAACATTTATTAGTGCTTCCCTGTCTGCTTTTCCTGTAATTATAAGGCACTGTTATTCCAGGAACCACGATTGTGAACTAGTAGTTCAGGAGATGGCTTTGATTTTAGAAAGAGAAGGACAGGAAAGGTGTCAGACATGTATTGTTGATCTGCATGTAGGTTTAAACTCCTTTTCCTTTTATTTTAGTCAGAAAACATCTTTACATTTCAGAGGAGCAGATTAATGCCATACTTTGCATGACAGATTTTTTTATTATTTTTTTTTAAAGCAAATGCTGGAACAGTTAGATTGAGCTAACAAAGCTTCTTTCAAAATAAACAAACAATAAAACCTTTGCTCCTTCAGTATCAGATTTCAATTGAAATAAATGTTAACAGTGAAGTTCAGTAACTCTTAGGCAAGAGGATGTTGGTCTAGCCCTAACTATAACTTTAGAGGCAGGAAAATGCTATAGCAGATGACCTGTTTGTGTGACAGTAATCTATCAGCTCTGTGGTGGTGGTTACGCTGTCTCTACCCAGAATTATGTAATTCCAGAAACAAGATTTATGCAGGTCTTCTAGCTCAGTTTTGCAGCAGAAGGTGATATATTAAAACCCTTTATAATTTTTGACATTTCGATGGGCTTCTTGTAGGTCACACTTCCTGCAAATCTCATCTTTAAATTTGCAAATGTAATTAGTAAGGTAGGTTTCTTGATACGTTCGCAGAAATGCTGATTTCACATGGTTAAGTGTGGTCAAACTTGTGCTTTCTCATTGTATCTTTATCTTACTGCCTTTATCAGGTACTCATTAATGAGTGAAGGATCAAAAGGTGGGACGGTGGCCAAGAAGCAATGGAGAATAAAAGTTTAGAAGGTTCCCCATCAGACCTAAAGTTAGTGGCTCACCCGAGAGCAAAGAGTAAAGTGTGGAAGTACTTTGGGTTTGATACCAATGCAGAAGGATGCATATTACAGTGGAAGAAGATCTACTGCCGTATTTGCATGGCACAGATCGCCTATTCAGGAAACACGTCCAACCTTTCCTACCACCTTGAGAAAAATCACCCTGACGAATTCTGTGAATTTGTGAAAAGTAACACTGAGCAAATGAGAGAAGCCTTTGCCACCGCATTTTCCAAAATCAAGCCAGAGTCATCGCAGCAGGTTGTTCAGGATAGCCTCATCATGAAGACCTACCAGAACTACGAAAACAAAAAGCATCAGGAACTCACATCTGCAGTCATCAGCTTAATTTGTGAGGGAATGTATCCGGCCTCTATCGTTGATGAACCCACCTTCAAGGCCCTCTTGAGAACAGCGGACCCCAGGTATGAACTTCCGAGCCGGAAGTACTTCTGTACAAAAGCTATTCCCGAAAAGTACAATGCTATTAGAGAAATTGTGCTGAAAGAGCTCACAGAGGTTCTGTGGTGTGGCATATCCACGGACATGTGGAGGAGTGAAAACCAGAACAGGTCGTATGTAACCGTGGCAGTTCACTTTCTCAGCAGCAGTCCTGCCAACTGCCTGGCGGTGAACTCGCGGTGTTTAAAAACGTTTGAAGTACCGGAGGATAATACTGCAGAGACTATTACGCGAGTCCTTTATGAAACATTCATTGAGTGGGGGATCAATACAAAAGTCTTTGGTGCTACAACAGATTACAGTAAAGACATTGTGAAAGCTTGCTCTCTCCTAGATATTCCCGTACAGATGCCTTGTTTGGGGCACACTTTTAACGCAGGAATACAACAAGCTTTTCAGCTCCCTAAACTCTGCAGCCTTCTTGCCAGGTGCCGAAAACTGGTGGAGTATTTTCAGCAGTCTACGGTCGCGATGTACATGCTGAGCGAGAAGCAGAAGCAGCAGAATATTCTCCACTGCATGCTGGTAAGCGACCGTGTTTCCTGGTGGGGAAGCACGCTCGCTATGCTGCAGCGCCTCAAGGAGCAGCAGTTTGTCATTGCAGCTGTTCTTGTGGAGGACAGCAACAACCACCACCTCATGCTGGAAGCCAGTGAGTGGAATACAATCGAAGGGCTGGTGGAGCTGCTGCAGCCTTTCAAGCAGGTTGCAGAGATGATGTCTGCTTCAAAGTACCCGACGATAAGTATGGTGAAGCCACTTCTCCACATGCTTCTGAATACTACCCTGAACATCAAAGAGAACGATTTGAAAGAAATCAGCATGGCAAAGGAGGTGATTGCTAAAGAGTTGTCAACCACCTACCAGCACACGCCTGAGATAGACATGTTTCTCAACGTTGCAACTTTCTTGGATCCCCGCTACAAAAAACTGCCTTTTCTTTCAGCCTTTGAGCGGCAGCAGGTTGAAAACAGAGTGGTGGAAGAAGCAAAAAGCCTGCTGGAGAAAGTAAAAGAAAATACTTTTAGGACTGAAGAGAAATTCTTCACTGTTTCAGAAGAACCCCCTGTGAAAAAAATCATCATCTCCTCTACTCCTCCTCCTACCAGTGTCATCAACAACATGCTCGCAGAGATCTTTTGCCAGACGGGAGGTGTGGAAGACCAAGAGGAATGGCACGCTCAGATCGTTGAGGAGTTGAGCAACTTCAAGTCACAAAAGGTCCTCGGTTTGAACGAAGACCCGCTGAAGTGGTGGTCTGACAGACTAGCGCTGTTCCCAGTTTTACCAAAGGTTCTTCAAAAATACTGGTGTATTTTGGCCACAAGGGTCTTCCCTGAACGCCTTTTCGGTTCTTCTGCTAATGTTGTAAGTGCAAAGAGAAACCGGTTAGCCCCAGCTCATGTGGATGAGCAGATCTTTTTGTACGAAAACAGTCGGAATGGGTCCGAGGCAGAACCGGAGGACGAAGACGAAGGAGAGTGGGGTTTGGAACAGGAACAGATTTTTAATTTAAATGACTCGGTAAATGTAAACAACAATTTCTTTAATATCCGAGACAGTGGGTTTGTTTAACAGGACTGCTGTGGTACATTTAATAACAAAGAAAAAAAGGTGTTTGTCTTAAGTTACCAAAAATACTTCTGTTTTATGCTATGAATGCTGTAAATATTGAACAGTTGTAACAAACTTGATTTAGCTTCCATTGTCTATGTTTTTCCCACTGTCTTAAAACATGAATGACTTGTGATTAAACAGCACTGAAATGAATGAGGAAATAAATTCTACAAAGACCGTGATTTCTGACTGTGGCCCAGATTTCAGAAAGCACTTAGCCATGTGTTTCCTTTCCACTTGCTTCAGTGGGAGACAAACACATGCTTATGTGCTTTCTATCATAAAAGATATTTTCCTGAATTAGGACCCTGAGAAAGGGTGTTTTTGAGATTTATGCCTCCATTTGTAAATCCTGTGTGACTCAGGATGTTAGCTTTAAATTCTGGATTTTAAAACGTAATTTTTAAAATCCATAAATCCGAGCAGTGAATATTTTTAGAGTATATCGATGCTATGGAATGGAAAAAGATCTTGAGCCTGATTTTCTTTTTCACTACCTCATGTCTTAGGCTTGATCTATGCTAGAAAAGTTCACCTGGTATAATTCTGTCAGTTAGGGGACTGATGTATTATTATTTGAACTGATACTGTGCTGGTGTAGGCTGTAGTGTGGATGCACTTAGATAAGTTATGTTCCTTTCCAGTGTGGTGTAAATGGTATAAACACTTCTAAACTGGTGTTGCTGTGTCCACATTAGTCCGGTTTTACCATTTAACTGCAGCAGCTAAATGGCAAAACCTTTTTTTTTTTTTTTTTTTTTTTTTTTGTGTGTGTCTAAGCAAGCCCTGATTGTAGTCTCTTGTGCTTTTACAAAGTGGTACGGAAGTGCACGGGGTCAGGGCGGCGTTGTGTCACCTTCGCTTTGTGCTGATGTCATGGCTGATGCTGCATGGTGCAAAGCAGGCAAGGCATCGGGCCCCTCAGCAGCGGAGGAAGGGAGGGAAGGAGAGGGCAAGAAGACGTGTATGGGCAGTGGGTCTCACAGTCTGTCTATGTTATAAAATCCTTAACCTCTTAATTTAAATGGGGACTTTGCCCAGGGTAGGTAGAAAATTTTGTTGGTGAGAAAAGCGAAATAAAAAGCTTTAATATTATGTAAATATATTTAAAAGAAGGGGACCCCTCCATTTCCCCATGTGTATTTAGTGAGTCTTTAAGATTGTTTCTTATTATGTTAGCACTTAAAAAAATCATTTTTTTTCTTCTGTCTCTTCCGTATTCAGTTCCTAGAGTGGACTTCAGTCCTGTCCAGTCTAATGTTTGAGTACTATTTCCTATTAGTTGTTGTGTATTGTAATTGCTCCCTTGTGTCTCTACACCTAAGTGTTTTAAGCCTTTTGAGAACTTGGCAAACAAGAAACAAAGAAAAACAATCCAAACCCCCCCATCTCTTATGAAATACAGCAGGTCATAAATAAGATTGGAGTTCATGCTTGGCATGGAGTGGGATGGCAGCCAGCATTTTTCCCTGGGGTGCGGAGGAGGACTCTCGGCATTGTCTGGTTATAGTCAAGGTTTGCTTAGGGTTTTATGTTTGTTATTGGTGTCTCTCCCCCCACCCCAGCTTTAGTCTAGGACCTTTCTGGAAAGAGGTCTGTTGAAGACTGGCTGTTACAGTTCTGGAGGAAGAAGGTTGGGTTTTTTCATCATGGTGGTACCCATGGACATTTGGTTGTAGAAAGGGCCCAGCCGGAAGGAACATACAAAAATGAGAATTGCGATGGAATTGATCTATTGCCAGACTGCTTGTTTATATTTTGGTTAACTAGTTTTTGCAAGTTTGAGGCCTCTGTGTTCTTTGTAGGTGGCGGGAAGGGGCGGGTGGGTGGGTAGGAAGGATAGAGGTTAGAGTAAAGGAGCAGTGGAGTAAATAGTAGTCAACTACCTGACACGTTTAAGCCCTGGAAAAATGCAGTTAAGAGGTGATGTGGATATGTTTGGCAGTCAGTAAGCCTGGGTTTTCACTCTCCAACCCCCTGAAAATTAATTTGCACTTGTACAAAGTACACACACAGTGCATCCCATTGAATGTTGCCACTCTCCATGTCCACTGAAGAGGTGTATGTGATTGCCCAAGGTGCAAAACACGGGCTTGCCCTAAACTCAGGTATGTAGGCTATCTGTGAGGGAAGCAAAATCCAATTATGGAAGGGAACAAGATAAAGCAGGTCCTTTTTTGATGTTACCTGAGCTCCTGTGATGCCCCTGTCAAGAAGACCTCTTGCTTTTTAAGTCCATTGAGTGTCAGCTAGTGTCGGTTACATCCACTTGCACCACCTCTGCCTGCTACCTCCGCCTGCTACCACCACCGCTAGCCTTCGAGAAGCTGTGCAAATGCTAGCGCAAGGTGTGCGGATCCTCTCTTACACGAGCATAATTCAAAGCCACGCTCTGGCGACCAAGGCAGAGCCCAGAGCACCGCTCCCCGGGTCCGCATTCAGCCTACCCCTGTTGGCAGCATCCGTATCCTGTTTCCATCTTCGTCCTTCTAGGGCTAAACGTACGCAGTGACGCTTACAAGCAGTTTTACTGAGATCAGTGCAATGCACTACTCTCTTCTTTCCAGCTTCTTTTTATTTTTTGGTATCCAAAATAAAACTGTAGTTAGTTCAATTGATGTGTCTCAGCATTCTTTTAAAAAAAGGAGAAGAAAAAGAAAAAAAAAAAGAAAAAGAACAAAGCCATTGTTAATCCTACCCATTGTCTGTGAGATTTTTATTTAATGTTTTAAGCCTGGAATATTGTTAAATAAACCAGAAAAATAAGTTAGTTACTAGATTATTTGTCTGATGTGTGTTCATATCTGCAGCACTTTATGACTTTGAACTCTTCCGCAACAAGGGGAGGTTATATTCTAAGGTTTTGAAGCTATGCATTTATTTTCCTTTTGATCCTGTAAGTTATTTTAAAAAAATGCTGTACAAATCTTTTGATTAAAAAAAAAAATGAAGATGAAAAATGTCAGAAGTTTAGACGGTTTCTCTCACTTAAATACGTGTGGTGTTTTTCATTTAACGACATAATTTTCTGTTGTTTAGTTGGGTGGAGAACCAAAGTTGCAGAGCTGTTTTAAATATTGCTACAACGTGAATTAAACCGTGGTGTTATTGCCAAGGGTGGGCCCAGAACACATTTCCAAATTACGCTATTAAGTCAGATTTATGTTCATGTTTCTTGACAGCTAATTTGAATCCACAGCCTAATGTTTCCTTTTCTCTTCGGTACAGCTGAGACATCTTTTTGGAGGGGCGATAGAGGAACTTCAGCTTTTGAGTGCTTTCGTGCTGGAAAAGTGAATTTTTAAACAGGTTCTCAAAGAACGTATTTTATGTCAAAAGAAGAATTGCCTTTTTCCACCAGCTAAGTATTTCCAATGCAGGATTAAAATTCAGTGGGCCAGGCAAGGTGTCTTAGGGTTAACAACCTAACTAAAGGGAGTTTTGTGTGACTGACCAACCTTTGCACACATTTCGTCTCTCTGCCATCAAAGATTACCGTGAAGACAAAAACCTCAAACCAAACCGAAGTTGAAAAGGTGAATTTTTCCAGCAAACCGTGTCTGAGATGCCTTGGTTTAAATGAAGGGAATAAAATTCTGGATTATTTGTGGAAAGGACGTATTATTTTAAGTTTCTATTGCAGCAGTGTATTAGATTAATTTGGAGGGTTTTCTTTAATTAGTGTCATGGTGGTCTAATTAGCTTTACAGTAGCATTTGTATGCAGGCACGAATATTAAAAGCAAAAGAAACGATAATTAGTTATTTGTAATATTCTACA
Organism: Grus americana; assembly: GCF_028858705.1. NCBI lineage: Eukaryota > Metazoa > Chordata > Aves > Gruiformes > Gruidae > Grus > Grus americana. The sequence goes on from NC_072852.1 coordinate 143,070,419, forward strand.
GGATTTCTGAAAATTTAAAAGTGATGTGTAGTTCCATGATCTTGTCCTTTTCGTATGATAGCTTAAAAAGAAGGGGTTGCCTGAGGACATCGTTTCTGAAGGAGGGGAAGCGTACGGATTTGAACACAGAAGTAGCATATTTTACATATTCCCTGACAACTGGGTAAAGTGAACTTTATGCTGGAAAAATTGCATTACGTCTCTGTACACCATACCCCTTTCGGTGTCTCCATTTCTGAGTGTCCTTCTCAGAGGATGTTGTCCTTCTGAAGGTCTGGTCATCCTGGTTCTGGTGGTGCGGTGCTATCTAGTCTAGGCTGTCTTTTTGGCTACGCTGAGAAGGCTCTTGCTTTGGCTACTGGTCTGTTACGTTTTGTGGGGTTTTTTTGGGTGTTTTTGTTTTTGTTTTTTTTTTTCCCTGCCAGGCCAAGACTATATGGTCTGCCTCACCATGTTTCCTCCAAATTACTAGTCTTCTGCTAAATTCAAGATGTGTTTTATTTTTAGGAGATGTAGGGAAATTACAGAAATTGGTTTTGCTTTTTTAATAACGTTATCGGTGCTGTCCAGAGAACTTAAAGATACAGTGTAATTTTACATCTGCCTTAAAAGCAGGAGTAAAGCATGTCTAATTACTTGATAATATTTACATCCCTACAGTTGCTGTATAATGCTCTCATTTTTACATACAAAAGCATTTCCTTTAGGTTGAACAATGAAAATAAATTAAATAGATTTTTTTTCTGCTTCTGCAGTCGTTTTCAGTGCCCCTGCAGTTGGGTTAAAATGCCACAAGGGAGTTGAGTTTACTATAAAAAAAAAACCAAACCAACCCAAAACACTCTGTCAGCTTACCTTGTGTTTTAAAAACTTTTTAGTGCTAAAAATTTGATTTATATCTTTTTAAAAATGCAAAGGCCGTTGCAGAAACTGTTTTCAAACAAGAGTCCCTGATACTCTGAAATGTTAATATTATGATTTTCGAGCATTTGTATTGACATTTCCACGCAGGGTGGTATTGATTTCCCTTGCTGCCAGAAAAAAAGGTCAGTGTTCACAAAAGTGATACTGCCATCTGCAATGCTTCAAAGCGGTGATCAGATGTATCTTTTTTTTTTTTTTAAGAGATATTGAAAAGACCATAACCTGCTGCACACCTGTGCTGGTTTCCATGCATTACAATTAGTATGTATTTCCAGTGACTTTAATTTGCAAAATCCTACTGTATCTGTCTTACACTCCTCTGTCCCTGCCTGGGGAGGGCTTGCTTCCCAGCATGTTTTTCTTCTCTTACAGAAAGACTGTTCTTTGAGAGGAGGTAAACTCGGTTTAAAATGAGTGTAAACTCGGTTTAAAATGAGTGTAAACTAGGTCCTTATTCCAGTCCACTGGGGCTACAGCACCTGTGCCATGCTGTGAAAAAGCAGAGCCGGCGAGGTACACGTTGCTCGGTTGGACCAAAATTGCCCACGTAAGGGGGAAGATGCTGGGGAATCGGGCTCGTCACAGCGAGGAAAGTACACTCGGAGTCAAAGGCATAATAAGCAGTAGTAGTCCTTATCGCACGTCGGGGTAGAAACAGGATCTCTGCTGCTCGGGTTGGTTGGGTTTTGAAGGTAAATATCTTGATGTGATACTAGTTTGTGCTGTGGGCTGAAGCTGTGCCTGGGAAATTTTGTGATTATTCAAGTGGTTACGCGTTTAATGCTGACGTAGAACAGAGTGTTTTGTGGCATTCAAATAAAGATTTTATATAGAGAGTAAAGCTACAGTTCCTATTTGATAGATATTTTGGGGATAACATTTACAGCGGTTTTACTGGTACAAATACCGTGGCCTGAGGTACACACGCATTCAGCAGTCAGAAGCAGTAGGGTAGTCCTGTTTTTAAGTACAGCAGAAACAGGAGGGGATACTTTTATTTGAAATAAATTTAGAAAGAAACGTTGTCTTCATTTTAATGCTCATAGGTAGAAGACTAATTAAAATGCATCCATAAATGTTTGTAATAGTCTAATAATTTATCTAGATATATCTGTAGAGAATTAATCCCTTTGGTTTACGTAGTACACTGAAAGTATGACTCTGTCCATAGCTGCATTTGCATGATATCATGTTCAACAGTGATTCCCCAAACAATACAGAAAAAGGTGATTTCTTTGATTGCATATAATTTTCTCAATATGTCATTGTCCCCAAATACTTGCAGTCAGGAATGAGAAATTCATCTTTTATTTCTCTGATGGATGTTGCTTTGCTTTGAAATTTGAGACAATTTGTGTCGCCGTGTCTATAAAGACACAGCGATTGAAAGGGTTTCGTTCTCCCCTTTTTTCTTTTTTTATGTGCTTTTTTTCTCATGAGTCATCAGTGAGGTTTACAGTGATAGGAATTTAGAGTCATAACAAGAAAGATGTCAAGGCAGCAGCAGGAAAGCTCATGCCAGAAACATCCCATCCCATCTCACGAGCGCTGTGCTCCAAGGGACACCTTCATCTTCTCAAATGTGGTTTTCTGATGCACATGTGAGAAAAACAAAGTGCTTTTGCAAACAACGCACAGTTCTGTTTTACGGGTGGTAGTCCAGTTTGCTGGGGGTTTGTGCTCTGGGATGCACGCAGGGGTTTGGCACCAAATTTAAGTTTCTTGAGCACACAGCAGAACTTAACACGAACAGAAGGACTTTAGTAACAGTTGAATCTGCAAAACTCAATTGCTTCATTGATGAGAACAAATAGGAAGTGGGTCCATCTAGGAAAACTAACTGCAATTCTAACAGGAGTCTGCAAGTGCTGTCTGAAATCCTGAAAGCATTGAAAAATACTCAATGACTAACCTTCTCGTAATCTGACATTTCAGAACTGTGTAAAGCAAGCGTTTTACACACTTTTAGTGTTTCCATGCTGCCGGCGGTGAGCTCTGTTAGCTTCCAAACCCTGCGCTCCCAAATGGTCAGGGAGGACTTTTCGGTAATACGAGAGCGGAGAAGAAGGGAAGAACAAGCCCTTACTGTAACCTGTCCTCTGGCATGTGGGAGCCTGGGCTGAAATGGCTGTTTCCGAATGATATTTTGACACAGCTTCTCTGATATACCACAGATACACATTCACATGCAATCCAAGAACTTGTCACTGATCATAAATCTGGCAGGTCCCAAGGGAGCGAGTGCTGTGGTGAGAAAGAGCCAGTCTGGTGCATGAGTGGAGCCTTCCGTGCGTGGTATGTATCTCGTCCTGTCCCTAATGCTAAGCCCTGTTTTATTTCCTACGCAGGTGGTATGTACGTTAGTGCTGGTCTTTGCTGCGTGATTCGCTGTGGGGCTCTTATGTTCAAAGCGGAAGAATAGGGGAATGTTACCTGCGTGCTTTCAAGACGTGGTGAAAGTAGGCAGAAGTTCACCTGCGCTGTATGTGGTTTGCTGGCTGGTTTGCATGAGCAGTAGGTTGAGGATGATATTTAGTTTACCCCACAGTGTTGCGAATGTGACTGGCATTGCTGCTAGGAGATTTCTGCGCGCCTGGTCAGAGAAATGAGGTGAGAAAAAAGCAACCTTGTGCACGTTGTATCTGAAGGTATGATGCAATCCCCAGGTGAATTTAAAGCGCTCACATGAACTAGTTCTTTTGTAGTCTTGCAAACAGACTAACCGCCTTGCTCGTGCCCTGCCCGCTCCACCCCACCTCCCCTTCATTATTTCTGCTGATGTTCACAAAGATTTCACAGTTCTTTTTTGGAGAGATAAACTCGCAGATAATATAAGTTGTTAAGAGCATTGCATATGCTTTTTGTGCCTTTTTTTGGCAATGCATATTAGAACTGATGGAAGATAAAATTATTTTTTTTTTACCCAGAGATGGGATCCACGCATGCCTAAAGTAGGTTGTCATACGCAAAGACTGGTAAACTCTTCCTGCAGCGAGGGGTTCAGCTCAGTCTGCAACGTCAGTCTGTTGGCTGCACTTCTGCCCTTTCTCTAGGAAAGTTGGGGTGCTCTGCAGAGGGGAAACAGATTCCTCCGGAGTGTTTTCCCTGTGTTTTTCTGTTGCTGGGGCTGCTTTCTGGGCTGCACGTGCCTGAAGGAAGGGGATGGGCCAGGGCTTTTCCCCTGCTCCTGCTCCTGCTCCTTCCCTGGACTGGTTGACCACCCTGAGAAGAGGATCGTGCAGAAGGTAACGCTGCTGGGTGATAGACAAGTTTGCAAACACCAAGACCACTAAATGATCATTCGTTTTATATTTATTTTTAGGCTAAGATTAAAACGATACAAAATGTGGCCTAACAAGGAGCCTTCAGACCCTCTGCACTAACTCCTTGAGTTAGGTGTCCCAATACAGATTTAGGGATTTAATCTCTAAGAGCAATCTATTTTGCATGCTCTGCCTTCAGAACCACTAGCAATGCCGGAATCACAAGTGTTATCTCTTTAAATAATGGTATTTTGAGGTGGGCTGTATATGCGATGCTTTTTTAAATACAAACCACAAGTTTTCATTTTCCATGTATCCATTTTGTCTTCCGTTGTGCTTCAGAGGTTAGATCACAGGAATCATCCATAGGATCATTCTGTCTCAAGCGAGCTATTCAAACACTTCAGGTGCCAAATGTAGGTGGGCGTCAGATGCAAGAGAAATATTTTCCCCCCACAACTCATACGCTGGAAGTCTTAATTATTCTGTTGTTGAGGGAGGCAATTGCAACTGTGTTTTACCAAAATGTGGGAGAACATCGAATGAAAATAATTACAGTTTTTTAGGTAAAATTCTGAGAGTGAAACACTTAAGTGTAAAAGCACTGCATTTTCTGCCCTGTTACCTGCATCGTAGCAATATGAAACTGGACCCATGGTATTTCAGTGAGCGTACAAATGAAAGAACAACATTCTTTTATTTAGTCATTCTGCTTGCGAGGATGTTTCAGTTTAGATGATTTAGTCTTAACAAGTATAAAATCAACAGTTTCAGCAGATGTGAATAAGCATTTCTATTGCTTGGTCCTTCCTTCCTTGATAAACAGGAACTTTTTCTCCCTGTTATCGTAGAACAAAGGAAAGACGGCAAATGGCGATCCAATACTATAGGTGGAAGGCTGAGTGCTCGCTTCGTGCTCATGCAGCTGAAGCGCTGATGGATTTCAGAGCCGGGCGATGGATTGTGTTTGTGCCAGTAGGGCATTTGGGTCTAAAGATGGGCAGATGGTATCTTGCAAAGGATACGTAGCCTTTGCTTTCGGGTCAGCACTATGCCAATGAATGTACTTCCCCCCGAGCACTAGCTGGTTGTGCAATTAGGAACTTCTGCAGTCAGTCAGTGTCTCTGCTTTTTTGGGGCTGTTTGGAGTAGGATCTGCTCATTTAGGTGATCAAGCAAACTCTGTTAGCATTACAGATGCTGCAACTCAAGAAAATGAGCTGTAAAATGTAATTTGTTCCTTTACATCATAAAAAGAGTTGTTTAACCAAATTCTGCTCAGTCACACTTCAGTTGAAGGCACCGGAGGTTGTAGAAATTCAGCTGAGGAACATAGAGCTTTACTGCCGGGGCAGTTGGGTGGGTGGAGGTCTTTAGTCACGCAGGACCTCCTGCAGACTCCACTGTGAGGCTGCCTGCGTGGGACAAGTTGCACAACCAGAAATCTTATGTGGCTTAGATGTGAGAGCTGAAGCAGCCTCATAAAGTTTTGGCAGGCCACAAGGCAGGAGGAAGTAGCTATGGACCCTGTAATGTTATTTTTAGAGATATTTTTGTAATAGAATCATAATACGTCAGTTTGCTTAGACCATGCAAATACTGTCCCACCACAAATGCTTTACCTGGGGCTTCTGTGCTCAGTGCTGGAGTAGTGTTGAAGTTACATGGGCGCTGACATGTAATTCTTCATTCAACTCGGTTATGGTAAAGCTTAGAGCCTTATGAAATATTTTGGTATCTGTGTCACTAAGATTATGTGGTTTTGCCTTGCCTTGCAGACAGGACAAGATTCAAGATTTGGGCAGTTATGGAGCAGAAATGCCATAATTATATATATACACACACAGCCCCCTCTTGGTGTTTTCAGAAACTGTAGCCCTCCAGTTTCAGGCTTCCCATCCTTGCAGTTTCAAAATTACAGACACAGTGATTTTGGGTTTGTTCATAGTATATGAATTATTGCATTAATGCTGCAGATGTGGTGGAATATAGCAAAGTTAAAATGGGGTTATTGCCAGCAAGGAAAAATCGACAGCTACTATTCCTAAAGCAAATAACCAAAAAAGCAGTGATATTTTGCTTCACGTCAGGGTTACTTTTAAGAAAAAAGAAAGTGCCATGGTTTTGTAATAAAACTATGATGTTTGCTTTCCTTTCACCATACTTATACTCTGCTAGGAGAGTTTTGATGCTTCATGGAAAATGCATTGGGCAAGAAAACTACGTCCCCCATCCTACCCAAAACACCCTCCAAATTGTGTAAGGCTGAGCAAGAGCGCTTGACTCTGATACACTTCTGCTTTTTGTAGTGTGACTGTTTTCTGCCAGAGTATGCTCTCTGAGACATGGACATTTCGCCGTCTGAGGGAATGTCTAACCATGATTGCTAACATTGCTCAATATTTTAAATTAGCCTGGAGGGGAAAAAAAAAAAAAAGAAATTTGGACCTAAAAAATGCACTGAAGTTGTTTCTGAAGAAGGACCTTGAGGGAACAGTTCAAACCATTTGTTTTGGGTTTTTTTTTCCTTTTTTCTTGTTGACACATTGGTAGCATGGTGATATAACTAAACACCCACCAACTCTATGAGGAAATACTCATCTCCTATAAGCTCCGCGCTGAGTTATCCTCTGTGAAGTTGGTTTCACTGGCGTGAGAAAACAAAGTCACACCAGATGAAAGCAAAGCTCGGTCACCTCCTGACCTTGGATCTCATGCCGACGTTTCTCATATGCACAAGCCAGGGATTGAAGTTAATGAGCTTTATGAGTGTTCAATGAATTTGGGATTAAGTTTTTAATCTGCTACGGTGTGTCTAAATCGAACGCTGCAGGCAAGGGTTTGATTGCCACCTCCGGCTGCCCGGATGCGGTGTGCTGCAGCAGAAGGCGGGTGATGCTCCGTGTTAGCAGTTTGTACCAAAACAACTGATATTAGGGCCTGTACGCCAAATGCTTTACAAAGCCAACCCAGAAGATATTCTCTGCCCTAGGCAGGTTATTTTTAAAACAGAAACAGATAGTTCTGAGTAACAGTATTTTAACAAACATGTTAGCCTGTCCTGGCTAAGGAAATTACGGATGAGTTGGCGTCAGACCGCATTCTTTAAAAAAAGTTCAGTGGTACCATTGCAAATGGCTTATAAAGGATGCAACGGTCTACGTATTACACAGAATGAAAGTGACTTTCTAAATATAAATAAAACATTACTGGCACTACATTTTTGCAAGCCAGGACTGACACAGTGAGGAAATGAGTTTGTCATTTTTTTACTGAATGTATCCCAGTGAACTGAGTGCCTGCAAAGCAGTAAGCGCTGGCTTTTCAGCAATTGGATATAACCCGGATAACTGGAAATGAAACGTTTGTGCTGTGAAATGCTTCTTACAGCAGATACACAACGGCTTCTTGGTCATATTTTTGCAAAATAACATCTTGTTAATGAATAAAGCCATCCAGTGTGAATACAGATATCCTCTAATCTGCCTCTTGGAGTGCTTTTGTGCTAATTAATGCCACCACCTATATGCCAGTCTTACTCGTGCATTCATAGCTGGAGTCGCTGCATTGCACACTGTGTGATTTTAACATTAAATCGTCTGCTGAAAATTAGTAGGAAAAAGGTCAAGAAATGCAAAATCCGTGTACTCTCGATGATGCCGTACTTCCTAATTAAGTGGAACAGATATTTAAAGAGCAACCAACTCAAGTCAGAAGCAAGTTTCCAGAGCTGCAGACACTGCCATCAGTAGTGCCTGGCAGGCGCTAGCAGAGTTCTTTGCGCTCGGTTGTAGGCGTGTAACTTTATTAGTTAGTCCGCGTAGTAGTTTCTCATGGGTTCATGTTTTGCAGTTGATCTTTTAAAGTCATTTTGTTGTAATCATCCAGCACTGCAGCGAGGAAAGGCGTATTTGAAGATATAGGGAAGTGAGTGTGAAATAACAGAATAGGTGGGCAGTGTGGTAGCCTGGATTTCAGCTGGAGCCTGGCCAGTAGAGTTATACCACAGTGGCAGATGGTCTTACTTGTTCATGCACTAATTTAATGACCTTTATTGAGATCTTTTCTATCTTCTATCCATCTCTTGCACTTCCATTTTTAAAATGATTTAAAAAATCTTATTTTCTCAATATTTACTCAGCAAAACCAGTCATAAAATGTTTCACCTGTTCACACAGGTGAAAACCATGATTTTTTTCCAGTCTTCTAATCCGATTTTCAAAGAATTCTTTTTCTTCCTTAAAAGGATATACATACCCACATGTGTGTACAGAAAATGATTGCAGTTCAGCGATGAGGTCCAGTTTATTCAGTTCACATTCTTCCAAGCTGCTACCCTCTGCTATAAAAGCCAAAGTCATCTTTACAAGAGCGAGTTGGCTGACAGCTGGCATGTGGTTTTGCCGAGGGCTGTGGTTATAGTGACCAAGGCTGGGAGCCGTGGGAGCCACCACGGTGGCTGAGCAGACAGCGCATGGCCGGCACAACCCTTCTGCCAGCAGCAAGCATCGTGTTGCTTGCAAACGCATTGGGGTCTGTGTCAAAATGGGTGTGCAGCATGCTCCTCTGGCTTGGCCGGTGGCAGTTTGGAGGGGGAGATGCTGGAGACCTCTTCTTCCTGATGGTTCCTGGCATGTGCAACAGCAAAGGGCTGGGGAAACGCAAGGCTGGCAAAATGCCCATGCTCCCTGGAGAGATGTCACTGCCATCACAGGAGCATAGGTGGTGCGATCCTGGTGAGTTACGGAGGATATACCCATGGTATCCTGGGGTGTATTAAGACCGTGGCCAGCAGGTTGAGAGAGGTTATTCTCCCCCTCTACTCTGCCCTGGTGAGGCCACATCTGGAATATTGTGTCCAGTTCTGGGCTCCCCAGTTCAAGAAAGACAGGGAACTAGTGGAGAGAGCCCAGCGGAGGGCTACAAGGATGATGAGGGGACCTGGAGCATCTCTCGTATGAGGAAAGGCTGAGAGAGCTGGGTCTGTTTAGCCTGGAGAAGAGAAGACTGGGAGGGGATCCTATTAATGCTTATAAATATCTAAAGGGTGGATGTTTAGAGGATGGAGCCAGAGTATTCTCTGTGGTGCCCCGTGACAGGACAAGGGGCAATGGGCACAAACTGGAACACAGGAAGTTCCACCTGAACATGAGGAAAAACTTCTTCACTGTGAGGGTGACCAAGCCCTGGAACAGGCTGCCCAGAGAGGCTGTGGAGTCTCCTTCTCTGGAGAGATTCAAAACCCGCCTGGACGTGATCCTGTGCAACCTGCTCTAGGTGATCCTGCTTTAGCAGGGGGGTTGGACTAGATGATCTCCAGAGGTCCCTTCCAACCCCTACCATTGTGTGAATCTGTTCTGGGTGTCTCTCTTCGTATTGACATTGCTCCTGTCTGCCTTGCATTTCACTGTAACTACTGCTTTTTTACATGAACACTTGTCTTCCCCATTCTGAACCTGCATGGGGCTGGCTTTGCCAGCATGGGATGGATACTGGTGTACTGCCATGCTGGGCAAAGCGCTCCCTTATAGAAAGGTACCACATACATGAGCAGAGGAACACTTGCAGAAGAACAGCTTATTCAGGAAAACGATGTCTTTCTGTTTCTCCAGGCAAAACAGGGAATACCAGTAGCCATGTCTGGAGTAGAGCGTGGGCTTTTGCTGGTACAGCAGTGCTGGTCGCAAGCTGCACTGGGGCACAGACACATTAGCCAGATGCTGTAGCGTACTTTGGGAGGAAGGTGGTACTGTGGCCAAAATGAAGATGATGTAATCCTCAGCTGGATTTTCTGTATGGAAAGTTGCAAAGCTTCAAATGCAATAAAATAAAATAAATGTTGATATGAGGACTTTAGTAGCTGCCGGTACAGCTTGCAGAGATGAGAGAGGCTCACTTTGCTTTCCCTGCAAAAAGCTGCACGCCTTTTGCCTTCTGTATCACCAGTAATTTCTTCTAAGAGAGGTCCCAACTCGTGGCAAAGCACCCCTGGGGACCAAGGGTGAGTGGGCTGCCTGTTCAGACCATGTGTTATGGAGGGCTGATGGAAATGTAAGGCTGGAGACTGGAATAACAACTGCATTTTAGGGTCATGTCTTTCAAATCACCAAGAAGTCAGTGCACAGTGTAAGGTGTGTGTTTGAAACGCAGAGCTTGCGTGTTTGAGGAAACAGCCATAGAGAGAGAAATATTGGAGACAGCGGAGAGCTGCTCAACAAGCCAGTGCAAGCTCTTAGGCTGTTATTCCTCAAGCTCTTCCTCTCCGCCCCCCCCCCCCCGACATGTTTAAATTGCTAAATTCTTTTATGCTTCTCAAAAAAAAAAAAAAAAGCTTTGTTGAAATGATTTTAATTATTTAGCATCATACAGAAGTTAAATGTAGGTGTAACTTTTTGCCATTTAATATGAGGTGCTGTATGAGGGCTGTAGAAAGGTAACTGCTGTCCATCAGCTTGGCAAGGTTCATCCTTCGAGAGGTGGGTGCAGGTGTATCAGCTGCACTGGAAGTTGATTAGCAGCTTGGCGTGACAAAAATGGGACTGTAAGACCTGTGATAATAAACAAAGTGTCTTTTTCTCAAAAAAGAAAAAGGAATCATGCCTCGAAAGAATATTTCACACCAAATGGGCTGTTGCAGGGCCATGTGATTTGAGCCAGATCCTCTGGTCAGGTGGAACAGAGAGCAGGCGTGAAGTCTGTTTGTGCTATTGCTGATGCCTGAAAAGTTCTGGTATTTATGTCAGACGTCCTTAGAAGGACTGACAAGGTGCGCTGTGATGTATGAGCCTGTTTCAACTGCTAGTGAGATCAGATAGTTGGGGAGTGAGGTCATAGCCTGGCCGTGCAGAAGTGCCAGTGTGGTCCCTGCAGCCTTCGCCTCCCTCCTTAGAAGCAGGATGGTTGGGAGGTGTTGGTCAACAAAGATGTGCATTTCTGTATAAAATGAGCTTTTCCCTTAAAACTTTGGCAAGCTATTTATAGGAGATAATGAAATGTGGGAACAAAAATAGTCTGTTTGTGTCATACTCCTGGAGCACTATCAATAATGGGACTCGTTTTGTGAGCAGTTGCTCACAGAGGAGTGTGTGATACTCTCTAATTGAAATATTAATAGCAGATAATGACACTGTGGAATGATGGCCTCTTATACGGAGACATACTTTGAGAGCTTTTAATCTGTGTGGTAACTCTGCATATTAAAAATCTTTGACAATTTTGATGAAGAGCAATTATAGAATATGCACAGTAGCTGCTCTTTTAAGTTAACTAATTCCCTGAGTCCTGTGAATCTGCATTAGATTAATGGCCTGTAAAATTTCATTGAAAAAATAAGTTTTTCACTGAGGAATAAAAAAATCTAATTTTAAAAAAAAATCTTTCAGAACAATTAGCTGTGTCTATTGCAAAGCAGCTAATTCCTTTTGAAAACTTTGGTGCGTATTTTATGAGGAATAAGAAAGATGAAAATTGAAAGAAAATGTGTGATCACTTCAGCATGTGTTAAGAAAGAGGAGTCTGAAAAGAAATCATTTTTTTCCTAGAAAAGGACTGTCCTGAGAGAATTAGGAAATTGTCTATAATACAGTCGAGACCTTTCTGTACTTGGACATTCATACTCCATTTGAAAACCCTGACCTGCTCCCATTGTCACAGAAGAGAAAATTGAATAAAATTCCATCTTTGGAAAACAAATGTTGCAGCTGTCTTGAAGACAAAATATGTGCATGCCCTTTGTACTTTCTCAGTCCAACTTAGAACTGATTTTTAAGCAGTTTTGCGTACAGAAAGCAGCTCCATCCAGTGGCTCAGAGGGCTTCAGTAAAACTCCCATCTAAAATAAGAGCTCTCTTTTAAAAAAAAAAAACAAAACACAAACCCAAATCTATCTCCCATCACGAATTTGTGCTTCTGGAGGCCGGGTGGTGGCTGTGGGAGGTGGCACGTGGCAGCAGAGGGCTGAGCAGCTCAGAGCCCTGGGCAGCTGTGGCACCAAGCTCAGGCATCGCCCCGCGCAGGGCAGCTCTCTCCGGGGCTGTGCAGCCCCATGAGCGTCTGCTGCTGTCGACACGCTCTTGTCCCATGCAACCAAGGTGAGCCTTGCTTTCCTCGGAGCCACTGCTTTGGGTGCATACGCTGAGGGGCAAATGGGCACCGATATGAGTGATGGTTGCAGACAGCTCTCGCCACTGTCCGGACTCTTCACCAGGCGCCGGCTAGCCGAAGAAATAAATGTATTAGCCAGGGGCTGGTTTGAAGGATGTGGAAGTAGGGCAGAGAGGGAGAGGAAGGGATGTTGAGGCTATTTTCCATCTTTTTTATTAAGCTAGTAACACCTGAGGGTTATCTCACATTAATGTCGATGCTGTAATGGCTTCTGATCATTAGTCGCTTCTGAAGATTTTAATAATATGGAAATGTGCTTCTTAACATTTTGTATTTTAATTAATTGCAGGTATCTCAGGGTTGCTTTAAGTACCGATTGGTTTATGTGCTACACTTCCTGTTAACTAGATTTTCCCCAATAATCTCTAAGCACCTTGTACCTCTCTTCCTGATTCTAATTACTGGAGCTTTGTATATGATAACAAGCACTTCAGTTCACAAGTGATTGCACGGTTTTCTGAAGTGAAGTACTCCAGCAACTTTCAATTACATTTTAAGTTTTGTATACCAACTCGTGACTACTGCTTACTTATTTACGTTGCATGGAAATACTGTCACTCTGAAGCCATGGGGAGCAAAGGGGACTGTTTAAGTGGCAGCAGAGCATTTTGTTGGCTGCGAGAGGCAGATCTGAATGTGACCTTCAGCTGGATGCTCTTAAGCTTGATTGGGATATGGAAATTACGTTCTCTGTCTCTGGGAAGAGAGGAGATGCAGTTTAAACTACTCTTAATGATCTTGCCAACTTTTTCTTCCCCCCACCCCCAAATCTAATATAGTAGGGAAATATTTAAAGAATCGACTTTTCCGATGTATTGGTTGCCCAGCTGTATCTCTCCATCTGCGCTCTGAGCAAGAAGTGATGGAATGATTAATTTGATCTTTTAATAGCGTGTGGTCAGAATAAGAGGTGTTGGAATTTACAAGCAGTAAAATTAGAAGCTATAAAGATGATATTGGGGGTTGTGATGCAATATTCTATACTGTCAAGGAACATGATAATACTGTCAATACTACCTTGCAAATTAAAATATTTGGTCTTTCAAAAAGTATAGATCATAGTGTGAAGTATAAATTGTTTTCTGTTGGCTTTTTAATTCCTGTGGTGAGATGCTAAAAAGCAGGTAGCAATATTTCGCTTTTTGGTTTGGATTTCCTGTTTGACCATAGGTAAGTAGATCGATCTTTGCTTCAGTTTCTGCATATGATAGCGCTGATGAATATCTGAATCTCAGCATTTTCTGAGCTTTGGGTTCTGTAATTATTCTCCAGACCTGAAGGTTTATGACAGAACCTTTCTTCCATGCAAGGTGTGGGGGCTTGCCTGCTGGGCATTATTTGGGATTAAAACAAGAGTAGTGCCTGTTTTGGGTTTTGTTTTTGTTTTTTTCCCTCCTCCTGAGGTCTCTTTGTTGTGAAACAACCAGCCCAGCATTTACAATCTTCTGAAATGAGGTTTCTGCATTGCAGCCAGTTGTGACATTTACTCAGTTTGTAATGGAGTAACAGACATGTCACTTTTTGCCAATTCTTTTTTTCTTCAGCATTTCCAACTCACTGTCATCACCCTGTTTTTTAGGTCAAAACTATAACCTAAATGCTGATTTTTCAGAGTTAGACATGAAATTTTAAAACCTTAGGAATTTTGTGCCACATTTCCTGCAGATAGATAACTGTTTGTCAATTTTTTTTGAGATAGCTGGGACATGGTTTTTCCGAGAGAAGACATTTTCTGACATTACTTACATTTTACTTAATTTTCCATTTATGGCCTCTTCTCAATTGATCACTGGATTTCTGAGCATGCTGTGATGAAATATTATATTTATCAGGGACTTTTGAGAGAGGGAAAAAAAGTCTTTAAATGGCAAATTTTGGTGAAACTGGAGCTTTCTGCTGTTAGTCGGGAGTTACACTGGGAAGACTTTTTTTATACTCAGGGCATGACTGAGAGCAAGGACTTGAAATGGCTTCTTACACCCCAAGGGATGTAAACCATTCTGAAAAGGAGCTGTATCTACCTGTTAGCTGTTTGTAAAAGCTTGGAGCCTGGACAATCTTCAGTTTCTGATACAGAATGAAAAAACAAATTTCTAATGTCTCTAACTTTTGCAGGATGGGAAAATTCATTCTGCAGCTACTAGACTATGCAGAGCTATTTCCATTACCCCTATTTAAATCTCCTGAGATGAGCTCCTCTTTTTCATCTCTTATTTCACAACAGGAAAAAAATATAATTACAAGATGACATGACTTAAAGAGCATTGGGAAGTTTTACATAAAATGACATTGCCCGAGGTATTGCACAGTTACATTCGCCCAGAGGGATGGAGTATGGGAGTAAGTATCAGTAAATCTGTTCAAAAGATAATCAGATGCTTTTTCTTGATTTAAAGATACACCTGTATATAACTTCCCTCTCTTTCGTGTGACTGGAGTGAAAGAGAAGAAAGCCAAAGAGTAAGATTTAATAGGTAAATATAAAAGGAATGAAAGATAAGCAGGGCAGAGAATATGTGGCAAATGGAAATATGTCCTTTTCTATTCTTGTGATAGTATTTTCCCATGTAAGAAATGATATAGGTAAATGGATCCTTTAAATATATGCATAGGGAATGGCTACTTTCTTCTTGGAGCTAGTGTAGAGTTTCTTCTCCTGGCATTTTTAACAAATCCAGAAATCTTTCACATGCAGGCTGCGGCTGTCCCGTATACTGTAAGGAATTATCGGGAATTCTTCACGTTATTGCAACAACTGACTTGCCCTTATTTCACAAAATCCCTCGTTAGATTTTTGTGAAGTGCCTTTAATGAGCGAAGCCGGGACTGCTCACATATCGATCGCCTCAGCTGGGCCGAATTAGCACCGCGCCCTTCAGCCACCACTCCTGCTAGAGTGCGGTGGTGTCCCACGTGCCTCTCATGTCGGGCTGTATGGCAGCAAAGCCCTCCCTTCTCTTCCGAGCGAAGGCGACGTTTCATGGCCTCAGCCAAGTCCCCACTTGGCGTCTGTCCCCAAGACAAAGCGATTGCATAGCGGAGAAAAATATGCCATGTGTGGTGTAATGCCACTGGGTGATCCTGTGCCAAATAGTCTTGCACAAGTTTGTCGATATGTAGTATTAGCCTTTATCTGAAATATCCTTGTTACTTGAGACTAGTGTTTCTCCAGCAAAAAAACTGGCTCGAGCCAGGAATAGCAAGGATGTTTAAGATAAGGACTAGCGTGTGATGGCAGAAATTGCTCCATGCCTACATGGAACTTGCAGTCATAATTTCACTAATGTAATTTATACTTGTAGATCTAAGGCAACTTTTCCATCTCTTATTTCTCTCTCTCTCTCCATCCCCTCCCAGGGATCAAGAGCTCTCCTATTCCTACACATTCGGTTGGGAACTTTACTCCCAGAGCAAATTGTGGGCAAACCTGGATTCCCGATGAATTTTTAGCAGATTTTAATAGTGCACTGTGGTATTTCCCAACTGTCTGATTTGTATAATGGTGTGTTCAATCTATCTATCTGGCACTCATAAAAATTAGATTCAAATCTCTTATCTTTAGATGAGTTTTGGCTAAAGGAACAAAGTACCCAGGAATGGCAAACATGGCCAGAAGTGAGATTTAGGACTCGGGAACTACACCCTCCCTTCTACTTCTGCTTTTTTTTCACCTTAGGGCAGCTCCATATTTGTTGAGATCAAATTTCCTAATATCTCTCTGTCAAAATCAGCCTGAACTTGTATTGTAAAAAGATCAGATATATGCTTCATCAAACCATTTTTCAATGCAGCCTTGTTTCCCATTGTCTTAGAGAAACCCAATTCAGAAATGGCAAGAAAACTTCCCAGATTAACCTTCCTCTTTAGTTTTCTCCGTTCCCAACCTCTTCCTTCTAGGGGAGGCAATATTCAGCTTTTTTTCACATGATCAATGAGCCTGATGCAGAAGGTCTGCATAGGGTTTAATGGAGGAAAATGTTCTTCACAGTCAGAGCAAAGACAGTTTAAGTCAGTTCGGAAAATTACCATCTGTATTGTTTTTGAAAACTGCAATTATCTTTTTCTCTGTGCAGTACCTCTGACAAGTCTAGCAGCATCACAGACTCCAGGATCAATATTACTGAGGATCCTATTTGACAAGTAAACCGAAAGCACTCAGGCTCCAGTCAAAAGATGTGTGAAAATGCAGCTTCCCTTGGCTCTCGTAACCAGGCAGAACTTCTTCACTTGCAAACGCTCCATACACGTTAGAAAACAGGGCACTGAAAGTACATGTGCAAGTGCAGAGGAAATATTTTTTTGATGACTTTGGCAATAGCTGTAGCTTACCTTTCTACCAGTCTGTGGTTACAGTGCCTTGACTTACACCATCTTCCTCCCACCAAACCGTGGTTGATTTGTATTCATAAGTAGCAGGAGGCCAAGCTGTCTATGCGGGTCTCCTCGCTGGACCTTTTTTTGCCCTTAAGACAATACCACCATGCAGAGATTTATGATTCAGGTGTATTAAATTGCTCAGAGATATGTCTTTTTCAGCTAAATACTTCGAAGTAGGGGAGAAGGTGAAAGGAGGGGAGATGGGGTTGAAGCATTTGAAAATGACTTTGACCAAAAATGCTTTTTCCTGTCTTTGAGAGTCTAGCATTCCCTTCTCCTTCTCCTTCCACACCCTGCCTTCTACACACACTTCTCCCTTTATCTGCATTTCTCCTGTCTCTCCAAGAATCACTAGAAGAAATGCAGATAGGTGTGTCATGCAAATTACATTTTTAGTGCAGCTTTCCACCCCCTTTCCCATTGTTGCTAGAGACATCTCTTATCACAGAACTTGGATTTTTGGGTGCCAAAAGCTGTTGATCTGAAAAGTTGCCTTATTTAGGGTATCATGATTTTTCTTTAGCAAAAAAAAATTAAATATTTCCTTCAATCCTGTAATGCTGGTGTCGTAACTCTCATCTTACTACTGCACCAGTTGATCTTACATCTTTTCTGATATGTGGATTTCTTTTACTATAGTTAGGTCTTCTTGTGGATGCTGGCTGTCCAGTCTTCTGATATTAAACTCTAACAATACTTGTTGCCTATCTAATAGCTCCCAAAGCTCTCCAATGTGTTCATGAGATGAAAAATAAGAGGGAGAAGGAGCTATTCTGGTTATTAGTCCTTTGCAGTATGGCTTTCCCATGTGTTAAATGAGATATCACAGGACAAGGCCTGGAATCGATTTTGGGAATTTCTATCTCTGGCTTTTGTGAAGCACTTGTCATTTTGCCTGCAAATTTTATCACTTTGTCCCTATAAGCAAGCTGGTATGCTTGTCAAAAAGCTAAACAAATGCTATACCCTTACATCAGGCTTAAATTTGTGGAGTTTTTGCTTGTTTTCATTGGCAATTAAAAACAGAAAAAAATCATTAGTCTGTCTTAGCAGATGTTTGCTGCTAACTCCGGAGAGATGTCACTTGTTCCTGTGTTGATGAGATTGGGAAGGGATGAGGATACACATTAGCTCCTTAGCTGGGTGAGCATGCTGCTTTTCTAGTTGGCGTAGCTGCTAGCTGTCCTGCTTTCATGTCATTCACTGCCTTGTTACACGTTGGCCATTTGTCCGGGCTTGCCGAGTACATGGTGCCCTGGCTTGAGTTATGGCACTGGTTGGGTTCCCAGATCTCCAGGCGGTCCAGGCATCCATTGCTGCTGCTGGTCCAGTGACGGCCCATGCCGCGTGTGTACAGGAGCTGTGCGCTATTGTGGAAATGTCCTCTTCGCAGGGCATGGGCTGCATGTGTGTTCCTGTGTCAGATATCCCAGCCTGAAATACAGGGGATGGAGCTTCTATGAATTTCCAGCATTGGTTAAGTGTGAGTTCATTAGCACGCAGTGTTTTAGAACCCATGTGCACCTTGTGCAATGGTTCACCAAGAAACTTGGTCTTACAGATGTCGGGGGTTTGCTGTGGTTTTGTGAGCAGTTTTTAACAATCTGTCTTCCATATTGGTGGCTGTGTGGGAGGCTTCTTAAATTAGGTCTTTCCCTGGCTGCTGAAATTCTTACAGCCATCTGGCTGCTGCTGTTCCATTAATAGCACCTTGAGATACTATGTGTTTGTAGGGTAAGGGACACATTTCCGTGGTTTGGTTTCTCCTGCTGTTCTGGTTCTTCAACACCTTTCCCTTCCCATGAGTAACTCCAGGGCCAGCCTGTCTCCAGTACCTCCGTTTCCTCGTGATTCCTGACTTTCACTTCTTCTGCAGAAGTAAAGACAAAAGCCAGGAGCCTTGTCACCTAGCTGGTGCAAAATTCCAGTTGAGCTTGGAAATGGATGCTCTCCCTGGGCAAATAAATCACCCTTACACAATGTGTGTATTGATTTTAGGTACATTGGATGTGTGGGTCATGTGCCGGTGGATCTGCATGTGTGCATGACAGTTGTTCATCAGTGGAAGGTCTGATGGCTTGCAACTGCTGAAACCAGCAGGATGCCTTTTCACAGAAGGACTAGTCAGGCTGGTTGCCACCTACCTGGTTTCCAGCCTTAAAAGCCTTCAATCTTGATTGCATATTGATGTTCCTCAGGAAAGCGACAGGAAGCAGCAGAGGCAGAAAAGATTTTGGTGTGCAAATTTGGGAAGACCGTTTGCATTTGAAAGATCATCTGCACAGGCTTAGGACCGGCACCTTTTCTGCTGGTGAAAGCTGGTGTCATACAAAAAAACTAAACCAAAAACCAAAAAAGATTGTCTGGTTTATTCCTCAGGACTTGAGTACCTGAGATTGTCCTCTGTTAGGATAGTCCTGGAATGACTTTTTGAGTCTGGATCCTGTTTACTTGGTTTCTGCCAAGACAGAAGTTTATGAAGATGTCACTGTAAGACTGAAACAAAAGGGTATTGCTGAAAGCTGCATGGATTCCCCAGCGGTCTACTGATTGCGTCTTGGAGTAGCAAAGGAATGATTTTTCTACATCTGCTTTGAAAGCGATATTAATGGCTATAATCTCAGCACTGCCACAGTGTAAATCACGGAAAAAAAATTGCAGTATTTTGGGCTAGGAAAAGCTGCTCAATAATTCGGTGGTAGACAGAGCTACATGTATTCTTTAGCCAACTAGAAAAACTTGATTGTTCCTTGTCCTGTGGCATTAGATGAGGGCTGACAATTACAGTTTGCCCTCTTTTTCTCACTTGGTGTTGCTATACAGGAACAGCTCCAAACTTGGCACTTGTTATTCTGTCATCAGACTAAATATTCATTGTGGCTTCTTTTCTTTTCTTTTTTTTTCTTTTTTTTTCTTTTTTTTCCATCTGTGGTTCTGCCATTTACCTTCAGGCATAATATTTGCATGTAAATTATTCAGTTATAGGAGGAAGGAAAAAAATAACTGTTAGGATTTGTCTGTGGGGGTCTCTGCAGCACAAATGCCACCAAAGTCCCTGTGCTGAGTGCCCAGTTCAGGAGGTGCGGGCAGGTCCCGACATGGCGCCTCTCGGGTGGCCCCTCTGACCAGCTCTTTGGATGCCTTCAGTGATGCTCGTCTTTCTTGCCTGATAAGGACTGGAGACTGATTCAGACAATCTAATTTCTGCCTTTGGTCTTCCATGTCTTAGAAAGAGGATTTAATGAAGTTATTTATATAAAGATACTACATTTTAATGTCCACATGACTCCTAATGTTCCACAATGCAGATGCTGGATTAATAGGGTAGTGTAAAAATGTGATGCAATTTGCTTTTAATAAACTTTTAATACTTTTTTCTTCTTTTTTTTTTTTCCTCAAACAGGCAGTGTTGTAAAGATTACAGAATATCAAAGCAAGCAGTTCTTAAGGGGAGTTCTTGTTCTGGAGTTTGCATTGTCAGTGTTCACATAGTACATTTCTGCAAAGAAGAAAGTTTAATACCTCTGTTTTGATTTGACTACTTCAATTACCTACCCCAGAGTTGAGATTTTGCTGGCAGGAACTGGTCATTGATATGGAAGTGGTCATCGATATGCTTCTGCAGTCTGTTTTATTTCTCTGTGGCCTTGGCAGTTGCAGAGACATCTTGACAGCCCTCTTTAAGAGTCCCTTGAAAATTAGCATTTTTTAAAATAGCAGAATTGCCTTAAATTCTTCATGGTATTGACTGTGTGTGAGGATGTCTCTGCACTTGGAAGTTATTTCAGATTAAGGAGAAGTATATTTATAAGGACAACAATTATTTTGAAATAGCTTCCTATCTGGACATATTTATTACAGAATATATCTGCCTTATTTTTCTGCTTTAGCTTAATCCACTTGCAAAGTAGACAGGCTTATTTCTTCTGAATATGTTGGGATGGAGGCAGAACCTGCAGCCTGGGAGAAGCCTCTCTCAGACTTTGGCTTGATAAAGCAGCACTTACGGACTGCAGGCTGGTTTCTTTGAACACAAAGGGAAATGAACAGCTAGCGCTTGGTCAGGGGATTTCATTAGCACCAGGGCTGTACGGTTCTCATGTCCCACGGTGAGATCACTGGTGTTACGCCTCTCTAATTGAGATCAATATCTACCTACTTACCATGAGCACAGGCAGAGAGAGAGCTGGGATGTTTTAAATGAGGTTCGAGAAGTGCTGGAGGGAACCTGCCCTGCCTGGCAAAGCCGGTGGGTCTCCACTGCCTCCTGCCCGGGGGGCTCCCAGCCTCCGGCCACACTCTGCTCAACCTCTCACACAAAATAAACCAGTATCTGCTGGAAAACCAGGCTGAGCCCAGGTCTGCTTTGAAAGTTTGATGGTGGGTTTCATCATGGAAGAGGTGTTTTTACACTGAGAAGGTGTTTGGCAAACTCTACCTGACAGTGGAGTTCTGGTGGGAACAGGGTACCAATAAACTGCCTTTCACTGTAGTGGCCACTGGCTTACACACGCATCCTGGACTTGATCTTGACCACTTCTATTGATGTTAAGAGCTAGCAGTGTCTCATTTTCATGGAGATTCATTTTACATTAAGGTATCTGTATTGACGGAAACAGTACACATTTTCTGCAGGTTAAAATTAGGAATAATAAAAATCAAAATTGTTTTTGCCCCCCCCCCATACTGGGATGTGACATGCAGCGTTGTGTCTATTCAAAACCATGCTCTGTGGAAGCTGTATACTGTACCTGTTGTAAATAAAATAAATACTGGCCATTTATCCATGTCTCTGCAGCCTTCATTTCTCCCTCCCTGGGTGCTTTCTAAGGTCCCTGAACCTGGCTGCTGCAAACAGGCCTGTTTTAAAGCTCTCTGTAATATAGGATCTCACTGAATGCGTCTCTGCAGTGGAGTCTGTCCATCTGTCATGCTCTTCGTTGCAGATTGGTAATGTACCTGACTTGAGAGGCTGTTGGGACTAGAAATTGTCCTTTTCTTTGCAGCCCTCATAGACAGGGTAGGACCGGGCATTTTTCTTTCATTGTCCTCAGCACCGTTTCATCGCAGTAATACCTGCTATCAGTTTGCTCTTCTGACTTCCTGTTTTTCCTTCATGTTATTGCCCCTTCCCCAGTCCTGACTTCTTTTTCTGCTTTTCTTTCATTCATTTTCTTGTAAGTGAATTAATTTTGCACTGAAATGTCATTTCTTATTCAATAGGTGGATATAATGGTGCAGTAATGGAAATGAGTGATGGCATCTGTATGCAACATGCGAAATCCAAATGTCAGGTTGGCAATGTGGTGAGAGGGGAGGAAGCAAGAGGAGGCATGGGGAGGCAGAAGAGGCCCAAAGGAAAGCAATTTCTCTTGAGGAAATTCCATTTGTTGGTGTTAGAGTATGTTTTTTCAGCTATAGCGAAATAAACAAAAATGGAAATGACTTAGTTTTCCTTTTTTTTCTGGAGTCTATACCCAAACGCACAGGTGAAATGGGGTGAAAGATAAGCGGGGAGGGAGAGCTCTGGGGAGGAAGCAAACCTCACATTTGCGCAACTTGCTCTATCATGCGTCAGCAGAATTTTCAAATGTGGTTAATAATTGGATTAACTAAACTTTGAAAGAAAATTACTTAGTGGACTTTGGCTCATGTTTCTGCCTTCTAGATGACATTTTCTTTACAAGTACATATGCAGTTGTCACATGTAAAATTCACACATATAACTATCGTGGCCAGAAATGGCCTTTCCCGCTATAACACCAAGGCAATGCCAGCGCTCCCTGTATGGACGTAAAGCTGTTCGAACCCTCTGGAGAGGCCTCAGAATGGCTCTTGCAGCGTGGACTCGACTGAACGAAAGGGTATTTGCTGTGCAAGAGTTCATTTTTCAGAGTCTTGAACTTTTTGAGCTAACAAAAGCTCAAAACGCCGTTTGTTTCAGATTTGTCTGCAATCTTCCAAAGAGTATTGCCCTGTTCCTCGTTAAGAGGAACTGTCTCCTCTCAGCATGCCTTTAGTTCAAGGCAATGTGCTCATGTTTTCATGTCGTCTAAAGTGTTGAACATTGGGCACGTACTGGTCCCCCTCGTTACGGACGCAAATCATTCAGGCAGTGAATGGCACTCCATGGCTGAAAAGACTTGAGATTATATGTCCTTGCCAAATTTCCAGCGTATCCGGTCATGCTGAGGCACAAGGGCTGTTCACATAGAGGTGACAACAACTTGTTTCACACTAAGAACATTTATTTTTCTTCCTCTTTAAAATCTTTATTTCCTGCCTGCATTTTTAAAAACTGCAAAATTAATTTTTTTACTTTTTTTTTTTTCTGCTTCACTGACAGAGAACAGACCAGGAAAACATAATATAAAAAGGTCAAGTCTGGTAAAGTAACAAGCAATTAAAAAATACTACCCAGAGTGGACAATTTACCCAAGTATTTAATGTCAGGTCTAGCTTTCATTTCTAGGCTTAACTATTGAAAAAAATGTGGGCATTTTACTCAGGGTTTGTTATGAGAAATATTTTTGGTGGAAATTGCAGGATTGCTTATAACTAAACTGAACCCCTTTAGGAAAACTCTCGGTAAAGTTTTATTTAGCACAATTTATACATTTTATGGCACATACACGCATGGATATAACTGCAATGGGAATTAATTTTCAAATACTTGCAAACAATTCTCACTCTGCATGGATGGGAAGAATCACATTGTTACCTGAAGAGAAGAGAAATTCATGTTGAATTGTGCTGGAGAGAACTATGTATTTCAGAAAAGGTGAAATCTGGGTTCTTTCTGAAGTTGCTGTGAAGAAAGCAGCTTGTATCAGCACTAGTTCTGTGTTTCATAACCATATAAAATATGAGCTTGTGTTGTACAACAAAGCAATCCCCTAAAAACCTAGAAATCAAAATAGAAAGCCCTTTGATAGATGAAAGTTGGCATCGTTTTAACATTTGTTATCTATAACATTGCCTACGGACAATGCACCGTGGCAAAATGAAATATGCAGCGCCATTTTCCCTGTGCAAATACCTAGCAGCTTCTTCTAAAAAGCAAACAGAAATTCACCTTGGTTGCCTGAAGACCACTGGATGCTTCGCATGAAAAATTCTCCACCTCATAAAAAAATCATATTTGATATTTGACCTAAATCATGCCTCAAGCGGTTAGCTTAAAATGCCTTTACTCTCCTTTGGCAGGAGGGCTCCCTCCATCTTGGAGAGGTGTGTTGGGCAGCCCGTGGCCAGCGTGAGAGCTCATGGGCGGGATGGCGGCTGCCCCGCCGGGGCCATCCCAGCCACTTTTCAGCTTGGTGGACAGTCGAAGGGCTGCCTGGGGATGCCCGAGGCAGGGGCCATAGGTCTAAGCAGCCCCTGGCAGAGGGGCTTTGGGGAGTGCGCCCTACCCGCTGGGCCGAGTCTTGCCCTGGCTTAAGAGCGCTTGTTGGAGTGGAGGCGGCATGGGGCCGTCTGCGGGCATCGGGGACGCTGGTTTCTGGGGTGGGTGGGAAAAGCGGGTGGGGGGTTTTATGCAAAAAATTGCCCCCTCCTTCCTTTGGGGGCCAGGACCCTGTGATCTTCAACAGGGAGAGTGCTCCGTTATGCAGGTAAGTCAGGTCGGCCAGCTCCTTCCCTTTACAAGCGTCATCTTTGACTGAGCTGTTAGCCATTTCACCCATCTTACTGGTCTTACTGGTAGAGGCCTGTCCTTCATCATTCAAGAAGTTTGCAGGATATCATGCAGCCAATTAAATCTTTTTCCCCTGTACGCATGGAGTAAACCACCCCTGAGCTGACCTGTAACACCTGTCATCTTGCTCTGTAACAAAGTTAAGGTGAAAATTTTAAAGGGCAAGTTACTACAGGATTACAAAATGCATGCAAATATAAATGAGAAACTTTCTGAACTGGGTGTTTGTCTCTTGTGTCGTCAGCTGCAGTCTAGTGCGGATTACTATTCAGTACACAATGGCGGATGCTCTATAGTTTTTATTTCCATACAGCGTGTGCTTCTGAGATTGTTTACTGGTCCGGCTTGAGTGGTCTGTTAAGTGTACACCTCTTTAAAATACATCTTAACTTCTTCATCATGTTACTATTGTGAACTAACCTTGTGTTATTTCTTTTTTTTTTCATATAGTTTTCCCTACACAAAATGGAAAGGTTGCTATAGTGACTGGAGGTGCTAAAGGAATTGGTTACCAAACTGCGAAGCATTTGGCAAGACTTGGCATGCATGTTATAATAGGTAAAGTCATTATTTTCTTAATCTATTTTTTGTTTCAGAAAGTAATTTTTTTTTCTTTTAAGGAGTATTTTCTTTCCAGTACAAATAAATATATGACAGGGGAAGGAAGAACAGGGGAGGAGCCAGAGTTTTGCTAGCATTTAGCATAAATAAAGATTTGGTTTGTGTTTTGCTTTGCAATATTTTAAAGGAAAGTAGATGGGATTTTTTTTATGCAAAACTTGGAAGACTTGGACTACCTTACATAAGAAGTAAACAATAAGGTCATGAAAAAGACTTAAAAATATAGGTATTAAAAAAATATTTTATTGTCTTTTTACTGAGGATGGGCTATGCTTCAACTTTAGGGTGCACATGTTCATTAAGGGGAAAACAAATTCCTTGAAGGAATATTCCAGTGTGTAGTGAGGAATGATCTGTGTTAGAAGGGCAGAAGAATCCCTTATAATTTCAGCCATGTAAAAATTGCACATTTACTTCTTAATTTATCACTGTAAGTGGCCTTTGTAGGCAAGACAAGAAAATAAATTCCCTGAGAGATTCATTTGTGTCAGTCTGAGATGGGCTAGACAACTCATCTTCTGGAGGTGCTGTTTGTCTCCACTTTATTTATAAATAAAGAGTATATAAGGTGTTAGACTGAGATGTATTTTAGACATCTGGAGATAGGAAAGGTGAATTTCTGTAGGAACTCCAAAAATGTCCTGAGTGCAGATTTTCCTCTCTTTACTACAGACAATATTAGTGAGACTTTTTTCCTATTTGCTAAAGCTTTCTGTACTACATACACCTATACTAATATATCTATTAAATCAGTATGTAACATCATGAATACTTATGTTTAAAATGCTACATTTTGCTCCCTTCATCTTTCTTTCACTAGATTTTTACATAAAACACTGTAACTTTTACACCTTAAAGTCACTGAAGGTTGGTATTTCATAATAACACTAGCAAGCTGGTGATGCTATTTTATTTAGCTTTTATACAGAATGTGCTCTCTCTAAGGTTTTGTATACACATCTTTTGGAAAAAAAAAAAAAAAAAGACCACAAGCACACCAAACAACAAACAAGAGCATAGTAGCCATGTATTTTTAGTCTAGTGCAGTCAGTAACACTAATGGAGTTGCCCTAGAATTGTACAGGTGTAATGTGGAATACCACTTACTCATACATGTTTTAATAGATGTGTCAAAACCAAGCATCTGCAAAAATGCGAACAGATGCTGCTATATGTAGCTAGATGCTAGATGTGGCTAATGATGCCAGCATTAATATTTCACTAAAGAAGTCTCTTTTCATGTTTAAGGTGAACTGCAAAAATGTACTCAGTGGGGAAACAAAAAGGCCAATTTTCTTCTCTTTGCATAGGGTCATGGAAGCATAGATCACTGCTACTTTTTTGAAATTTATTTTATACTATTTAATGTTTAGGCTATATCATGTAACAATATTCAGTGTGAGAACGTTGGGAAAGGGAAGGTGATATATAATTACAAAATCTATAAATAAGCTGATTTTTTCAATCACCCTTTTGTAGATCTCATTCACTCGCACTCACAACCGTACTCTCACAAGCACCAAGATGTGAGTGCTCAAGTGGTCTGGTGAGCATCACCTCTGCAGTGTGGGAGAAAGTATGCCAGCTACTGAGTCCTCGTCCTGGCTCCATGGTTCACGGACAGATCTTTTATACCCTTTAGGACTCATCAGCCCTTAATACATTTTTCCTTGTCTGGAGTATATAGGCTACGTCTTACATTGGAAAAGTAATGGTATAGGTACTATGCCGCAACCGTGATGTTATCCTCCTGGTGTCGGAGTGCCTGGTTATCTGCTGGCAAGTCCTCTGTGCTGTGGTCTTGATATAAACAACATAGGAATGGTGTCCTGGAAATATCTCCTTTATTTTCAATAAGGGGCATTCGTTTAACTCTTTCCTCTGCTCTTTCTTCTGGCACTTACAGACACGTACATTTCCATTCACTCTTCATTTGTACCAACCTTAATACTTGCATTACGAATCTCTACAAATGTAAATTAATGGAATTAATTATAGGAAGCATTTGATGAGTAAGATTTTCAGCTGATTCAATTCTTTCAGGCAAACTCTGACATAAACACTAAGCCCCGTGAGTCACAGCCATCTTCTTTGCCTGTGAAATTCTTCAGAGCAAAGAAGCACTGTCAGTTAGAATGGACAAGACTCAGGCTTTGTTCCAGCTGCAAGATTAAAACAGTCTCAAAAGCACATTAAAAGCAATGACCTTCCATCCTTGTTGCTAACTGTTGGCCCCAAGTGTCCAGAGTATGCTTAAAATACCTGCTGGCACATTGGCATGCGTTAGCTCATTCAGCTTCAGGCCAAGCAAGCAAAGATTTAAACCTCAAATAAGACAGCAAGTGTGCTCAAGCTTTCTACTCTAGAAATTTTTTCATCCTATGTTTCTATACAGGCATGAACTTACGTGAAAAAAGTGTGGATGTTAGGTGAACTTGGGCTTGCAAGTGAGACTCGTGTAGCTCCCAGTCAATCTTGCCCATTCACTGAATGCTTCTTTCCCATTACAGGACTAAGTAATGTGAATATTTAGCAATAATAAAGAATGCCCCTGCAGCGGGCAAATGAGTCAAACCTGAATGTCTAATGTGAAGATGATTCATCATTTGTGATGGATGTGATTTGGACTTCATTTGACATTTTAGAGGAGTAAATGTTTGAAGTAACTTACTTTTAAATCCAATCTACCAGTGAAATGAGCAAAACAAGTAAGTAGGAAGCATGTTACCTTGTGAACATGAGTAGTCACTGCATGAAATGGCAGTTGTGCTCATGCAGAGGATTTTCAGCAAGAGGTTGCACAGTGCTTTTACAGCTTCTTCCTGTCCAGTCCTGGCACTGGTGCGCTCCTTTCTCCCACCGATGGTCTTCCTCTGCGGATGCTGCTTGCCCTCTCCTCAGCCTCTCGCTGGGAAAAAGGTTGGCATGAATGCTGGAATGATGAAAGTAATTTTCTATGGGTTTGTTTGATAGATTTCATTGAGATTTTTTTTGCCAGGCTGTGATAGCATTACTCACAGTGAGCAGGGCCTTTTACTTCAGGACAGTCTCATGACAGACAGCTGGGACCCTTGGTAGGGAAAGCTACTGCCAGTGGTGAGTCTTCAGAGTCAAGCTGCACTGGGAGCTCCTGGTCCCTCCTACGCAATTTAGTACTTGATAAATAAGCTTGCAGTTTCACTTTCAGAGACAGAAGGTAAATGACACACTTTTTCATACCTACTGACCAGTGACCGATACTGAAGATGGTGTTTTGTGTGCACTTAAAAATAAATATGCTCTTAACAATAAGGACATTGAAAATCAAGACATCTCAGTCATTTTTATGGCCCCTAGCTAGGTTCAGTTCTGGTTCACAGTGTTGATCACAGTTCTGTGGGTCTGAATTTAGACTGATTAGAAGCATAAACTCTTCATATTCCTTCCATCCTTCATCAGTGGGGTTTAATTTTAAGAGGGTTCTGTGAATGCATGTTAAAATTGTTGACTTTAAAAAAGAGCACTTCCATTTGATTTTTCTACCTTTTTTTCTCAATAAAATTTTTCTACCTTTTTCTTAATAAAAGAAGGCTGGAAAAAATGTGAGATAATATCTAACATAGAAGCTTTGATAATCCTGGTCCATGGTGAATGAAAATCAAAAGATTTCCAGCTTGACAATGTTGCACATATGCTGTTTGGTATGAAACGAGTTCAGGACAGTGTAATCAATCTTTCGTGTCTGAGTGTATCAGTGTCACAATTTTCTATGACATGCTCACATGATGAAGGAAACAGTCTCTTTATATTTTTATATATGTATATATATTCAAATGACTTATTTGAGCCATGTAATTCTGGCATAAATAAATGTATTTCCATCACCAATCTTGGCACTTATGTGTGACCTCTGTAAGCCTTTCAGGAGACCAAGCAAGAGATATTTCTGTCATTCACATTAGTTTCCAATTTTCAAGCTGGACTCTCTGCACTATAAATCAGACAATTCTTATATTGTATAATACTACAAAGTGACTTTAGAAGGATAATTAAATCCTGTCAAGATGGTGCAATTGTTCATTTTCAAAGACAATTTGATTTAATTTCAATTACTGAAAATTTATATGGGATACTTTAATAGTCTTTTCTCACTATATATAGATGTATGAGGTGCTTGAGTTATAAATTTTTCTAGAAAAGTATTTATCATCCTAATTTTAGCCAGGTTTTATTAGGCCTGAATGAATTGTAGAGTTAGTCAGGAAGTGTCAAAATGTTACCAGCCTTTTAAAAGTGGGCGATGGTTTCCATTTTCTGGTATGAACACAGAAAATGCATGCGAATTGCCTTATAATTGTCATTCAGTTCAGTTTTTAACATATCAGTACACTGTAATCAGGGTTATGAAAAACTACTTACAGCGCTGTTATTTATACACTATGCATGTGTGCACAGCAACACACTGCCTTCCAAATCCGTAAGAATTTTGTTGAACACTTTAATCCCTAATTTCTGTCTGAAGACTGTCACTATCCTTGCTTTAAAAAGATTTTTTCCTTTTTAAAAAATGTATTTGTTTATGTTTATTCATTTTGAACAGGCCGCCTGTAAAATTTGTAGGTTTCTTTTATAATTGGCAGTGGTTTAAGACTACTTATCTGTGAACAAACTCATTACAGCATTCCTTGGGACATTTGAAACTATTATTAAAATAGAGACAAACATCTGAAAGGACACTTAGAGCACAGGAATTCTCTTTTGGGCAGTAATCTCAAGTAGAAATGTAACTCAGTCAATTGTGCAGGTGTATTGCATAGTAAAATACTTTGATTAACTGAGCTCAACTGTCATGTGAATGAGAGAGATTTGGGTTGATATGGTTTGTTTGGATTTCTAGAAATCTTAAAGCAAAATTTTTAAGGCTGTTAAGGACATTACACGGCCCAAAGGAAAAGTACAAATGCCATTACGTTCATACAGTAACACTGCATGTTATGACAGAGCATAGACATCAATGTTTATTTTCTTAGTAGAGAGGGTGTTACTACTGGAGTTCAACAGGGATATGTGTTAGAACTCATGCTTTGAACGTATAATTTTAGAGGAGGAGTGAATAGTGAAGTGACGAGTCTTTCAAATTGTATTCAATTATTCAGGGTAATAAAGACCAGGGACGCGTGTGAAGAATTGCAGGAAGACTATGAGAAGCTGAGTGTTAAAAGACATGTGCAATTCAATGTAGATAAAGATAAAGTGATGGACATGGGAAAAAATCTTAACTCCAGAAAAACAAATGATAGATTCTGCATTGACCATCATCACTTTGGAAGAAGATCTTGGGGTCGGAATAGATAGCTCTATCAAAACTCAGTGCTCAATAGCTTGCAAAACCCAAATCAAATATTAGAAATTGTTAGAAAAGGAACAAACAAAATGGTACAAGTTGATTCAACTGTATGAATCCTTTGTGTGCCAGCACCTTATAAATGCTGGCTTGAGTTCTGGTCTGCCTGTTTCAGAATGGATAGCATAAAATTTAAAGAGTTTAGGGGAAAAGAAGCTTATCAAGGGTGTGGAGAAGCATCCATGTGAGGAACAACCAAATGGGCTTGGAGTCTTCAATCTGAAAATGTGTTCTGTACAGGTGTGGTGGGTTGACCCTGGCTGGAGGCCAGATGCCCACCAGAGCCGCTCTATCACTCCCCTCATTCACTAGACAGGGGAGAAAAGGCATAACGAAATGCTTGCAGGTCGAGATAAGGACAGGGAGAGATCACTCACTAATTGTTGTCACGAGCAAAACAGACCAAACTTAGAGAGGGAATTCATCTGATTTATTACTAGGCAAAACAGAGTAGAGGAATGAGAAATGAAATCAAATCTTAAAACACCTCCCCCCACCCCTCCCATCTTCCCGGGCTCAACTTCACTCCCGGCTTCAACCTTCCCCCCCTCAGCAGCACAGGGGGACGGGGAATGGGGGTTATGGTCAGTTCATCACACGGTGTTTCTGCCGCTTCTTCATCCTCAGGGGGAGGACTCCTCTCACCGTTCCCCTGCTCCAGCATGGAGTCCCTCTCAGGGGGTGCAGACCTTCAGGAGCAAACTGCTCCAGCGTGGGGTCCCCCACGGGGTCACAAGTCCTGCCAGCAAACCTGCCCTGGCGTGGGCTCCCCTCTTCACGGGTCCACCGGTCCGGCCTGGAACTTGCTCCAGCGTGGGCTTCCCACAGGGTCACAGCCTCCTTCAGGTGCCTTCACCTGCTCCGGCGTGGGGTCCTCCACGGGCTGCAGGTGGAATCTCTACACCCCCTCATCCTTCCTCCATGGGCTGCAGGGGGACAGCCTGCCTCACCTTGGTCTTCACCACGGGCTGCAGGGGGATCTCTGCTCCGGCGCCTGGAGCACCTCCTCCCCCTCCTTCTGCACTGACCTTGGTGTCTGCAGAGTTTCTTACATCTTCTCACTCCTCTCTCCGGCTGCAAAAGCTCTCTCTCTCTAAGTGTTTTTCTTCTTCTTAAATATGTTATCACAGAGGTGCTGATTGGCTCGGCCTTGGCCAGCGGCAGGTCCGTCTTGGAGCCGGCTGGCATTGGCTCTATCAGACACAGGGGGAAGCTTCTGGCAGCTTCTCACAGAAGCCACCCCTGTAGTCCCCCCACTACCAAAACCTTGCCACGCAAACCCAACACAACAGGCAATGACATTCACCGTCTCTTCTTTTAGAAGTATGTAAAATGAGCAGCTAAAAAGATACGGTGCTTATGAACAGTATGGAGACTATTACGAACTCAGTATAAATATAGTACCACCCATCAGAAAAGAAATTAAAGCAGTCTAAAAGAAGTCACTGTGATTAAAACCAAAATCCCTCAATAGTACAAAAGTATTTCTTGATTAGCATCTTCTGCATAGGACCTTAAAGTGTAAGGTGGGTGAATGTGAGTATTGGGAAGTTTTAGGAAGGACATTGTGCATATATCAGTGAGTGTGAGTTTTATATCGAAAGAAATTTCAGGCATTATAAAAAAAATACAGAGTTAAATATGTGATGATAAATTCTAGAAGAGTTAATGCAGTTTTTCTAGACATTTATTTAATTTATTCATTAAGCATTTATTAAATGCTTTGAAGAATTCAACAGCCATGTCAATGAATTTAATCTTGATTTTCAAAAGCTTTTGGCAAAGTTCATGCCAAAAGATTTTAAAGTGGCTAGCTTGTCTTGAGATAAGAGAAAGATCTCTTGTAGATTAGTGAGTGATTAGGAGAC
This sequence comes from Grus americana, assembly GCF_028858705.1. Classification (NCBI taxonomy): domain Eukaryota; kingdom Metazoa; phylum Chordata; class Aves; order Gruiformes; family Gruidae; genus Grus; species Grus americana. The sequence goes on from NC_072852.1 coordinate 143,102,714, forward strand.
AGAAAACAACATTTAGGAATTGTTTGTGAGCTTTGGGATGGAGCAAAGGGACTCCTGATCCCACAGGCATATGTTCAGTGCATTTATAGAATCATAGAATCATAGAATGGTTAGGGTTGGAAGGGACCTCAAAGATCATCTAGTTCCAACCCCCCTGCTGCGGGCGGGGACGCCCTCCACTAGACCACATTGCCCAAAGCCTCATCCAACCTGGTCTTAAACACTTCCAGGGATGGGGCATCCACAACCTCTCTGGGCAACCTGTTCCAGTGCCTCACCACCCTCACAGTGAAGAATTTCTTTCTAATATCTCATCTAAATCGACCCTCCTTCAGCTTAAACCCATTACCCCTTGTCCTGTCACTACACTCCCTCATAAACAGTCCCTCACCATCTTTCCTGTAGGCTCCCTTCAGAAACTGGTAGGCCGCAATTAGATCTCCCCGGAGCCTTCTCTTCTCCAGGCTGAACAGCCCCAACTCTCTCAGCCTGTCCTCGTAGCAGAGGTGCTCCAGCCCTCTGATCAGCTTCATGGCCCTCCTCTGGACTCTCTCCAACAGCTCCATGTCTCTCCTGTACTGGGGCCTCCAGAGCTGGATGCAGTACTCCAGGTGGGGTCTCACAAGAGCGGAGTAGAGGGGCAGGATCACCTCCCTCGACCTGCTGGTCACGCTTCTTTTGATGCAGCCCAGGACACGGTTGGCTTTCTGGGCTCCAAGCGCACACTGCTGGCTCATGTTGAGCTTCTCATCAATCAATACCCCCAAGTCCTTCTCCTCAGGGCTGCTTTCAATCCATTCCTTGCCCAGCCTATAGTTGTGCTTGGGATTGCCCAGACCCACGTGCAGGACCTTGCACTTGGCCTTGTTGAACTTCATGCGGTTTGCAGGGGCCCACCTCTCCAGCCTGTCAAGGTCCCTCTGGATGGCATCCCTTCCCTCCAGTGTGTCGACCACACCACACAGCTTGGTGTCGTTGGCAAACTTGCTGAGGGTGCACTTGATCCCACTGTCCATGTCACCGACAAAGATGTTGAACAGTGCCGGTCCCAGTACCGACCCCTGAGAAATGCCACTCGTCACTGATCTCCACTTGGACATTGAGCCGTTGACCACAACTCTTTGAGTGCGACCAGCCAGCCAATTCCTTATCCACCGCGTGGTCCATCCATCGAATCCATGTCTCTCCAATTTAGAGACAAGGATGTTGTGCAGGGCAGTGTCAAATGCCTTGCACAAATCCAGGTAGATGACATCAGCTGCCCTTCCCTTAACCACGGACGCTGTAACCCCATCATAGAAGGCCACCAAGTTTGTCAGGCACGATTTGCCCTTAGTGAAGCCGTGTTGGCTGTCACCAATCACCTCCTTGTTTTCCATGTGCCTGAGCATAGTCTCCAGGAGGGTCTGCCCCATGATCTTGCCAGGCACAGAGGTGAGACTGACGGGCCTGTAGTTCCCTGGGTCTTCCTTTTTTCCCTTCTTAAAAATAGGGGTTATGTTTCCATAACTCTTCCAGTCAGTGGGAACTTTGCCGGACTGCCAGGACTTCTCAAATATGATGGAGAGTGGCCTGGCCACTTCATCCGCCAGTTCCCTCAGCACCCACAGATGCATCTCATCAGGTCCCATGGACTTGTGCACCTTCAGGTTCCTTAGATATTCTCGAAGCTGATCTTCTCCTACAGTGGGCAGTTTTGCATTCTCCCAGTCCCAAAGACAGATGCAGAAAAAAGGGTGAACAGTGAGATTATGCATTTTGCACAAATGTGTTTAGGATAGTCAAATTAATTTGACTGTTGATAATTAAGGGATTTGAGCATCTAACACACAAGGAGGGGCTGAGAGAGCTGGGACTGTTCAGCCTGGAGAGGAGAAGGCTCAGGGAGACCTTTTCCATGTCTACTGGTGACAGTAAAGAAGATGTAGCCAGGGTCTGCTCAGTGGTGCCTGAGAGAGGACAAGAGGCAATGGGCACAAACCAAAAGCCAGGAAATTCCATTTAAGCATAAGGAAACACTTTTTTACATTGAAGATGGTCAAACAGGCTGCCCAGAGAGGTTGTGGGGTCTCCATCTTTGGAGATACTGAAAACCTGACTGTGCATGGTCCTGGGCAACCAGCTGTAGCAGGGGGTGGGACTGGATAATCTCCAGAGGTGCCTTCCAGCCTCAGCCGTCCTGTGATCTTGTGAAATCTTAACTACCATGAAGAACAGGGAAGAATCGCACAGTATTGAATGACTGGGTTGCTGTTGTGATTTAATCTGGCCAGCAGCTAAAACAACCACAAAGCCGTTCGCTCACTCTCCCCCTCCCAGTGGGATGCGGGAGAGAATTAAAAAAAAAAAAGGGTAAAACTCATGAGCTGAGATAAAGACACTTTAATATGACAGAAAAGATAATAATAATAGTAATAATAATAGTAGTAATAATAGAATATACAAAAGAAGTGATGCACAGCACAATTGCTCACCTCCCGCAGAGCATTGATGCCTAACTAGTTTCTGAGCTGTGGCCTAAACCCCCAGCCAGCTTTCCCCAAGTTATATACTGAGCATGACATCCTATGGTATGGAATATCCCTTTGGTCAGTTGGGGTCAGCTGTCCTGGCTGTGTCCCCTCCCAGCATGTTGGGCACCCCCAGCCATCCCACTGGTGGGGTGAGAAGCTGAAAAGTCCTTGACTTAGTGTAAACACTGCTTAGCAACAACCAAAATATCACTGTGTTATCATCATTATTTTCATCCTAAATCCAAAACACAGCATTATACCCACTACTGGGATGAAAATTAACTCTATCCCAGCTGAAACCAGGACAGTTATGAAGGGATGGATAAATAAAGTAAATGCAAATACTGCATATGAGGAAAAAACCTATATTTATATTTATATATAAACATCTATATATTTACAAGAATGGAACCTAAATTAACTACTAGCAATCAAAAAATAAATAAGATTGTGAGTTACTGTTGAAAGCTCTCTGCAGAACATCTTCAGTATTCAATGCCAGTCAAAAAGGCAAATAAAATCTTATTACTTAGCAGAAAAAAAAAATGAAAACAGGACAGGAAACATCCCTCTTCCTTTGTAGAAATCATTGGTTCATCCTGTTGTGAATACTTAAAAGGCATCTGGTAAAACTGGAAAAAACAAGAGAGGGATGGTGAGGAGGATGACATGGCTCTGTGCTAATAAACAAAGGTTCTTCTGCTTGCAAGCAGATGACTGAGGTGTGATGTCATGCAATTATGAATGGTATAGAGAAAGTGAATGAGAAGTGGTTATTTTCTGTCTCATTGTACACAAGGTAGAGAACATCCAACAAAATTAAAAAAGGTCACCACTGGAGCACAACATTTTTAATGTAATTAAGTGTGTTATTAAATCACAGAGCTTGCTGTCCCAGAACCCTTTGGTGGCCAAGCACTTGAATGAATTGAAAGTGCAATTAGATGAGGTAGTGGAGGTAGGTTCATTGAGAGGCTAGGTGCGACCTTTGATTCAGGAAATCTCTGAAACTGCTTGTTACTGGGAGGGTGTATTGGAAAACATCATGCCTAGACTTAATCACTCCTGTCACTTACACTTTTTCCTTAAGCACCTGCTACAAGTTACTGTTGGTAACAGGGCACTTGCCTGGATGTTTCTTTGGTTTAATAAACAGGATCATTATTAACTTCTCATTGGAACAGCTGGATTGCTGAAACCTAGGGCAAGAATGATGATTTATTTTCTCTTTGCAAACCAACATCCTCCTCCTTACTCAGGTTTGCTTCTTTTCTCAAAGGAATACTTACGATGATTTTTTTGCCTCTCTTGTCAGAAAGGCATGTATTTAATTCTGACTGCTGTATGATGAACTGGATGACAAAGGATGTGTGGTACCTCTAGACAAAAGGAAGCCTTGTATCACTTTCTCAATGTTTTTTTTTGTAGCAGGTCACATCCTTATACCTGCCTTTATTGAATAACAAATTCATGACTTTTGAAAGTTTTATGGGCGAGACCCAAGATCTATATGCCTTTTTCCTAAACAAGATTTATTTTCTTTTTATTGAAGACATTACTGATTTCTTTAAAAAACACTTACTTTGTACTGAGTTCAAATTTCTCATCCTCAGAGATTTTTAGGGGCAGTCATTCCTCTCTCTTAGGCCCATGCTATTTGTTGTGCAGTGCCGTGCACGCTCACAAAATCATAATCCTCATAACACCAGCTGATAGAACTTTGTTTTTCTCTTGAGGCTTTGGATGTCCTCACAAGCTCTGTCTTCAGGCCAGCACTCCAGTGAAATCAGTTCCCCTTCAACCATAATGAGGATTATGCTACTCTGAGGAGGACCTTAATTCAAATTTCCAGTTGGAATCTTTTTTATATTCTGTTGCACAAAGACACCTAACCATCACCCTCTGCAACTCCTTAATCAGATGGTATACATTTATACAGAATTTATTACCATATCACCAAGCTTCTCCTGGTAATACACATATGCATTAGAGTATATGGGTACCACTTCTAAACTTGGGTTACTTGAAGTGATCAGGGGGGAGTGGGGAGGGCCATGGGGCAGGCTGCGAATCCTGGAAAGTTGTTCATCATTTCAGGGATTAACTGATTCATAATTACAGCTAACTAAGTCAAGGGATGAGCATTTATCTCAGGTGGATAGGTTCCCCAGGCACTGGTGAATGAGAGGGTCGCACTTGCCAGGGGCCGGGGTGTGTGAGGAGGGCTGGAGGTGATGTGCTGGCACGGCTGCCCTGCCGCCGGGCGGCTCACCCCTGCCTCCCCTCCCGGGGTTTGCCGCAGGCTGAGGGGTGCCTTGGTGCGCAGGGTGGCTCTGGGGCTCCAAGCTGGAGGGGTTGGGTCTTTCTGTGAACCACCACATCCTGGGTGGTTTGCCTCTTCTCAATGTTCATCTCAAAAAGTTTTTACTTGTGTTCGGTTTTTGTGTTTTCGTGCTGAAAGTTGGGAAATTCTCCCCCTGCTAATTTTGGTAAGTGAGGGCTTTTCAAATTTGTGGGTTTATTGTCTCCAAGCAATCTCAAGCTGTACAGTCTGTATCATTGTTCATAGACTATTTTAAATTTCTTTATAAAGCCCTGCAGTACATTCCCTTGAAATGTCAAGATTTCAAATTCCTATTTTTGCAAAACACCAAGTGGAAAAGATACTGCTTTTTTATCAGGATCAATTTTGTACATAAATTATGAATGTGAGTAGCAATTATTCTTTTGGACAGATTTTTAGATTCAATGAAATTAAGAATATTGTATGAAGAATACATATAGATGTATCAGGAGCCCTTAACTAGCGATAGTGCTGCATTTCTATGGGCTGTGTTTTTACCATCCTTACACAGGCTGAGCAATCCTCTGCGATAATTGTACTGAAATCCCTGAAATAACTTTTAGAATTAGGATCTTCTTAAAGTGATTCCGATGACAGAGCCTGACC